>NC_090442.1:12798000-14197000 GCF_031143425.1 Pleurodeles waltl
ATAGGGTTTTCACTAGGAGCACTGGGGTCCTGGCTAGCAGGATCCCAGTGAGACAGTAAAAACACACTGACATATACTCACAAACAGGCCAAAAGTGGGGGTAACAATGCTAGATGGAGGCTACCTTCCTACATGTTGTGAGGTGCGTGGGTGGTGTATAGGTGATGGTGGTGTGTGGCTCTGGTCTTGTCTGTGGTCGTGGTGTCTATCTTGTCGCAATTGTTTGTAATGGTAAAGGGTTGTGGGTACTGTGGGTGTGTATTTTATAGTGGTGTGTGTGGGTGTGGTGTGTGTATGGGTGTCAAGTGTGTGTAGCTTGAATTGTCCAATGTTGTGCTGCTTGGTATGTGTGTGTGTATTTTGAGCGTGGCAGTATGTACCGCCAATGGTTTACCGCTATTGAATGTCCACCGTGGTGATTCGTGGGTCATAATGTGATAGGCGTTGTTCTTTTGGCGTAACGGTGTGGGTTTTGATACCGCCGGTTTATCACTGACCTTTGGTGTGGCGGACTTGTGTGTGTGGCTAAATAGTGACGTATTGGTGTGTGTGTGTGTCATGATATACGGATATCTGCCGCTGCAGTGGTATGTTGTCAGTAGTCAGCGTGGCGGTAAGTGGGATTTACCGCCATTGCCATAATATGGGCAATAGTATGTCTTCCAGCCTGGCAGGGATATCACATTTCATTTCTACATCAACATTATATTTTTTTAAAAACACACAAATCCTGCATGCACTTACTTCCATATACTACAATTACAACAGAATTATGCACTTTTAACTATCAGAGTTCGAAGCCCAACCCCTCCTACTCTTTAGGTAAGCAGGCTCTGGAATGTCGCCCGTCCGCTTGAACAGACAGGTGTAATTCTCACCTGGTTTGAGCGCAATGTTCTATTCAAGCGTCACCCGCGGTGCTTCCTTCAGCGGCATCCAGGGACTTGAGGAAGTAGCGGGCTCCTGGCTGCCGCTCGCCAAAATGTAGTTGAGTTTTTGTCAGAAATAAAGAAGTGACACAATTCTAATAATAATTGAGTATATTTATAAGTAAATAAAATACGGCCGGGAGGACAGCATAGTTGTGTAACTGAAGCCACACTCAACTCAGCTCTTACAAACAGCGATTTCTATGCTCTTGGTGGGCACCTAAGTTCCTCCTCCTTCATTACATTTACAATTAACAAAGACTATAAATCTTTAAACGCTATCTGACTACCTGTTACTAAAATTCAGCAATACCAGATATAATACATATATATCTTCCTACATACACAGTGACCTTCGATCCTACCCTTTGAACTCTATCAGTATGTCCTCCCTACACGTCTGCCAACTTTGAAGTTTTACGGTCTGTCTGCCACTCCCTGCCAACCTTGAAACACAAACATCTAGTGCTGTGTCTCCCTTCCAGCCTGTCATGATTTACCCCTTCTCCTAACCCTGGTATCAGAAAGTGGCTCAGACTCTGCTTTGTGTTTGCGTCCTTCTAAATTATCTATGGCATGCGAAGTCGGACTGTGACTGCTTTTACCCTGCACCTGGCCTCTCTCCTCATTCTCCTTTCTGTCCCTGCATCCCTGCGTGACCATTGTATTCAAACCGAGGCCTGTACTTTTCATGTATCATGTACACCGCTGCACATTTGTTTTCTACGTCGTGTGTTGATCAGAGTAGGCCTTCTGTCATTTTCTTGAGGCCTATTACAAGTGTCCTAATACTCTGCTAAATTCTGTGCCGATTTATCAAACTGTGCCACAGTTATTAGCAGATCGAACTGGACTAAAAAATAAATTCCAGTTTTATGCCAGATTTTGTTTAGATTTGTCAAATTGTGCCTAGGTTAGAAGCAAATCAGGTAAATTTTTTGGGGGGAAAAAAATAAGAAAATTAGGTGTAACCTAACGTCTGGGTACTAAACAGCAAAAATTGCAATTTTCTTTTACAGTTGCTGTCTTATCGTTTTTTTTTAGCAATTTTACCTGATTTTTCTCTCCCACTACACTGAAATTATGTTCAATGCGAACAAAATGTAATAAAGATGGTGGTGGAAAAAAAAAAACTGCAAACGTTCCATCAATCAGTCAGATTACACATGTAATTATTCTGGGGGTGTGACGAAGTGTATGCTACGGCCAGCTAGTCTTTAGTCATTCTAGCATATGGGGAAGTTTGTACTGTTGTTGGCCATGCTGTATGGTAATTACATTTGGTTAACACCTTTCCACTACGTAGCAGGCAAAACGCAGATTGAAATGTGGGTGGATGGAGTGCAGGGTGCACGCCTCCTATGTACAGAAAGAACAGGAAGAGCCAAGTGCCTATGCATGCCCCCATAGACACACACGTTTCACATGGGCATCAATAGTGCTATTTCCTTTGCAAAAAGTGGGGGAGTGAGAATTCCCAACTTGCCAGCGCTTCCCAGAAGGATGGGGCAGAGAGCATCACATCTGAAGTTGACAAGGGGTCAAAGAGAGGCACTACCGGCTGGAGCAGAGGTAGTCTGGTGCCTGACCTTCAGACGACAAAAGCAAAAAGAACAGATGATGGAAGGAATACGGAACAAATCAAACATTCACTCCCTCATAGGCATCTACATGTGAACCTCCTCTGTTTGTAGCTCATAAGCATCTACCTGTGCGCCTCCTCTGTTTATACCTCAGAAACACCTACCTCTGCACCGTCTCTCTATGTACTTCATAGGCACCTACCTGTGTGTCTCCTCTGTTTGTAGCTCATAAGCACCTACATGTGCACCTCCTGTTTCTACCTCACATGCACCTACCTATGCACCTCCTATGTTTGTAACTCATACACGTGTACCTGTACGCCTCCTCTGTTTGTACCTCACGAACACCTACCTGTGCGCCTCCTCTGTTTGTACCTCATTCGCACCTACCTCTGCACCTCTTCTGTTCCTCCTAAGCACCTACCGGTGCACCTTCTCTGTATGTACCTCATAGACAAATACCTATGTGCCTCCTCTGTTTGTACCTCACAGGCGAGCTTCCAAAAATAAGCTTGTAATCTCTAGGCTGACAACCGTGACCTCTTGACTGTAAGGCCATTATCTGACTTCTGCTGAACGCTGCGGAGTGAGTGTCCAGACGTAAGGGAGCTGAAGGACAGGAAATGAGGTAAACTTGAATATAAGAAATATGGAAAGGTAGAAGTGCAGCTTCGCCGGTGGATAACTCACACCGATCTGCCCAATGCCCATCCAGTCACAAAGTAGCATCCTAGGTCCCAAACTTAGAACATTAAGTCAGATACCATGTGAAGGCAGAAAAAGAGGAAAAAGGTTAAATGCACACATCCGTTGCGGGGATATATCCGGTGAATTATTAGTTGTGATGGATTCTCTTAATGACTGATATTGTTGAATAATAAATTATATGAATCAATGTTTGTTTGCCTTATTTGTGCAGATAATGTAAAGGTCGGGCATTACAATCAACCACTCATTCTGTTTTACAAAAAGGCCCTGGAAGGAGCTGCATCTTTTTAAGTTGTCTTTCAGGGCCAGAATCAGGCACTATAAGCTCTGCTAGTTTGAGGGAGATGGGCAGATGTTATGGCAATAGGTAGCCCACCTCAACTCGCAATAATGCTCCAATCTTTCAGGTTAGAAAAAAACAGTAATGCTTGAACCAGGGGAGCTTTTGAAAGTGTCAAAGGTGACTTGATGAACAGTAAGGTGAAGACAGGAGTTGGCATTTGAGCTGATCCAATGTGAACAGGGAAGCATTTATTTGAAGTGTGTGAATTAAGGTATTTTTGTTATATACTTCCTGAAGAGTTACCTTTGTTATATATTTTCTGAAGAGTTATTAAATAACAACAGCCCAGCCTGATCCCTCTGTTTTTCCACAATCAATTCTTCTTTAAATTAAATCTAATCCATGTGCATCTACCTAAAGCTGCGCCAGTACCACATAGGTGCTCCGTGAGCGTCCTTCCTTTACTAAGTTACTCTGGGAACACTGGTAAATCACGTCCTTTTCAGAAGTTAATACCATGTGACATGTAGCACACAGGCGCTCCATGAGCGTCCTTCCTTTACTAAGTTACTCTGTGAACACTGGTAAATCACCCCCTTTTCAGAAGTTAATACGATGTGACATGTTCAACAAAACTCTTAGTTAAATATCCGTGTATGGTGAAGTATTCCTTGCTAAGTTTCAAAGACGGTAAAGTAGAGATGTAATTTACAACCAGTTCAATATTGTGTATTCACATTTCCATTTAGTAATTTTTAATATCTTCACATCCAACAGAAAACAAGCCTTGAATGCATGACATTATTATGAATAAAGAAGATAAAACTGCAGATCTGCAAAGAACAGTCACCAACAATGATCTCCGGTATTCAGGAAAACATCAATACAGACAGCAACTGAGAAACCTGCACATAAACTGATCCTGGAAGAAGCATTTAAGAGCAATTCAGTGGATGTAAGAGTTTGAGCTGTGCACCTCAACATCACAAGACGAAGAAATGACTGCTTGAAAATGAAGGCAGCAACAACAACAACAAACTACCTCTTGTATAAACATGTGTCCAACACCAGCTTTGGTCATGGGATCAGTATGTTACAGCAGTGCTTTGTTTTCTAAAGTGAGAACAGACCATCATTCAATGCTCTGCGTGTATTGTAAACTCTTCCTGGCAAAATCACAGCAACTAGAGAAAAGCCCAACAGAGTGGAACCAAACAACTGAGGGGTAGAAGAGAAGAGGAGTTCTGCTGTCTACAATACAACAGACTGTTCCAATTTGCACCGGCCAGAAGGGAGATTAATCTTTACCCGCAAGCGTGCATAGCCATAATCCAATCTAAAATCACAACCACCTACAATATATGTTATATATATTATGAGTGTGACACGTATTTAATGGCTATTGAACGTTAGTTGTAATTCAGAAATCAAACGTGCAAGTGCTTTATCAGCCTAATGGCTCATTAGGAAGCACAGACTTGGGCTGTAGACAAATATATAACCGACCACAGACGCTAACCAAGAAAAACAAATCATAGACATTTAGTGAGAGTTTTAGTTTCTCATCTCAATTAAAGCACCATCAGAAAACTCACACAGGAAAAAAAAAACATTCAAGTCCAGTGATTGTGTAAAGAGCATCAGTCAAATACCAGACTTACAGAGACATCAGCAAACACACAGAGGGGAAAAACCATACAAGTGCAGTGAATGCGTGAAGAGCTTTAGTCAATCATCACACCTCCAAAGACATCATCAAACACACACAGGGGAAAATCCATACCATTGCACTGAATGTGGAAGTAGTTTTAGTGATTCTTCACAACTCAGGATTCATCAGCAAACACACACAGGGGAAAAACCATTCAAGTGCAGTGAATGTGCAAAGTGCTTTAGTATGTCATCACACCTACAAAGACACCAGCGAACACACACAGGGGAAAAACCATTCAAGTGCAATGAATGTCTGAAGAGCTTTAGTCAATTATCAAACCTAAAAAGACATCAGCAAACACACACAGGGGAAAAACCATTCAAGTGCAGTGAATGTGCAAAGTGCTTTAGTATGTCATCACAATTACAAAGACATCAGCGAACACACAAAGGAGAAAAGCCATTCAAGTGCAGTGAATGTGCAAAGTGCTTTAGTATGTCATTACAATTACAAAGACACCAGCGAACACACACAGGGGAAAAACCATTCAAGTGCAGTGAATGTGGCAGCGCTTTTATTTACTCTTCATCATTAAGGATTCATCAGCAAACACACACTGGGGAAAAGTCATTCAAGTGCAATGAATGTCTGAAGAGCTTTAGTCAATTATCAAACCTAAAAAGACATCAGCGCACACACACAGGGGAAAAACCATTCAAGTGCAGTGAATGTGGCAGCGCTTTTATTTACTCTTCATCATTAAGGATTCATCAGCGAACACACACTGGGGAAAAACCACCATTCAAGTGCAGTGAATGTGTGAAGAGCTTTAGTCAGTTATCAAACCTAAAAACACATCAGCGAACACACACAGGGGAGAAACCATTCAAGTGCAGTGAATGTGGCAGAGCTTTTATTTACTCTTCATCATTAATGAATCATCAGCGAACACACACAGTGGAAAAGCCATTCAAATGCAGTGAATGTGGCAGCACTTTTAGATATGCTTCATCATTAGGGACTCATCAGCGAACACACACAGGCGAAATACCATTCAAGTGCAGTGAATGTGGGAATAGTTTTAGTAAGTTATCACACCTACATAGACATCAGCGCATACACACGGGGGAAATCCTTAAAATTGTAGTGAATCCGGCAGTAGTTTTAGTGACTCTTCAGCATTAACGAAACATCAGCGAATGCACACAGGAGAAAAAACATTGAAGTGCAGAGAATTGTATGAACAGTGCTGGCGGTATCCGTGGCTGGACTAGGAGACATGCAAAGCTCCTACTATACCACTTATATCATATAGCATTATATCACAAGAAAACACAATACTCAGAGTTACTAAAAATAAAGGTACTTTATGTTAGTGACAATATGCCAAAAGTATCTCAGAGGATATACTCCCTTAGGAGGTAAGTAATATACACAAATTATATGCACACAAACCAAAATCAGGTAAGTAACAGTTCGAAAAGTAGTGCAAACAATGTAGAATCACAATAGGATGAAATAGGTAGAAATAGGCCTAGGGGCAACAAAAGCCATATACTCCAAAAGTGGAATGCGAACAACGAATGGACCCCAGGCCTAGTGTAGGTTGTAGAGGGTCGCTGAGACTGTTAGAAAACACTAAGGGTGTCCAAGATACCCCACCCCAAGACCCTGAAAAGTAGGAGTAAAGTTACCATACTACCCCAGAAAGACAGTAAAGTCGAGATAGGGGATTCTGCAAGAACAACAACCACCAGCAAAACACTGAAGACAGATTCCTGGACCTGGGGACCTGTAAAGGAAGGGGACCAAGTCCAAGAGTCACACAAGTGTCCGGGGGACAGGAGCCCACTAAACCCCAGATGAAGGTGCAAAGGGGCTGCCTCCGGGTGGAAGAAGCTGAAGATTTTTCAACGACGGAAGGTGCCAAGAACTTCTCCTTTGGTCAGAAGATGTCCCACGAAGTGCTGGAGGATGCAGAGTTGTTTCCACGCAGAAAGATTGCAAACAAGCCTTGCTAGCTGCAAGAGTCGCAGTTGAAGATTTTGGGTGCTGCTGGGGACCAGGAAGGACCAGGATGTCGCCCCTTTGAGGAGGAGATGGAGAGGGCGCTCAACAACTCAAAGAGCCCTGGCAGAAGCAGGCAGCACCCGCAGAAGTACCGGAACAAGCACTTAGAAGATCTGAGGACAGCGGTTGACTCAGAATCACAACAGAAGGTCCCACGATGTCGGACTCCAACTCAGCAAGTTGGGCAATGCAGGATGGAGTGCTGGGGACACAGGCTAGGCTGTGCACAAATGAATCCTTGGAAAAGTGCACAGAAGCCGGAGCAGCTGCAAATCATGCAGTAAACAGGTTTGCTGTCTGGCGTGGGGAGACAAGGACTTACCTCCACCAAATTTGGACAGAAGGGCCACTGGACTATGGGAGACACTTGGACCCAGCTGTTGTGTTCCAGGGACCACACTTGTCAGGATGAGAGGGGACCCAGAGGACCAGTGATGCAGAAATTTGGTGCCTGCGTTAGCAGGGGGAAGACTCCGTCAACCCACAGGAGATTTCTTCTTGGCTTCCAGTGCAGGGTGAAGGCAGACAGCCCTCAGAACATGCACCACCAGGAACCAGTCGAGAAAGCCGGCAGGATTAGGCACTACAATGTTGCTGGTTGTCGTCTTGCTACTTTGTTGCGGTTTTGCAGGCCTCCTGGAGCAGCCGGTGGTCGATCCTTGGCAGAAGTTGAAGAGGTAAGTGCAGAGGAACTCTGGTAAGCTCTTGCATTCGTTATCTGAGGAATAGCCCAGAGGAGAGACAATAAATATCCATAAAAATGAGGTTTGGCTACTGAAAGAGGTAAGCACCTATCAGGAGGGGTCTCTGACGTCACCTGCTGGCACTGGCCACTCAGAGCTGTCCATTGTGTCCAAACACCTCTGAATCCAAGATGGCAGAGGTCTGGGACACACTGGAGGAGCCCTGGGCACCTCCCCTGGGAGGTACTGGTCAGGGGAGTGGTCACTCCCCTTTCCTTTGTCCAGTTTTGCGCCAGAGCAGGGCTGGGGGATCCCTGAAACGGTGTAGACTGGCTTATGCAGAGATGGGCACCATCTGTGCCCATCAAAGCATTTCCAGAGGCTGAGGGAGGCTACTCCTCCCCAGCCCTTCACACCTATTTCTAAAGGGAGAGGGTGTAACACCCTCTCTCAGAGGAAATCCTTTGTTCTGCCTTCCTGGGACCAGGCTGCCCAGGCCCCAGGGGGGCAGAAACCTGTCTGATGGGTTGGCAGCTGCAATGGAGACCCCGGAAAGGCAGTTTGGCAGTACCCGGGTTCTGTGCTAGAGACCCGGGGATGCATGGAATTGTCCCCCCAATACCAGAATGGTATTGGGGTGACAATCCCATGATCCTAGACATGTTACATGGCCATGTTCGGAGTTACCATGGTGACGCTACATATAGGTATTGACCTATATGTAGTGCACGATTGTAATGGTGTCCCCACACTCACAAATTCCGGGGAATTTGCCCTGAACAATGTGGGGGCACCTTGGCTAGTGTCAGGGTGCCCACACACTAAGTAACTTTGCACCTAACCTTCACCAAGTGCAGTGTAAAATGGCTGTGAAATAACGTGGACGTTATTTCCCTCAGGCTGCAGGGGCAGTCCTGTGTACGAATTGTCTGAGCTCTCTATGGGTGACAAAAGAAATGCTGCAGCCCATAGGGATCTCTTGGAACCCCAATACCCTGGGTACCTAGGTACCATATACTAGGGAATTATAAGGGTGTTTCAGTGTGCCAATGAGAATTGGTAAAATTAGTCACTAGCCTGCATTGACAATTTTAAAAGCAGAGAGAGCATAAACACTGTGGTTCTGGATAGCAGAGCCTCAGTGATACAGTTAGGCACCACACAGGGAACACATATAGGCCACAAACTTATGAGCACTGGGGTCCTGGGTAGCTAGCCTGGCTGGGGATTATGACCGCCCGGCAGAAGCCTGGCGGTACAATGGAGGGGCTGGCATTATGGCCATGGCTAATGCACCACAGTCATAATACACTGGCGGAACACCGCCATCCTGCTGGCGGTATTACCGCCAGTGTTCCGCCGGCCGCCAGGGCCGTCATGACCCACTTAGTCACTTATCAGGCCTACAAAAGCATCAACAAATACACACCAGGGAAAAACATAAAGGTGCAGTAAATGTGTGAATAGGATCAGTTGATTATCAAAACTACGAAGACATCAGCAAACACACGGGGGATAAACAATACTATTACGGTCAATGTGGAAGTAGGTTTAGGAACGTGCCAACATTAAGGATTCATCAGCGAACATTCACAGGGGAACAGCCTTTCAATTGCCCTGAATGTGCTAAGAGCTTCAGTTTACCAGGCCTACAAATATATCAAGGAACACACACAGCGGAAAAGCCATTCAAGTGCAGTGAATGTATGAAGAGCTTTAGTCAAATGCAATGAATGTGAAAATAGTTTTAGTGACTTTTCAACATTAAGGATTCATCAATGGACACACACTGGGGAAAAGCCGTTCTGGTGCAGTGAATGTGTGGATAGCTTTTGTCAGTTATTAAACCTATTGGTACATCAGCAAACGCACACAGAAGAAAAACAAAAACATTGCAATGAATGTCAGAACTGCTTTTGTCAATTATCAGCTCTCTAGAAGTCATGAGCAAACACACAGTGGGAAGACCTAGAAGTGCACTGAAAGTGTGAAGAGCTTTTGTCAATTTTCGATTCTACACAGTCCTCAGCGAACACTTTCATTTCACTCACATGGAAATAATCCTAGAGGTGCAGCGAGTCTGGAAAGAACTTAAGAAGATTAACAATGATAGTGAACCATCTGAGGGCATAGACAGGAGCAAAAAAGTGCAGTTATTTTAACATGAAGGAATTACAGAGAAAGATAAAATGTCAATGATGTGGGGCATTCAAATACCAGATCATAGAAGACCCGTCTAGTCAGAGAAGAAAAAACACAAATCTCGATACCTGTAGAATTATATAACGTGTCTATTCTCAGTGATTGTTCACTTTTGCACACATAACAAAACAACATGACGTACCAGGAAGCACATTAGGAGACTAGCACATTGTTGACTAAAATTAAAGAAACATTGTTGGTTTTTATTCAGTTGCAAAGAAAAACATCCAAGTTCACCTGTTCCTGCTACCTGTAAAGGCAGCACTCTGAACAATACTGGGACTAACAAGGGTACTTTCAGCTAACTTGAGGGGTTAGTGATAAAACCCATAAACCCAACACACTCGGACTGAGTCCCTGCAAGAAGAACTAGTTTAACAAGCACATGCTGGTGAATGATCACAGCTGATCGTGGTGTTTGGTCATTTTCATACAACATTGATGATTCACTGGCAGTAGCCGGAGAACAGTGTCCAAAAGCACAAGACGTAAAAGCAGCAGAATGTGAGCTGTAACTCTCAGGGTTAATGCTTGCAGTGCACGATATTTCCC
Source organism: Pleurodeles waltl (assembly GCF_031143425.1). Lineage (NCBI taxonomy): Eukaryota > Metazoa > Chordata > Amphibia > Caudata > Salamandridae > Pleurodeles > Pleurodeles waltl. Next base: position 12,808,665 of record NC_090442.1, read on the forward strand.
ACCCAATGCCTGACATGGAAGAAGCAATGCTAATGTCCATCCTCACATGCACCTGTCAATGCACCCATCATAATGGCACTTCCCAGAGATATTTAACGTTGAGCTGGTTCTTGGCTCACTGCTCACTGCTCACTACGTAAAGGATTCACGGTTAGATTAATTGTATATAAATGTGTTTTATGAGTTTCTTATTTACAGAGAGTCATTCAACCAAATCCTAACTAGTTAAAGGACAGAATCGGGAAATGATGGCACAATTCTTTATAGGAATGATTGTGGAAGAAAGGAGCCCAGTACAAAGAGTTTTTCATAATACTATGAGAACCATGAACGGGTGAAGGGTGAGCAAGGGGAAAAAGTTCTAGCAAATGCAAACTATGTAGCTTTCACACAGCCATATAACGCCCCTATAACCTTTGTTTTTTTCAGTCAATTCCTAAGTTTTTTTTTTTATTCTATTTTCTAAGTATACCATCTCTGTAATCTTTGTTTTTTTCAGTGAAGAAATTATTGTATCCTGACTTATCTCACGTTTAGCCTTGTTCAAAAAAGACATTTTAACATTTTACACATACTGCGTTCACTTTCATGTAGTTTAACACGCTATAAGACTGTCCCACATACAAAAATATTGGCAGTATAAATACAGTGCAGATGACAAATTGTCACCTATTGTTTCGCTCATGGATGTGTTGTCAGGGCTCTGGAGATGGGAACCTCCATTGGTAAAATGTATAGATTACTATTTACAAATGCCGCTGCAGTATATGTATTGAACTAAAGTGAAGCACAGGTGTTCAGGATTTTTAATCCAACAGAGTATACCCTGCTCTTACATAATGTTTGCTGCATCATTTACGCATTGAATCAGTTGATGTATCCGCTCGTTCTTTGGTCCTTATAACTAAGTCTGACCCTTAGCTTGGCTTGGCTCCTCCCATGAATTTTGTGACTTGCCAAGCTCCTATTTTTCCCAGAATGAAACCAATGAACCAGCAGATTCTGTTTGAAGAATGTGATGAAATAGTTAAATCCCACATCAAAAACATTGAATTGCTAGGACGATCAATTGCTCACACGGCAACTCCTCTTCACACCGGTTGTCCCTTATTCTCAAATGTTCAGAGGGGTTTGTTGTCTGAGTGTCAGAAGTGACAGAGACATTCATGAAGCTAAAGCAAGAAGGAGTGTGTGGCAGATATAGAAGGCAAAAGAGAGATAAAGGGAGCGAGACAAAGAAAGAGGGAGCAAAATGAAAGAAAGTGAGAAATAGAAGGAGGGGGAACAGCAAGTGAAGCAGCCAAATACTTGTCCGTGTGTGACGCCACTAGAGGAACGGCTTCAATACCTGTGAATTTATATATTTATGTTCAATACCCGTAGACTAACGTCATGCCAATAAACAGGGCACAAGTTGTGAGGAAGAAAGGGAGGGGGACACTTCTCATATGCAAATCACAATGATGTCACATGTAGTGATGTCACAAAAAGTGATGTCAGGCGCTTATAATAATCCTCACGTGAAAGGTCGACGGCCTATTTTAAAAACAAGAAATATAAAATAATGTTAAAAGAACATTTTGGTTTTACTTTTTATACATCATGTTTTTCCCACTATCTGTAACTAAACTCGGAAATGGCTGAAATTGTAAATATTATTAAACAGATATGTGGAACTTGGAAATATTTTTAAATAACTTTCAGCAAATAAATAAAATGTGCTGGCAATTTGTGTTTGTTTCCTGATGGTGTTCTTTACCCAGCTCCAAATCACAAAGGTGTTTCACATTTACAGTGCGTCAAGCAGTAGAAGGGTTCATCTTGTCACGTTCTCTGTTCCTCTCTTGTGCCATTCACACAATTAAAGGGGCTGGTACTGGTGGGACGGGTAGTTACAAACACTCTGATGCCAGTATTTGCAGATGCAAGAAACTGCAGAGCCATCCACCAGGTAACACCTCTCAGTCGCAGGCTGGGGCACAAGGTGGAACTGAGTCCCTTTTCTACAAAATAGAGGGGGCCTCCAAAAACTGCGGCCACCCCCGATGTTTGCCATGCTGATAAAGCAATATTGAATTTGAGTAATGTACGATGAATTGAATTGACAGAAATAAATGAGAGAAAGAGAACAAGAGAGCAAGATGCAGAAAGTATGGTGGGAGAGAAAATGAAAAAAGAGACATGAGACAAGGAGGAAATACAAACAGTTCTCTCTTGGTAGATCATGCCGTTCTGTAGATAGGACCCTTTTCAGGTTATTTATATAGAAAATAAATAAAAAGGTGCCGGTATCCAGCCTTATCTCATACCACGATTCAAGGCAAATTTAGATGTACACTCCCCAGCGGGCCCATAACACACAGTAACTGTAAGGTCCACATGCAAGTCTCTATGAAAAGTAACCAGCATTTTATCAAAACTCACACCCATCAATATGTTTCAGAGCTTAGTCCTGTGAACCTTGTCCAAAGCTGAGCTGAAGTCCATGAACCCCAAATGAAGGGAGCCTGCCTTTGCCTTGGTGTACTTCGCTACGAGTAGGTAGAGATTAAAACCTTGGCCAACGTTGCCCTTCCCAGGCTGGAAGCTGTATTATGCATCAGAGAAAAGCTCATGTTCCCTAGCCCACACAGTTAACCTACTCAATAGAACTCTCCCAATTACTCTCACTGTTGATTCTTTCAATGAAATGGGCCTGTAACAGCAGGGGCCGTCCTTGTTGCCCTTTTTATGTTTCGTCTAGGCAGCGCATGCTCTCTCTCCTCGAGAAATGTTATCTATTCTGTAGAGTAAGTGCACCCCCTTTGCTGCCCGTTGCTTTTAATCTCGTCAGTGTGAGTTTTTTACTGGTCAGTTGTATTTGTCTCTCCTTTCGTTGCTTGGTTTCCTCCCATGGCAACTACCCATGTTACATGTACGCTTACTCTGTTCTTAATGTATATATTTGTCAGCGCACTACTTTTTATGTCAACTTTAACTCATTTTCAGGTTCAGAATGGTAGCACAGATGCTCCCGTCAAAGTTGAACGCAAGTTTGGCATCCAGCCGCTACCGCACTCCCTCATCCCGCTTCACTCGAGGCTTGTTTCATTTTCATGAGCACTTCCCACAAGTGTGCAGTTTTCTGTCCCTTGCTCGGGGCGGCTCCCACTTCATGGCCACCACTTCCTCTCCGTATTGCTGGCTCTGCTCACTCCTCCCCCTGCTCTCGCCGGATTCCTGCAGTGCCCCTTCCTCCTCCCTCCTGCTTGATTGGCTTGTTCCTCTGCTGCAGCCTGCACGGAGCTTCTGACCTCCTTCATTTATTCTTTTGGCTCCTGCAATGATTTGCAACCATGGGTACTATGACCCAAATTTAAGAAGAGCCTAGCACCACCTAGCACCATATTAGCGTCATTTTTTTACATTAATGTCCTCGTTAGGTTGGCAAAAACATTGTGCCAAATTTACAAAGTGGAGCAATACATGCATTGCGCCACTTTGTAAACCCTGGCGCCACCTTATGCCTGCGCCAGACATAATGCATGCAAGGGGGCGTTCCTCCATTAGGGGGCCCAGAAAAATGGCCCAGTGGAATCTGTGAGATTCCACTGCACCATTTTTCTTATCATTTTTAACGGCTGCTCAGTGCAGGCATTAAATTGAGGCACACCATTGTTTATAATGGGTCTCTATGTACTTTGCAGGATTAGTGCCAAAATCATGACGCTATTAATCCTAACGTGCTCCATGGTGCGCCATATCATTAATACGGCACACACGTGGGGGCATATTTATACTCTGTTTATACGCTGGTTTGCGTAAAAAAGTATAAATATGGGCCTTGGTGCGTTAGTGGCACAATGGGGCGCAAGAAAAATGGCACTTCATGTAATGAAGCACCACTTTTCTTAAATCTGGGCCTATATTTTTTATCAGAGCAATCTCTAGTTCTTGTTTACTTTTTTCTCACCCACCCAAATCCTGTTTCTTGTCTTCCCCGTGTCTTTTTCTTCTCCTCCTCCCACATGCACTGATCTCTATTTATTCTCCTCCATTCCAACTGAAGCGCTGGCCACTTCATAGCGCTTTGATTTTTTTTTGTGGACTGGTTGTGTTGAGGCGACGATGGAAGAAAGGAAATAATTCAACACGTCAAAATACAACAGACAGCAGCAGCCTCTGCAGAGAGGTACAGGAGAAGGCTCTACATACACGAGCAGGTACATGATGGGTTACCATAGCTTTGTGATGTAAAATGACCAAAATGTTCGTCCATGGCAGTAACAAACAAAACAGCTGGCAGAGGTCCTATCCCTCACAGAATTTATTATCTCATGTTGATTGACTGCTAATTGGCTTCTCGGTCTTTATCTCCGCTCCACAGCTCTGAATGATGTTAGTATGCGCTGCCAAAAAACAGTGAGCCATACTCTCTGCTGTTTGCTTTATTTTCCAATTCAAATTGTTCCATGCAGAATTAAGTTTCCCACCTGCCGCCAAAGAGGATCTGTGTTGGTGGATGCGTCTCCAACAGTGCACATCTCTCCGTATTTAGCCATGCACTTACATTCTTGTGGCGCTAGAGCCAGAAGTGCCGACTATGGAACTGGGAACCAGGTTTGAGTCTCAGGATCAGTGCAACATCCTGTGATTCTGGGCAAATCACTTATTCTCCCTGTGCCTGGGTGTATGCAATCTGCAGTAATGCTTCTGCTGGCTCAGGCTCGCATCAACAACAAACCTTTGCAAAGCCAATATGTCTACAGTGGCAGCCAAAAAGCAAGACCTATTGGCTTTGCCAGTGCTTGTTAAAGAGTGGAATGATAACAGAATTTGACCAGGAGGGAGGAATACCTCTCTGAATAGCTGTGTTAGAATGGATGCCCATAAATCAATGTTACGAGTGGTACAGCATCATGACCTGGGGCTTTGTTCTTTGGAAGGTCAACTATAGCATCCAGAACCTCTTCCCTGCTAAATGTCAACGGAGGGCCTGTGGTAGGGAGTGAGGACATATCCCGATGCGCATCCATGGTACCGTTAAAGGCGGGAGCATCCTAGATGGATATGTACTGCTTAAGCCAGGACTCAGGGTTAATACTGGGAAATAGTGCTCCTTGAAGATGGTGCTAAAAAGGGGCAATTGATAGTAGCCCAAACTTTAGAGCAGTCTTTATGCTTACAAGAGACCACCAGGTCTTCCCAGACTTCTTGTCTTAAGACGTGTTTCCTTCTCTTGATGACAAGGTCATAATCCTGATGACACATTTCACTTGGAGTTTGTGTCTTGGCTTCTCCTTCAGAGCCTCCAAACGCTTTTTATGGTAAAAGTGAAAGTAAGATCAAACCATCAAGTAAAATATTACCAGAATTCTGAAAGGAAAGACAGACAGCGAGTTAATTTGAGGAGCCAGTAACTACTTGCTTGGGGCAACAGTAAAAACTATAAGAACACTTTTAGCTCTGCCCGAGCTGAAGCCTGCTGTAGGAAGAAAAAATCCCTTATGGCCCTCCAATAGAAAGTTGTTAGATGTCTTCAAAGTTTCTTGCTGGCATATAATGTTATGTTTTCTCAACAGGGAGAACCACCCAACATCATCAGTATTTTTGGACAATCCTGCCACATTCCTGCTTAAAATAACAAAATCCACCTTAATCGTTGGATTCTGACAACCCCTGACATCAGCAGTGCTATCAACATAGGCAGTATTAGGAGGCAGTCAATTGTTGCCATTGAGCGAGCTCAAAGGATCAAACCAATTAGAGGTAGGGACACTTTGGGATAAATTACTATTAACAGCACCCACCACAACAGTGGAAGGAAGTTGATGGGATATAGAAAGGATACGTGGATTAGTCACAGACCTAAAGAAATAGCACAAAGGCAGGGGTCAGCCACTAGCACAAGGTGTCGGAAAGGTCCAACAGTACGCGGCCAGCAACATAAGGGCTGTTGAAATTCATGCTAATAGAATCCCCAACCATGATCTTGGGTTGTTCGCCTAGCCAACTGACTCTACGTGCCTTAATGATGGACATATGCAGGTTCAAGTTTTCTCTTAGGTGCCCCTCCAACCAATGAACTATTTTGTTTCTGAGCTGCAGAATGTATTCAATCGGCCCAGATTTTAGGTGGGGGGGCACGTTAGCAAGAACAATTACATACAGTGCTGCAGCAAGGGGCTGAAGAAGGCAAGTCAAGGTTAAAGCAAATAGAGCTAGGGTCCCCGCTGCCACTACTGGTGGCCGAAGAAGGCAAGTCAAGGTTAAAGCAGATAAAGCTAGGGTCCCTGCTGCCACTATTGGGGGCAGAAGAAGGCAAGTCAGGGTTAAAGCAGATAGAGCTAGGGTCACAGCTGCCACCACTGGGGGCTGAAGAAGGCGGCCTCCTCACAGGTACTGCTCCTTTGGGGAAAGCCTGACCAAAGATATGAGCGTCATCCCCTTCCAGACATGTCTGTGCTGTTAATGGTATCCTTAGCTGCAGAGTCTACGTGCCGTGGATTAGGTGACTGGGCTGACATAGTGAGCTGAACGCCCACCGTTATCGGCTCACAGTCCTGCTCTGATGCTGGAGGGTAAGTATAAGTTGACATGGCCCTCACAGTGGCTGGCTCAATGGGATGGGATACTTTTGCCTACTTAGTGAGAGAAGCCTCCAGCTTGGCCAACCTGTTGTGGCACACCGCGAAGGATGTGGTAATGAAGTTCTCCAGTCTGCTAAAGTAACTTGCAAGCAAATCACCCACAACCTCAAAAGGCAATGCAGAACATTTTGGTGACCCAACACTGGCAGCTTTCTTCTTTTTCCTTGTAAGCTGGAGGCCGAAGGTGAGACAGAACCCATAGCTGGGAGTTGTTGGATAATGGCCTCACCTGCAGGTGGGAAGTGACCCGAATGTCACATTTGACTTGGGAACATCCACTACAGGCAGTGTCCTAACACTGGGGAATTTGAGTGTTGAATGTCAACGGATGCACCCAGACCCAGCTCCTCTTCACCAAAACCGATTTCGCTAGTTATTGCCCCATCCGCAGATGTCCAGTAAGTTAGTATGTTTGATCCATTTCATGATGGCAGCGTGATACAAGTTGACCACGAGCGTGACCTTCACATTACTCAAATGGGTGGGACTTTCCAAGGCATTAACAAAACAATTTCTTCCCAACCCCTATCCAATCAAACACAGGCTCTTGGCCTCAGATCTATGTGAACATCCAGATATCTGGCTGTTGCTTGGAGAATAAAGTAACGTATGTCATGTGAGGTGTCTCTTTTAAGCAAGCCTTACTTTATCTGCAGTCATCCCAATTCTGAACTGTAGGAAAGTGCCCTCTTTCTTGGTATGGTTACCCCATTTGTCTGCCTGATGTCTGTGTGGTTTACTGTGTTCAATGGGATCCTTCTAACCAGGACCCCAGTGATTATGCTCTCTCTCCCAAAACTCTGTATTTCATCCCATAACTGGCACACTGGTGCCCCATTATAAGTCCCTAGTATACGGTACCTGGGTACCCAGGCAATTGGCTGTAGCATATATTATGCCACCCATAGGGAGCCCAAGCAAAGGGTTCTGCAGGACTGCCATTGCACTTTCCATGCCACTTTTCACTGCACCAGGTCACTTCTAAGTCACCCCTATGGCAGGCCTTCTAGCCCAGAGGGCAGGGTGCAAAGTACCTGTGTGTGAGGGCACCCCTGCAATAGCAGAGGTGCCCCCACGAACGCCAGGCCCATTTTCCCGGACTTTGTGAGTACGGGGACAAGATTTTACGCGTTCACTGGGCATAGTAACTACTTAATGGTAACTCCAAACATAGGAATGTTTGGTATCAAACATGTTGGAATCATACCCCAATGCTTTTGGTTGTATGATTCCATGCACTCTGGGGGCTCCTTAGAGGACCCCCAGTATTGCCATTACAGCCTTCGGAGGGTTTCCGGGCAGCCCAGGCTGCTGCCACCTCCCAGACAGGATTCTGCCCTCCTTTTGCTTGAGAAGCTCAAGCCCAGGAAGGCAGAACAAAGGATTTCCTTTGAGAGAGGGGTGTTACACCCTCTTCCTTTGGAAATAGGTGTTACAGGCCTGGGAGGGGTAGCCTCCCAAGCCACTGGTAATGCGTTGAAGGGCACATTTGGTGCCCTCCTTGCATAAACCAGTCTACACCAGTTCAGGGACCCCCAGTCCCTGCTCTGGCACAACACTGGACAAAGGAAAGGGGAGTGACCACTCCCCTGTCCATCACCACCCCAGGGGTAGTGCTCAGAGCTCCTCCAGAAGGTGCCTGGGTTTTGCCATCTTGGATTCAAGGTTGGCGGGGAACTCTGGGAGCATCTGAGTGGCTGGTGCCAGCAGGTGACGTCAGAGCTCCCTCCTGATAGGTGGTCCCCCAGCTAGGTGACCAATACCCCTTTCAGGGCTATTTAGGATCTCTCTCTTGGGTGGTGCCTCAGATTTGGTTTGCAAGACTCCAGCAGGATTCCTCTGCAACCTTCACTTCGACTTCTGACTGAAGAAACTGCACCTGGATGCCCCAGGACTCGACAAGCTGCAACAAAGAAGCAATAGTCCTTCTGCAACATTGTATCCATGGCTCCTTCCAGCAACTGCAACATTTCCCCAGTCGTGCATCCTCTGAAGGCAGCCTATCTTCAGCCTGCACCAGAAAGAGAAGGACTCTCCCTTGGGGTGAAGGAGTCACTCCCCTGCTTCTGCAGGCACCAACTGCAACAAAGACCAGCTGTCTGGATCCCCTCTCCTGCTGAGCTGCGTGAATCCTGCATCACGGGCGGTGGACTGAAGTGGTCCGACGTTCCTCTCTTCCAGCTGTCCTACTTGGGTGGAGGTAGGCCCTTGCCTGCCCATGCAGGACAGTACCCACGTACACCACATCCTTTGCTACTGCCAAGTCTTGTTGGCATCTTTTCCAAGGAATCTTCATGCATCTTGAAGTTCCAGCCTCCAGCACTCCATCCTGCGACGTACAGCTCCCTGAGTGGTTCTCTGGCGGCGTGGGAGCCCTTTTCGTAGTGCTGCGTGGGCCCCTTCTTCAACTTTCGTGTCCCCATCCTATGGGACTCCTGTGGGTGTTGTCTGTGGTTCTGTGGGCTCTCTGTGCTGCTGAGGGCCCCCTCTGACTTGCCCTCCTGGGTAGAATCCACTTGGTCCTTCCTGGTCCCGGGCAGCTCCACTTTCTGCTAACCTCGAGTTTTGCATGTGCCAAGGCTTGGTGGTGGAATCCAAAGACGCAAACCTGACTGCAATCCCCCTTCTGGCATGGGACATCACCTGCATCCTCCAGGAACTCAACTTCATCTTCTTGGGTGCAGTGCTGACTCTTCTTCCTCACCGTTGACTATGCTAGGGGTGGGGAGAAGCAGAGGATGATGTGCCAGGGGAGGGAGCAGATGGCGGTGTGCAGCAGGGGAGGGGGCAGAGGGGGGACAGAGGGCGGTGTGTGCCAGGGGAGAGGACTGGGCAGAAGGTGGTGTGTGCCAGGGGAGGGGGAAGAGTGCGATGTGTGACTGGGGAGGGGACCAGAGTGAAGGCAGTGTGTGTCAGGGGAGGGGACAGAGGGCAGTATGTGACAGAGGGGGCAAGGCCGGTGTGTGCCAAGAGAGGGGCCCGGGCAGAGGGCTTTGTACCAGGGGAGGTATCTGGGCAGAGGGTGGTTTGTGCCAGGGTAGGGAGCAGTGGGCAGTATGTGCCAGGGGAGGGGCCCGGGCAGAGGGTACTGTGTCCCAGAGGGGGGGAGCAGAGGGTAGTGTGTGCCAGGTGAGGGGATTGGGCAGAGGGTTGTGTGTGCCAGGGGAGGGGACCAGCCAGAGGGTGGTCTGTGCATGGGGAGGGGCAGTGTGTGCCAGGGGAGGGGACTGGCCACAGTGCACTGTGTGCCAGTGGAGGGGCTCAGGCAGAGGGCGGTGTGTCTGAGAGTCAATCCCCAAATTCACCAGTGTTAGGACTGTGCCCGTGGGGGATGTTCCCAAGTCAAATGTGGTCATTGGGTCGCTTCCAAAGGGCATTTCACACACAGTTAAAGCCAAATCCACCAATCCCCAGCTACGGGCTCTGTTTCATCTCCAGCCCCCCCAGCTTACCAGGAAAAAAAAAGAAGAGAGCTGTGAGTGTTGGGCACCAAAAAATTCAGCATTGCCTTTTGAGATTGTGGGCGATTTGTTTACAAGTTAATTTAGCAAACTGGAGAAACTGATAATAATATTATTTGTGGTGTGCCATGACAGGTTGGCGAAGCTGGAGGCTGCGCTCTCTAAGCAGGCAAAAGTACTACACCCCATTCAGCCAGCCACTATGAGGGGAATGCTGACTAGTACTTAACCCGCCATCATCACTGAAGGATTCTGAGCTGATAACCATGGGTGTTCGGTTGCCAAGTCAGCTGCTTCATGACACATAGACTCTGCTCCTAAGGGTACGATTAACAGCACAGCTGTGTCTCGCCCCACTGGAGGGGATGACATGCATATCTTTGGTCAGGGTTTCCCTAAAAGAGCAGTACCTGTGAGGAGGCCGTCTTTATCAGGCACCAGTGAATATACTCCGCAACTGAGAAACAAAATAGTTCCTTGGTTAGAAGGGTGTTTAAGAAAAATAGAACTAATTTCATCATCATGGCACATAGAGTCAATTGGCTAGGCAAGCAAACCAAGACCATGGTTGGGGACTGTATTATCATGAATTTCAACAATCGTTATGTTACTGGCTGCCTACTGTTGGACCTTTCTGAAACCTTGTGCCAGTGTCTTACCCCTGCCTTTGTGCTATTAGTCTGTGACTAATCCACCTATCCTTTCTATGTCCCATCAACTTCCTTCCACTGTTCAGGGGGGTGCTGTTAATAGTAATTTATCCCAAAGTGTCCCTACCTTTAATAGGTTTGATCCTTCGAGCTTGCTCAACGACAACAACTGACTGCCTCCTACTACTGCCTATATTGATAGTAATGCTGACGTCAGGATTGTCAGAATCCAACAATTACGGTGGATTTAGTTATTTTAAGCAGGAATGTGGCAGGATTGTCCAAAAATACTGATGATGTTGGGTGGTTCTCTCTGTCGAGAAAACATAACATTATATACCAGTAAGAAACTTTGAAGACATCTAACAACTTTCTATGGGAGGGCTAAAAGGGATATGTTCTTCCAGCAGCAGGCTCCAGCTCGGACAGAGCTAAAGGGGATCTTACAGTTTCTATCTTTCTGAGCCTGAAATGTTGTGCCACTAAGTAGTTACTGGTTCTTCAAATTAACGCGCTGTCTGTCCTTCCTTTCAGAATCCTGGTAATATTTTACTTGTTAACAGTTGGAATGACAATCCAAACCTTTCTCAAAATGCCAATTTCTTGCATTTGAGAGGCTTTCTGGATAAATATCTTTGTTCTGTGATTTTAACACTCACTTGTGTGATTCCTGCCATAAACTTGTTGTATGTACTTGGTCCTCTTTACCGCCAGCCACTCAACGCTTTAGACATTCCTCTCAGGGTGAGTCCTTAAACGCTATTTCAAACAACTTTAACCTGGCTTTGGTACAGGCTATGAAAGCAAATAACCATCCCACTCCTAGCATGCCTACCTGTTCCGGGAGGGGCTGCCACGCTGTTATTTATTTGATTTTGTCTCCTCTAGTCTTCCAACATTATTTCTGAACTTTGAGGTGTTTGGGGTTTCCAAAAGCAACCATAATCCTCTTTGTGCCAGTTTTTACTGGGAAATTAATTCTATGTCAGGACCGGAGGCTTCGGATTGTGCTTCTCTTCCTTTACTGGTCAAAATACAGCAGCCAAAGAGTTAACATAGTAAACTACAAAAACTACAAATCCCATAAACATTAGTAGTCCAGACTGCCCAATCCCAGGCAAGCCCCACCTATAAGAGTCTCCATGACAACCGCTCCTCCTCTTTCTATGCTGCTGCGCAGCCGAAGTTGAGTCCCCTCTTTTTCTTCTATATACGGTATTGAATATATGTATTGTCTGTATTGTGTTATTACTGGGACCCGTGGAGCGAGAGCAGGGCGAAGCGGCACTCGATTGTCGGAAGACGAGAATCGTGTCTTCCCGATTGATTTATAGTGTTTTAAGGTATGCGCGCTTCGGGAACTGTAATTTCCTCCCGATCGCGCTTCATTGACAAAAGTTCTTCCCGCCTGCGATGCAGTTTATTCTACTCCTCTGCGCTCGCAGGGCCGAGGGAAACTTGGTTTTACTCGGTCTCCGAGGGAGACTGAGCGAGTGCCGCACCAAGAGTGCAGTCCGCTCTCTATTTCCAAGCTCTTTTCGGTCTGCGCATGCGCGGAGCCGGATATTCTGATTTTCATCGGAGTCTCCGTCTCGGCAGCGCGTGGAGCGCAAAACAGATATCTCTGCCCTCTTGAACACCCGACGGGCGAATAAATGTTCAGGCTTTGCCTAGGAGGTTTTTGCAGGTGCTTCCTCCACATGATTTTGGGCCCTAAAAATAAAATAAATAAATATAAAAAGGATATCACTTGTGCAAAACTTTGATTATACTCTTTATCAAAGAGTCAATTTACCTGCTGGGGCTGCCTCTCCCCTTTGAACTCCTATCCTGCCATGGCTTATTTTGCCGGGGAGGATGAATATTACCAAGAGGAAGTGGAAGGTCCCTTCCCTGAACAAATGGAGGAGAGATCGGTGCAAGCCCTTGGGCACCATGTTCAAGATTCGGTTAATCAAGCTTTAATAAAAGCGCTTAAACCGTTTACCAGACCTCTGGTCAGATATGGACAAAGAGAATTGATGGGACCCCCTCCTTCTGGGTCACGAAGCAATGAATCTCAACCCAGAGATCCTGGGTTTACCAATATGGGACTGGCGGGTCCTTTTTCTTCAGGAGAGATCCTTTCCCAAATGGCCTCGGCCGTGCTAAATGATCATGAATATAGCTCGGATCTTCTCCCTCATTCTGAAAATCTTCCTACTCCCTCAGGCTCGCATAAGAAGCTGTCTCAGTCTTCCAACTCTCACTCGGATTCAGATATATCAGAACCCAAGCTTCCAGGCAAACAAAAACGAAAATCTAAACGCTATGCTTTGGATGAGGTATCCCTCCAGGGGAATCAAAGTATTGAAAAAGTATTTTGACCCAGAGAACATTATTCACCCTAGGTCAACGGAATGGGTCCCTTGCACTGAAGTAGCCCACTATGTACAAGATAGACTTCGTAAGGGCTTTGATAAGGATGTTCGTAGTATTCTTCAGTCAGAATGTCCCCGCCCCTTTTTGGTGGGAAAAGTAGCTGACACTCCGGAACTTGATCCCAGTGTGGCGACATTTCTCAAAAAGTTTACTAAAAACCTTAAGAAAGGACTGGATCGAGCCTGGAAGGGATGCCAGGACAAATTGCTGGATCTGTCCGGTCCCATTACAAAGATTCTGGATCTCGCAGTGCAAGCTAAAGAAACCAACTCGATCTTAGATCCTCAAAATGTTCTCGAATGGGCCCAAAGAGCCATCTGTCTTCTAGGGAATGCGAGTTGCGCCATGTCTTCCGAACGCAGAAAATCTTTTCTCATGCGGATAGACCCTAAATTAGCGGAGTTGGCACCCACTGAACCGGGACCCCTAGCTAATGGTCTCCTATTCGGAGAGAAATTTGTGAAAGACTTGGGCAAGTACGTCTCCACCTTTACAGCCCTTGACAAAGCCCAATCCTCCATGAAACGAATGTTCACAGGTGGCCTTTTTAACAGGGCCGGACGCTACAGAGGTCGAGTGCAAGGCTGTGGTTTCCAGCAGACCTCTCCTAACTATGCTCCTAGAGGTCAGGGATACTACCAACCTTCAGGCTTCTATCCCTCCAGAGGCCTGCGAGGCCGTGGACGTGGCTTCAGAAACCGAGGTTCAGATCGGGCCCAAGATACCAATGCAGGTGAGAATTATTCATTTTTCGATAGTGATTCTTGGGGGGAGATTGGAGAAACACGCTCAAACATGGGAGCGCATTTCTCAAGACCCTTGGGTCCTTCAGACTGTCCGAGGTTACAAACTAGAATTTTACAACACCCGTCGACAGAGTTGCCCTCTGTTTCCTCTCCTTTTTTCCCTAGCAGAAAGCAATTTTATGGACGCAGAAATCGAAAGTCTGCTGCGCAAACAAGCAATTGTACCTACAAGCCCTCATCCAAAAGGGTTCGTCAGTACAATTTTTCTAGTGCAAAAGAAAGGAGGAGATTTTCGCTTGGTGTTAAATCTGAAGGACTTCAATTATCTACCATCATTTCAAGATGGAAGGTATCCATATGTTGAGGTATCTCCTTCAAGAGAAAGATTGGTCAGTGCAGCTAGATCTCAAAGACACCTATCTTTCGGTCCCCATTTTTTCCCCGCATCGGCAGTTCCTTCAGTTTCAGTGAAAACACCTATGGTACGAATTCAAGGTTCTCCCCTTTGGTCTTTCCTCCGCCCTGTGGTGCTTCACGAAACTCCTCCGTCCGGTGGCCCAATTCCTTCGAGAAAGAGGCGTTCGCCTCATCATTTATCTCAACGATATTTTGATCATGGCACAATCCAGGAAGTTGGTCGCCCTTCATCTCTCCTGGGCGATTCAAATTCTTCAAGATCTGGGGTTCTTGATCAACAGCGAGAAGTTGGTAACGCTTCCCTCACAAAGTATAGAATTCTTAGGTTCTCAAGTGGATTCTATTCAGGCTCAGCTCAAACTACCTCTAGCGAAACGAGCGTCAATCAAGAAAGAATTACGGAAAGCCCTTGTCTCTCCGACTATATCATTACGGATTTTAGCCCGACTGGTAGGGCTTCTGGCTTCTTCCATTCAGGCGATCTTCCCAGGCCCTTAACACTACAGAGCTCTCCAACGCCTAAAGATATTGCACCTGCGCAAAGGTCTATCTTATACGGATCAGATCCCATTATCAGAGGAAGCCAAAACAGAGATTATCTGGTGGCTTCATCACATGGAGGCTTGGAATGGCAGAGCCATCTTTGCATCCTCTCCGGAGATAATCATAGAATCAGACGCCAGCCGCTGGGGCTGGGGAGCTCGTTGTGGCTCAGTGGAGACGGGAGCCGTTGGTCCTCGGAGGAACTGAACCTCCACATCAACTGTTTAGAACTGCTAGCGGGAGCGTTTGCGATTCGTTTGCTCTCTCCCGACAAGGCCAGCTGTTGCATTCTGTTGAGGATGGACAATGTATCAGCAGTGAGATATATCAACCGCCTGGGAGGTACCAAATCTCACATGCTGGCGGAGATTGCCAGGGACTTTTGGCATTACTGCCTTAAATGTATTAGCAGAGTACATTCCGGGTCGAACCAATGTGGTGGCAGACTAGAATTCACAATTCATTCATTGTTTCAGAATCTAGTGAAGAGATGGGGTCCCTGTGTAACAGACCTGTTTGGGTCTCGACTCAATACCCAGCTTCCGAGATTTTTCAGCCGAAGACCAGACCCAGTAGCTGTGGGAACAGACGCCTTTCTCCAAAATTGGTCTCACAACATTCATTATGCTTTTCCCCCTTCCTCTATGATTCAGAGGGTCCTGGCTCAGGTAAAGAGACAAATGGCAGATATAGTGTTAGTGACACCGCTCTGGAGAGCCCAAGCGTGGTTTCCGGTGGCGATGGCACTATCATGTGCACCCCCAGTACGTCTGCCGTTATTCCAGTCCCTTCTTCTGGATCCCTCGGGATCCCCTCATCCTCTAGTCATTCAGAAACAACTACATCTCATGGCATGGAGACTTTCAGGAGCTGATGGCAAGTGCTGGGAGTTTCAGGAGACTCTTTGTTCTTTTTGTCTCAATCCTGGGCCCCCTCCACCCATAAACAATATGAGGCATCCTGGAAGAGATGGGTGTGTTGGTGCAGTGAACGGGATATTGATCCCGTGGGGGCCCAGATTTCCATGATAGCTAATTTTCTTTCAGATTTGGCTACACAGTGTCTTGCCTACAGAACGATTAATAATTTCAGATCTGCAATTTCGGCAGGACATCCCCATGTGGATGGTAAACATGTTGGTGAACATCCATTGATTTCTAAAATTCTTCGAGGTATTCGGATGGTAAAACCTCCTCAAACACGTTATTCAGTTTTGTGGGACGTGGATATTGTCCTTCGTTTTATTAGGTCCTGGCCTTACAATGATGATTTGTCACGCAAACAGCTATCGGCCAAACTG
The DNA here is from genome assembly GCF_031143425.1 of Pleurodeles waltl. Classification (NCBI taxonomy): domain Eukaryota; kingdom Metazoa; phylum Chordata; class Amphibia; order Caudata; family Salamandridae; genus Pleurodeles; species Pleurodeles waltl. The sequence continues at coordinate 12,824,832 of NC_090442.1, forward strand.
ACTGTTCTTTTATGCCTTATTTCATGCAGACGCGTCTCAGATGTAAAGGCTTTGGATCTGACAGGTAGAGTATTTACTCCTACAGGAGTTTCGTTTACTATTTCTAGAAGAACAAAGACTGCATCAAGATGTATTTCATACCCAGCCATCCCTCATAATCAGATATTATGTGTAGTTCAATGCTTGAAAGTTTATGAGAATATTACCCGTGAGTCTTGAAGAGATGCAGGAGATCAATAGTTAATATCCCTTCAGAGGCCATTTGGTCCTGTCTCGTCGGCCACGTTGGCTAGATGGGTCAACAGGCTTTTGGGAGAAGCTGGTATTGATACCTCGGTGTTTGGGGCTCACTCCATTAGGGGAGCTATGGCTTCCAAATCCTTTGGAGCGGGTTCCAGATTAGCGGATATCATGGCAGTGGCGGATTGGTCTTCAGATAATACATTTAAAGTATTTTATCATAAGCCCATTGTGGATATTGCATCTAATGTGGTGGATCAGCTTTAAACTAGCATAATCCGAAGCCTCCGGTCCTGACATAGAATAAAAGAAATTCTAGCTATCGCGCCAAGAATTTTCAATTCTATTAAGGACACGGAGGCGAAGATTATCCCACCCGTATTTTACAGGAGCGATTGTCATGGAGACTCTTATAGTTGGGGCTTGCCTGGGATTGGGCAGTCTGGACTACTAATGTTTATGGGATTTGTAGTTTACTATTGTTAACTCTTTGGCTGCTGTCTTTTGACCAGTAAAGGAAGAGAAGCATAATCCTCGCCTAGGCGAAACATAAAAAGGGCAACATGGATGACCCCTGCTGTTATAGGCCCATTTCATTGCATTGATAGAATCAACAGTTAGAGTAACTGGGAGAGTTATGTTGAGTAGGGTAACTGTGTGGGCTAGTGAACATGAGCTTTTGTTCGATGTGTATCACAGCTGTCAGCCTGGGAAGGGCAACATGGGCCAAGGTCTTAATCTCTACCTCCTTGTAGCCAAGTACACCAAGGCAAAGGCGGGCTCCCTTCATTTGGGGTTTATGGACTTCAGCTCAGCTTTTGGCAGGGTTAACAGGACTAAGCTCTGAAACATATTGATGGGTGAGGGTTTTGATAAAACGCTGGTTACTTTTCTTAGAGACTTGCATTTGGACCTTACAGCTGCTGTCCGTTATGGGCCCGCAGGGGAGTGTACATCTAAATTTGCCTTGAATCGTGGTGCTCGGCAAGGCGGATACTGCCATCTTTTTAAATTTATTTTATATATAAATAACAGGAAAAGGGTCCTATGTACAGAAGGGCATGATCTACCAAAGGTGAATCATTTGTATTTCCTCCTTGTCTCATGTCTCTTTTTTCATTTTCTCTTCCACCATACTTTCTGCATCTCACTCTCTTGTTCTCTTTCTCTCATTTCTTTCTGTCAATTTAATTCATCGTTCATTACTCAAATTCACTATTGCTTTATCAGCATGGCAAACATCGGGGGGCCGCAGCTTTTGGAGGCCCCCACTATTTTGTAGAAAAGGGACTCAGTTACACCTTGCGCCCCAGCCTGTGACTGAGAGGTGTTACCTGGTGGATGGCTCTGCAGGTTCTTGCATCTGCAAATACTGGCATCAGAGTGTTTGTAACTACCCGTCCCACCAGAACCACCCCTTTAATTGTGTGCATGGCACAAGAGAGGAACAGAGAACGTGACAAGATGAACCCTTCTATTGCTTGATGCACTGTAAATGTGAAACACCTTTGTGATTTGGAGCTGGGTAAAGAACACCATCAGGAAACAAACACAAATTACCAGCACAATTTACTTATTTTCTGAAAGTTATTTAAAAATATTTCCAAGTTCCACATATCTGTTTAATAATATTTACAATTTCAGCCATTTCCGAGTTTAGTTACAGATAGTGGGAAAAACATGATGTATAAAAAGTAAAACCAAAATGTTCTTTTAACATTATTGTGTGTTTCTTGTTTTTAAAATAGGCCGTCAGTCTTTTATGTGAGAATTATTATAAGGGCCTGACATCACTTTTTGTGACATCACTACATGTGACATCATTGTGATTTGCATATGAGAAGTGTCCCCCTCCTTTTCTTCCTCACAAATTGTGCCCTGTTTATTGGCATGACGTAAGTCTATGGGTATTGAAAATAAATATATAAATTCACAAGTATTCAAGCCGTTCCTCTAGTGGTGTTACACACTGCAAGTATTTGGCTGCTTCTTCTGCCTATTTTCACTCGCCGCTCCTCCCCTTCTATTTCTCACTTTCTTTCTTTTTTCTCCCTCTTTCTTTGTCTCACTCCCTTTATCTCTCGTTCCCTCTCTCTATCTGCCACACATTCCTTCTTGCTTTAGCTTCATGAATGTCACTGTCACTTCTGACATTCATGCAACAAATCCTTCTGAACATTTGAGAATAAGGGACAACCGTTGTGGAAGAGGAGTTGCCTGGTGAGCAATTGCTCGTCCTAGCAATGATATGTTTTTGATGTGGGATATAACTATTTCACCACATTCTGCAAATAAAATCTGCTGGTTCAGTGGTTTCATTCTAGTAAAAATAAGAGCTCGGCAAGTCACAAAATTCATTGGGGTAGCCAAGCCAGAGCAGAGCTAAGGGTCACACTTAGTTATAAAGCCCAAAGAACGAGCGGATGCATCAACTGATTCAATGCATAAATGATTCAGCAAACATTATGTTAAAGCAAGGTATACGCTCTGGATTAATACATAAACTGCAGCAGCATTTGTTAGCAGTAATATGTACATTTTTACCAATGGAGTTTCCAATCTCCAGAGCCCTGACAACACGTCCATGAGCAGATGACAATTTGTCATCTACACTATAATTATACTGCCAATATTTTTGTATGTGGGATAGTCTTATAGCGTGTTAAACTACATGAAAGTGAACTCACTATGTGTAAAATGTTAAAATGTCTCTTTTGAACAAGGCTAAACGTGAGCTAAGTCAGGATACAATACTTTCTTCACTGAAAAAACAAAGGTTACAGGGATGTTATACTTAGAAAATAGAATTAAAAAAAAATCTTAGGAATTGGCTGAAAAAAACAAAGGTTACAGGGACATTACATGGTCGTGGAGTAGCTACATGGTTGGCATTTGCTAGAAGTTTTGCACTGCATGTTCTTACTGGGCTCTGAGGCACAGCCTCCCATTTTATGAAAAAAAGCACAAAAAGCAGAGTTTGTTCGAGACATAGGAAGAACAAAGTTCTAGATGTGATCTTTGTTTCCACAACAATCAGACCCTCAGACAACCATAACTTCATCACTGCTCACTCTTCACCCGTTCATGGCGCTCATAGTTTTATGAGAAACTATTTGTACTGGGCCCCTTCATTCCACAATAATTCCTATCAAGAACTGTGCCATCATGCCTGATTCTGTCCTTTACCCAATTACGATTTGGTTGAATGACTCTCTGTAAATAAGAAACTCATAAAACACATTTATATACAATTAATCTAAAGCAGTTCTGACATTCATTGCAATGTGTTTGTTTTTCTTCTGTGTGTTTGCTGATGTACCAATAGGTTTAATAACTGACAAAAGCTATTTACGCATTCACTGCACCCAAAAGGCTTTTCCCCAGTGTGTGTCCACTGATGAATCCTTAATGTTGAAAAGTCACTAAAACTATTTTCACATTCATTGCATTTGACTAAAGCTCCTCACACATTCACTGCACTTGAATGGATTTCCACTGTGTGTGTTCCTTGACATAGTTGTAGGCCTGGTAAACTAAAGCTCTTCACACATTCAGGGCAATTGAAAGGCTGTTCCCCTATGAGTGTTCGCTGATGAATCCTTAATGTTGGCACGTTCCTAAACCTACTTCCACATTGACCGTAATAGTATTGTTTTTCCCAGTGTGTTTGCTGATGTCTTCGTAGTTTTGATAATCAAATGAGTCTCTTCATACATTCACTGCACCTTTATGTTTTTCCCCGGTGTATTCGGTGATGTCTTTGTAGGCCTGATGACAGACTAAAGCTCTTCATACAATTCACTTCACTTGAATGGCTTTTCCGCTGTGTGTGTGTTCCTTGATATATTTGTATGCCTGGTAAACTAAAACTCTTCACACATTCAGGGTAATTGAAAGGCTGTTCCCCTGTGAATGTTCGCTGATGAATCCTTAATGTTGGCACGTTCCTAAACCTACTTCCACTTTGATTGTAATGGTATTGTTTTCCCTCTGTGTGTTTGCTGATGTCTTCGTAGTTTTGATAATCAAATGAGTCTCTTCATACATTCACTGCACCTTTATATTTTTCCCCTGTGTGTATTCACTAAAACTACTGCCGGATTCACAACAATGTTAGGAGTTTTACCCCAGTGTCTGTGCGCTGATGTCTCTGTAGGTGTGATAACTGACTAAAGCACTTCACACATTCACTGCATTTGAATGGTTTTTCCCCTGTGTGTGTTTGCTGATGAATCTCTAATGATGAAGCATAGCTAAAAGTGCTGCCACATTCACTGCACTTGAATGGCTTTTCCCCTGTGTGTGAGCGCTGATGTCTTTTTAGGTTTGATAGCTGACTAAGGCTCTTTACACATTCACTGCACTTGAATGGTTTTTCCCCGGTGTGTGTTCGTTGATGCTGTTTTAGGAGTGATGCTCGACTAAAGCTCTTCACGCATTCACTGCACTTGAATGGTCTTTCCCCAGTGTGTGTTCGTTGATGCTGTTTTAGGAGTGATGGTCGACTAAAGCTCTTCACGCATTCACTGCACTTGTATGGTTTTTCCCCTCTGTGTGTTTGCTGATGTCTCTGTAATTCTGGTAATTGACTGATACTCTTCACACATTCACTGGACTTTAATGTTTTTTTTCCTGTGAGAGTTTTCTGATGGTGCCTTAATTGAGATGAGAAACTAAAGCTCTCGCTAAATGAGTATGATATGTTTTTCTTGGTTAGTGTCTGTGGGTCGGGTATATATTTGTCTACATCCCAAGACTGTGTTTCCTGATGAGCCATATGGCTGATAAAGCACTTGCACGTTTGGTTTCTGAATTAAAACTAACGTTCAATAGCCATTAAATACGTGCCACACTCATAATATGTATAAAGTATGTTGTAGGTGGTTGTGCCTTACTTAGATTGGATTATGGCTATGCACGCTTGCGGGTAACGATTCATCTTCCTTCTGGCCGGTGCAAATTGGGACAGTCCATAGACAGCAAAACTCCTCTTCTCTTCTACCCCTCCATTGTGCTCTTCTCTGGTTGCTGTGGTTTGGTCAGAAGGGGTTTACAATACACCTAGAGCACTGAATGATGGTCTGTTATCATTTTAGAACACAAAGTACTGCTATAACCACATCATACTGATCCCATGATCAAAGCTGGTGTTGGACACGTGTTTATACAAGAGGTAGCTTGTTATTGTTGTTGCTGCCTTCATTTTCAAGCAATCATTTCTTCGTCTCGTGGTGTTGAGGTGCACAGCTCAGACTTTTACATCCACAGAATTGCCCTTGACGGCTTCTTCCAGGATCAGTTTATGTGCAGGTTCCTTTGTCGCTGACTGCATTGATGTTTTCCTGAATACCGAAGCGCATTGCTAGTGCCTGTTTTTTGAAGATTTGCAGTTTTATCTTCATTATTCATAATAATTTCATGCATTCAAGGCTTGTTTTCTGCTGGATGTAAAGATATAAAAAAATAATAATTACCAAATGGAAACATAATGGAATGTGAATACAGAATATTTATTTGGAGGTGATTTACCCGTTGTCACAGTGTAACTCAGTAAAGGAGGGGAGCGCCCATGTGCTGCTGGCGCAGCTTTAGGTAGATACACAGGGACAAGATTTCATTTAAACAAGAACTGATTGTGGAAAAAGAGAGGGATCGGGCTGGGCTGCTGTTATTTCAGTAACTCTTCAGGAACTATATAACAAAGGTTACTCTTCAGGGAGTATATAATAATAATAACTCGATTCACATTTTAAAGCAATGCTTCCCTGTTCACATTGGACCAGCTCAAATGCCAACTCCTGTCTTCACCTTACTGTTCATCAAGTCACCTTTGACACTTTCAACAGCTCCCCTGGTTCAAGCATTTCTGTTTTTTTCTAACCTGGATGATTGGAGCATTATTGCGAGTTGGGGTGGCTTCCTATTGCCATAACATCTGCCCATCTCCCTCAAACTAGCAGAGTTTATAGGGCCTGATGCTGGCCCTGAGAGACAACTTAAAAAGCAAGTCTTTAGTTCTTCCTAAAGTAGGCGAAGGGCTGTAAGATGCAGCTCCTTCCAGGGCCTTTTTGTAAAACAGAATGAGGGGTTCGTTGTAGTGCCTTACCTTTACATTATCTGCACAAATAAGGCAAACAAACATTGATTCATAGCATTTAATGTTCAACAATAGCAGCCGTCTAGTCCCTATAGAGAATCCATCCAAACCAATAATTTACCTCACATATCCCCGCCATAGATGTGTGCCTATAAATCTTTTTTCCCCTTTTCTACCATCACATGTCTTCTGAATTAATGTTGTCCGTTTAGGGCTCAAGCTGCTCGTTTGTGACTGGCTGGGCATTCGGCAGAGTGGGAGGAGGTGTGAGTTGTCCACAGGGGATGCAGCATTTCTACCTTTCAATATTTCTTATATTCAAGTTACCTCATTTCCTGTCCTTCAGCTCCCCTACGCCCCTACGACTGTGCACTCACTCTGCCGCGTTCAGCAGAAGTCAGATAATGGCCTGATAGTCAAAGGGCCACGGTTGTCAGCACCGGGATTAGAAGCTTCATTCCAGAAGCTCGCCTGCGAGGTACAACCAGAGGAGGCGCATAGGTAGGTGCCTATGAGGTACATACAGAGAAGGTGCACAGGTAGGTACTTAGGAGGAACAGAAAAGGTGCAGAGGTAGGTGTGTATGAGATCAAAACAGAGGAGGTGCACAGGAGGTGTTTATGAGGTACAGAGTAGGTGCACATGTATGAGGCAGAAACAGAGCAGGTGCAGAGGTAGGCATGTATGAGTTACACACATAGGAGGTGTACAGATTGGTGCTTATGAAATACAAAGAGATGATGTGCACAGGTTGGTGCTTATGAGGTATAAACAGAGGAGGCGCACAGGTAGGTGCTTATGAGGTATAAACAGAGGAGGCGCACAGGTAGCTGCTTATGAACATGCCTATGAAGTACAAACAGTGGAGGTGCACACATAGGTACTTATGAGGTACAGACAGTGGAGATGCACACATAGGTACTTATGAGGTACACACAGAGGAGGTACAGAGGCAGGTGCTTATAAGGTAGAAATCAATGAGGTGCACAGGTAGGTGCTTATGAAATACAAAGAGAAGAGGTGCACAGGAAAGTGTTTACAAGGTACAGAGGAGGTGCACAGGTAGATGCTTATGAGGTACAGAGGAGGTGCACAGGTAGGTGCTTATGAGGTATAAAGAGAAGAGGTGCACAGGTAGGTGCTTATGAGGTATAAAGAGAAGAGGTGCACAGGTTGGTGCTTATGAGGTACAAACAGGAGGTGCGCAGGTAGCTGCTTATAAGGTACAAACCTTATGAGGTATAAACACAGGAGGTGAACAGGTAGGTGCTAATGAGGTATAAACAGAGGAGGTGCACAGGTAGGTGCTTATGAGGTATAAACAAAGGGGGTGCGCAGGTAGCTGCTTATAAGGTACAAACCTTATGAGGTATAAACACAGGAGGCGCACAGATAGGTGCGTGTTCCTCTCTGGGTCTGCTTCCATCTGTACTGGGCGGGGTACTGGTGTACAGTGCATCCTATTCCTGCTGCCTCACACGGGCGCTAGCTGCGTGGGTGTTACCACTTTGGCCCTTTAGTTGAGGGGAGCAGAGCCTCAGGAAACACAACCAATGGAGGCAGCCTGCCTCGAGGTGGAGATCCAGGTGAGGGTTCAGGTATCAGACAATATGAAGACAAAAGCATCCTAGGAAACACTCTTGGGGCTTCCAAGAAAAGACTGAAGGGTTCATTTGCTATCAGCCCTCTCTCTCAAACTCAGATCCCTCTTTCAGTCACTCTCGGACTATATCTGCTTCTAGGGCCCCTTCCTATAATGCTGGTTCACGCTCCTTCTACAACACTTGTTGCAGACTTAGGGCCTGATTTAGAGTTTGTCGGGCAGGTTATTGCCTCAAAATGTGACAGATATCCCGTCCGCCTTCTTACACTTACCACAAGATATTATGCACTTTTAATAGGGCGGACGGGATATCAGTCACATTTGTGAAGGAGTATTCCCTGCCACCAATTTCTAAATCAGGCCCTATATCTGCTTCTAGCCAATCTTTCTATAACGCTGGTTCTCGCTCCTTCTACAACTTGACGCAGACTTAGGACTTGGAGTTTTTTGGACAGGTTATTGCTTCAAAACGTGACAGATCACGTCCGCCTTATTACAATTGTCACAGGATATAATGCACTTTCAATAGGGTGGACAGGATACCTGTCCCTTTGTGACGGAGTGCCCATCTGCCCAAATCAGGCTCTTGTTGTACATTGTGTTCAGTGTCTTTTCAGTGTTGGAAAGTCTCAATTTTGTTAAAGGCACTGTATTATCTCAGCGCTGCTGGGACTTGCAGGAATAAAGCCATTGCGGAGGTTGGGAAGACCCATGGAGTTTTGTGGTGGAGGTGAACAATATGGCTAAAGGCAAATCAGTCTTGACCCTGCTCCCGATGGGAACATTCCAGCCCAAACTGCCAGGCCAGGGCTTCCCTGGACTGGAAACAAGCATCCTGGGACCAGTTTTATGATATCACCCCTCATCAGTCAAGCTAGCTTGAATTCACTGGCACAGTGAGCACTGGACCCACGTCTGGGATTACCCTTCCCACTTAGGGCGACAAAAACAAAAAGTACAGATGATGGATGGAATGCAGAATAAATCAAAGATTCATCCCCCAGTCACAGAGCTGGGTTTATTCCATTGTTTATTTGCTCACCCTGCCACCCCAGTTCGGACTCAGCAATATGCAAAGCAGTCTTGACCTTGCTCTCCATGGAACAGACCAGCCAGAACTGCCAAGCCATTTCCTCCCTGGAAACGAAACAAGCATCCTGGGACCGGTTTTGGGGTATCACTTCTCATAAGCCAGGCTAGGTTGAATCCAGTAGCACAGTGAGCATGAAACCCACGTCTGGGCATACACTTTCCACTTAGGGTGACAAAAGCAAAAAGAACTGATGATGGAGAAAATGCTTAACAAATCAAACAGTCACCCCCAGTCACAGAGCTGGGTTTTATCCATCATGTGTTGCTCGTCATGCCATTCCAGGTTGGACCCAGTCATATGCAAATCTGCCTCGACCCTGCTCCCCATGGGAACTGTCCAGCCTGAAATGGCAATTCTGGTTCTCCCTGAAATGGAAACAAGCATCCTGGGACTGGATTTGGGGTATCACCCATCATCAGCTAGGCTAGCTGGAGCCTTTCATCATAGCGAGCACAGGACTCACATCTGGGCATACCTTCCCACGTAGGGCAACAAAAGCAAAAAGAATAGGTGATGGCTGGGTCTAAACTGGGGTGGCATGGTGAGCAAAAAAAACGATAGATTAAACCCAGATCTGTGACTGGGGGTTAATGTTTGATTTGTTCTGTACTCCGTCTATCGTCTATCGTCTTTCCTTTTTGCTTTTATCGCCCTAAGTTGCCCTTCAAAAGACAGGAATTTGATTTCTTGTCTTCTGTTGGTCCTGAAGAGGCCTCGAACTCTTAAGGTCAAAATGTGTCAACCTATCTTTTGTAACAGAGGCGTTACTGCAAGATGAACGATGATGCAGATTCCATGAGGTGAAGGTCTGAACAATTAATAGACTTTGCTATTGGTTTGACTTACCATCCCTTTTTTGCTACGTCCAGATGGATCATAGACTCGAAATATATTTGATGTACCACCTTTTCTTAAAAGAATGAATTTTTGGAAAGACAAGGAATGGTTGTATACGTAAGAATGTACAAATAACAAAAGCATTAGGTGTTGCTTTGTCATTGGTTATTCATGTACATGTAATTCTTTTTATAATGTGTTTGTTGCTGTGTCAATGTTATGTGGTTTGCATTGTTATTTATTTGATAATAAAAAGAAATCAATAACAAGTACATAAGTGATTGAACAGAAAGTCATGGGTTGTATCAATTATGTGGTTGAATAATTTGAGATGATAAATTCATAGTAACGCAATCGAATTAAGCACGATTTGCAGTCAAGTCATTTGGATATTTTCCTCACACTTTCCACATTACTTGTTTGTGCTAAAACAAAGAAGCATCTCCTTCCATGTGTGGCTACCATTTGCCCTTCAAAGGCGGCTTCCCTGTTGAAGCTTGCCTTTTGGGCGCTCACCTACTCTGGCCATCCTGTCTGGAGGAGGTCACACCTCTTTCCTTGGCAGGTCCTTTGTTCCTCTTCCTGAGAAGGCTACCTCGAGGACAGCATCTTTTGTGCAACAATAACTGGCTACTTTTGTACAAGAGTCACACTATATTCTACTTGAGCAACAAGTCAGTTTCATACAATGATTTGTTTAATAAGTTGAAGTACCATATTTTGTAGTATAATTTGGAAGGTAGCACTGCTGAGTTGTTAGAGTGTAACTCCACACTCGCCAATGGGGCTACTAGCCTTTCCACAGTGAAAATGATGTGGAGTTTTTACTGTTAGGACACATAGCCCCTCATTACAACCCTGGCGGTCGGTGATAAAGCGGCGGTAATACCACTAACAGGCCGGCGGTCAAAAAATAGAATCACGAACATGGTGGAAACCGCCAACACAGACAGCCACTTTAACACTCCGACCGCCACAGCGGTAGCAACAAACACCGCGGCGGACACCGCCAACCGACAGGCAGAACACATGAACCACCCACACTATTAAAAGGCACCAATCCGCCAGCTTTTCTGGGGCAGTACCAACGCCATCAAAAGCACAGCAGAAACAGTCTTTGGAAGGGAAACCACTCACCTCACGACACTCAACGAAGAACCAGTACGCCATAGAGCCCGAACTTCAGGTCCTGTCCATGTTGCTGTATCTCTTAATACACCACGAAGTGGAAAGAAGGCGGCAGTGGGGACGACCACAGTGAGTACTGCACCTAGCACACAGGGGAGGGGAGGAGGGAAAAGAAAGTCCCACACACACACGAAAAACGCAACACCCCCACCCCCAACACACACACACATATCCAATAACATCACTGATACACCCCGTCACCCCCTGGAAGAACGCAAGGACCAAACGGAATGAGTTTAACTAGTGTAATATTCGAACAATCAGATAGCCCAAGAGAACAGCAAATAATCAGTATACACAAATAATTACAGCAAGTAAACAAGTCCGTACACTGTCCCATCAAATGTCCGTGGACCAGTGGTCCCAAAAAGCATGGGCGAAGCCCACACGACACCTGCCTCAAAATGAAGAGAACACTGCAGGAGCATCAGGTCGATAAAAAAACAGGCACCTCAAGGGGAAGGGGAGGGGGCACCTCAGCTGAACGAAGGTACAATGCCACTGCTCCTCGAGGGGGCTCCATGCCCACTTCCTGCTCCTGGGGAGTGCAAAGCCACAGTCTCTCAAGTGGGTGGTTTACCCACTGCTTGGTCCTGGGGAGTGCAAAGCCACAGTCTCTCAAGAGGGTGGTTTGCCCACTGCTTGGTCCTGGGGAGTGCAAAGCCACAGTCACTCAAGTCTCTCAAGTGGGTGGTTTGCCCACTGCTTGGTCCTGGGGAGTGCAAAGGCACAGTCTCTCAAGTGGGTGGTTTGCCCACTGCTTGGTCCTGGGGAGTGCAAAGCCACAGTCTCTCAAGTCAGTGACATGTTCCACTGGTTCTGGAGGGGGCTTTGTGCCCAGAGTGTTTCATCCTCCCAAGGACTGTGTTAGTGGATGTTTTTCTCCAGAGTGCTTCATCCTGCCAAGGACTGTGTTAGTGGATGTTTTTCCCCACTGGTTCTGGAGGGGGCTTTGTGCCCAGAGTGCTTCATCCTGCCAAGGACTGTGTTAGTGGATGCATTTCTCCACTGGTTCCGGAGGGGGCTTTGGGCCCATAGTACTTCATCCTGCCAAGGACTGTGTTAATGGATGCATTTCGTCACTGGTTCTGAAGGGGGCTTTGTGCCCAGAGTGCTTCATCCTGCCCAGGACTGTGTTAGTGGATGTTTTTCTCCACTGGTTCTGGAGGGGCTTTGTGCCCAGAGTGCTTCATCGTGCCAAGGACTGTGTTAGTGGATGCTTTTCTCCACTGGTTCTGGAGGGGGCTTTGTGCCCAGTGATGCTGCACCTGGGGTATGGCATGTTGACTTCGTCTCACCTGGGTGTCACAGCCACACGATGTACCCGGAACAGGTAGCATGATATTCCATGAAGGCAGACCTACACTCCATCATGCGGCGACTTAGGCTGCCAATTGCTGGTTTGTGTCAGTGCTGGAGGTGGTGTCTCAAGTGGCGTGTCCAGGGTGCAGGACGTCACCTGCAGACTCTGATGGCTGCACACTGGGGATGAGGCTGACATCCGACAGAGTGGCATCGGCTGTGCACGTGGCTTTGCTGATGATGGTGCAGGCGGCGGTAGCTGCGGCGGAGATGATGCCAGTGCTGGCCGTGGTGCAAGTGACTGTTGGGGTGGATGGAGACACCATACCGTCTCCGGAAGCGTCGGATGGCTGATCCTTGGGGAGGATGCTGCAGACTGATGTTGTGGCAGCAGGTGGCGGTCGGAGCGGCGGTGGTGACTGGGGTGCATGTGGCTGCCATCCCTGATGATTTGGTGGTCACCAGCCCCTTCCCAGGTGAAATTGTGCCCAGAGGTGATGTGCCCTTTGGCTTGTGGCCCTTCCCCATCTTGACAGCCACTGCAGGGACCTTGGCACTGTCAACTCTGTGTTTGTGCAAGGCCTTGCTGGGTGGGTAGTGTGACTGTCCCCTGCTGGAAGCCGGTCCCTTTTTGAGCTTTGCAGGTGGTGGAATAGGGTGGTCCTTCTTTTATGTCGGTAGCACACTGGCAGCTCTGACGGGTGCCCCCTTTGACAGTACTGGAGTAGCAGGGACCACAGCGGAGGCAGGTTTGGTGGCTGAGGTGCTGAGCTGGGATCTAGACATCCTGGCCCTACGAGAAGGACGGGGTGGAGGTGTAGGGAAGAGCTCCAGGTTAGCTAGGTAAATTTGTTTGGATACACTGGGATGGGAAGATGGAGGGGGTTTGGGGGAGGAGGAAGAGTTAGTGGTTGTAGGAGGTGTACGTCTGCTGAGTTTGGGTGAAGGTGCATGGGTTGGAGGCTGTTGTGAGGTGGATGGCTGTTGAGTGGGTGTGTGCCTGCGTTTGTGTACTTTGGGAGGAGGGCTCACAGACACACTGGGAGAGGACACAGGAGACGTGTGAATGGTAGTGGGAGTGGTGATTGCACGTGAGCAGTGTGCAGTGATGGGCGTGCTAGTGATGGAGGTAGTGGCTGAGGATGTAGTACATGCAGGTGTGAGTGGAGACGAGACTGGGAGGGAGGTGGAGGATGTGGAGGAGGGGGACACAGTGGAGGCAGTGGATGTTGGTGTGTCTTCAAGGGTATGGTGCTTGTGTGAGTGCCTGTGGATGTGTGGTGCTTATGTTTTCCTGAGCCACTTTTGTGTGTTGATGTGTGTGCATGCTGGTCTGATGGTGTGCTTGGGATAGGCTGAGGTAGAGGGGATTGCGTCTGGGTAGTGGAAGTTGGAGGGGGGAGGCTGGACGCAGGGACAATGGCTGCCATCAGTGCAGAGGCCAGAGCCTGAAATGCTCTCTGTTGGGCCGCCACGCCAGAATGAATACCCTCCACGTATGCATTTGTTTGCTGCAAATGCCTCTCAACACCCTGGATGGCATTCAGAATGGCTGACTGCCCAACAGTGAGGGATCTCAGGAGGTCAATAGCCTCCTCACTGAGGGCAGCAGGGCTGACTGGGGCAGGGCCTGAGGTGCCTGGGGTGAAGGGTGATGTCCACCCTCCTGGGTGAGCGGGCACGGGAAACACGCTGAGGGGCTGCTGGGAGGACGGTGCTGGTAGGGGGTGGTGGCGGCTGTACCTGTAGTTGGGGTGGGCACAGAGGTGCCTGCCACTGCAAGAGAGCTCCTGTCGCTGGTATCCCCTCCTGTCCCTGTCGTGGAGCTCCCCTCGCCCTCTGTCCCACTGGTGCCTTTACCCTCTGTGGATTCACCCTCCTGGGCTATGTGGGATGCAGCTCCCTCCATCTCCGGTGTCACTGCTCCTCCGCCAGATGATGCTAATGCACAAAAGGACAGGGTGACAAAACAAGAAGGGGGGGCAAGACAGAGGAGACACATGGTCAATGCCATCAACACCATTACGGTTGGCGGACACAACACACAGGGAGCCCTATGCACTGGGCCATGCACTAGCAGTTAGTAGGAAAATCACCTGCCCATGGGGGACTATGCCTAACACCATTTGCTGCACACCTCGAACCCACAGGAGCCTGACTAGTTGTAGATGCCCACTAACACTATTGGGGTTGGAGTGCCTCAGAGCCTGTCTAACAAGGGACCTATCCTACCAAGTTTGCCCTGGCCTAGGGGAACCCACAGCCCACATCCCCCACCCAGACACCTCGTAAATCGCGCAGAGCCATCTGAATGAGACTGTACTCACCCCCTTGTGGTTGCTGTGAAGCCCTTAAGCGCCCATCCAACTCCTGATATGCCACCGCCAGGATCCGGAACATCAGGGGGGTCATGGTGCGACAGGCACCTCTTCCACGTTGGGAGGCCATCTTCTTGCTCCAGCGGCGCAGGTCCTCCCATCTCTTGTGGCAGTGGGTGCTCCGTTTATGATAGACCCCCAGGGTCCGCACTTCCTTGGCGATGGCACGCCAAATACCCTTCTTCTGGTGAGCGCTGACCTAGAGGAAAGGTACAGGATGAAAGGAAATGACTCTCCCGTCCGGACCTTCTTACTCATTGCCCACCAGTTCCCACCCATGCCCTGACGCACATACACTCACCATCCTCACATGCAGGCCTCAGCCCCCCCCCACATGTATCTTCTATCCACACCACTCTATATATTCATGGCCCATGCATCATGTTCACAGTGTACTCACCTGTTTGTCTGGAGGACCGTAGGGTAGCGTGTACTGGGGGAGGACCCCATCCATCAGTCTGTCCAACTCCTCCGTGGTGAAGGCAGGGGCCCTTTCCCCAGACACATGAGCCATTGTTGCTTCCAGACTGAGGTCACAGCAGCACTTGCTGCGTAGGTCCTCTCCTGTTGAAGGTCAGCTATCAAGTGAGTGAACAGATAGAATGTGGCGGTCACATCCGCGGCGGTGCATACCGTCATCGCTGGAATACATCGTCATTGGCTCTTGGAACCCATAGGGCCCAATGATAACCAATGCTAAATTGCGTGGCGGTCTTTGACCGCCTACTGCAACGCTGCACAATGCTAGCGCAGTTACCTCATTTCCCCTTGTCCCTCCTTACAGGTCAGGCAGCCGCCATTTCAGGGGGGCACATGGCATGGCACCTAACTGCGTCACAGCACATTTTGGCAGAAATACGGACAAAGCACGCCACACGCGGATTTACTCACATTACAGCAAAAACACTTGTGCAACCTATGTGGTCCATGACTCTCTGCTCACCATTCTCCTCCATAGGGCACATCCGGTGGGGCAGATGATGAGATGGCATCATCCTCCGGTGTACAGACCCCTGGTGGACCTGTCGACAATGGAAGACAGACACATCATTATCACCTACAGAGTTGATCGTGCAACAATCCAAGACCTGTGTGCCCAATTGGAGCCAGACCTGATGTCAGCTATCGGCCATCCCACAGGAATACCTCCTCTAGTGCAGGTCCTGTCAGTGCTCCATTTCCTGGCAAGTGGCTCCTTTCAAACTACAGTGGCCATGGCATCAGGGATGTCTCAGCCAATGTTTTCTAACGTGTTGACCAGAGTGTTGTCAGCCCTGCTGAAACACATGTGCAGCTACATCGTATTCCCCCAGGGGGAGGATTTGCCCACAGTGAAAGCTGGCTTCTATGCCCTGGGACATATCCCCAACATAATTGGTGCCATTGATAGTGCACATGTGGCATTTATCCCCCGCAGAAATGAACAGCTGTACAGAAATTGAAAAAGCTTCCATTCTATGAATGTGCAGATGGTGTGTTTGGCAGACCACTACATCTCTCATGTGAATGCCAAGTATCCTGGCTCTGTATATGACGCTTACATTTTGAGGAATAGCAGCATCCCTTATGTGATGGGCCAACTCCAGGGGCCCCGGGTGTGGCTAATAGGTGAGCCCAAGGTCCCCACACAGTATGGATAGGTGTCTGTGTATGAGGTAGTCACTGAGGGTTAATGTGTGTCTAACAGATTTCCCTCAACATTTGCAGGTGACTCTGGGTACCCCAGCCTCTCATGGCTACTGACCCCAGTGAGGAATGCCAGGACAAGGGCAGAGGAACGCTACAATGAGGCACATGGGCGAACTAGCCATACTATTGAGCGGACTTTCGGCCTCCTGGAGGCCAGATTCCGGTGCCTCCATCTAACAGGTGGCTCCCTATACTACTTACCGAAGAAGGTGTGCCAGATAATCGTGGCATGCTGCATGTTGCACCAGGTGCCTTTTCTGCAGGAGGATGGGCCTGATGTTGGTCTTGTGGCAGCTGTGGAGTCTGTGGACAGTGAGGAAGAGGAGGCATAAGAAGAAGATATTGACAACCGAAACAACATCATCATGCAGTACTTCCAGTGAGACACAGTTAAGAGACTGGCACTGCTCTTCTCATATATGACTATTGTAGGACATTGTATAAGTCAGCCTCTTAACCTCTGTGTATGGACACTGACTGTTCACTTTGGCTTTCCATTTCACAGATCTGGTACCTCAGTCTGCCTTCTGCTATATTTACTACTGCCCAACAACTGTCATACATTGGCATGTGCAAATGAACATTTACATTGATATTTGGGGAAGAACTTGTAATTATACATTTGTGAAAGTACAGACTGACTCCAGATTGGTTTGTGATTCAAGGGTGTTTATTTAGGGGCTAATGTGTATAGGGGTATATGGAAGGGGCTGGGGTGATGGTGGAGGAAGGTCTATAGTAGGATCCAGTCTCTCGGTATCACAGGTGCATTGTCCAATGGGGCATAGGAAGTGGAACAATGTCAGTTAAAGGTGGACAGGGTGACAGAGTGGGACACAAGGGTGACACTCAGGAGAGTCTTATTTCCTGGCGGGGGTCTTGCCAATGTTCTCAGTCTTCCGCCTGGATCGCAGGGACCGTTTGCGGGGTGGTTCTCCTTCTGCAGGGGGTGGGGTGCTGGTGGCCCATTGTTCCTGTTGCAGGGCCTCCTGTCCACTAGCGCCGGCGGACGTGGAAGGCTGATCATCGTTCGGGCTGGTGTCAGTGGCCCGGTAGTATGCCACTGTCTCCCTCATGGTGTTGTTCATGTCTGCCAGCACCCCTGCAATGGTGACCAGGGTGGTGTTAATGGCCTTCAAGTCCTCCCTGATCCCCTGGTTCTGTCCCTCCTGCAGCCGCTGGGTCTCCTGAAACTTGGCCAGTACCATGCCCATGGTCTCCTGGGAATGGTGGTATGCTACAATGATGTTTGAGAGTGCCGGGGCTGGTCCTCCCCCTGTCGCACAGCAGCCCTCCCAGCTTCCCTGTTATCCTGTGCCTCTGTCCCCTGAACCGTGTGCCCACTGCCACTGATTGTCTTGGGTTAGTGGGTTTGCCTGGGGTCCCTGTAGTGGTGGACACACTGCTGATTGACGTGTCCTGGGGACAGTGGCATGGGCCCGCTGGGTGGGTGCTGTGGTGGTGTTTCCTGAGGGGGAGGTTCTGTGGTGGTTTGGGACTGTGGCAGGGGAACCGACTCTCCAGAGGTCCCTGATGGGCCGGGCTGGTCATCTTGATCCAAGCGTGCAGGGCTGCTGTCGTCACTGTGGGCCTCTTCTGTGGGGGGACTGGATATGGCTGGCACCTCCTGCCCGGTGATGTTGTGTAGGGGACCGGGTGGGGTGTAAATGCATTGTTATTGTATCTGTGTGTGCCATCTTGTGCAATGGGTGTGTTTCCCTCTATTACTGTGCTTGCAATATCGCCTTGGCCCTTCTGTGAGAGGTGATTGTGTGCCCTGGGTGAGTCTCTCCTTTGGACATGCTTTGGTGATGGGTGTCCAGGCAGGTCTGTGATGGGTGTCCATGCATTGGTGTAACATGCAGGGCTTGGTATTGGGATGGGTGGGTTGTGATAGTGGGGTATATGTGAGGTGGTGAAGTGATGGGTGTGAGGGCAGGTGTTTGTGGTGCCATGCAGGTAGGGTGGGGGATATAGTAGTAAAGATTTGGCTTACCAGAGTCCAGTCCTCCTGCTACTCCTGCGAGGCCCTCAGGATGCATTATTGCCAAGACTTGCTCCTCCCATGTTGTTAGTTGTGGGGGAGGAGGTGGGGGTCCACCGCCAGTCCTCTGTACGGCTACCTGGTGTCTGGATACCATGGAATGTACCTTCCCCCGTAGGTCGTTCCACCTCTTCCTGATGACATCCCATGTTCTTGGATGCTGTCCCACTGCATTGACCCGGTCGACAATTCTCCACCATAGCTCCATCTTCTTAGCAATGGATGTCTGCTGCACCTGTGATCCGAATAGCTGTGACTCTACCCGGATGATTTCCTCCACCATGAACCTGAGCACCTCCTCAGAAAACCTGGGGTGTCTTTGAGGTGCCATGATGTGGTGTGTGTGATGTGATGTGTGGGGTGTTGTTTTGGGGTGTGTGGTGTTTTGTGCGTGGATGGTGTATGAGTGATGGTGTTGTGTGCTTCTGGATGCTGGTGTGGTCTTTGCTTTTCTGTCTCTCTGCATCTTCAAAACTTTTCGTTTTAAGGGGTTGTGGGTAATGTGGGTGGGTGTTTTATATTGGCTTGGGTGTGAGGGTGTGGTGTGCATATGTGTATCAGGTGTGTGTATTTTGAATTGTCCAATGTGGTTGTGTTTTACAAGTGTGTGTGTATTTTGAGCAAAGCGGTGTGTACAGCCAATGGTTTACCGCGGTTGAATGACCGCTGCGTTGATTCGTGGGTCATGATAGTGTGGGCGTATTCCTGTTGGCGTAAAGGTGTAGGTTTTGGTACCGCCAATTTATCACTGACCTTTGGTGTGGCAGACTTTTGTGGGTGTCTGTATTGTGGAGGATTTCTAACTGTGGGTCATAATACCCATAGCGGATTTCCACCACGGACACGGTATGTTGGCGACCGTCCGCACGGCGGTCAGTGGACTTTACCGCCAGGGTTGTAATGAGGGCCATAAAGTCCACTTGTATGGACGAAACATGTTGGCTGTCGCTTGCTGTTGATTTCTGGTGTTTTTAAAGACAAAAGGAAAATAAAGTGAAGAACTGGGCATAACTGAGAACTTGGAAAGGACTCTTTTATTGATACGATGCACCTCTAATATGTATTATGTTAGGCTCCACAGCAAGGTTGCACCTTGGTAGCAGGTGTTCTTAGTGAGTGCACATGAATAGAAATGATCTCTTTGAGTATGAATTTTGAAAATGCAGAAGGGGAGATACGGAGAAACCCTGCATCTCCAAGGGATCAGTCTTTAAAAAGATATAATCTAGAACTTAGATAAGAGGCCCTTTTTGAGTTCTGATTTGAGCACTTACAGGGATAGAGCCATTCTAATATGAATTGCTCCTGGGTCCCTAATCGTCAGGGTACTGAAACATAAAGACCTTTTGAGGGTGGATGTCTTTATCAAATTAGGGGACTTGATGCAGCATCTCTCAACCTAAAGTTCTGTTCTTGCTGGATAGTTCAAGCCTTTGTGACGGGATGTGCTGGACCTGACATCCTTAGGGTGCTCTTACCCCAACATTTTGCCCACCTCTTCCATTTTTTCTGACCTCGTTTTTGCTGGTATTAGGAATGGTTTGACGATTTTGGGTGATCTCCAACTGGCATATTTAATTTACTTATAAGTCCCTAGTAAAGTGCACTACACATACCCAGGGCCTGAAAATTAAATTCTACTACTGGCCCTGCGGTGCTGTTTGTGCCACTGACTTAATTAGCCCTTTAACCATGTCTCAGGCCTGCCACTGAAGCCTGTATGGGCAGTTTTACACTGCCATGTCAACCTGGCCAAATAACCCCTTCACCAGGCTCAGACCTTCCCTTTTTATACATATAAATCACCCCTAGGGTAGGCCCTTGACAACCCAGAGGGCAGGGTGAAATGTATTTAAAAGGCAGGACATGCAGTTTTACGTTTTACATGTCTTGGTAATGAACCACTCCAGAACTGTTTTTTCACTACTGCAAGGCCTGTCTCTTACATATGATAACATTGGGATTACCTTATTACCTCTTATAAATGTAATTAGCAATCTGGAAGAGATAAAATGTTCGGGTTTGGTGCCTCTAGGACCGCAATTTAAAATCACAACTTATGGTGAAGTAGGATTTTAAATTGCAATTCTGGACATGCCAATTTTAGAAAATAGGTATTTTCCGACTTTAGCCAATTCGTGTCTGCTGCCTTTCTGTGATCACTTGTCTGCAGTGGGTGATAGCTGGGCTTTGTGTACTCCCCCTAGACAACCACACACAATGGAAGCTTAGGTGTGACTTGATGTGCCATCCTGGCAGGATGGGAGTAGCTGGATCCAGCCTCACATATACCTAAATAGGCTGCATCCTGTCCCCACACAAAGGGCTGCATTACCCCCTGTAGTAAGTCAGGAGTCAGGGCAGGAAGAGAGGACATCTGTGCACTTCAAATACCTATCTTTGAAGTCTCCCCCACTTCAAAGGCCCCACTGGGTATAGGTACTGGAACTCTCACACTGCCAACTCACTACACTTCTAGACCTGTGTATACTCTGCCAGGAAGAAGCCCTGTTGCGCTGCTGAAGGACTGGTGCTTTGCAGGGCTCCTGCCCTGCTACCTGCTGTACCCCTGCCTGGGTGAGAAGGGTTGGACCTACATCACTGGAACCCAGAGTGACCCCATGAACTAGATGAATAGCCTCCTGAACTGAAGTCTCTGAGATATAAGACTTTCAACCACCCTGCTTCTGCACCTGGAGTCTGCCATCTGTGACCCTGCCCTGCCAAGTGGTACCACGCCAGTCCAGGACCTATGGAAGTGGGCCTAAGGTGTTTGCTTCACTGCGACAGGCGCGTACTCTGCTGTGGGAGCAGAACCGAAGCATCGTGGCTGTTGTGTGAAACAGAACTGGTGCATCATCATCACTGTGTGGGTCGGAACCGATGCAACAGACTTGCATTGCGGCATCTTGAAACCAGCATGACACCTTCAGAACCACACTGTGCAATGTTTTCCTCACATCCGTTGTTGATGGCATCCTCGACAATGACTCTACAGCTCTGCAACGCAGCCTCGGTGCTAATCAGAACTGATGCATCGCCTCAGAAGGGCAACTGGACTGTCGAAGACACTTGGACCCAGCTTCTGTGTTCCAGGGACCACGCTTGTCAGGATGAGAGGGGACCCAGAGGACCGGTGATGCAGAAGTTTGGTGCCTGCGTTAGCAGGGGGAAGATTCCGTCGACCCACTGGAGATTTCTTCTTGGCTTCCAGTGCAGGGTGAAGGCAGACAGCCCTCAGAGCATGCACCACCAGGAAACAGTCGAGAAATCCGGCAGGATGAGGCGCTACAATGTTGCTGGTAGTCTTCTTGCTACTTTGTTGCGGTTATGCAGGCGTCCTGGAGCAGTCAGTGGTCAATCCTTGGTAGAAGTCGAAGAGGGAAGTGCAGAGGAACTCTGGTGAGCTCTTGCATTCGTTATCTGGTGAGATACCCCCAGGAAAGGCCCTAAATAGCCCACAGAGGAGGATTGGCTACAGAGAAAGGCAAGCACCTATCAGGAGGGGTCTCTGACGTCACCTGGTGGCACTGGCCACTCAGAGCTTTCCATTGTGCCCTCACACCTATGCATCCAAGATGGCAGAGGTCTGGGACACACTGAACGAGCTCTGGGCACCTCCCCTGGGAGGTGCTGGTCAGGGGAGTGGTCACTCCCCTTTCCTTTGTCCAGTTTTGCGCCAGAGCAGGGCTGGGGGGATCCCTGAACCGGTGTAGACTGGCTTATGCAAGGAGGGTACCATCTGTGCCCTTCAAAGCATTTCCAGAGGCCAGGAGAGGCTATTCCTCCCAGGCCCTTCACATATATTCCAAAGGGAGAGGGTGTAACACCCTCTCTCAGAGGAAATCCTTTATTCTGCCTTCCTGGGACCGGGCTGCCCATGCCCCATGGGGGCAGAAACCTGTCTGAGGGGTTGGCAGCAGCGTTAGCTGCAGTGGAGACCCCGGAAAGTTAGTTTGACAGTACCCGGGCTCTATGCTGGAGACCCGGGGATGCATGGAATTGTCCCCCCAATACCGGAATGGTATTGGGGTGACAATTCCATGATTCTAAACCTGTTACATGGCCATGTTTGGAGTTACCATGGTGATGCTACATATGGGTATTGACCTATATGTAGTGCACGCTTGTAATGGTGTCCCTGCACTCACAAAGTCTGGGGAATTTGCCCTGAACAATGTGGAGGCACCTTGGCTAGTGCCAGGGTGCCCACACACTAAGTAACTTTGCACCTAACCTTCCCTAAGTGAGGGTTAGACATCTAGGTGACTTATAAGTTACTTCAGTGCAGTGTAAAATGGCTGTGAAATAACGTGGATGTTATTTCACTCAGGCTGCAGTGGCAGTCCTGTGTAAGAATTGTCTGAGCTCCCTATGGGTGGCAAAAGAAATGCTGCAGCTCATAGGGATCTCCTGGAACCCCAATACCCTGGGTACCTAGGTACCATATACTAGGGAATTATAAGGGTGTTCCAGTGTGCCACTCAGAATTGGTAACATTAGTCACTAGCCTGCAGTGACAATTTTAAAAGCAGAGAGAGCATAAACACTGAGGTTCTGGTTAGCAGAGCCTCAGTGATACAGTTAGGCACCACACAGTGAACACATATAGGCCATAAACTTATGAGCACCGGGGTCCTGACTAGCAGGATCCCAGTGACACATATCAAACACACTGACAACATAGGGTTTCCACTATCAGCACTGGGGCCCTGGCTAGCAGGATCCCAGTGAGACAGTAAAAACACCCTGACATATACTCATAACCAGGCCAAAAGTGGGGGTAACAAGGCTAGAAAGAGGCTACCTTCCTACAGTGAGGTTATCTGTTATGTGCCGCTGTCGAGTACGCTGAGTGTGTGTAGAGATCAGGAGTTATGATTTGCTTTCAAACAGCAAGAAGAAAGGAAGAGCAGAAGATTATGGAGTCACCAATGGAAACAGTAAGTATTTGGTGGCAACAGCAAGAAAGTGAACAAGAGGTAAAAGCAAGAAAAGAGAGTGGAGAGATTAATAAACAAGGTGACAGCAATGGAGAATGTCAGCGAGGAGAAAAGAGGAGAAGTGGGGGAGGGGTTTAATGATGGGCCAGTGGCTAGGAGAGGAAAAAACAGTAGAGGGGAATACGTGAGAGCGAATAAAAGAATAAGAAAAAAGGCAGAAAGAAAGGTAACGGCTAACGGTTGTAGCGGAGAACACGAAAAGGGAGATGAGGAAAGGGATCATTAAATGTGATGAGATAAAAGCAAGAAAAGGGAGATGAGGAAAGGGAACATGAAAAGTGATGAGATAAAAGCAAGAAAAGGGAGATGAGGAAAGGGAACATGAATAGTGATGAGATAAAAGCAAGAAAAGGGGGATGAGGAAAGTGATCATGAAAAGTGATGAGATAAAAGCAAGAGAGCAGAAAGAGAAAGGAAATGAGAAAAGGAAGAGGAGAAAAGACCAAAAGCGGAGGAAAGGAAATTAAGAGAAAATGAGGTAGAGCAAATTAAGAAGAGACACAAATTAGAGAAGAGATAAAAAGGAAAGAGGAGAGGAGAAAGACAGAGAAAGGGGGACAGCAGAACGAAGGGGGCGAGGGAAGAGGATGCAATGAAAAGATGTGGTGAAGTAAAGAATGTGAAGACAGAGGCCCGCAAACGAAAGGAGAGGCGAGAAAAGGAGAGAGAGGTACGGTAGAGATTAACAAAATGTGAAGAGCTGTAATGAAGAGGGGAAGACAACAAGAAGGAAAATAGAGTAAACAATTGGAGAAGAAAATAAAATAAGGGAATACAGAAGGGAAGAAAGGAAAGAGCAGAGCGGATGGGGAAAGGGACACACAAAAGCAAAGAGAGGGCATGAAAACATGAGAAGGAAAGGGGAGAAGATAAGGAGAGAAAGAGTAAAAGAAGGAACACAAGAAATCAAGTGTTATAGGAAGGTGAGAGGTAAAAAGACAAAAAAGAGAAGGAAGAAAAGGTAGAGGGGAGAGAGGGGAGAGAGGAAAGCAAGAAAGGGAAGATGAGAAAGAAAAGAGCAAGAAAGACAAAGAGGAAAGGAGAGCACCATGGCAGAACAAGGAACATGAACAAAGAGAACAGGAAAAAGGAAAAAACAAGATAAAGGGGGGAAAAGGAATAAGTGGAGAGGGAGCAACAAAGGGAAGTAAAGAGCTGGTCAGAGGAAATTTGGACTTTTTTTTGGATGCCTGAGGCTTTGCAGATATTGTTTAGGAGATGCACTAACCCACTTATGCTTCTGAATGAGATAAGAACCAGTCAGCAGCACCCGCCCCCTAGCATCACCTCCGCTGAGGCCTCCTATCCTTCTGAATGAGATAAGAACCTGTCAGCAGCACCCCCCCCCCCTCGCATGACCTCCGCTGAGGCCTCCTATCCTTCTGAATGAGATAAGAACCTGTCAGCAGCACCCCCCTCCCCCCAGCATGACCTCCGCTGAGGCCTCCTATCCTTCTGAATGAGATAAGAACCTGTCAGCAGCACACCCCCTAGCATGACCTCCGCTGAGGCCTCCTATCCTTCTGAATGAGATAAGAACCTGTCAGCAGCACCCCCCCTAGCATGACCTCCCGCTGAGGCCTCTTATCCTTCTGAATGAGATAAGAACCTGTCAGCAGCACCCCCCCTAGCATGACCTCCCGCTGAGGCCTCCTATCCTTCTGAATGAGATAAGAACCTGTCAGCAGCACCCCCCCTAGCATGACCTCCGCTGAGGCCTCTTATCCTTCTGAATGAGATAAGAACCTGTCAGCAGCACCCCCCCTAGCATGACCTCCCGCTGAGGCCTCCTATCCTTCTGAATGAGATAAGAACCTGTCAGCAGCACCCCCCCTAGCATGACCTCCCGCTGAGGCCTCCTATCCTTCTGAATGAGATAAGAACCTGTCAGCAGCACACACCCCCGAGCATCACCTCCGCTGAGGCCTCCTATCCTTCTGAATGAGATAAGAACCTGTCAGCAGCACCCCCCTCCCCCCCTAGCATCACCTCCGCTGAGGCCTCTTACCTCTGGCACTGCTTGTTTCTGTGGGGCGCTGTCAGAAAGGTTTTGTGGGGGGGTCGATGATCGCTTGAAACGTTCTCCGTAGCTACCTGGGAAGTTCTGATCATTTGGACCTAGACTACACTCACTGCCTCCCGTGACAGGTAGCATCACCACAAGGACATGTTTTAAACGTATACTGACACATTTCTGTACAATGTCACGCATACATACACTCACATATACATGCACTGGTGCAGGCTCATAGACACTCACGTATACATACACTGATGCAGGCTCGCAGACACTCACATATACATACGCTGGGGCAGGTTTGCAGACACTCACATATACATGCACTGGTGCAGGCTCATAGACACTCACATATACATACAAGGATGCAGGCTCACAGACACTCACATATACATACACTGATGCAGGCTCACAGACACTCACATATACATACAAGGATGCAGGCTCACAGACACTCACATATACATACACGGATGCAGGCTCATAGACACTCACATATACATGCACTGGTGCAGGCTCACAGACACTCACATATACATACAAGGATGCAGGCTCACAGACACTCACATATACATACACGGATGCAGGCTCATAGACACTCACATATACATGCACTGATGCAGGCTCAGAGACACTCACATATACATGCATTGATGCAGGCTCATAGACACTCACATATACATACACTGGTGCAGGCTCACAGACACTCACATATACATACACTGATGCAGGCTCACAGACACTCACATATACATACAAGGATGCAGGCTCACAGACACTCACATATACATACACGGATGCAGGCTCATAGACACTCACATATACATACACTGGTGCAGGCTCACAGACACTCACGTATACATGCACTGGTGCAGGCTCACAGACACTCACATATACATGCACTGGTGCAGGCTCATAGACACTCACATATACATACACTGGTGCAGGCTCATAGACACTCATGTATACATACACTGGTGCAGGCTCATACACACTCACATATACATACGCTGGGGCAGGTTTGCAGACACTCACATATACATGCACTGGTGCAGGCTCATAGACACTCACATATACATACAAGGATGCAGGGTCGCAGACACTCACATATACATACACTGATGCAGGCTCACAGACACTCACATATACATACACTGATGCAGGCTCACAGACACTCACATATACATACACTGGTGCAGGCTCATAGACACTCACATATACATACACGGATGCAGGCTCATAGACACTCACATATACATGCACTGGTGCAGGCTCATAGACACTCACATATACATACACTGGTGCAGGCTCACAGACACTCACGTATACATGCACTGGTGCAGGCTCACAGACACTCACATATACATGCACTGGTGCAGGCTCATAGACACTCACATATACATGCACTGGTGCAGGCTCACAGACACTCACATATACATACACTGATGCAGGCTCACAGACACTCACATATACATGCACTGATGCAGGCTCAGAGACACTCACATATACATGCACTGGTGCAGGCTCATAGACACTCACATATACATACACTGATGCAGGCTCACAGACACTCACATATACATGCACTGGTGCAGGCTCATAGACACACATATACATGCACTGGTGCAGGCTTGCAGACATCACATATACATACACTGGTGCAGGCTCATAGACACTCACATATACATACACTGGTGGAGGCTCATAGACACTCACATAAACAATATAGACACCCTCCCCCTCATACACACGAGGTGAAACTTACGTGGGGTAGTCCTCAACATGAAAGTCACGATTCCCAACTAGCAACTGCCCAGATTCACTAAACAGGGCACCAGAGCGAGGCACAACCCCTTATGCCCAATCAGAAGCTCAGATAGGACATGAGGCTGTCTTTTTCCATTATCGTGACTTCTGATGGGGCATAAGGGCACATGATGGACAGGCCCCAAATTGCCATTATCAGACAAGCTGCCTGACGCTAGTGCAGTATGTCAGATGTGTATTGTGTATGTGTAAGGATGGGCTGTAACAGCCCACGCCTGACACATGCCCAGTACAGCCAAAGGAGCCATATTGTGACACAAGATGATATTACACTTTTATATGTAAACAAATGATCAGTGAGATCGTTTGTTTTTATATAAAAGCTGTGATGTGTTAGTAATGAGATGCAGAGTGAGGCATGATGGTCTGGGGGGTAGCCGCCCTTTTGTCCCCTATAAAGGAGCTGCCACTGCATCACACGCCTCGTTGGAACCGTTGCAGCGGAGTGATGCATCGGTGGTTCGGGCCCACGCAATCCCCTACAACTAGGATTTAAAGGTTCTTTCGTTCAGCAGGCCTAGCTAGGTTCCTGTAGCCAACCCGTGCTCCATAGCGGTCAGCCTGAAAGTTTTGAGTTTGTCCTGGTCCAGGGTGACCAGATATTCCTGGTTGGTGCTTCTTGCCACTAAACGCTATTTTACAGTTTACTCTTTAAAAATTCATGACTCAGTTTCTACTTAATGGATTTTTGTCATTTTGTTCTTGTTTTATATCTTAAATTCAGATCTATTTTTCGAAACTGGTGTGGAATATTTTTGTGTAGTATTTTCACTGTTTTACTCTTTGAAGTGTTGCACAAATTCTTTATGCTTTGCCTCTAGGTTACACCCAGGTCAAACAACAACGCAATTTCTACCAGGATGGCAATGAGTTTATTTAGACCAATGGGTAGCTCATGAGCTACTGGTAGCTCTCCATCTACTTGTAAGTAGCTCTTCTTTGTTCGGCCAACCCTATTACATTAAAAGCTTTTGTTTGTTTGAATTAATTAATGTATCCAAAAATTAAAAAATGTGTATACAAGACTAAACATGAGTATTTTCATAACTCTAATGCTGATTTTTGGAAAAAATTGTTAAATTTGCAAAATATATTTAAAGCTGATATTTGAGTTATAAAGTTTGTGGCACTGAGGAGGTGCTTTACTCATGTTACTACCTTGGTGCGAAGGGCATAGCAGATGTCATTAAGTGAGACCTAGGTACAGGCATTCTAAACTGACAAAGCCTTTTTGACATTACAACTGGTACCCCCCCCCCCTATGTACTGAGGTGATTACTGCTTGTAATCTTGCATGGGATGATCACTAAATTAATCTTGTCTGATGCGAACACTATTACAACACTAATAATATTAGTAGCTCAGGATGATTTTCATTGAGCGTAAGTAGTTCTTATTACAGAGAAGGTTGGAGACCCCTGATTTAGACAGTCAGGGGGTAGAGGATGTGCTGATCACTTACACTGAACAATGAACCCATGACCTGTGTGAGGCGTTTGGATTAGAGAAGGTTACTAGTTAGATTCCAAGCAACAAACCTGCAGTGAATGCCAAACATTCAAACCCAGAAAGCATTTTCAGAACACTATCCTGTGCGTTGCGATGTTCCCATTTTCTTCAAGTATGCGTTCATTCATGGATTCATTCATTTTAGATACAGGTTTTGTTTTTGTGCAACTGAATTCATATGCTAATTTGTGCATGTAACATCATAAAACGTGATATCTGACTCGTTCTAAGATAATGTGCAAAGTGTATTCAACCTGAACGCACAGGCATTTCATCAAAGAGGACATCTTCAGATTTCAAGGGATAATAAGGCTTGAGATGCAAACATCTCAGTCCTCGAGGCAATGGTCTTGTAGCTCAGTAAGACTCAAGCTCTCTACTCTCGGAGTATGGAATGCCAATAAGAAATGCAAAGCCTTACACAGCAGCAGATTAACAAAACACCTTCTGAAGTATACATGTCCCTTCCTTCTGACCAGCTTGTGTAGGCATTCTTCATGCTGAGCAGGTTTAAATGAGCTACGGCCTTGAAAGTTCTATCATATAGTGAGTATATCTAAAACCATCAATAACATTGTTGTTTTTGCTAATCTACTGTTTTACTGCTGATGTTTTCATGTATGTTCTGTTTATATTGATTACATGGATTCATAATATTGGCAATTGTCTAAGGATTCATTTTTGTTAAAGCCTTCTCAAATGTAAGTGTGGATTTCTCCTGTGTGGTCACACACGTGGGAAAAGGTCTCGGGAACTCACTTATAAATAATGCAGAGTTTGAGTATCCCCGGGCGCACCCACAAGACCTGACCAATTATGACTAACAGGGAGGCACCTTTCATAATATTGATTACATCCTTCTCAGCTAAGGAGTTACCTAGTAACTTTAGGATTTGCTTAATGCTTGATTAGAAGAAAATACCCATTTCAGTTTCATCAGTTTGAATAAATTTTAAGGGTTCATTGACACAGTAACTCACAGGAAAAGTGTACCCCAGGCTGGGGACATCTTAACTCTAGTAGTCTCTATGCAACAAGCCCCTTTCAAATATTGTATTTGTGGAGAGAATATTGAACCTGTAGATCCTACAACTAGACATTTCACAACATGCAGAGCTCCTACTGTCCTGATATTTCTGCAAATTATGGACCATTTACAATATTAGAAACCTCTGACCGTTTCCCAGTAGGTTTTCAAGAATATCAAGCATTGCTGAAGGGGGAGTTACCACTTGTAGTGAGAACAGTTAGAATGGTTCCTTAGGCCTTCCAGGCATACTTGGCAGGAGTTACTTGGTTACATCCCACGTCATAACATCCACAGTTAGCTGCTCCAGAATTAAAACATTTGTTAACAGAACGAGTGGCTATCTATAGGGTACTTAAGCAATCCATACCACACATTATAGGAACTGGTATGTGAGCTTGCGGAACTGCTTTGTGTGAGAAAGTAGCCTATTTTCTAGCAAGATTACCCCAATTTTTGGCCTGTTTGTCAGTGTGTTTGACTGTGTCACTGGGTTCCTGCTAATCAGAACCCCAGTGATTCTGCTCTCTCTCCTTTTAAATTGATTGTTGGATATTGTTAACACAGTATCCCACTCATAATTGGCATACTGGTGCCCCCTTATAAGTCACTAGGCGCTGTTTACGGTCTCTCTGGGTGTTTCCTCAGATTCAGATTGCAAGACTCCAGCAGGAATCCTCTGCATCCTTTTCTTCATCTTCTTAACGAAGAAACTGCATCTGGACCCTCCAGGAACTCTACAACTGCAACAAAGAAACTAAGGCGACTTCTGCAACATTGTATATCCAGCTTCTGCCAGCAACTGCAACTGTTTCCCGGTCGTGCATCCTCAGAGAACAGCCTGTCTTCAGCCTGCATCAGAAGAACAAAGGAATTTCCCTTGAAGTGAAGGAGTCCCTTCCCTGCTTCAGCAGGCACCCCTCTGCAGCGATGACCGGTGGCTTGGGTCCCCTCTCCTGATAAAGAGCGTGGATCCAGCATTCCGGAAGTTATATTCCTCAGAGGCCTCACCGGGTTCCGATGCTTTTCTGCCTCTGCTGAGAGCGGCTCCTCAGACCTCCCCACCAGCCGCTGGTGCTGTCGCTGCCTCCGGTCACCCGGAAGTAAAACTCTTCAGCACTTCCTCACAGAGGACGCAGTGGGAGCTTCGGGGTGACACAGGAGGTGAGGCCTGGGGGGCCGGGGCGGGGAGAGCGGCCGGTGGGCTTTAAGGGGACAGTCAAGTCAAAGAGTAGAGAGTTTCCCTTTTATACATATATATCTCTAAATATAATATCCAAGTATTCTTCTTGTAAAATATCTAACGCTTGTTTGGCCTCATGGTAGTTCTCTCAGTGATGGGGGAGCTTCTAAGGCAGAAGAATGATGCCCTGAATATGAGCCTTCAGTTCTCTTGTATCTCAGCTGTGGTTCAGTTTTACACCCACCGGTGAAGGTGACAGTAAAAGGCCTCTTGTCTCTGTGTTACACCCGCCGGTGAGGGCTGCTGTCCTAAGTGTTGTGAGGTAGTGCAGGGTTTTTGCACTAAAGTTTCTCTGGGAGGGTTGGAGGGATGCTCCATGTTAACTAAAATGGTGCCCTTGTTCTCACCAATATTAGTTATCCCACAGAGAGGTACTTCCACCTCAGGAAGTACAGTTTTGCCAGCTGATGATTCCCTTGGAACAGGTGCCTCCCCAGGAGAGGTTTCTCCCACCACAGGAATGGTATCCTCAATGGCAGGGTGGTTAGGGGTTACTGTGATACCTTTTTTGCCTGTTGTTGGAGAAGGCTCCTGAGTTTTCAGGCCTTTTTCTCTCCTTTGCTTTTTCATTTCAGCTGAAATGAGAGGAAGCAATTCCTCAGGGATACCCAGCATTGTTGCATGGGTATTAAACTCTACCTCAGCCCAACCTGAGGCCTCTAGGTCATTACCTAAGAGACAGTCTACAGGTAAGCTAGGTGATACCACCACCTGCTTAGGGCCAGTAACTCCACCCCAACTAAACTGAATTATAGCTAAGGGAAGGAACTTAGTGGAGTTATGGATATCAATAATCTTGTACTGTTGTCCAATGATGTGTTGTGCAGGAGACACTAGGTTTTCAGTCACCAAAGTGATACTGGCACCTGTGTCCCTGTAGGCCTGAGCTTCAACGCCATTTATGGAAACTGTCTGCCTGTACTTATCCATTGTAAGGGGATAAGCAGCCAGTGTGGCAAGGCCAATGCCACCAGGTGTGACAGAAACTGTCTTGGGACTGACTACCCCAGTTTCTATGATGGACCCAAAAGTGATCCCAACTACACCCTTATTTTGACTGTTGCCAGCAGTCCCACCACTATTACCACTACTGCTAGGGGCACTAGAGTTTGATGTATTAGTGGTGGTAGGCTCAGGGGGTTTACCTGGGCAGGACTTATCCCCTGGCCTATGGCCTTTATTTTTACACACAAAGCACCAAGGCCTTTTAATGTGTGTATGTTGTGAAGAAGTTGATTTATCCCCACCCCCTGAAGAGCGTTTAGGATTTGAAGAAGGATCTTTATTGTTACCCTTATCCCCATGCTTATCCTGAGATTTCTCACCATCTTTCTTCTTGCCATCCTCTTGTATGAACTTTTCTGTTCAGTCTTGTTCTGTCCCATTTGTCTGCCTTCTTTCCCAATTCTTGGGGAGAGGTCAGATCAGACTCTACTAGGTATTGGTGCAACAAACCAGACACACAATTGTTAAGAATATGCTCTCTCAGAATAAGATTATACAGACTTTCATATTCAGAAACCTTACTGCCATGCAACCAACCTTCCAAGGCCTTCACTGAACAGTCCACAAAATCTGTCCAGTCTTGAGAGGACTCTTTTCTGGTGTCTCTGAACTTAATCCTGTATTGTTCAGTGGTTAAGCCAAATCCATCCAAGAGTGCATCCTTCAAAACTTTGTAATTGTTGGCATCACTTTCTCTGATAGTAAGAAACCTATCCCTACCCTTTCCAGTGAAAGATAGTCACAAAAAAGCAGCCCACTGCCTTTGAGGGACCAACTGTACCATACAGGCCCTCTCAAGTGCAGCAAGCCACTTATTAATGTCCTCCCCCTCCTTGTAAGGGGGGACTATCTTATGCAGATTCCTGGAATCTTGCTCTCTAACAGGATTGCTATCAGAAATACTGCTGCTGCTACCATGGGGAACTAACCCCTACCTCTGTCTTTCCCTCTCTATGTCTAGGGATTCCCTATCCAAGGTCAACTGCTGCTGTTTAAGCTTCAGTCTGGTCTCTTCTACCCTCAGCTTTCTGAGTTCCCTTTCCATCAAGTTATCCTCAGGGTGGGTGGGATTGGAATGTTTAGACACAGAGGAAATATGGGATGTTTTAGAGGGAGACCTGTCCCTAACTGTCTGGATCCTAGTAACCTGGCCTCTAGGAGTGAAAGATGTTGTACTGATGTGTGACCCTCTAACACATGGGTACTCACAAACTTTTTCTCGGGGGCCAAAATTGCAGTATGGTTTGCGGCTGAGGGGGGGGCGGGGCTTATAGGGGGCACAACCACCCTGCCCCCTTTTTCAAAACATTGCTAAACATACACAGCGCCATCTGCACACAGCGCCATCTGCTCTCACCCCTACCCCAGTATCACACACAGCGCCATCTGCTCTCACCCCTACCCCAGTATCACACAGCACCATCTGCTCTCACCCCTACCCCAGTAACACACACACTGCCATCTGCTCTCACCCCTACCCCAGTAACACACACAGCGCACACACACAGCGCCACCTGCTCTCACCCCTACCCCAGTAACACACACACTAGATTAAAAACAAATAAATAAATAACCAAAGAGCCTTACCTGCCTCAATAAAGCACTGTAAAGATGTCACAAATGTAGAACGGCAGGCAGGCAGGCGGGCAGCAGATGTGGAGCCGGTGACAGGAAGCAGACGAAAAAGCCCCGTAAAAGTTAGCTGCAAGCGCTAACTTTTATGGGGCTTTGGCTTCCAGGATCGTCACGGAAACGCCATAAATAATGGCCACCGTAGGTAAACTTAGAGGAGGGCAGCGGGAGCATGCGCAAAGAAGCCACGATTGCGCATGCTCCCGCGGACCTCTTCTATTTTTATATACTGCGGCCATTATTATATGGCGTTTCCTGTACGTGTCCGCGGGCTGCCAAGGAAGGTCCGTGGGGCCGCTGGCGGCCCGCGGGCCGTACTCTGAGTAACGTCGCTCTAACACTACCAGTGTCACTAGGTGCCCTGCTAGGGGGCAGGACTTTGTAAGAACCCTCCCCAGCTTCTTCAGGGAATTCCTCTGAGTCTGACTGGGAAGCTTCCCCTTTTTCTAACCTCTCCTGAGATGGGCCAGACTGGTTCTGGTCATCTACAATGAGCATGTTGAAGAGAAACTCTTTTGTAGGATTCTTACCTATACTCAAACCTCTATCCAGGCAGAGACCCCTCAAACTTTTGTAGTTTAAATTCTCATATGTTGCATTAACAGTCTTGGGAGTAGGCTCTACTACAGACATGATAGTAAAGGTTTAAGGATAGTGAGAGAAAAAAGTTTTAGAACTTTAGAAAGCACAGAGAAAAAACTTTTTCAAACTTTTGGAAAACTTTTAAAAGTTTTCAGAACTTTTCAGAAACTTAGTAAAACGTTTTAGAGCAGAAAAGTAAACTGTTTTGGTTCAATGTACATATTATGAACTATTTGGTATATGATTTTCTTATGAAAAGCACCAAATGACAAAGTGGTAAAGCAGTCACAAGTACTTATCCCACCACTGTACCACCAATGTAGGAGGCTGGTCTGGCTTATAGTGGGTACCAAGTGGTTCTTACACCTTGTGCCAGGTCCAGTCATCCTTATTAGTAGATTAGAGGTGTTCTAGCATCTTAGGCTGATAGAGGTAGCTATAGCAGAGCAGCTTAGGCTGAACTAGGAGACATGCAAAGCTCC
Source organism: Pleurodeles waltl (assembly GCF_031143425.1). NCBI lineage: Eukaryota > Metazoa > Chordata > Amphibia > Caudata > Salamandridae > Pleurodeles > Pleurodeles waltl. The sequence continues at coordinate 12,859,630 of NC_090442.1, forward strand.
TACTATACCACTTATATCACATAGCACAATATCATAAGAAAACACAATACTCAGAGTTACTAAAAATAAAGGTACTTTATTTTAGTGACAATATGCCAAAAGTATCTCAGAGGATACCCTCACTTAGGAGGTAAGTAATATACACAAATTATATGCACACAAACCAAAAACAGGTAAGTAATAGTTGGAAAAGTAGTGCAAACAATGTAGAATCACAATAGAATGCAATAGGTAGAAATAGGCCTAGGGGCAACACAAACCATATACTCCAAAAGTGGAATGTGAACCACAAATGGACCCCAGGCCTAGTGTAGGTTGTAGAGGGTCGCTGGGACTGTAAGAAAACAGTAAGGGTGTCCAAGATACCTGTGAGAAAGTAGCCTCTTTCTAGCCTTGTTACCCCCACTTTTGGCCTGTTTGTGAGTGTATGTCAGGGTGTGTTCACTGTCTCACTGGGATCCTGCTAGCCAGGGCCCAGTGCTCATAGTGAAAACCCTATGTTTTCAGTATGTTTGTTATGTGTCACTGGGACCCTGCTAGTCAGGACCCCAGTGCTCATAAGTTTGTAGCCTATATGTATGTGTTCCCTGTGTATTGCCTAACTGTTTCACTGAGGCTCTGCTAATCAGAACCTCAGTGGTTATGCTCTCTCATTTCTTTCAAATTGTCACTAACAGGCTAGTGACAAATTTTACCAATTTACATTGGCTTACTGGAACACCCTTATAATTCCCTAGTATATGGTACTGAGGTACCCAGGGTATTGGGGTTCCAGGAGATCCCTATGGGCTGCAGCATTTCTTTTGCCATCTATAGGGAGCTCTGACGATTCTTACACAGGCCTGCCACTGCAGCCTGAGTGAAATAACGTCCACGTTATTTCACAGACATTTTACACTGCACTTAAGTAACTTATAAGTCACCTATATGTCTAACCTTTACCTGGTAAAGGTTGGGTGCTAAGTTACTTAGTGTGAGGGCACCCTGGCACTAGCCAAGGTGCCCCCACATTGTTCAGGGCCAATTCCCCGGACTTTGTGAGTGCGGGGACACCATTACAAGCGTGCACTACATATAGGTCACTACCACTTTTGGTGCCCATTTCTGCATAAGCCAGTCTACACCGGTTCAGGGACCCCTTAGCCCTGCTCTGGCGTGAAACTGGACAAAGGAAAGGGGAGTGACCACTCCCCTGACCTGCACCTCCCCTGGGAGGTGTCCAGAGCTCCTCCAGTGTGCTCCAGACCTCTGCCATCTTGGAAACAGAGGTGCTGCTGGCACACTGGACTGCTCTGAGTGACCAGTGCCACCAGGTGACGTCAGAGACTCCTTCTGATAGGCTCCTTCAGGTGTTGCTAGCCTATCCTCTCTCCTAGGTAGCCAAACCCTCTTTTCTGGCTATTTAGGGTCTCTGTCTCTGGGGAAACTTTAGATAACGAATGCAAGAGCTCATCCGAGTTCCTCTGCATCTCTCTCTTCACCTTCTGCCAAGGAATCGACTGCTGACCGCGCTGGAAGCCTGCAAAACTGCAACATAGTAGCAAAGACGACTACTGCAACTCTGTAACGCTGATCCTGCTGCCTTCTTGACTGTTTTCCTGGTGGTGCATGCTGTGGGGGTAGTCTGCCTCCTCTCTGCACTAGAAGCTCCGAAGAAATCTCCCGTGGGTCGACGGAATCTTCCCCCTGCAACCGCAGGCACCAAAAAGCTGCATTACCGGTCCCTTGGGTCTCCTCTCAGCATGACGAGCGAGGTCCCTCGAATCCAGCAACTCTGTCCAAGTGACTCCCACAGTCCAGTGACTCTTCAGTCCAAGTTTGGTGGAGGTAAGTCCTTGCCTTCCCACGCCAGACTGCATTGCTGGGAACCGCGACTTTTGCAGCTACTCCGGCCTCCGTGCACTTCCGGAGGAAATCCTTTGTGCACAGTCCAGCCTGGGTCCACGGCACTCTATCCTGCATTGCACGACCTCCTAAGTTGTTCTCCGGCGACGTGGGACTCCTTTGTGCGACTTCGGGTGAGCACCATTTCACGCATCCTCGCAGTGCCTGTTTCTGGCACTTCTCCGGGTGCTACCTGCTGCTGAGAGGGCTCCTTGTCTTGCTCGACGTCCCCTCTCTCTCCTGACGCAATTTGCGACATCCTGGTCCCTTCTGGGCCACAGCAGCATCCAAAAACGCTTACCGAACGATTTGCAGCTAGCAAGGCTTGTTGGCGGTCTTTCGGCGGGAAAACACTTCTGCACGACTCTCCACGGCATGAGGGATCCGTCCTCCAAAGGGGAAGTCTCTAGCCCTTGTTGTTCCTGCAGAAACCTAAGCTTCTTCTGTCCAGTAGAAGCTTCTTGGCACCCACACCTGGCATTTCCTGGGCATCTGCCCATCTCCGACTTGCTTGTGACTTTTGGACTTGGTCCCCTTGTTCCACAGGTACCCTCAACTGGAAATCCATCGTTGTTGCATTGCTGGTTTGTGTCTTTCCTGCAGTATTCCCCTATCACGACTCCTTTGTCCTTTGGGGAACTTTAGTGCACTTTGCACTCACTTTTCATGGTCTTGGGGTGGGCTATTTTTCTAACCCTCACTATTTTCTAATAGTCCCAGCGACCCTCTACAAGGTCACATAGGTTTGGGGTCCATTCGTGGTTCGCATTCCACTTCTAGAGTATATGGTTTGTGTTGCCCCTATCCCTATGTGTCCCCATTGCATCCTATTGTAACTATACATTGTTTGCACTGTTTTCTAAGACTAGTACTGCATATTTTGGTATTGTGTATATATATCTTGTGTATATTTGCTATCCTCATACTGAGGGTACACTCTGAGATACTTTGGCATATTGTCATAAAAATAAAGTACCTTTATTTTTAGTATAACTGTGTATTGTGTTTTCTTATGATATTGTGCATATGACACTAAGTGGTGCTGTAGGAGCTTCACTCGTCTCCTAGTTCAGCCTAAGCTGCTCTGCTAAGCTACCATTATCTATCAGCCTATGCTGCTAGACACCCTATACACTAATAAGGGATAACTGGGCCTGGTGCAAGGTGCAAGTACCCCTAGGTACTCACTACAAGCCAGTCCAGCCTCCTACATTGGTTGTGCAGCGATGGGATAAGTGCTTTGAGACTACTTACCACTCTTGTCATTGTACTTTTCATAAGAGAAAAATATACAAAACAAGTTCAGTGTATATACACATAACCAAAAAGTTTAGCATTTCCTCTTTTCACTCTTTTCTAAGTGCTGAAAAGTACTTCTAACTTTCTAAAAAGTTCTAAAAAGTTAAAAAAGTTTTTTTTTCTCTGTCTTTCTAAAAGCTCTGACAAACTTTTTATCTTTTACTATCACTTTAACTCTCTCTAAAAATGTCTGGCACAGGCCAAAATGTTAATCTGTCCAAACTTGCATATGATCACCTTAGCTGGAAAGGAGCAAGGAGTCTCTGCATAGAGAGAGGTTTGAGTGTAGGGAAGAATCCTTCCTTGGAATTGTTACTTAACATGCTTAGAGAACAAGATAAGGCAAGAAGTGCCCCATCTGTTGAAAAAGTAGCTAATGGTTCCCAATCTGATCCAGGGACTCCCCCAGGAAAAGATTCAGGAAAGAAACTTCCTAGCCTGCCCATTACTAGACAGTCTAGCATAGTTGGTAATGATGGAGAGCCTCACCATACAAATAGTGTTGTCTCACATCATAGCAAAAGCATTTATTCTCACCATAATGGTAGTGATGTTTCTGTTAGCCAAGCTGTTAGGGTGGCTTCTGTAAGGGACAGGTCTCCTTCTGTTCATTCCCATCACACCTCTGTATCTAGAAATGTCCCTCCCACCAGCCCTGAAGACAGATTGTTAGAAAGGGAGCTCAATAAGTTGAGAGTGGAACAAACCAGACTGAAGCTTAAAAAGCAACAGCTGGATTTGGATAGACAGTCTTTAGAAATAGAGAGGGAAAGACAGAAATTGGGTTTTGAAACCCATGGTGGCAGCAGCAGTATTCCCTATAGTCATCCTGTAAAAGAGCATGATTCCAGGAATCTGCACAAGATAGTTCCCCCTTACAAGGAGGGGGCTGACATTAACAAGTGGTTTGCTGCACTTGAGAGGGCCTGTGTTGTACAGGATGTCCCTCAAAGGCAGTGGGCTGCTATCCTATGGCTATCATTTAGTGGAAAAGGTAGGGATAGGCTCCTTACTGTGAAAGAAAATGATGCCAATAATTTCCAAGTTCTTAAGAATGCACTCCTGGATGGTTATGGCTTAACCACTGAACAATACAGGATAAAGTTCAGAGAGACCAAAAAGGAGTCTTCACAAGACTGGGTTGATTTCATTGACCATTCAGTGAAGGCCTTGGAGGGGTGGTTACATGGCAGTAAAGTTACTGATTATGACAGCCTGTATAACTTAATCCTGAGAGAGCATATTCTTAATAATTGTGTGTCTGATTTGTTGCACCAGTACTTGGTGGACTCTGATCTGACCTCTCCCCAAGAATTGGAAAAGAAGGCAGACAAATGGGTCAGAACAAGGGTGAACAGAAAAGTTCATACAGGGGGTGACAAAGATGGCAACAAAAAGAAGGATGGTAAGTCTTCGGACAAGGGTGGGGACAAATCTAAAAATGAGTCTTCATCAGGCCCACAAAAACACTCTGGTGGGGGTGGTGGGCCCAAATCCTCTTTTAATCAGAACAAGGAAAAGAAACCATGGTGCTATTTATGTAAAATAAAAGGCCATTGGACAACAGATCCCAGTTGTCCAAAGAAAGGCACCAAGCCTCCTACCACTACAACCCCTACTGCTACACCTAGTGTCCCTACTAATAGCAGTGGTGGTGGGAGCAAACCTACTAATAGCCAATCCAAGGGAGTAGCTGGGCTCACTATTGGTAACTTAGTTGGGGTTGGCCTTGTTAGGGAGGCCACAGAGGCTGTGTTAGTCTCTGAGGGGGCTATTGATTTAGCCACCTTAGTTGCTTGTCCCCTTAATATGGATAAGTACAAGCAGCTACCCCTAATAAATGGTGTTGAGGTTCAGGCCTACAGGGACACTGGAGCCAGTGTGACTATGGTCATAGAGAAACTGGTCCACCCTGAACAACACCTACTTGGTCACCAGTACCAAGTAACCGATGCTCACAACAACACACTTAGCCACCCCATGGCTGTTGTTAATCTCAACTGGGGGGGGGGTTACTGGTCCAAAGAAAGTTGTGGTAGCTTCAGATTTACCTGTAGACTGTCTATTAGGGAATGATTTGGAGACATCAGCTTGGTCAGATGTGGAGTTGGAGGCCCATGCAGCAATGCTGGGCATCCCAGGGCATATTTTTGCTTTGACAAGGGCTCAGGCCAAAAAGCAAAAAGGACAGGGAAGCTTGGATCCTGGAACAATGGACCAAGTGCTCCCTAAAGCTAGGGCTAGTAGAAGCAAACCACTTCCTACTATCCCTCCCTCTACAGTGGATTCTACTTCTGAGGAAGAAGAATTCCCTCCCTGTGCAGAACCTACACCAGAGGAGCTGGAAGCAGACACTGCTGAGCTTTTGGGTGAAGGGGGGCCTGCCAGAGAGGAGCTGAGTGTGGCACAGCAAACCTGTCCCACATTAGAGGGTCTCAGACAGCAAGCTGTCAAACAGGCTAATGGGGATGTCAGTGACTCTCACAGAGTTTACTGGGAGGACAACCTCTTGTACACTGAGCATAGGGATCCTAAACCTGGAGCTGCCAGGAGATTAGTGATTCCTCAGGAGTACAGAAAGTTCCTCCTAACCCTGGCACATGACATTCCCCTAGCTGGACACCTGGGTCAAATGAAAACTTGGGACAGACTGGTTCCATTGTTTCATTGGCCTAGGATGTCTGAGGACACAAAGGAATTTTGTAAGTCCTGTGAAACCTGTCAAGCCAGTGGCAAGACAGGTGGCACCCCAAAGGCACCCCTTATTCCACTGCCTGTGGTTGGGGTTCCCTTTGAAAGGGTAGGGGTTGAAATAGTTGGCCCCCTTGACCCTCCTACTGCTTCGGGCAATAGATTTATCTTGGTGGTAGTGGACCATGCCACAAGATATCCTGAAGCTATTCCTTTAAGGACCACTACAGCACCTGCAGTGGCAAAGGCCCTCCTGGGAATATTTTCCAGGGTGGGCTTCCCAAAGGAAGTAGTATCAGACAGGGGAAGCAATTTCATGTCTGCATACTTAAAGGCCATGTGGAAGGAGTGTGGTGTAACTTACAAGTTCACAACACCCTATCATCCACAAACAAATGGACTGGTGGAGAGATTTAATAAAACTCTCAAAGGCATGATTATGGGTCTCCCTGAAAAACTCCGCAGGAGATGGGATATCCTTCTACCATGCCTCCTTTTTGCCTACAGGGAGGTACCCCAGAAAGGAGTGGGCTTCAGCCCCTTTGAACTTCTTTTTGGACACCTTGTTAGGGGTCCACTCACACTTGTAAAGGAGGGTTGGGAACAACCTTTAAAAGCTCCTAAGCAGGATATTGTGGATTATGTACTTGGCCTCAGATCAAGGATGGCTGAGTACATGAAAAAGGCCAGTAAAAACCTTCAGGCCAGCCAAGAGCTCCAGAAGCAATGGCATGATCAGAAGGCTGTTTTGGTTCAGTACCAACAGGGGCAGAAAGTGTGAGTCTTGGAGCCTGTGGCCCCAAGAGCACTCCAAGATAAATGGAGTGGTCCCCACACAATTGTTGAAAAGAAGGGAGAAGTCACCTATTTAGTTGACTTAGCCCCTGCTTGAGTCCCCTTAGGGTGCTCCATGTCAACCGCCTGAAACCCTACTATGACAGGGCTGATCTCACCCTGCTCATGGCAACTGATGAGGGACAGGAAGAAGACAGTGATCCTCTACCTGATCTCTTCTCTTCCACAGAACAAGATGCTCTGTTGGAAGGTGTAGTTTTGGCTGATTGTCTTACTGCTGAGCAGAAAGACAATTGCATAAACCTCCTAGATCAATTCTCTGAACTCTTCTCTACTGTGCCAGGTACCACTTCTTGGTGTGAGCACACTATAGATACTGGAGACAGCTTGCCTGTCAAAAGTAAGATCTATATGCAGCCTGACCATGTCAGGGACTGCATAAAGCAAGAGGTCCAGAAAATGTTAGAACTAGGAGTGGTTGAGCACTCTGACAGTCCATGGGCTTCTCCTGTGGTACTGGTACCAAAACCCCATTCCAAAGATGGAAAGAAGGAAATGCGGTTTTGTGTAGACTATAGAGGTCTCAACTTGGTAACCAAAACTGATGCTCACCCTATACCCAGGGCAGATGAGCTCATAGATACACTGGCATCTGCCAAGTATCTAAGTACTTTTGACTTGACTGCATGGTATTGGCAGATCAAATTGTCAGAAGATGCTAAACCTAAGACTGCATTTTCAACCATTGGAGGACATTACCAGTTTACTGTAATGCCTTTTGGTTTGAAAAATGCACCTGCCACTTTTCAGAGGTTGGTGAACACAGTCCTACAAGGGCTGGAAGCTTTCAGTGCAGCATATTTGGACGATATAGCTGTCTTTAGCTCCATCTGGGATGATCACCTGGTCCACCTATGGAAAGTTTTGGAGGCCCTGCAAAAGGCAGGCCTCACTATCAAGGCTTCAAAGTGCCAGATAGGGCAGGGTAAGGTGGTTTATCTGGGACACCTTGTTGGTGGGGAACAGATTGCACCACTTCAGGGGAAAATCCAAACAATTATTAATTGGGTTCCCCCTACCACTCAGACTCAGGTTAGAGCCTTCCTAGGCCTCACTGGGTATTACAGGAGGTTCATTAAGAACTATGGCTCCATTCCAGCCCCTCTTAATGACCTCACATCCAAGAAAATGCCTAAAAAGGTATTATGGACAGCAAACTGTCAGAAAGTTTTTGAGGAGCTGAAGCAGGCCATGTGCTCTGCCCCTGTCCTGAAAAGCCCTTGTTACTCTAAAACATTCTATGTCCAAACTGATGCATCTGAATTAGGAGTAGGGGCAGTCCTATCACAACTTAATTCTGAGGGCCAGGATCAACCTGTTGCTTTTATTAGTAGGAGGTTGACCCCTAGAGAAAAGCGTTGGTCTGCCATAGAGAGGGAGGCCTTTGCTGTGGTCTGGGCTCTGAAGAAGTTGAGGCCATACCTGTTTGGCACTCACTTCATTGTTCAGACAGACCACAAACCTCTACTTTGGCTAAAACAAATGAAAGGTGAAAATCCTAAATTGTTGAGGTGGTCCATATCCCTACAGGGAATGGACTATACAGTGGAACATAGACCTGGGAGTAGCCACTCCAATGCAGATGGACTCTCCAGATATTTCCACTTAGACAATGAAGACTCATCAGGTCATGGCTAGTCTTATTGTCCTTCGTTTGGGGGGGGGGGTTGTGTAGGAAAGTACCATCTTGCCTGGCATGTTACCCCCATTTTTCACTGTATATATGTTGTTTTAGTTGTATGTGTCACTGGGACCCTGGTAACCCAGGGCCCCAGTGCTCATAAGTGTGCCTGAATGTGTTACCTGTCTAGTGACTAACTGTCTCACTGAGGCTCTGCTAATCAGAACCTCAGTGGTTATGCTCTCTCATTTCTTTCCAAATTGTCACTAACAGGCTAGTGACCATTTTTACCAATTTACATTGGCTTACTGGAACACCCTTATAATTCCCTAGTATATGGTACTGAGGTACCCAGGGTATTGGGGTTCCAGGAGATCCCTATGGGCTGCAGCATTTCTTTTGCCACCCATAGGGAGCTCTGACAATTCTTACACAGGCCTGCCACTGCAGCCTGAGTGAAATAACGTCCACGTTATTTCACAGCCATTTTACACTGCACTTAAGTAACTTATAAGTCACCTATATGTCTAACCTTTACCTGGTAAAGGTTAGGTGCAAAGTTACTTAGTGTGAGGGCACCCTGGCACTAGCCAAGGTGCCCCCACATTGTTCAGAGCCAATTCCCTGAACTTTGTGAGTGCGGGGACACCATTACACGCGTGCACTACATATAGGTCACTACCTATATGTAGCTTCACAATGGTAACTCCGAATATGGCCATGTAACATGTCTATGATCATGGAATTGCCCCCTCTATGCCATCCTAGCATAGTTGGCACAATCCCATGATCCCAGTGGTCTGTAGCACAGACCCTGGTACTGCCAAACTGCCCTTTCTGGGGTTTCACTGCAGCTGCTGCTGCTGCCAACCCCTCAGACAGGCATCTGCCCTCCTGGGGTCCAGCCAGGCCTGGCCCAGGATGGCAGAACAAAGGACTTCCTCTGAGAGAGGGTGTTACACCCTCTCCCTTTGGAAAATGGTGTGAAGGCAGGGGAGGAGTAGCCTCCCCCAGCCTCTGGAAATGCTTTGTTGGGCACAGATGTGCCCAATTCTGCATAAGCCAGTCTACACCGGTTCAGGGGACCCCTTAGCCCTGCTCTGGCGCGAAACTGGACAAAGGAAAGGGGAGTGACCACTCCCCTGACCTGCACCTCCCCTGGGAGGTGTCCAGAGCTCCTCCAGTGTGCTCCAGACCTCTGCCATCTTGGAAACAGAGGTGCTGCTGGCACACTGGACTGCTCTGAGTGGCCAGTGCCACCAGGTGACGTCAGAGACTCCTTCTGATAGGCTCCTTCAGGTGTTAGTAGCCTATCCTCTCTCCTAGGTAGCCAAACCCTCTTTTCTGGCTATTTAGGGTCTCTGTCTCTGGGGAACTTTAGATAACGAATGCAAGAGCTCATCCGAGTTCCTCTGCATCTCTCTCTTCACCTTCTGCCAAGGAATCGACTGCTGACCGCGCTGGAAGCCTGCAAACCTGCAACATAGTAGCAAAGACGACTACTGCAACTCTGTAACGCTGATCCTGCCGCCTTCTCGACTGTTTTCCTGCTTGTGCATGCTGTGGGGGTAGTCTGCCTCCTCTCTGCACCAGAAGCTCCGAAGAAATCTCCTGAGGGTCGACGGAATCTTCCCCCTGCAACCGCAGGCACCAAAAAGCTGCATTACCGGTCCCTTGGGTCTCCTCTCAGCACGACGAGCGAGGTCCCTCGAATCCAGCGACTCTGTCCAAGTGACCCCCACAGTCCAGTGACTCTTCAGTCCAAGTTTGGTGGAGGTAAGTCCTTGCCTCACCTCGCTGGGCTGCAATGCTGGGAACCGCGACTTTTGCAGCTACTCCGGCCCCTGTGCACTTCCGGCGGAAATCCTTTGTGCACAGCCTAGCCTGGGTCCACGGCACTCTAACCTGCATTGCACGACTTTCTAAGTTGGTCTCCGGCGACGTGGGACTCCTTTGTGCGACTTCGGGTGAGCACCGTTTCACGCATCCTCGTAGTGCCTGTTTCTGGCACTTCTCCGGGTGCTACCTGCTGCTAAGAGGGCTCCTTGTCTTGCTCGACGTCCCCTCTCTCTCCTGGTCCAATTTGCGACCTCCTGGTCCCTCCAGGGCCACAGCAGCGTCCAAAAACGCTAACCGCATGATTTGCAGCTAGCAAGGCTTGTTGGCGTTCTTTCGGCGGGAAAACACTTCCGCACGACTCTCCACGTCGAGAGGGATCCGTCCACCAAAGGGGAAGTCTCTAGCCCTTTTCGTTCCTGCAGAAACCTCAGCTTCTTCTGGCCAGTAGAAGCTTCTTTGCACCCACAGCTGGCATTTCCTGGGCATATGCCCATCTCCGACTTGCTTGTGACTTTTGGACTTGGTCCCCTTGTTCCACAGGTATCCTAGATTGGAAATCCACAGTTGTTGCATTGCTGGTTTGTGTCTTTCCTGTATTATTCCTCTAACACGACTTCTTTGTCCTTAGGGGAACTTTAGTGCACTTTGCACTCACTTTTCAGGGTCTTGGGGAGGGTTATTTTTCTAACTCTCACTATTTTCTAATAGTCCCAGCGACCCTCTACAAGGTCACATAGGTTTGGGGTCCATTCGTGGTTCGCATTCCACTTTTGGAGTATATGGTTTGTGTTGCCCCTATCCCTATGTTTCCCCATTGCATCCTATTGTAACTATACATTGTTTGCACTGTTTTCTAAGACTATACTGCATATTTTTGCTATTGTGTATATATATCTTGTGTATATTTCCTATCCTCTCACTGAGGGTACACTCTGAGATACTTTGGCATATTGTCATAAAAATAAAGTACCTTTATTTTTAGTATAACTGTGTATTGTGTTTTCTTATGATATTGTGCATATGACACTAAGTGGTACTGTAGTAGCTTCACACGTCTCCTAGTTCAGCCTAAGCTGCTCTGCTAAGCTACCATTATCTATCAGCCTAAGCTGCTAGACACCCTATACACTAATAAGGGATAACTGGGCCTGGTGCAAGGTGCAAGTACCCCTTGGTACTCACTACAAGCCAGTCCAGCCTCCTACACTGGGGCCCAGGAAGGACCAGGATTTCGCCACTTGGAGGAGGTCACAGAGGGGGTGCTAAGCAACTCAGAGAGCCCCCGCAGAAGCAGGCAGCACCCGCAGAAGTACCAGAGCAGGCACTTAGAAGATCTGAGGACAGCGGTCGACTCAGAGCCCCAAAGGAGGGTCCCACGACGTCGTATTTCTACTCAGCGAGTTGGGCAATGCAGGACGGAGTGCTGGGGACCCAGTCTAGGCTGTGCACAAAGGAATCCTTAGAAAAGTTCACAGAAGCCGGAGCAGCAGCAGATCACGCAGTACACAGGATTACTGTCTGGCGTGGGGAGCCAAGGACTTACCTCCACCAAATTTGGACAGAAGGGCCACTGGACTGTGGGAGATACTTGGGCCCAGCTCCTGTGTTCCAGGGACCACGCTCGTCAGGATGAGAGGGGACCCATAGGACCGGTGATGCAGTATTTTGGTGCCTGCGTTAGCAGGGGGAAGATTCCGTCGACCCACAGGAGATTTCTTCTTGGCTTCCAGTGCAGGGTGAAGGCAGACAGCCCTCAGAACATGAACAACCAGGAAACAGTCGAGAAAGCCGGCAGGATGAGGTGCTACAATGTTGCTGGTAGTCGTCTTGCTACTTTGTTGCGATTTTGCAGGCGTCCTGGAGCAGTCAGCGGTCGATCCTTGGCAGAAGTCAAAGAGGGAAGTGCAGAGGAACTCTGGTGAGCTCTTGCATTCGTTATCTGAGGAATAGCCCAGAGGAGAGACCCTAAATAGCCAGAAAATGAGGTTTGGCTACTGAGAAAGGAGGCTTGGCTACTGAAAGAGGTAAGCACCTATCAGGAGAGGTCTCTGACGTCACTTGCTGGCACTGGCCACTCAGAGCAGTCCATTGTGCCCCAACACCTCTGAATCCAAGATGGCAGAGGTCTGGGACACACTGGAGGAGCTCTGAGCACCTCCCCTGGGGAGGTACTGGTCAGGGGAGTAGTCACTCCCCTTTCCTTTTCCAGTTTCCCACCAGAACAGGGCTGGGGGATCCCTGAACCGATGTAGACTGGCTTATGCAGAGATGGGCACCATCTTTGCTCATCAAAGCATTTCCAGAGGCTGGGGGAGGCTAATCCTCCACAGCCCTTCACACCTATTTCCAAAGGGAGAGGGTGTCACACCCTCTCTCAGAGGAAATCCTTTGTTCTGCCTTCCTGGGACTGGGCTGCCCAGACCCCAGGGGGGCAGAAACCGGTCTGAGGGGTTGGCAGCAGCAGCAGCTGCAGTGGAAACCACAGAAAGGCAGTTTGGCAGTACCCGGGTCCTGTGCTAGAGACCCGGGGATGCATGGAATTGTCCCCTCAATACCAAAATTGTATTGGGATGACAATTCCATGATCCTAGACATGTTACATGCCCATGTTCGGGCTTACCATTGTGATGCTACACATAGGTAGTGACCTATGTGTAGTGCACGCTTGTAATGGTGTCCCCGCACTCACAAAGTCTGGGGAATTTGCCCTGAACAATGTGAGGGCACCTTGGCTAGTGCCAGAGTGCCCACACACTAAGTAACTTTGCACCTAACCTTCACCCAGTGAGGGTTAGACATATAGGTGACTTATAAGTTACTTATGTGCAGTGATAAATGGCTGTGAAATAACGTGGACGTTATTTCACTCAGGCTGCAGTGGCAGTCCTGTGTAAGAATTGTCTGAGCTCCCTATGGGTGGCAAAAGAAATGCTGCAGCCCATAGGGATCTCCTGGAACCCCAATACCCTGGGTACCTAGGTACCATATACAATGGACTTATAAGGGTGTTCCAATGTGCCAATGAGAATTGGTAAAATTAGTCACTAGCCTGCAGTGACAATTTTAAAAGCAGAGAGAGCATAAACACTGAGGTTCTGGTTAGCAGATCCTCAGTGGTACAGTTAGGCACCACACAGGGAACACATATAGGCCACAAACCTATGAGCACTGGGGTCCTGGCTAGCAGGATCCCAGTGACACATATCACACACACTGACAACATAGGGTTTTCACTATGAGCACTGGGCCGTGGCTAGCAGGATCCCAGTGAGACAGTAAAAACAGCCTGTCATATACTCACAAACAGGCCAAAAGTGGGGGTAACAAGGCTAAAAAGAGGCTACCTTCCTACAACTTATTTTCTAAATAATAATAAATCTGTCTGTCTATAATGCACCTGGTGCTCATGTAAAGTGCATCATCTATGTGCAGTTAAAAATTCAAATGTGCATGAGCATCCTTTGCCAAACAGTACGTGCGTTTCCACTATCGCAATATAACGGTAATCCATGGCCAAAGCTGCTGCTTCTCTGCTCAGAATGATTGAGGAAACTGATTTAAAATTTCCCATTCATTTAATTCCTAGATCTAGAGCTGGTGCAGCTTTCCACTCGTTTGTACTCTCCTAAGTACATCCGGTAGTACCGCCAATGAGGGTCTGCCATGCGTAGTTGTGTAGATAGTTCCCCAGGTGTTGAACTCCTCTGATGGAAGCACCATTCCAAGGGACGTCACATAGTCAAAATGCTGCTTGTCTGGCAGGTGCTACAAGCGATCCAGAAGACAGTTTTGTCGCTAGGTACTTTGTCCATAATAGCGTTTATAGTCTGTGGCGTCTAGGTAGAGTACATTACATTAATCCAGCCTTGAAGTGATCAGAGCATGAACCACAGTTTCCCTGGCAGCTGCTGGCAGGCATTGTATGATGCAATCATGCATGCCTGAACCACGCATCCCTTAAGAATGTGGTCTCAACAATGACTCAATTTTTACCATGCATGCCTTAACATTGAATTTTGTTGTAAAAGCATGTTTGGTAAAGGAACATGTGTGGTCAATTGTCCCCCACCCTGCCCCCCTTACACCTCATACCATATTCTACAATCCAGCCCACCCCAGCCCCTAAAACGGACCCTTCTGCCATTGAGCCCTTCACCCTCCTAAGCCCTAAAAGCAACCCAGCCCTTAAAATTACCCCTCCCCAGCCCTAAACCTAAAAAACCTACCCCTCCCTGTCCTAAAAACTACCCTAACCCCCCTGAACCCTAAAACCTACCCCCAGTGCTTGAAATGGAAAAAATAAAGTGCAGGTACTCTGTGCCAGAGTACCTGCTTGTTTCTGAGAAGTGCCGGTACTCTCCAATTAAAAGTATTACGTTTTTCCTGAGATGTGCCGGTACTCACCCTCTCAAAATAAAAAAGTGCCGGTACTCAGTACCGGACAGTACCGGCCCATTTAAGGCACTGCCTACCCCCATCCTAAAAACTATCCCATGCCCCCACCGCAGCCCTGAAATCTAAAACCGACCCTGCCATGTCCTTAAAACTACCCCGACACCCTGCCATGAACCCTAAAACCTACCCCACCCTGTCCTAAAAACTACCCCGAACCCCTGCCCTAGACCCTAAAACATACACCAACCTGTTCTAAAGGCCCCCCGACCCACCCCCACCCAGAACCCTAAAACCTACCCCACCCTGTCCTAAAAACTACCCCGATCCCTGCCCTAAAACCTACTCCACCCTATCCTAAAAACTACCTCAACCCCACCCTGAATCCTAAAACCTGCCCGCCCTGTCCTAAAAACTACCACAAAAGCCCATCCCACCCTGAATCCTAAAACCTACCTGCCCTGTCCTAAAAACTACCCCGGCCTCCCTCCACCCTGAGCCCTAACACCAACCCCTTTAACAAAAAAAACTGCCCTGACCCCTCCCCCCCAAAACTGCCCTTCCCCCAAGCCCTCCGACCCCACCTTGTCCTTAAAAATTACCCCCCAAACCTCCAACCTGCCCCAGGCCTACTTACCCTCCAGCGCGTTACTCTCCAGGCTGTTCCCGCTGTGTGCCTGAACCACGTATATGCATGGTGCCTTATCCACGCATTTGCATGGTTCAGTCACATGCGTGGGTCGGGTAAGTGTGGTAACGATTGCGTGGTTAAGGTCTGCATGTCTCTGGCCGTGTAGGAAAGGCTGTTTCCCACCGCCAGGAAACCTATGATTTTCCGTAACATTTTTAGGATGCCAAAGCAGGTGCCTGCCAGGCTGGAAATCTGTTTTTTAAAGTTAAGGTTGGCATCAAACTAGCTGAGGTAACTAGATGCTGAGGGTTTTCACTGATTGCTTTGGAACCAGCACTGATCCTGGAGCATCTGCCCACCAAGCCGAGACCCAGATTGAGGGGTGATTCCCTATCACCACTACTCCAGTTTTCTCTGCATTCAATTTGAGGCACCTCTGCTCCATCCACCTGGCTAAGCTAGGCAGGCACTATCTAAGGCGCTTGGTGGATGAACCCTGGTCCTGGCGCCCTGGTCCTTAGTTCTCTGGAACTAGATGATGGGCAATAATAGTTCCCATATTAAATCACAGAACCACAGCGTGGAATATTGATTGTATATCGCACTGCATACATCCCCAATACAGGCAGTGGTCCAAGGCGGCAACCACAGGCAATATTAGCTCTCACATTGAGTCACAGCAGGCAATATTATTTGCATAGTGCAGTAAATGTAAACCCCAAAACAGGAGAGGTCAGGGCTTTACTGGACACAGTGGAATTCACAACAGGGCCCCCATTCAGTGGTCTCTGCAAACCACTGGGCTTTGCCTGAGTAACCCTGAGGTAGGCGAGGGATCGCTTCAGGTGCAGGCACTAGAGCACGCACCACCGGGATTCTGACAGTTTCCAAGCATCTGGCAATGTTGTGGAAGAGGCAGAAGCATCACAAACGGGTGTGGGCGTGGCACTTACGGGTTGCGGTGCTCTGGAGTAGGTGTGTTGTGGGCAAGGGGTCCGATGGGGCCCCTGACAGAATGAACTTCATGGTGTTGGTTGCTTCTTCTGGGGTGATGACAGGCCAGCATTGGTTCTTTGGATAAGAATGAGAGGTGTTTGACTAGGTCTGTCTCTGCAGATGTCTGATGGAAATTCCTCTGATGTCACTTCTTGTGCAGATGGATGAAGGGAAATGAGTGTTCTTGCTTGGCTCCTTTTGACAGTTTTAGCAGAAAACTGAACGTTCACTGTGGCCTGTCATCTGTTTCCAGCTTTGTATGCATCCCAGGCATCGAAGCTTGAGGTATCCCTTGTGTGAGTAGAAAGCGAGCACCAGGCCATGACCTCCGCAGTTGCCCATTTGAGTAGGTACCTCAACCACAACAGTATGTTGGGATGTTGCTTTCTATGCAGATGGATACACTTGTGAATGAAATCTATAAAAGAATGTGTACATTAATAAAATGCTGTTCACAAAAACGGGACAGAGACAAAGCACTTCACAGCATCCTAAAAATGCTTTTGTGTTTGAGTGTTTGGATTTTGCCTGGTCACTGCAGACGTGGCACTTGGAGTCTTATGAGTAACCTTCTCCAGCCGAGATCCTCGCACAGTTCATGGAAGCCTTGTTCAATGTGTGTGGCCAGCACATTGCCTCCCGCACTATCTAAATAAACTCATTGCCACCTCTTAACAAAGGCTCCAAGAACAGAATTCTAGGAAATAAGTTGCTGTCTCAAGTCCCCTCATATAATAAAGTTGTCCACTCTCAAAAAAGCCCTTTGTTGCCAAAGCCCGGAGGCTTTTGGACCCACTACCAGTATTGACATATTGACCCTGTAATGTCGTGTTATACTGGTGATGGTGAGTAGGTACCTCAACCGCAACAGTATGTCGGGGGCATCCGCTGTCTTCGAGGCCATCTCTGTGTGCCTTTTAACTAGTATAAAAGCTAGGTCAATACATTTCAACACATATTTGTTTTTGCATGTACGTGCAAGAACTCCTGATATGCACTCTGGAGGGGTGGGGGTCATGGAGTCCAGGGAGCCCATCCCATGATCTCTGTTAACAGTGATAGCGCCTTTGCCTCAAATCACCCTGTGACAGGGCAGATCCACGCTATGTGTTAAAATTCCACCATAAGGCACATGCAAAGGGGAGAATTGGGGCGGATTCCAGGGAAAATGTGGTGTAAATGCAGAGGTGTGAGATACTTCTGGTGTAGGTAGTGGAACTGACTGTATTTTAGGCAGGGGTTCCTGGAGACCTTACAGACATATCCCACTGTTGTGGACCATTGTTTGTCTGGGATGTCTTGATCCTCATTGCCGGCCCATTTCTCTTTCTGTGCAGGAATGTTCATAGTGCTGGAGTCTGTGATCGCTCATCTGTCATTCCCAAGTGCTAATAGTTCCTTCAAGGGAGGGTGAGCCTCTGGTTCAGTTCAACTGGGTCCCCATAGCATACCTATTGTGTTAACCAGTACATTACAAGTCAGAATTCACCCCCAATCTATATCGTATTGTTCTCTAAGTTCCTAGAAGTCTTGTGTGTACAGGTCTCCCAGGTAGCCCAACTTGCTTCAGTCCGCAGGCCAACCTTATGATGTTCCATTAGGGTGTGAAGATCCGAGAGTGTCCACAGGGGTAGAGCAAGTGAGTACATCATATGAGCATGCTTAAGTTGGATGTATGTCCGCCAGTAGAACTTGGCTGTTTTGGCCTTGCGGCCAATGCAGGAGTGGCCCAGGAGCCAGTCCACTATAAGGCAGCCCTTAAGGTACGGAAAAGGACTGACCGCTAAGAGGTGGGGGATCCGGCAGATTGTGTGTCGCCCACTGCAATATGGCTGCGGCGCAGTAGAGTTCGAAGTTGGAGGCACCCAGTCCCCCCGGTCCCCCGGAGTATATAGTTTGTGCTGTCTTCTGCTCTGATCCCCAAATCAGACTGATGAGGGTAGAATTAAGGTTTTGATAGAGGCATTTTGGTAACTGGAATAGCAGTGCTGAAAAATGGTATAATAGCTTGAGTAATACTAGCTGTTTCGCTATTGTCATTCTGCCCATGAGAGAGAGAGGGGCAATGATCCCCAGAATGTCGAGGAGTTGTGCGTGCCAGCCAGCACTCCACCAGGTACCCTTGTACTAGATCTGCCTGAGATTGATATGTATATAGCCTCAAATATCAGAATATGTTGCACTACCATCCCAGAGCCAGGAGATGCAGCCCAGCTCTCTTGTGTAAGACTACGCAACGAGAACAAGCAGGATTTAGTCCAATTCAGTTTTAAGCCCGGCATGGTTCTGAAATCTTCAAGCTTTTCCTTTGCCTGTGGGAATGTTCCTTGGAGTTCATGGAGGTGCACCAGGCAAACATCTGCATCCAGCAAAATAGCCTCCTAGGTGCCACCGCTTAGTTTCCCCCCACTGTGGACCCTGTAAACGCAGGGCAGATATGATCGGTAATGATAGAAATCCTTGCCTGGTGCCTTGGTGTATACTGAACACGTCAGAAATCTCACCTCATGTATGGACCTGAGCTACTGGGTTGGTATATAATACGCCTATCTAAAGTAGTATTTCTGGGCCAAAGCCCATTTTCTCTAGCACTGCAGTCTGTTAGGGCCATCCTAAGGTGTCAAAAGCCTTCTCTATATCAAGAGATGAGGCTGTAGGGAACAGACCTGTGCACTCAGATTCTTCCATGTTTGGAAGAGATGCAGTAGGTTTAAGAAAGTATTCCTTTTTGGTATGAAGGCGTTTTGATCGGTGTGTACCAACATGGGAAGCAGTGGCAATAATCTTTTAGCTATAACCTTCCCCCAAAATTTTGCAGTCTGTTTGAGGAGAGCAGTCTGTAAGAACGCACCTCTAAAGGGTCTCCGCCAGGTCTGGGGTGGACGGTGATCAATGCTATGCACATAGTCGCTAGTAGGGTGCCCAATTGCCTCACCTGGTCCTACAGTTGTAAGAGTTTTGGGTTGAGTGTAGCTACCTAGAACGTTGCAGTGGGTCAAGCTGTGGTACATGGATGCCATCTGAGTAATCTTGTAGGGGAGGATGGTCCCCGCATGTCCCTTTGGTGTAGCACTCTACAGTAATCCCAAAGGATTTATTATTGTTGTCTTGTGCGTTCAGTAGTACCTCTGTTGGGGACTTCACAGTCACTAGGGGGATTCAGAGAGCAGTGCATTTGACCGTGATCTGGCCTGGCTTGAAAGGCCTGTGCAGTCTTCCCTGCTGTATTGCCATGTAGTGGGGAGATGACCTTTTCAAATGTGGTGTTGTGGACTGCATTGAAGTCCCTGTTCCAAATACTTGGCACTTGTAGGTCCTGGACTAATGTAGGGGGGAGATTGATCAGTGTGAGAGGAGGCCGCTTTTTGCATGGTTAGCCCCCACTTTTTGCCTGATGTTGATGTGCCCTAGAAGTTGTAGTGCCCAGGGCCCCTGCTAACCAGGTTCCCTGGACCAGAGCGCTTTCCCTAAATCTGTTGTGATGCTTGGCACAATTGGATACCCTCTTGCATATCACTGTAAGACCCTAGTAAATGGAAACCCCAGTGCCCAGGGCTAGGGATAGTATGACTAGGCCCATGAGGGCAGCAGCACTGATTGTGCCACCCTTTAGGGCCCTGCACCCAGATGCACGCAGCATTGCCAGTACAGGCTGAGTGTACTGGGGCAAACCTAAAAAGGCAAACTCAACATGACACACTCCCTGTGTGCCCTATCCACCCTGCACTGCATATGATATGGGTAAGTCACCCCCCTCTGGTAGGCCTTACAGCCCTAAGGCAGGGTGCACCATACTATCTGTGAGGGCATAATTGTATGAGCAAAAAGCCCCTGCTGTGTCCTTGCCAAACATGGGACATAGTGAGTGAACAGAGCAGCCATTGTTAAGTGCATGTACTGGACACTGGTCAAACACAAATTCCCCAGCTACATGATGGCCACTCTGCACCCTGGGTTGTTTGGTATCAAACAGCTCAGGATGATACATTCAAACTGGTACCATTATTGGATTTAACCCAAAAAGTACCCAGGAGTCACCTTTGAGGTGCCCCCTGCAAAAGCTAATCTAACTGGCATAGATGCAGACTGGTTCCATCCAGCCTGCCACTTCCAGACAGCCAATATAGAAACCTGGGGGAGAGCCATGGCTCTCTAGTTTGTAAAACAATGCCCTTCCTGTGTGAAGGAGCTAACACCCCCTTCCTCAGGAATGTGCACTTTCCTGGCATTGAGCTTCAAAGGGCTACTGCCCTTGAAACCCGACCCTCCCGGCCTGCTGCTAGCAGGAGATGGCCTCCCCCTTGGAAACCTCCACTTTTGGCGGGAGCAAAGGTGGGAAACCACACAAAGGGTAGAAGGAGTGGACTCCTAAGGGCTTGCAGGCAAAGAGGACCCCCCATTTCATTTTCCTCCATGTTGGATGGCAGGAAAATATCCAATGAGGTTTAGGGAAGTGACCCTTCCCACAGGACACTACCAGGTTCCCCCTAAAACACCCACTAAATTCAATATTTAGTGGGCTCCCCTAGACCAAGAACTTAGATTCATCTGGAAGAAAAGAAGACAGCGCCAAAGAACCCGACAGCACGAGAACAGAGGATCTGCTGCAGCAGAAGATGCTCCAAGACCCCTGCTTGCTGCACCAGAGTACTGACATTCGCCGCTGTGGAGGAGCTGACCACTGGACCAACCTCAAAAGACCCAGATGACCTCTAGGCTTCTCAAATAGCCCAAGAACTCCCTCCTGAGTAGAGGCACCACTCAGGAAACCAAAGGCACTGCAAAGAACCAGCAAACCGGTGAGGGTCACTTCACCGATCGGGTGAAATCTTGGTAAGTGAAAGTCGCAGTCAGACCTCACGATACACCAACGACAGCCCAGACGAGACCTGCAAGTGTGCCAACTTTGGTGGCACAGCGCCCTGCCTTGGCCGAGTTGTGCAAATACCCCAGGTACTGGTTGTTGGAAAATGGGTTATTGGTAAGGGCAGGTAGGTACCTACACTTAGCAATAGGCCACTAACTTCCACTAAGGTCCAGTTAGGTCTCAGTAAATTAAACCCAGCTCAACCCTTGGTAGTTTGACAAAGAGCGTCATGGCTTAACTTAGGAGACAGAGTGTAAAGCATTCAAATATCACAAAACAGTAATCAAATAAAACACAGGAAACAGTTTAAAAATCCACAACCAATTTATTAAAATAGATTATATTTTTATCTTTAAAATGACACCAAAACGAATAAAATCGGATACGGGGAACTGGAGATATGAATTTTTTAAAGAATTTATTTTTTTAGCGCCTAGAAACAAAAAGCGCCAATCGGGTCATCTGGTTGCACCTTGACCGGGGCAAAGTCAAAGTTTAAGGCCGACTGCGATGGAGCCCTGCTCGGCTACCGGCCGCGGGAGGCCTCGGTTAAAAGTTTACCTTCACACTTAGGGGGTCATTCTGAGTTTGGCTGGCGGCAAACGGGAACCGCCAGAATACCGCTGCGTGGTCAAAAGACCGCCGCGGTTATTCTGAGTTTCCCGCTGGGCGGGCGGGCGACTGCCAGAAGGCCGCCCGCCCGCCCAGCGGGAAACCCCTTCCCACGAGGAAGCCGGCTCCGAATGGAGCCGGCGGAGTGGGAAGGGTGCGACGGGTGCAGTTGCACCCGTCGCGATTTTCAGTGTCTGCTATGCAGACACTGAAAATCTTAGTGGGGCCCTGTTAGGGGGCCCCTGCAGTGCCCATGCCATTGGCATGGGCACTGCAGGGGCCCCCAGGGGCCCCACGACACCCGTTACCGCCAGCCAGGTTCTGGCGGTCAAAACCGGCAGAACCAGGCTGGCGGTAAGCGGGTCGGAATCCCCATGGCGGCGCTGCCTGCAGTGCCGCCATGGAGGATTCCCCAGGGCAGCGGAAAACCGGCGGGACACCACCGGTTTTCCGTTTCTGACCGCGGCTGTACTGCCGCGGTCAGAATGCCCATGGGAGCACCGCCAGCCTGTTGGCAGTGCTCCCGCGGTCGTTGGCCCTGGCGGTCCATGACCGCCAGGGTCAGAATGACCCCCTTAGTCTTTTTTTCGAAGACTTTCTTCAGCGGGACGAACCTGCCAGTCCAATCCGACCTCCTGGAGCCCTTCTCCGGATATGTGATGCTGGAATCCTTGGTGGAGATTTTTACCTTCGGACTTAGTCGTTTTTTCGAGGTGAAAATCCTGCGACCAGGGTAAACCTGGATCTTGATCCGACGTCCATTGGGCCCTCCTCGGATACGCTGGCTGGGAGGTCCCTGTCAACTTTTTACCTTCGGACTTAGTCTCTTTTTCAGAGATTTTCTTTACCAGGACGAACTAGCAAATCAGGCCGGGTCGCGGTTGAGGCAAGCCGGCTAGAGTTGCCGCGGCGGGTCGGTCCCTCTATGGAGCTTTTTTACAAAAGTTGTCCAAACTTCTGGGGCTTCTCCCAGATGTCCTTTTAAGGTTCTTTTGGGGTCCACAGCTCACCCCAAGGGTCCAGAAGTTCTGAGATGGTCCTTGGGGGGTGCAGACTACAACTCCCAGAATGCACCTGGCGCAAACTCCTTTTTGGCCACTGGACAGTGGTCAGCTGGTCGCTTTCTACAGGAGATGGTGCAGGGAACTCTGATTAGCAAAGTTAGGGGGCCTGTGCAATCAGCCCTGTTTTCTCACACTGGTCAGTGCACGTCGGACAACCCCAAAAACGTCTCACCCAGACCTGCAACTGGACCAGGAGGAATCCCCAGTCGAGGGACTTCAGTGACACCCTGGACCTCCCTCCAGAGTGCCCACGATGTCCTGCAGGACCCACAGAAGAAGACTTACCTCCAGCTCTAGAGGGTCCCTTTAGCACAGCATCCAAGTCCTTTAAATCGCCCTCCACCCGGCCTCCCTGCGCCTTACATCACGGGATCTGCTGTGTTACCCAGGTCCCCAACCCCTTGCGACCTCCACAGCCCAAGGTGACCCCAAGGCACCATCTTTAAATTTGCAAACCATCTCCTTTTCCAAGTGGCCCCTCCACGTGGCCATGTGCCTGTGCCAAGATGGTTTCCAATGCTGCTCCTGCCGGAACCAGGAGTCACCCTAGGCTGGCCCAGTGTGCCCACCAACTACTTCAACCACCCTGCAAAAGACGCAACTGGTAACGTAACTGTATGATTTTTAATGCATTTCTAAAGGTGACTGCGTAGTGTGGCTTTTGGTGCGTGATTACGCACAGAAAGACTAACTTTATTAAAACTTCGAAAAGTTATATCTCTAAAAGTACTCAATGTCTATTAAAGATCTTGGTCTTAAGAGTTATATAAAAGTCTGAAGTATTTTTTTAAATTCTGGTCATGAGATATTCATTGAGTGTGTGTGATGCATGCTTGGATTTGTGAGTACAACAAATGCTTAGCACATCTCCTGGATTAGCCTAACTGCTCGGAAAGCTACCTTAAAAATTGGAGCATTAGGTGGTCTAAATTGTACCTCTGGAAACCAAAGTGTGGTTTTCTGGACCCCCTGCACAGTGTGCCTAGTTTTGCCTCCTACAATCAGGAATTGTGGTTGGTTGCAATTGGGCGCTTATATCATGATCAGGGTGATTAGTGCCCCATCCAGTCACCTCTCCCACCATATATCATCCTTTGGGGTCTCTCAGTGTGAGGGCTATCACCAGGGGCACCATAGGGGCCAACCAGATGTTCACCTTCCTGGCATAAGCCTCCAGGAGCACCATCTCCCCTTCCCAGGAACTCTGCAACATCCTGGCTGACTACTTCCACAACAAGGTATCTACCATCTACAGCAACTTCAAACCCCATCCCACCAACCTCTGCAGCCTCTGCACACCAACTGATGCCACCCACAACCATCCACTCACCACATGGAAACCACTCACCAGACACCACAGCCATCATGAACTCCATCCACTGTGGAGCACCCATGGACCCCTGCTCCACCACTTCTTCAATCATGGGAGCAAGAAAATCAGTTGTGCACCTCAATAGTCAATGCATCCATCACCACAGCCACCTTTCCAGATCAATGAAAACAAGCATAGGTCAGACTCCTCCTCAAGAAACCCTCCACGACCTTAAGAACTATCACCACCCTATCTCTCTGCTCCCCTTCCCCACCTAAGTCCCCGAGAAGGCCATCAACTACCAACTCACCAAACAACTGGAGAGCAACTATCTGCTGGACACCTCCCAAACAGGCTTGCATGCCAACCACAGCACCGAGACTGCCCTGATCACTGCCACTGACGACATCAGGTCCTTCCTTAACCATGGAACTGATCCCCCTTGACCTCTCAGCAGTGTTCAACACTGTATCACACCAGACCCTCATCCAAATATTTTGCCACATCGGGATACAGGGAGACATCCGTAAATGGATTGCATCCTTCCTCACAGGACGAGCCCAAAAGATCTGCCTGCCACCCTTCGCTCCAGAGCCTAAGGACATCATTTACGGCATTCATCAAAGGCTCATCCCTTCAACCCCACCCTGTTCAACACGTACATTACACCCCCAGATGACATCATCAAAGCCCATGGCCTTAACATCATATCCTCTAAGTGCATCCTCTCGTTCTCAGAAGACCCGCTACCACTAGGACCAACTTCCACAGCCGCAGGACCAACATCACTGACTGGATGAAGACCAACTACCTGAAGCTCAACACGGACAAGTTGGAAGTGTTTATTTTTGGGAACACCTCACTGTGTAATGACACCTGATAGCCCTCAGAACTCGGACCCACACCGACAGATCACACCCGCAACCTCAGAATCATACTGGACAGCAAACTCCCCTTAAAATGAAGGATCATCGCAGTCTCTTTGGCCTGCTTCCACACCCTTCACATGCCTAAAAGATCTTCAGAATGTCCCTGTCAACAACAGGAAAGCCGTCACTCAAGCCCTAGTCACCAGCTGGATGGCCTACAGCAGTGTCCTCTATGCAGGACTCACCTCCCAACTCCTGAAGAGACTCCAGACGATACTGAACTCAGCCCCCAGACTCACTCTGAACCTACCCAAACAGACCCAATTCACCCCCCACCTCAGTAACCTTCAGTGGCTCCACATCCAGAATTCAAGATGTTGACACATGCCTACAAGGCCCTCTGTGATCAAGGACCAGCATACATCAACCACTGTCTGATCTTTGAGCAACCCTCTAGACACCTGCGCTCCGCCTCCCTCGCTACGATATCCACATCCTATGAAGAAACAGTGTTGCCAGGTCCTGGAACAATCTCCCCCTACACCTCCGAACACCATTCTCTCTCCCTGAATTCAGAAAAGAACTCAAGACTTGGCTCTTTGAGTGATTCCAGCAAGAACACAGTGCTTAGATATCCCTGGAAATCTGAGTTGACTGATTGATAGGCCAAATGAGTTTGCCCCTAGTTGGCCCCTCACTGTCTTTGCAGTTTAAGGAGTTCCCTAGCTGTCAGATTTGTTTCCTTCTTCAAAAGTACGAATACATTAAGTAACTGCATCCATGCTTGGCCATTGCCCAGATATTTCAAGTCACCATGTATTATGTGGGCGTAAATGTAGTGTGACGCATCAGCATGTCATTGCCTAGGTTGATCTTCTGCCCTCCTCCAGGCTCGTAATTCTACAGGCTGTGTATAGAGTAATGCAATATGTCCACGAACAAAAACATAAAACAATGATCCTTACTCCCAGTCTCTGGTTGTGTCTCAAATGTGGCCATGACCAAAGGAAAACTAAAAAGGAAATCAGACAAGAGGAGCATGTTCGATCTGGATCCAGAAGATTACAGTCTTTTGGGTTGCCAAAGGAAGAGATGTGCAATCCGTAATTTAATGGTGGTGCCCATTTTTCATCTCCCTACGCCCCAGCTGTGACCAGGAGGAATATGGCCTTCTCAAAATGCGCCCTGAGAGGCCCCTCCACTCCAAAACAGGACACAGTTTGTGGTGTCATGTAACTTGGTCAGACATAATTGGTATTAATTACCAGCCCTGTACATAATTCCGCCAAAATGAGGTCCAAATTATAGATCATCGCTGGGTTGGGTGGTGGAAGGGGACCTACGGAAGGCCATTGTTTGACTGTGGCACAATTCAATCTCTGCCACAACCATGGCACGTTCTTGCTGCACCTGCTTGCTGGAGGGCTTGCTCCTGGGTAACCAGTGCCTGTGCCGTTGTGATCTGGAAGGTTTCCAGTCTGTATCCCGTTGAACATCGTGGGGCAATGGCGACACCCCCCTTGTCTCCAGCCCGCCTCGGGCATCTGTCAATGTTGTGAAAAATAGTGTGGCTTGAGAGTCCACCAACGCAATTTGGCTGTGTACATAAGAGAATATTTGGCCGAGTTGCTTGGGCTTCTGTTTGATCAGCAAGAATGAGTACTGTAGTCTGGATACATGTTCATTGAGGCCTTGAAGATTCGTCAGGGATCCTTGGACCCAACAACTTGCAGTATGTGGCTGTGGTCCCAGTAGTTAAAGATGTCCCTGTGGACTCGTTCCAGTGAGAAGATATGGTACGTTTAACACCAAGGACTGTATGAAATAGCCAGTCCTCGAGTAAAAGTTTCTTATTGGGGCCTTCTCTGCCTTTCGGAAGGCCCACCACTCTTGTATTGTTCAGGCGAGATTGGCCTTCGACATGCTCTGCCTTGGCGCATAGTTGTGATACCTCTATCTGGAGAGCCTTGATGTGGGACTGCATCTCCATCAGCGAAGAGTGCATTCCAGCCACCACCTATTTGTTCACATCTTTTGTCCCTGAGGATGGCTTTATCTGCTCGTAGGAGCCCCATATCAATCACTTTGAAGTCCAGTTTAGTTTCCTGAGTAGTTTTCTCATTCCCTTGTGGCCGGTATACACAAGGTAAAGACAGGAGTTGGCACCTGAGCTGATCCAATGTGAACAGGAAAGCATTGTAGTATTTGAATGCAGCTACCTTTGTGATATACTTCTAGGGGAGTTATCTTTGTTATACACTTCAGTACAGTGCAGTAACCTTTGTTACATATTTCCAGAGGAGTTCACTTTTTTATACACTTCCTGAAACTGAAGAAGCAGCAGTACATCCTGCTCCTTCTGTTTCCCCAATCTGTTTATGTTTAAATGAAGAGGTGTTTATAGCCAGTTATACTGTGTATTCACATTCTGTCATACTTACATGTCCTAATTTTAAATCTCTTTACATCCAACAGAAAACAAGCCTTGAATGCATGAAATGTTTATGAATAACAACAATGGTTCAGTAAATCAACACAAAATAGTCAGAAATAATTAGAGACTGAGGACCCTGAACATAGACTGATCGATGCTGGAAGATGTTCTGAAGGACAATTCAGTGGATGTAAGAGTCTGAGCTGTGCACCTTCACTCCCCAAGACTGAGAAATGACCTTTAGACAATTAAGGCAACAACACTGACAAACCACCTCCTGAATAAACAGGTGACTAACACCAGCTTTGATCGTGGGATCTGTATGATTTGACAACCACAGTGCTCTGATTCCTAAAAGCCCCAGGTGTATTGTAAACTCACCCTCGTTACATCACACCAACCAGAGAAAACAACTTAAGGGTAAAGGAAAGAGGAGTTTGCCTGTCTACAATACAGCGGACTGTCCTAATTTGCACCGAGCAAGAGGAGAAGGATTAATCTTTACCCACAAAGCGTTGAAAACTGTTATCCAATCTAAAGACATAGGTGGTCATTCTGACCCTGGCGGTCTTTGACCGCCAGGGCGGAGGACCGCGGGAGCACCGCCGACAGGCCTGCGGTGCTCCAATGGGGATTCCGACCGCGGCGGTAAAGCCGCGGTCGGACCGGCACCACTGGCGGGGTCCCGCCAGTGTACCGCGGCCCCATTGAATCCTCCGCGGCGGCGCAGCTTGCTGCACCGCCGCGGGGATTCCGACCCCCCTACCGCCATCCAGATCCCGGCGGTCGGACCGCCGAGATCCGGATGGCGGTAGGGGGGGTCGCGGGGCCCCTGGGGGCCCCTGCAGTGCCCATGCCACTGGCATGGGCATTGCAGGGGCCCCCGTAAGAGGGCCCCTACATGTATTTCACTGTCTGCTGCGCAGACAGTGAAATACGCGACGGGTGCAACTGCACCCGTCGCACAGCTTCCACTCCGCCGGCTCGATTCCGAGCCGGCTTCATCGTGGAAGCCTCTTTCCCGCTGGGCTGGCTGGCGGTCTGAAGGCGACCGCCCGCCAGCCCAGCGGGAAAGTCAGAATTACCGCCGCGGTCTTTCGACCGCGGAACGGTAACCTGACGGCGGGACTTTGGCGGGCGGCCTCCGCCGCCCGCCAAGGTCAGAATGAGGGCCATAATCTCTCATAAGGAAGCCTTGCTCATATTGTGAGTGTGGCAAGTATTTAGTGACCATTGTACTTTACTTTTAAATGAAAAATCAAATGTCCTAAGTACCAACAAATACAAGGAATGTGAGAATATTGCAAGTGTTTTAAAACCATGTTGGCCCATCAGGAAGCACAGTCATGTGATGTAGAAAAATATAGACCCGACCCAGAGGCACTAACCAAGAAAGAAGAATCATACACATGCAGTGAGAGCTGTAGTTTGTCATCACTAGTAAAGCAACATCAGCAAACACACACAGGAGAAAAGCCATTCGGATGCTGTGATTGTGTGAAAAGTTTTAGTCGATTATCAAACCTGCAAAGACATCAGCAAACACACACAGGGGAGAAACCATACCATTGCAGTGAATGTGTGAAGAGCTTCAATCGGTTATCACACCTACAAATACATCAGAAAACACACACAGGGGAGACACCATACCATTGCAGTGAATGTGTGAAGAGCTTCAATCATTTATCACAACTACGAATACATCAGCGAACACACACAGGAGAGAAACCATACCATTGCGCTGAATGTGTGAAGAGCTTTAGCCACTTATCAACCCTACAACTACATCAGCGAACACACACAGGGGTAAAACCATATCATTGCAGTGAGTGTGGAAAGAGTTTCAGTGTGTTATCACATCTCCAACGGCATCAGCAAACACACACAGGAGAAAAGCCATTCGGATGCTGTTATTGTGTGAAAAGTTTTAGTCGATTATCAAACCTGCAAAGACATCAGCAAACACACACAGGGGAGAAACCATACCATTGCAGTGAATGTGTGAAGAGCTTCAATCGGTTATCACACCTACGAATACATCAGGAAACACACACAGGGGAGACACCATATCATTGCAGTGAATGTGTGAAGAGCTTCAATCAGTTATCACAACTACGAATACATCAGCGAACACACACAGAGGAGAAACCATACCATTGCAGTGAATGTGTGAAGAGCTTTAGCCACTTATCAACCCTACAACAACATCAGCGAACACACACAGGGGTAAAACCATATAATTGCAGTGAGTGTGGAAAGAGTTTCAGTGTGTTATCACATCTCCAACGGCATCAGCAAACACACACAGGAGAAAAGCTATTCAAATGCAGTGAATGTGTGAAAAGTTTCAGTCGATTATCAAACCTGCAAAGACATCAGCGAACACACACTGGGGAAAAACCATACCATTGCAGTGAATGTGTGAAGAGCTTCAGTCGGTTATCACACCTACGAATACATCAGCGAACACAAACAGGGGAGAAACCATACCATTGTGCTGAATGTGAGAAGAGCTTTAGTCACTTATTAACCCTACAAATACATCAGCGAACACACACCGGGGAAAAACCATACCATTGCAGTGAGTGTGGAAAGAGTTTTAGTCTGTTATCAAACCTCCAAAGACATCACCGAACACACTTGAGGAGAAACCATACCATTGCAATGAATGTGTGAAGAGCTTCAGTCGTTTGTCATACTTCGAAATACATCAGCAATCACACACAGGTGTAAAAACCATACCATTGCAATCAATGTGTGACGAGCTGCAGTTATTTTTCAGATCTCCAAAAACATTAGCAATCACACACAGTGGAAAAACTGTACCATTGCAATGAATGTGGAAGTAGTTTTAGTGATTCCCCAAATCCCAGGATTCATCAGCAAACATACAGAGAAGAAAGCCCATTCAAGTTCACTGAGTGTGTGAAGAGCCTTAGTCAATTATCAGACCTAAAACAGCATCAACGAACACACACTGGGGATAGACCATTCAAGTGCAGTGCATGTGGAAATAATTTTAGTGAATCTTCAACATTAAGGAAATATCAGTGAATAAACACAGGGGAAAAGCCATTCGAGTGCACTAAATTTGTGAAGAGTTTTAATCGATTATCAGCTCTCCAAAGCCATCAGCAAACACACACTGGGTAAAACTAATCAAGTGCAGCAAATGTGTGAAGAGCTACAGTCGCTTAGCACACCTCCAAAGACATTATCAAACACACACAAGGGAAAAAACATACAAGTGCACTGAATGTGTGAAGAGCTGTAGTCTGTTATCTCACCTCCAAAACCATCTTCGAACACACAAAGGTTTATTCAAATTCAGTGAATAAGAGAACAGCTTTAGTCAATACCAAGCCTACATAGCCATCAGCAAATTACAGAAGATGACAACATTTTAATTTTGTGGGACATTCAAATGCCAGATGCCAAAAATGTTGATGATAGAAGCCCGACTAGTCAGAAAAAAAGAAACACCCACCTATTTGTAGAACTATAAAAGAGTCTGTTGTCAGTGATTGATTATTTCATTTCTCTATATATAAGAAAAAAAAAAGAAGATGCAAGCAACACAATAAGACATCAGCAGAGTGCAGAATAAAAGAAAAGAAACAGTGTTTTCCCTCTGATGAAGCAGAGCTGTAAAGAAAAACATCCAAGCACACCTGATCACGCTACCTGTAAAAGCAACACTGTGAACAGTGCTTGGACTAACAAGTGTATTTTCAGCTTTAGGTATCAGTTCTAAAACCTATAAACCCAACACACTTGAACTGATTTAACGAGCACAAACTGGAGAATACTCAGAGCTGGTTGTGGTGTTTGGGCGCTGTATGCAACATTGATGATTCTGTGACATCGGTCAGAGAATATTGCCCAGAAGCACAAGAAGTGAAAGACGGAAACATGAGCTGTAACTCTCAGGGTTAGTGTGTGGAGTGCACAACATTTACATCCCAAGAGCGGACGCTGGAGAACTGATGCTCATTTCCATCATCACATGCATCTGTAAATGCTTCCACCATAGCGTTTCTTCCCCAGTGGTGTTCAACAACTGTATCCTTGAGAGATTGGACGGATCACCACGGTCTATGTAAATTATTAATTGCTAGATTAATTGTATGTAAATACATTTTATGGGTTTTTTATTTGCAGAGAATCATTCAACCAAATCCTGACTGGATTGGCACATGTGGACCCTGCAGTGGTGCCTGTGCGGGCAGTGGCTATAGTACGGGGGAGATCTGTCAGTCCCCATCATAATCTCCCTCAGTCCTGCAACAGGAGTAGTTCAGAGGGGGAATGAGGTGAACATGAATTGCAAGATGGCCTTTGCTCCCCCTTCAGTCATGGCTACTCTAGTCACTAATACTTCCACTTCTGGGTGAGGAGCTTGCCTAAGGAATCTGGTGATCAGAGGCCTTTTCGAACAGAACCTGTTGTTCCGGAAAGCACTGTGGGCATTGTGGTGGGCACTCAAGGCCTCCTTCTACTCTATCCAAGGTTGGTCTGTCCAGATCCTGGCAGACAACTCTGCAGCATTGTGTTATGTCAATACGCTCTGAGGAATAGGGTCTCATCTCATTTGCCTGTAAGCTTTGACACTGGTCTTTGGCACACCTCCAAGGGATTTGGATGACTACCGACCACCTAGCAAAGTGTCCCTGAATATCAAAGCCAACAGCCTCAGCTGGCGTTATCTTCCCGATCATGAGTGGTGTATGCCATGGATATTAGCCCAGGGCATCTTTACCCGGTGGGGTACTCCTCCGACAGACTTGTTTGCCTTTTCTGTAAATGCTCAATTCCAGCAGTTCTGTGCCCTCCAGTGCCCATTCATGGGATCATTGGGAGACATGTTTCAGTTGAGGTGGAACTTTGAACTACGCTACACTTTTCCTTTGATTTCTTGAGTTCTGCAGAAGTTACACCAAGACCGGTCACATGTCATTCTCATTGCCCCATAGTGACCAAGGAGAGTGTGGTATGAAGACCCTCAGCGCTTCTCTACAGGCCCCCTTCGGAAGCTGCCTTGCAAATTACACCTTCTTTCCCAGTCAAAGGGAATGATGCTGTATCCTAGTTTCCAAGGCCTTCTCCTTCATGCCTAGAGACTGAGCGTGGAAATCTGAACTCCATGCAGCTGCCCCGAAGGTGGTAGACATCGTCTTGTTAGCATGGCGACCCGAAAGCAAGTCCATCAAAACAAGAGCTGACTTACCTGCTGTAACAATATTTCTGAGGTATACTCCATCTACCTGCAGATTCCTCATTGACCTCCCCACATCCCCATTTGATGGATGTGTTATAGGGATAGTTAATAAGAGCTTTGATGTTTCTGGATCCAGAATGGTGCCTGGGATTATTCTACAGGTGACGAATCTCCAGGCAGATAAGAGTATCCACCAAAAAGTTCTTTACCACAGGTAGGAAACTTTTACCTTCCTACCCTCATGCCTTCCTGTCTGCGTGACATGGTGGGAGTTCACTGAGAATTGTCTTCTCCACCTGGGCTGAGGACAGTAGGGATGTCTGATTCATTAAATGGTTGATTGATAAGAAATCTGTCCCTAACTTTCAGTGCGGACGTGCAGAACAAGGAGCTGCATATAGTTGCTCTGACACCGAATTGTGTAATTTTAAGGCGCCAGATAACGGGGAAACAGAATTTCATTTTGCAAGCTGTGTTTGTCAATGTATTGTTGTCCTTAAAATGAAAATAACCATCTTTAAAAAAAAAAAAACTAATGTAAGAAGCTGTAAATACGTTATAACTTTCCTCCTAATATCATATGACCCAGGTGTTCTGTAATAATTGGCCAAAGGTATGAAACATACTGAAACTAGAGAGGAATTGTCTAAGTATGTGAGTTTTAGCTCATAAATTGACATCAATAGCCTAACAATTCATGTCATCCATATGTTGAAGGAAGCTGCTGGTGCATACTTCTGCAAGTTTGATTCAGCCAATGGTGTTCTAAACTATGGATTCCATTAAGTAAGTATTTAAACAATAGATGTATGTTATACTTCTGGTGCAGCAATTCCTTGTTTCTCGAGTACTGTTTATGAATTGATTAGCTAATGTTAATATGCATTTTTGTAATTTGTGTATTCTTCTGTACTATTGATGTATCGTTTCATTAATGCATATTAATTCTCCAATAAATCTTGATTGATTCATTCACTCACTTTCTCTCGACTCTTCGGTGATTTTCTTATTGATGAAGAGAGAATACTGAAATATATGCCTGGGACTGTGATTCCTAATACTGTTGTCCAGGGAACCGGAGGGAGGGGTCTGTCAAGCTGTCGCGTAGATTCTCATTATTCTAATGAGACTACTGGATTTTGAGTGGCAGAATTGCCCACGGCGTGGTAGACTGAGTCTGACCCACTGCAGGTGACACCTGTTGTTCCAATCCGGGTTTTGCTCCAGCCAACTAGCAGTGCCTTATCCCTACCCGAGGGCAGGGATGACTGGGCAGCCGAGCGCATGACATAATTGGTTTCTCAGGGTAGCCGTGGTCACTCAGGTCTCACCCGTTTCTCTCAGTTACCTTAGTCTCATATATAAAATGACAAACAGAGGCAGTATATGTTTCAATAATGATTTTAATTAAACGACTGCATCCTAGATAGCAAAGCGTGAGCTGAAATAACAAGGACGACACAGCTGGACAGTATTAAAATTGTGACAAGGAGAGTGAAGCATAAAAATAACGCTATCATATTGTCACTACGGTCAATAGACTAACTCCTACCTAGGCTATGATAGAGCACAGTGTGTTAAGCTCTAATTCTGCCCTTCAGATTCCCCTGGGAAGACATCATCCTCCGTATCTGAGCAAAGGCCTGTAGTCTGCGTTAGCATCTGTAACTAAGCATTCGGCAAACAGCATACAGTCGTGGTTCTCTGGCTGGAATCTCCCTCTAACATTTAAGGGAAAGGGAAGTGTTTTTATAACAACACAGCTGCTGTTCTGAGAAAACGTCCCGACTTAAGGATGTGTGTTTTCTACAAATGTCGGAGACTATAATTATACCATGTTCACCGGCAATGCTGTAGCCTTGGAAGAAGAACAGAGTGAGCAAGAATGTCTTGTTTGAGAACAGAGTGCTGGCCTAGGCAAAAACAGTTAGATAAACATAAAATAAAACAAGACTGTAAAAGTGGATATTGTAACAATAATAAAATAAAGCTGAATAAAATATATCTAGGTTGCAGTGCACAGCAGCTTGGCCTAGTGTGTTAAAATAACGTGCATGTAGCTATAGCGAAAATGGCTACACAACAAAGCCTTCTTAAGGGGTCCATAACTGCTTAGAAAATTCAAAAGTGAAGAGATTAATAAAGTGTACGTAAGAAAAGACGCAGAATGTACAAGTGAACTTTTTTTTAAACATTCTTTAAGTGTGAATGGATTTGAAATCCAAGTTGCTATCCCCAGATCGATTTGTGGGAGCAATGCAAGTGCATCAAACAAAATATAGTATGGACGATGAGTGTCCTCAATTGAATTTGAAAAGAGCCAAGCTTCCTATTAAAATTTAAATGTTGATTTTTCATATTTTTTGCACATTAAAGAAAATATTTCTTTGTTTCTGTATTTGTTTGCTAAATGCTTGTTTTTTTTTTTTTTTTTAACATAGTTTTGTTTTCTGGTTGAAAAGATCAAAAATGCTCAGGCCAGGTTCCCCGGCTTCCACTAATCACTCAGTATAGGTCTCCAGGTTCCAATAATGACACAGGGGTCCATGGAAGTAAAAAGGTTAAAAACCACTGGTCTTGGGTCTTTCACATTGTAGGAAAGTACCATCTTGCCTGGCATGTTATATATGTTTGTTTTTGCCTGTGTCACTGGGATCCTGCTAGCCAGGACCCCAGTGCTCATAAAGTGTGCCCTGTATGTGTTCCCAGTGTGGTGCCTAACTGTATCACTGAGGCTCTGCTAATCAGAACCCCAATGTTTATGCTCTCTCTGCTTTTAAATTTGTCACTGCAGGCTAGTGACTAATTTGAACAATTCTGATTGGCACACTGGAACACCCTTCTAATTCCCTAGTATATGGTACCTAGGTACCCAGGGTATTGGGGTTCCAGGAGATCCCTATCGGCAGCAGCATTTCTTTTGCCACCCATAGGGAGCTCAGACAATTCTTACACAGGACTGCCACTGCAGCCTGAGTGAAATAACGTCCATGTTATTTCACAGCCATTTTACACTGCACTTAAGTAACTTATAAGTCACCTATATGTCTAACCTTCACTTAGTGAAAGTTAGGTGCAAAGTTACTTAGTGTGAGGGCACCCTGGCACTAGCCAAGGTGCCCCCACATTGTTCAGGGCAATTTCCCCAGACTTTGTGTCAATACCTATATGTTTCGTAACCATGGTAACTCCAAACATGGCCATGTAACATGTCTAGGATCATGGAATTGTCACCCCAATACCATTCTGGTATTGGGGGGACAATTCCATGCATCCCCCGGGCTCCAGCATAGAGCCCGGGTACTGCCAAACTAACTTTCTGGGGTTTTCTCTGCAGCTATGGCTGCTGCCAACCCTCAGACAGGTTTCTGCCCCCCTGGGGCCTGGGCAGCACAGTCCCAGGAAGGCAGAACACAGGATTTCCTCTGAGAGAGGGTGTTACACCCTCTCCCTTTGGAAATAGGTGTGAAGGGCCTGAGAGGTGGAGACTCTCCTGGCCTCTGGAAATGCTTTGAAGGGCACAGATGGTGCCCTCCTTGCATAAGCTAGTCTACACCGGTTCAGGGATCCCCCCAGCCCTGCTCTGGCGCGAAACTGGACAAAGGTCAGGGGAGTGACTACTCACCTGACCAGCACCTCCCAGGGTAGGTGCCCAGAGCTCCTCCAGTGTGTCCCAGACCCCTGCCATCTTGGATGCAGAGTTGTAGTGGCAAAATGGACACCTCTGAGTGGCCAGTGCCAGCAGGTGACGTCAGAGACCCCTCCTGATACATGCTTACCTTTCTTTGTAGCCAGTCCTCCTCTGAGGGCTATTTAGGGTCTCTCCTGTAGGTATATCAGCAGATAACAAATGCAAGAGCTCACCAGAGTTCCTCTGCACTTCCCTCTTCGACTTCTGCCAAGGATCTACCGCTGACTGCTCCAGGACGCCTGCAAAACCACAACAAAGTAGCAAGAAGACTACCAGCAATATTGTAGCGCCTCATCCTGCCGGCTTTCTTGACTGTTTCCTGGTGGTGCATGCTCTGAGGGCTGTCTGCCTTCACCCTGCACTGGAAGCCAAGAAGAAATCTCCCGTGGGTTGGCAGAATCTTCCCCCTGCCAACCCAGACACCAAACTTCTGCATCACCGGTCCTCTAGGTCCCCTCTCATCTTGATGAGCGTGGTCCCTGGAACACAGGAGCTGGATCCAAGTGTCCCCGACAGTCCAGTGGCCCTGCTGTCCAAATTTGGTGGAGGTAAGTCCTTGCCTCCCAACACCAGACAATAATCCTGTGAACTGCGTGAACTGCAGCTGCTAGGGCTTCTGTGCACTTTTGCAAGACTTCCTTCGTGCACAGCCTAGCCCAGGTCCAAAGCACTCCATCCTGCATTGCCCAACTTGCAGAGTTGGCCTTCGACTCCGTGGGACCCTCTTTTGTTTTGCTGAGTCGACCGTTGTGCTCAGATCTTCTGGACGCCTGTTCAGATTCTTCTGCGGGTGCTGCCTGCTTCTGCGTGGGCTCTCTGTGTTGCTGAGCGCCCCCTCTGTCTCCTCCTCCAAGGGGCGACCTCCTGGTCCTTTCTGGGCCCTGGCAGCACCCAAAACCTTCAACCGCGACTCTTGCAGCTAGCAAGACTTGCTTGCGGTCTTTCTGCGTGGAAACAACTCTGCATCCTCCAGCATGCTGTGGGACATCTTCTGACCAAAGGAGAAATTCCTGGCACATTCCGTTGTTGCAGAATCTCCGGCTTCTTCCACCCAGAGCCAGCCCTTTTGCACCTTCTTCCGGGGTTTAGTGGGCTCCTGCCCCCCTAAACTCTTGCGTGACTCTTGGACTTGGTCCCCCTTCCTTCCAGGAATCCGTCTTAAGTGCTTTGCAGTCAGTTGTTGTCTTTGCAGAATCCCCTATCTCGACGTTACTGTCTTTCTGGGGTGGTAGGGTAACTTTACTCCTACTTTTCAGGGTGTTGGGGTGGGGTATCTTGGACACCCGTAGTGTTTTCTTACACTTGTGGTTCGCATTCCACTTTTGGAGTATATGGTTTGTGTTGCCCCTAGGCCTATTGTCTCCTATTGCATTCTACAGTGTTTGCACTACTTTTCTGTTTACTTACCTGATTTTGGTTTGTGTGTATATTTTGTGTATATTACTTACCATCTAAGGGAGTATATACTCTGAGATATGTTTGGCATATTGTCACTAAAATAAAGTAACTTTATTTTCAGTAACTCTGAGTATTGTGGTTTCTAATGATACAGTGCTAAGTGATATAAGTGGTATGGTAGGAGCTTTGCATATCTCCTAGTTCAGCCTAAGCTGCTCTGCTATAGCTACTTCTACTAAGTTGCTAGAACACTTCTAATCTACTAATAAGGGATAACTGGACCTGTCACAAGGTGTAAGTACCACTAGGTACCCACTATAAGCCAGGCCAGCCTCCTACACACATGAAGGATCAAAAAGCCTGATTGAACATTGTTGTTCAGTCACATCTTAAGGTGGAGGCACAGGCTCATAGCCAGAGGATTCCATTCTCAAACCTGTTGATCACCTCTTACTCATCCTCATTGATTGCTGTAGGTGAACTGGATCAGGTCCCCTCCTCCCTTGTTCAGATGGACCACTAGCTTGCTGAGTTCATCATGCATTTCAAAATCAAGATTTCGCAATATAAAGATTAAAGGCAAGACAGTCATGTAAGCATTGAGAAGGAGGGTTGGGGCAACACCAACTCCTGTGTGACTTTCCCCAGTCAAGTACTGCGTACAGGAGTGTGATAACTTATATGCTAAGGGTGACCCTTCATGAGTATCTCTCTGACTCCGTCAAACCTAACCTATTCTTCACTTTGTCCAGCAGGACATCTAGACGGTTTGTGGGTGAACACAAGAATCTCTCTTTCAAACCAAAACTATTCTACACCCACTCCAGCAGCACCTATAGGAGGCTCGTGGGTGAACACCAGAAGCTTTCTATGTCAGACCCAACCTATTCTATACTTTCTCCTGCACTTCTTGTAGAGTGTAGAAGACTCATATGTGAACACTTCAGGCAGATATGAAACAACTAAGACTGTTGACTGACCCGATCACTGGCCCTGAGTGGCTGGTCCTAGAGATCGACCAGGACTAGTTTGGTCCCACGTATGGATGGAAACTTCACTGGTTCCTATCCAGAAATGCTGAGTGTTCACAGGGACAGATACCTTGTTCTGGGAGGGCATGGCTGCTGACAGCTTATGAGTGGGAGTGACCCGGTAAATAATTGATACACTTCAGATCACTAGTAGACCGGCTGTTGTCAGACTCCTTAAGGTGGAAGAGGAACCTTCTTTTGGCAGCTGTATTTACAGCTGACCCAGGAAAAACTCCCAAACTTCAAGCAGCTTGGTTTCCACTGGATCTTCTGGTAGATCATTAGAAGATCCTCCATTAGCTGGATCTGCTCTCATGCACCAGTATGGAAGAGATCTTGCAGAAATATCTGGTAATAGGTGTGGAGTTCAATGTAAGTTATTACAAGGGTAACCAGATGACTCCATGTCACTGGGAGTGAACCTTTCTGTGTTTTAGTTTAACCTATCAGTGCATTTATGTAGAATATGGAGGTTATGTTTCAAGTCTACCTTTTAAATGTTATTTTATTTCAGGAATTTCCAATATTTATGTATTTTATGTGGTGATACTATGATTTTAATGATTGTAATGGTTTTTGTTAACTATACAATAAAGATGTATTCATTCATTCATATCAGTGCATTCTGGGAGTTTTACTTTTGATTCATTTTAATTTGACTAATTGGACCAAAACTCCTGATAATGATATGTAAAAGCAAAGTGAAGACATGAAAAGTGGTGTCCAGGGGTCGTGAAACCATCTGGTTTCCTTAAATATGATAGGATACTTTTAGACAGCATACTTCATATCCTGGTAGACCTGTTAAAAGAATACATTTGTATGTATAGGTAGGGCAGGTAGAATCAGGACTACCACATAAATAAGATTCTAGCAAGCTGCAAGCTATGTAGTCAAGATGTGACCCAAGAAAGGTTTATAGCTCCTAGAAAATAATCTCCATACCATAGACTGGTTGCTGGCTGTTCGTTGTAAATATGTGTAGCATTTCATGACTGGGATTTGGGTTCCTCTGTGTATGAGTATCCCTACATTTCTAGGATGCTTCTTAGGGTTACCATTAGTGTTGAGTTGGGAAGGTCCTGTGCATGGTGTCCACTTGTGTTCCCTTGCCCTCGGTGGCTAACTAGGACAATCTGGTGTCCTGGTTTTTCATTTCCCCCCAATGTCACACTGATCTGGTTTGTGTGTGTGAAGTTATAGGCTTGCTTGTCCCTTGATCTGCACCTGGAGGGGCAACCCAAGCATGCCCTAATTTGTTGCACAGCGGACTAAAATCCTGGTCATGGTTTTATCATGTAGAGGGGTGGTGGCAGCGTACAGAGTGTTGTGAATCAGAAGTTTTGAACAGACTTTTTTATCTGTGTCACCTGAAAAGAGGACTACTGACCCACTCATGTAAAGTTCTGCTTCTGTGCGCTAACCCATGTCATAGTGCCAATTTCTTGTGCATGCTATGTACGAGCGTCTGTGTGTTATATGTATGGGACATTCATTGTGGGTACGAGTGAACCAGAGAATTGGAGACCTACGGGTTTCATTTTGCAAGTGCCTGACCTGGCTGAGTGTACAAGATGGGATTGCATTTTGTCCCAGAAAGTGGGAGTGTTTTCATGATGTTCCTGAAGCTAGAAGGAGGAGGCCTGCTCATTGAAGTGGGAAAGAGGAGACAGGGCTCCCTTTAGACATTCAATATGCTCCTTTTGCTGTGAGTGTAGGTGACTTGTCTTCATGAGTACTGTCATTTGGAAGATGGTGAGGGTGAATGGTGGGGCAGCAGCCTCTGTTCAGGGTGTGAAGGTTCCTTTAGCTGAGGCCAGTCTTTTGTGTGTTTCGTGATCACTGTGGTGTGTGGCTGTTGATAACCAGGTGCAGAAAACTCACAGCTCTTTTTTCCTCAGTTATGGGTGGTGCAAACTGGAAACAACCCTGCTGTGAAGAGTATCACTGTACACAAAGGCTGTGTCTGGAAGACAGCCTTGAGAAAGGACACTTCACAAAAAGAACAAACTCAAACTGGTTCTGGGGGTGTAGCCAGAGAGCCCACATTCTTGTCGGCTTTGACTGCATGGGAGCTGTTGACCCACTTGCTGTTTTAGTTCCATGTTGTCTGTGACCGAGGTAGGGAGTGATCCACATAATATTTAGAGGTGTGCTATGAACCAGAGCTGTTGTCTGCGTGTCAGTCAGCTTCACAGGAGTCAGGGGATGTCACCTGGAGTCAGCCCTGGAAGCAAGAGTTGTCTTGTTGTCGTGCAGCTGCTGAAAGAGGGAGAGTGCACAGACATGCAGGACGTGCGATCGTCCAGAGTGCGCAGAAGAAGTGGACCTCAGAGTTGAGGGTCCATCTACCTGGAGAGCTAATTCCATGCTCCTAGGACCAGAGCACAGTTTCTTGTGCTCATGTGGCCTATATTGTGGCACTGTCTTACAGCTGTTCCTGAGCAGATCAGACACCCAAGTGACAGGTGTGCCCATCACCGTGTGGTGCAGGCTGAATCCACAGACACCCAAGTGGTGCAGGTGTGCCAGTCACTATGTGATGCCGGCTGACTCCTCAGACACCCACAAACAAGTGTTTGCCTAATTTGTTCCTGTAGGAGGCTGGCTTGGTTATAGTGGGCACCTTGAGCCAGGTCTAGTTATCCCTTATTAGTGAAGTAGTAGTGTTCTAGCAGCTTAGGTTGATACAGGTAGCTATAGCAGAGCTGCTTAGGCTGAACTAGGAGACATGCAAAGCTCAAGCAATACCACTTATATTTACACAGTACATATACACAAGTAAAGACAACACTCAGTGTTACCAAAAATAAAGGTATTTCTTTGGGGTGACACAGTACCAAAAATATCTGAGAGGCAATACTCCTTCTGGAGGTAAGTATCATACACAATATATACACTAGACACCAAAATTAGACAAGTAAATAGTCATAGAACAATGCAAACAGTAGTAAATCCTATAGAATGCAATGGGAGAAAATAGGTCTAGGGGCAAGGCAAGGTCTTAACTCCTCCAACTTGCGTCAGCAGGACCTCAGGACAGTCTATGTCGATGATGTCCATCCTCTCTGTCCTTAGGAGCCCGCTCGTTGTTGTGAGAGGAGTCCCAGGGTACCAGTCGTAGTCTTGGAAGGTGCCTGCTTGGAGCAGGGGAGTGACTCTGTCACTCCACAGGAGATTTC
Organism: Pleurodeles waltl; assembly: GCF_031143425.1. Classification (NCBI taxonomy): domain Eukaryota; kingdom Metazoa; phylum Chordata; class Amphibia; order Caudata; family Salamandridae; genus Pleurodeles; species Pleurodeles waltl. The sequence goes on from NC_090442.1 coordinate 12,901,516, forward strand.
TTCGGTTCTGGTGCAGGATGAAGACAGGGAGTCCCCAGAGCGTGCACACCATGGAAACTGTTGAAGGTGCTGACTTGGGGCTGAGGTTGCTGAAGAAAAGTGTCTCTTGTAGACACTTTGTTGCAGTTACAGCGTTTCTTGGGGCAGGCTGCAGTTGATCCGAGGTCAGAAGTGTCTGAAGTTGTTGCAGAGGATTCCTGAAGGAAACTTGCAAGCAGAATCTGAAGAGAACCCACAAGAGAGACCCTAAATAGCCCTGAGAGGGGGATTGGCCAACTTATCAGGTATGGATCTATCAGGAGGAGTCTCTGACGTCACCTGCTGGCACTGGCCACTCAGAGCTCTCCAGAGTGCCCCCACACCTTCCAAAGCAAGATGGCTGAAGTATGGGACACACTGGAAGAGCTCTGGGCACCACCCCTGGGGTGGTGATGGACAGGGGAGTGGTCACTCCCCTTTCCTTTGTCCAGTTTCCCGCCAGAGCAGAGGAGAAGGGGTCCCTGAACCGGTGTAGACTGGTTTATGCAAGGAGGGCACCATCTGTGCCCTTCAAAGCATTTCCAGAGGCTGGAGAAGGCTACCTCTCCCCAGCCTGTAACATCTATTTCCAAAGGGAAAGGGTGTAACACCGGGCTCTCAGAGGAAATGCTTTGTCCTGCCTTCCTGGGACTGGGCTGCCCAGATCCCAGGAGGGCAAAACCCTGTCTGTGAGGTGGCAGCAGCTGTAGCTGCAGTGCAAGCCTCAGAGAGTTGGTTTGGCAGTACTGGGGGCCCATGGTGGAGCCACAAGTATGCATGGAATTGGCTCCCCAATACCAGATTGGGAATGGGGGACAATTCCATGATCTTAGACATGTTAAATGGCCATATTCGGAGATACCATTGTGAAGCTACATATAGGTATTGACCTATATGTAGTGCACACGTGTAATGGCGTCCCCGCACTTACAAAGTCTGGGGAAATGGCCCTGAACTATGTAGAGGGCACCTTTGCTAGTGCAAGGATGCCCTCACACTTAGTAACTTTGCACCTTACCTTCAGCAAGTGAAGATCAGACATATATGTGACTTATAAGTTACTTAAGTGCAGTGAAAATGGCTGTGAAATAGTGTGTGCACTATTTCTCGCAGGCTGCAATGGCAGTCCCGTGTAAAAGTTTGTCTGAGCTCCCTATGGGTGGCAAAAAAAATGCTGCAGCCCATGTGCATCTCCTGGAACCCCAATGCCAATAGGTACCATATACTAGGGACTTATAAGGGGGGTCCAATATGCCAATTGAAATTGGTAAATTAAGTCACTGGCCTACAGTGACAAATTTAAAAGCAGAGAGAGCATAAGCACTGAGGTTCTGGTTAGCAGTGACACAGTTAGGCACTACACAGGCATACACATTAGGCCATAATTTATGAGCACTGGGGTCCTGACTTGCAGGATCCCAGTGAGACAGGCAAAAACATACTGACATACATGTGAAAAATCGGGGTAACATGCAAAGGGAGATGGTACTTTCCTCCTACACAACCCCCCCCAAACGAGGGACAATAAGGCTAACCTTGCCCAGATGAGTCTTCATTGTCTAAGTGGAAGGATCTGGAGAGTCCATCTGCATTGGAGTGGGTACTCCCATGTCTATGTTCCACTGTATAGTCCATCCCCTGTAGGGAAGTGGACCACCTCAACAATTTAGGATTTCATTTGTTTAAGCCATAATAGAGGTTTGTGGTCTGTCTGAACAATAAAGTGAGTCCTAAAGAAGTAGGATCTCAGCTTTTTCAGTTCCCAGACCACAGCAAAGGCCTCCCTCTCTATGGCAGACCAACGCTTTTCTCTAGGGGTCAACCTCCTGCTGATAAAAGCAACAGGTTGATCCTGGCCCTCAGTGTTAAGCTGTAATAGAACTGCCCCTACCCCAATTCAGAAGCATCTGTTTGGACAATGTATTTTTTGGAGTAGTTTGGGCACTTTAAGAAAGGTGCAGAGCACATGGCCTGCTTAAGCTCCTCAAAAGCTTTTTGACAGCTAGCTGTCCACAATACCTTTTTAGGTATTTTCTTGCTGGTGAGGTCTTTAAGAGGTGCTGCAATGGAGCCACAGTTCTTAACCCTTTTGCCGCCATGGACACAATGGTTACTTCCATGGCTGCGCCTGCGTGGCACCATGAACATAACCATTGCGTCCGTATACCTGCCCTCGGGGGAAGCGCTAGCGCTCCCCCCAAGGGCCGCCCCCCCTGGTCAGGGCTGGAAGGGGAATCACTTCCCCTTCCACCCCCGACCCCCTGACCCCTACTGACGTCTGATGATGTTAGCACGTGAAAGCGTGCTGACCTCATCAGAGGTCACCTCCCATCGCGCTGGAAGCATGCTTCCAGTGCGATTGCGGCAGAGAAATGCTCAGCAGTTCTCTTCCGCTTGGGAGGAGGGGGCCAGCAGAGACATGAAAGGAAAGGAAAGGCCTTTCCTTTCATGTCTCTGCAAGCATTTCCGCTGCGATCGGGCAGCAGAAATGCCCACTAGACACCAGGGATTTATTTGTGTGAAATAAACATGAGGGGAGCGGCCCCTTGGGCAAGGGGCGCTCCCCAGGGGGGCAAATACTTTTTAGGCCATTTCTGCACCCCTGGGGGCAGATCAGCCACCAGGGATTATTTTTAGAGAGCGACCCCTTCATTAAAGGTCGCTCCCTGTGGGGCCAAATTGTTTCTAGGCCATTTCAGCCTAATATAATTATGGGCCGATATAGATATATATATATATATATATATATATAAACACTCCCTTATGCGTAAATAAGGCCACCGGCACTCCGTTAAAGTATAAATAGGATTTAATTCAATCCACACAGGAGCGCGTTTCGGCTTCGCCGCCTTTCTCAACCTGTGGGGCCGCCATTTTGGCCCCCTTTAAATAACATGTTTGACAAGTCACATGCACTGCATTTAAAGCAACACCGTCAGTAAAATATAATACATATGTTTATGCTAGTACATCATAAATTCCAGGTCTACTAACTATTTTATCATCTACTACAACCACCCACTTTCAAAATTCGGAAAACTAACAATAAACAGTGACTATGTACAATAATATTAACAAATGTGAACAATGAAAAATTAATAAATGTTATGTAATAATGCCAAAGTGCATACGGTTAAAAGGAACACAAGAACTCGTCTTGAGTCTCAAGATTAACTTGAAGATTAATTTAAACATCTCAATGATTCCAAAACGGGGAGCACTGTACCTAATTATATCTACAGCATCTCATGGGAGAAAAAACTCATAAATACATGCAGTCTGCTATGCATACATTAATTTAGGTATACATTGTATGGAAAGGGGGGGGTTGGGTTCCAGGCTGGAAGAGTAGGTAAGTAACTCACTTAAGAGGAAAGATAATATCAACTACATTTATTAACTCAGATGGATATATAATTCCTCACTGGAATTCAATCCCGCTGGTTCCCTAGAATCTAGTGTAAGAATATATCTAGACTCCAACTTCCTCAAGTTCTTCTCTCTATCTCCTCCACGGACATCTTTTTGTACATAGTCACTGTGTATTGTTAGTTTTCCGAATTTTGAAGGTGGGTGGTTGTAGTAGATGATAAAATAGTTAGTAGACCTGGAATTTATGATGTACGAGCATAAACATATGTATTATATTTTATTGACGGTGTTGCTTTAAATGCAGTGCATGTGACTTGTCAAACATGTTATTTAAAGGGGACCAAAATGGCGGCCCCACAGGTTGAGAAAGGCGGAGACGCCGAAACGCGTTCCTGTGTGGATTGAATTAAATCCTATTTATACTTTCACGGAGTGCCGGTGGCCTTATTTACGCATAAGGGAGTGTTTGTATTACAGACGTGGTGGCGCGTGTCTACCGGGCACCATTGGCGGTCAGGAGCAACGAGGGTATTGCCAAATTCAAGTGTGAATATATATATATATATATATATATATATATATATATATATATTAATATAATTAGGCCGATCTGCCCCCGGGGGGGCAGAAACCACTAGACGCCATGGAATTTGTTATTTTTTTTAATGAACATGAGGGGAGAGGCCCCTTGGACAAGGGCGGCTCCCCAGGGGGCAAATCATTTTTAGCCCATTTCTGCCCCCCCCCCGGGGGTGGATTGGCCTAATATAATTAGGCCGATCTGCCTCCAGGTGTCACAGAAAACCCCCTAGATACCAGGGATTTTTTGTTGTTGTTTTTTTTTACTTTTATGTTTAGGGAGCGACCCCCATAAGCAAGGGTCGCCCTTTGGGGGCCAAATTGTTTCTAGGCCATTTCTGCCCCCACGGAGGCAGATCGGCTTAATATAATTAGGCCGATCTGCCCCCGGGGGGGCAGAAACCACTAGACACCAGGGATTGGTGTGTATGTGTGTGTTTTGTTTGGGGGCTGCCCCTTGGGCAAGGTCGCTCCCCATGGGGGGCACATTACTGTTGGCCATATCTGCCCCCATTGGGGGCAGATTGGCCTATTTTTTGAAGGCCCATCTGCCCCCAAGGGGGGGCAGAAAGCCCACCAGAGACCAGGGAAGATTTGTTTTCAAAATAAGAGGGTTGGCGTATGGCCATACCCCCACCCCAAATAAATGGGGCCAAAGTTGTTCTGCCCACCAGTGGGCAGATGGGGCAATTACCCCCGATCCACACCCCAGGGGGCAGAAAGTCTACTAGATGGCATGGAATAAAAAAAAATAAAAAAATAGTGGGGTGGTGGCTACCAACCAGTATGGGCCTGGATATGCCCCCCCTCCTCCCCAACTGAAGGGGGTAACAGTATTTCAGCTCTCCCCCGCACAATAAAACATTTTAGCCCACGGCAAGCAAGAAGACATTTGATTATTTTGGGTTATGGTTTTACATTTGGGCCATAAGAGCTTGGTAACTCTCAAAATCGTCCAACTTGGAATGGTGAGGGCTGCACTTTTTTGACTTTGGGTCGCTGCCATGTAGAAAAATCCACAAGACCCAGACACATCTGAAAATTAAACATCTGGGTGATTCCAGGGTGGTGTGCTTCATATGCACCACACCATTTTCTTATCCACAATGCCCTGCAAACCTCCAACTTTGCTGAAAATCACTAATTTTTCCCACAGTTCTGTGAGGGAACCTTCCGGAATCTGCAGGAATCCACAAAATTCCTACCACCCAACATTGTCCCATCTATACCAATACAAATTGTGCTGCACTTGTCAGCCTAAAAATGTTTTTTTTCAAACTGCCCTTTTGGACCCACTTTGGTTCCCCCTCAATTTCGACATGTTTTTGGTTCTTTCCTGTCACAGGCACTTGGCTCACATACACAAGTGAGGTATCATTTTTACTGGGAGACTGAGGGGAACGTTCGGTGGTAGGAAATTTGTCCCTGTGCGGTGATCCCACCCAGAAATGTGGGAAAAAGTGATTTCTTAGCTAAATTTGAGGTTTGCTGAGGATTCTGGGTAAGAAATCATTCGGGGATCCACACAAGTCACACCTACCTGGACTCCCTAGGGTGTCTAGTTTTCAGAAATGTCTGGGTTTGGTAGGTATCCCTAGATTACTGCTGAGCCCAGGAACGCAGGTTGCCCCGCCTCCCCATCCCCCCAAAAACAGGTAGTTTCATATTTGATAATTTTGATGTGCCCAGATAGTGTTTTGGGGCATTTCCTGTTGCGGGCACTAGGCCTACCCACACAAGTGAGGTATCATTTTTATCAGGAGACTTAGGGGAACTCTGGGAGGAAGGAAATTTGTGGCTCCTCTCAGATTCCCGAACTTTCTGTCACCAAAATGTGAGGAGAAAGTGTTTTTGTAGCCAAATTTTGAGGTTTGCAAATGATTCTGGGTAACAAAACCTGGTGAGAGCCCCACAAGTCACCCCATCTTAAATTCCCCTAGGTGTCTAGTTTTAAAAAAATGCACAGGTTTGGTAGGTTTCCCTAGGTGCCGGCTGAGCTAGAGGCCAAAATCCACAGGTAGGCGCTTTGCAAAAAACACCTCTGTTTTCTTTGGGAAAATTTGATGTGTCCATGTTGTGTTTTGGGGCATTTCCTGTCACGGGCGCTAGGCCTACCCACACAAGTGAGGTATCATTTTTATCGGGAGACGTAGGGGAACTCTGGGAGGAAGGAAATTTGTGCCTCCTCTCTGATTCCAGAACTTTCTGTCACCGAAATGAGAGGAAAAAGTGTTTTTTAGGCCACATTTTGAGGTTTGCAAAGGATTCTGGGTAACAAAACCTGGTGAGAGCCCCACAAGTCACCCCATCTTGGATTCCTGTAGGTGTCTAGTTTTCAAAAAGGCACAGGTTTGCTAGGTTTTCCCTAGGTGCCGGCTGAGCTAGAGGCCAAAATCTACAGCTAGGCACTTTGCAAAAAACACATCAGATTTCAATGTGATAATGTGATGTTTCCATGTTGCATTTCCTGTTGCGAGTATCAGGCCTACCCACGCAAGTGAGGTACCATTTTTATCGGGAGACTTGGGGGAACACAGAATAGCAAAACAAGTGTTATTGCCCCTTGTCCTTCTCTTCATTTTTTCCTTCCAAATGTAAGACAGTGTGTAAAAAAGACGTGTAATTGAGAAATACCCTGTAATTCACGTGCTAGTATTGGCACCCCAGAATTCAGAGCGGTGCAAATAACCACTGTTTTTCAACACCTTATCTTGTGCCCATTTTGGAAATACAAAGGTTTTCTTGATACCTATTTTTCACTCTTTATATTTCAGCAAATGAATTGCTGAATACCCGGTATAGAATGAAAACCCATTGCAAGGTGCAGCTCATTTATTGGCTCTGGGTACCTAGGGTTCTTGATGAACCTACAAGTCCTATATATCCTCGCAACCAGAAGAGTCCAGCAGACGTAACAGTATATTGCTTTAAAACATCTGACATTGCAGGAAAAAGTTACAGGGTAAAATGTAGAGAAAAATGGCTGTTTTTTTACCTCAATTTCAATATTTTTTTATTTCAGTTGTTCTTTTCTGTAGGAACCCCTTGTAGGATCTACACAAATTACCCATTATTGAATTCTGAATTTTGTCTTTATTTAAGAAATGTTTAGGTTTCTGGGATCCAGCATTGGTTTCACATCCATTTCTGTTACTGACTGGAAGGAGGCTGAAAGCACAAAAAATCGTAAAAATGGGATATGTCCCAGTAAAATACCAAAATTGTGTTGAAAAATCGGTTTTTCTTATTCAAGTCTGCCTGTTCCTGAAAACTGGGAAGCTGGTGATTTTAGCACCACAAACCCTTTGTTGATGCCATTTTCAGGGGAAAAAACCACAAGCCTTCTTCTGCAGCCCTTTTTCCCATTTTTTTGAAAAAAATGAAATTTTCACTGTGTTTTGGATAATTTCTTGGTCTCCTTCAGGGGAACCCACAAAGTCTGGGTACCTCTAGAATCCCTAGGATGTTGGAAAAAAAGGACGCAAATTTGGTGTGGGTAGCTTATATGGACAAAAAGTTATGAGGGCCTAAGTGCGAACTGCCCCAAATAGCCAAAAAAAAGCCTTGGCACCTTAGGGGTAAAAGGCCTGGCAGCGAAGGGGTTAATGAACCTCCTGTAATACCCAGTGAGACCTAAGAAGGCTCTGACCTGGGTTTGAGTTGTAGGGAGACCCCAGTCCATAATGGTCTGAATCTTCCCCTGAAGTGGTGCAATCTGTTCTACACCTACCTTGTGGCCCAGATAAACCACTTTCCCGTGCCCTATCTGGCACTTTGAAGCCTTGATAGGTAGGTCTGCCTTTTGCAGGGCCTCCAAAACTTTCCAGAGGTGAACCAGGTGATCATCCCAGGTGGAGCTAAAGACAGCAATATAGTCCAAATATGCTGCACTAAAAGCTTCCAAACCTTGGAGGACAATATTCACCAGTCTCTTCGGAGGCGTGGGTTCGAATCCCACTGCTGCCACCAATGTAGGAGGGTGGCCTGGTTTGTAGTGGGTACCTTGGGTACTTATACCAGGCCCATTTATCCCTTATTAGTAAAGTAGTAGTGTTCTAGCAGCTTAGGCTGATAAAGGTAGCTATAGCAGAGCAGCTTAGGCTGAACTAAGAAATATGCAAAGCTCATGCAATACCACTTATAGTTATACAGTACTTATACACAAGTAAAGACAATACACAGTGTTAACAAAAATAAAGGTATTTATTTGGGGTGACTCCGTACCAAAAATATCTTAGAGGCAATACTCCTTCTGGAGGTAAGTATTATACACAATATATACACTAAACACCAAAATTAGACAAGTAAATAGGCATAGAACAAAGCAAACAGTAGTAAATCCTATAGAATGCAATGGGAGAAAATAGGTCTAGGGGCAACACAAACCATATACTAAAAAAGTGGAATGTGAATCACGAATTCCCCCCTAGAAAAGTGTAGTGTGTGCAGAATCGCTGGGAGAATAAGAATACAGTAAAGGTAAGTAAATTACCCCACCCCAGAGCCTAGAAAAGCAGGAGTAAAGTACTGCAAGTTTCCTTAGGACACACTATACCTCGTTTTTGAGATTTTGCATCAGCCAACCAAGTCTGCAAAGAACAGCTGCTGGAATATTGGACCTGAAGACCTGCAAAGGAAGGGGACCAAGTCCAGAAGTCGAAAGAAGTTCCAGGAAGGACAGGAGCCCCTGCCAACCCAGAAGAGGGTGCAAAAGAAGAATCCCCTTGTTAGTCGAAGACTGCAGAAATGCACCCTTGGAAGATGCCAGCAGGTTCCTGCATGATGCAAAAGTTGTCCCATGGCGTGAAGATCGTTGCAGATGAGATTTTATGTTGGAAGGCGCCAACAAGCCTTGGCTATGACAAAAGTGTGTTTTTTGTCAAAATGGCGCTGGATGGACCCAGGAGGGACTTGGGGGCCTCAACTCTGTGTAAGGAGGAAGAGGGGGCTCTTAGCACTTCAGAGAGCCCTCAGGATGCCAGCCAGCTCCCCCAGAAGCCGCAGGATCCGGGTTCAAAGGAGGTGCAAAACTCGGTTGATGAAGCACAACAAAAGAAGGTCCCACGCTGCCGGAGAACAACTCAGCGAGTTGAGCGTCGCAGGGTGGAGTGCTGGGGACCTGGGCCAGGCTGTACATGAAGGAATTTTGCAAAGAGTGCACAGAGGCCTCAGGAGGTGAAGAAGACACTGTACACAGGGGTACCGTCGTTCTCGGGGAAGGCAAAGTCTTACCTCCTCCAAATTGCGTCAGCAGGACCTCAGGACAGTCTATGTCGATGATGTCCACCCTCTGTGTCCTTAAGAGCACGCTCCTTGTTGTGAGACGAGCCCCAGGTCGTCATCTTGAAAGGTGCCTGCTTGGAGCAGGGGAGTGACTCTGTCACTCCACAGGAGATTTCTTCTGTTCTTCTGGTGCAGGATGAAGACAGGGAGTCCCCAGAGCGTGCACACAGTGGAAACTGTTGCAGATGCTGACTTGGAGCTGAGGTTGCTGAAGAAACGTGTCTCTTGTAGACACTTTGTTGCAGTTACAGCATTTCTTGGAGCAGGATGCGGTTGATCCGAGGTCAGAAGAGTCTGAAGTTGTTGCAGAGGATTCCTGAAGGAAACTTGCAAGCAGAATCTGAAGAAAACCCACAGGAGAGACCCTAAATAACCCTGAGAGGGGACCTTATCAGGTATGGACCTATCAGGAGGGGTCTCTGTTGTGACCTGCTGTCACTGGTCACTCAGAGCCCTCCAGAGTGCCCCCACACCTTGCAAAGCAAGTTGGCTGAAGTCTGGGACACACTGGAGGAGCTCTGGGCACCACCCTTGCCACGCGCACAGCAACACCCATTGCACAGTGCTGTGTGTGAAGGGGCCGTATTTACAATGTGGCATTAAGCCACAAAAGTGGTTTAATGCCAGCTTGTAAATACGGTGCTGGGCATAGCGCAACCGGAGCGTCATGTAAAGTGACGCTCCAGTGGCACTAGGGGCTCTTAAATATGCCCCTAAGTGTCAGTATGTAGCACTTTGAAGTCACCATCCTCAGATACTCCCTGCACCACAGTGCAAGCCACAGAATAGTTTTGCTCAATGCCAGTTACAGGCTCTTTGCGCTTCTGGTGCTGTGATGAATACTTCTCCAAAGGGATGAAAGCTGTCTCAGGATTGGGTGCCATTTCCACTCTGAGGCAGTCATGAATCTCAGAGTGAACATAGAGCAGTCATTATCCATGAAAGAACAGGTTCTATCTACCATCGGAGATGAATTGATATGAGGCACCTGCTGAGGAAAGCATGTTCTTTCCTTCCTCTCTCAGCCAGAAACACTTTAGTGCAGGCGCTAATAACCAGCAGACTAGATTATGGAAATGCATTACTTGCTTCTGCAAATGAAACCCTGCCCAGGATACAATAAGTAGCACGGCTCTTCTGCAATCTCCCTTCTGGCCCTGCTTCCACACCTCTTCTGAGAACCTTACACTGCCTAACAGTTAGGCAAAGAATCATTTCTAACATTTGTTGTCTTACACACAGTTCCTTAGTGGGCAAAGGTCCAAGATATTTACATCAGAAGATCAGACATTATTGCCTGTCCAGGACCCCAAGATCTATGGACAAAGCTTTACTCACAGTCCCTCAAATGTGACTGTCAAGATGCAGAGGCAGATCTTTTTCCTACTTGGCCCCTTCTTACTGGAATAACTTACCATATTACATCCATACGTGCACTGACCATATCAAATTTAGAAAAATGCTCAAGGCAGTTTTGCTTTAACTTAGTTAAAACTTTGCCTGTGTCTGTCTACAGCGCTTAGATACCTCTCCTGGGGTGATTCATGCGATACTTTAAGATAAATTAACAAATGCAAGTGCTAAACTTAACTAAAGAATCCATTTGAAATATTTAACATCATTTTATAGTTTTATCTATGTTCAGTCAAGTATTGTGAGCATTTTTGCACACGTGTGCGCATCCAAATTTCTGTATTCTAAAATGATTCTAGGTACGTAACCAGGTTGAACACTGGGGAAAGGGAACTCTTCACAGGTGAGTGACATGGCACCATCACAACCTGGTACTGTAAATGATTCTTGATTGTGTTTAAATCACGCTTTGCTCTGTGTCTCTTGCTTTAAATGATATTGAACTTGAACCTGTGGTTCACTCTTCAGAGAAATCACATGTGGTGCGGAGTCTTTATTAACATGTAATACGTCAGGTGGTCATGCCACCTAAATACCAAAGGAGAAACAAACCCCCTTCTCCCCCCCGAGTCACCACCTGCATCAAAGCACAGTCTATGTTGATGACTCTTTACTCTGTTGAAGTTTTGCGTCCCTTTTCCGGGTATACTTTGCCCATCTCTCAATGGTATCTTTCCATGTCCAGGAGTCCTACGCCGTAACCTTTTTGGGCATGTTCGACCTCTATTGTCTCTGTTCAGGATCGATAGAAGTAAGTCCCACATTTTAGTAAATTTGAGTGATTTATTTTTCAAGTCATATGCAGCTTTTTAATTGGCTATCATCTGTCACAGTCGCTGAAGCCAAAGCCCCACAGTGGGGGCCATGGCTCTTCCCCATGAACTGCAAGCTGTTTGCTTGGGAGCCAAGTAGTAATTGAGAGAATTTCCTCCCCCTAGACAAATGGAGTAGGCATGTGCCCTCTATTGAAATACATAGAATGACAGAAGCTGCATTTGTGCCAAAGTCCATGCCCCCAATATCTGCTGTAATTGATAGTATTGATGCTCAAAAATCTTCTTTTGATTTTATTTAAAACATATGTCTCTGTGTGTCTTTCTTTTAACATTTTGGAGAGCACAAACGGCTTTGATAATAAAAGTATGTTAAACGAAAGACTCACCCACATGATGATTATTTTGAATTAAAAATGTATTAAATATTTTTCTAATAATTACTATTATTCAACATTGCATTGTGTGGATTACTGAAATATACATTTGAATGAAAACAGTGATTTTTCGAGAAAGATGATTCTTATATATATTATGCTGTACATGTTTTATGTAAATTGATGTATGTTAGAAATGGGAGTTTTGGTTGGCTAAGGTATGCCCCTAAGCCAGGCAGAACCCACCCACTCTAGTCAGGGTGGGGGAGTTGCACACCCATGATAACCCCTGCCCCCCCCTTGGTAGCTTGGCACGAGTATCCAGGCCCATCCCAGAGGCAATGTGTAAAGCGTGTGCGCAAAACACATAACACATGTGATGCACTATCCCCACTACAAAGGAAACACAACACCAAGTTATGTAAAAATAAAACTGTACACAACATTATTAGACCAAACACAACATGTCAGTAATGCCCTGCTACCCAAGCAGCTGTCAGAACGTTACACAGTACTGTTACTCTGCAAAAACCCGCAGTAGTGACATATAACACACAGGGGACTTATTATTCTGCAACATAATCAGTAGTCAGGAAAAACATTACTACAATAATGCACCTCATAGGATCCTCATAAATGCCCACACCAGGAACATCAGGAAATGTACGGCAAATCATAGAAACAGAAACATATCACCCGGTAAACACACCCTCAGAAAACCAACATGTGTGCCCCATACCAGGAACACCAGGAAATGTACGGCAAATCATAGAAACAGAAACACATCACCCGGTAAACACACCCTCAGAAAACCAACATGTGTGCCCCATACCAGGAACACCAGGAAATGTACGGCAAATCACAGAAACAGAAACACATCACCCGGTAAACACACCCTCAGAAAACCAACATGTGTGCCCCATACCAGGAACACCAGGAAATGTACGGCAAATCACAGAAACAGAAACACATCACCCGGTAAACACACCCTCGTAAAACCAACATGTGTGCCCCATACCAGGAACACCAGGAAATGTACGGCAAATCGCAGAAACAGAAACACATCACCCGGTAAACACACCCTCGTAAAACCAACATGTGTGCCCCATACCAGGAACACCAGGAAATGTACGGCAAATCACAGAAACAGAAACACATCACCCGGTAAACACACCCTCGTAAAACCAACATGTGTGCCCCATACCAGGAACACCAGGAAATGTACGGCAAATCACAGAAACAGAAACACATCACCCGGTAAACACACCCTCGTAAAACCAACATGTGTGCCCCATACCAGGAACACCAGGAAATGTACGGCAAATCACAGAAACAGAAACACATCACCCGGTAAACACACCCTCGTAAAACCAACATGTGTGCCCCATACCAGGAACACCAGGAAATGTACGGCAAATCACAGAAACAGAAACACATCACCCTGGTAAACACACCCTCGTAAAACCAACATGTGTGCCCCACACCAGGAACATCAGGAAATGTACGGCAAATCACAGAAACAGAAACACATCACCCGGTAAACACACCCTCGTAAAACCAACATGTGTGCCCCACACCAGGAACACCAGGAAATGTACGGCAAACCACAGAAACAGAAACACATCACCCGGTAAACACACCCTCGTAAAACCAACATGTGTGCCCCACACCAGGAACACCAGGAAATGTACGGCAAACCATAGAAACAGAAACACATCACCCGGTAAACGCACCCTCGTAAAACCAACATGTGTGCCCCACACCAGGAACATCAGGAAATGTACGGCAAACCATAGAAACAGAAACACATCACCCCGGTAAACACACCCTCGTAAAACCAACATGTGTGCCCCATACCAGGAACATCAGGAAATGTACGGCAAACCATAGAAACAGAAACACATCACACCCGGTAAACACACCCTCGTAAAACCAACATGTGTGCCCCACACCAGGAACACCAGGAAATGTACGGCAAATCACAGAAACAGAAACACATCACACCCGGTAAACACACCCTCGTAAAACCAACATGTGTGCCCCACACCAGGAACACCAGGAAATGTACGGCAAATCACAGAAACAGAAACACATCACCCCGGTAAACACACCCTCGTAAAACCAACATGTGTGCCCCACACCAGGAACACCAGGAAATGTACGGCAAATCACAGAAACAGAAACACATCACCCCGGTAAACACACCCTCGTAAAACCAACATGTGTGCCCCACACCAGGAACACCAGGAAATGTACGGCAAATCACAGAAACAGAAACACATCACCCCGGTAAACACACCCTCGTAAAGCCAACATGTGTGCCCCACACCAGGAACACCAGGAAATGTATGGCAAATCACAGAAACAGAAACACATCACCCCGGTAAACACGGCAAATCATAGAAACAGAAACACATCACCCGATAAACACACCCTCGTAAAACCAACATGTGTGCCCCACACCAGGAACACCAGGAAATGTACGGCAAATCATAGAAACAGAAACACATCACCCGGTAAACACACCCTCATAAAACCAACATGTGTGCCCCATACCAGGAACACCAGGAAATGTACGGCAAATCATAGAAACAGAAACACATCACCCGGTAAACACACCCTCGTAAAACCAACATGTGTGCCCCATACCAGGAACACCAGGAAATGTACGGCAAATCATAGAAACAGAAACACATCACCCGGTAAACACACCCTCGTAAAACCAACATGTGTGCCCCACACCAGGAACACCAGGAAATGTACGGCAAACCATAGAAACAGAAACATATCACCCCGGTAAACACACCCTCGTAAAACCAACATGTGTGCCCCATACCAGGAACACCAGGAAATGTACGGCAAACCATAGAAACAGAAACACATCACCCGGTAAACACACCCTCGTAAAACCAACATGTGTGCCCCATACCAGGAACACCAGGAAATGTATGGCAAATCATAGAAACAGAAACACATCACCCGGTAAACACACCCTCGTAAAACCAACATGTGTGCCCCAAGAAGAAGATCAGAAAACATATGGCCAGTCATGAAAACCATATCAGCATAAATACCCATGGCAGGATCATTCTCTAATTCGGTCTAGGATGAAGGGGCCCCCAGTGCTCATCGGTGCCAAAACAGGGACCACCTGGTGAATAGGGAAGGGGACCACTCCTGGGGCCCGCGCCTGAACTGAGGTGCCCACTGTCCCTGTGAACCCCTTGGGTGGCTACGGGGCATCACTGGGGAAACAGGGGACCCAAAAGAACAATGTAACTTCAATCGGAGCGGCACGCTTCTCTGGAAGCGACTGGGGGTAGAGGGGACTTACCCTCTCCTCCCCCGGATCTGCTCTCACAGCAGCCCTGGGGTCTGGATGGACCTCTAGTGAGGTCTCCCTCCCTCCTGGGGCTGCTATCATCCACTCCCCTGCACCCGATCTGTTTTTTGAGTGTGACTCCTGCTCTCAGGCCACGGCAGTGAAACCTGACAACAGTCAGGACCGGATGGTGCCCTGGGGGCGCTCTCCGTAGTGAGCTTCGCGCCGGGGGCACCGCTAGGATCGCGCTCGATCCAGGCTTCATTTCTTCATGCCCCGGGAGCACCAGCACAGCGAGCTTCTGACACAATTTGAAACAAGGAATGCCCGGGTCGCATCAGTGATCTCCCTCGGACAAGCACTCTCCAAGGTGCTATGGCAGTAAAACAAAGCGCACACAAGGCTCTCTCGGGTGGATTGCTCCTCATGCGCTACAAGCAGGCAATTGCAGGGGGCAGGGGCCGCAGCACCCAGCCATTGTGGACACAAAGTGGAGCACAGGGCGGCAGGGCCCAGCAAGAGGCCAGTACAAGGGGGATGCAGTCAGTGGCAGTTTCTCCTAGTGACCCAGCAGATCACAGGTCAGCACAGCAGCAGTAGTCTAAGGCGGTTACTGGTGAGTCCTTCCAGCAGCATTCTGTGTCTAGTTACAAGTATGTTAAAAGTGTCTCCTTACATGGAGAAAATCCCCTGTACTTATACTCAGCTTTGCAAGGCATTCACAAAGAAGGGGAGAAAATGTTCCAACCAGTTACAACTGGTTCTAGGAGTGTCCCCGCTCTCCTCCAGCACAGGCTCCAGACATCAGTTGGGGGTAAACAAGCCCTTTGTGTGAGGCCAGGGCATAGCCTTTACAACTGTAGGTGTGCCCCGCCTCCCCTTCTCTCAGCCCAGGAAGAACATTCAAAAGGCAGATGCACCTCTGTGACACCTCCACCCTCTCTGAGTACAGGCTGTCTGAAAGGTATGCACAAAGCCTAGCTGTCAGTCTGCCCCAGAAGTGGATTGGAGTCAAGATGTATACCACCAGAGTCATAAGCACAGAGAAATGCTCACTTTCTAAAAGTAGCATTTCTATAATGGTAATAAAATATCTTCCTTTGCGATTAGGCAGCATTTATCACTACCATTACAACCATACCAAACATGCCTACGCTACCCCTCATAGATCAGACATTATCCCTTAGATATAAGGTAGGGCATTTCCAATACACTCCTATGAGAAGGCAGCTCTCACAGAAGTGAGAAACCAAATAGGCTGTTTGTCACTACCAGGACAGGATACACAACCAGGCACTGTCCTGCCTTCTACATACATAGCCGCCTGCCCCTAGGGCTAGCTACGGCCTACCGTAGTGGTGACTTACATGTAGTAAAAGGGGAGTTCCAGGCATGGCAACAAAATTTAGATGCCAGGTCCCTGTGGCAGTAAACTTAACACGCAGGCCCTGCGCTAGCAGGACTCAGGCAAGTTTGAAAGGCTACTTCTGTGGGTGGAGCAAGCAGTGCTGTAGGCCCACTAGTACCATTTAAGTTACAGGCCATAGGTATAGGTATACCACTATACAAGGAACTTACAGGTAAATTAAATGTGCTAATCAGGTATAAGCCAATCATACTAAGTATACAAGGGAGAGCACATGCACTTTAGCACTGATCTGCAGGAATAAAGTGACCAGAGTCCTACAGCCAACAATAAGAGGACAGAAAAAATAGGAGGAAGGAGGCAAAAAGTTTGGGGCTGATGCTGTAAAAAGGGCCAGGTCCAACATGACCCCCTACCAGTCTAAAGCCAGGGGGGACCAATCAATACCTTGATGGACTTCCTTGCTTGAGGCGGTAGAACATGGACCTTGGTCCACAACTGCAGGGGCACGTTACAGTTCTACACCACTCTGAACCCAGTTGGATCCCTCTGTCTATGTTTCCCAGACAATCTAAGGTAACCCATGGAGGCGTCCTAGTTGTCTGTGGCCGGAGCCAGGTCCCAGGCCATCCGGGGCCTCTGGTCTCTGAAACCGCTCTGAGTGGAGGGCGGGGCCCCAGATGAATAGCATCCTGTATCCACTCTACTATGTATATTGAAGTCAATAGGCCCACTTGTTATATTTTGGGGTTGTGACTCTTTAACCAAATCATTAGTCTTCCTCACTGTGGCCAGGACGTGCAAATCCAACTGCACCCTGCGCGTGCCAGAAGGCCGTGTGTGGCATGGAGTTGGCTGCTCACACGGGGTTGGGTGCAGGGCCTGTCCACAGATGAGGCCTGTGGCCAACCTCATGACTATGTGTGGTGTGAGGTTGCGTGTGTGCAAGGGCCTGGCTGCAAAAACTTTAACGTAGGGACCGTGATGACCGCACGTGACTGGGGTTAGCTGCCCTCTGGGAGTTGGAGGCAGGGCCTGGCAGCAGACCAGCCCTGCGGCTAACCCCATGCCATGCATAGTAATGAGTTGTAATTACATTAAACATTACTTTAGAAATTCACTGAAGAAAAACAAAGGTTAACGTGACATAGTTAGGTATAAATTTCAGTGACAACTTAACATATTAAACTAAAAAACCAGTCACTAATCTATTACTAAAGCATCATACAGTAACGCATTGTCATTTACAGACAGCACATTTTCCCTTCAAGTGACCACTAAGGCCCTCTTTACAACCCTTGCGGTGGGTGATAAATTGGCGGTAATACTTCCAACAGGCTGGTGGTAAGTACAGCCAAATTATGACCATGGTGGTGATATCTCTGATAGACAGCCAATGTGCCACACCAACCGCCACTGCAGAAACAGCCACCACGGTGGTAGCCGCCTACAGCCAGGTGGAAGTCAAAGTTCCGCCCACCATATTAAGACCCTGCAAACCGCCTCCTTTTCCGGGGCGGTACTAATGCCAACAAAAGCCTGGCAGAAACAGAGCACAAAAGTCAAAGGACTCACCATTGGAGACACAGGGAAGAACCACACCACCATGGAACCAGAACTGCAAGTTTTCCGGATGATCTTTTTACGTTATACCCCCCTGGAACACCAACGCCGATGAAGACAATGACGGTGAGTACAGCCGCCTAGCACACAAGGGAGGGTGGGAGGAAAAAGAGAGTGACACACACACGCACAACACACACCATTCACACACACACACACCACACACATAACCAGCTGCACTACAAAAACTATTTGACTCAAAAAATCGGCAGAATAATGCAAGGACCACAGGAATTGACGAAAGTGATTGTAATCAGTTCAACATCAAAATTAATAATCTGATTTGGCCATGAAACATATATGTACACTTGTATAAAAAAGGGACACTGCCCACTCCACTCCAAAGTTCAAAGGGCCCACATGGACACAGGGCACAGTCCAAGGCCCAACTCGAATCCTGGAGTACATCCGGATAGAGCACTGCAGGGGCATCAGTTTACAAATAGGCAGGCACCTCAGTGGGGGAGGGGAGCACCTCAGCCAGATGCGGGAACAAGCCCACTGGTTCTGGAGGGGGCAACATGCCCATTGCTTTGTCCTGGGAAGTGCAAGGCCACAGTCTCTCAAGTGGGTGTCTTGCCCACTGGTTCTGGAGGGGGCAGTCCGCACAGTAGCCCCTGGAAGGTGGACTACATGGCGTCCGCCGGTGGTGATGGCTGCATGCTGGTGGTGGTTGGGAGAGGCTCCTGGGCAGCCCCTGCACTGACTGATGGCAGCATGCTGGTGGTGGTTGGGGGAGGCTCCTGTGAAGCCCCTGCACTCTGTGATGGCTGCATGCTGGTGGTGGTTGTGGGAGGCTCCTGGGCAGCCCTGCCCTATGTGATGGCAGGACATCCACAGCTTGTGGTGGGGGCCCTGTGACAGCTGGTGATGGTGGCGGTGTTTGCCTGACAGCTTCTGCTGTCGTAGAGTGCCTCTTGTCCTCCTGGTCATGGGCTGGGAATCCCTTTCCCTTCCTGGCAGGGGTGGATGGGCTCTTCCCCTCTCTGCCTAGTGGTGCAGGCTTCTTCCCCTTCCTCACAGCTCGTGCAGGCTCCTTCCCCTTCTTCACAGCTGGTGCAGGCTCCTTCCCCTTTCTCACAGCTGGTGCTGGACTCTTCCCTTTCATCCCAGGTGTTGCAGGCTTCTTCCCCTTCAGTGTTGATGGTCTGGTATCCCTACCACCACAAATAGGTCCCCGTGGATAGTTTGGCTGAGGTGCTGGGCTGTGTCCTTGCTACCCTGCCCATAAGTGCAGGATGTGGGGGAAGGAGTAGGGAAGAGGTCAATCTGGGAAAGGAAAAGCTTTTTAGGGACGTTGGGGCGGGAGGAGTTATGGGAGTGGAGGATGAGGGAGTGGTCGTCGGAGGTGTATGTCTGCTGGATTTGGGTACAGGTGCATGGGCTGTATGCTGTTGTGAGGTGGATGGCTGTTGGGTGTCTGAGTGCTTACGTTTGTGTAATGTAGGAGGGGGGTGGACAGACACGGTGGGAGAGAACACAGGGGACGCATGCATGGATGTTGTGGAAGTATTTGCCAGAGAGGTGTGTGTTCTGCTTGGTGTGGTGATGATGCTGGTAGTGGATATTGATGTAGTGCATGTAGGTGTGAGTGTGGATGTAACTGTGTGGAAGGTGGAGGAGGAGGAGGGGGAGACAGTTGAGACAGTGGATGTTGTCGTGTCTGCAACTGAATGGTGTTTGTGTGAGTGCCTATGGGATGAAGTGTGGCGCTTGTGTTTGCCTGTGCCACTCTTGTGTGTTGTCTTGTGTGCATGCTCGTCTGCCTGTGTCCTTGAGATGGAGGGGGTTGAGGAGATTGGGACTGGGATGTGGAAGTTGGAGAGGGAGGGTGGAAACAAGGACAATGGCTGCCATCAGAGAGGAGGCCAGAGCCTGAATCAATCTCTTTTGGGCTGCCAAACCACTGTGAATGCCCTCCAGGAATGCATTGCATTGCTGCATCAGGGATGCCAGCCCCTGGATGGCATTCACAATGGTTGACTGCCCTACATAGATGGATCTCAGGAGGTCAATAGCCTCCTCACTCAGGGCAGCAGGGCTCACTGGGGCAGGGCCTGAGGTGCCTGGGGTGAAGGAGATGCCCACCCTCCTGGGTGAGCGGGCATTGGCAACCCGCTGAGGGGCTACTGGGAGGGCGGCGCTGGTAAGGGGGTTGGCCGCTGTACCTGCAGCTGGGGTGGTCACAGAGTTGTCTGCAACCACCAGGGAGCTCCCATCGGAGGAAGTATCAGAGCCTGTGTTGTCCCCTCCAGTCTCCGCCGTGGTGCTCCCCTCGCCCCCGTCCCACTGGTTCCCTCAGCAACGGTGGACTCTTGAGAGTCCTGTGGCATGCAGCTCCCTCCGTTGCCGGTGCCTCTGCTCCTTCGCCAGATGATGCTAATGCACATAAGGACAGGAAGACAAAACAAGAAAGTGGGGAGAGAGACAAAGGATACACTGGGTCAATGACTGCACCAACAACAGGGAACAGGCAGGTAGAAAAAACCTGCACTTCCTAGAGGGATATTTTGGACATACATGCACAAGTTGACATCATGACACTAGAACCGTAGTACAGTCTCAAACTAGAAGAATGCTAACCTTAAATCAGCACTAGCCAATCTGAATACAGCTGCTGTTTTGTTGGACTCTTGATTTAGTTATTTGGCATCTGAAAATTCAGTTTTTTCTGTATGGAGACATTATTACAGATTCTGGAGCATCACTGAACAGCAATTAGGAATATTCAGATTTAACTAAGAATTGGAATTAGCTTATGGGAGCATCTGTATTTTTCTTCACCTGGACTCTGTATATTGACTTTTTTGTGACTGCAACATTCTTAATGCAGTCTGTAGGATTTGTTTTCTCTCCCTGGCTAAATTATTTTAATTGCTACTATTAACCAGTGGAAACGAGACTGTTAACTCACAAGACTATTAGTCCTACAAGGAAACAGGGACATTTCTGTGCAGTCACAACATTACCTCCCGGAAACCATTCTACCTTGGTATCACTATATTAACTTTCATAAATTTGCAACAGTGAGTACCCCTATTGCTTCTTTCTCTCCTTTCAGCCACTCGCTCAGCCAGGATACGAGGTGGCCCTAAATTGCCCCAATATCTCTTTTCAGCGCGCTGTTAAAGACGAATGTTTCAGTGGGCATAATATACACTGTCTAGATAACAAAGTGATTGAGTGATGGTTGTATAAAGAATTAGTGATCACGATACTGCAATACATCCGGAGATTCATGGTCCTGAATCGCAGGATAAATATGAAGAAAAGATTGAATTTTATCCTGCATTATTCACATGAATGAATACACAAGATCTTGGTACTCATTTTAATCTCATGTTGGACGTCTTGCTAACAGTTGCATCTGTTATTCAGAATTAACTTTAAAATTTTCAGTGAATTTTTAAAAGGGATTGATGTTACAATCTCATTGAAAAGAAAATGGTGCTGATGAAACACCCAGTGCCTGATAATACATACCTAATTGTATGAAATATTTGCAGCATCATTCTTTGTTGTCCTACAAGATACGTCATTACTGATATCCTTATTCCCATCGCTGACATCCTTGTCTCCACCGCTGACATCCTTATCCCCACCGCTGACATCTTTATCCCCACCACTGACATCCTTAGCCCCATCGCTGACATCTTTATCTCCACCGTTGACATCATTATCCCCACCACTGACATCCTTAGCCCCACCGCTGACATATATATCCCCACCGCTGACATATTTATCCCCACCGCTGACATCCTTATCCCCACTGCTGACATCCTTATCCCAACTGCTGACATCTTTATCCCCACCGCTGACATCTTTATCTCCACCGCTGACATCTTTATCCCCACCGCTGACATCCTTATCCCCACCGCTGACATCTTTATCCCCACCGCTGACATCCTTATCCCACCGCTGACATCCTTATCCCCACCGCTGACATCCTTATCCCCACTGCTGACATATTTATCCCCACCGCTGACATATTTATCCACACCGCTGACATCCTTATCCCCACCGCTGACATCCTTATCCCCACCGCTGACATCCTTATCCCCACCGCTGACATCCTTATCCCAACCGCTGACATCTTTATCCCCACCGCTGACATCTTTATCCCCACTGCTGACATCCTTATCCCCACCACTGACATCCTTATCCCCACCGCTGACATCTTTATCCCCACCGCTGACACCTTTATCTCTACCACTGACATCCTTATCCCCACCACAGACATCTTAATCCCCGCTGACACCTTTATCCCACCGCTCACATCTTTATCCCCACCACTGACATCTTCATCCCCAGTTGACACCTTTATCCCACCACTCACATCTTTATCCCCACCACTGATATCCTTATCCCACCGCTGACATCTTTATCCCCACCACTGATATCTTTATCCCACCGCTGACATCTTTATCCCCACCGCTGACATCTTTATCCCCACCGCTGACATCTTTTTCTCCACCACTGACATCTTTATCCCCACTGCTGATATATTTTTCCTCACCACCCCTTCCCCGCTTGCTGCATTCCCAGGATTTACTGAGGATCTACCTTTAACCCATAGCCTGTTGCAATATATTTGTGACCCCATCTTACTCCATTTCTATTATAGTAAAAGTATTCTAGAGATGGATGTTCAACTCCCTCTGTAATTATTACTTTTTTATATTTCCCAGTATCAAACTTAATTTTTATGTTTTTGGAGAGGTTGATATGCTTTGGAGCTTAACTTCACATGTTTGTCACATGAGCTGTATATTTTCAAGTTATCAACTAAAAAGCAGATCTGTGGCCCTGATTTACACTGGTTTAGCAGACCAAATCAAAGTTTGAACCAGTGTATAAAATACAGCATAACAATTTTGACCTAGTTTTCACTTCACAAAGTGCAAAACAATGCAAAATCAATTACTTTTTACATTTCCTCATAACAAAGGTTACTCATGAACCAGGTTTTCTTCTTTTAAAATAAAAAAAACTTCTTTCTACACTCCTGATGAAATACAAACAGACAAATAATGTAAGGGTTTAACAATTCGCTTCCATAATTTTGCCTTCACAAAGGTAATTATGTAATATGGACTGTAGCTTTATATATTTACTCCATTCATTCCTATTAGGAAAAAGGTCAACAGTACAAATGTATTGCCTTGTTATTTGTATTAGTGACACATTTACAGAAAACGGCCTTGGGTGTTTGTTGAAGGTTCATTTTAGGTTTAGGATTGGCATTACGTTTGTATCCAAGAGAAATATAGTGGAAAATAGATGAAAGTTCATTTTACTGTGTCCATTGTATTGGGGTGCTAGGAAATCCTCTGGTGTCTCAAGAGGTTGGTCACACTTTCTGCACCACAATGACATAAGAGTGCGCTCTGCACAGCAATGGGCCAAACATTTAAAAAAAAATACTGCTTGTCTGCTGTTGTTGAATCAAATGAATCAACACTGAAAAGTTCCTTCATTAACATATATAAAAACAACTAGCTGCAGGCAGTTTTGCTAAAGTAATAACTTTATCATCATTTCAGGCTTTTAAGAATGCCATGGTCACTCTTTGAGGCAGTGGAGGAGATCCAATGAAGGGGCATTGCGTGTCTAAAATGATTACAAGAACCCCAACATAAATACGCGGTAATACAATTAATGTCCTATCCTTGTAAATTCTGAAGCTACGCTGGGCATCACAGCTGCCTTACCATTTGTGCATTCTCACAAGGTCCATAAGGTCCCATTTCAGACTAAAAATGGTCTTCATCCAGTGTGTATTTTTTGGTGGCTTGTAAGATCTGACCTTTGAGTTAAGTGTTTCTCTTACTCGCTGGAATGAAACGGCTTCGCTCCTGCGAGTGTCACTTTGTGCTCGACAAGACCCAACTTTCGAGCAAAGGTTTTCCCACAATCACTGCAGTGGATGGCCTCGCTCCTGCGTGTATTCTTCGATGCTCAGTAAGATTCATCTCTCAGTAAAGGTCTTTTCACATTCAGTACAGGGGAAGGGCTTCACCCCGTTTGCAGTTTTAGATGAACTCCAAGAGTTGACTTTCGAATAAAGCTTTTCTCACACTGTGAGTACTGATGATGCTTAAATCCTAAGTGTATTCGTTCACGACAAACAAAAGTTCACCTAAGATTAAAGCTTTTTTCACAAGCATTGCGGTGATATTCCCTTAGTCCTGTGTGGATTATTTGATGCTGTAGGAGAGTAGGCTTTTGTGTGAGACGTTCATCGCACTTGGTGAAGTGAAAGGGCTTTAAACCTGTGTGTATTCGTTGGTGCTCAAATAGACTTGCCTTACTACTAAATCCTTCCTCACACAGTGCATGAAAAGGGTTCCATTTCTGTGTGCAGTTTGTGGTGCTGGTAACGATTTGACTTTTGAGCATAAGCTTTGTCACACTCACTGCATTAAAAAGGTCTCACACCTCTGTGTGTTCTTTGGTGATTTAGAAGATGTGACTTACTAGCAAAGCTTTTCTCACACTCTAAGCAGTGAAAAGACCTCACGTCTGTGTGCCTTCCTTCATGTTGTCTCAGATATGACTGTGTTGTAAAGCTCTTTCTGCATTCAGTGCAGGGGAAGGGTCTCAGCCCTGTGTGGATTCTCTGATGCACCCCAAGAGCCTCCTTACTGATAAATCTTTTCTCACACTACAGGGAAAAGACCTCACTCCTATGTGTATTTTTCAGTGATGAAAAAGATTTGCATGATGAGTAAAACTTTTCCCACGCTCATTCCAGTGAAAAGGCCTCGTACCTTTGTGGATTCTCTGATGCGCTACAAGACCTGTTTTTCTGAAAAAAACTCTTCTCACATTCAGTACAGGGGAACAATCTTTGCTTCCTGTGGATTTGTTGATGTTTTTTTAGTATGGATTCCGCAGTAAATTTCACTTTGCATTCAGAGCAAGTATAGGAATAAAATAAAAAAGGCAAGTTTAAAAATGAGATATTGTTTAATCAAATACAAACACAGAGCTGGGACGCTTCATGTCAAAGTTTTGCAGATGTTGAGGCTCTACAAAAATGAAAGTTGCAAACTTTTAATTGGTAGACACAAGTTGGACAGACCTCTAATGTAAAATATTATCACTTAGCCCTGCTAAAGGATCACTTAGCCCTGCTAAAGGACAATATCCGGACTTTTAGCCGCACACAAGAATCCCTGAATGAGGGTTAGCTGAGAGTGTAATCTTGTGACATGCAAATACTTGGCAATACAGTCACAGTAAGAGTAAGGAAAATGTCAGATCCTGTTCAGGGGCCACAGAAAAGACCATGGTTACTGGGCCCCATGGTGGTTGGGGGTAGGGTGGGGGAATGAAAGAGAGAGCGAGAGAGGAGAGAGGGAGAGAGAGAGAGAAACAATAAAGTAATGCCTAATTGAGTGACTTTCTTTCATGGAAAAAGAAAGTACTTTAGTCACAAAGCAAATCTGTGGGCCTGATTTAGATCTTGGTGGAGAGAATAATCGGTCACAAACGTGACGGGTATCCATCCGCCTTATTACGATCTTCATCGGATATCATGATATCCTAATAAGGTAGATAATTCAGGTCCTAAATGCTACACAACACAATGAGAGCATAATACTGGGTTGAAGGTAGTTGCATCTACCAGTAAAGCGCTACATCCCCTCTCTTCGTAGCACCCCTCTCCTTCCTGCTATGATCAACTTTTTGTCTTTAAAGTTCCTAATCCTACTTGGAGTAGCAAAGATTAGACTCAAGTGCAGAGAACTCAAACCAATCCCGCTCACTGGTCGAGCACCTCGATTCAAAGTCTTTTTCAACCCTTTGTAGTAAGCTTTGTGTCTAAGGGCCTGACTTAGAACTCAGCAGAGGGAAATACTCTGTGACAAATGTGAGGGCTATCCAGTTCACAGTATTACGATCTGCATAGGATATATTACAATCGTGATATGGCAAACGCAAAATCTGTCATGTTTGTCATGGAGTAACCTTCTCCACCAAACTCTAAATCAGGCCCTAATTCCTATGCGCGCGGCAGTCTTGCCACTTGTGCCAGTCTCTGTCCTCGTATGCAGGGCTAGACCCATCTTGTTTTGCTCTTGGTTGTATTAAACTTCAGGCTGTATGGAGGGTTTGGGATGTCCTACCTTCCTTAACGCACTGGTTCTTTCTTTGCGATAGCGGCAGTGTTGTTTGGGTCAAAGTCCAAGGAGCGGGCTCACTAGGCAATCTTCGACAGCTATGGCCCTCAGGGCTGGTTGCAGGCTGGTTATCGGATGTACCCGTTTTTTGCAATGATGTCTCTGTGGTAGTTGTGGTCTCTGGACAAATCATGGCTTACATTTTGGCAGGATGTTGCCTTAGATTTCTTAAGCAGCTGGAGTAGTACCAATAGTTCAAGCTTGTGGCTGGCTGCTGGGTTTAATTCAGTTAATTCGGAAACTGCGCAGAGACACTGGATTGACCTCTTCATCTGGGTGGGCCATGCTGTGAAAAGGCTGAGCATCTACCCCTGGAAAGTCTCCTCTCTGAAGGACCAGGCACTCTAATCCTCTCTCGCCATGCAGGCAGGCATCTAGTGTTTTATGCAGATTAACAGCCCTTCTGGAAGAAAGTGCAGATGTCAGGTGATGTCCCCTCAATTCCTGGAGACAGGCTGCCAGTCAGACACCAGCCCTGGTTACACAGCAGTTCTTCTAGTAGTCTACAAACCAGTCCCTTCCTGTGTCAAGTATTATTTGGGACTGGAACAAAGTGAGGTGGATACACTGTCTCAATCTTCAGAAGCGGTTGGGGTGCTTCTCTTTCAAATGTAACTTCCAGGCTGCTTTCCAGAAAAAGCCTGTGTGCAAAGTGATGTCTCTCACAATAGATAGCAACTGAGTTGGCTCCTAGATAAACACATTGAAGTGTGCGCTCTCTGCATATGGCTCATCATCCTTCCTGAAGCAGTAATCAGTGACAGACAGGGGGCAGAGTCAAGATGGTGACCATAGCAAACCCATAGTTGTGAGCTCCGTGTAGGCACAAGATTTATCTTGAAAGTATCCTCCCGGATCGGAGCCTGAAATATACACAGGGTACTATCCTTCACTGGGGGCTCTGGAGGGAGGGAGCCTGATTGCCCCTCTGCTTGGCTGATATTGAGAAACTGGTGGAGCGCCTGGAGGATGGCCATGCGGCCTGCAGCACAGGCGGTGATGGTCCTGAGGAGGCCCGCTGAGCTCCATCATAGCTGATGCTGCGGACAAACATCGGGCTACTCGAGGAGCACGTTGCGGAGCTTGCTCCCCTTGGTGGCTCATCCCTGGCGGAACAGCCGGAACCGTGAGGAGGAGCGGTCGAGGAAAAGGATGTGCTGCAAGGACGTCACGGAGGGGGAGGTGACCGAGTCAACTGCACCTGATCCTGGGGCTGCTGACGTCATGCATTCTGTGTGCGGTGCGCACCTACTGACATGCAGGGAGCGAAGGACTCTGACACATGGATGAAGAGAGCCTGACTGTGCTGTGGTCTGCCGGGGTCCCTAGGTGTTGGGCGAGCGCAGAGATTAAATCCCCTCCCACCTGAGGCCCTGTGACTGCATCGGAGGGAGCTTGCTTGATCACGCAGCTAGATCCCTCGACTGCCTAGGTATGGGGGTTCCTGCGGGGGCGGGCTGTAGGGCTGCGGGCCTCCTTGAGCTGCTCAGCAGGAGCTGGGTGCCTGGTGGCATACGGCCGCAGACGGGCCCCCTTTGAATGCAAGTGCAGCCCCCCTGGACATCGTGTATGGGCCTTTCTTACACTGTGGTCTGCTGGCGGGGGAGACTGATGTCGGGCTTCCTGGGGTAATCATTTGAGGACATCGGGGCGAGCAAGAGTTGTCCGCCCCTGCACCGGGACACTTGTAACCCTGTGATCCTCTTTGCCACTGGTAACGGTGCCGCCGAGTTGCTCCACCTTGAAAAGCAGAGATGCCACACTACTGTTGTGGACACTACTTCCATACGTGGACGTCGCCCCACCGAGACCTGGCTGGGCCTGCTCCCACGCTGGCTTCTCCTCCTCATTAACTTATCAGAGACTGAGTAAGTGAGTGCTTGGCGAGAGATTTAACTGCCTTTGGCTGCGCAGAGGCGAACACTGATCCTCTCCAACTCACGGACTGAGCCCTTGAGGAGTGGTGTGCTCCTGCTATCACCTCCGTGACCCTTAAAGGAACCTGCCCGATGTGATAGGCCTCCGTTTCCACAATTTTGCCACAGCGGGCATTTCTAGGGGTAATACCTCACTCACCTGGAGAACTCAGCATCCCACATTACGTTACCGTGATGGGAAAGTCCAAGATCAACAAATCCTTAGTGCAGCCCTCGATACCCATGGACTCTTCCGGCTGCCCAGCTGAGGCGTTCAATCACTTAGAGTCCACGCTTCAGGCACACTCTGCCCAGTTCTTCACACCATTCTAGAAATCAATACCTCTCTGGAGACTAAGATTGATGCAATATCTATGGATGTGAATTTGATCCGGGCAGACCACCGCAACCTGACTCACTTCCCTTCCCCCTACAGTGCAGGACCTACAGATGCAGATGGCACAGCTCCAAGAAGATATGACCTGTCTGCGCTAGTAAGCAGAGAATTCTGGGGGGAGATTCAGACGCAATAATGTTCGACTTTTGGCATTTCCCAAATGCGCAGAAGGCCCCAGTGTGGAACTTTTTATCGAAAACTGGCTGCTAGAAATGGTGTTATTGGGCAAGCCGTCTAAAATCTTCTCTGTGTAGCGCACACAGAGTTCTTGGGAAGCCGCCCAAGCCGGGCGTCCCACTGTATTCCATTGTGGCCCGACTTCTCAATTTCCAGGACTGCAACTTACTACTTCAGTTATTCCTCACGAAAGGCCCATGGGGGTACAAAGTTGCTGTGATTTCATAGCCTACCCGGTTTTCACAGCCGAGGTGCAGAAGCAGCGCAGCTCCTACTGCAGGGCTAAGCAACATTTATGAGATTTGAACTATAAATATGCGCTCTCATTCCCGGCAAAACTTTGGGTTGTGGATGGTGAGGTGACCAGGGTGTTTGCCACTCCCAGAGATTTATGGACTTGGTTGCACGTCAAAGGTTTACTGCAATCCTCACAGGAGAATCCAACTGATGAAACTTGGCTAGTGCTCTGTGCATGCTCGAAGGCTGCCCAGGACCAGTCCCTCCCGGGCTCAGGCAGCAGCTGAACAGGCTAAAGCAGTGCAACATCACAACTGATGCTAGGCCCCTCCTCCACTATACAGGAGTCTCACCAGTTGGACCCTGGCTCAGACGTGGAGACCTCAACTTCTTCCCAGGCCTCAAGGTCGGCTGGCCTGGCACCTACTCTGCTGCTGGCTGATGACCTTTGATCGCGTGAGTGACTGGCTTGGGCTTGTTAACTCCAGCGGCCGTTCAAGTTAATGGATGTTCGCCCGGGATGGGCTACTATATGCTCTGGATCTCTTCTTTGATTCCTTTAGCTGGGCCCACATTATGGAACTCTGCACAGCATTGTTACCGCCTGAGAGATATATACATCTCCACCGCTTGGACCTTGTTCCACATTAAGAGCCCTTTTCATATTTGTTGTATTGTTTGGGGGGTTGTGGCATGACACATGTAGGTTCTCAGGTCTGGGATGGGGGATAGGGGAGTTGTTACATATGTTTTCACTGTTGTTTTGCATAGCTTGGCTGGTGCCATTGATACCCGATACACTGAGTTGGGGGAGGCTCGGGCAGGTGGTGAACATTGGACCACGTGATGCACTGCATGTCTTTATCATGGCCACTAAGTACGCCACCTTAACGTGGAACATCTGAGGCATGGGTACTCCTGCCAAATGTCATACAAATCATTCATACCTTAGACGCAGACAGGTACAATTTGCATATTTTCAGGAAACACACCTCACGAACGGGAAACTGCTTTAACTTAACAATGGAGTGGGCAGATATATGGGACTGGATACTCAGTCTACGCTGGGGGGAGGGGGTCCTTATCTGGGTGGCCCCAGAAGTTCCCATTGTTAGACATGAAGTTCAAGTGGATAAGGAAGGTCGGTATCTCCTACAAGCAGGTGCTCTAGTTGGTCACCCCTTTACAATCAACTTGATTCACGCCCCCAACACGGCCCAAGGCACCTTCCTAAGCCCACTTCCCTGACCGTTACAGGATCATCAGGCACCCGGACTCTGGAGAGGGGAGTTACTTGCATACATGACCCCAACCTGGACCACTCGGTTCCCCCACTACAGAACACACCTGGCGTACACGCTACTAAACACTTCCAGCTCTGGACAAAATCATCGGACCTACATGATGTTTGGTGCCTGGGCCATCCAGGTGACAGGGAATATTCCAACTGTGCACTGGGACACCAAATTCATACGCGGTTAGATTACTTGTTTTGCACTACAGATTGCTGGCCCCTTATTCAGAGTTCTGAATACCTCATCAGGACCCATCGGACCATAATCCTCTCAAGCTCACGTTTTATAGGGGAGGGGAAACAGCACCCATCTCATCATGGAGACTAAGATGGTCATTATGGCCCTGGTGGTCTTCTGGGCACCATGGTAAAGTGGCTGTAGCACCGCCAACAGGCGCTGGCATCTCGCCCCAACACCACTCATACCACCACGCCGGTATGAATTGCTGGGCCAAAGATCTTCATCTCCGACCCGGCGGACCCCAGAGTATCGCTGGCAGTACCGCCTAGTTTTACGCAGCGGTAGCCCCCCACAAAAATCATGGCGGTAGGGCTACTGATAACAGGGAATTCCTTCCCTTTCACCTGTAGGCAGGTCCCTCACTCCCCCCAGCAAGCACCTGACCCCTCCCGCTCCCCATACAAACACAAGCCACCCACCCCCCAATCCATACACTAAACCCCCATCCCCCACTCCATACACTAACCCCCACCCAAATCCATGCACTTGCCCCCCACCCCCTCATACGCGCACACACCCGCAGACACGCACACACTCACACACACAACATCCATTTATGCACCTGCACACAAGCACACACCACACAACTCCTCCCACAACCATACACGCATTCACACCTATATCCCAACTGGCATTCATACATGCATCAATACAGACATCCAAACACGCACTCAGGCAAGTTCACACAACACCCCCTTCCCATGTTGGTCGATCACCTTAAATGGTGGTCGCAGTGGCCGTCCAGGAAGGAACAGGATCCATGGCACTTGCTCCACTGCCAGCGCCCCGTCACCACAACACCGCCACTCCTATTACTAAGTCGTAATAGGCGTGGCGGTGTTGTGTTGACGTGGCAGTGCCAGCGGAGCAATCTCCACTGCACCACCAATTTATGGAGGAGAGCCGCCAGCAGTCATAATATGGCAGTCTGTACACCGCCATCACTGGCAGTCTTGTGGCTGGGGGAACTTCGGTGGTCTACAACAGCGGAAGCCCTACAGGACACAGACTTCCAAGATTCAATGATTACACATATCTCCACATACTTCACTAACAACACAGGATCAGTGGGTAATCACAGGATTCAGTGGGACGCCATGAAAGTGGACATGAGAGGTCACTGTATTGCTACATCATGGGGGGTTAAATCCTCCCTTACACGCAGTGTCTTGATCCACAAATCAGAGAACAAAGTGATCACATCCTCTATGGCGCACCCTCTCCTAGTTGATGTAGGTTATAAAGGGTATCTAACCCAACAAGACATGGACGGTGTAAGGAAATGCCTCTTTGGCATGGTTACCCCCTAACCTTTTGCCTTTGCTGATGCTAAGTTTTGATTGAAAGTGTGCTGTGACCCTGCTAACCAGGCCCCAGCACCAGTGTTCTTTCCCTAAACTGTACCTTTGCTTCCACAATTGGCACAGACCTGGCACTCAGATAAGTCCCTTGTAACTAATATCCCTGGTACCAAGGGCCCTGATGCCAGGGAAGGTCTCTAAGGGCTGCAGCATGTCTTATGCCACCCTGGGGACCCCTCACTCAGCACAGGCACACTGCCTCACAGCTTGTGTGTGCTGGTGGGGAGAAAAAGACTAAGTCGACATGGCACTCCCCTCAGAGAGCCATGCCAACCTCACACTGCCTGTAGCATAGGTAAGTCACCCCTCTAGCAGGCCTTACAGCCCTAAGGCAGGGTGCACTATACCACCGGTGAGGGCATATGTGCATGAGCACTATGCCCCTACAGTGTCTAGGAAAAACCTTAGACATTGTAAGTGCAGGGTAGCCATAAGAGTATGTGGCCTGGGAGTTTGTCAAACACGAACTCCACAGTACCATAATGGCTACACTGAAAACTGGGAAGCTTAGTATCAAACTTCTCAGCACAATAAATGCACACTGATGCCAATGTGCAATTTATTGTAACATACACCCAGAGGGCATCTTAGATATGCCCCCTGAATACCAATCCGACTTCTAGTGTAGGCTGACCAGTTTCTGCCAGCCTGCCACACACCGGACATGTTTCTGGCCAGCTGGGGAAGAGTGCCTTTGTCACTCTGTGGCCAAGAACAAAGCCTGTACTGGGTGGAGGTGCTTCACACCTCCCCCTGCAGGAACTGTAACACCTGCGGTGAGCCTCAAAGGCTCAGCCCTTTTGTTACAGCGCCCCAGGGCATCCCAGCTAGTGGAGATGCCTGCCCCTCCAGCCACTGCCCCCACTTTTGGCAGCAAGGCTGGAGGAGATGATGAGAAAAACAAGGAGGAGTCACCCACCAGTCAGGACAGCCCCTAAGGTGCCCTGAGCTGAGGTGACCCCTGCCTTTAGAAATCCTCCATTTTAGATTTGGAGGATTCCCCCAATAGGATTAAGGATGTGCCCCCCTCCCCACAGGGAGGCGGCACAAAGAGGGTGTAGCCATTCTCAAGGATAGTGGCCATTGGCTACTGCCCTCCCAGAACTAAACACACCCCTAAATTCCTGCAACCTGAAGAAACAAGAAGGACTGCTGACCTACAAGCCTGCAGAGAAGACGGACGATGACAACTGCTTTGGCCCCAGCCCTACCGGCCTGTCTCCAACTTCAAAAACCTGCAACCAGCGATGCATCCAACAGGGACCAGTGACCTCTGAAGCCTCAGAGGACTGCCCTGGACTAAAGGACCAAGAAACTCCCATGAGCAGCGGCTCTGCACACAACCAGCAACTTCTTTGCAACAAAGAAGCAACTTTCAAAGACTGCACGTTTCTCTCCGGAAGCGTGAGACTTCACACTCTGCACCCGATGCCCCCGGCTCGAGATCCAGAGAACAAACACCACAGGAATGACTCCACGGTGACAGCGAGCCCGTGAGTAGCCAGAGACAACCGCCCTGAGCCCCCACAGCGATGCCTGCAGAGAGAATCCAGAGGCTCCCCCTGACAGCGCCTGCCTGTAACAAGGGACCCGACGCCTGGAACCAGCACTGCACCCGCAGCCCCCAGGACCTGAAGGAACCGAACCTCAGTGCAGGAGTGACCCCCTACGTGACCCTCTGCGTAGCCCAGGTAGTGGCTGTCCTGAGAAGCCCCCCCTGCGCCTGCCTGCACCGCTAGAGTGACCCCCGGGTCCCTCCATTGTTTCCTATCTGAAACCCGACACCTGCTTTGCACACTGCACCCGGCTGCCCCTGTGCCACTGACGGTGTGTTTTGTGTGCCTACTTGTGTCCCCGACCACCCAGGGCTCTACAAATCCCCTCTAGTCTGCCCCCGAGGACGCGGGTACTTACCTGCTGGCAGAATGGAACCGGAGCACCCCTGTTCTCCATAGGCACCTATGTGTTTTGGGCATCTCTTTGACCTCTGCACCTGACCGGCCCTGAGCTGCTGGTGTGGTAACTTTGGGGTTGCCTTGAACCCCCAACAGTGGGCTGCCATGCCCCAGAACTGAGACTTGTAAGTGTTTTACTTACCTCACAAACTAACCTTTACTTACCTCCCCCAGGAACAGTTGATTTTTGCACTGTGTCCACTTTGAAAATAGCTTATTGCCATTTTAAACAACTGTATATGATATTGCTTTTATTCAAAGTTCCTAACTTACCTGTTTGAAGTACCTTGCATTTTATGTGTTTACTTCAAATCTTGAACCTGTGGTTCTTAAAATAAACTAAGAAAATATATTTTTCTATATAAAAACCTATTGGCCTGGAGTAAGTCTTTGAGTGTGTGTTCCCATTTATTGCCTGTGTGTGTACAACAAATGCTTAACACTACCCTCTTATAAGCCTACTGCTTGACCACACTACCACAAAATAGAGCATTAGAATTATCTAATTTTGCCACTATCTTACCTCTAAAGGGAACCCTAGGACTCTGTGCACACTATCTCTTACTTTGAGATAGTATATACAGAGCCAACTTCCTACAGACGGTTACAAACTGGGTCAAACATTAGCATGGCTATTGCGATGACAGGCCCTAGGTTATTTACACTCAGGCAGCAATCAATGGCATCTTTACACGTTATTCTGAGCAGCTATACTCCTCCCCACCCGTGCCCCCTACATCAAATACACAAGTGTTCCTGCAGGATGTCACTCTTCCTCAATCAACCCCGCTTCAACTGCTGGACTTAGAGCAACCTCTACAAACAGATGAGATCCGTATGGCAATCAGTCAGATGGCCTGTGGGAAAACACCAAGCACAGACTCGTTCCCGGTTGAATACTACGGCACCTTCCAAACTATTCTCTCTCCTCGCCTACTAAAAATGTACAATGAGGCATACCAGCGGGGTGAGTTACCGAGCTCTCTACGTGAAGCACTCATAGCGGTATTACCTAAACCTAGTAAGGATCCCCTCGATTTGAGCTCTTACCGCCCGTTATTGATGTTGAACATTGATTACAAGCTGTTAAGCAAAATCCTGGCTAAGAGACTACTTCCGATGCTTGGCCCATTGGTGCACCCCAATCAATGCGGTTTTGTGCCACTGTAGGAGGCTGGACTGGCTTGTAGTGAGTACCAGGGGATACTTGCACCTTGCACCAGGCCCAGTTATCCCTTATTAGTGTATAGGGTGTCTAGCAGCATAGGCTGATAGATAATGGTAGCTTAGCAGAGCAGCTTAGGCTGAACTAGGAGACGAGTGAAGCTCCTACAGTACCACTAGTGTCATTTGCACAATATCATAAGAAAACACAATACACAGATATACTAAAAATAAAGGTACTTTATTTTTATGACAATATGCCAAAGTATCTCAGAGTGTACCCTCAGTATGAGGATAGCAAATATACACAAGATATATGTACACAATACCAAAAATATGCAGTATAGTCTTAGAAAACAGTGCAAACAATGTATAGTTACAATAGGATGCAATGGGGACACATAGGGATAGGGGCAACACAAACCATATACTCCAAAAGTGGAATGCGAACCACGAATGGACCCCAAACCTATGTGACCTTGTAGAGGGTCGCTGGGACTATTAGAAAATAGTAAGGGTTAGAAAAATAGCCCACCCCAAGACCCTGAAAAGTGAGTGCAAAGTGCACTAAAGTTCCCCAAAGGACAAAGAAGTCGTGATAGGGGAATTCTGCAGGAAAGTCACAAACCAGCAATGCAACAACAATGGATTTCCAGTCGAGGGTACCTGTGGAACAAGGGGACCAAGTCCAAAAGTCACAAGCAAGTCGGAGATGGGCAGATGCCCAGGAAATGCCAGCTGTGGGTGCAAAGAAGCTGCTACTGGACAGTAGAAGCTGAGGATTCTGCAGGAACGACAAGGGCTAGAGACTTCCCCTTTGGAGGATGGATCCCCCACACCGTGGAGAGTCGTGCAGAAGTGTTTTACCGCCGAAAGACCGCCAACAAGCCTTGCTACCTGCAAGTCGTGCGGTTAGCGTTTTTGGATGCTGCTGTGGCCCAGGAGGGACCAGGATGTCGCCAATTGCGTCTGGGGACAGAGGGGGTGTCAAGCAAGATAAGGAGCCCTCTCAGAAGCAGGCAGCACCCGCAGAAGTGCCGGAACAGGCACTTCGAAGAAGAGTGAAACGGTGCTCACCCGAAGTTGCACAAAGGAGTCCCACGTCGCCGGAGACCAACTTAGAAAGTCGTGCAATGTAGGTTAGAGTGCCGTGGACCCAGGCTTGGGTGTGCACGAAGGATTTCCGCCGGAAGTGCACAGAGGCCGGAGTAGCTGCAAAAGTCGCGGTTCCCAGCAATGCAGTCTGGCGTGGGGAGGCAAGGACTTATCTCCACCAAACTTGGACTGAAGAGTCACTGGACTGTGGGAGTCACTTGGACACAGTTGCTGGATTCAAGGGACCTCGCTCGTCGTGCTGAGAGGAGACCCAGGGGACCGGTGATGCAGTTCTTTGGTGCCTGCAGTAGCAGGGGGAAGATTCTGTCGACCCACGGGAGATTTCTTCGGAGCTTCTAGTGCAGAGAGGAGGCAGACTACCCCCACAGCATGCACACCAGGAAAACAGTCGAGAAGGCGGCAGGATCAGCATTACAGAGTTGCAGTAGTCGTCTTCGCTACTTTGTTGCAGTTTTGCAGGCTTCCAGCGCGGTCAGCAGTCGATTCCTTGGCAGAAGGTGAAGAGAGAGATGCAGAGGAACTCTGATGAGCTCTTGCATTCGTTATCTAAAGAATCCCTAGAGACAGAGACCCTAAATAGCCAGAAAAGAGGGTTTGGCTACTTAGGAGAGAGGATAGGCTAGCAACACCTGAAGGAGCCTATCAGAAGGAGTCTCTGACGTCACCTGGTGGCACTGGCCACTCAGAGCAGTCCAGTGTGCCAGCAGCACCTCTGTTTCCAAAATGGCAGAGGTCTGGAGCACACTGGAGGAGCTCTGGGCACCTCCCAGGGGAGGTGCAGGTCAGGGGAGTGGTCACTCCCCTTTCCTTTGTCCAGTTTCGTGCCAGAGCAGGGCTGAGGGGTCCCTGAACCGGTGTAGACTGGCTTATGCAGAAATGGGCACCATGTGTGCCCATGAAAGCATTTCCAGAGGCTGGGGGAGGCTACTCCTCCCCTGCCTTAAAACCATTTTCCAAAGGGAGAGGGTGTAACACCCTCTCTCAGAGGAAGTCCTTTGTTCTGCCATCCTGGGCCAAGCCTGGCTGGACCCCAGGAGGGCAGAAACCTGTCTGAGGGGTTGGCAGCAGCAGCAGCTGCAGTGAAACCCCAGGAAAGGCAGTTTGGCAGTACCAGGGTCTGTGCTACAGACCACTGGGATCATGGGATTGTGCCACTTATGCCAGGATGGCATAGAAGGGGCAATTCCATGATCATAGACATGTTACATGGCCATATTCGGAGTTACCATTGTGAAGCTACACATAGGTAGTGACCTATGTGTAGTGCACGCGTGTAATGGTGTCCCCGCACTCACAAAGTCCGGGGAATTTGCCCTGAACAATGTGGGGGCACCTTGGATAGTGCCAGGGTGCCCGCACACTAAGCAACTTTGCACCTAACCTTTACCAGGTAAAGGTTAGACATATAGGTGACTTATAAGTTACTTAAGTGCAGTGGTAAATGGCTGTGAAATAACGTGGACGTTATTTCACTCAGGCTGCAGTGGCAGGCCTGTGTAAGAATTGTCAGAGCTCCCTATGGGTGGCAAAAGAAATGCTGCAGCCCATAGGGATCTCCTGGAACCCCAATACCCTGGGTACCTCAGTACCATATACTCGGGAATTATAAGAGTGTTCCAGTAAGCCAATGTAAATTGGTAAAATTGGTCGCTAGCCTGTTAGTGACAATTTGTACAGAGAGAGCATAACCACTGATGTTCTGGTTAGCAGAGCCTCAGTGGGACAGTTAGGCACCACACAGGGAACACATACATATAGGCCACAAACCTATGAGCACTGGGGTCCTGACTAGCAGGGTCCCAGTGACACATAACAAACATACTGAAAACATAGGGTTTTCACTATGAGCACTGGGCCCTGGCTAGCAGGATCCCAGTGAGACAGTGAAAACACCCTGACATACACTCACAAACAGGCCAAAAGTGGGGGTAACAAGGCTAGAAAGAGGCTACTTTCTCACAGCCACAAAGGACGATACCCTATAATATTAGATGTCTGTGTCACATCATTGAGGCAGTGACTGGATTGGCCAGCTTACCTATATGCAGATGATGTGCTGATTTATCTCCGAGATGTGGTGAAAACTCTTCCGGCCATGTATGACCTACTGGACTACTTTGGAGAAATGGCCGGCTTTAAAGTGAACTGGGGCAAATCATGTATCTTCCCCCTTTGTGCGCAGGGCTCAATGCATCAAGTGGACACCAGCGGAGGGTGTCTCCCTTTGTCCTTTGAGACCTTCCGCTACCTCGGCATAAATGTTTACCACACAGATGCTGATGGTAATCATGGCAGAGCCCTAACCTCCATTCGACAATCATTACCTTTCTGGATACGCCTTCTGCTGTTACCTATGGGAAGGGGGTCAATAGCAAAGATGCTCATCCTTCCAGCTCCTGTACTTTTATGTGATGCTACTCATAGTGCCCTATAAGTCTTTCTTCTGAACTATACAGAGCCTAGAAATCAAACTCAGATGGAGTATGGAGCGAAAGAGGGTCTCTTTTTCCACGCTCCAGCGTCCCCTGATTGAGGGGGGCCTAGTGGTCCCAGATATGGAGATACAATTGCCGATGCGCTGGATAGCTGGGGACACAACAGCTGAGGGGGCCATGGTACGAGTGGACTTGGGTGACAGAGATATACTGGAATGGCTCCTTTAGGAGGCTGGCCTTGTGTGTGGTGGGTACCTATGGTCCAGGTATCCCTTATTAGTGTTGTGTAGTCAGTGTCTAGAAGCCAGACTCTCTAGAGGTAGCTGTGGATGAGTAGCCAAGGCTTATATAGGAGAAATGCAAAGCTCAGGCAGTACCACTGTAGTCACACAGCACTTACACACATTAAAGAAAACACTCAGTTGTACAAAAATAAAAGTACTTTATTTTTTAAACAAATCACCACAAAATACTAGAAGGGCAACCCACCAATAGGAGGTAAGTAATACACTAGCAATTAGAACTAGGCATAGAAAATGTTAGAAAACAGTGCAAATAGCAATAACCAATAATGAGCCTAGGGGGAGCACAAACCATATACTGAAAAAATGTAATGCGAATAATGTACCCCCACCAAGGTAAGTAAAATATGTAGAGGGGAGGTGAGAGTACTAGAAAACCACAGAGGTACGTAACACAGTACCCCCCAGCAACCAGGAATGCAGCAGTAAATCAGTTGATTTTCCCCAAACCACCCCAAAAGGAGGAAAAGAAGAAAAAGAAGACACCCAGACAAGGCTGCAAGAAAACCATTGTTGGATTCTAGAAGAAAAAAGACCTCTGGAGAGAGGGGACCAAGTCCAAAAGTCACAGTGAAGTCCAGGAGGAGTAGGAGCTACTAGCCACCCAGTTGTAGTTGCAAGAGTTGGTCGACGGTGATGAAGAACAGGTTCAGCACTGCAGTTGCTGATGGGTGCAGATGCAGTCCCACGCTGGAAGGAAGAATGTAGACAGGTGTTGTGCAGGAATTCCACCAACAAGCCTTGGCAAAGGTAAACTCACGGTTAGTAGAAAAGTGGTGCTGCCAGGGACCAGCAAGGCCCAGGAGGACTCAACCCAGGAGGGAGAGTCACAGGGGACCCTCAGCGTCGCAGAGAGTCCACAGGAGCAGAGGCAGCACCCACAGGAGTCC
The DNA here is from genome assembly GCF_031143425.1 of Pleurodeles waltl. NCBI lineage: Eukaryota > Metazoa > Chordata > Amphibia > Caudata > Salamandridae > Pleurodeles > Pleurodeles waltl. The sequence goes on from NC_090442.1 coordinate 12,941,313, forward strand.
CACAGGATTGGGACACAGGAGTCACAGAAGAAGTCCACGCAGCACTACAGAAGAGGATCCAATGCCGCAGAACCATGCAGGAGGCTGGGCATTGCAGGATAGATTCCTGGGGGCTAGAGCTACACGTCACCTGGAAATCCCTTGGAGGAGATGGAAACAAGCCTTGGCAGCTGCAAGGGATGCGGTGCATGGGGGTACTGTCCTGCATGGGAGGGCAAGGGCTTACCTCCACCAAAGTTGGACAGCTGTCAGAGAGGACCAAAAGTACTACTCTGGACCACCACCTGTGAAGCAGGATCCATACAGCTCAAGATGAGGGGAGATCCATGCAGCCGGTCATCGCTTGCTGTAGGTTCCTGTGGTTGCAGGGGAGTGACTCCTTCACTCCAAGGGAGATTCCGTCTTCTTCTTGTGCAGGCTGAAGAGTTGCAGTGTTCAGAGGATGCACGGCGAAATGTTGCAAAACTGTCAGGAGATGTGGAAACAAAGTTGCAGAAGAGTCTTCTTTATTGTAGCAGTGGTGTCAGTTCCTGGAGGGTCAAGTCGAGGTTACAGTGGCCAGAAGTCAAAGCAGAGGTTGCAGAGGAGCCCTGCTGGAATCTTGCAAGCCAAATCTGAGGATGCACCCAAGAGAGATTCCCTGGGGCACTTCCCCTAAATTGGTTGTGATGCTTGGCACAATTGATAACACCCTTAAACATCACTGTAAGACCCTAGTAATGGGTACACCTGTACCCAGGGCATGGGCTATTAGGGGTAGGCTCCTGAGGGCAGTAGCACTGATTGTGCCACCCTCTTGGGCTATGCACCTAGAGGCACCCAGCATTGCCACTGCAGACTGAGTGCTCTGGGGCAAACCTAAAAAGACAAACTTAACATGGCAAACTCCCTGTGTGCCCTGTCCATCCTACACTGCATATGTTATGGGTAAGTCACTCCTCTAGTAGGCATTCCAGCCCTAAGGCAGGGTGCACATACTATATGTGAGGGCATAAATGCATGAGCAATATGTCCCCACTGTGTCCTTGCCAAACCCGGGACATAATGAGTGAACAGAACAGCCATGTTATGCACATATACTGGACATTGGACAAACACAAGTTCCCCAGCTACATGATGGCCACTCTGCACCCTGAGTTGTTTGGTATCAAACAGCTCAGGATGATAAATCCAAATTGGTACCAGTATTGGATTTAACCCTAAGAGGATCCAGGGGTCACCTTAGAGGTGCCCCCTGCAAAAGCTAACCTAACTGGCATGGTTGCTGACTGGTCCATCCAGTATGCTACCTCCAGACAGCCAATATACAAACCTTGGGGGAGAGCCCTGTTTCTGGTTTGTAAGGCAATGCCCTTCCTGGGTAGAGGAGCTAACACCTCCCCCCCCCCAGGAATGTGCACTCTCCTGTAGGGGAGCTTCAAAAGGCTACTGACCATTAAACTGAAGGTCCTAGGCCTGCTGCTAGCAGCAGAGGGCTTCCCCCTTTGTCAACCCCTACTTTTGTCAGGAGCAAAGGGTAGGGTCTCCCTGAGCATGTACCACCCCTAGCAGCTTGCAGGCGAAGTGGACCCGCCATTTCCGATTCCTCCATGTTGGATGGCAAGAAAATAGCCAATGAGGTTTAGGGTAGTGGCCCTTCCCACAGGAAGTGGTCACCGTAGTGGGTATAGCCACCCAAGGATAAGTGTCCCATTGGACACTACCAGGTTCCCCCTAAAACATCCACTAAATTCAGTATTTAGGGGGCTCCCCTTGACCAATATTTTAGATTCATCAGGAAGAAAAGAATACAGCACCAAAGAACCCAAAAGGACGAGAACAGAGGACCTGCTGCACCAGAACAGGCTCCAAGACCCCTGCTTGCTGCACCAGAGTGACGACAATCGCTGCTGCGGAGGACCTGACCACTGGACTAACCTCAAAAGACCCAGAGGACCTCCAGGCTTTCCAAATAGCTTAAGTCTCCCTCCTGAGTGGAGGCACCACTCAAGAAACCAAAGGAACCTACAGGGAGCCAGCAAACCAGTGAGGGTCACTTCACCAACCAGCCGAGATCTCCGCAGCCGGAAGTTGCACCCGGACCTAACAACATACCAACAACATCCTGGATGAGACCTGCAAGTGTGCCAACTTTGGTGGCACAGCACCCTCCCATGGCCAAGTTGTGCCAATACCCCTGGTATTGGTCAGTGCACATTGTACACCACCAAAAACAACTCACCCAGAGCTGCAAATAGACCAGGAAGAAGCCCTAGTCGAGGGAATTTAGGAACACCCCGGAACCTCCTGCCAGAGCTACCTGGTTGTTCTGCAAGGCCCCTAAAAGAAGTCTTACCTCCGGTTCCTAAGGGCTCCGGTGCGCACAGCTTCCAAGACCTCCAGTTGCCCTGTACAAGGCTGCCCTGGGCCCTGCATTGCGGGATCTGCTGTGTGACCCAGGTCCCTAACCATTTGCGACCTCGACAGCCCAAGGGGACCCCAAGGCACCATCTTTTAATTTGCAAACCAGCTCCTTTTCCAGGTGGCCCCTCCAAGTGGCTTTGTGCCTGTGCCAAGAGACTTTCCTGCTCTGCTCCCGCCGGAACCAGGAGCCGCCCAAGGCTCTCCAGCTGGTACAGCGTGCCCCCTGACTTCTTCGACCATCCTGCAAGAGAAGAGACTGGTAACTCAACTGTGCGATTTTTAATGCATTTTTAAAGGTGACTGTGCATTGATTCCAATGGTGCATAATTACGCACAGAAAGACTAACTTTATTAAAACTTGAAAAGAACTTAACGTATTTTGAAGATCTTGGTCTTAAAAATGATATAAAAGTCTGAAGTATTTTTATAAATTCTGGTCTCAAGTCATTCATTGAGTGTATGTGCTGCCTGATTGATTTTGTGAGTACAACAAATGCTCAGCACAGCTCCTGGATTAGTTTAACTGCTTGACCAGCTACCTTAAAAATTGGAGCATTAGATGGTCTAATTTTTACCTCTGGAAACCAATGTGTGGTTGCCTGGACCCCCTGCACAGTGTGCCTAGTTTTGCACACTACATAGAGGGCCAGCCTCCTACATCTGGTGTATCAGCGGTGGGATAACAAACTTTGCATTTGCTGATACCATTTTTTCAATTGTGTGAACACATAAATAAATCTCTAAATAGTCTTAAGATAATTATTTTTGATTTTCTAATCAACTAACAATGTTTTACAAATTTGTAAAGCAACTGTTAGGGCCCTGATTAGGTCCCTGTAACTTTAGAAAACGTTTTTAAAAGTCTTTGCTTTAGTTGGTTATCTAAAAATGGTAATTCAAAATTTTTAAAAGGTCACAACTTTAGTAAGATAAAAATGTCAGAGGTAGAGTCCAGAACACAGGAGCTCAACCTGGAACATTATGAGGCATACACCTATGACCACTTAAGGGGACTCTGCAAGCTGTACAAGATTCAAACTGGAAAAAGTCCCACCACAGAGAAACGTAGGTTTCTGGTGGCCCAGTATGAAAGAAAGCATCTCCCAGCTGGTAATGAGGATGATACCTCTGAGGTGGATGAAGATCCTGTGGAGAATGGGGATGAGGGTAGCTCCTCTACCCATAGCAGCTCTAGAGCACACACAGAAACAGACCTGGTCATTGCCAGGCTGACTAAAAGACTGGCGTTAGAAAGTCAGCTTTTGGAGATAGAAAAACAAAGGAAAGAGTTGGGCTTGGCACACATCTCTGGTGGCAGCATTCAAGTGTTGAAAGTAAAAGCTTTCTACGTTAAACTCCCAAAAGGAGTTTTCCCTCCCGTCACTGAAGGGGATGATATAGTGAAATGTTTTTCTGCCTTTGAAAGAGCCTGCACTGGGTGGGAAATCGAAAAGAAACACTGGGGCACACTGATGTGGGACTTATTCTCAGGAAAGTGCAGGGATAGGCTCCTGACACTGAATGAGACAGATTCTAAATCCTATGACCTCATGAAGGGTACCCTGTCCAAGAGTGACAGTGAGTCCAGGAGAAGTAGGAGCTACTACCCACCCAGCTGTAGTTGCAGGAGTTGATCGATGGTGAGGAAGAACAGATCACCACTGCAGCCCTGGACCCCGGAGAAGAGTTCCTGATGGATGCAGATGATGTCCCACGCTGGAAGGAAGATTGCAGATGGGTGTTGGTGGAGGAATTCCACCAACAAGCCTTGCCAAAGGCAAACTCGTGGTTAGTGGGAAGGTGGTGCTGCCAGGGTCCAGCAAGGCCCAGGAGGGGACCCTCAATGTCACAGGAGGAGAGGCAGCACCCACAGGAGTCCCACAGGACAGAGACACAGGAGTCTCAGAAGAAGCCCACGCAGCACTACAAAAGAGGATTCCATGCCGGAGGAGAACCACGCGGGATGAAGTGCTGGTGGCTGGAGCTACAAGTCGCCTGAAGATCCCTTGGAGGAGATGCAAACAAGCTTTGGCAGCTACAATGGACGTGGTGCATGGGGGTACTGTCCTGCGTGGGGAGGCAAAGGCTTACCTCCACCAAAGTTGGACAGCTGGCAGAGAGGACCAAGAGGACTCCTCCGGACCACCACCTGTGATGCGGAATTCACGCAACTCAACATGAGGGGACATCCACGCAGTGGGTCGTCGCTTACTGTAGGTGCCTGCGGTTGCAAAGGAGTGACTCTTCACTCCAAGGAAGATTCCTTCTTCTTCTTGTGCAGGCTGAAGAGTTGCAGTCTTCTGAGGAGGGAAGGCTGGAGAAATGTTGCAAACCTGGCAGGAGACGTGGAAACAAAGTTGGAGAAGTGTCGTCTTCATTGTACCAGCGTTGTCGGTTCCTGGAGGGTCCAGTCGCGATTCCAGTGGCCAGAAGTTGAAGCAGATGTTGCAGAAGAGTCCTGTTGGAATGTTGCAAGCTGAATCTGAGGACCCACCAAAGAGAGAGACCCTAAATAGCCCTGAAAGGGGGATTGGTCACCTAACCAGGTAAGCACCTATCAAGAGGGGGCTCTGATGTCACATGCCTGGCCTGACCACTCAGATGCTCCCAGAGTTCCCTGCCAACCTTTGAAACAAGGTGGCAGAACCCAGGGACCTTCTGGGGGAGCTCTGGGCACCACCTCTGGGGTGGTGATGGACAGGGGAGTGGTCACTCCCCTTTCCATTGTCCAGTTCTCACCAGAGCAGGGACTAGGGGTCCCTAAACCTGTTTGGACTAGTTTATCCATGGAGACACCAAATGTGCCCTTCAAAGCAAACCAGTGACTTGGGGAGGCTGCCCCTCCCAAGCCAGTCACACCTATTTCTGAAGGGAGAGGGTGTTACCTCCCTCTCCCAAAGGAAATCCTTTGGTGTGCCTTCCTGGGCTTGATCAGATCAAGTGGCAGGAGGGCAGAAACCTGTCAGAAGGGTGGCAGCAGCTGGGCTGCCCAGAAAACCCTGTAAAACTGGTGGTAGCAATGCTGAGGGTCCTCTAAGGAGCCCCCAGAGTGCATGGAAACATACTTCCAATACTTGCAACAGTATTGGGCTATGATTACGACATGTTTGATACCAAACATGCCATGCCCAGGTTCGGAGTTACCATTATGTAGCTGAACATAGGTAGTGACCTATGTCCAGTATACATGTAAAATGGCGTCCCCGTACTCACAAAGTCTAGGAAAATGGATCTGGAGTTTTTAGGGGCACCTCTGCTAGTGCAGGGGTGCTTTTAGACACAGGTACCTGCACCCTGCCCTGTGGGCAGCGAGAGCCTACCATAGGGATGACTTAAAGTGACCTGGTGTAGTGGCCGTAGTGAAAACGGGTGCATGCACCCATTTCATGCAGACTGCAATGGCAGGCCTGTATTACACTTTGCATGGGCTCCCTATGAGTGGCAGAATAACTGCTGCAGCCCATAGGGAGCCGCTGGAATCCCAATGCCCTGGGTACTTAGGTACCACATACTAGGGACTTACATGGGGGGACCAGTATGCCAATTGTGGGAAGAAAAAGTTACCAGCAACCAAATTTAGAGGAAAGAGCATAGTCACTGGTGTCCTGGTTAGCAGGATCCCAGTGAACACAGTCAAAAACACTGACAAACCAAGCTAGAAAGTGGCTACTTTCTTACAGCTGGTCACCGAGTCCACCCCACAGGGCCTTCGGCAAGTTTACATGTGTTGCGAAACTTGTTTGGAACCAATTCATCCAACCCAGAAAGACACTGATGCCATATTCTCCATACCTCCTCTTGTGGTGCGCCCCCCTATTAGGATACCTACACATAACTACACCCCATGGAGGGAAGTGGGGCTCATACTGGTGGGGGGACCTACATAGAAATGCCACTCTATTGTCCTTTGGGGAACTCACAGAATCACACATCTTAGACAAAGGGCATTTCCTAACGTATGGCACTGTCAAAGTGGTTATTGGGGGACTGTGGGAATCTGGTCTGACTGAACCACTGACCCACAGCGTTCTGCACTGTATACTCACACGTGGCTTAGGCAAGTGAGCAGTTTCAATGCTCTACACAGCCCTGCTGGAGAAGCAATACACGCTTCAACCCCGCAGTAAAACCAGGTGCGCTGACAGCCTGGGCATAGTCTTGATGGACAAACAATGGTCCATGTCCTAGAGCGAGTACACAGCTTGAAACACACGCAACACATGCTTGAAATTTACACAGTTTAATTACGTGCACCAGACATATCTTACGCCACACCACTTGCACAAAATGTTCCCAGAGACGTCCTCACTTTGCCTCAGATGTGACCACGGGGATGCCACCTTTCTGCACATGACCTGTGAATGCCCGCCGCTGCGGACCACTTGGTTCGAAGTACTGGGACATGTCTCTGAGATAATTGATACCCAACTCCCTCAAGAGCCACTCTTCTGTCTTCTAGGGGGTCACAAAGAAAACTAAATAAACTAAACACTACTTAAAATTCATAGACATCGCATTAATAATATTTAAACTTTTAATAGCCATGATCTGGAAGGTCCACAGCCACCTGCGATTGATAGTTGGCTAGGAGTGACCACTTGCTGGGCCCTAACGGAGGCCAACGCAATTGCAAAGGCCCGCCAGCGGTGGAGGGGTGGTCACATGATGGGACACATACATGTTGAAGTTATCAGACAAGCTGAACTCCCTTGCCCCAAACGAAGCAGCCACAGACATCCCGCCCCCTGCGACCATGGCTCCAGCCAGGCCACCCTGATAATTAGACCTCGATACCCCTCTCCACTGAGCCAGGTCTAAGAGAGGCCTGCTTACTACCTCTTACTCCTCCCGTCTCCCACCCATCTCCCCACGGCACCCACAGATGCCACCATGCGTGCATTAACCCCATCCCAGCAGCACTATGGGACTCACTATACTCTGGTGTATTGTTCTAACTGATGAGGAGATTGCCAGCCGAGAAGGTTCAGAGACAGTTCAGAGTCAGTTTTGAGTCTCAGGTACTTTTGTTTGTTCTCTTTCCCTTTGTATGTTTGGCAAGATCACTCTTAGCCATAGCTAAATATTTGTGAAAGGTTTTGATAGCAAATCCGCCTTTCATGGTATTTCTGATTGAAGGCTCACATCCCCTGGACCTCCTCTTTCATCAGTTATTGTACTGATGCTATCATTAACACAGTGGAGATGTATGCATCTATATGTATGTGATAGCTACCTACACTGCTTCAAATATACTGTTAAACCGCCTATTTTTCGATCTTCATAACAAATGCGAATAAAAATATATATATTTTTTTTAAATCGACGACAGACAAAATGGGCAGACCAAGCCAAAGAAGCATCTTCACTTTCAACAACAAATATTGCTGTCCCACCATTACATACACCACCTACCGAATGGCAGAACTGAGGAAGAAATAATTCACAGAAACCTTACTAACAAGGACCCATCTCCATTCTCCTCTTTTCAATGTCTCCACACTACAGCCACAGTAATGCAGCCAACACACTTCCCCCTGGCTGGTGAGGCCATCCTCACCCTCCATCTTGTGTTATATCCAGAGACATCCAAAATGGATGGAGCTGGCTTTAGTATTCTGACATATACACACATACACAAAGTCCTACCATCGTATCTACGCTATATGCTGACTACACAAACATACACGCATGACATGCACATAAAACGAAAGCAGAAGGTCCTGGGTGTCACAAAAAGTGGACCTTTTCAAAAGGGATTAGAAGACTGGACTTTCGTTAACATAGAGAAAATGGTCTTTTCCACTGTTTTCACAAAACATGTTTTTATAAGTGATGCATCTGTAGGAAGCTGGTCTGGTGCCTGGCTTCTTACTTCTTGTGCAGACTGAAGATTCGTCACTCTCAGAGGATGCACAGCAGTTGCTGGAAGGAGCCGGAGACAAAATGTTGCAGAGCAAAGTTGTTGCTGTAAATGTATATTGTCGGGTCCTGGAGTTCCAGTGACCAGTAGGTGAAGTGAAAGATGCAGAGGAGTCCTGCTGGACATGGAATCTGAGGACCCACTCAAGAGGATTACTCCCTTTTCCATTGTCCAGTTTCGTGCCAGAGCAGGGACCGGAGGTAGTTAGTTACCTGTGTCCAGTACACGGGTAAAATGGCGACCCCGCACTTTTGATGTTTCTTTTTTAATGTATTTGTTGAGAAAACGCTGAACTAATACTAGACCTTTTTTGTGGACTACAAAACATCTGAAGTAAACTTTTGTTTCGTTGATGTAGTGGGTCTATTGTGACTAATTTATTTGGACCGTAGAATACGGGATTCTTGCACAGAGAGTAGGAAAGTTAGCACTGATTTTGGTGTGATGAGTGGTGATTTTGCTTTGTAGTGGATGAAGTAGCCCCTTTCTATAATGTTCAGTACCTATTTACCATTTACATCCACGTGGTATGCCAGTGCTCCACATGTAGGAGTGGATAATTATCGGCGGGAGTGTTAGAGGATCACTGGCGATTCTCAGATGAGTTTCTCCCTCTAGAATGTGAGGTGGCTATTTCTTCTTTTGATACTGATGTTAGTATTGCTGTTCCTGCCCTTTCTTTTGTTCATAGGTGTTAGAAATGAGGTCTCAAGTTGGCAGTCGGTTTGCACCTTGTCCAAGTAGGGACCCTCACTCTAGTCAGGATAAGGGAGATACCCGCTCAGATAACCTCTGCTCACCCCCTTGGTAGCTTGGCACGAACAGTCAGGCTTATCTCAAAGCAAGGTGTAAAGCATTTGCACATAACACACAGTAATAAGTGAAAACACTACAAAAAGACACCACACCAGTTTTAGAAAAATAGCCGATATTTATCTGTGTAAAACAAGACAAAACTGAGAAAAATCCAACATACAGTAATAAAGATATGAATTTAGCAAGAATTTAGCAAGAATTACTTAAAAATACAGTTCCTTGAAGTCAATAGCTCTGTCTGGGACTATCACGGCGTCGAGAGTAACAAACAGTTCAGGCTGGCAGAAGTGTCGTGGGCCAGCTACAATGTTGGGAAAACCCGCAAACAGTACCTTAGAAATGCAGGGCGTCGTGATCCTCGTGATGAGGTCAAGAGAGCGGGTTCGCTGGCACTGCAGTGTCGGTTCCAGAAGATGGTGTGGGGGTTGTCGGGTCCTTGAAGTCACACACGTTGCAGATCGAACTCTGGGCTAATAAAGTCAGGAGCGCTGGCATGGATGGCTTTGAGGCTGTGGTGAGACCAGGGCTGCGGTGCGAAGTGGGGCTGTGTGGCGTGTGGTGTCACCAGGTCATGGTGTACGCAGTGGCGTTGTTGCTGAATGGCTGTTGCCGGTAGGCCCAAGTTGGTGGTGAGGTACAGGATGGGCTCCGTGCAGCATCCACGTCGCAGTGCAGACAGGGATGCCTGGTGATGACACTGGAGTCGATGGACCGGGGCTGAGGTCGGACGGGACGGTGCTTTGTGGACCTCATGAGCGGTTTCCACATGTCACAGTACAGGCAGCGGTGCCAGTGTCAGCAGGAGCGGCATCGTTGGGGATGCCCAAGCTGCAGTGTGAGCAAGGTGATGCCGGAGTGCGGGGCCCACAGGTCACGGTGCAAGCAGCGGCTCGGTGGCGGCATCAGATGGCGGATTTGGTGAGACCAGGGTTGCGGTGAGGCTCTGTGCGGCGCCAGCAGGTCACAGTGCAGGCCAGCGGCGTCGTTGGCAGCTTCGATGTGGTTTTTCTTCTTGAACAGCACAAAATACACAGTTCCCAGTGCTGTAGGCAGATGAAACTGAAGACTTTGGTATCTTGAGACTTACAACAGGAGGCAAGCTCTTCTCCAAGCCCTTGGAGAACTTTCTGAAGCAGGATACACAGAGAAGTTCACCCTTTGTTTTTTTTAAAGTCCGATCTAGCAACTGCAGGCCAACCCTCAAGGCACACACAGCAAAGGGCAGTACTCCTCCTCCAGCTCTTCAGCTCTTCTCTTTGGCAGAGGTTTCTCTTGATCCAGAAAGATTCTAAAAGTCTGGGGTTTTGGGTCCACTACTTATACCCCTTTCTGCCTTTGAAGTAGGCATACGTCAAAGGAAAGTCTCTGTTGTTCACAAGATCCTGCCATTCCCAGGCCTGAACCCAGACACAGTCCACGGGGTCAAAGACTGCATTGTGTGAGGGCAGGCACACCCCTTTCAGGTATAAGTAACCACTTCGCCATCCACTGTAGCCCAGATAGCCTATCAGGATAGGCAATCTACACCCCAGCTCCCTTTGTGTCACGGTCTTTAGAGGGAATTCACAACAGCTCAACTATCAGTCTGAACCAGACGTGGAAAAGTCACATTAACATTGCAGCCGGCTCATAATAGAGATGTGTGCACCCTGCCAGGCTGTTCCAGTTGTATTGGCATCGACGACCTGCACTAGATGAGTGCAGGCAATGGGTCAGACCACAGAATACTGTAAGGTTGTTACCAGCACTTTTGCAATACATTCTTTTCATGGGAACCTATTAAAAGTATTACACTAAGGGCCAGATGTAGCAAGGCTTTTGCGCCTCGCAAAGGCGAAAAACGCCGTTTGCGAGGCGCAAAAGCCCTCACGCTATGCAGAAACACATTTTGAGAGTTGGAACCGACTCGCAAAATGCGTTTCCGACTTGCAAATAGGAAGGTGTGTAGGTTGATTTGCGTCGAGAAAGCGGTCGCAAATCAACTCGCAGTTACCATCCACTTGAAGTGGATGGTAATTCATTCGCAAACGGGAAGGGGTCCCCATGGGACCCCTTCCCCTTTGTGAAATGATCACAAATGATCACAAAAATATTTTTTCAGAGCAGGTAGTGGTCCTATGGACCACTGCCTGCTCTGAAAAAAAAAAAAAAAAAGGTTTCGGTATTTTTTTTCCAAGTGCAGCTCGTTTTCGTTTAAGGAAAACGGGCTGCAGATGGAAAAAAAAAACTGCTTTATTTAAAAGCAGTCACGGACATGGTGGTCTGCTGTCTCCAGCAGGCCACCATCCCCGTGAGTGCCCAGACTCGCAATGCGAGTCGCAGAAGGTGTCTGAGACACCTTTCTGCATAGCAAATTGCGAGTTGCAATCTGCGAGTCGCTGCGAGTCGCAATCTGCCACCTACCTGCATCTGGCCCTTAGCACAGTGTGGTTGCTATTACTAAACATGGAACGTCTGGTAGCGCGGTAAGGATTCACACATTGGATTGTTTGCACATTTTGCAGAGTCGATTATACTCTGTACTGCCCATTCTATTGTTTGTGTAGCATATTTCCTACCTTGTGTGATTGTTTCTTTAAACTACTGCCTTACCTATTCAATACATATACATCACTATTCCCTAGTGCACCAACCAGGATTTAAATTAGCCACCCTCCTATTTGACACAAAAACTTCAGAAATTATCACATTAACCAATTGAGTTTCCCAGTTTCCAGAACAATGTATTTCACACAGAGTAGTTTAACTTGCATTTACTGTTCATTTCAGGTGCATACATTATATTGTAGCTCCTCCCACTCTGCCCTGATTGACACAACCCTAATCCAGCTCAAAGTTCTGCAGCGGTATATTGTGATTTTACAAATGAAGGCTAAAATAAACAAATGTAAATATTAGAAGCCAATTAATTTAGAAAAAGACTAAAATATAGACTGTCTGGGCCCTGTTTGCTCACTGTGTCCCCCACCCTGCTAAGACCCGGGTACCCTTGCCTTGAGAGGTGAACTGCAGGTGAATTTGGGATCCTGATTTTATTTTTGCCTCAGCACACACAAGATCCTGCATGTGCACTGCATGCTAGGCCCAAAACTGACAATAAGGTCCAGAGCCTGGCTCTGGGGATGAAGAGGAACACTAAAGGCACGGTCACAAGGCTACGGCCACTAACCATGTACAGTGAGTGGTGGTGGAATGTACCATGTTCTTCGAGGTCACTAGTAGAACAGGCTTTTTTACCTGTTCGAGGAAGACCACGATGCCTTCAGGCCATTGAGTAAAGTTCAATTCAGGTGTCATGACCAAAATCCTGCAATGACATCCCTGTTTGAATTTCGATTCCTGTGTATTTATATTATAAAGGTAGCACGGCTCTCTATTGTCTTCCATTGTATATTTATAGTATAAAGGTAGCAGGGCTCTATATTGTCTACATTTGTATATTTATAATATATAAACATAGGGGGGCTCTATATTGTTTACACCTGTGTGTATATATAGTATAAAGGTATCTGGGCTCTACATTGTCTACACTTGTATATTTATAGTATAAAGGTAGTGGGGCTCTATATTGTTTACAAATGTGTATTTATAGTATAAGGGTAGCGCAGCTCTATATTGTCTACACTTGTATATTTATAGTATAAAGGTAGCAGGGCTCTATATTGTCTTCCATTGTATATTTATAGTATAACGGTAGCCGGGCTTTATATTGTCTACATTTGTATATTTATAATATATAAACATAGGGGGGCTGTATATTGTTTACACCTGTGTGTGTATATATAGTATAAAGGTATCGGGGCTCTATATTGTCTACACTTGTATATTTATAGTATGAAGGTAGTGGGGCTCTATATTGTTTACACATGTGTATTTATAGTACAAAGGTAGCGTGGTTCTATATTGTCTACACTTCTATATATATAGCATATAAAGGTAGCTGGGCTCTATATTGTCTACATTTGTATATTTATAGTATAAAGGTAGCGGTGCTCTATATTGTCTACACATGTGTATTTATAGTATAAAGGTGGTGCGTCTCTATATTGTCTACATTTGTATATTTATAGTATAAAGGTAGCGGTGCTCTATATTGTCTACACTTGTATATTTATAGTATAACGGTAGTAGGGCTTTATATTGTCTACATTTGTATATTTATAATATAAACATAGAGGGGCTCAATATTGTTTACACCTGTGTTTATATAGTATAAAGGTAGCGGGGGCTCTATATTGTCTACACTTGAATTTTGAGTCACGTGTATTTATAGTATAAAGGTAGCAGCGCTCTATATTGTCTACACTGCTATATTTGTAGTATAAACATAGAGGGGCTCTATATTGTTTACACCTGTGTATGGTATAAAGGTAGTGCGGCTCTATATTGTCTACACTTGTATATTTATAGTATAAAGGTAGCAGGGCTCTATATTGTCTACACTTGGATATTGATAGTATAAAGATAGCGGGGCTCTATATTGTCTACACTTGTATATTTATAGTATAAAGGTAGCGGGCCTCTATATTGTCTACACTTCTATATTTATAGTATAAAGGTAGCGGGGCTCTATATTGTCTACACTTGTACATTTATAGTATAAAGGTAGCGGGCTCTATATTGTCTACACTTGAATTTTGAGTCACATGTATTTATAGTATAAAGGTAGCGGGGCTCTATATTGTCTACACTTCTATATTTGTAGTATAAACATAGAGGGGCTCTATATTGTTTACACCTGTGTATTTATGGTATAAAGGTGGTGCGGCTCTATATTGTCTACAGCTGTATATTTATAGCATAAAGGTAGGGGACCTCTATATTGTCTACACTTGTACATTTATAGTGTAAATGTAGCGGGCTCTATATTGTCTACACTTGTATATTTATAATATGAAGGTAGTGGGGCTCTATATTGTCTACACTTGTATATTCATAGTATAAAGATAGCGGGCTCTATATTGTCTACACTTCTATATTTATAGTATAAAGGTAGCGGGGCTCTATATTGTCTACACTTCTATATTTATAGTATAAAGGTAGCGGGGCTCTATATTGTCTACACTTGTATATCTATAGTGTAAAGGTAGCTGGGCTCTATATTGTCTACACTTCTATATTTATAGTATAAAGGTAGCGGGGCTCTATATTGTCTACTCTTGCATATTTATAGTATGAAGGTAGCGGGGGCTCTATATTGTCTACACTTGAATTTTGAGTCACGTGTATTTATAGTATAAAGGTAGTAGGGCTCTATATTGTCTACACTTCTATATTTGTAGTATAAACATAGAGGGGCTCTATATTGTTTACACCTGTGTATTTATGGTATAAAGGTAGGGGACCTCTATATTGTCTACACTTGTATATTTATAGTGTAAATGTAGCGGGCTCAATATTGTCTACACTTGTATATTTATAGTATGAAGGTAGCGGGGATCTATATTGTCTACAATTGTATATTCATAGTATAAAGATAGCGGGCTCTATATTGTCTACACTTCTATATTTATAGTATAAAGGTAGCGGGGCTCTATATTGTCTACACTTGTATATTCATAGTATAAAGGTAGCGGGGGCTCTATATTGTCTACACTTGTATATTTATAGTATAAACGTAGAAGGTCTCTATACTGTCTTCACTTGTATATTTATATATAAAGGTAGCGGGCTGTATATTGTCTACAATTGTATATTTATAGTATAAACATAGAGGGGCTGTATATTGTTTACACTTGGATATTTATAGTATAAACGTAGCGGGGCTCTATATTGTCTACACTTGTCTATTTATTTATAGTATAAAGGTAGCAGGGCTCTATATTGTTTACACATGTATTTATAGTATAAAGGTAGCTGGGCTCTATATTGTCTAGACTTGTATATTTATAGTATAAAGGTAGATGGGCTCTATATTGTTTACACATGTGTATTTAGAGTTGAAAGGTAGCGTGGCTCTATATTGTCTACACTTGTATATTTATAGTATAAAGGTAGCTGGGCGCTATATTGTCTAGCCTTGTATATTTATAGTATAAACGAGAAGGGGCTCTATATTGTCTACACTTGTATATTTATATTATAAAGGTAGCGGGGCTCTATGTTGTCTACACTTGTATGTTTATAGTATAAACGTGGAGGGGCTCTATATTGTTTACACCTGTGTATATACAGTATAAAGGGAGAAGGGCTCTATATTGTCTACACTTGTATATTCATTGTATAAACATAGAGGGGCTCTATATTGTTTACATCTATGTATTTATAGTATAAAGGTAGCGCAGCTCTTTATTGTCTATACTTGTATATTTATAGTATAAAGGTAGCAGGGCTCTATATTGTCTACACTTGTATATTTATAGAATAAATGTAGCGGGGCTCTATATTGTTTACACCTGTGTATATATAGTATAAAGGTAGCGCAGCTCTTTATTGTCTATACTTGTATATTTATAGTATAAAGGTAGCAGGGCTTTATATTGTCTACACTTTCATATTTATAGTATAAATGTAGATGTAAATGTAGAGGGGCTCTATATTGTCTACACTTGTATATTTATAGTATAAAGGTAGCAGGGTTCTATATTGTCTACACTTGTATATTTATAGTATAAAAGGAGCATGCTCTATATTGTCTACACTTGTATATTTATAGTATAAAGATAACGGGGCTCTATATTGTCTACACTTGTATATTTATAGTATAAAGGTAGCGGGGCTCTATATTGTCTACACTTCTATATTTGTAGTATAAACACAGAGGCGCTCTATATTGTTTACACCTGTGTATTTATAGTATAAAGGCAGTGCGGCTCTATTTTGTCTACACTTGTATATTTATAGTATAAAGGTAAGGGGCGTCTATATTGTCTACACTTGTATATATATATAGTGTAAATGTAGCGGGGCTCTATGTCTACACTTGTATATTTATAGTATAAAGGTAGCGGGCTCTATATTGTCTACCTTGTATATTTATAGTAAAAAGGTAGCGGGGCTCTATATTGTCTACACTTCTATATTTATAGTATAAAGGTAGCGGAGCTCTATATTGTCTACACTTGTATATTTATATATAAAGGTAGCGGAGCTGTATATTGTCTACACTTGTATATTTATTTATAGTCTAAACATAGAGGGGCTCTATATTGTTTACACTTGTATATTTATAGTATAAAGGTAGCGGGGCTCTATATTGTCTACACTTGTATATTTATAGTATAAAGGTAGCGGGGCTCTATATTGTCTACACTTCTATATCTGTAGTATAAAGGTAGCGGGGCTCTATATTGTCTACACTTGTATATTTATAGTATAAAGGTAGCGGGGCTCTATATTGTCTACACTTGTATATTTGTAGTATAAACATAGAGGGGCTCTATATTGTTTACACCTGTGTATTTATAGTATAAAGGCAGTGCAGCTCTATTTTGTCTACACTTGTATATTTATAGTATAAAGGTAAGGGGCGTCTATATTGTCTACACTTGTATATATATAGTGTAAATGTAGCGGGGCTCTATGTCTACACTTGTATATTTATAGTATAAAGGTAGCGGGCTCTATATTGTCTATACTTGTGTATTTATCGTATAAAGGTAGCGGGGCTCTATATTGTTTACACATGTGTATTTATAGTATAAAGGTAGCGGGGCTCTATATTGTCTACACTTGTATATAGTATAAAGGTAGCAGGGCTCTATATTGTCTACTCTTGTATATTTATAGTATAAAGGTAGAGGGGCTCTATATTGTTTACACATGTGTATTTATAGTATAAAGGTAGCATGGCTTTATATTGTCTACACTTGTATATTTATAGTATAAAGGTAGCTGGGCTCTATATTGTCTACACTTGTATATTTATAGTGTAAAGGTAGCGGGGCTCTATATTGTCTACACTTGCATATTTATAGAATATAGGTAGCGGGCTCTATATTGTCTACCTTGTATATTTATAGTATAAAGGTAGCGCATCTCTATATTGTCTACACTTGTATATTTATAGTATAACGGTAGCAGGGCTCTATATTGTCTACACTTGTATATTTATAGTATAAAGCTAGCGCGGCTCTATATTGTCTACATTTGTATATTTATAATATAAAGATAGAGGGGTTCTCTATTGTTTACACCTGTGTGTATATATAGTATAAAGGTAGCGTGGCTCTATATTGTCTACCTTGTATATTTATAGTATAAAGGTAGCGGGGCTCTATATTGTCTACACTTCTATATTTATAGTATAAAGGTAGCGGAGCTCTATATTGTCTACACTTGTATATTTATAGTATAAAGGTTGCATGGCTCTATATTGTCTACACTTGTATATTTATAGTATAAAGGTAGCGGAGCTGTATATTGTCTACACTTGTATATTTATAGTATAAAGGTAGCGGAGCTGTATATTGTCTACACTTGTATATTTATAGTATAAAGGTAGCGGGCTGTATATTGTCTACAATTGTATATTTATAGTATAAACATAGAGGGGCTCTATATTGTTTACACTTGGATATTTATAGTATAAACGTAGTGGGGCTCTATATTGTCTACGCTTGTCTATTTATAGTAGAAAGGTAGCAGGACTCTATATTGTTTACGCATGTATTTATAGTATAAGGGTAGCAGGGCTCTATATTGTCTACACTTCCATATTTATAGTATAAAGGTAGCTGGGCTCTATATTATCTAGACTTGTATATTTATAGTATAAAGGTAGAGGGGCTCTATATTGTTTACACATGTGTATTTATAGTATAAAGGTAGCGTGGCTCTATATTGTCTAAACTTATATATTTATAGTATAAAGGTAGCTGGGCTCTATATTGTCTAGACTTGTATATTTATAGTATAAACGTAGAGGGGCTCTATATTGTCTACACTTGTATATTTATAGTATAAAGGTAGCTGGTGTAGGAGGCTGGTCTGGCTTGTAGTGAGTACCAAGGGGTACTTACACCTTGCACCAGGCCCAGGTATCCCTTATTAGTGTATAGGGGTGTCTAGCAGCTTAGGCTGATAGAAAATGGTAGCTTAGCAGAGCAGCTTAGGCTGAACTAGGAGACGAGTGAAGCGCCTACAGTACCACTAGTGTCACTTGCACAATATCATAAGAAAACACAATACACAGATATACTAAAAATAAAGGCACTTTATTTTTATGACAATATGCCAAAGTATCTCAGTGAGTACCCTCAGTATGAGGATAGCAAATATACACAAGTTATATGTACACAATACCCAAAATATGCAGTAATAGCAATAGAAAACAGTGCAAACAATGTATAGTCACAATAGAATGCAATGGGGGCACATAGGGATAGATGCAACACAAACCATATACTCTAGAAGTGGAATGCGAACCACGAATGGACACCAAACCTATGTGACCTTGTAGAGGGTTGCTGGGACTGTAAGAAAACAGTGAGGGTTCGAAAAATAGCCCACCCCAAGACCCTGAAAAGTGGGTGCAAAGTGCACCTAAGTTCCCCAAAGAGCACAGAAGTCGTGATAGGGGAATTCTGCAGGAAAGACCAACACCAGCAATGCAACAACGATGGATTTCCAGACGAGAATACCTGTGGAACAAGGGGACCAAGTCCAAAAGTCACGATCAAGTCGGCAGTGGGCAGATGCCCAGGAAATGCCAGCTGTGGGTGCAAAGAAGCTGCCACAGGATGGTAGAAGCTGAGGATTTTGCACGAACGACAAGGGCTAGAAACTTCCCCTTTGGAAGATGGATGTCCCACGCCGTGAAGAGTCGTGCAGAAGTGTTTTCCCGCAGAAAGACCGCAAACAAGCCTTGCTAGCTGCAAAGCGCAAGGTTAGGGTTTTTGGATGCTGCTGTGGCCCAGGAGGGACCAGGATGTCGCCAATTGCGTGAGGGGACAGAGGGGGCATCCAGCAAGACAAGGAGCCCTCTCAGAAGCAGGCAGCACCCGCAGAAGTGCTGGAACAGGCACTACGAAGTGGAGTGAAACGGTGCTCACCTGAAGTAGCACAAGAGAGTCCCACGCCGCCGGAGGACAACTCAGGAGGTCGTGCAATGCAGGTTAGAGTGCCGTGGACCCAGGCTTGGCTGTGCACAAAGGAAATCCTGGAAAAGTGCACAGGAGCCGGAGTAGCTGCAAAACACGCGGTTCCCAGCAATGCAGTCTGGCGTGGGGAGGCAAGGACTTACCTCCACCAAACTTGGACTGAAGAGTCACTGGACTGTGGGAGTCACTTGGACAGAGTTGCTGAGTTCAAGGAACCTCGCTCGTCGTGCTGAGAGGAGACCCAGAGGACCGGTGATGCAGTTCTTTGGTGCCTGCGGTTGCAGGGGGAAGATTCCGTCGACCCACAGGAGATTTCTTCTGAGCTTCTAGTGCAGAGAGGAGGCAGACTACCCCCACAACATGCACCACCAGGAAAACAGTCGAGAAGGCGGCCGGATCAGCGTTACAGTGTCGCAGTAGTCGTCTTTGCTACTTTGTTGCAGTTTTGCAGGCTTCCATCGCGGTCAGCAGCCGATTCCTTGGCAGAAGGAGAAGAGAGAGATGCAGAGGAACTCTGATGAGCTCTTGCATTCATTATCTAAGGAATTCCCCAAAGCAGAGACCCTAAATAGCCAGAAAATAGGGTTTGGCTACTTAGCGGAGACGATAGGCTAGCAACACCTGAAGGAGCCTATCAGAAGGAGTCTCTGACGTCACCTGCTGGCACTGGCCACTCAGAGCAGTCCAGTGTGCCAGCAGCACCTCTGTTTCCAAGATGGCAGAGGTCTGGAGCACACTGGAGGAGCTCTGGGCACCTCCCACGGGAGGTGCAAGTCAGGGGAGTGGTCACTCCCCTTTCCTTTGTCCAGTTTCGCGCCAGAGCAGGGCTGAGGGGTCCCTGAACCGGTGTAGACTGGCTTATGCAGAAATGGGCACCATCTGTGCCCATGAAAGCATTTCCAGAGGCTGGGGGAGGCTACTCCTCCCCTGCCTTAACACCTTTTTCCAAAGGGAGAGGGTGTAACACCCTCTCTCTGAGGAAGTCCTTTGTTCTGCCTTCCTGGGCCAAGCCTGGCTGGACCCCAGGAGGGCAGAAACCTGTCTGAGGGGTTGGCATCAGCAGCAGCTGCAGTGAAACCCCTGAAAAGGCAGTTTGGCAGTACCCAGGTCTGTGCTAGAGACCCGGGGAATCATGGGATTGTCTCCCCAATACCAGGATGGCATTGGGGGGGGCAATTCCATGATCTTAGACATGTTACATGGCCATGTTCGGAGTTACCATTGTGAAGCTACACATAGGTAGTGACCTATGTGTAGTGCACGCGTGTAATGGTGTCCCCGCACTCACAAAGTCCGGGGAATTTGCCCTGAACCATGTGGGGGCACCTTGGCTAGTGCCAGGGTGCCCACACACTAAGTAACGTAGCCCCCAACCTTTACCAGGTAAAGGTTAGACATATAGGTGACTTATAAGTTACTTAAGTGCAGTGGTAAATGGCTGTGAAATAACGTGGACGTTATTTCACTCAGGCTGCAGTGGCAGGCCTGTGTAAGAATTGTCAGAGCTCCCTATGGGTGGCAAAAGAAATGCTGCAGCCCATAGGGATCTCCTGGAACCCCAATACCCAGGGTACCTCAGTACCATATACTAGGGAATTATAAGGGTGTTCCAGTATGCCAATGTGAATTGGAAAAATTGGTCACTAGCCTGTTAGTGACAATTTGGAAAGAAATGAGAGAGCATAACCACTGAGGTTCTGATTAGCAGAGCCTCAGTGAGACAGTTAGTCATAACACAGGTAACACATACAGGGCACACTTATGAGCACTGGGGCCCTGGCTTGCAGGGTCCTAGTGACACATACAACTATAACACCATATATACAGTGAAATATGGGGGTAACATGCCAGGCAAGATGGTACTTTCCTACACAACCCCCCCCCCCCCCAAACGAAGGACAATAAGACTAGCCATTTCCTGATGAGTCTTCATTGTCTAAGTGGAAATATCTGGAGAGTCCATCTGCATTGGAGTGGGTACTCCCAGGTCTATGTTCCACTGTATAGTCCATCTCCTGTAGGGATATGGACCACCTCAACAATTTAGGATTTTCACCTTTCATTTGTTTTAGCCAAAGTAGAGGTTTGTGGCCTGTCTGAACAATGAAGTGAGTGCCAAACAGGTATGGCCTCAACTTCTTCAGTGCCCAGACCACAGCAAAGGCCTCCCTCTCTATGGCAGACCAACGCTTTTCTCTAGGGGTCAACCTCCTGCTGATAAAAGCAACAGGTTGATCCTGGCCCTCAGAATTAAGTTGTGATAAGACTGCCCCTACCCCTAATTCAGATGCATCAGTTTGGACAATGAATTTTTTGGAGTAACAGGGGCTTTTCAGGACAGGTGCAGAGCACATGGCCTGCTTCAGCTCCTCAAAAGCTTTCTGACAGTTTGCTGTCCATAATACCTTCTTAGGCATTTTTTTAGATGTGAGGTCATTAAGAGGGGCTACAATGGAGCCATAGTTCTTTATGAACCTCCTGTGGTACCCAGTGAGGCCTAAAAAGGCTCTCACCTGAGTCTGAGTTGTAGGGGTAACCCAATTTATAATAGTTTGGATTTTTCCCTGAAGTGGTGCAATCTGTTCTCCACCTACCAGGTGTCCCAGATAAACCACTTTCCCCTGCCCTATCTGGCACTTTGAAGCCTTGATAGTGAGGCCTGCCTTTTGCAGGGCCTCCAAAACTTTCCATAGGTGGACCAGGTGATAATCCCAGCTGGAGCTAAAGACAGCTATATCATCTAGATATGCTGCACTAAAAGCTTCCAGCCCTTGCAGGACTGTATTCACCAACCTTTGAAAAGTGACAGGTGCATTTTTCAATCCAAAAGGCATTACTGTGAATTGGTAATGGCCTCCAATGGTTGAAAATGCAGTTTTTGCTTTTGTATCTTCTGATAATTTGATCTGCCAATACCCTGCAGTCAAATCAAAAGTGCTTAGATACTTGGCAGATGCCAGTGTATCTATTAGCTCATCTGCCCTGGGTATAGGGTGAGCATCAGTTTTGGTTACCTGGTTGAGACTTCTGTAGTCTACACAAAACCGCATTTCCTTCTTTCCATCCTTGGAATGAGGTTTTGGTACAAGTACCACAGGAGAGGCCCATGGACTTTCAGAGTGCTCAACCACTCACAGTTCAAGCATTTTCTGTACTTCTTGCTTTATGCAGTCTCTGACATGGTCAGGTTGCCTATAGATCTAATTTTGACAGGCAAGCTGGTTCCAGTATCTATAGTGTGCTCACACCAAGAAGTGGTGCCTGGCACAGTAGAGAAGAGTTCAGAAAACTGACCCAGGAGATTTATGCAGTGGTCTTTCTGCTCAGCAGTAAGACAATCTGCCAGTACTACACCTTCCACTAGAACATCTTGTTCTGTGGAAGAGAAGAGATCAGGGAGAGGGTCACTCTCTTCTTCCTGTTCTTCATCTGTTGCCATGAGCAGGGTGAGATCAGCCCTGTCATAGTAGGGTTTCAGGCGATTGACATGGAGCACCCTAAGGGGACTCCTGGCAGTGCCTAAGTCAACTAAGTAGGTGACTTCACCCTTCTTTGCAACAATTATGTGGGGTCCACTCCATTTATCTTGGAGTGCTCTTGGTGCCACAGGCTCCAAGACCCACACTTTCTGCCCTGCTTGGTACTGAACCAAAACAGCCTTCTGGTCATGCCATTGCTTCTGGAGCTCTTGGCTGGCCTGAAGGTTTTTACTGGCCTTTTTCATGTACTCAGCCATCCTAGATCTGAGGCCAAGTACATAGTCCACTATGTCTTGCTTTGGAGCTTTTAAAGGTTGTTCCCAACCCTCCTTAACAAGTGTTAGAGGACCTCTCACAGGGTGTCCAAATAGGAGTTCAAAGGGGCTGAAGCCCACTCCTTTTTGGGGTACCTCCCTGTAAGCAAAAATGAGGCAAGGTAACAGGATATCCCATCTCCTGCAGAGTTTTTCAGGGAGTCCCATAATCATGCCTTTGAGAGTTTTTTTTAAATCTCTCCACCAGTCCATTTGTTTGTGGATGATAGGGTGTAGTGAACTTGTATCACACCACATTCCTTCCACATGGCTTTTAAGTAAGCAGACATGAAATTGCTTCCCCTGTCTGATACCACCTCTTTTGGGAAACCCACCCTGGAAAAGATTCCCAGGAGGGCCTTTGCCACTGCAGGAGCTGTAGTGGTCCTTAGAGGAATTGCTTCAGGATATCTGGTGGCATGGTCCACTACCACCAAGATAAACCTATTGCCTGAAGCAGTAGGAGGGTCAAGGGGGCCAACTATGTCAACCCCTACCCTTTCAAAGGGAACCCCAACCACAGGCAGTAGAATAAGGGGTGCCTTTGGAGTGCCACCTGTCTTGCCACTGGCTTGACAGGTTTCACAGGACTTACAAAATTCCTTTGTGTCATCTGACATTCTAGGCCAATGAAACAAGGGGACAAGCCTGTCCCAAGTTTTCATTTGCCCCAAATGTCCAGCTAAGGGAATGTCGTGGGCTAGAGTTAGGAGGAACTTTCTGTACTCCTGAGGAATCACCAATCTCCTGGCAGCTCCAGGTTTTGGATCCCTTGCTTCAGTGTACAAGAGGTTGTCCTCCCAGTAAACTCTGTGAGAGTCACTGACATCCCCATTTGCTTGTTTGACAGCTTGCTGCCTTAGACCCTCTAGTGTGGGACAGGTATGCTGTGCCACACTCAGCTCCTCCCTGGCAGGCCCCCCTTCACCCAAAAGCTCAGCAGTGTCTGCTTCCACCTCCTCTGGTGTAGGTTCTGCACAGGGTGGAAATTCTTCTTCCTCAGAAGTAGAATCCACTGTAGAGGGAGGGATAGTAGGTAGTGATTTACCCTTACTAACCCTAGCTTTAGGGAGCACTTGGTCCATTCTTCCAGGATCCAAGTCACTCTGTCCTTTTTGATTTTTGGCCTGAGCCCTGGTCAAAGCAAAAATATGCCCTGGAATGCCCAGCATTGCTGCATGAGCCTCCAACTCCACTTCTGCCCATGCTGATGTCTCTAAATCATTTCCTAATAGACAGTCTGCAGGTAAATCTGAGGCAACCATAACTTTCTTTGGACCAGTAACCCCCCCTGCCCCCAGTTGAGATTCACAACAGCCATGGGGTGGCTAAGAGTGTTGTTATGAGCATCGGTTACTTGGTACTGGTGACCAAGTAGGTGTTGTTCAGGGTGGACCAGTTTCTCTATTACCATTGTAACACTGGCACCTGTGTCCCTGTAGGCCTGAACCTCTACACCATTTATTAGGGGTAGTTGCTTGTACTTATCTATGTTAAGGGGACAAGCAACCAAGGTGGCTAAATCAATAGCCCCCTCAGAGACTAACACAGCCTCTGTGGTCTCCCTAATTAGACCAACCCCAACTAAGTTACCAAAAGTGAGCCCAGCTACTCCCTTGGATTGGCTATTAGTAGGTTTGCTCCCACCACCACTGCTATTACTAGGGGCACTAGGTGTAGCAGCAGGGGTTGTAGTGGTAGGAGGCTTGGTGCTTTTCTTTGGACAACTGGGACCTGTTGTCCAATGGCCTTTTATTTTACATAAATAGCACCATGGTTTCTTTTCTTTGTTTTGATTTGAAGAGGATTTGGGCCCACCACCCCCACCAGAGTGTTTTTGTGGGCCTGATGAAGACTCATTTTTAGATTTGTCCCCACCCTTGTCAGAAGACTTACCATCCTTCTTCTTGCCATCTTTGTCACCCCCTGTATGAACTTTTCTGTTCACTCTTGTTCTGACCCATTTGTCTGCCTTCTTTCCCAATTCTTGGGGATAGGTCAGATCAGAGTCCACCAGGTACTGGTGTAACTAATCAGACACACAATTATTAAGAATATGCTCTCTCAGGATTAAGTTATACAGGCTTTCATAATCAGTAACTTTACTGCCATGTAACCACCCCTCCAAGGCCTTCACTGAATGGTCAACAAAGTCTACCCAGTCTTGTGAAGACTCCTTTTTGGTTTCTCTGAACTTCATCCTGTACTGTTCAGTGGTTAAGCCATAACCATCAAGGAGTGCATTCTTAATAACTGTAAAATTATTGGCATCACTTTCCTTTACAGTAAGGAGCCTATCCCTACCCTTTCCACTGAAAGATAGCCATAGGATAGCAGCCCACTGCCTTTGAGGGACATCCTGTACAACACAGGCCCTCTCAAGTGCAGCAAACCACTTGTTAATGTCATCCCCCTCCTTGTAAGGGGGAACTATCTTGTGAAGATTCCTAGAATCATGCTCTTTTGCAGGATGACTATTTGGAATACTGCTGCTGCCACCATGGGATTCCAATCCCAATTTCTGTCTTTCTCTTTCTATCTCTAAGGACTGCCTATCTAAATCCAGCTGTTGCTTCTTGAGCTTCAGCCTGGATTCTTCCACTCTCAGTTTATTGATCTCCCTTTCTAACACTCTGTCATCAGGGTGGGTGGGTGAGGCATGTCTTGAAACAGAAGTATGGTGAGAATGAACAGAAAGAGACCTGGCCCTAACAGATGGCACACTAACAACCTGGCTAACAGAAGTAACACTCCTACTATTATGAGAAGGAACACTCTTACTGTGATGTGAGTTCACATCAGTACCAGCTATGCTAGGTGGTCTGCTAATGGGCAGGTGTAGGAGGCTGGACTGGCTTGTAGTGAGTACCAAGGGGTACTTGCACCTTGCACCAGGCCCAGTTATCCCTTATTAGTGTATAGGGTGTCTAGCAGCTTAGGCTGATAGATAATGGTAGCTTAGCAGAGCAGCTTAGGCTGAACTAGGAGACGTGTGAAGCTACTACAGTACCACAAGTGTCACTTGCACAATATCATAAGAAAACACAATACACAGTTATACTAAAAATAAAGGTACTTTATTTTTATGACAATATGCCAAAGTATCTTAGAGTGTACCCTCAGAGTGAGGATAGCAAATATACACAAGTTATATGTACACAATACCAACAATATGCAGTATAGTCTTAGAAAACAGTGCAAACAATATATAGTTACAATAGGATGCAATGGGAACACATAGGGATAGGGTCAACACAAACCATATACTCCAAAAGTGGAATGCGAACCACGAATGGACCCCAAACCTATGTGACCTTGTAGAGGGTCGCTGGGACTATTAGAAAATAGTGAGAGTTAGAAAATTAGCCCTCCCCAAGACCCTGAAAAGTGAGTGCAAAGTGCACTAAAGTTCCCCAAAAGACAAAGAAGTCGTGATAGAGGAATAATGCAGGAAAGACACAAACCAACAATGCAACAACTGTGGATTTCCAATCTAGGGTACCTGTGGAACAAGGGGACCAAGTCCAAAAGTCACAAGCAAGTCGGAGATGGGCATATGCCCAGGAAATGCCAGCTGTGGATGCAAAGAAGCTTCTACTGGACAGAAGAAGCTGAGGTTTCTGCAGGAACGAAAAGGGCTAGAGACTTCCCCTTTGGTGGACGGATCCCTCTCGCCGTGGAGAGTCGGGCAGAAGTGTTTTCCCGCCGAAAGAACGCCAACAAGCCTTGCTAGCTGCAAATCGTGCAGTTAGCGTTTTTGGATGCTGCTGTGGCCCAGGAGGGACCAGGAGGTCGCAAATTGGACCAGGAGAGAGAGGGGACGTCGAGCAAGACAAGGAGCCCTCTCAGCAGCAGGTAGCACCCGCAGAAGTGCCAGAAACAGGCACTACGAGGATGCGTGAAACGGTGCTCACCCGAAGTTACACAAAGGAGTCCCACGTCGCCGGAGACCAACTTAGAAAGTCGTGCAATGCAGGTTAGAGTGCCGTGGACCCAGGCTTGGCTGTGCACAAAGGATTTCCGCCGGAAGTGCACAGGGGCCGGAGTAGCTGCAAAAGTCACGGTTCCCAGCAATGCAGTCTAGCGAGGTGAGGCAAGGACTTACCTCCACCAAACTTGGACTGAAGAGTCACTGGACTGTGGGAGTCACTTGGACAGAGTTGCTGGATTCGAGGGACCTCGCTCGTCGTGCTGAGAGGAGACCCAAGGGACCGGTAATGCAGCTTTTTGGTGCCTGCGGTTGCAGGGGGAAGATTCCGTCGACCCACGGGAGATTTCTTCGCAGCTTCTAGGGCAGAGAGGAGGCAGACTACCCCCACAGCATGCACCACCAGGAAAACAGTCGAGAAGGCGGCAGGATCAGCGTTACAGAGTTGCAGTAGTCGTCTTTGCTACTTTGTTGCAGTGTTGCAGGCTTCCAGCGCGGTCAGCAGTCGATTCCTTGGCAGAAGGTGAAGAGAGAGATGCAGAGGAACTCTGATGAGCTCTTGCATTCGTTATCTAAAGTTTCCCCAGAGACAGAGACCCTAAATAGCCAGAAAAGAGGGTTTGGCTACCTAGGAGAGAGGATAGGCTACTAACACCTGAAGGAGCCTATCAGAAGGA
The DNA here is from genome assembly GCF_031143425.1 of Pleurodeles waltl. Classification (NCBI taxonomy): domain Eukaryota; kingdom Metazoa; phylum Chordata; class Amphibia; order Caudata; family Salamandridae; genus Pleurodeles; species Pleurodeles waltl. The sequence goes on from NC_090442.1 coordinate 12,968,890, forward strand.
GTCTCTGACGTCACCTGGTGGCACTGGCCACTCAGAGCAGTCCAGTGTGCCAGCAGCACCTCTGTTTCCAAGATGGCAGAGGTCTGGAGCACACTGGAGGAGCTCTGGACACCTCCCAGGGGAGGTGCAGGTCAGGGGAGTGGTCACTCCCCTTTCCTTTGTCCAGTTTCGCGCCAGAGCAGGGGCTAAGGGGTCCCTGAACCGGTGTAGACTGGTTTATGCAGAATTGGGCACATCTGTGCCCAAGAAAGCATTTCCAGAGGCTGGGGGAGGCTACTCCTCCCCTGCCTTCACACCATTTTCCAAAGGGAGAGGGTGTAACACCCTCTCTCAGAGGAAGTCCTTTGTTCTGCCATCCTGGGACAAGCCTGGCTTGACCCCAGCGGGGCAGAAACCTGTCTGAGGGGTTGGCAGCAGCAGCAGCTGCAGTGAAACCCCAGAAAAGGCAGTTTGGCAGTACCAGGGTCTGTGCTACAGACCATTGGGATCATGGAATTGTGCCAACAATGCCAGGATGGCATAGAGGGGGCAATTCCATGATCTTAGACATGTTACATGGCCATATTCGGAGTTACCATTGTGAAGCTACATATAGGTATTGACCTATATGTAGTGCACGCGTGTAAGGGTGTCCCCGCACTCACAAAGTTCAGGGAATTGGCCCTGAACCATGTGGGGGCACCTTGGCTAGTGCCAGGGTGCCCTCACACTAAGTAACTTTGCACCTAACCTTTACCAGGTAAAGGTTAGACATATAGGTGACTTATAAGTTACTTAAGTGCAGTGTAAAATGGCTTTGAAATAACGTGGACGTTATTTAACTCAGGCTGCAGTGGCAGGCCTGTGTAAGAATTGTCAGAGCTCCCTATGGGTGGCAAAAGAAATGCTGCAGCCCATAGGGATCTCCTGGAACCCCAATACCCTGGGTACCTCAGTACCATATACTAGGGAATTATAAGGGTGTTCCAGTAAGCCAATGTGAATTGGTAAAATTGGTCACTAGCCTGTTAGTGACAATTTGGAAAGAAATGAGAGAGCATACCCACTGAGGTTCTGGATAGCAGAGCCTCAGTGAGACAGTTAGTCATAACACAGGTAACACAGTCAGGCACACTTATGAGCACTGGGGCCCTGGCTGGCAGGGTCCCAGTGACACATACAACTAAAACAACATATATACAGTGAAAGATGGGGGTAACATGCCAGGCAAGATGGTACTTTCATACACAACCCCCCCCCCAAACGAAGGACAATAAGACTAGCCATGACCTGATGAGTCTTCATTGTCTAAGTGGAAATATCTGGAGAGTCCATCTGCATTGGAGTGGCTACTCCCAGGTCTATGTTCCACTGTATAGTCCATTCCCTGTAGGGATATGGACCACCTCAACAATTTAGGATTTTCACCTTTCATTTGTTTTAGCCAAAGTAGAGGTTTGTGGTCTGTCTGAACAATGAAGTGAGTGCCAAACAGGTATGGCCTCAACTTCTTCAGTGCCCAGACCACAGCAAAGGCCTCCTTCTCTATGGCAGACCAACGCTTTTCTCTAGGGGTCAACCTCCTACTAATAAAAGCAACAGGTTGATCCTGGCCCTCAGAATTAAGTTGTGATAGGACTGCCCCTACTCCTAATTCAGATGCATCAGTTTGGACATAGAATTTTTTAGAGTAACAAGGGCTTTTCAGGACAGGTGCAGAGCACATGGCCTGCTTCAGCTCATCAAAAGCTTTCTGACAGTTTGCTGTCCATAATACCTATTTAGGCATTTTCTTGGATGTGAGGTCATTAAGAGGGGCTGCAATGGAGCCATAGTTCTTAATGAACCTCCTGTAATACCCAGTGAGGCCTAGGAAGGCTCTCACCTGAGTCTGTGTAGTAGGGGGAACCCAATCAATAATTGTTTGGATTTTCCCCTGAAGTGGTGCAATCTGTTCCCCACCAACAAGGTGTCCCAGATAAACCACCTTACCCTGCCCTATCTGGCACTTTGAAGCCTTGATAGTGAGGCCTGCCTTTTGCAGGGCCTCCAAAACTTTCCATAGGTGGACCAGGTGATCATCCCAGTTGGAGCTAAAGACAGCTATATCGTCCAAATATGCTGCACTGAAAGCTTCCAGCCCTTGCAGGACTGTGTTCACCAACCTCTGAAAAGTGGTAGGTGCATTCTTCAATCCAAAAGGCATGACAGTGAACTGGTAATGTCCTCCAATGGTTGAAAATGCAGTTTTAGGTTTAGCATCTTCTGACAATTTGATCTGCCAATACCCTGCAGTCAAGTCAAAAGTGCTTAGATACTTGGCAGATGCCAGTGTATCTATGAGCTCATCTGCCCTGGGTATAGGGTGAGCATCAGTTTTGGTTACCAAGTTGAGACCTCTGTAGTCTACACAAAACCGCATTTCCTTCTTTCCATCTTTGGAATGGGGTTTTGGTACAAGTACCACAGGAGAAGCCCATGGAGTTTCAGAGTGCTCAACCACTCCTAGTTCTAACATTTTCTGGACCTCTTGCTTTATGCAGTCCCTGACATGGTCAGGCTGCCTATAGATCTTACTTTTGACAGGCAAGCTGTCTCCAGTGTCTATAGTGTGCTCACACCAAGAAGTGGTACCTGGCACAGTAGAGAAGAGTTCAGAGAATTGATCTAGGAGATTTATGCAATGGTCTTTCTGCTCAGCAGTAAGACAATCAGCCAAAACTACACCTTCCACAAGAGCATCTTGTTCTGTGGAAGAGAAGAGATCAGGTAGAGGATCACTGTCTTCTTCCTGTCCCTCATCAGTTGCCATGAGCAGGGTGAGATCAGCCCTGTCATAGTAGGGTTTCAGGCGGTTGATATGGAGCACCCTAAGGGGACTCCTGGCAGTGCCTAAGTCAACCAAATAGGTGACTTCACCCTTTTTTTCAACAATTGTGTGGGGACCACTCCATTTATCTTAGAGTGCTCTTGGGGCCACAGGCTCCAAGACCCACACTTTCTGCCCTGGTTGGTACTGAACCAAAACAGCCTTCTGATCATGCCATTGCTTCTGGAGCTCTTGGCTGGCCTGAAGGTTTTTACTGGCCTTTTTCATATACCCAGCCATCCTTGATCTGAGGCCAAGTACATAATCCACAATATCTTGTTTTGGAGCTTTTAAAGGTTGTCCCCAACCCTCCTTGACAAGTGTGAGTGGACCCCTAACAGGGTGTCCAAAAAGAAGTTCAAAGGGGCTGAAGCTCACTCCTTTCTGGGGTACCTCCCTGTAGGCAAAAAGGAGGCATGGTAGAAGGATATCCCATCTCCTGCGGAGTTTTTCAGGGAGACCCATAATCATGCCTTTGAGAGTTTTGTTAAATCTCTCTACCAGTCCATTAGTTTGTGGATGATAGGGTGTAGTGAACTTATAAGTCACACCACACTCCTTCCACATGGCCTTTAAGTATGCAGACATGAAATTGCTTCCCCTGTCTGATACTACTTCCTTTGGGAAGCCCACCCTGGAAAATATTCCCAGGAGGGCCTTTGCCACTGCAGGAGCTGTAGTGGTCCTTAAAGGAATAGCTTCAGGATATCTTGTGGCATGGTCCACTACCACCAAGATAAACCTATTGCCTGAAGCAGTAGGAGGGTCAAGGGGGCCAACTATGTCAACCCCTACCCTTTCAAAGGGAACCCCAACCACAGGCAGTGGAATAAGGGGTGCCTTTGGGGTGCCACCTGTCTTGCCACTGGCTTGACAGGTTTCACAGGACTTACAAAATTCCTTTGTGTCCTCAGACATTCTAGGCCAATGAAACAAGGGAACAAGCCTGTCCCAAGTTTTCATTTGTCCTAGATGCCCAGCTAGGGTAATGTCGTGTGCCAGAGTTAGGAGGAACTTTTTGTACTCCTGAGGAATCACTAATCTCCTGGCAGCTCCAGGTTTAGGATCCCTATGCTCAGTGTACAAGAGGTTGTCCTCCCAGTAAACTCTGTGAGAGTCACTGACATCCCCATTAGCCTGTTTGACAGCTTGCTGTCTCAGACCCTCTAATGTGGGACAGGTTTGCTGTGCCACACTCAGCTCCTCTCTGGCAGGCCCCCCTTCACCCAAAAGCTCAGCAGTATCTGCTTCAAGCTCCTCTGGTGTAGGTTCTGCACAGGGAGGGAATTCTTCTTTCTCTGAAGTTGAATCCACTGTAGAGGGAGGGATAGTAGGAAGTGGTTTGCTTCTACTAGCCCTAGCTTTAGGGAGCACTTGGTCCATTGTTCCAGGATCCAAGCTTCCCTGTCCTTTTTGCTTTTTGGCCTGAGCCCTGGTTAATGCAAACATATTCCCTGGGATGCCCAGCATTGCTGCATGGGCCTCCAACTCCACATCTGACCAAGCTGATGTCTCGAAATCATTTCCTAGTAGACAGTCTACAGGTAAATCTGTGGCTACCACAACTTTCTTTGGACCAGTAACCCCCCCCCCAGTTGAGATTTACAACAGCCATGGGGTGGCTAAGTGTGTTGTTGTGAGCATCGGTTACTTGGTACTGGTGACCAAGTAGGTGTTGTTCAGGGTGGACCAGTTTCTCTATGACCATAGTCACACTGGCACCAGTGTCCCTGTAGGCCTGAACCTCAACACCATTTATTAGGGGTAGCTGCTTGTACTTATCCATATTAAGGGGACAAGCAACTAAGGTGGCTAAATCAATAGCCCCCTCAGAGACTAACACAGCCTCTGTGGCCTCCCTAACAAGGCCAACCCCAACTAAGTTACCAATAGTGAGCCCAGCTACTCCCTTGGATTGGCTATTAGTAGGTTTGCTCCCACCACCACTGCTATTAGTAGGGACACTAGGTGTAGCAGTAGGGGTTGTAGTGGTAGGAGCATTGGTGCTTTTCTTTGGACAACTGGGATCTGTTGTCCAATGGCCTTTTATCTTACATAAATAGCACCATGGTTTCTTTTCCTTGTTCTGATTTGAAGAGGATTTGGGCCCACCACCCCCACCAGAGTGTTTTTGTGGGCCTGATGAAGACTCATTTTTAGATTTGTCCCCAGCCTCGTCAGAAGACTTACCATGCTTCTTCTTGCCATCTTTGTCACCCCCTGTATGAACTTTTCTGTTCACCCTTGTTCTGACCCATTTGTCTGCCTTCTTTCCCAATTCTTGGGGAGAGGTCAGATCAGAGTCCACCAAGTACTGGTGCAACAAATCAGACACACAATTATTAAGAATATGCTCTCTCAGGATCAAGTTATACAGGCTGTCATAATCAGTAACTTTACTGCCATGTAACCACCCCTCCAAGGCCTTCACTGAATGGTCAATGAAATCAACCCAGTCTTGTGAAGATTCCTTTTTGGTCTCTCTGAAATTTATCCTGTATTGTTCAGTGGTTAAGCCATAACCATCCAGGAGTGCATTCTTAAGAACATGGAAATTATTGGCATCACTTTCTTTCACAGTAAGGAGCCTATCCCTACCTTTTCCACTAAATGATAGCCATAGGATAGCAGCCCACTGCCTTTGAGGGACATCCTGTACAACACAGGCCCTCTCAAGTGCAGCAAACCACTTGTTAATGTCATCCCCCTCCTTAAAAGGGGGAACTATCTTGTGCAGATTCCTGGAATCATGCTCTTTTACAGGATGACTATGGGGAATACTGCTGCTGCCACCATGGGTATCTAAACCCACTTTCTGTCTTTCTTTCTCTAGTTCAAAAGACTGTCTATCCAAATCCAGCTGTTGCTTTTTAAGCTTCAGTCTGGTTTGTTCCACTCTCAACTTGTTGAGTTCCCTTTCCAACATTCTGTCATCAGGGTTGGTGGGAGGGACATTCTTAGACACAGAAGAATGAACAGAAGGAGACCTGTCCCTTACAGAAGCCACCCTAACAGCTTGGCTAACAGAAACGTCACTACCAGTGTGGTGAGAATAAATGCTTTTGCTATGATGTGAGACAACACTATTTGTATGGTGTGGCTCTTCATCATTACCAACTATGCTAGACTGTCTAGTAATGGGCAGGCTAGGAACTTTCTTTCCTGAATCTTTTCCTGGGGTAATCCCTGAATCAGATTGGGAACCATTTGCTACTTTTTCAACAGATGTGGCCCCTTTGGCCTTATCTTGTTCTCTAAGCATATTAAGCAATAATTCCAAGGAAGGATTCTTCCCTACACTCAAACCTCTCTCTATGCAGAGACTCCTTGCTCCTTTCCAGCTAAGGTGATCATATGCAATCTTAGACAGGTCAACATTTTGGCCTGTGCCAGACATTTTTAGAGAGAGTTAAAGTGATAGAAAAAGAGTAAAATGTTTTCAGAACTTTTTAGAAAGACAGAAAAAAAAACTTTAAAAACTTTTTAGAACTTTTTTAGAAAGTTTAGAAGTACTTTTCAGCACTTAGAAAAGAGTGAAAAGAGGAAATGCAAAACTTTTTAGCTATGTGTACACACACTGAACTTGTTTTGTATATTTTATTCTTATGAAAAGTACAATGACAAGAGTGGTAAGTAGTCTCAAAACACTTATCCCACCGCTGCACAACCAATGTAGGAGGCTGGACTGGCTTGTGGTGAGTACCAAGGGGTACTTGCACCTTGCACCAGGCCCAGTTATCCCTTATTAGTGTATAGGGTGTCTAGCAGCTTAGGCTGATAGATAATGGTAGCTTAGCAGAGCAGCTTAGGCTGAACTAGGAGACGTGTGAAGTTACTACAGTACCACAAGTGTCACTTGCACAATATCATAAGAAAACACAATACACAGTTATACTAAAAATAAAGGTACTTTATTTTTATGACAATATGCCAAAGTATCTTAGAGTGTACCCTCAGAGTGAGGATAGCAAATATACACAAGTTATATGTACACAATACCAAAAATATGCAGTATAGTCTTAGAAAACAGTGCAAACAATGTATAGTTACAATAGGATGCAATGGGAACACATAGGGATAGGGGCAACACAAACCATATACTCCAAAAGTGGAATGCGAACCACGAATGGACCCCAAACCTATGTGACCTTGTAGAGGGTCGCTGGGACTATTAGAAAATAGTGAGAGTTAGAAAATTAGCCCTCCCCAAGACCCTGAAAAGTGAGTGCAAAGTGCACTAAAGTTCCCCAAAAGACAAAGAAGTTGTGATAGAGGAATACTGCAGGAAAGACAAAAACCAACAATGCAACAACTGTGGATTTCCAATCTAGGGTACCTGTGGAACAAGGGGACCAAGTCCAAAAGTCACAAGCAAGTCGGAGATGGGCATATGCCCAGGAAATGCCAGCTGTGGATGCAAAGAAGCTTCTACTGGACAGAAGAAGCTGAGGTTTCTGCAGGAACGAAAAGGGCTAGAGACTTCCCCTTCAGTGGACGGATCCCTCTCGCCGTGGAGAGTCGTGCAGAAGTGTTTTCCCGCCGAAAGAACGCCAACAAGCCTTGCTAGCTGCAAATCGTGCGGTTAGCGTTTTTGGACGCTGCTGTAGCCCAGAAGGGACCAGGAGGTCGCAAATTGGACCAGGAGAGAGAGGGGACGTCGAGCAAGACAAGGAGCCCTCTCAGCAGCAGGTAGCACCCAGAGAAGTGCCAGAAACAGGCACTACAAGGATGCGTGAAACGGTGCTCACCCGAAGTTACACAAAAGGAGTCCCACGTCCCCGGAGACCAACTTAGAAAGTCGTGCAATTCAGGTTAGAGTGCCGTGGACCCAGGCTTGGCTGTGCACAAAGGAAATCCTGGAAAAGTGCACAGGGGCCGGAGTAGCTGCAAAAGTTGCGGTTCCCAGCAATGCAGTCTAGCGTGGGGAGGCAAGGACTTACCTCCACCAAACTTGGACTGAAGAGTCACTGGACTGTGGGAGTCACTTGGACAGAGTTGCTGAGTTCAAGGGACCTCGCTCGTCGTGCTGAGAGGAGACCCAAGGGACCGGTAATGCAGCTTTTTGGTGCCTGCGGTTGCAGGGGGAAGATTCCGTCGACCCACGGGAGATTTCTTCGGAGCTTCTAGTGCAGAGCGGAGGCAGACTACCCCCACAACATGCACCACCAGGAAAACAGTCGAGAAGGCGGCCGGATCAGCGTTACAGTGTCGCAGTAGTCGTCTTTGCTACTTTGTTGCAGTTTTGCAGGCTTCCAGCGCGGTCAGCAGTCGATTCCTTGGCAGAAGGTGAAGAGAGAGATGCAGAGGAACTCTGATGAGCTCTTGCATTAGTTATCTAAGGAATTCCAAAAAGCAGAGACCCTAAATAGCCAGAAAAGAGGGTTTGGCTACTTAGGAGAGAGGATAGGCTAGCAACACCTGAAGGAGCCTATCAGAAGGAGTCTCTGACGTCACACCTGCTGGCACTGGCCACTCAGAGCAGTCCAGTGTGCCAGCAGCACCTCTGTTTCCAAGATGGCAGAGGTCTGGAGCACACTGGAGGAGCTCTGGGCACCTCACAGGGGAGGTGCAGGTCAGGGTAGTGGTCACTCACCTTTCCTTTGTCCAGTTTGCGCGCCAGAGCAGGGCTGAGGGGTCCCTGAACCGGTGTAGACTGGCTTATGCAGAAATGGGCACCATCTGTGCCCATGAAAGCATTTCCAGAGGCTGGGGGAGGCTACTCCTCCCCTGCCTTAACACCTTTTTCCAAAGGGAGAGGGTGTAACACCCTCTCTCTGAGGAAGTCCTTTGTTCTGCCTTCCTGGGCCAAGCCTGGCTGGACCCCAGGAGGGCAGAAACCTGTCTGAGGGGTTGGCAGCAGCTGCAGTGAAACCCCTGAAAAGGCAGTTTGGCAGTACCCGGGTCTGTGCTAGAGACCCGGGGAATCATGGGATTGTCTCACCTATACCAGGATGGTATTGGGGGGGCAATTCCATGATCTTAGACATGTTACATGGCCATGTTCGGAGTTACCATTGTGAAGCTACACATAGGTAGTGACCTATGTGTAGTGCACACGTGTAATGGTGTCCCCGCAATCACAAAGTCCGGGGAATTTGTCCTGAACCATGTGGGGGCACCTTGGCTAGTGCCAGGGTGCCCACACACTAAGTAACTTAGCCCCAACCTTTACCAGGTAAAGGTTAGACATATAGGTGACTTATAAGTTACTTAAGTGCAGTGGTAAATGGCTGTGAAATAACGTGGACGTTATTTCACTCAGGCTGCAGTGGCAGGCCTGTGTAAGAATTGTCAGATCTCCCTATGGGTGGCAAAAGAATTGCTGCAGCCCATAGGGATCTCCTGGAACCCCAATACCCTGGGTACCTCAGTACCATATACTAGGGAATTATAAGGGTGTTCCAGTATGCCAATTGTGAATTGGAAAAATTGGTCACTAGCCTGTCAGTGACAATTTGGAAAGAAATGAGAGAGCATAACCACTGAGGTTCTGATTAGCAGAGCCTCAGTGAGACAGTTAGTCACTACACAGGTAACACATTCAGGCACACCTATGAGCACTGGGGCCCTGGCTGGCAGGGTCCCAGTGACACATACAACTAAAACAACATATATACAGTGAAATATGGGGGTAACATGCCAGGCAAGATCGTACTTTCCTACAGCGGGGCTCTATATTGTCTACACTTGTATATTTATAGTATGAAGGTAGCGGGGCTCTATATTGTTTACACTTGTATATTTATAGTATAAAGGGACAGGCTCTATATTGTCTACACTTGTATATTTATAGTATAAACATAGAGGGGCTCTATATTGTTTACATCTGTGTATTTATAGTATAAAGTTAGCGCGGCTCTATATTGTCTATACTTATATATTTATAGTATAAAGGTAGTAGGGCTCTATATTGCCTACACTTGTATATTTATAGTATAAAGGGACAGGCTCTATATTGTCTACACTTGAATTTTGAGTCACATGTATTTATAGTATAATGATAGCGGGGCTCTATATTGTCTACACTTGAATTTTGAGTCACTTGTATTTATAGTATAAAGGTAGCGGGCTCTATATTGTCTACACTTCTGTATTTGTAGTATAAACATACAGGCGCTCTATATTGTTTACACCTCTGTATATACAGTATAAAGGTAGCGGGGCTCTATATTGTCTACACTTGTATATTTATAGTATAAAGGTAGCGGGGCTCTATATTTATAGTTTAAAGGTAGCGGGGCTCTATATTGTCTACACTTCTGTATTTGTAGTATAAACATACAGGCGCTCTATATTGTTTACACCTCTGTATATACAGTATAAAGGTAGCAGGGCTCTATATTGTCTACACTTGTATATTTATAGTATAAAGGTAGCGGGGCTCTATATTTATAGTATAAAGGTAGCGGGGCTCTATATTGTCTACACTTGTATATTTATAGTATAAAGGTAGCGGGGCTCTATATTGTCTACACTTGTATATTTATAGTATAAACATAGAGGGGCTCTATATTGTTTACATCTGTGTATTTATATTATAAAGTTAGCGCAGCTCTATATTGTCTATACTTGTATATTTATAGTATAAAGTTAGCGGGCTTTATATTGTCTACACTTGTATATTTATAGTGTAAATGTAGCAGGACTCTATATTGTTTACACGTGTATTTATAGTATAAAGGTAGCAGGGCTCTTTATTTTTTACACTTGGATATTTTCAGTATAAAGGTAGTGGGGCTCTATATTGTCTACACTTGGATATTTATAGTATAAAGGACAGGGGCTCTATATTGTCTACACTTGTATATTTATAGTATAAAGGAAGAGGGGCTCTATATTGTTCACACATGTGTATGTATGTTGTTAAGAGTCAGATCCATGTTGAATTGCCCCTGGTCTGACATGGTAAAAGGGGGAGAGTATTACTTGTGTTCCTGAAGAGGAGGGTGTAACTATGAATAGTGAAGTATGGAGGGATGGAGTCGGAAATGCCTTTTAGAAAGTCTTTGGCAGACATTATGAACATGGCGGGAAAGACCGCCGACTGCCGTGGCGGCGGTGAACAGAATCCCGGTGGCGGCGAATGAAAACCCACCATATAATGATCGAAAAATTCCCAGACCACCAATCCCCGCCAAGACCCTGTTGGCAAAGAATCCCGTCCCACCCCGCCACCGCCAAGCACACCCATATCCCACCCTCCAAATAATGATGCACAAATCACCTCGGCGGACAGTGGAGGCCGGACGACCATTGGTGGCTGCGACCGCCATGGACATCAAGGGCGCCCATCAGCAACCAGTGCACACATTGGCTAGGCTTAGCACCCACACACCTGGCACACATCCAGAACACCATAAAACACCCCCAGACACACCCCACAATCCCTTGCAATGAAACCAGGACCAGAAGACGGAGAGCACCAGAGCCAGACAGAGAACGGCAGCAGACAGGACACGCATAGCGACCCACACAGGAGCACCCAAACCCCGTCCCCAGTCCCGACGCCATCCACCACCCTGACCATGTCCCCCCAAAAAATCCACACTTCACCGAAAGGGAGCTAAGGACCATGGTGGATGAGATCCTTAAGGTGGAGCCACAAATATTCGGGTCCAAGGTGCAGCACACATCCATCGCTCGGAAAATGGAGCTGTGGCAGACAATTGTGAACAGGGTGAATGCAGTGGGACACCATCCACGCACCAGGGACGACATCCGCAAGAGATGGAACGACCTGCGGGCGAAGGTCCGGGCCATAGCATCCAGGCACCACATTGCAGTGCAGAAGACTGGGGGAGGACCGCCACCAACACCACCCGACTACACAGACTGGGAGGAGAAGGTACTTACCATCCTGCACCCAGAGGGACTCACTGGAGGAGTGGACTCGGATAAGTCATCTATAATTACCCCATATACACCATACCTGTAATGCATGCACCTCCCCACCCCACCCAGACCCACACCCCATCCAGCCATTACCCACCACATCCACCACCCTGCATCACCCACAGCTCACTACCAGGCCCACATCACTCCCGCTGTGCACAGCCACCCACCCCTGCACATACCCACAATGGAATAATAACCCCCACCACAATGAAACCCCACCACTGCCACTAAATGCAATGCCCACCTCACAAAGGCACCCTGGAATGCCACTGAAAGGCACACTAGCACACAATTGCACAGTTCAGTACACCTCAAGCCCTCATGCATATGTAACATACATTTCTATGTCCCCCAACAGGCACCACCACCCATGCAACCCTAATGGAGGGGACAAGGAGTAGACAAAAGAAGAACCCCTAGGGGCAACCCCTATAAATTGGTTAACACTCAAAACATACACCCATTCAAAAATACACTTGTCTTTGATAAAGGAAATTAAAAAAAAGGAAGTTTAATACAAAAATCCCATAAAATAAATTTCTATAATAATTACATATCACAATACAAATCTCTTTAGAAATATCTAGTTAGACACAATAAAAATATACACACCTATATAGACCTATAGTACGCTCTATCACCCTCCTAGTACGTCCATGGGCCTCATTGTATTTCCTCTCTGCATCCGTCCTGGGATTCCTCACTGGTGTCAGGAGCCAACACAAGTTTGGATAGCCAGAATCACCTAGAGAAATAGTCAATACAGAGTTGTCATTGGAATGTCCTTAGTCAGACAGGCTGTTTTTCTGCAATGTGTAAGTTAGTGTCAGGCAACCTTACCTATGATCCACCCTCTTTCCTCTTGTAGTTGTTCCATCTTCTGTGGCACACTACTGTTCCTCAAAACAAATGAATCATGGACAGAACCCGGAAACATGGCATTCACATGGGAAATGTACTAGTCTGCAGTACATACCAATTGGATGTTCATGGAGTGAAAGTTCTTCCTGTTTCTGTACACCTGTTCACTCACTCTTGGGGGGATGATAGCTATGTGGGTGCCATCGACGGTACCTATGACATGGGGAATGTTTGCAAAGGCATAGAAGTCAGACTTGATGGCATGGGGTTCAGCACTTTGGGGGAATTGCACATAGGATTGCAGATGTTGTACAAATGCATTTAGAAATCTTGTCAGTACCTGGCTGAACATTGGCTGCACCCATGCCCACTGTCACTTGAAAAGAGCCAGTGGCCAGGAAATGGAGTGCGGAGAGCACTTGCACCTCAGTTGGAATGGCATGCTGATTACGATTTCCGGGAGTCAGTGCAGGATCCAGTAATGCACATAGGTCCTGAATAGTTGCACGTGTGAGTCTGTAGGTGATTATGATCTGACGCTCCACCATGGTCCCTATATCCACAAGTGGTCTGTACACTGATGGTGCCCTTCTTTGCCACAAGGGTCGGTACCTATGAGGGGTAAGAAAAAGGAGTGATGTGCACACATACACTGGCATATGTGCTACATACATTCACTGCATTCTTCATAGTAGTGTCTGTACAATAACTGCAACCTGACAGATGTACATGTGCATCATTAGGAGGGAATGGAGTAAATCATGTGTGATTATATACTCAATGGATAGAGGCCTAGGTGCTTCATATGGCTAGTAGGCCCAGCATTGTGAGTATTATGAATTTAAAGATGCGTAGGTGATGGCAAAATGTCTGACCAAAGTAGTTCTGCCCCTTTATTGTGGAAGTGACCTAATACCGCTAGCGTTTGACGTCACAGCATACAGCGGTGTTGACCGCTGATCTCACCCTCATTGGATAACATGGATGCCAATGGGGAATCCTGGCGTATCATGATCGCCGCCGGTGGTGACGGTTCACACCGCCGTGGAACACACGCGCGTTCGTCATCGTTTGGTCACTTAACTCCCTCATCCTGTGCGGACTAGTACTCCACTCTGTGTACTGCTGTGGCCTGCCTCTGGCTATGGATGTTCCACGTGGTGCAGGGAAAAGGGCCCTGGGCTTCACCCAGGAAGAACTGGATAAACAGGTGGAAGGGCTCCTGCCCCTGTACGGCAGACTCTACGGACAGCCAGAGGTAAATGTGAGTCTGGGTTTGGGGGGACACTGTGTGAGTGATGGATGGAGTGGATTGCACAGATGTGTGCTCCTGTGAGCCAGGATGGGCCATGGTGCATTGAATGCTGCTTGCCACTGTCCTGCATGTCTGGGAGTACTGTCTGTCCTATGCCTGATAATCTGCCAGCTGTTGCCATCATGCAGGTGCCTGACCTCTGTGTTCCATTTCTGTCTCCTTACTAGGTCAGCACCCACCAGAAGAGAGCACATTAGCAAGCCATCGCCAAGGAGGTACGGACCCTGGGGGTCTACAACCGGAGGAGCACCCACTGTCGAAAGAGGTGGGAGGACCTGCGGCGCTGGGTGCGGAAGATCACTGAGGCCAAGCTGGGGAAGTCCTCCCAACGTGGAAGGGGTGCACGTCGAGCACTGACCCCCTCATGCGAAGGATCCTAGCAGTGGCGTACCCAGACCTGGATGGACGCTTGAAGGCTGCACAGCAGTCACAAGGGGGTGAGTACTCACAGCCCATACTTCAGCCTGGAAGGATGAGTGCACGCACCAAGACACCCACCCATCAGACATCCACCACACCACAGCATACTGTCACCTGCACCCACTACACGCACACCTACACCCCATACATCAACTCCTTCTGCCTCCACTCCCACGCCCTCATCCACGCCCACCACAATTGCTCCAAAAAAAGTTTCCTCTTCCGTGCAGACCTGTTTGAACCCACTGGCCCACCCAGTCTTGTCCCGAAACGTGCCCACTTCCTTGCCCTTTCCGCTCCTTCCACATCGCAGCCCACCCCAGTCCAGCCTTCCCATTCCTGTGACCCTTCTCCAGTGAAGAAGAAGGCCCTCTCTGAGCCTAAGGCATCCTGCTTCACCTGAGCCAAACAGCCCCCACCCCCTTCAAAGGAGAAGCCCACCCCCCCTCCAACCTCCTCACGCAAGTCAAAGTCCCACCCCTGTTGTAAATCCCCACCCCCATCTCTCCTACCCCCTTCCGTGAGGTGCCTGGATCCCCATATGGTGCCCCGTTCAGTGGAGTACCCAGCACTTGTGGAAGTCAAGTATGGCCAGTTGTGGCCAAGGACAAATGACTTTTGATGGACTGACCATTGGCCCTGTTGGCACCATTTAGCTGACTGAGCTACATAATAAAGTTTCGGTGTGGCTTGTGTTTGGGCTGCATGCAGTTACACCCTGGTGTTTGTTTAAATTATTTATGGGTATGGGGCTGTTGTATGTACTATGGCCAAGTTGCAGTGGCCTCGGTCGGGTACGTCCCTCTTGATGTGGGGTGTCTGACTTGTGCTGCTGGGAAGGTTTGGGGGGTGGGTGGAGTGGGTGGGTATGTAACTTTGCCCTTTCCTCCCTTGTGTCATAGGTTGTGGTACTTACCGTTGTCGTCTTCGTCTGAGGTCTCGGTCGTGTAGATGTATGGCAAGGAGCAAGGCTGGCATGATCTGCAGCTCTCTGTCCATGGCTGCCGCTGCAGTTTTGTGGAACTCCGGTGTTTCCTTCTTTTTGTTTCTTATCCGCCTGGCTTTGTGTGGTGGTGGTTCCCGGCCCGGAACTGGGGTTGGAATGGTGGTTCATAATTTGATGGGCGGGTTGGGCCTTTCCGACAGCCTGTGGGCGGACTCTGCCGTAGTCAGGGGGACTCCTTTCCTGGCGGTGGGTGTTGTGCGGGATGCATGTGTTTCGTTTGGTTCATTATTTGGCGGTCCGGACCGCTCCTCTGTTGGCGGTTTCTACCGCCACCGCCGGCGGTGCGGAACGGACCGCCATGTTCATAATGAGGGCCTTTGTGACCTTTCTAGCATAAGGTTGCTGACTGGTCTTTAATGAGCTCTCCTGTTTGGTTAATGGTGGTGAATGGGGAGTCAGCAAAGGCAAACCCTAGTGAAAGAGAGGCTCCTGGGAGAGCTGGATTCTTTGTTATCCTTTGGGTGGTCTGTGCAGGAAGGCTGCAGAGATCCAGGCTCACAGGTTCACACTTATTGTGCTCATGTTAATATTCCCGCTTGGAGCCAGTGTCGTCATTACCTGCTGTGAGGAGTAATCACCCTGCACAAAGGACCTGGCTCTGCTGCAGGGATAAATGGACTATGAAAAGAAACCAGGCCAAACCGGTTGCTAAACCCATACAGTGAATTAGGAATCCCTGTCTCAAAATACAGCAGAAAATTGGGTCACAAACATATTGACTTTGTTCTAATTCAAGCTGTTTCACTGTCCGACAAGAAGAGCCGCTGTGTTCCAAGATTAGTACAGCTGACTGCCAGTTTTCGGGAGGAGAGGGCTCATTGCCTGGTTTCTGCAAGTCTTTCGGGATGAAACTGTGGCTCTGGCAGTGACCCTGCAAGCTGCCTACCTCATGAGAGGGAAGAGGGGAGAGCCTTGTCCGGCAGGAGTCTACCTGCCCATTAAGGAGGACCAGCTGCAGAGCCCGTTGTGAGGAGCGGCCCAGAAGGAACAGAGGAAATGTGGTAGAGTGACATGAAGACCTGTGAAGTGCCAGGGTGCGAGCAGAGGTTGTGGCTCACCCTGTGCCCGTCTGTGGTTCATTACAGTGGTGCACGGGCCAAGCCATAGCTGAGCAAAGCCGGAGCCAAGCCAAGGGTCCAGCCCGGCTCTTGGAGCCCATGTACGAGCCGAGCCTTGAAAATACTGGCTCTGTAAATCACACAAGAAACATGCAAACTATTTTAAAAAGTCTCTTTAGTGAACTAAGAGTCAAGATTGTGATCATGTAAACTCTGTACATGGCCCAGATTGTTATACAGCAACATTACAGTCTATTAAATTAAACACAATAGATTTTAATAGAACTGGTACTCTTAAATCACAAATTCAAAAGTACTTTCATATGCAAAAACGAAGTAAGAAGATTTGGTAAAATAAAATATTTGCATGAGTTCACACAATGTAAGCGGTAAAGCTGTGATTTATCCAGGCATTCTGGTTTCACTTTGTACTGGTTTCACTTTTGTGAAATGTGAGGACTGTATTTTCTGGCACTAATGTTATGTGCGAGTGGAGCTGTACAGTATATAGGGCAAGACAAACAGTTAAAATATAATACGGAGACAGAATAAGTGAAAGAGAAAGAGAACTTAGCCCTACAGGAATACATTGAGTAACTTGCATAAAATAAACCTTTACTGTGGGGCTGTGACCCTGGGACCAGAGGGGGGCAGATGCCAGATTTTATAGATCCCACACAAAGCTCAGTTTATAATGAGTGAATGTGATGTAAAAGTGAGTGGGAGTCCATCTGTCCTTCCATTGTTAGGTTAAGGCCTTGTTTTACTTTGTTGTGCATTTTTTGCCTTTTTTATATAGCGCCAGCTCACACCGAAAGTATCAACGCACTTTACATTACTGGTGATACAGGAGCAGCAGGTGCAGTGCACCGGGACACAAGTACTGCGATACTTACATGAGCAGCGGGTGCAGTGCACCGGGACACAAGTATTGGTGATACACGAGCAGCAGGTGCAGTGCACCGGGACTCAAGTCCTGGTGATAATTACATGAGCAGCGGGTACAGTGCACCGGGACACAAGTACAGGCGATACACGAGCAGCAGGTGCAGTGCACCGGGACACAAGTGCTGGTGATAATTACATGAACAGGAGGTGCAGTGCACCGGAACCAAGTACTGATGATACATGAGCGCCAGGTGCAGTGCACCGGGACACAAGTACTGGTGCTACTTACATGGGCAGCAGGTGCAGTGCACGGGGACACAAGTACTGGCGATGTTAACATGAGCAGCAGGTGCAGTGCACCAGGACACAAGTACTGGCGATGTTAACATGAGCAGCAGGTGCAGTACACCAGGACACAAGTACTGGTTTTACATGACCAGCAGGTGCAGTGCATCGGGACACAAATGCGGGTGATAATTACATGAGCAGGAGGTGCAGTGCACCGGAACCAAGTAATGATGATACATAAGCGGCAGGTGCAGTGCACTGGGACACAGGTACTGGTGATACATGAGCAGCATGTGCAGTGCACCGAGACACAAGTACTGATGATACTTACATGAGCAGCAGATGCAGTGCACCAGGACAAAAGTACTGATGATCTTTACATGAGCAGAAGGTGAGTGCACTGAGACACAAGTACTGGTGATACATGGGCAGCAGGTGCAGTGCACCGGGACACAACTACTGGTGCTACTTACATGAGCAGCAGGGGCAGTGCACAGGGACACAAGTACTGGTGATATTAACATGAGCAGCATGTGCAGTGCACCGGGACACAAGTACTGGTGATACATGAGCATCATGTGCAGTGCACCTGGACACAAGTACTGGTGATACTTACATGAGCAGCAGGCACAGTGCACCGGGACACAAGTACTGGTGATACATGAGCAGCAGGTGCAGTGCACCGGGACACAAGTACTGGTGATACATGAGCAGCAGGTGCAGTGCACAGGGACACAAGTACTGGCGATGTTAACATGAGCAGCAGATGCAGTGCACCGGGACACAAGTACTGGTGATACACGAGCAGCAGGTGCAGTGCATCGGGGCACAAGTACTGGTGATACATGAGCAGCAGGTGCAGTGCACCAAGATACAAGTACTGGTGATACACTAGCAGCATGTGCAGTGCACCGGGACACAAGTACTGGTGATGTTAACATGAGCAGCATCTGCAGTGCACCGGGACACAGGTACTGGTGCTACTTACATGAGCAGTAGGTGCAGTGCACCGGGACACAAGTACTGGCGATGTTAACATGAGCAGCATGTGCAGTGCACCGGGACACAAGTACTGGTGCTACTTATATGAGCAGCAGGTGCAGTGCACTGGAACCAAGTACTAATGATGCATGAGCGGCAGGTGCAGTGCACCAGGACACAAGTACTGGTGATACATGAGCAGCAGGTGCAGTGCACTGGGACACAAGTACTGGCGATGTTAACATGAGCAGCATGTGCAGTGCACCGGGACACAAGTACTGGTGCTACTTACATGAGCAGTATGTGCAGTGCACCGGGACACAAGTACTGGCGATGTTAACATGAGCAGCATGTGCAGTGCACCGGGACACAAGTACTGGTGCTACTTATATGAGCAGCAGGTGCAGTGCACTGGAACCAAGTACTGATGATACATGAGCGCAATGTGCAGTGCACCGGGACACAAGTACTGTTGCTACTTACATGAGCAGCAGGTGCAGTGCACAGGGACACAAGTACTGGTGATGCTAACACGAGAAGTAGGTGCAGTGCACCAGAACACAAGTACTGGTGATACATGACCCGCATGTGCAGTGCACCGAGACACAAGTACCGGTGATACTTACATGAGCAGCAGGCGCAGTGCTCCGGGACACAACTACTGGTGATACATGAGCAGCATGTGCAGTGCACTGGGACACAAGTACTGGTGATACATGAGCAGCATGTGCAGTGCACCGGGACACAAGTACTGGTGCTACTTACATGAGCAGTAGGTGGAGTGCACCAGGGCACAAGTACTGGTGATATTTACATGAGCAGAAGGTGAGTGCACCGGGACACAAGTACTGGTGATACATGGGCAGCAGGTGCAGTGCACCGGGACACAAGTACTGGTGGTACTTACATGAGCAGCAGGTGCAGTGCACAGGGACACAATTACTGGCGATGTTAACACTAGCAGTAGGTGCAGTGCACCAGGAGGCAAGTACTGGTGATAAATGAGCAGCATGTGCAGTGCACAGAGACACAAGTACTGGTGATACCTACATGAGCAGCAGGTGCTGTGCACCGGGACACAAGTGCTGGTGATAATTACATGAGCAGCAGGTGCAGTGCACCAGGACACAAGTACTGGCGATGTTAACATGAGCAGCAGTGCACCAGGACCAAGTACTAATGATGCATGAGCGGCAGGTGCAGTGCACCAGGACACAAGTACTGGTGATACATGAGCAGCAGGTGCAGTGCACCGGGACACAAGTACTGGTGGTACTTACATGAGCAGCAGGTGCATTGCACAGGGACACAAGTACTGGCGATGTTAACATGAGCAGCATGTGCAGTACACCGGGACACAAGTACTGGTGATACATGAGCAGCAGGTGCAGTGCACCAGGACACAACTACTGGCGAGGCTAACACTAGCAGTAGGTGCAGTGCACCAGGAGGCAAGTACTGGTGATACATGAGCAGCATGTGCAGTGCACAGAGACACAAGTACTGGTGATACCTACATGAGCAGCAGGTGCTGTGCACCGGGACACAAGTGCTGGTGATAATTACATAAGCAGCAGGTGCAGTGCACCGGGGCACAAGTACTGGCGATGTTAACATGAGCAGCAGGTGCAGTGCACCAGAACCAAGTACTAATGATGCATGAGCGGCAGGTGCAGTGCACCAGGACACAAGTACTGGTGATACATGAGCAGCAGGTGCAGTGCACTGGGACACAAGTACAGGTGATACATGAGCAGCAGGTGCAGTGCTCCGGGATACAAGTACTGGCGATACATAAACAGCAGGTGCAGTGCACCAGGACACAAGTACTGGCGATGTTAACATGAGCAGCATGTGCAGTGCACCTGGACACAAGTACTGGTGATACTTACATGAGCAGCAGGCACAGTGCACCTGGATACAAGTACTGGTGATACTTACATGAGCAGCAGGCACAGTGCACCAGGACACAAGTACTGGTGATACATGAGCAGCAGGTGCAGTGCAGCGGGACACAAGTACTGGCAATACATGAGCAGCAGGTGCAGTGCACAGGGACACAAGTACTGGCGATGTTAACATGAGCAGCAGGTGCAGTGCACCGGGACACAAGTACTGGCGATACACGACCAGCAGGTGCAGTGCACCAGGACACAAGTACTAGCGATGTGAACATGAGCAGCATGTGCAGTGCACCAGGACACAAGTACTGGCGATGTTAACATGAGCAGCATGTGCAGTGCACCGGGACACAAGTACTGGTGATATATGAGCAGCAGGCACAGTGCACCGGGACACAAGTACTGGTGATACATGAGCAGCAGGTGCAGTTCAGCGGGACACAAGGACTGGCGATACATGAGCAGCAGGTGCAGTGCTCCGGGACACAACTACTGGTGATACTTACATGAGCAGCAGGTGCAGTGCACCAAGACACAAGTACTGGTGATACTTACATGAGCAGCAGGTGCAGTGCACCAAGATACAAGTACTGGTGATACACGAGCAGCAGGTGCAGTGCACCGGGGCACAAGTACTGGTGATACTTACATGAGCAGCAGGTGAAGTGCACCAAGATAAAAGTACTGGTGATACACGAGCAGCAGGTGCAGTGCACCGGGGCACAAGTACTGGTGATACTTACATGAGCAGCATGTGCAGTGCACCAAAATACAAGTACTGGTGATACACGAGCAGCAAGTGCAGTGCACCGGGGCACAAGTACTGGTGATACTTACATGACCAGTATGTGCAGTGCACCGGGACACAAGTACTGGTGATGTTAACATGAGCAGCATGTGCAGTGCACCGGGACACAGGTACTGGTGCTACTTACATGAGCAGTAGGTGCAGTTCATAGGGACACAAGTACTGGCGATGTTAACATGAGCAACATGTGCAGTGCACCGGGACACAAGTACTGTTGCTACTTACATGAGCAGTAGGTGCAGTGCACCGGGACACAAGTACTGGCGATGTTAACATGAGCAGCATGTGCAGTGCACCGGGACACAAGTACTGGTGCTACTTACATGAGCCGCAAGTGCAGTGCACTGGAACCAAGTACTGATGATACGTGAGCGCAAGGTGCAGTGCACCTGGACACAAGTACTGGTGCTACTTACATGAGCAGCAGGTGCAGTGCACAGGGACACAAGTACTGGTGATACATGAGCAGCAGGTGCAGTGCACCGGGACACAAGTACTGGTGATACATGAGCAGCAGGTGCAGTGCACAGGGACACAAGTACTGGCGATGTTAACATGAGCAGCAGATGCAGTGCACCGGGACACAAGTACTGGACATACACGACCAGTAAGTGCAGTGCACCAGGACACAAGTACTTGGGATGTTAACATGAGCAGCATGTGCAGTGCACTGGGACACAAGTACTGGTGATACATGAGCAGCATGAGCAGTGCACTGGGACACAAGTACTGGCAATACATGAGCAGCAGGTGCAGTGCACAGGACACAAGTACTGGCGATACACGACCAGCAGGTGCAGTGCACCAGGACACAAGTACTAGCGATGTGAACATGAGCAGCATGCGCAGTGCACCAGGACACAAGTACTGGCGATGTTAACATGAGCAGCATGTGCAGTGCACCGGGACACAAGTACTGGTGATATATGAGCAGTATGTGCAGTGTACCGGGACACAAGTACTGGCGATGTTAACATGAGCAGCATGTGCAGTGCACCGTGACACAAGTACTGGTGATACTTACATGAGCAGCATGTGCAGTGCACCGGGACACAAGTACTGGCGATGTTAACATGAGCAGCATGTGCAGTGCACCGTGACACAAGTACTGGTGATACTTACATAAGCAGCAGGTGCAGTGCACCAGGACACAACTACTGGCGATGCTAACACTAGCAGTAGGTGCAGTGCACCAGGACACAAGTACTGGTGATACATGAGCAGCATGTGCAGTGCACCGAGACACAAGTACTGGTGATACTTGAGCAGCAGGCGCTGTGCACCGGGACACAAGTGCTGGTGATAATAACATGAGCAGCCGGTGCAGTGCACCGGGACAGAAGTACTGGCGATGTTAACATGAGCAGCAGGTGCAGTGCACTGGGACACAAGTACTGGCGATGTTAACATGAGCAGCAGGTGCAGTGCACCAGAACCAAGTACTAATGATGCATGAGCGGCAGGTGCAGTGCACCAGGACACAAGTACTGGTGATACATGAGCAGCAGGTGCAGTGCACTGGGACACAAGTATAGGTGATACATGAACAGCAGGTGCAGTGCTCCGGGACACAAGTACTGGTGATACATGAGCAGGAGGTGCAGTGCACCGGGACAGAAGTACTGGTGATACTTACATGAGCAGCGGATGCAGTGCACCGGGACAGAAGTACTGGTGATACACGAGCAGCAGGTGCAGTGCACCAGGACACAAGTACTGGTGAAACTTACACGAGCAGCAGGTGCAGTGCACCGGGACACTAGTACTGGTGATACTTACATGAGCAGCAGATGCATTGCACAGGGAAACAAGTAGTGGTGATAAATGAGCAGCATATGCAGTGCACCGGGACACAAGTACTGGCGATGTTAACATGAGCAGCATATGCAGTGCACCTGGACACAAGTACTGGTGATACTTACTTGAGCAGCAGGTGCTGTGTACCGGGACACAAGTGCTGGTGATAATAACATGAGCAGCATGTGCAGTGCACGGGGACACAAGTACTGGCGATGTTAACATGAGCAGCAGATGCAGTGCGCCAGGACACAAGTACTGGTGGTACTTACATGAGCAGCAGGTGCAGTGCACCGGGACACAAGTACTGGCGATGTTAACATGAGCAGCAGATGCAGTGCGCCAGGACACAAGTACTGGTGATACTTACATAAGCAGCAGGTGCAGTGCACCAGGACACAACTACTGGCGATGCTAACATTAGCAGTAGGTGCAGTGCACCAGCACACAAGTACTGGTGATACATGAGCAGCATGTGCAGTGCACCGAGACACAAGTACTGGTGATACTTACATGAGCAGCATGTGCAGTGCTCCAGGACACAACTACTGGTAATACATAAGCAGCATGTGCAGTGCACTGGGACACAAGTACTGGTGATACATGAGCAGCATGTGCAGTGCACTGAGACACAAGTACTGATGATACTTACTTGAGCAGCAGGTGCTGTGCACCGGGACACAAGTGCTGGTGATAATAACATGAGTAGCAGGTGCAGTGCACCGGGACACAACTACTGGTGATACCATGGAGAGACCTTGGTCGCGTGTCAGCTACTGCGCATGCGCGGGATTGCTCCGTCGTGCCTTACTGCGCATGCCCGGGATTGCTCCGTCGTGCCTTACTGCGCATGCCCGGGAGAAAGGTGTCCTGTCTTACCACGTATGTCAAGAAGTGTAGTGTCTTACATGAGCAGTAGGTGCAGTGCACCGGGACACAAGTACTGGCGATGTTAACATGAGCAGCATGTGCAGTGCACCGGGACACAAGTACTGGTGCTACTTATATGAGCAGCAGGTGCAGTGCACTGGAACCAAGTACTAATGATGCATGAGCGGCAGGTGCAGTGCACCAGGACACAAGTACTGGTGATACATGAGCAGCAGGTGCAGTGCACTGGGACACAAGTACTGGCGATGTTAACATGAGCAGCATGTGCAGTGCACCGGGACACAAGTACTGGTGCTACTTACATGAGCAGTATGTGCAGTGCACCGGGACACAAGTACTGGCGATGTTAACATGAGCAGCATGTGCAGTGCACCGGGACACAAGTACTGGTGCTACTTATATGAGCAGCAGGTGCAGTGCACTGGAACCAAGTACTGATGATACATGAGCGCAATGTGCAGTGCACCGGGACACAAGTACTGTTGCTACTTACATGAGCAGCAGGTGCAGTGCACAGGGACACAAGTACTGGTGATGCTAACACGAGAAGTAGGTGCAGTGCACCAGAACACAAGTACTGGTGATACATGACCCGCATGTGCAGTGCACCGAGACACAAGTACCGGTGATACTTACATGAGCAGCAGGCGCAGTGCTCCGGGACACAACTACTGGTGATACATGAGCAGCATGTGCAGTGCACTGGGACACAAGTACTGGTGATACATGAGCAGCATGTGCAGTGCACCGGGACACAAGTACTGGTGCTACTTACATGAGCAGTAGGTGGAGTGCACCAGGGCACAAGTACTGGTGATATTTACATGAGCAGAAGGTGAGTGCACCGGGACACAAGTACTGGTGGTACTTACATGAGCAGCAGGTGCAGTGCACAGGGACACAATTACTGGCGATGTTAACACTAGCAGTAGGTGCAGTGCACCAGGAGGCAAGTACTGGTGATAAATGAGCAGCATGTGCAGTGCACAGAGACACAAGTACTGGTGATACCTACATGAGCAGCAGGTGCTGTGCACCGGGACACAAGTGCTGGTGATAATTACATGAGCAGCAGGTGCAGTGCACCAGGACACAAGTACTGGCGATGTTAACATGAGCAGCAGTGCACCAGGACCAAGTACTAATGATGCATGAGCGGCAGGTGCAGTGCACCAGGACACAAGTACTGGTGATACATGAGCAGCAGGTGCAGTGCACCGGGACACAAGTACTGGTGGTACTTACATGAGCAGCAGGTGCATTGCACAGGGACACAAGTACTGGCGATGTTAACATGAGCAGCATGTGCAGTACACCGGGACACAAGTACTGGTGATACATGAGCAGCAGGTGCAGTGCACCAGGACACAACTACTGGCGAGGCTAACACTAGCAGTAGGTGCAGTGCACCAGGAGGCAAGTACTGGTGATACATGAGCAGCATGTGCAGTGCACAGAGACACAAGTACTGGTGATACCTACATGAGCAGCAGGTGCTGTGCACCGGGACACAAGTGCTGGTGATAATTACATAAGCAGCAGGTGCAGTGCACCGGGGCACAAGTACTGGCGATGTTAACATGAGCAGCAGGTGCAGTGCACCAGAACCAAGTACTAATGATGCATGAGCGGCAGGTGCAGTGCACCAGGACACAAGTACTGGTGATACATGAGCAGCAGGTGCAGTGCACTGGGACACAAGTACAGGTGATACATGAGCAGCAGGTGCAGTGCTCCGGGATACAAGTACTGGCGATACATAAACAGCAGGTGCAGTGCACCAGGACACAAGTACTGGCGATGTTAACATGAGCAGCATGTGCAGTGCACCTGGACACAAGTACTGGTGATACTTACATGAGCAGCAGGCACAGTGCACCTGGATACAAGTACTGGTGATACTTACATGAGCAGCAGGCACAGTGCACCAGGACACAAGTACTGGTGATACATGAGCAGCAGGTGCAGTGCAGCGGGACACAAGTACTGGCAATACATGAGCAGCAGGTGCAGTGCACAGGGACACAAGTACTGGCGATGTTAACATGAGCAGCAGGTGCAGTGCACCGGGACACAAGTACTGGCGATACACGACCAGCAGGTGCAGTGCACCAGGACACAAGTACTAGCGATGTGAACATGAGCAGCATGTGCAGTGCACCAGGACACAAGTACTGGCGATGTTAACATGAGCAGCATGTGCAGTGCACCGGGACACAAGTACTGGTGATATATGAGCAGCAGGCACAGTGCACCGGGACACAAGTACTGGTGATACATGAGCAGCAGGTGCAGTTCAGCGGGACACAAGGACTGGCGATACATGAGCAGCAGGTGCAGTGCTCCGGGACACAACTACTGGTGATACTTACATGAGCAGCAGGTGCAGTGCACCAAGACACAAGTACTGGTGATACTTACATGAGCAGCAGGTGCAGTGCACCAAGATACAAGTACTGGTGATACACGAGCAGCAGGTGCAGTGCACCGGGGCACAAGTACTGGTGATACTTACATGAGCAGCAGGTGAAGTGCACCAAGATAAAAGTACTGGTGATACACGAGCAGCAGGTGCAGTGCACCGGGGCACAAGTACTGGTGATACTTACATGAGCAGCATGTGCAGTGCACCAAAATACAAGTACTGGTGATACACGAGCAGCAAGTGCAGTGCACCGGGGCACAAGTACTGGTGATACTTACATGACCAGTATGTGCAGTGCACCGGGACACAAGTACTGGTGATGTTAACATGAGCAGCATGTGCAGTGCACCGGGACACAGGTACTGGTGCTACTTACATGAGCAGTAGGTGCAGTTCATAGGGACACAAGTACTGGCGATGTTAACATGAGCAACATGTGCAGTGCACCGGGACACAAGTACTGTTGCTACTTACATGAGCAGTAGGTGCAGTGCACCGGGACACAAGTACTGGCGATGTTAACATGAGCAGCATGTGCAGTGCACCGGGACACAAGTACTGGTGCTACTTACATGAGCCGCAAGTGCAGTGCACTGGAACCAAGTACTGATGATACGTGAGCGCAAGGTGCAGTGCACCTGGACACAAGTACTGGTGCTACTTACATGAGCAGCAGGTGCAGTGCACAGGGACACAAGTACTGGTGATACATGAGCAGCAGGTGCAGTGCACCGGGACACAAGTACTGGTGATACATGAGCAGCAGGTGCAGTGCACAGGGACACAAGTACTGGCGATGTTAACATGAGCAGCAGATGCAGTGCACCGGGACACAAGTACTGGACATACACGACCAGTAAGTGCAGTGCACCAGGACACAAGTACTTGGGATGTTAACATGAGCAGCATGTGCAGTGCACTGGGACACAAGTACTGGTGATACATGAGCAGCATGAGCAGTGCACTGGGACACAAGTACTGGCAATACATGAGCAGCAGGTGCAGTGCACAGGACACAAGTACTGGCGATACACGACCAGCAGGTGCAGTGCACCAGGACACAAGTACTAGCGATGTGAACATGAGCAGCATGCGCAGTGCACCAGGACACAAGTACTGGCGATGTTAACATGAGCAGCATGTGCAGTGCACCGGGACACAAGTACTGGTGATATATGAGCAGTATGTGCAGTGTACCGGGACACAAGTACTGGCGATGTTAACATGAGCAGCATGTGCAGTGCACCGTGACACAAGTACTGGTGATACTTACATGAGCAGCATGTGCAGTGCACCGGGACACAAGTACTGGCGATGTTAACATGAGCAGCATGTGCAGTGCACCGTGACACAAGTACTGGTGATACTTACATAAGCAGCAGGTGCAGTGCACCAGGACACAACTACTGGCGATGCTAACACTAGCAGTAGGTGCAGTGCACCAGGACACAAGTACTGGTGATACATGAGCAGCATGTGCAGTGCACCGAGACACAAGTACTGGTGATACTTGAGCAGCAGGCGCTGTGCACCGGGACACAAGTGCTGGTGATAATAACATGAGCAGCCGGTGCAGTGCACCGGGACAGAAGTACTGGCGATGTTAACATGAGCAGCAGGTGCAGTGCACTGGGACACAAGTACTGGCGATGTTAACATGAGCAGCAGGTGCAGTGCACCAGAACCAAGTACTAATGATGCATGAGCGGCAGGTGCAGTGCACCAGGACACAAGTACTGGTGATACATGAGCAGCAGGTGCAGTGCACTGGGACACAAGTATAGGTGATACATGAACAGCAGGTGCAGTGCTCCGGGACACAAGTACTGGTGATACATGAGCAGGAGGTGCAGTGCACCGGGACAGAAGTACTGGTGATACTTACATGAGCAGCGGATGCAGTGCACCGGGACAGAAGTACTGGTGATACACGAGCAGCAGGTGCAGTGCACCAGGACACAAGTACTGGTGAAACTTACACGAGCAGCAGGTGCAGTGCACCGGGACACTAGTACTGGTGATACTTACATGAGCAGCAGATGCATTGCACAGGGAAACAAGTAGTGGTGATAAATGAGCAGCATATGCAGTGCACCGGGACACAAGTACTGGCGATGTTAACATGAGCAGCATATGCAGTGCACCTGGACACAAGTACTGGTGATACTTACTTGAGCAGCAGGTGCTGTGTACCGGGACACAAGTGCTGGTGATAATAACATGAGCAGCATGTGCAGTGCACGGGGACACAAGTACTGGCGATGTTAACATGAGCAGCAGATGCAGTGCGCCAGGACACAAGTACTGGTGGTACTTACATGAGCAGCAGGTGCAGTGCACCGGGACACAAGTACTGGCGATGTTAACATGAGCAGCAGATGCAGTGCGCCAGGACACAAGTACTGGTGATACTTACATAAGCAGCAGGTGCAGTGCACCAGGACACAACTACTGGCGATGCTAACATTAGCAGTAGGTGCAGTGCACCAGCACACAAGTACTGGTGATACATGAGCAGCATGTGCAGTGCACCGAGACACAAGTACTGGTGATACTTACATGAGCAGCATGTGCAGTGCTCCAGGACACAACTACTGGTAATACATAAGCAGCATGTGCAGTGCACTGGGACACAAGTACTGGTGATACATGAGCAGCATGTGCAGTGCACTGAGACACAAGTACTGATGATACTTACTTGAGCAGCAGGTGCTGTGCACCGGGACACAAGTGCTGGTGATAATAACATGAGTAGCAGGTGCAGTGCACCGGGACACAACTACTGGTGATACCATGGAGAGACCTTGGTCGCGTGTCAGCTACTGCGCATGCGCGGGATTGCTCCGTCGTGCCTTACTGCGCATGCCCGGGATTGCTCCGTCGTGCCTTACTGCGCATGCCCGGGAGAAAGGTGTCCTGTCTTACCACGTATGTCAAGAAGTGTAGTGTCTTAACCGCGCACCCTCATGAGCTAAGTGCCGTGTCTATAGTACGCATGCCCATTAGATAAGTGAGGTGGGGTCTCTTAATTACGTACGACCATGAGATATGGGTCTTTGCAGCGCATGCCCGAGAGATAAGTGTTCCCGCTGCTAAGATCTTGTGTGCCAGGAGAACACCGCTGCTGATCCGAAAGTTCTCCTAATAGACAAAATAAAAACCTCACCGGAAGTGGCTGGACACCACTGTTTGGCACATGCGCAGACTGCCCACAGGCACCAGACGTAAACAGGAACTACTCTCGCACATGCGCAGACTGGCCAGTTACCGAGAGGAGACACTACTCTCCCGCACATGCGCAGACTGCCTGAGTCGACGGAGGACGAAAATGAGCCTTTGTTTGGGCCTCGTCGGAAACTGAAAAGGTAACACGGAGCCCGGAATTCTGTTATTTCATCTGCGTTTCATGTAGGAGACACAAACACCAGCCCCTTACACAGCTCCAGGCCGAGACAGACAGGACTGAAGAGAGCTCTGGGGGTGAGGCAGCCGGGGCCCCCCAAAAGAGGCAGAAACTCATTAACCTCTTAAGTGCGGGCGTCGGCCACTGGCTGATGCCCACACACCCTCCCTGGTGCGGGTCACGACCAGTGGCCGACACCAGGAAGGGCATTAATAAATCCTCGGGTGCGTCGCACCCGAGGATTTATTTATTTATTTTCCCCCCCCCCCCAGGAGACACGGAAGCTACCGTGTCTCCCCCCGCCCCCCACCCGCCCCTTTGTGACGGCGCGCTGACGTTGCAAAGGTGTTTTCCCCATGAAAGCAGGAAGCAGCCTTGCGGCCGCTTCCTGCTTTCATGGGGAAAACGGCCTTTTACACATTCGGGAAGGCCTCGTAAGAAAGGGGAGTGTCTCCCCTTTCTTACGAGGCCTTCCTGAAAGTGTTTCCTGGCCCCCGATCGCAGCACAGCTGCGATCGGGGGCCAGGAAACCCCACTAGACACCAGGGATTTCACTTTTGGGGGGCGGCCCCCCCCGGAAAACAGTCCGCCCCCCCCCGGCATAATTTTCTTCCAAAAAAAAAAAGGTAGGTGCCCCCTGGGGGGGGGGGGGCGCGATCGCCCCCCCCCCCCCCCCGGGGAATTTTTTTTTCCCCCAAAAAAAATAAATTTAAAAAAAAATGAAATGACAGGGGGTCGTCCGTGGGCAGGGTGAACCCCTGGGGGGGCAATTTTTTTTTTAGATGTTGTAGGGTTTCCCTGGGGGCCATTTTGGCCCCCAAGGAAACCATACAACAACTAAAAAAAAATATATGTATATATCTATATATATATATATCTATGTAGATAGATATATCTAGGTACATAGATATATCTATGTAGATATATATATATATATATATATATATATATATATATATAGGTAGATCTGTATCAAAGAGATTTATAAAGCGCGCTACTCACCTGTGAGGGTCTCAAGGCGCTGGGGGGGGACGGAGGGAGGGAAAGGGGCTAGGAGGTTCACTGTTCAAAAAGCCAGGTTTTGAGGCCCTTCCTGAAAAGAAGTAGGTTTTGGGTCTTGCGAATGTGGGTTGTGAGTGCGTTCCATGTTTTGGGTGCAATGTAGGAGAAGGATCTGCCCCCGGTGGTGGTGTGTTTGATGCGGGGGACAGAGGCGAGAGAGAGGTCAGCTGAACGGACGTTTCGTGTGGGGGTGTGGAAGGTGACTCTCGTTGAGGTAGGCAGGGCCTGTGTTGTGGAGTGATTTGTGTGCGAGGATGAGGATCTTGAAGGTGATCCTTTTGCCAATGGGGAGCCAGTGGAGGGATTTGAGGTGTGGAGAGATGTGTTCGTGTCGGCGGAGGTCGAGGATGAGTCGTGCTGCTGAGTTCTGGATGCGTGTAGTTTGCACTTGAGTTTTAGAGCGGAGCCGGCGTAGAGGGCGTTTCTGTAATCAAGCCTGCTGCTGATGAGTGCGTGAGTGACAGTTTTTCTGGTCTCTGTGGGGATCCATTTGAATGTTTTTCAGTATACGGAGTTTGTTGAAGCATGAGGAGGTAAGAGCGTTGATTTGTTGGGTCATAGAGAGGGAGGAGTCTAGGATGATGCTGAGGTTGCGTGCGTAGTTGGCGGGGGTGGGTGCATGGCCTAGCGTGGTTGGCCACCATGGGGGGTCCCAGGTTTTTTTGGTGAGGGCCAAAGAGGATTATTTCGGTTTTGCTTGAGTTGAGTTTCAGGTGGTTGGCTGTCATATATACATCACTTTTGTCAATATGTGTGTGGTTTCCCTGGGGGGAAAAGGGTCCGACTTGTCTAGTGGCAGTTTTAGTGCCATAAAGAAGCGCAGAAGGTTTATATGCCTACTGCAAAGAGCACATCTGTATTTTATGTAAATAGCTGAGTACATTAGTAAAGTCTATGGAGAGATGAAGGGCACTTTTGCTGGGTGGTAATGAGGGAATCCGAGGAGGAGGGAGTGGGAGCACCAATAATGATTGTTGGACTGGGCGCAGGAGGTGCTAAAGACTGTGACGAATGGTATGTGACAAGGTGTTTTTTGAGTGTCTTGAAAGTACGTGCTGATTGAGGGAAGAAGTGCAGGTAAGGTGGCCTCTACTGTTGCACGTATCTCACACACACCATCGATTTTGTGACTGTCTACGTAGGCTAGTGTTTTAGAGCAACAGTTTAGCCAATAGCAGAGATGGCATCTTGATGGATGACTGCTGCCTGCACTCGGGTTATAGAGGACCGCTCTGACATAGGATCAGAGACTGAGACATCAGATACTGAGACAGCATCTGAGGGATAGGACAGTGGCGCAGACTCTGGGAGTGATTTTTCAGTCAGAGGAGTCCCATTCGAAAACTCCTCTTCCAGTACATTATGAGGGAGGTTGTGAGGACAGTCCTGCTGTCCCTTCGCAAGCTGTTGGTGCAACTGGGTAATAGTGGGTTAGGCCAACCCAGAGAGCAGGTGAATGCGGCGGCAAGCAGAGAGAGAGTGCTCTCTTGGGAGCTCACCAATTTAGTTCAGCCCCAAATTCCACCACCCAAATCATATTGTGGAGACATCAAAATTGTCTATGGCAAAACAAACTGGTTTTGTAAGGCAGGCACCTGTGTTTTTGGTCCTGGATTTGGCGGCCATATAGAGAAACACACTAAACCCAAACATTTCTGGAAACTAGACATTCGGGGGAGTCCACAGAGGTGTGACTTGTGTGGATTCCCCAAAGTTTTCTTACCCAGAATACCCTGCAAATCTGAAATGTTGAAAAAAAACTCTATTTTTCTCGCATTTCTGTCACACAAACTACAGGAATATGCTGGGATCCACAACATTCCTACCACCCAGTGACTCCTCACCTGTCCTGATAAAAACACTACCTCACTTGAGTGCCTACACCTAGTGCCTGTGTCAGGAATGGATCACCCCAGGGTCAACAGCTGCCTCACGTAAGGACCAACATTGACCGTTGTGTGATCTATTCCTGTCGCAGGCACCAGGCCTAACCACACAAGTGAGGTATCATATTTATCGGGAGACTTGGGGGAACGCTGGGTGGAAGGAGATTTGTGGCTCCTCTCAGATTCCAGAACTTTCTGTCACCGAAATGTGAGGAAAATGTGGTATTTTAGCCACATTTTGAGGTTTGCAAAGGATTCTGGGTAACAGAACCTGGTCCGAGCCCCACAAGTCACCTCATCTTGGATTCCCCTGGGTTTCTAGTTTTCAAAAATGTGCTGGTTTGCTAGGTTTCCCCAGGTGCCGGCTGAGCTAGAGGCCAAAATCCACAGGTAGGCACTGTTTTCTATGAAAAAATGTGATGTGTCCACGTTCTGTTTTGGGGCATTTCCTGTCGCGGGCGCTAGGCCTACCCACACAAGTGAGGTATCATTTTTATCGGGAGACTTGGGGGAACGCCGGGTGGAAGAAAATTTGTGGCTCCTCTCAGATTCCAGAACTTTCTGTCACCGAAATGTGAGGAAAACTTGTTTTTTTAGCCACTTTTTGAGGTTTGCAAAGGATTCTGGGTAACAGAACCTGGTCCGAGCCCCGCGAGTCACCGCTCCTTGGCTTGCCCTAGGTCTCTAGTTTTCAGAAATGCACAGGTTTGGTAGGTTTCCCTAGGTGCCGGCTGAGCTAGAGGCCAAAATCTACAGGTAGGCACTTCTCAAAAAACACCTCTGTTTTCTTCCAAAAATTTGGATGTGTCCACGTTGCGCTTTGGGGCGTTTCCTGTCGCGGGCGCTAGGCCTACCCACACAAGTGAGGTATCATTTTTATCGGGAGACTTGGGGGAACGCCAGGTGGAAGGAAATTTGTGGCTCCTCTCAGATTCCAGAACTTTCTGTCACCGAAATGTGAGGAAAACTTGTTTTTTTAGCCACTTTTTGAGGTTTGCAAAGGATTCTGGGTAACAGAACCTGGTCCGAGCCCCGCAAGTCACCCCTCCTTGGATTCCCCTAGGTCTCTAGTTTTCAGAAATGCACAGGTTTGGTAGGTTTCCCTATGTGCCGGCTGAGCTAGAGGCCAAAATCTACAGGTAGGCACTTTGGAAAAAACAGCTGTGTTTTCTATAAAAAAAATAGGATGTGTCCATGTTGTGTTTTGGGGCATTTCCTGTCGCGGGCACTAGGCCTACCCACACAAGTGAGGTATCATTTTTATCGGGAGACTTGGGGGAACACAGAATAGCAAAACAAGTGTTATTGCCCCTTATCTTTCTCTACATTTTTTCCTTCCAAATATAAGAGAGTGTGTAAAAAAGACGTCTATTTGAGAAATGCCCTGCAATTCACATGCTAGTATGGGCACCTCGGAATTCAGCGATGTGCAAATAACCACTGCTCCTCAAAACCTTATCTTGATCCCATTTTGGAAATGCAAAGGTTTTCTTGATACCTCTTTTTCACTCTTCATATTTCAGCAAATGAATTGCTGTATACCCAGTATAGAATGAAAACCAACTGCAGGGTGCAGCTCATTTATTGGCTCTGGGTACCTAGGGTTCTTGATGAACCTACATGCCCTTTATATCCCCGCAACCAGAAGAGTCCAGCAGACAAAACGGTATATTGCTTTCAGAAATCTGACATCGCAGGAAAAAGTTACAGAGTAAAACATAAAGAAAAATGGCTGTTGTTTTCAGTTCAATTTCAATATTTTTTTATTTCAGCTGTTATTTTCTGTAGGAAAACCTTGTAGGATCTACACAAATGACCCCTTGCTGAATTCAGAATTTTGTCTAGTTTTCAGAAATGTTTAGCATTCCGGGATCCAGCATTGGTTTCACACCCATTCCTGTCACTAACTGGAAGGAGGCTGAAAGCACCAAATATAGTAGAAATGGGGTATGTCCCAGTAAAATGCCAAATTTGTGTTGAAAAATTTGGTTTTCTGATTCAAGTCTGCCTGTTCCTGAAAGGTGGGAAGATAGTGATTTCAGCACCAGAAACCCTTTGTTGATGGCATTTTCAGGGAAAAAACCACAAGCCTTCTTCGGCAGCCCTTTTTTCCCATTTTTTTGGAAAAAACTAAATTTTCACTGTATTTTGGCTATTTTCTTGGTCTCCTCCAGGGGAAACCACCAACTCTGGGTACCATTAGAATCCCTAGGATGTTGGAAAAAAAGGACGCAAATTTGGTGTGGTTAGCTTATGTGGACAAAAAGTTATGAAGCCCTAAGCGCGAACTACCCCAAATAGCCAAAAAAGGGCTCAGCACTGGGGGGGAAAGGCCCAGCAGCTAAGGGGTTAAAAGAGAAAGAAGCAAAACCCTACACAAAACAAACAATCTGCACTGCTTCTCACTCACTCCCCTCCTGCACTGTCACTCACTCCCTGCACTCCCTCTCACTCACTCCCCTCCTGCACTCTCACTCACTGCACTGTCACTCACTCCCTCTCACTCACTATTTGCACTGCCTCTCACTCACTCCCTTCCTGTACTGTCAATCACTCCCTGCACTCTCTCTCACTCACTATTCCATTGCCTCTCCCTCACTCCCTGCACTGCCTCTCACTCACTGTTTGCACTGCTTCTCACTCACTCCCTTCCGGCACTGTCACTCACTCCCTGCACTGCCTCTCACTCATTGTTTGCACTGCCTCTCACTCACTCCCTGCACTGTCACTCACTCCCCGCCTCTTAACCTCTTCCTGCAGTGCCACTGAAACCTCTTCCTTAGAGGAAGAACTCCTATTCTGTCCCCCATGATCTCCATGGATGCTTGTACTTCTTTGTTTATCCCACTATGTTACTCATTTATTTACACAGTTTGATGTGCTCCCAAATTGATCTTCCTGTGTCGTTATCTTAGGTCTCCCTAGAGGCAACTTGCTGTTCTTGTGAACTTTAGGAATAAGGTAAAACAGACAGTTTTGATTAATATGTCTTCAGGAGTCTGAATTCATCATAGCTAATGTGTCCTTGATCTCTTCATCCCACTAAATCATTAGTGAAATCTTGTTTTTCATTCAGATAATATGCCTTCTCATCTTGTTTATAGCACTCAGTATTTGAAAGTTGACTATATGATTCCTGCATATTCAGCTCAATCGGCCACAGTACTGCATTGCTGCCTTTGTCATGCACCTATCACACAATCTTTGTTATCTCTCAATTTAGTGCTGGTCTGGTTATAATTATCCACAGCACTGTTGAGATGTGGCCAATCTCTTCCTGGTTGTTTTTATTTTCAAACTGCAAAGTTCTCTAATCACTGTTTCTGAAAACACATCTATGCTATCGGGTGAAATAATGAGTACAAAGAGTGGTCCAGTGTTTTGCTTTTCACTAATGACTGAGCAGACAAAAATCTCTGGAATGCACTTCTTAGTTCAAAGAATACATTTATTATTTCACCACAAGGTTCCTAAAAGTAGATTAGTATGTTAAAAGCACACCTTTAAAAATAGCCACAGCAATGAAAGGAAAATATACCAAAATGATTCTCCACTGCAATATGCATAGCAAATATATGTAATGCAAAGCAAATAATGAATTAAAAATGCATCACCGTAGGGCCTGCCAGGTCCTTCATTTTCTCATGACAGCAAGACAATGACCCTATTCGACTGCGAAAGAGATCTCTAACCTCACGGGAAAGATATCAGGCATCCGACATCTAGAATCCTGATTGAGGCCACTCACCCGCTCACTGTCGCAGTGGGTCTTTTTATATCTTTAAAAAAAACAAAAAGAGCTTTCTGGAAAAACCTTCTCGTTTTGTAATTCAAACATGCTGGCTAGTTTAGGTCAGGGTTGAAAGAAACAGGTTGGAACTGGCCAGTTTCCCAAGGTGTCTCTCCCAAGCCTAAGCCGTTCCCTGCTGTACAAAAAACATCAGTCTAATACATCCTTATCATGCTGACTAACACCTCCTTATTATTGTAGGAAAGTACCATCTTGCCTGGCATGTTACCCCCATATTTCACTGTATATATGTTGTTTTAGTCTATGTGTCACTGGGACCCTGCCAGGCAGGGCCCCAGTGCTCATAAGTATGTGCCCTGTATGTGTTCCCTGTGTGATGACTAACTGTTTCACTGAGGCTCTGCTAACCAGAACCTCAGTAGTTATGCTCTCTCTGCTTTCCAAATTTGTCACTAACAGGCTAGTGACTAAATTTACCAATTCACATTGGCATACTGGTACACCCATATAATTCCCTAGTATATGATACTGAGGTGCCCAGGGTATTGGGGTTCCAGGAGATCCCCATGGGCTGCAGCATTTCTTTTGCCACCCGTAGGGAGCTCTGACAATTCTTACACAGGTCTTCCACTGCAGCCTGCGTGAAATAACGTCCACTTTATTTCACAGCCATTTACCACTGCACTTAAGTAACTTATAAGTCACCTATATGTCTAACCTTCACCTGGTGAAGGTTGGGTGCAAAGTTACTTAGTGTGTGGGCATCCTGGCACTAGCCAAGGTGCCCCCACATCGTTCAGGGCAAATTCCCCGGACTTTGTGAGTGCGGGGACAACATTACACACGTGCACTATACATAGGTCACTACCTATGTATAGCGTCACAATGGTAACTCCGAATATGGCCATGTACATGTCTAAGATGCCCCGGGTCTCTAGCACAGAACCCGGGTACTGCCAAACTGCCTTTCCGGGGTCTCCACTGCAGCTGTTGCCAACCCCTCAGACAGGTTTCTGCCCTCCTGGGGTACAGGCAGCCCTGGCCCAGGAAGGCAGAACAAAGGACTTCCTCTGAGAGAGGGTATAACACCCTCTTCCTCTGGAAATAGGTGTGAGGGCTGGGGAGGAGTAGCCTCCCCAGCCTCTGGAAACGCTTTGATGGGCACGGATGGTGCCAATCTCTGCATAAGCCAGTCTACACCGGTTCAGGGATCCCCCAGCCCTGCTCTGGCGCAAAACTGGACAAAGGAAAGGGGAGTGACCACTCCCCTGACCTGCACCTCTCAGGGGAGGTGCCCAGAGCTCCTCCAGTGTTTCCCAGACCTCTGCCATCTTGGAAACAGAGGTGTTGGGGGCACACTGGACTGCTCTGAGTGGCCAGTGCCAGGAGGTGATGTCAGAGGCTCCTTCTGATAGGCTTTTACCTCTCTTGGTAGCCAATCCTCCTTCCTAGGTAGCCAAACCTCCTTTTCTGGCTATTTAGGGTCTCTGCTTTGGGGATTTCACCAGATAACGAATGCAAGAGCTCATCAGAGTTCCTCTGCATCTCCCTCTTCACCTTCTGCCAAAGGATCGACTGCTGACTGCTCAGGATGCCTGCAAAACCGCAACAAAGTAGCAAGACGACTACTAGCAACCTTGTATTGCCTCATCCTGCCGGCTTTCTCGACTGTTTCCAGGTGGTGCATGCTCTGGGGGTAGCCTGCCTCCTCCCTGCACCAGGAGCTCTGAAGAAATCTCCTGTGGGTCGACGGAATCTTCCCCTTGCTAACGCAGGCATCAGAAGACTGCAACACTGCAGTGCACAACCTTCTGAGTTGTCCTCCGGCGTCGTGGGACTTTGCATGGACTCTGGTTCACTCTTCTTCCAAGTGCCTGTATGGGTACTTTTGCGGGTGCTGCCTGCTTCTGTGAGGGCTCCCTGAGTTGCTGGGCGCCCCCTCTGTCTCCTCCTCCAAGTGGTGACATCCTGGTCCCTCCTGGGCCACAGCAGCACCCAAAAACCT
The DNA here is from genome assembly GCF_031143425.1 of Pleurodeles waltl. Lineage (NCBI taxonomy): Eukaryota > Metazoa > Chordata > Amphibia > Caudata > Salamandridae > Pleurodeles > Pleurodeles waltl. The sequence goes on from NC_090442.1 coordinate 13,007,379, forward strand.
CTACAGCGACCCTTACAGCTAGCAAGGCTTGTTTGCGGTCTTTCTGCGTGGGAACACCTCTGCAAGCTTCATCGCGACATAGGACATCCATCTTCCAAAGGAGAAGTCCCTAGCTCTCTTCTTTCTTGCAGAACTCCAAGCTTCTTCCATCCAGTGGCAGCTTCCTTGCATCCTCAGCTGGCATTTCCTGGGCTCCTGCCCACTCTCGACACTGTCGCGATTATTGGACTTGGTCTCTTTGTCTTACAGGTACTCAGGTCTGGAAATCCACTGTTGTTGCATTGCTGGTGTTTGTTCTTCCTGCAGAATCCCCCTATCACGACTTCTGTGCTCTCTGGTGGTAGTAGGTGCACTTTACACCTACTTTTTAGGGTCTTGGGGTGGGCTATTTTTCTAACCCTCACTGTTTTCTTACAGTCCCAGCGACCCTCTACAAGCTCACATATGTTTGGGGTCCATTTGTGGTTTGCATTCCACTTTTGGAGTATATGGTTTGTGTTGCCCCTATACCTATGTGCTCCTATTGCAATCTACTGTAATTCTACACTGCTTGCATTACTTTTCTTGCTGTTACTTGCATAATTTTGGTTTGTGTACATATATCTTGTGTATATAACTTATCCTCATACTGAGGGTACTCACTGATATACTTTTGGCACATTGTCATAAAAATAAAGTACCTTTATTTTTAGTAATTCTGTGTATTGTGTTTTCTTATGATATTGTGCATATGACACCAGTGGTATAGTAGGAGCTTTACATGTCTCCTAGTTCAGCCTAAGCTGCTCTGCTATAGCTACCTTCTATCAGTCTAAGCTGATAGAAACACCTCTTCTACACTAATAAGGGATAACTGGACCTGGCACAAGGTGTAAGTATCTCTGGTACCCACTTTAAGCCAGGCCAGCCTCCTACAATTATGTACTAGCTCTTCGGTGAGAAAGAGCTCGAAAACAAGAAAGAATGCACAGTTTACAATGTGGAAAATCACAGGCAGCTTCAACATGGCAGTGTCTAATGCTACAATAATGTCAGTAGGCAGAATTAATCTAAAGCTAAACTAAATACAGAATGTAGTCTGTAACTGGTGAACACTGGACAGCTAATCCTGGTGCAAAATGGTGCAACACAAAGTCAGTGGTCAAAACACACATTTCACTACATCCAGGTCCAAATGTGGTACCTCCTTCTTCAGTAATTTATATAGTCTCACTCTGACTATAATATTTTCAGTAATACTCCCAGTGCTGCTTGCACTTTTATTCTCCAGTTCCAATAATTCTTTCATTAAGTCTAAATCTGATTTCAGCAAATTCTGTACCCAGTATTGGTGGAGTCTCAGTATTTTACAAAAATTACTAACATTGTTTTTATAAACTTTCATTAGCTCAAGATCCTACTATATTTATACAGATCTATTTTAGTCTGAATATAAGAAAATTCTGACTTTTCACAAAATGATAGTCCCAGAGTTGGTACCTTTATTTCTGTGCGTTCTTCTTCAATTATGAATGATGGAACTCTTGTTCTACTTCTGTAAATGGAGGGTGTGTGCCATAGAGAATGATGCTGAGCAAAGTTGTCTGTTGCGTTGGTGGCTGAGCGAAGTTGTGTGGTGGGATGGTGAAAGTAGTTCTGTTGATTAAGGTATACAGGTGCCATGTTGTGTAGTGACTCCAATGCATCTGTGAGAAGTTTGACCTGGCATCACTTCTGGATGGGGAGCCAGTGGAGCTGTCTGAGGTGGTGTGGTGTGGGTTCGGTGCAGGAGGTCGAGTATGAGTCTGGTGGTGGCATTTTGGATGGTTTGAAGTCTGTGTAGAAGATGGGATGGAACACTAGCGTAGAGTGTGTTGCCATAGTCCAATCTGCTTGTGATTAGTGCAAACATGATGGTATGTCTGGTGCCCAGTGGGAGCCACTTGAAGTTTTTACATAACATGAAGAGGATTTGGAAACATGAGGAGGTGACACTGTTGATCTGGGACTTCATGGTGAGGTTGGTGTCGAAGATGAGGCCTAGGTTCCTAGCTTAGTCAGTTGGGATGTGTGGGGTCCACGTTCAGGGGGAGTCACCAGGTGGAGTCCTAAGGTGAGCTTTTATTCCTGAGGATTAGCACTTCAGTTTTGTTGCTGTTAAACTTGAGGCAGTTTTGTTTCATCCAAATGGGCACGTTGATCATGCATTGTTTGAAGATTGTCTTGGTGCTGATGGTTTCATCTGAAAGGGAAATAATGAGCTGGGTGTCATCAGCATAGGAGATTATATTGATTCCATGGGATCTGATGATGTTAGCCAGAGGAGTCTTGTACCTGTTGAAAAGTACCAGGCTGAGTGATGACCCGTGTGGGACTCTGCAGATGAGGTATTTGGTTTCTGATGTGAACAGTGTGAGCTTGACTTATTGAGTTCTTATGGAGAGGAAGGAGGCTATCCATTTCAGAGTTGGTCTGTGTATTCCTGCTGCTTGTAGTCTGGTGATGAGTGTGAGGTGGTAGACTGTTTTAAGGATGACAGAGAGTTCAAAGAGGATAAAGGCGGCTAGGGTTGGTGAATTCTTTGGCAATGGTAAAAATTCCTTCTAGTTATTTGAGCTGGATTCGATTCTCAGGGTCAGAGTCTTTTCTTGGTCTATATCAATTGATGTTTTTAGCTTCTAAGAGCGGCCTTGTAGGTGTTTCCATTTATGGTAACTTGGGTAGTTCTCCTTTTCTTTTCAAGTCAGCATTGTACCAGCTAGCCTGTTAGTTGGATCTTTTGGATTTGGGTTTTTCAGGGGCACTTTGGGTACTGGCGCAGGCGGTGATCCAGTGGATGAAGTTGTTTGTGTTGTTGGTGGAGTCTGGGTAGTTTAGTTGGAGGTTGGTGAGCCATTCCATTACTGTAACTTTATTTCAGCTGCACTGTAGGGTACTGTAGGGGTGGTTGGTCGCTCTGCTATGTGGTAGTGGATGATGGAGTGATCCGTCCATGTGAGTGGAGTGATGTGGCTGACTTTAACCTTGTCGCTGGAGGAGAAGTAGGGGTTCAGGGGGTGTCTGGCGATGTGGCAAGGGCTTATACAAGCTGGGTCAGATTGATGTTCTGTAGGCTTTCAAGCAGTTCTGTGGAGCTGGAGTACATTATGGCAGTCGCTATTAAACGTATTTTTTTTTAACCATTTTTATTTGTTTTTAACAAGAAGAGCTGGCAAAAACCCTAAAACATGCAAGTTAGTAGGTTTGCAGACTCAAAGGCAATTCCAAAAGGGCATTGCCTAACACTATTTCCAGCCCCAGTTTGTAGATCTGCAGAAAGGTGTGCAAAATAAGGGAATTGCTGGAATTCAAGCTCTACTATAGTAGGAACCCTAGCATAACCATAGAGGAAAATATCATTATATTAAGAGATTGCTGCCAAAATGTGTCACTGGACTACATGGCACTAAAGGGACAAGTGGCTCTGTCTACAGGATAAGTAGATTTATGAAGCAACCTTTCCCATGGACAAGTAAATATTTCATAAAATTCCACACCCCTACCACATCTATTCTATCAATAAACACACTGACCCAAGGAATAGCTGAGACACAGCTGGGTATCAACACAGCCTTTCAAGACTTTTATAAAATGCTGTACACCACTTCGATGCCTCCTGACCCAGCAGATATTGCCTCTTTCTTCCCCCAGGTGGCATTGCCTGGGGTGCCTGCATATGATCGAGAGGCCCTTAGCGTCCCTATCTCAGCCACCCATGGAGCTCACCTTGTATAGACCATTGTCACTGCTAAACACTAAATGTAAAGTCCTAGTGCGTAGGCTGCTCCCATTGCTCCTGAGGTTATTGTAAACCGATCGATGTGGCGTCATTCCCTGGCGTAACACCTTCCTAAATATCTATTGTTATTTTATATAATGGATGTCGCTCGAGAGCACTACCTATTTGCTGGCTGTCTGTCCCTGGATATCCGTCAGACCTTTGATACCCTGGGATGGGACTTCAAGATAGTTGAGCTGGCCAGATATGCAGTACACCAGCTTACCTACAGTGGGTCCAACTGTTATACACAGCACCCAAGGCCAGTGCTTGGACAGAGCCTTATATCTCTGACTTGCGGGTATCTCCCTTATCCTGACTAGAATAAGGGTCCCTACAGGGTGAAAACTGACTGCCAACTAAAGACCCCATTTCTACATTGGCTGTCAGGGGTGAGGATAGGACTTGCACTTGGCTTACAGTGATTGGTGTACACTATCACCATATCGCAGACCATTATGTGCCTCATACAGATTTTTTGGTTTTCGAATTTATTTCTTTGACCTATTTTGATGTTGAGTTCAAGTGAACCCCAACTACATTATGTCTCAATCAAGAGCATCTTCAGTTCCATCCCAGGATTTGATTTTTGAGGAGGATAGGTTGGAAACCTATACTGTAGAAGAGCTGAAAGGAGTTTGTAAAAACCTCAAAGTTCAGGTCAGAGGCCTCCCCAAAAAGTAGGAGCTACAAAAGGCGCTGAGGGCATGGGAAGCCACCAGAGCTGCCAGTGGGCAGTCTGAGGATCCAAATGGAGATTTTTCTGACACACATTCTAGGGAAGATGTACTGAGGGTGCAGGAGCTGCCAGGGGGGGAGGTACCCCCTGTGCCAGCAGTGGTGGATCAAAAGGCCTGACTCCAGAGGAGTTGGAGGACAGGAGATAAGCCAGGAGGCACCAAATTGAGTTGGAGAGATTAAAAATGGAGCCTCCGAGGGAGCAGGGAACCATGGAGGAAAGAAAGATGCTTTTGGACCAAAGTGAAAGAGCTGGGTGTGAGGAGCAGGTCCAGCCAGGATGGTGGCAGCAATTCATCAGTGCAGTCAGACAGAATTGTGCACATTCCTAAAAACGTAGTGAGAGAGTACAAGAAGGGAGATGACATTCAGAGGTGGTTTCAGGGCTATGAGACATCCATCCACATGAATGGGGTCCTTGAGAAGAATTGAGGGGCAGGATTGTGAAACCACTTCACAGAAGAGGGGAGGGACACTTTGTTAGCTTTTGGTAAGGGGGTACAACCTCACCTACGCTGACATGAAGGAGGCCCTCCTCACTCGGTATGGTCTCACTCCTGACAAGTATAGGGATCAGTTTAGGCAGAGTAAGAAAACTGAATCCCAGACCTGGTTAGAATGTGTAGATTCGTTTTGCAGAGCACTGGATGGTTGGATGAAGGGCAGTAATGTGACAGATTTTCAGAGGCTGTACAACTTAATTGCGTGGGAGCATTTGTCTAGGCTGTGTTTTGCAGAGCTGCGCCATCAATTGACTGATATTAAGCTGACTGAACCCAGGAAGCTTGCTATGGAGGCGGACTGCTGGGTGAGTACCAGAGTGCACAAAAAGGTATATGGGGGAGATTCTGAAAAAGGTGGGCAGGGTTCCTAGCAGCAGAGTGGGGGGAACAAGGTAAACAAAAGGAGTTTCCCAACGTGCCCTAATCTACTAACCCAGATAGGAAATCTCACCCCCCAGGAGATAAGAAACCATGGGCCTCTTCAGGAAAGCCTGCAGAGGCAGTGCTTTGCTTATGACCAGGAGGGTCACATGAAGGGAGATCCCAAATGTCCCAAGTGGACACCACCACCTTGCGGTGGGCAGACCAAGGGGTTGACAAGTGTAGCGCTTGGAGAGGAGGTGGTCCCAGGTGGGTGTGGGGATCCCACAAGGGACGGCGAGATGGTCCAGACAAACCTAATGCCTGATAACACTAAGAAATACAGGCAGCGGGTGACCATCAATGGGCAGAGAGTAGAAGCTCTCAGAGACACTAGAGCCAGTGTGACCATGGTCCAGTGTCACCTAGTGTCTGAAGAGCACATGGTTCCTTGTGTATTCCACCAAGTTGTTGCAGTGGACAAGTCGGAGCGCCACTGTAAGGTGGCACAGGTTCCCTTTGAGTGGGGCAGGATCTCAGGTTCCTTGAGGGTGGCTGTGAGTCCTAACATGCCAGTTGACTGTCTGCTAGGCAACGGCTTGGAGGCTTCCACCTGGAAGGAGGTGGAGCTCAGGTCGAACTTGGGGATGTTGGGGTTGCCAGAGTGAGCATGCCTGACCACTCGGTCCATGGCAGCTAGTCAGGGTGATCAGACAGACCTGGAGCCTGAAACAGTGCCCCAGCTGACCACCAAGAGAAAGGGCAAAGGGCATGGGAAACCCACCCCAGAAGGTCCCACGGTCTGGGAGGAGGCTGACCTCGAGGGGGAAGCCCCAGCACCTACAGGGGAGCAAGTGGCTGAACTGAGAGACCTAGCTGAGCTGACCCATTGGCAGCAAGAGCGGGGTCCCATTAGAAAGGATTTCTGCACAGAGCAGAAGGTGTGCCCTACTCTCATGGGTCTTAGGCAGCAGGCCAAAGACCAGGACGCTGGTGCTGAGCCCAAAGGATCACCTGATATACAGGGAGAAGGATCTTCTGTATAGCGATCCTAAGATTGTTGAACTTGGGCAGCCCGTGTGCTGGTGGTACCCCAGCGCTTCAGAGCCTTCCTACCAGGTTTGGCTCATGATATGCCTTTGGCAGTACATTTGGGGCACAGCAAGACCTTTGCCAGGCTTGTTACCCACTTTCATTGGCCTCAGATGAGAAAACATTGAGACGCGTTCTGTGGATCCTGCCAGACTTGCCAAGCAAGTGGCAAAAGTGGAGGGAAATGTAACGCCCCCCCCCCAACCATTTCCTGTTGTGAGCACCCCTTTTGCTTTGACATAGTGGGGCCTCTGGACCCCAAGACAGCCCTAGGCAACAAGTTCATCCTGGTCATGGTGGACCATGGTACCCAGTACCCGGAACCTATCCCTCTGAGAACAGTGACAGTGCCCGTTGTGGCCAAGGCACTGATGGGGATCTTTACCTGAGTGAGTTTCCCCAAGGAGGTGGTATCTGACCGGGGTACCAACATTATGTCCATGAACATAAAGACCATGTGGAAGGAATGTGGAGTAAACTACAAATTCACCACTCCTTAACGCCCCCAAAGTAACAGGTTGGTTGAAAGATTCAAACGCACCCTGAAAGGCATGATTGGGGGTCTGTAAGACTCCATGAGGCGTAAGTGGGACGTCCTCTTACCATGCCTTCTCTTTGCCTACCAGGATGTACCACAGAAGGGGTTGGCTTTAGCCCCTTTGAACTGTTGTATGGGCACCCAGTCAAAGGACCTCTGAGTCTGGTGAAAGAGGGCTGAAAGCAAGCTCCTAGGAAGCCACCCCAGGATGTATTTAGTTACATGCTGGCCTTCCGAAACCAGACCGCCCGCTTCAGGAAGCTCGCACAAGAGAACCATGAGGCAAGCCAGGAGGATGAAACACTGGTACGACCAGAATACCACTCTGGTTGAGTTTCAGCCTGGCCAAAAAGTGTGGGTCATGGCCCCCATAGAGCCTTGTGCTCTGCAGGACAGGTGGTCAGGGCCATTTGAGGTGAAGGAGTGCAAGAGTGACGTCACCTACTTTGTGGACTTGCAGGCTCCTAGGAACCCCTTGAGGGCTCTACATGTGAACCGCCTCAAACCTCACTTTGAGAAGTCCACGTTAACCATGCTTCTGGCTACAGATGATGGTGCAGAAGAGGATAGTGAACCTCTCCCTGACCTCCTGTCTGCCAAGGAGCAGGATGGGTCAGTAGAAGGCGTAGTCCTCTCCCCTTCTCTGACTCTAGAACAGCAGAGTGAGTGTCACCAGTTACTAAAACACTTTGCCACTCTATTCACACTCACTTCAGGTATCAACCATCTATGCTTGTATGATGTGGACACTGGGGACAGCCTGCCTGTGAAAAACAAAGTTACAGGTTGGCTGATAGATTGAAAGCCAGCATCAAGGAAGATGATGACTTTAGGGGTGATTGAGTGCTCTAGCAGCCCTTGGTCCAGCCCAGTGGTCTTGGTACCCAAGCCTGCTGCATCTAGTGCCACACTAGGACTTCGGTTCTGTGTGGACTACCGGGTGCTCAATGCCGTCACCAAAACAGACACCCACCCCTTCCCAGAGCTGATGAGCTCACAGATCGGTTGGGGGCAGCCAAGTTCCTCAGCACATTTGATTTAACGTCTGGGTACTGGCAGATTGCTTTAACCGAGGGGGCCAAGGAGAGGTCAGCATTCTAAACAACAGAGGGGCACTTCCAGTTCCCGTCAGGCCCTTCCAGAGGCTGGTCAATCAGGTCCTGGCTGGGCTTGAAAACTTCAGTGCCGTCTACCTTAACGACATTGCTGTTTTCAGCTCAAGTTGGGAGGACCACTTGCACCACCTCTGGGAAATGTTGAAGGCGCTGCAAGGTTGAAAGTGTCCAGGAGGCACCCCTATAACCCAAAATGTATGCCATTCGGGCTTTGGCACCCCCCAAGAACCAGATAGAGGTGAGAGCCTTCTTAGGCTTCACCGGGTACTACAGAAGGTTTGTCAAGGAATATGGCACCAGTGTTGCCCCCTTGACAGAGCTGACTTCTAAGCAGCATCCTAGACAGGTGATCTGAACTGAGGCATGCCAGACCCCGTTTGACACCCTGAAGGAGCGCCCGTCCTCCAGCCTCTAACTTCTCCAAGGAGTTTGTGGTACAGACAGATGCTTCTGCGCATGGTGTGGAAGCAGTACTTTCACTCTCTAGACCAGCCTGTAGTCTTCCTTAGCAGGAGACTACTCCCCAGGGAACAGAAGTGGAGTGCAATTGAAAGGGAAGCTTTTGCTGTGGTCTGGGCACTGAAGAAGCTAAGACCCTACTTGTTTGGGTTTCACTTCCGCGTTCAGACCGACCACAGGTCCACAGGCCCCTCAGATGGATAATGCAGATGAGGGGTGAGAACCCAAAACTGCTGAGGTGGTCCATTTCCCTACAGGGGATGGACTTTACGGTGGAACACCGCCCTGGCACAGAACACGCCAACACTGATAGTGTGTCCATGTTCTTCTGCCTTAGTGACGAGGACTCCCCAGGGGTTGAGTAGTTCCCCCTACTCTCAGCTGGAGGGACATGTGTTTGACCTGGCAGCTTTTTGGCGGTCTCCCCTGTCTTTTTGCCTTCTGACCTCCTGGTTTTATGGTGTACTGGACTCTGTTTTTGCTGGTTTATTGTCTCTGCGCACTGTACCAATGCTAATCAGTGTTAAAGTGCAAGTGCTCCCCATATAAGTTGTACTGTGGATTTGGTACTAATAAGTCCCTAGTGAAGTGCACTAGAGGTGCCCAGGGCCTGTAAATCAAATGCTACTAGTGGGCCTGCAGCACTGGTTGTGCCACCCACTTTGGTTGCCCTGTAAACATGGCTCAGACCTGCCACTGCAGTGTCTGTGTTTGCCGTTTTCAACTACTAATTCGACTTGGCAAGTGTACCCACTTGCCAGGCCTAAACCTTCCCTTTTACTACATGTAAGACACCCCTAAGGTAGGCCGTAGGCCCATTGCATGGGCAGTGCAGGGGCCTCTGACACCCCCATTCCGCCAAACTTTCCATGGCGGGCCGACCGTCATGAAAAGGCTGGCAGAATGGAGACTCGTAATCCCCCGGGCGGTGCTGCATGCCACCCTGGTGGATTATGACCAGCAGGACCGCCAGGCTGCCGACTGGCAGCAACCTAGTGGTGTCAGTGGTCCAACTGTGGCGGCTCCGCCACAGTTGTAATGTGACTGACGGACTTGCACGAGCGTGGAGGTCTGACCACCACCGCGGGCCTGGCAGTCCTAGGACCACAATCAATCAATCAATCAGGAATTTGTAAAGTACACTACTCACCCGTAAGGCGCTGAGGAGGGTGGGGGGGAGGTGCTGCTACTTCTCGAACAGCCAGGTCTTGAGAAGTTTCCTGAAGGTAAGGAGGTCTTTGGTCTGACGCAGGTGAGTAGGAAGAGTGTTCCACGTTTTGGCGGTGAGGTGCGAGAATGATCTACCACCGGTTGTAGTTCTGCCGACGCGTGGGATGGTTGTGAGGGCAAGGTCGGCAGAGCAGAGATGTCGGGTTGGGGTATGACCGCTAGGGTCATAATGAGGGCCATTGTGTCTAATAAAAAACTGAAGGGGCCTAACAATTAGTTAACCTTGTTGAGCTTTAACTATCACATTTACCCTATTTTTCCAGTTTGTAAGAAAAATTAATTGATGTACTCCTTGGAGAGAACCATAGGCCTGATTTTTGATTCCTGAGCCTCTGAATGTACTGTATGATCTTCACAGTCTCATTAAACTTTGATACAATCATCACTTATTAGATGAAATTACCAAAACCCTTTTAAAACATGTTAACATTCTAAAGAAACCACAATCAAAGCATCAATGTAAAAACGAAGTAGAACGTAAGAAGGAAAGTATATAATCTGCCCATCTTGGAAGTCGTTAGACTCCGTCTGGAATGAATGTAAATGGCTGGAACTCTTCATCATTATACAGCAAAAAAACAAGAAAAGGCTTAAGGAGACAGTAAATACTAGAGATTGAAATATTTAAACTATAAAAACCTTTCATGTAAAACCACATACTTGGGTAAACTGATTGACAAAGGTTTTCAATTCGCATTGTTTAGATGTTAATTTCCCTTCACATGTACGTGCGCTGGATGTAGAAACTCTTGCACATGCGCACATAGATACTGCTGAAGTCAGAACGGCTCCTGCCCTTACTAGCCATCCGGTAGATAGGTTTCAAGCTTGCCCCAAGGTTTTAGACAAAAGTTTAATTATGTTCCTCAAAAATACTTTCTCTTCAGAACTTATCCTAGATTCTTGGTGTGACTCTTTTATAGATCGATATTTAAAAAGGAAGATCAAAAAGAGATGAAAAACTATGGCCTCGTAGCCCGTCTTGGTAGTGATGCTCAAATCTTTACTAAAATGATATGAACCTAAAGAATGGTTAAAGCCACTTGGATTCTCCCCTTTTCGCAATGACGCACCCGCCACTGACAATATATTGACTTTTGCAGTGCTGCAAAGTAAATACACAAAACTCATTAAGGATGAGAAACTGTATACATGCTTTAAAGACTATTTGGCTGTATTCAATAAGGTGCTTGAGTTAAGCTTTGACAGAAACTACACAGCTGAGATATTTCTCGTTCATTGTTAATACTTCTTACAGATCACAATATTGACAACTGGCAATGGGTACGAGTAGGGCTGAACGATCAACTGACCAAACATATTTACTCTATTTGTGGTGCAAAGCAGCAATTTATTCTTGCTTCATTTTTCGGCCTCTATTCTTCTGATTTGTCCAACACTCTCAAAAAAGTTGCACATTCTCTCAGTAGGTGAAGGGACAAAGACATAAGAAGGTTAATGTACTGTTTGATAGGTCTTGTGAGTAAGATCAACTGGAAGAGTGTAACAAACTAAATGATTTGACAGATAATTTAACCAAAACTAATACTTTTGTGTTTGGTTCTTGATTTTCTTTTACATTCAAGTGTTTTCTGCAAACTTCATCTTTCATATATACCAGCTCTGATTCTTACCCAGCAGTGCCTCGAGCAGGGTGGATCCCTCCAGCCTGACCTCGAGTAGGGTGGATGCCTCCAGCCTGACCTTGAGTAGGGTGGATGCTCCAGCCTGAACTTGAGTAGGGTGGATTTCTTCAGCCTGACCTCAAGTAGGGTGGATCCTCCAGCCTGAACTTGAGGAGCGTGGATCCTTCCCAGCTCTTGACATGTGCTAGTAATTTTGTTGTAGTGGCCAGTGTTTTAAGCTGGTAGTTGAACTATTACTGAGAGAGCTCCTAGAGCTGGGGTGGGAGGTTGGTGGGAGGTAAATGGGACTGTTACAGTGAGTTCTGCTCTCAAATAGTGCAGAGCATTAATTCAGTGTGAGGATCTGAGTGTACTATATAATAGGGCTAGGTAGCCGTATTGTGAAGTACACTCCCAGGGAGCTTTGGGAAAGAACAGTTTTATTTACTTCACCTCTAGCTCAACCCTGGGCAGCTGTGGCAGGGAGCAGTAAGGCACAGTAAACAAACTAAGTGTAAAGCATTTAACCACACGTTATATAGCGAAATAAGAAAATCACATACCAATAGACACAGCAACAATTTATAACAATAGAGTGTATTTTTATTAATTTTTGGAGTCTTTGATCATTAAAATCGTCCAGAATGTTCTAGAGTTAGAGATTTTAGAATGTTTAAATACTTTTAAGTGCAACCACAAACAAGCATTGGCAAACATAAAATACGAAAACTTTTGGGAGGTCTGGAAAATTTAGAGTGTTCTGGCCCGGCTTGGGTGACCAAATCCGATGGGGACGAGCACCAGAGGGCCAGAAAGGATACTTTGAACAGTTCGCTGCCCTCCAGGGCAATTTTTAAAGCAAGTTTCCAACTTTGAACACGACCGCCATAGGAAACAACAGAGTATTCCTGATGCTTGATACAGGCAAAGATGCTCACAAGGATGCTCCATTTGTGGTCCGGTCAATTGGGGTGTCTTTGTGGTTCTTCAGTCCATGGGTGGTGTGGGGCAAACCTGGTCACGTTGATCAACGTCCCTCAAAGCCCTTTCTTTTGCAGTAGTTGCACAGGTGCTGCTGTACTACTGGGGCAATACACCGCTGTTGGAGGCAAAACCTTGGGCTGGGGCTTGTCCCCTTGTAATTCAACGAATCTAGTCACTGATAGCTCTCCCGGGTCTAGCAGTCTTTGTTCTATCTCTGATTCCTTTGTTGGTGCGCCCGGGGACAGGTAGTAGGGAAACTTCCACAGAGGCTACCAATTTGTCTATTTGGGCCCTTTCAATTCTTGTGTCCCTTATGTCAGTTCAAAGACCAGCCACCTGATCCTTGGAGTCACTGGAGTTGGTGAAGTTTGGAAATCAAGTTTTCCAGAGGTCAAGAGCCACAGGCAGGATCCCAGCTCACTAGCCCAAAAGTGCAGCAGATGCAGTCCTTTCAGCGGTGCAGCTTCTCTTTGCACAATCGAAAGCCAGCAGGATAAGCCTTCTCCTGTACTTTCTTCTTTTCCAGTGGTGAACTAAGGGTGCCAGGGTTGCCCATTTTATCTCAGAAACATGCCTTTAGAGGACCACGCGATCACTGTCCAGTGAGCTATTGGGTCCCCTCCTCTCTGTTGATGCAGTTCCTGTGATGTGTGGCACCATGCTATCCCAGAAGTGCCCCTTCTTTCCCCTTCCAAAATGGCATGACCTTTCCTTGGTTTTGAGGAGCAGGGTACCCACCCTCTGGGTGTGGCTACCGGTGGGCTACATGCCCATATCAAATCTGGTTCTAACGTGGTCTCTCCCTCTTGGCCCTGTCTCCTAAATGTCTGCAGAAACAAAAGGCATACTGCTCAGGAGTGTTGTTCCCAGCAACCCTTCAAAGGCGCTTCGCCTGAAGCTCAACTTTTACGCTAACACCCTTTGCACCCTTCCTGGGGAGGAGGTCACACCTCGCTCCAGGGCCTTTGTTCCCAGGTAAGGGAGTCATTCACACATCTCACCAGGCGGCCAGAAACCCTTTCTGTATAAATGGCCGTTTTGAGCCCATATACTAACTAAAGTGCAAGGTAGCAACTTTCTTAAAGTTGCATAAAATTAATAGTGACATTAAATCTGATCAATCAATCAATCAATCACATTTATAAAGCGCGCTACTCACCCATAAGGGTCTCAAGGCGCTGGGGGGGAGGGGGTCAGTGCTCGAAGAGCCAGGTCTTGAGCTGCCTTCTGAAGGGGAGGTGTTCGGGTATGGCGCGAAGGTGACTGGGCAGGGAGTTCCAGGTCTTCGCTGCCAGAAAAGAGAAGGATTTTCCTCCGGCGGTGGTTTTGCGGATGCGGGGAACGGCTGCCAAGGCCTGACCGGTGGAGCGCAGAGTGCGCGGAGGGGTGTAGAAGGAGACGCGGGAGTTGATGAGTTTGGGTCCGAGGTTGTAGAGGGCTTTGTGTGCGTGGGTGAGGAGTCTGAAGGTGATCCTCTTGTTGACCGGTAGCCAGTGGAGTTTTCTCAGGTGTCCGGAGATGTGGTGGTGGCGAGGTATGTCCAGGATGAGTCGTGCTGCGGCGTTCTGGATCCGTTGAAGTTTCCTCTGCAGCTTGGTGGTGATGCCGGCGTACAGAGTGTTCCCGTAGTCCAGGCGGCTGGTGACGAGGGCGTGGGTGACGGTCTTCCTGGTGTCGATGGGGATCCAGCGGAAGATCTTGCGGAGCATGCAGAGGGTGTTGAAGCACGCTGAGGTCACCGAGTTGACCTGTCTGGTCATCGAGAGGGAGGAGTCCAGGATGAAGCCGAGGTTGCGTGCGTGGTTGGTCGGTTGGGGAGTGCTGCCTAGGGCGGGGGGCCACCAGGAGTCGTCCCATGCGGAGGGGGTAGGGCCGAGTATGAGGACCTCCGTTTTATCTGTGTTCAGTTTCAGTCAGCTGTCTGTCATCCAGGTCGCTACTTCCTTCATGCCGTCGTGCAGTCTGGTCCTTGCTGATGTGGGGTTGTTGGTGAGGGATAAGATGAGCTGGGTGTCGTCGGCGTAGGATATGATGTCGAGTCCGTGTTTGCATGCGATGTTTGCCAGGGGGGTCATGTAGACGTTGAATAGGGTGGGGCTGAGGGAGGATCCTTGGGGTACGCCGCAGATGATCTCCGTGGCTGCGGATCTGAAGGGGGGGAGGCGGACTCTCTGGGTCCTTCCGGAGAGGAAGGAGATGACCCATTCCAGGGCCTTGCCTCTGATGCCGGCGCTGCAGAGGCGGTCTATCAGGGTGCGGTGGCAGACCGTGTCGAAGGCTGCAGAGAGATCCAGGAGAATGAGGGCCACGGTTTCACCCTTGTCGGTCAGGGCTCGGATGTCGTCCGTGGCTGCGATGAGGGCGGTTTCGGTTGGCCCTGAATCCGAACTGAGTGGAGTCGAGGGAGTCAGAGGTTTCCAGGGCGGCGGTGAGTTGAGCGTTGACGATTTTCTCAATCACTTTGGCGGGGAACGGTAGGAGGGAGATAGGCCGGAAGTTTTTGAGTTCGGTGGGGTCTGCTGTAGGTTTCTTTAAGAGGGCGTTGAGTTCTGCGTGTTTCCAGCTTTCAGGGAAGGTAGCAGTGGTGAGGGAGGCGTTGATGACGTCTCGGAGGTGGGGTGCGATGATGTTGTCGGCCTTGTTGTAAATGTGGTGAGGACAGGGGTCGGAGGGTGATCCCGAGTGGATCGAGTTCATGACGCGGGTGGTTTCCTCGGTGGTGGTAGGGTTCCAGGCGAGGATGGTGGAGATGTCGTTCGCGGCTTCCGGGGGCGGGTTCATGTTGGAGGTCGTGAAGCTGTTGTAGATGTCGGCAATCTTACGGTGGAAGAAGGTCGCGAGGGAGTCGCAGAGGTCCTGTGAGGGAGGGATGGGGTTGGTTTCTGCATCCGGGTTGGAGAGCTCTTTGACGATGCCAAATAGTTCCTTGCTGTTGTGGGCGTTGTTGTCAAGTCTGTTCTGGTAGGCTGTTTTTCGTGCGGTGCGGAGGCGTTGGTGGTGTTGGCGGGTGGTGTCCTTGAGAGCTGTCAGGTTTTCCTCTGTCGGGTTGAGGCGCCATGTCTTCTCGCGGAGGCGGCATTCTTTCTTGGAGTTTTTGAGTTCGGTGGTGAACCAGGAGTTTTTCTTGTGGTTGTTGGTGTTGGTTTGGGTCTTCAGAGGGGCCAGGAGGTGGGCGCAGTCGGAGATCCAGTTGGTGAGGTTGTTGGCGGCCTCGTTGGGGTTGCTGGTGCTGGTGGGTTGGTTCAGGGAGAGCGTTGCTGCGAGTTGTTCTGTGGTGATTCGGTTCCAGTATCTTTTTGGTGGTTGCCGGGTGTGGTGATGCACGGTGGTTTTCTTGAAGCTGAAGTGGACGCAGCTGTGGTCCGACCATGTGAGTTCGGTGGTGTGGCTGAAGGTGATGTGTTTGCTTGAGGAGAAGATGGGGTCGAGCGTGTGTCCGGCGTAGTGGGTGGGGGTGTTGACCAGTTGTTTCAGTCCCAGGTTGGCGAGGTTGTCTAGAACGGCGGTGGTGTTGTTGTCGGTGTGGTTCTCCAGGTGAAAGTTGAGGTCTCCTAGGAGGATGTAGTCGGTGGATGAGAGTGCGTGGGGGTTGACGAAGTCTGCGATGTCTTCGCTGAACTTGGTGCGGGGTCCTGGTGGTCTGTACATGAGGGTGCCTCTTAGGGTTGTCTTGGGGTCGATGTGGATCGCGAAGTGGAGGTGTTCGGCGTCGGGAAGTGAGTTGTCGGTGTGGGTCGAGATGCTGATGGAGCTTTTGTGTGCGATGGCGATGCCTCCTCCGGTGCGGTTGAAGCGGTCTCTCCGGATGATTTTGTAGCCGTCGGGGATGGCTATGGCGATGTCGGGTGCCGAGGAGGGGTTCATCCAGGTCTCGGTGAGGAAGGCGATGTCTGGGTTCGTTGAGTTGATGAGGTTCCACAGTTCGATGGCGTGCCTGTGGACGGAGCGGGTGTTGACCAGGATGCATTCGAGGTTGCTTCCGGGGGCGTCGTTCTTGGTGGTGGCGGTGTGGGTCCGTAGGCAGGTGAAGCGGCAGTTGCTGCAGGTGAAGGGTCCGTGGGTACGTTTGGGGGTGGCGCGGTAGCAGCCCGGCGCGCGGCCGGGGTTGAGGTTGGCGAGGGTGGCGGAGTCATAGGTCAAGCGGGGGGCGCGGGGGCCAGGGGTTCGGGCACTAGGTGCGGTCCAGGCGCGGACGGGCGCAGACGGGCTTGCCTTAGGCGCGCCTTCGGCGCGCCAGCGGCGCGCACGCTGCGCGCGTCCGCTGCGCGGCCTCGCAGCGGCCGCCATTTAAAGGGTAGGTGGGGAGGCGGGGTCAGCTGGGAGGCGGGAGGTGGGCGGGCAGGGGAGCTGGAAGCGGCAAAAAAGAGCGGCAAAAAAGAGCGGCAAAAAAGAGCGGCAAAAAACGGCGGGAAAAGCGCGGTAGGAGCGGCGGGAAAAGCGGCAAAACGGCGAAAAGGGAACAAGAGCCTACTAAATCTACTAAAAAGGAGGGGCTGAGAGGGGAGGACGGCGCACGGCACTCGGGGGCACACGCACGGGATACAAGGAGAGAAAAGGGGAATTTCAGTCACTCGGGGGCACACGCATGGGATACAAGGAGAGAAAAGGGATTTCAGTCAGCACCAGCACAAGCTCAAGTACTCGGGGTACACGGGCAAGAAGGGGGGAGCACACTCACAGGAGAGGAAGGCAGTCAGGGACTGGAGGCGCTGCGTGAGCAGGGGAGCGACCTACCCGAGGGTCAGTGGTCGCTACCTCTGCCTCGCAGCGGCCGCCATTTAAGGGGTAGGTGGGGAGGCGGGGTCAGCTGGGAGGCGGGAGGTGGGCGGGCAGGGGAGCTGGAAGCGGCAAAAAAGAGCGGCAAAAAAGAGCGGCAAAAAACGGCGGGAAAAGCGCGGTAGGAGCGGCGGGAAAAGCGGCAAGACGGCGAAAAGGGAACAAGAGCCTACTAAATCTACTAAAAAGGAGGGGCTGAGAGGGGAGGACGGCGCACGGCACTCGGGGGCACACGCACGGGATACAAGGAGAGAAAAGGGGAATTTCAGTCACTCGGGGGCACACGCATGGGATACAAGGAGAGAAAAGGGATTTCAGTCAGCACCAGCACAAGCTCAAGCACTCGGGGTACACGGGCAAGAAGGGGGGAGCACACTCACAGGAGAGGAAGGCAGTCAGGGACTGGAGGCGCTGCGTGAGCAGGGGAGCGACCTACCCGAGGGTCACCCTTTCTGTATAAATGGCCGTTTTGAGCCCATATACTAACTAAAGTGCAAGGTAGCAACTTTCTTAAAGTTGCATAAAATTAATAGTGACATTAAATCTGATCTGACCATCAGATCGGATTTAATTTCACCATTCATTTGATGCCTTACTTGACCTGGTTAGGTGGTCCCCTTCAGGAATTAGACGTGTTTAAGGGTAAACCATTTAACCCTGTGTTAGCCAATGGGGCTTCTAATTTTCCCCAGCAAAATGACAATTTGGAAGTGTTGCTGGAAAGATATATAAAAACATATGCTTCATTCACAAATATATTGCTCCCTGCCATATGGCTTTTTAGCCCTGCTTTAAAAGAGTCTGACACTGCCCTTTCAAGTATTCCGTGGCACCCCGGAGTGTCTTTCACGATTTGTGCACGCAGTCTGGCACAAACAGTGCTGCGGTCCTGTGTGGACACACTGCCTTTTATGCCCTGGGTACCATATATTAGGGACTTAAAAGTAAGGCAGTGCTTGCCAATTGGGGGGTAGCCAAAGAAACATACGTTTGTATAGAGTTAATCACTGGCACTGAGGTATGGTTAGCAGGCCTCAGTGAACTCTTAAAGTAAAACAAGCAGCATTAGTTCCAAAAAGTGGTGGTGAACATGCAAAAGGATGCATTTCCTTACATTTAGATTTTAGTCATCTGAAAAGGGCAGCATATAGCATTAAAAATAATGAATCATATGTTTACTTAAAGCTGAAACTTAGAACACAGGGGCTTGGCAAGACAGGATGGAGTATTGTGACTTAATTATCATGTGATGATGTGTTTTTCTGTTCTCTCTTCTTCCTTTCACAGGCACTTGAATATCAGAATGGGGAGAAGAGCAGCTCCAGGAAAAAAAAGAAAAGTACATTGTTCACCTGAACCTGTAAGAGCCACACTTCCATCTTCTCCTGTCCATAATGTGTCAGCTTCAAGATCCCAAAATAATGCTGAGAGGAACCATCAGCTGGAGCCTCTATCTGGGAACCTGTCCAATGTGATCCTTTTATCTATGCTAGAGAAGTTGGATGCCAAATTGGATAACTTACAGAATACCTTAGAGGATGTACCGTCTAGGGTCGCTGGACTTACGGAACAAATCTGGATAGCACGGGGTAAATATCACCTTGACAATGATAGTGTGTCTTCGGAGGTGGTCAGTCCGGTGAGGGATGGAGAATATTCTGTCAGTAGGTCAGATGAGAAGGAACCAGATGAACAAGAGCTATTGTGGTTTGATCGCGAGGGTCCACAGCAAAACCACTGCATACATCCAGCATTTCAGGGTGGAGCTATCACCACAGATCCATCAGAGAGAGGAAATATGGAATCAGATGTATTGCTGTTCAAAGCCATTCCAGGTATTTGTTTTGTAACAAGTGGGTACTAACCTGTGTAGTTCTGAATGAATTTAACATAAAATTCTCCCAAGTGGATGTTTCCAGATTTTTAGTAACACCTGAAGTGGGCTTAATCTGAGTTGCGTGGAGCGGTATCTTTGGGGGGGCCGTGATTTAGGTGAACCATCACAATTTAGGAATACACCTGAAGTGGTTTTGTACCTGGTATTTCCTCTATTTCCACAATGGAGCTGTTCCATACTCTCAGAACTAGGCTGAGAATTGGGACTCTGCATATGAAAAACGATCAGCATTCTGGTCCATGCATAATAGTCCACATTCCGGTCTCAGGAGCTCTGAGGAATTAGTGGCAGAATCTGGGATTTCACCCCAAGCACCTTCGTACTCCTTGTTCTTTAAGTGTCAGATGCGAGCGAGATGTTAATCACTGAGAGTAAAAGACAGCTTCCTTTTTTCTTGCTAGTGCATACTAAACATATTAAAGGTGGCTCAGGACAGGAGGGGAGGAAGACCGTGTGTAGAGGAGAAGGTGATGTGTAGGTCAGGCTTGGTCTGTAGTGATGGAATGGATAGGGCAAGGGCCATGGCATCTACAGTGTTTTCTTAAACATTGACTGTTTTACTGTATTGTGTAAGGACATGTGCGTAGAACTGGTGGACCTGCAGGTCAGAGAGAGCTGGTTGTATACTGTATCATGTAGAACAACATATCAGTTCAAGGGGGTTTGAAGATTAATTAGGGTCTGTGATGCTGTAGTCTGTAGGCTTATGCACACAGTATAAGGTGGTCTGAAGGTCCAGCTTGTTTAGTTGTATTGTAGTATACAGGCTTAGGTCATATATTTGCTAACATTTATTTTATCTGAAATGGGCACCATTATAATGCCCCTGCTGTGCCTGCAGGTATATCTCCCTTTACATTTCTGTCACTTTTTCCTACCACTAAGTCACCAATATCAGCAATACCAGTAACTCTGCTGCGGGGTGGTCGAAGTTAATGGTGATTGTTCTGAGATATGTAGAATAACTGGGGAAATTTGACATCTGCTTCCCCCAGTAATTCTAGAGTAGGATGATTGCTGAAGAAATTGTTGGCTCTATGACCATGTCTGTGCGAACAATAGCTTTGCAAATTCACATGCATTTTTTAGAGTTGATTCATATTTTCGCCATCTTTAGATGGCTAATGTATATTGGCGCCTGTGTAGACTATCCAATGTACATTACGTTGAATGCACTAAATGGTGCAGTACCCTGTGTTAGGATAATCCCAAAGCATAGTCCTCCACTTTGATATCTGCCACCAAAGAACCTCTGATACACTCCCTGACTACTCTGTTCATCCTCTCTGCTTGCCCATTACTCTGTGGGTGATAAAGACTAGTACATTTATGGCTGATAACAGTTCCACCAAAAAAAAAACTCCATCTCCCCCAAGACAATTTGTATAACTTTATCCAGTACCAATTCACCGAAATCCTACTTTGGCACATACAAACCTCACTTCCAACCACCTTGGCATGTAGTCCACAAGCACAATGGCAAATTTCTGATGCACATGAAGCATCTGAAACAGATACAAAAAATCAGTGCAATTGTCTTGGACTTGCTGCTGGCAACCAACCCAAAGGGAACCTGTGAGAGGAATGTAAAAATAAAAACAGTGAGCACAAGTTATAACCCATTGCCATGGCTCAGCCATTTGCTCTAAATAGCATCTTATACATATAGAATGACCCTGGGCAGAAGGGAACCATATCTCAGCGGGGATCATTATGTTATGCATCATGCAATGCAACACGGCGACTGTATAGCTCAAAACGTAAAACATGTAATGACCATGATAGAGAATACATTTAGCAGTTGAAGATAAAACCCAATAGGTTCCCATAGTATGGGAAGTGCTTTTAGGCTAGTCAGTTCAAGAATGTCGAAGCACAGTTGGTATGATGCCGTCAAGTCACCTGAATATCACCATGTATGAACAGCTTTATATTAGACATATATTGACAGGCAACACAATTTCCACATTTATAATGACCCTTAACAGGATCCAGACCAAGTAAAGGAAATATGGTCATATCTGTTTTTTGAATCCTGGGGTCTGCACATGCTAAGTGATCTTTTAGGTTTCTACAACTTTTATAAGAGAAAAGAAGAGTCTCTCGAATGGGGTCCACATTTCTGAGGATGGACCAGTGCTTTTTGGTAATTTTAATAATCGTGTTTGTGTATGGCCAAAATGTAGTCACACAGACAATCTTATCCAATGGAGCCCTTTCTTTATTCTGTAGAATTACTTCCCTTGGACTGCACCATGCTCTTTTGAGGGAATTCCTAATCAGTATTTTGCTATATCCTCTGTCCTGCAATTTTTGGCTAAGAATAGCTCCTTCTCCAAAATAATGAATCTTCGGGTGCAATTTATTTGTAGGCGAAGGATTTGGCCCTAGGGCAAGCCCTCTTTAAGACCCCTATGATAGAAGCTGACATTATGCAGTAATGTATCGCGTTCAATTGGTTTACTGAAAGGTGTGACAAGTTGGTTGTCATTTTTGATCAGGAAATCGAAGAAGGATATCCTTGTATTTGTCTACATTAAATGTGATTGATTGATTGGTTGTTTATTGTTTCAGTTGATTAAAACCATAACAATTTTGCCAGATTACATGGTAAAACATTCTAAAGAAAGGAAGAAATTAAAATTGTAATACAAAGAAATAAAATGTAGGTTGAAAGTTAAAAGTTAAGCAAATAAATAAATCTTTAAAAGGTTTAGCTGGGGGAAACAGCGTGTATGGCGTGTTTCAAGAACACAGTAAAATCAATAGGGTACTCAAATATATACCTGCTCCGGTTCCCACCCTCTCAGAAGAAAAATGTATAGCCTTACGAGAACTTCAGAATAATAAGGAAATCACTGTTAAACCTTGTGACAAAGGAGGAGGCATTGTGATGATGAAGACTGAAAACTATATACAAAAGATGAGAACTATGTTAGCAGTGTCAGCCCACTATCAGAAAATAAGAACCAATCCCAGCACATACATTAGCTCTAGGATTAGAGCTATATGTACCAGCGGCATCCTTAGTGGTGCCATAACTAAAGCCCAAGAGGGATATCTGCTTGCCAGCAAACCTAGATTACCCACCATCTATGGAGTACCTAAAACTCATAAACTTGCCCAGGATCCTCCTTTGAGACCCATTGTCTCTACTATTGGATCCGCGATTGAACCAATATCTAAATATGTTGACTTTGTTCTTAAACCCTTGGTTATCAAGTTCCCTTCAAACATAAAAGACACAGGACACATGATTACTAGAACTGAGGGGATAGAGTTGAATCCTAATAGGGCCTTCCTAGTTACATTGGACATTGAAGCACTTTATACTAACATCCCTCAACAAGCAGCCTACAATGCTGTCAGGCAGGTACTCATGGAAGAAACCAATGATGCTCCAGTAGAGTTTATTCTGCGCTGTCTGGATATAGTGTTAACAAACAACTTTTGTGAATTCGAAGGTGAAGTATTCAAACAGATCCAGGGTGTCCGCATGGTAGCCGCTTGCGTTCCTAGTGTGGCAGACATATACATGGGCCTTTTTGAGAGGCAACACATATATAATGAAATTGCCCCTTTCTTTGAGAATATCACAAACTGCAGGCGATATATTGATGAAATCTTTTTCATATGGGAAGGAAAAGAAGAGCAACTTTTGGAGTTCAAAAAATGGCTTAACCTTTGTGACATTAATCTTAAATTTACTTCCAACTATAGCAATCATATGATAGAGTTTTGGGATATTTTGATCTTTGAAGAAAACAAACATCTGCAAGTAACTTTGTACACTAAACCGACGGCCAAGAATACGCTACTGCATTTCAATAGTTATCATCCCATGAGCCAAAGACAAAGCATCCCTTTTGGTCAATTTCTCAGAATCCGAAGAAATTACAGTAACTTAATTGAATATGATAAGAATGCAGCCAAAATGAAAGAACATTTTCTTCAGAGAGGGTATCCCTACAGGGTAGTAAGTATTATAATCGTGAAAACTTGCTAGAAACCCTTTACAAACGACAGAAAGAACAAAACAAGATGGTGTGTGTCATCAGACACTCTAACATAAACAATAAAATACAAGGAATAATCAACACCAGTTGGAGTTTTTTTAATACTAACGATGGCGATTCTCCTCTTACAAGACCTATGCTTGCATTCAGAAGAAACTCTAATCTTAGAGACAAACTGGTACAAGCTTATGTTCACTGTCAAAATACATTCATTCAAAAGAGTATTACAGGGTCTCAACCGGCATTGGGCAACCACCGCTGTGGCACTTGCCATGCTTGTGCCCAAGCCATAGTCTCTGATGTATTTAAATACAACAACAATACAATAAGTCTAAAGAACCTGACAAATTGTTTAAGCAGTAATATCATTTACTGTATCCTATGTCCATGCCATCTAGGATACATAAGGGAAACGGGGCGCCAGTTTAGAGTGCGTTTCAGTGAGCATAATTCAGCAATGTATCACTGTATGGAAGAACAACATCAGGAAAGCAAACTACAGTGGACTATACTAGAAAAAAATAATTTCACATATGAGGATCAAGAGAAATATAGGAAGAAAAGGGAAGTCTTTTGGATCTACTTTTTTGATATTGTACATAAAGGTCTTAATAAACGTATTCCATGGGAGAACACTTTCCTGTAAAATGGGGCTAGCATCCTTAGATGCAAGTTTTACATGTTATTTTTCTCAATCCTTTTAATAACACTAAAAAAAACTTCTTTAGGAGGCTCTCATAGAACCTCGGTTTATTTTCACATATATATTTACATATGCTGTGTCCCCATGTGAGTTCAATAGTAAGCCAGGATTATACATTATTAAATTTTTTGCTTTTCTTGGAGCATCCATTCAGAATAATCATATTCTTTTTCTGTTATTTCTGTTTACTATTGGGTATACATATGATGCTTTTATTCTTGAATTTTTACTGTTTTTCTCAAGATGATGCTAGTTAGGTTCCCGTTTAGGACTCAATACAAGGAAATGGTGGCTACCCATGTATTTCCGATATACATTCCAAGATGGCGCCCACGTTTTTCTTCCGAGTTACCTTTTTAGGTATTCTAGTCCCTTGTTTGTGTTTGTTATACAATCATTGAATCTATATTATTTGGACCATGGCGCGGTATTCGCGTCCATAGGCACTACGGGTTCCTCGTCAGTCAGGATTGCGTCCTTCCTCCTGATGAGATTTTTTGTCGCTTTGACGACCATGCACATTTTAAGAATGTGCCCACAATTGTATAATTCTGGAGTGGGTTACGCTATCGGACGTTTCTCTGCATGCCCGGTGTGTCGGGGAGATCGGAGTTGGCCCGTCCACAGATGTAGGAGACTGCTGATCCTCCAGTACATTGTGAGGTACAGCAGGTAGGACATGGGACAGTTTGTCCATGTTTTCTGATATGCAGAAGTACAACAATTGAAGGAGACGTTTCAGCGCATGAGCTCTCATGCTCATGGTGGTATTGCAGATATTCATTTATTTTAGGAGATAAATACTCTACATACTATGTTCTATTTATTGCAGATACCGGTTCACAGAGGAAATAAGATTTGGCCGATAGTGAGCCCATTCCCCTTATGGCACCATTCTCATGTGGTACACATCTAGATATTGGTAACTTTTCTATAGTACTTACTTTATAGAGCACTTGGGGTCATAAGGAAGAGAGTATTTGGGTGCACTATACTTGAGGTGTGCAGCACCTTGTTGGATACATTTATTTGCTTCATGCTTACCTCACAGAGATATATTAGTATCTCAAAGGTTTCTTCTCTGTGAGGATTTTTGGACCTAGGCACCATTTTCTTCATCCTTCCTTATTCTCCTCTTGTCTTTTATTTTGTTTTCTTCTTTTTGTGTCGCGGTTTGTTTCTCGTCTTTGTATTATCTGTTTTGTGAGATCTCATGATTACAGCCACATTTATTTTATGTTCTATATTTCAGGATTATGTATGTAACAAATTGTTCCCTGGAATTTTTTAGACACATATAAAGGCCTGTGCCCTGAGGAAGGTGAGCGACCTTTTCTAGGCCGCTAGTCATCGAAACGTATGTCGGCACTATTCTTCACGAACAAGACACTTGCTGTGGCTCACATGGATATTTCTTTGGAATCCACAATCAACTTATTCATTTAACATGAGGAAAGTTCAAAGATTATATTCGACTAATTAAGAAGGACTTTTGCAGTCTGAAAGTAGAACTGTTAAGAAATACATAATAGACATTGAGGATTCCTTTTGTTGGGCCTACCTATACCACGATATTACGACATTATTGGACTACTACTTGTGTATGTTATCACTGATGAAAACTCAGTGGCCCGTCAGGCATGTTTATACTTTGCAGCCTTTGTGGCTTTATCCGTGTTGGTCTTAATGCATTTAATTGAGTCCTTACACATTTTTTAACATGGTATGAATGAAGTAGTATGATTGTGATTTTTTGGTTTTAGTATTTCTATTCTTTCCAGGGTCCATTTTTAGGATGTTCATTATAGTGTTTATTAGGTCCTAGTAATTGCTTATATAGATTATGAAACTATGATTATATATAAATTAATTTTGTATTGTGTATGTTTAATTTTCATCAGTTCAAGCTTTTTTCTTTTTTGTGGTTTGTTATCCTGAGATCTCTTCTTTAAGACGCACCTGAGATTCCGTATTTGGTACCCAAGGTGTCCTTGGGACATTCATTTTCATTTTTGGTGTTTCAAGAACTTGCCAAGCTTGCAGTTTAGCTGGGGGTCGTGCGGATTGAAGCAGGCTACTATGGCTCCCCTGCAGGTCCTGATGGGTCTGTCTGTGAATATCCTCTTAAGAAATCTCTTTTGGAGATCTAGCAGGCCCGGACAGATGCAGATTGTGTGTATTAGATCTTCCTTTTGGCATGCACAGTGTCTGCACTGCTGCGAGGTGATGTTCTTCCAGGACGGAGCATTGGCCAGGGTTGGCAGGCTGCCTAGTCTCATTGTCATAAGATTATGTTTCATGTGCGGTGCAAACATTGTGGAGAGATAGGCAGCCGGTTCAAGTTTGGCATAGTGTTTTGTGGTCATCCATGCGTGTGCCCGGGTGCTGAATTTGTCTTTGTCTTCTGTGAACAAAAGGATTTTAATGGCCTTAGAAGCCCCTCTTGAGAAAGAATTGTATGTCGGGGCTGCCTCCCACAGATCTTTAAGTCGTAATTTGACAATTGATGAACAAAGGTACTTATGGTGGGCTGAATGCTGGTCATATTCTAGGGCCTGCCAAAGACCCTCGTTCAGTTTGACTGCAGAGCAACTGATTTTGTACCAGATTTTAACCGCCTCTGCTCTTGCGGCCAAGTCTTGCCGTACAAGTGAGAATTCAAGACGGAGCTGTGCCTGGCAGGCAAGTTTGGTAATTTGAAGATTCGTCTGAATACTTTGAGCTGTGCTTTGTCTATCAGGGGCTCTTTTTGACCGTGCATTGCTACTCTTGCATAGGTGAGTGTGGGAAGCAGTTTGGATGAAATGACTGTTAATAGAGGATGAAGTGATGGACCGTGTAGCCTTTTGGCCAGTAGGGAGAAAGCGTAAATTAGTGCTGGAACTCTTTGCACAATGAATTCCTTCTGTTGATGGAAGGAGCCCTGGGCATCTAAAATTACTGCAAGATATTTGTAGCACGGCACCATCTCCAGTGACACATTGCTTAAGGCCATCCTTGATTTGAGGGTGTACTTGCCGCCTGCACACATTATTTTCGATTTTGACGCATTGATTTCCTGCTGGTTGGATTGAACAGACTCTGCAAGAAAGTTTAGAGATCTTTGTAGCCTGACCTTAGTGCAGCTGAACAGTACCAGATTGTCCGCGTAAAGTAGGTGTGTCAATGAGCACCCTCCCAGGCGAGGGGGGTGAACGTTTCCGGCGTCCAGAGCAGGTGTTAGGTCTGCCATAAATAGATTGGACAGATGAGAGCGAGTACACAGCTTTGTTTCAGGCCAAGGGTTGTAGAGATTTTCCTTGAAAGCCTTGTGCCATCGCCCATCTTTATCCGTACCCATGTGTCTGAGTATAGAGCAATTATTGTGTTGAGAAGGGGGGCCCGAAGGCCCCATTGCATAAGCTTGCTCCAGAGCAGATGTCTGTTCACTCGATCGAAGGCGGCCTTGAAATCGATGAAGCCAAGATCTAATTTCCTATGCCGCCATTTACTCTGCTCTACCAGGAGGGAAGTTATTAAGATATTCGTCGTGGTATCCACTCCTTTCCTGAAGCCTGTTTGGTTGATGGGGATGATTTTATATTTTTGAGACCATGTTGTTAGTGCAGCAAGGAGCAGGGAGGCGTAGGTCTTTGCCTCAATGGTAATAAGGGCGATTAACCTGTAGTCCCCCGGATTGGCTCTATTGCCACCCTTGAAGATTGGATTGATTATAGAGCCTCGCCAGCTCCCAGGGATGCCTTCTCCTAAACTTGCTTCTAGTTATTAAGGAGGTTAGCACTTCTGAACAGAAAACTGTTTCTTCCCTAAAAATGGCCTGTGGAAGGCCATTTGGACCCGGGGCTCCTTCCCGGTTGGCCTTAAGGAGTGCTTGGTACGTCCTATTAGACGACTGGGTGAGTTTGATCGGCTCCCCGTTGTCCAGCGAGATGTTTCCTGTGTCGGGCGTCCATGCTGGCAGTTGCTGGGTGTTTCCCCTGGGGTTGTGCTTTGCTGTAAAGATTTTCTTAAGGTGACTCACCCAGGTCTTTTCCGGGATGTTTGAGTTGTTAATTGAGTTTCCGCTCATATTTAGATTATTGATAATACTCCAGAATTCCCTGGGATTTTTCCCTTTAGCGGCATGTGTTATTTTTAGTCAAAAGGAGCTCGTGACTTTGGCCTTGTCTATATGTATTTGTCTTTTGTACGCTTTCTTTGAGTTCTTAAGTTGTTCCCAGAGTAGCAGGTTGCCTAGGCGGACCTTCAGAAGTCTCGCAAGCTTCCTTTGAACTTTTTTGAGGAGTTGAGCTTGTTTTGAGAGGTGGGTCGGAGTGACTTGACGAGTTGGCCGTGATGGGTTGTGACGGGAATAATGGTCCAGTATTTTCACGTGGAAGTCCTTCCAGGTATCCATTATGCGTTCGTGGGTTTTAAGGTTCTCCAGCATCTGCAATTTTGCGGATAAAGATAAGCCTTCTATTGTGGCAGATGACCAGCGTAGTCTCTTCAAGCTCGTTGACTCTATTGGCCCCATTTGTGGTAGGGCAGGTTCGTGAACAGGCAAGGAGGACCTTGGGGTCAGGATTTGATACGAATGGTCACTGAAAGTGGTATATTTTATTTGAAATTGCTGTATCAATGGGATCAGGCATAGCGTGACTAGGGTGTAGTCTAGAATAGACTGTGAATTAGGGACGTGGAAGGTGTCGTTCAGGGGAGGGTCACCAGTGAGTCTCTCGTTTAATACCTATAGTTTGAGGTATTCCAGTGACGTCACCAACTGTGCTCCCTGTTGATCACGGTGAGTAAACGTCGATGACACCTGTGTCGGGACGTTCCAGTAGGAATTGTCGGCGCTTAGTATTTCTTCTTCCTCTTGAGCCTTGAATAGATTTGAGTTGAAGTCTCCTCTCAAAATGATGTCCCAACCAGGGTAGGTCTGGAGGTGGTACGTAAGGATGGCTGTTAGGCTTTTTAATGCAGCTCGTTTGCTGTAAGAGCCGGGGGTACATCATTAACCAATAACACCGGTGGCCTACTTTGGGAATTCCAGTTGCAGAGTTTGAGCACTTGGCAGTCTTTGTCTTCTTGTGGCAGCTCTTCTATGTCCATTTTCAGGGTTAGTGAGAGGCAGACTGCTAGACCCCCCCTTTCTTTCCCATGCTGCTTGTGCTTAACTGTGGATTTTTTTAAAGGACGTGAAACCCAATAGCGGAAAGACCTGTTGTGACCAGGTTTCCAGGAGTGCAATTAAATCCATGTTGTGCCAAGCTTTTGGTGGCGAGCCTGTTTTCAACAATGATTGGGCACCTGCTATGTTCCAGGATAGCAGCCTTAGGTGCTCCTGGTCTGGATGTGCCCGTGATGGTTGTGATTCTCATGCGAGGCGGGGGCATTAAGGGCTCCCGGCAGCCACTTCCAGCTGGCTTCGGCAACAGAGTTTGGGTTTGACATTAAATGTGAATTTCAAGTGAGGCTGGCAATTGTTGAGACAGTCAGTGAAAAGTTTCAGTGTACCTTCTGTGCCTACCCGATCAAAAAGATGTCATCTGTGTACCGTTTCCAACAGCGTATATTGCTGAAGAAAGGATTACGGTCCGTACTGATCAACATACACTCCAGGTGGCCAGCATCCAAATCATGGGCTACTAGTTACCCTTGATAATGCATCCTTGTTTACCAATATTCCCCAAAAAGACAGTATTGAAGCCCTGAATAGGATCCTTGGCCAGTGGTACATCTTTCCCATCCACTCACACGCACACCACGTTATTTAGCCGGGTGGCAACCCTTTGTCTGTCTTCACCACCACCATATTGACCACCTTCTTTCTAGTACTATTCCTGCATATTCTACCCAAAGTCACTAACAAATTACATTTAACACATTCTTCCCTTCTATGAAGATACTGTTAGATGAATCTACATGAAATTTAGATGCACATCTGAAACAAAAATTATCCATGTTATAAAATGTTCTCCTTGGAGGTGATGGTTTTGCTTCAACTTTACCAGATGTTTCCTCAATTCCGTTGTTTAATTCTATGGCATACTTTTTTTAATCTTATATGCTGTTTCTTCGACTGCTTTTTCTAATGATAGATTTTTACATGTATTCTATTATTTTAGCTCCTTGTCACCAGTGTGTATCCAGTTTGTAGCTGAGCATGTTACCTCTGGTATAATATGCTCTACTCTTAGTATGAAAATCATAATATTGGATTTGATGTAATTTGTGTAATTGAAACTATCCAGGAAGTTGATAAAGCTCTTCAAAAGGTGCTGCAGTACTAGAAATCAAGATATCTTCATTAGCATACAGTGAAACTGATACTGACTGGCAGCCTACCTTAAAAAGGTCACGATCTACGGTTCAAAGAACCTTATTCAAATTATTGATATACAAAACCAGTAAAATAAGCCTTGATATACAACCTTGCTTGACCTCCCTATTCAAGGCAAATTTTGAAGTACACTCACCTGAAGACCCATAATGAACAGTAGCAGTGAGATCAGAGTGAAGCTCACTAAGAAATCCCATAGTGGACCTGTCAACACCCATGGCCAGCATAATTTTCCACAATTTGGATCTGCTGACCCTATCAAAATCAGACGTTAGGTCCATGAAGCCTAGATGAAGTGTACCCACCTTAGAGATTTAAGCCTTGGTCCACCATACCCTTGCCAGCCTGAAAACCATATTGTACCTCCGACAGAATCTGCTGCTTGTTAGCCCACTTGGTTAACCTACCTAACAGATTTATCCCCATCACCTTTACAGTGGAAACAATCAGAGATGGGGCCACAACACAGAGGGTCATTTTTTTCACCCTCAGGAACAATGACAGAATTTGACCATGAGGACGGAAGTTGTTGTCTAATGGCTAGATTGATATAAAGAGTTACAAAGGGTGTTTAGTGAAAAAGAGGGGTCCTCCACCATGTAGTTGTCATGGAAAAAGTTGTTTTAGATAGCGATTGAGAAAAGAGCACAGAAAGCACTTCCTTCCTCATTAGCAACCAGCTCTAGCTGCCTCGTGGTCACCCCGCAGCCGCATTCCAATCGCGACTTTCTTGGGAACCCTAAATACGTGTCATAATACGTAAACCCTAGAGCAGGGTACCCAAAGGTCAACATTTGATTTAAAAGCAATGGGTGGTACAGCATCAGAGCTGGGGCTTTATTCTTTGGGAGATCAGTAATGGAAACCCTAACTTCTTCTCAATTGAGCACTAACAAAGACCAAAGAAAGGGACGTAGACTTATCCAGCTGCACATCTGTGCCGCCATCAGGGGCAGGGACATCCTAAATGGTAGCATAGCGCTTAAGCCATGACTATACAGAAATAACCTGAGAAATAACACTCCTCGAAGAACAAGTTAAAGGAGGACGATTAATTATTTCCCAGCATTTCAAACATTCTTTGGAATTACATGAGCTCACCAAATCTTCTCAGACTTTTTGCCTTAATATCAACTTCCTACTCCTAATGGCAGATTGATAATCGCAACAAGATTTGACTTTAGTTTTTTTTTTCTGGGCTTCTCCTTTAAGGCTTCCATGGGCTTTTTGTGAGTTAGTGAACAAGAATGGTCAAATCATCTAGGAGTTAGAAGACTAGTCCTACTGGTCATAATGATGGATTTCACCTCAGTGCAGATGGTAGTAATAGAGGTTGAAATCTACTGGTCTTCGTAAAAGCAAGTAGAAAAATCCTTGATAGAGTTGACTGGGAATAACTTTGTCCCAGCTAATTCCCCATCCCTGATCTTTAATAGAAACTGGCTCGCACAAATCGTGATTGAAGGGTACAGAATTATTTGCCCAGCTGAAAGTAGCATTAAGGGATTATGGTCGCTTCAAGAGTCCCAAAACACCTCAAAGTTCAATAAAGAAAGAGCCAATCCCAAGGAAACAAAAATAAAATAAATTACAGACAAATAGCTTCTCCTGAAGAAGGTGGGCCCACTCGGAGAAAGACACATGAATGAGCTAGGATCTTCAAGCAAGACCAGGTTGAAGTTGCTAAAAATTGATTTGAAAAGTTCACCATCGGCAGAGAGACTACAATGGTGCGCAACTGGGGGAGAGGAGACCACTTGCAATCATCCTGAATGGGACCGGGCTCACACTGGTGAGTGTTAAAATCACCCAGAAGCACTGTGGAAAGTAATGCTTATCCAACAAATCTCTTAGCTTGAGTGCATTGTCATCTGGGATAGGGACGGGTTTGCATTTATAAAACTAACAAGCAAATTATTTCCATAATACCGAAATGAGAAGCAAACAGCATGCAAATTCAGGGAACTAGTATCCATTTGCTTAGCATCGGAGGTCGGGCTTAGAGAAATAAAAACTAAGAGACCCTTTTTAGCTCTACCCGAGCCAAAACCTGTCACCTGGACTACAAAACCCTTGTAACCCTCCAGTAACAAACAGTTCGATGCCCCCCAAGTTTCATGTAAGAAAAACACTTTGTGCTTCCTCAGCAAAGAGACCCACCCAGCATTATTAGCATTTTGGGATACCCCAGCCTTATTCCAACTTAGAATAACCGGTTGACCTTAAGCAAACTTTTCCAGAATCCTGTCACTGTGGTGACACTGTTGTCAGAGGGCGTGCCACGGGAAAGTCATTCATTGTCATTGAGCCAACTCAAAGGGCCAAACCTATTTTGGGTAGAAACGCCTTGAGTAAGGTCTCTAACTGCAGCTCCAGCATGAGTAATTAAGGGTATTTGATGGCGCATTTTAGGAGCAGAGGATTTAATTGTAGGTCTATAAAAATAACACAAAGGGCGTGACGGCTTAGTGGCATGGGTCATACACGGATGTGAGAGCTCCATCAACAAATGGCCAGCAATACTAGGATTATTAAAGTTCACAACAATACAGCCCCGTCCATATTTTAGGGAGCCTGCCTAACCAGCTTACCTTTCGTGCCATAATAATAGAATTATACAAATGTAGATTTTTTTTTCTTAACTGCCCCTCTAACCAATGAATAACTTCGTTTTATTTTAACTGTGGGAAACCTTTGACTGGAGCTAATCAACTAGATGATCTGGGATGGTATGCTGATCACCGGTTTCTGATGATGTTAAGTCCCGGGACCGTACTGTTGAAATAATACCAGACAACAGAACCCCTAACGCAGGCGACTGAGTAGGTGGTAATGTCTCAGCTCGATCGACAAAGCAAACTTTCCCTTAGCCAACCAATCATTACAAGCTGGAAAATTGGATGGTAGTGCCTTTTGCAGTTCATTAAAGTGATTTACATGCATGTCACCCGCAAATTCCAGTGACACCACAACATTGCTATGGTGCCCCGACTTTTGCAACTTTCTTTCTTTTCCGAAGAGGCTGAGGGGTGGTGATGGTAGAGCAGAACCCTCTGCAGGTGGCTGGTGGCCTCAACCAAATGTACATTGCCCGCTGTGGGTGAACTGGAGACCTCACCTGTGGAAGGAACACCCCCTGCAGGTGAAGGCCTACAGCCGGGGATGCGATTGTTATGTATGGCAGCAGATGCGCCTAGACCTTCTTCTACTGAGATGATTTTGTTAGTTATTGCGTCAACAGCAGAAGTCCGAAACTGTTAGAATACTGGAACCCCTGCACTGTTGTTTTCGGTCACAAGGTGCGGGAGGTTGTTTAGGGTTTCCCTTGACACCAGCTAGTGCTGAAAACACATAGAGACTACGGAACTGCCCAGTTGCATCTGGAGTTCATGGTGAGCAACGAAGGCAAACGGGGGGAGTCGGTAATAAAAAGACAGTGAATGTTAGAAACAGAAATAGGTCAATTCTACATGGACTGTAATCAAAGTGCCTACGGGGGCAGGAATATAAGCCAAGGTTCAGGAGATCTTGTTCATCCATTGTCAGATTGATAATAGAGAGTTTATTCCCACCTATGGTCATGCCTCGACTTGCTCATCACCTTTATCTTCCTGTGAGGCGAGTTGTCTTTTTGTCTTCCAGCTGCTCCTTCTTCTCTTCCTCTGTTGGTGCCACTTTTGTTGTGTCTTCCCTCTTTTATGACTTTCCACTGTCCACCCCAGTCTGAGTACCTGTACTCGGCTAATGAAAGTTGCAGTTAGGGTTTCTTCTTCTAGGGGAGTACCAGCAGAATCTCCTGAGTCCGAGTGACCTTCTGAGCTGGACTCCACTGCCAGAAGCTCCTGTTGTCTTTGTGTCAGTGCCATTTTTTACCTCTCTCCTTACTTCATCGTATTGTGTTGCAAAGGTTAAGACTCTTCCTGGTCTGTACTCTTGCTTTTCCGGTTACAAATGGCTTCTTTTTTTAGCCTTCCCCCTTTCCTCCTATTTTGTCAGTCTAGCTGTCATCCCTTTTATGAAGTTAATCACTGGTTTGTCATTCTTATTCCCTTAAGACCAGCTCTTATTTTCAAACACAACAAATGCATCGGAGAACTCCAATAGACTGCAGACTTTCAAGTGTAACAAAGAAAACAACATGTTAGCAGGCCTTTTCCATCTATGGACAAATGATCAGGAACAAAATCCTCATATCCATCAGGACCGTCCCAGGGCTGGTCCAGTTTAGGACAGAGTTGAGGACTCACCTCTTTTAACAAACAAAGTGCTTGTCTTTGTCCCTGTACAGTGCTCTGCAGCCTTTAGGATAGGCTTGCACCATAGAAATCATATACACATATACATAAAGAAGCTGGCCCCGCCTACACTTACGTTTGAGTACATTTGACAAAACTCTAGTTAAAACGTTCGTGGAAGGGTTGAGGAGGCTTATTGCCACCTAGAGGACTCTGGCTCCCAGTTGAGATTTTAATGCATTCAGAATGTGATGGTGGTGGCGTGGTGTGTAAAATAACGACTAATTACCAATGAGATTAATTCAAGCATTCCATCCATCACTTTAAGTAAACTTTAATATGTCATCCTAAGTGGGAAGAGTGTGCTCAGATGTGGGTAAGGTGTACACTGTGTCACTGGAACCAAGCTATACCCAGCCGATGAGCCCTTAACAAGGGTGAAAACAGCATTGGATTGCCTGTTTTCGGTTCAGGGAAGACCTAGCTTGACAGTTCTGGCTGGACTGTTCCCATTGGAGCAAGGTCAGGACCGATTTGCATATAGCTTGTTTCAAACTGAGGTGGTATGGTGTGCGAAAGTAACGAAGGACTGGGATGTCCCCCCAAGTAATTACCAAGGGCTGAGATTAACTCAAGCAATTAATCCATCACTTTTTGCTCACCTTAGCACTAGGTTTGACACTCGCGCAGAGACCATCAAAATAAACCACAGGCTCGTTCCACAGGCAGAAAAGGTGCCAAATGGATTTACTAATCAACATACCTATAGTAGATACTTGTAAAGCAGCAACATGAGGTTCTGTGCATTCACTCATAAAGTAATTCTGGGTGGGCATCTATGCAAGGAAAGAAACCCAAATGTGCCTAATTGTTCTGAAACCATTAGTCACACACATACCTCTTTTTCCCTCCTCCCCAAATGTAAAGATTTTTCTAAGTTGTTGCACACCATGGTGCCACACCATGGTGCAAATGGAAAATATTACTTGTAATGTTGTATGGTCACATGCGCCACCTACTTGCTGTGTGGGTGGAAAGTATATAGGTTACTCATTTTCACTAAGCAGTTTATTTTCTATATTCCACATGTAAACAGATGTCTGTTTATGGAGAAAACATACAATAATTTAAGTTTGAGTCTGCGTGCTGAAGCATTCTGCATTTCAGCTACAGGATCACGGGTCATCCTCCAAATCGAAACTCAATGTTTGAACTAAACATGTTTTTTCAGAGCCCGGAATGTGACTGCAGGATAGTGCACCACATGTGATCTGCAGTACGACAAGCAGCAAACGATTGGTTACAGGTAGTAGGTTTCCCCTTCTTTCCTAGATATTAGTCCACCTTTCATGTATTATAGCAGTGTATTTGTTTCAAGAAATATTTCCTGTGTTGTTTTCACTCCACAGCACCACAGTCTCGGAGAGAAAGTCTGAATGGTAAAGAGATACAGCACGCTTCTGCTGGAAGGAAGAATTTTGCTCACAGAATGAATGAAAAGAAACACCAAAGGTCACACAAGAGTGAGAGTTCTAACAATGATGCACTTCTAGGGCCCAAAAGAAAACAGAGCGGCCCAGGAGCGTATCCGTGTGCTGAGTGTACGAAGACATTTACTGGAAAGACGCATCTTTTACAGCACGAAAAAACACACACTGGACTAAGACAGTGTCCCTACCCTGAGCAGGAAACCAGGTCTGCTGACGAGGCAACTCTTATACACCATGAAATAACTCACAAAGGAGTGAGGCCCTTTCACTGCAATATCTGTGAGAAAAGCTTTACTCAGAAGGGAAATCTTCAAAGACATCACAGAACACATACAGGAGAGAAACCTTATCAGTGCAGTCTCTGTTTTATGAGGTTTGCTTATAAGGAAAGCCTTGTATTCCATCACACTATACACACAAGGGTGAAGCCTTATCACTGCCCTGTGTGTGGCAAAGGCTTTGACTGCAAGGAACGCCTTGCAGGGCATCAAAGTACACACCCAGGAGAGAAGCCTTATCAATGCAGTGTGTGTGCAAAGAGGTTTAATCATAAGAAAACCCTTGCACACCATCAAATCACACACAGAAGACCTTTTCACTGCAGTGAGTGTCCCAAGAGCTTTGATTGTAAAGACCGACTTTTAGGACATCAGAGAATACACACAGGAAAACGCTATGTTGCTGCACAGGGTATGAAAAAAGGTTTAAAAAAAAGGCGGCTCCTCAGCAACATCAAGTAACACATAAAAGACAGAAGCCTTTCCAAAGCACTGCCAAAACAGCATCATTTACAAAAAGAAAGCTGATCTTTTACGTTATCTAAGAATGTATAGATGAAATTAGGCCAGCTACAGCATCTAAGGATCCATCAGGGCTGGGGTTCTCACTTTCTCAGAGTAGAGACTGTGCAGTCCCTCCGATGTGAGGCAATCAAGTGTGTAGATAGTACCTTCACTGTGTTTTTAGAGTAGTCCAAGTGTTACAAGTACAGTTTGCACCATTGATGTTTCCGAAGACAACTTATGGAGTTTAATAGAGTAATTGTTTTGGAAGCACATTTGTCGCTTGGTCTTTTGTATTCACTGAGCTTATTGTTTGGATTAATATAGACTGATTACTCTGGGCCCTATGCCATCAGTGAGTGCACAAGGCTTTCCTTCAAACCTTTATGTTGAAGCAATTGTTCTAGTGTATGGAGTCATGAAGCATACTGGTGAAGGTTGTCTCCTCTCCCATTCCCCCTCTGCCACCCCACAAAAAAGATCCAGCCATATTAATCTGTGGCCTTGAAGCATGGAACCTACAGATACCCGGTATTAGGCCTTGTGTGAGGCTGCTCTGGAGTCACGCAGACACCAGTGTCCAACTCACCACCCACAGCTGGGCATGTGTGGGGAGGGTGCTGTTGCTTGTAGCAAGACCTGGATCTGAAGCTGTAGTGGATCCTATTAGTTTTTATCAGGAATCAGGAGTTCAGTTTATCCTTTAGGCTTGCAGGTCTGTGCCCCATCACCTAGTGACTTTTAACCTACGTGGGCTGCTCTGTTTAAGCACCTTTATTTAATTATTTCTTCAAACATGGGTGCCATGTTTATAGTTAGGACGATGTTTATATTATACATTATCAGTGCTACTTCGTAAAGACATCCTTATCAGTGTCAGAAGAAGTTATGTAGGTATTCACATTAGGTACTTTCCTACTTATGTGCGACAGTCACCAGAATGTGCTTTTCAAGGAATTGTTTATAGAATTGCCATCCAAGTATTCCTTCTTATCTGTTGTTTGAGAACACACCTGCGTCAGGGGTCCCACCAGGTCTGTATAAATACATCTCACACAGACAAGGCCATCAGAGGGATTCCTACCGATGCCATCAACGCTATCTATGCTACACGTTGCTTTGATGCAGACCCAGCCTTCGTGTCCTCACGGAGTCTGATCTAGAAACCTCATTCCAAGGTAATGAGGGTTGGGGGCGCTTTCCATGGACATGGCAGTGGCAGTTTAGGTTTATCATACCTAGCTCTCTTGTAGGTTAGGGGTTAGGTTTTCCATGCTAGGGTACTAGGCCTATTTCACAACTATTCATACTTCATGTAATTGCAAGATGGTGGGGATTTTGTGTTTATGACTCTCGTTTTTACCATTCTGTTCCTTGCGTTGTTTATTATCCTAATTATTGCAGCTCATGCACTCTATAGCAGTTCGCAGTATTGTTGAAATAAAACCTATTGTAAACTTCACTGCATCTCCTTTATTGCCTGTGTATGAATGAGACTTATTGCTCATGCCAGAAAACGGTAATCTCCGTTTAACCACAACCTCCCTGACATGTCGTCTTATTGAGTTCAAGCGTAAAGGTTGGTACAAATCACCTTTTACTGTTGTGTTTGGTGAGGTAATGCTTGTGAGCTGGGAGGGTTGGGACGACAGTTGTGACTTGTTGTAGGATAGGCATAGTCGCCTACAAACAAAAAAGTGCTGTCGACCTTAAATCAACAGTCTTGCCTAGAGCAAGAGTAAAACTACGACACAGCGAAGTCAAAGAAAAAGGATGTAAGAGTAACAGGAAAAAACACGTAAAATGTGGCCACTGGAATGAGTCATAAGGAAGCAGCCCCCTGAGTGAAACAAAAGAAACAAATAACGGGGGAAGAGCACACGCTTCTTGTGTGTAGGACAGAGGCCGTAGCCTAGGACATGTCACCAGTTTCCTTGTCTAGCTAGTCACTGGCGTCACTCAGTCCACTCTATAGAAACAATGTAGTTTTAAGATGGCAAACTTGAACTGGGTGCCCACACAGAATACCATAGACATAGGCCTGATCTTGGTATGTATCTGCTTAGGTTGCAATTATCACGCAGAAACCTAGGTGGAAACAGATACAGAGTAAGGGAAGAAGCTCAGATACCAACCTCCAGCCAAGGGCTAAGATACCAAGCTACAGACTGGTTACAATATGGTCCGAGCTATAGGTTCTAAAGGCCTTCTGGCAGCACAGATCGAGGCAACATGCTAAAATAAAAATAGAGAACTAGGTGAACAGTAAACCACAAAGCCCCTTTATTTCCTTTAGGGTGCCATTCTGATTTTCTGAAATACATGAAGTAGTTCTCCACAAAACCATGCTTGGTGTCCTTCATAGCCCAACAGGAGTTCTAAGTTGCAATAAGATTCATAATTAGTAGGTAAAGCAGCGCTCTGTATGTACAAACATTTTCTGTGTTTGGGTCTACAGGACTGAAGTGTAGACATGAGTGACACATATAGGGGGTGATTCTAACCCTGAAGGGTGGCGGAGGCCGCCCGCCAGAGTTCCCCCCTCCAAAATACCGCTCCGCGGTCGAAAGACCGCTGACGGTATTTTGGGATTTGCCCTGGGCTGGCGGGCGACCGCCAAAAGGCCGCTCGCCAGCCCAGGGCAAATCAACCTTCCCACTAGGACGCCGGCTCAGAATTGAGCCGGCGGAGTGGGAAGGTGCGACGGGTGCAGTTGCACCCGTCGCATATTTCAGTGTCTGCAATGCAGACACTGAAATACTTTGTGGGGCCCTCTTACGGGGGCCCCTGCAGTGCCCATGCCATTGGCATGGGCACTGCAGGGGCCCAGCGGCACCCCCTACCGCCATCCTGTTCATGGCGGGTTTCCCGCCATGAACAGGATGGCGGTAGGGGGTGTCTGAATCCTCATGGCGGCGGAGCGCGCTCCGCCGCCATGGAGGATTCAATGGGGCAGCGGTAAACCGGCGGGAGACCGCTGGTTTACCCTTTCTGACCGCGGCTGAACCGCCGCGGTCAGAATGCCCTGCGTTGCACCCCCGGTCTGTCGGCGGTGCTACCGCCGACCCTGGCCCCGGCGGTCCATGACCGCCGGGGTCAGAATGACCCCCATAGTCTCCTCCTATGTTAAGGACACCCCTCGCCATAAGGTTTGTGTTACTGGTGCTCTAAAGTTTACTGCTAAAGTGATATGTTGTGCTGTTACAGATCAAATTGAAACCGACAATGAACTAGGGAATAACTTTTACTATTCAAGTGCCTGGCAAACCCAAATCAGTGAAGGAGCTTCTAGCTGAACTGAAGGAGGAAACCAATCAATCATTGGTAAAATATTTTGTGTGTGTCATCCAAGATTACTAAAAGACCTGGGCACGGAGAGTCTGGCATCCTGAACTTTTGAGCATGAACATCTCTCATCCAGACAGGCTGACTTTTTGGGAGGATCTTCTGTTGCAGCACCAGAGAAGGATCCCGCACCCAAACCTGTGAACCCTCCACCTTCATGTGTGAAGATTGAATGGCAACAGTTGACAGCTTTCGATCTTCCTCCTGAAGCTTGTGATGTTATTCTGGCAGCCAGTTGTCCCTCCACTAAAACTGTATACACCTTTCAGTGGGATAAGTTCATAGCGTGGTGATCATCCAGACATATTGACACTCTTTCTGCACCTGGAGGTCAAATGCAAGCCCATTGGTGCCCTTCCACACCTGGACCACACTCAGTGCCACGAAGGTACACCGCCACTAACCTGTGATCCCTGGATGTGTTGTTTGAACAAGTGGGTACAGACACCCCCAGTGACACTTCATCTGTTGCTTCAGGGTAGACCTGCGCCCCTACTGTGCCTACAGCCTTCCATTGCAGTGGTTTGAAAGGAGGGATGAGGCGCAGTGATGAGTAGGGCCTGTGTGCGTTGAACAGGTCACCACGGAAACAGCTGCCGCGCTGCAGCGTGGAATTTGCTTGCTGCATTAGCTGAAAGAGGCCCCCAGCGGTTCAGGCTGTGCCATGACGTGGACATTTTGTTCCAGGAGTAGTTCCCGGGTTAGTACTACTAGGTTGGCCTCTTCATCCGATATAATTGGTATTTGTTGATTCTTCTGGGTTTTCATGGTGCGTTCCCTGTCTGATGTAGGTGTTTTCATAAAATATGCTTATGGAGATGGGGCTGGGGCTAAGGCAGTCCCAGGGTCATTTAACTTTTGAATAGAGTTGGCAGGTCTTCTTACGGCTGAGCTCTTAGAGGGACTTCTATTAGGCCCAACTCTCTTTTTGATCCTTGCGTTGCCTGTCTCAGACTGCTCAGACTGTACAGGTTGTACACCAAGTATGGTAGCTTGTAGTGTAGCTTCCATCTGACTTGAAGGTGCCTGCATGCCTTACATTGAGTATTTGGCTCTTCTCTGGGCCCTCTGAGTGTTGGGTGTTGCACCGGTGGTAGTTAGCATTGAGTTAGGTACCATTGACTGTGGGAGGGGAGACTACGGTGCCTCACTTCCTCCACTCTTTTCCTCACTTGGGCCTTAGCTTTGCCCCGGAACTGAGGTGAAGAGCCGGGTTGAGGAAAATCCACACAGTTCCCTTTTACTCAGGCCGCTCCCTGCAGTGTACTGAGTGTTGCTTATGATGTGCTCCCCCATGGCAAATAACCTGACGTTCGTCTCTCTGGGGTAGAGGTGGTAGTTGCAGGGATGCAATGGCTCCGGTGGAGCAAAGGGAGTACTCTGTATGAGGTTTCAGGGGAGCAAATATAGCGTCCCTTAGGTGCTTCTGGGGTGGGTAGTCTGTGCTGGCTGACAGGTCGGCCAAGGCAGGGGAGCAGACCCGGGCCTCAAGCTGCACCCAAACCTAGTTGGGCCACCTCCATGAGCCGGGGCTGTACCCGTGCTCCAGCATCTAAACCTTCTGCTACCGCTCCATGGGCCTTCTTCCCTCATGTGGTCCGTACTGAGGTCCTGATCCTGGTGTTGCTTTGTCCCGCAATGTGTTTTAGCACCACACTGCTCCACTCTGGGCTCTGTGCCTAGCCCTGACCCCACAATTGATGTAACAGGGATGGTGTCCGGTGCGGTGGGAGCAGCGCACAGGCAAGTCCTCCGTGATGATTGTCCCACTCAGGGGCACCTGAGCCTCACCACCAGACACTGCCAGGCCACTTAGCACTCACTCCCTGGCTCAGGCGGATGATTGTCGGGCACAGGGGCTCTGGGGAATGAGTGGCAGCCTGAGTGGCAGGGAAAGCCTGGCCGCCACCCCGCCAAACACAGTGAGCTGCGACACACTTTCATCCAGCACCACCTAGTTGGTCTGCTTCTCCTAGCCACATGCGTGCTGCATCTGCTCCCTTCCTCAGAACATCCGGCAGAAGGGATTGCGAACTGTAATCTCTCTCCGCACCTTTCTAATACCACCTTTTATCCAGACAAGCCCTTTCTTCAAACACGTGCCTCCTTCCTTCTGAAGGTTGTGACAACCTTCCATGCAGGCCAGAGCATCACCCTGTCTACCTTCTGCCTTCCAAAGAAGAAGGAAGAATCCACCCCCTCAGCCTAAAAAGAGTGTTGTTGTTCTACCATGTTCGCACAAATGGGTGGACAATCAACTCTTTGTAGGGTATGTTGGGGGCCAAGAAAGGGAAGGTTGTGCATAAACAGACCATCTCAAGATGGATAGTGCTCTGTATTAAGATCTGCTGTGCATCTGCTGATAGCAATGACTTGAGGGTCTATGTGCTCATTCCACCAGAGCCAAGGCTGTGACCACATCATCAGCACGCGAAGTCCCCCCCTGTACAGCTATGAAGCAGCAACATGGACATCTTTTGCACATGTGTATGAAGCACTTCTGCCTGGATAGTCCGGACTGTCGCAATGGGCATTTCACCTGTTCGGTCATGCAGGACTTTTTGGTCTAAGCATTCTATTCCGTGGGCCATTCTCCAGGAAGGATCTTTTCTAAGGTAAGGAGTCCACGACTAGAAGTCTCTATCACATGAACAAGTTACTTACATTCGGTAACACCTTTTCTGGTAAAGACTCTATCAAGCTGCATATTTTTTATAGACCATCCCATCTTCCCTGCTCTGCAAACTGATTTAAGTGTATGGGCCAACCTTCCCTGGGCCTTAGACATGTAAACTAGTCTGTGTTCATCGTGGCTCCACAATTATGACATGGAATGCTGCAACAAGAAACCGATGTCAGCACGCCGGTGTGGCACCTATATAGGTACAGTGCAAATCACTTCCGGCACAAACTACGCCTATGGGGAGCTGAATGAGGCCAACTACTGGCGCGCAGGGGTACTGCTAAAAAATATGTCCAGTTACAGTCTGACGCCTGGGGAAAAAATAGCACATCCAAATCTGTACCCTATTGTCAATTTGATGCACTTTCTGTACAAAAGCAGCTACTGAGGCAGAGAAAACTTAAAAGCAAACAACAGGGCACACCCAAAATGTGTGTTAATCAGTTAGAAAGTTAATTATACATATAAGGGGTCATTCTGACCTTGGCGGTAAAAGGCCTTTACCGCCGGTCAGAAGTCCGCCATTCTACCGCCGCGGGCGCGGTAAACCGCCACGGTCATTCTGACCTCCAACTGTGAAACCGCCAAAAACCCGACATCCACGGAAGGCCGCCTCATCAGCGGGCAGCGATAAACTGGAGATGACCAAACCTCCACCGCCACGCCAACACAAACACGCCCATGTCATTCTGACCCACGAATCCACGCGGCGGTCTTTTAAACGCGGTATTCCATTGGCGGTACACACCGCCGCTCTCAAAATACACACCCAGCACCAACACACAGCCACATTGGACAATTTGAAATACACACACCTGAAACACATACACACACCACTCCCACACACCCAACACAATATAAAACACACACCCACTTCACCCACAAACCCCTACGACCAAAGATCAGAGACGAAGGAGAGAGAGACACATCACAGAATAGAGAGCTACATCACAGAGAGGCACACTACACCATCACACACACCACATAGAAGCACAAAGCACCACACACCAACCCACTCATCACCCCATACACCACCCCACACCTCATCCACACCACCCCATGGCACCCCAAAGGCACCCACGGTTTTCAGACCAAGAACTCCGGGTCATGGTGGAGGAAATTATAAGAGTTGAACCCCAGCTCTTCGGCTCACAGGTGCAGCACACCACTATAGCCAGGAAGGCGGAGCTATGGCAGCGGATCGTGGACAGGGTCAACGCGGTGGGACAGCATCCCAGAAATCGGGAGGACATCCGCAAACGCTGGAACGACCTACGGGGGAAGGTGCGCTCGATGGTGTCGCGACACAACATCGCAGTGCAGAAGACTGGCGGGGGACCCCCACCCACTCCACCCGAATTCACATCCTGGGAGCAAGAGGT
This sequence comes from Pleurodeles waltl, assembly GCF_031143425.1. Lineage (NCBI taxonomy): Eukaryota > Metazoa > Chordata > Amphibia > Caudata > Salamandridae > Pleurodeles > Pleurodeles waltl. Next base: position 13,051,453 of record NC_090442.1, read on the forward strand.
ACTAAACATCCTGCATCCTGATGGCCTCGCTGGAGTACCCGGAGGAATGGACTCTGGTAAGTACAATCTCAACTACTTCATCCCCCCCCAGCATGCCAACCCCCACCCCCACCCTCACCCCCAACCCCCATCACACATCCTCCCTGAGAATGTCTCTCCAGCACAACCCACCCAACACCAACCCCTGCATGCCACCACAAACTATGGACACCCATCACCTAAGCATGACCACTGAACATACCCACCCCCCCCCCCACAAACCACCCTCACAACACCTCCCCCAAGGGAATGCCAGCACTGGGGGACAAGGGCACCCATAAATCGCACGCAATTGCACACACAGAAACAATAACCATACTCTCTTACCCCATGCAGGACCCGAACGCCAACACACCGGTCAGGAGGGTCCAGAAATGTCCATCCCACCCCCGGAAGAGGCCCCCAGTGATGACAGCAGCTCTGTCGACCTGGAACCTGATGACCAGCCCGGACCATCGGGGACCTCTGGACAGTCGGTTCCCCTCAGGCAGCCACAGGCCACAGCAGACCCAACCCCCTCTGGGAACAACAGCACAGCTCCCACCCAGCGGGCCCATGCCTCTATCTCTAGGACAGGTCAATCAGCGGTGTGTCTGCCACTACAGGGCACCCAGGCTAACCCACCACCCCAACAACAACAGGGACCTGGGGGCAGTGGTAGTGGGCACACCGTCCAGGGGACAGAGGCCGGGGGAAACCGGGCAACTCGGAGGGCTGCTGTGCGACAGGGGGGGGAGGAGAGGCCCAGGGAACCCACTCTCCAAGAGGCCCTCACCACCATCATGGCAGCCTACCACCACTCCCAAGAGACGATGGCGACGGTACTGGCCAGGTTCCAGGAGATCCAGGCACAGCAGGAGGAACGCTACATGGGGTTCAGCAATCAACTCACCAACATCTCTACCGCTATTTGGGAGCATAGTCCAGGCCCTCAACCGTATAGAAGACACGTTGCGGGACCATGTGGCACCACACAGGGCCCCTGTCACTAGCCCGGACCAGGAACAGCCTACCACCTCCACCGGCGCTAGTGGACAGGAGGCCCCACCACAACGACAGGCCACCAGAACCCCACCTCCTGCTGAAGAACAACCACCCCGCAAGAGGAGCCTGAGATCAAAAAAATAGACAGAGTAGGATGTCAAGACCCCCGCCAGCATGAGATACCCCCTGAAGTCATCCCACTGTCCCACATTGCCACCCTTTCCAACCTTGAACTGCCCCTGCTCCATCCTTCCACAGGCATATGGACAATGCACCTGTGAGACTGAGAACTGGACTCTGCCATGGACATTACTCCACCCCCACCCATCACCGTTTTACTATCATGTACCAATATCTAGCACTACAAATAAATCACTTATTGCACACAAATCAGTTTGGAGTCATGCTGTATTCTTAACACATGTATTACACATTACAGTTCAACATATGTTCTGTCAATTAGTGATGACAACATACCAATGTCAATACGCTGTAGTTCATGGGCAAACCAAGCAGAAGTCACGCACTGAGTCATACAGCACTGAGAAGGGAAGGGAAAACCAAAAATTAGTTAAAAAGAACTGGGGGGAAATACAGAAAGTAGAGATGCAGGAGGCTCTAAGTAAATGTGAAATGGCGTGGGTGATTCTTACCTGTGGGCTACTGAAAATACTGAAAAAACAGTGTCCCTGTTGTCTGTGTTCTCTCCGTCGTCTTCCTCCTCTTCACTCTCCACAGGCTCCACGGCTTCTACAACACCACCATCTGGACCATCCTCCTGCAGGAAAGGCACCTGGCGTCGCAAAGCCAGGTTGTGCAGCATACAGCAGGCCACGATGATATGGCACACCTTCTTTGGTGAGTACATGAGGGATCCACCTGTCATATGCAGGCACCTAAACCTGGCCTTCAGGAGCCCAAAGGTTCGCTCGATCACCCTCCTAGTACGCCCATGGGCCTCATTGTACCGTTCCTCTGCCCGGGTCCGGGGATTCCTCACTGGGGTCAGAAGCCACGGCAGGTTGGGGTAACCAGAGTCACCTATTAGCCACACACGTTGTCTCTGTAGCTGTTCCATCACATAAGGGATGCTGCTATTTCGCATAACATACGCGTCATGGACTGACCCAGGGAACTTGGCATTTACATGGGAGATGTACTGGTCAGCCAAACAGACCACCTGGACATTCATAGAATGGTAATTTTTCCTGTTTCTGTACACCTGCTCATCGTCATTTGGGGGTACTAAAGCCACATGGGTCCCATCAATGGCACCAATTATGTTGGGGATATGTCCAAGGGCATAGAAATCAGCCTTCACTGTAGGCAAATCACCCTCCTCTGGGAAAATGATGTAGCTCCGCATGAGTTTCATCAGGGCAGACAACACTCTGGACAAAATCTTGGAAAACATAGGCTGAGACATTCCAGATGACATGGCCACTGTTGTCTGGAATGAGCCACTTGCCAAAAAATGGAGTACTGACAGAACCTGCACTAGAGGGGGAATTCCTGTGGGTTGGCGGATGGGGGACATCAGGGCTGGCTCCAACTGGGCACACAGTTCATGTATAGTGGCTCGGTCAAGTCGGTATCGGAGTATAACAAGGCGTTCTTCCATTGTCGACAGGTCCACCAGCGGCCGGTACACGCGAGGATTCCTCCTTCTCATCGCAAGTCCCAGCGGACGGTGCCTAGGAAGGAGAATATGGAGCACAGAGTCAATCAACTCACAGGTACGTTCACCACAGTTTGCACAGTACACGATAATGTATGGATTGCTATGCTTGTATGTGTGGCAATGCAAGGCTTAGGCCTGTGTGACGCAGTTGAAATTAAGCAATGTGGGCCCTTGAAATGGCGGCTGCCTGACCTGTGAAGTGGGACAATGGGATGTGAGGTCACTGCGCTGGCGTGGCACACTGTGGCGGTAGGCGGTCGAACACCGCTGTGCGAAGACGCATTGGTTAACAATGATCCCTATGGGTTTCATGTGCCAATGACGATGTGCGCCGGCGGTCGCGGTACGCACCGCCGCGGTACGCACCGCCGCGGACGTGACCGCCATTTTCAATCTGCTTACTCACTCGAGACCTGATCATCCACAGGAGAGGACCTATACTGCAAGTGCTGCTGTGAACTCGGTCTGGAAGTGACAATGGCTGCTGCGACTGGGGAAAGGGCCCCTGCCTTCACGTCTGAAGAGTTGGAGAAACTTGTGGATGGGGTCCTCCCCCAGTATGCGCTACTCTACGGTCCTCCAGACCAACAGGTAAGTACACTGAGTGCACATTGAATGGGTTATGCCTGTGTGGAGTGGGGTGGATGTAAGTTGGCGGGGTGGGGAGAAAATGAGGATTGCATCGCACGACAGATGAGAGAATGTGGCACATGGCAAGGTTGGGGAGGGGGGGGCATTCACATGTAACATGCAGAAAAATGACGTTTTCTCATTCCCACCCTGTACATGTCAAACAGGTCAGCGCCCATCAGAAAATCGACATTTGGCGTGCCATCGCCAAGTAAGTCCGGGCCCTGGGGGTCTACACCAGACGGGGCACCCACTGCCGCAAGAGGTGGGAGGACATCCGCCGCGGAACCAGAAAGACCGCCGAGTCACTGCTGGGGATGGCCTCCCGACCTAGGAGGGGTGCCAGTCGTACCCTGACCCCCCTGATGTCCCGGATCCTGGCGGTGGCCTACCCTGATTTGGATGGGCGCTTGAGGACATCACAGCAGACACAAGGGGGTGAGTATCTGCACATTCTGCTATCTTTACGCGCAGTTGAGGCGTCTGGGTGGGGGAGGAGGGCTGTGGGTGACAGTAGGCCAGGGCGCTTTCTGTAGTGTAGTCCCCTCCCTTACGCATGGCCCTGTGCCCCCGCCCCCCACCTCTGTAGGGTGCCAAGTACAGCTATCCATGGTCCTGCATCACACATGTGCGCGTTTGTTGTCCCTAGACCTGTTGGCCTAGTCAGAAGTACTGAGTAGTGTACCCCGATTGCGCAGCTTAGTGCATGAGGCACCTGTGTCTGTCCTCTCCGCCAACGGTCTTGACAAGGCATGCACTCAACCTGTTTCTATTTCTCCCCCCACTCTTTTTCTTCAAAATCTTGTACATGTGTGCATTAGCATCATCAGGCGGAGGAGATTTGCCATCGGAGCACGAGGGAGCTGCAAGTCACAAGGCCCCGGTGGGCACTGGAACAGACACTGAGGGCACCAGTGATCCGGAGGGCGAGGGGAGCACCACAACGGGGACCGCTGAAGACACCAGCGACACGGACACGTCCTCGTTTGGGAGCTCCCTAGCGGTGGCGGCAACATCCGTGCCCCCCGCCTCTACAGGTACAGCCGCCACCCAGCGCACCAGCACTGCCCTCCCAGCAGCCCCTCAGCCTTCGCTCCGTGCCCGCTCGCCCAGGAAGGCGGGAGTCTCCTTCGCCCCAGGCACCTCAGCCCCTGCCCCTGTCACCCCTGCTGCCCTCAGTGAGGAGGTCATTGACCTCCTTCAGACCATCATTGTTGGGCAGACTACCCTTTTGAATGCCATCCAGGGGGTGGAGAGGGAGGTGCATCGGAGCAATGCCTACCTGGAGGGCATTCATTCGGGTCAGGCTGCCCATCAACGATCGTTCAATGCTCTGGCCTCAGCACTGACGGCAGCCATTATCCCTGTTTCCAGCCTCCCTCTTCTTACTGCCTCCAGCCTGTCTCTGTCTCCTGTTCCTCAGCCTATCCCATCCACACCATCAGACCAGCCTGCACACACCTCAACACCCAAGGGCAGCTCATCCAGACACAAGCACCACAGATCCCACAAACACTCACCCAAGCAACACCCAGATGCAGACATTCCAACAGTCACTACCACCTCTGTGTCCCCCTCCTCCTCGTCTCCCTCCTCCCTCCCTGTGACGTCTACACTCACACCTGCATGCACAGCATCATCAGCCAGTGCTTCCACACCCTCCAGTACAGTCCGCACACGTGCAGTCACCACCCCCACTACCATTTACACGTCCCCTGTGTCCTCTCCCACTGTGTCTGTCACCCCCTCTTCCAAGACACACAAACGCAGGCAGCCACCCACCCAACAGCCATCCACCTCACGACAGCCTCCAGCACAAGCACCTGCACCCAAAGACAGCACACCTGAATCTCCTACAACCACATCCTCTTCCTCCACTCCCATCACCACTACTCCTACCCTTTACCTTGGTCCTAAAAAAGTTTTCCTCTCTAATCTTAACCTCTTTCCCTCCACTGACCCACCCCCTCCATCTGCAAAGAGTCCCAAGAGCACCTCAGCCACCACCAGCCCAACTTCGAGTGTCACTGTGGTGCATGGGTTCTGGAGTCCACCCTTTGCCAGCAGTGACACTTCGATCAGCAGCAAGGGGACAGGCAGCCCCCCCCCCAGGCAAGAGGACCAGGAAAGTAAAGGGCCGCCGTGAAAGGACTGACACGGCTGCCCCCAAGGAGCTAACTTCGCCCACTTCACCAGCCACAACATCTAGGGGAGGCAAGGGCCCGAGAACCCCATCTAAGGAGTGAAAGGGCAGCAGGGCTGAGAAATCAGCCAGCAGGAGCGCGGAGCAGGAGGGCCCCACAAGCCCCATCCCGGGTGTTAGGGAGGACACCAAAGGGCCCAGGACTCCGTCCCCGAAGGGTCCAGCCACTGCACGGTCGGAGGGCGAGTGAGCAGGGTGTCCAGGCCAGGTCTGGCTCCCTAGACTTACTGGAAGAGCACCGCTGAACAGGGCCCCGCCGTGAAGACAGGCACCGCTGAACAGGGCCCCGCCGTGAAGACAGCCACCGCTGAACAGGGCCCCGCCGTGAAGACAGCCACCGCTGAACAGGGCCCCGCCGTGAAGACAGGCACCGCTGAACAGGGCCCCGCCGTGAAGACAGCCACCGCTGAACAGGGCCCCGCCGTGAAGACAACCACCGCTGAACAGGGCCCCGCCGTGAAGACAGGCACCGCTGAACAGGGCCCCGCCGTGAAGACAGCCACCGCTGAACAGGGCCCCGCCGTCTCAAGCACCGCTCCGCTGGGCCCTTCATGTCAAGCACCGCTCCGCTGGGCCCCGCCGTCTCAAGCACCGCTCCGCTGGGCCCTTCATGTCAAGCACTGCTCCGCTGGGCCCCGCCGTCTCAAGCACCGCTCCGCTGGGCCCCACCGTCTCAAGCACCGCTCCGCTGGGCCCCGCCGTCTCAAGCACCGCTCCGCTGGGCCCTTCATGTCAAGCACCGCTCCGCTGGGCCCCGCCGTCTCAAGCACCGCTCCGCTGGGCCCCGCCGTCTCAAGCACCGCTCCGCTGGGCCCCGCCGTCTCAAGCACCGCTCCGCTGGGCCCCACCGTCTCAAGTACCGCTCCGCCAGGCCCTTCCTGCAAGCACTGTTCACGGTTCACTGTGCCCACCATGCATCCTCCTTAACCAGTGGAGACTGTTATCCACCTGATGGACTGTGGCTTTGCACTCCCCAGGATGGAACAGTGGGCAAGCCACCCACTGTAGAGACATTGAGAGACTGTGGCTTTGCACTCCCCAGGATGGAACAGTGGGCAACCCACCCACTGTAGAGACATTGAGAGACTGTGGCTTTGCACTCCCCAGGATGGTCCAGTGGGCAAGCCACCCACTGTAGCGACATTGAGAGACTGTGGCTTTGCACTCCCCAGGATGGAACAGTGGGCAACCCACCCACTGTAGAGACATTGAGAGACTGTGGCTTTGCACTCCCCAGGATGGTACAGTGGGCATGGTGGGCCCTTCGTGGATCTGGCGTCGTGGACTCATGTGGCTGTGGTGCCCCCCCCCTTCCCTTCCCCCTGAGGTGCCTGTAGTTTTTTCACCAGATGCCCCTGCAGTGTTCTCTCCAAATGACTCAGGTCTCCTGTGTGGGCTTTGCCCTTGTGTCGCTACACTTTGGCCCACGGACAATTCGAAATTCGTAACATGTACGGGACTAATTGCTTCGGTTATCCACTGCTGTGTATATAGACTTTTTAAATTGTAAATAATTTTGCTAGTTGACCAATACTTATCAGAGGCTATTTTGTAGATACATTTTTATTTCCAATTTGATTATGTCATTGCATTTTTTACGGGGGTTTGGGTGGTGTCACTGTGAATTGTTGCTCTGCATTGGTGTGTACATATTGGGGGGGGTGGGGGTCGCATATGTGTGTGCCCGTAACCTTTCCTCCTCCCCCCTCCCGTGTGTCGTAGGTGCAGTACTCACCGTTGACGTCTGCGCCGGAGTTCGTACTCGTGGTAGATGAGCAGGTAGACGAGAGCAGGTAGGATGTTCAATTCCGGTTCCATGCTGTCCTCCGTCCTCGTTGAGTGTGTAGAGGTGAGCGTTTTCCCGTTCGTAGTCTGTTTCCGCCGTGTTTTTATCGGCGGTGCTCCCGCCCCGGAAAAGGTGGCGGATTGGTGGGTCGTGATAGTGTGGGCGGTACATTGTCTCCCGCCTGGCTGTTGGCGGTGACCGCCGCGCTGTTTGTTTCTACCGCCTTAGCGGTCGGATTGTTAAATTGGCGGGCTGTGTTGGCGGTTCCCGCCAGGGTCAGAATTCCATTTTTGGGACCGCCAGACTATTGGCGGGTTGGCCGCCACTTTATCACCGACCGCCAGGGTTAGAATCACCCCCATAGTCATAGTTTTTTCTTAATTTCTCTTTATTCGGTTCCAAAAACATCTTATAAAATTGATACACCCATCCAATGTGTTTCATTCTTTTGAACTTCTTTAGGCTATGACTAATATCACAGAATGCGTGTTTCTCAAGATCTTGGAACCAAAGGTTAAAAGGATGTTATAGGAGTTAGCTGCGATATTGGGGACTCGAATACCAGAGGACCCCAAGTATATCCTGCTTGGAATCTCCAGTGATATAGACCTATCCTGCCACGGGCTGATATTCTGCAATCTAGGACTAATATTGGCCACAAGAGACTTAGGGGGTTATTACAACTTTGGAGGAGGTGTTAATCCGTCCCAAAAGTGACGGTAAAGTGACGGATGTACCACCAGCCGTATTACGAGTCCATTATATCCTATGGAACTCGTAATACGGCTGGTGGTATATCCGTCACTTTACCGTCACTTTTGGGACGGATTAACACCTCCTCCAAAGTTGTAATAACCCCCTTAGGGCTTTATTTATACTTTTTGGTGCAAAACTGCACTAACGCAGTTTTGCACCAAAAAGTGTTGCACCGGCTTGCACCATTTTTTAGCACCAGCTGGGCACCATATTTATGGAATGGTGCAAGCCGGTGCAAAGGGTAGGCTAGTGTAAAAAAAAGGACGTTAGGCAGGTTAGAGTCAAAATAAATGACTCTAACCAGATTAGCGTCATTTTTTTATGCTAAGGGGTATATTTATACTCTGTTTGCACTGAATTAGCATCACTTTTTTTTTTTTACTCTAATTCGGTGCAAAACTAACTCCATATTCATACTTTGGAGCTAGACCCGTTTAGGCCAAATTTATAGGGTTAAAGTCATTTTTTGGAAGTGGAAACCAACCTTGCATTAATGAGATGCAAGGTAGGCGTTCCAGTGCAAAAAAAATGACTGTATGGCCTTAACTCCATATTTATACTCCCATGTAAAAATGGTGCAAGGGAGGGAGGAGGGGTCAAAAAGAAAGCTTTGCCCTATTTTTTAAACCCTGGGTCAGGGCAGGCGTTAGGGGACCTGTGGTCCTATTTCCATGGTGGAACACCATAAAATAAGCCCAGAGGTGCCCTCCCCAGTCCCCAGGGGCACCCCAACCCACACCAGAGGGACTGCGGAGGATGGGGGACCCCATCCCAGGTAAGTACAGGTAAGATTGCATTTTATTTTTTAAAGTGCCATATGGGGCCATGAAATGGGCCTCCATAAATGGCACAGGGTGCAATGGCCATGCCCAGGGGACCCTTGTCCTCTGTGCCGTCCATTGGGGTGGTGGGCGTGAGTCCTGCCTTTTCTAAGGCAGGAGTCATGTGGCATGGTAGGTTTAGCACCATAAAATGATGCTAATCTGGTTAGAGTCACTTGTTTTACTCAAACCTGCCTAAAGTCATTTTTTGGTGCTAAACCCTCTTCTTCTATACTGCCAGCCCCACCCGACTAAAGTAATTTCTTTTTTACTCTAGCCTACCCTTTGCACCGGCTTGCACCATTCCATAAATATGGTGCCCGGCTGGTGCACAGAAATGGTGCAAGTCGGTGCTACACTTTTTGGTGCAAAACTGAGTTAGTGCAATTTTGCAGCAAAAAGTATCAATAAGGGCCAATATTTTGTAAGTTTGCACCACTTTTGCATCAAAAAATGACGTTAATGTGGCGCAAAAAAAGTATAAATCAGGGTCTTGGTGCTAGACGGGTCTAGCACCAAAGTATAAATATGGAGTTAGTTTTGCACCGAATTAGAGTAAAAAAAATGATACTAATTCGGTGCAAACAGAGTATAAATATGCCGCAGAGTATAAATATGCCCCTAAATATGGCGTTAAGGCCATAGGGTCATTTTTTGCACGGGAACACCTACCTTGCATCTCATTAAGGCAAGGTAGGTCTCCACTTCCAGAAAATTACTTTAACTCCATAAATTTGGCGCTAAATGGGTCTAGCGCCAAAGTATAAATATGGAGTTAGTTTTGCACCGAATTAGAGTAAAAAAAAACACACTAATTCGGTGCAAACAGAGTATAAATATGCCTCTTAGCGAAGCATTGGATTGCCCCGGAGACACTGACACTGCTGGAATGGGAAAGGGTTATGGACCTTTATATGACAGCGGAGAGGGTCATATATTAGATTAGAAGCTGCACATGCAAATAAAAAAAATATGGGGCACTTGGACGGAATATTATGGCCTAGACACGCAAGATGCAACTCAAGAAGAGGGTCTGATTGGGACACTTGATCGACTGGGTTGGACCCAAACACGTTCAACCCTCACGACGATTTCAAGTGATTATTTATTGTCAACAGTGTGTAAGACCTCTGATGGTACAAATGTTCTACCTCTGTTTCCTAAATTTTATTATGAACACCTGTTGGTGCACTGTCTGTTACAACTAAAAAATGCAATAACATATTTTTTTAAAAAGGATGTTATAGGATTCGCGCCCCTGCCAGGCACAGAATTGTTGTCAATGATGCTGTTTCATATGTTGCAGTGATGTTATCAATGATGTCATAGAACATGGCAAAGGGGCGGATTACAGTTCCTTTAGGACACAAGTTATTGTTAATTGTGCTAACGGAAGTCGTGGATTTCAGTGGCTTTCTTAGTATAAAACAGTTGTTTTAACTGACAATTTTTCCTAAACTATAATGTCCCTTTAACCCTTGGGTTTTTACAATAAATTATTTCTAATAGTTTTTTTTAATGTAAAGCAGAGTACAGTAAGATATTATTACAATTCCTAACTATAACGTTTATTTGTTTTGCAGTAAATATCAACTTTGTATTTTTACATAGAGTAAGATGTTGATCGCCGTTACCCAGACCCTGGCCTCACCCCCCGGGGTGCACCGAGGGCGCCGAATCCTCTGCCAAGCACAGCTGACTGTGTCACAGAACTAACAAAAAGTGTCATTTTAAGTCGGGCAGACGTACTGGCTTTGTCAAAGGGGCAGCACACCCAAAAAATATAAAGCGGCAGGCCTATTGGCTTTCTCAATAAGATACCAGTCACTATAATGAAATGGATATTTTATAAATCCAACCATTGCAGTGTTTAGTGATTGTCAAAGTATTTTCAATAAAGCATTAAATGAATCTGGCCCTCATTCTGACCCTGGCGGTCGGTGATAAAGCGGCGGCCAAACCGCCAACAGGCCGGCGGTCCAAAATATGCAATTCTGACCCTGGCGGGAACCGCCAACACAGCCCGCCGCATTAACACTCCGACCGCCACGGCGGAACAAACAAACAGCGCGGCGGTCCCCGCCAACAGCCAGGCGGCAGACAATGTACCGCCCACCCTATCACGACCCACCAATCCGCCACCTTTTCCGGGGCGGGAGCACCGCCGATAAAAACACGGCGGAAACAGACTACGAACGGGAAAACGCTCACCTCCACATACTCCACGCGAGATTCCGGCAGTATGGAACCCGAGTTGCAGGTCATCCCCGCACTCCTATACCTGCTCCTGTACCAGGAGCACGCCCGGCGCGCGGAAGACATCGGTGAGTACTGCACCTACGACACAGGGGAGGGAAAAGATTACCGGCACACACCCACCCACCCACACCCACTACAACACACACATCAATGCATTCCCACAGATCACTGTCACAACCCACAAACCCCCCCTCCTAAATAATGCAAAGACCAAAAGAAGAGATCTTAAACGGGCAGATATATTGAAAAATGGACAGCAGTAATCCCAATAAATAAATAAACTATGTACAAAATATATACATCTACTAAATGTAGTCCAACCACTGTCCGTGGACCACAGGGGTCCTGAGCAAAGGGGCAAGGCCCAGTCCCACGACAAGAACTCCACGGAGAGAACACTGCAGGGGCATCAGAAAGAAAAAAGGACAGGCACCTCAGGGGAAAGGGAAGGGGGGGCACCTCAGCCACTTGAGTACACGATGCCAGATCCACGAGGGGACTCCATGACCACTGGCCCATCCTGGGGAGAGCAAAGCCACAGTCCAAACAGTCCATACAGTGGGTGGCCTGCCCACTGGGCCATCCTGGGGAGAGCAAAGCCACAGTCCATACAGTCCATACAGTGGGTGGCCTGCCCACTGGGCCATCCCGGGGAGAGCAAAGCCACAGTCCATACAGTCCATACACTGGGTGGCCTGCCCACTGGGCCATCCCGGGGAGAGCAAAGCCACAGTCCATACAGTCCATACAGTGGGTGGCCTGCCCACTGGGCCATCCCGGGGAGAGCAAAGCCACAGTCCATACAGTCCATACAGTGGGTGGCCTGCCCACTGGGCCATCCTGGGGAGAGCAAAGCCACAGTCCATACAGTCCATACAGTGGGTGGCCTGCCCACTGGGCCATCCTGGGGAGAGCAAAGCCACAGTCAAAACAGTCCATAACAGACTCCACTGCCACTGGAGGAGGCATGTTGGCCAGAGGACATCCTGCAGCCCTGCCCGAGACAGATCCTGTCCTGCCACGTCTGCCAAAGGGCCAGCGGTTCCTGCCTGGAAGGGACCAGTTCAGCGGTTCTTGCCTTGAAGGGCCCAGTTCAGCGGTTCTTGCCTTGAAGGGCCCAGTTCAGCGGTTCTTGAGACGGCGGTCCCCAGCGGAGCGGTGCTGGAGACGGCGGGGCCCAGTTCAGCGGTTCTTGCCTTGAAGGGCCCAGTTCAGCGGTTCTTGCCTTGAAGGGCCCAGTTCAGCGGTTCTTGCCTTGAAGGGCCCAGTTCAGCGGTTCTTGAGACGGCGGTCCCCAGCGGAGCGGTGCTGGAGACGGCGGGGCCCAGTTCAGCGGTTCTTGCCTTGAAGGGCCCAGTTCAGCGGTTCTTGCCTTGAAGGGCCCAGTTCAGCGGTCCTTGCCTTGAAGGGCCCAGTTCAGCGGTTCTTGAGACGGCGGTCCCCAGCGGAGCGGTGCTGGAGACGGCGGGGCCCAGTTCAGCGGTCCTTGCCTTGAAGGGCCCAGTTCAGCGGTTCTTGAGACGGCGGTCCCCAGCGGAGCGGTGCTGGAGACGGCGGGCCCAGTTCAGCGTTTCTTGCCTTGAAGGGCCCAGTTCAGCGGTCCTTGCCTTGAAGGGCCCAGTTCAGCGGTTCTTGAGACGGCGGTCCCCAGCGGAGCGGTGCTGGAGACGGCGGACATTCAATGGCCAACTGCTCATTGCCTGGTGGTGCCCTCCTGGGCAGCGGGGATGGTGCTCCTTCAATGCCCACCTGGGCTGTGGGTGGTGGGGCCCTCCTGGCCAGCTGGGGTGGGTCCTCCCTGGGCAGCGGCTATGGGGGTGGTGGGCTCTCCCGGGGCAGCTGTGCCGGTTCCTCCCGGGGCAGCGGCTATGGGGGTTGCGGGCTCCTCCTGGGCAGCTGTGACGGGTCCTCCATGGGCAGCAGGCCTGCTGCCTGACTTCTCCGCCTTGCTGCCCTTGCCCTCCTTAGTTGGGAGTCTGTGGCCCTTTCCTCGCTTTGGAGCTGTGGCTGTTGACGGTGGCTGGCTAGTGTCCTGGGGGGATATAGAATCCGGGCTCCGGCGGCGGCCCTTCCGCCTTCTGCTCCTCTTCCCAGGGGGTGGGCTGGCTGTCCCCTTGCTGCTGGGCGAAGATCCAGACCTGCGGGCTGGTGGGCTCCAATACCCCTGCACCCTTGTCAAGGGGGCTGCAGGGCTGGTGGTGGCTGAGGTGCTCTTCTTACCCCGACGAGAAGGAGGGGGGGGCTCAGGGTCAGGAAAGAAGGTAGCAGTAGAGAGATAGATTTTCTTGGGACAATGGAGAGTGGTAGGTACAGTGGGTATGGGAGTGGAGGGAGAGGATGTGGTTGTAGGCGAGACAAGTTTGCTGTCTTTGGGTGCAGGTGCAGGAGCGGGAGGCTGTCGTGAGGTGGATGGCTGTTGGGTGGGTGGGTGGCTGCGTTTGTGTGGTGTGGAAGAGGGGGTGACAGACACAGTGGGAGAGGACACAGGGGACGTGTAAATGGAAGTGGGGGTGGTGACTGCACGTGTGCGGACTGTACTGGAGGGTGTGCTGGTGATGGAAACACTGGCTGATGGTGAGGTGAATGAAGGTGTGAGTGTAGACGTCACAGGGAGGGAGGAGGGAGACGAGGAGGTGGGGGTCACAGAGGTGGTAGTGACTGTTGGCATGTCTGCATCGGAATGTTGCTTGTGTGAATGTCTGCGTGATCTGTGGTGCTTATGTTTGGATGAGCTGCTCTTGGGTGTTGAGGTGTGTGCAGGCTGGTCTGATGGTGTGGGTGGGACAGGCAGAGGAACAGGAGACTGGGAGGAGGGAGTTAGTAGAGGGAGGCAGGAGACAGGGACAATGGCTGCCGTCAGTGCTGAGGCCAGAGCCTGGAACGATCGCTGATGGGCAGCCTGACCCGAATGAATGCCCTCCAGGTACGCATTGCTGCGATGAACCTCCCTCTCCACCCCCTGGATGGCATTCAAAAGGGTAGTCTGCCCAACAATGAGCGTTCGGAGGAGGTCAATGACCTCCTCACTGAGGGCAGCGGGGGTAACAGGGGCAGGGCCTGAGGTGCCTGGGGCGAAGGAGATGCCCGGCTTCCTGGCAGAGCGGGCACGGGGCGAACGCTGAGGGGCTGCTGGGAGGGCGGAGATGGTGCGCTGGGTGGCGGCTGTACCTGTAATGGCGGGGGGCACGGATGGTGCCACCCCCGCAAGGGAGCTCCCTTCCGAGGACGTGTCCGTGTCGCTGCAGGGTCCAGTCGTCCCCGTTGTGGAGCTCCCCTCGCCCTCCGTCTCACTGGTCCAGTCAGACTCTGTGGCATGGCCCTCCTGGGCCATGTGAGATGCAGCTCCCTCCTGCCCCGATGCCACTTCTCCTCCGCCTGATGATGCTGATGCACACAAGCACAGAAAGAGAAACAAAAAGGGGGGGGGAGAGAGAAATAAAGAGATTTTGAGTACATGGATCACCGGTACAGTTAGCGGACATGACAGACACAGATGCCCCCTGCACTAAGTTGCGCACTTGGGGTCCGCTACGCATTCCGTGGAACATGCCCTACACGCCTAGAGTTGACAACTGCACCCATGGATGACACGGCCCAGGGATGGCTGTACTGACACACTACTGAGGGTGGTGGCTGGGGACACAGGGGCTTACGGGGGTGCCCAGCCTACAGATATCGCCCTGGCCTAGGGGGACCCCCAGCCCTCCTCCCCCACCCAGACACCTCCACTGCGCGACAACAGAGTAGATAATGCTTGTACTCACCCCCTTGTGTCTGCTGTGCTGCCCTCACGCGCCCATCCAAATCAGGGTAGGCCACCGCCAGGATCCGGAACATCAGGGCGGTCAGTTGACGGCAGGCACCCCGCCTACGTTGGGAGGCCATCCCCAGCAGAGACTCGGCGGTCTTCTTGGTCCCGCGGCGGATGTCCTCCCACCTCTTGCGGCAGTGGGTGCCCCGTCGATGGTGGACCCTCAGGGTCCGGACTTCCTTGGCGATGGCACGCCAAATCCCGATCTTCTCATGGGCGCGGACCTATGTGACACGTACAGGGAGGGAGAAATACCACGTTCAAGTTTGTCTGCATTTTCGCTGCCAGTGGCCCAACGCCCCCCATCCCCGCCAGGCCCCCCGCCAGGCCCAACATGCCCCCCATCCCCGCCAGGCCCCCCGCCAGGCCCCCCGCCAGGCCCCCCGCCAGGCCCAACATGCCCCCCATCCCCGCCAGGCCCCCCGCCAGGCCCCCCGCCAGGCCCAACATGCCCCCCATCCCCGCCAGGCCCCCCGCCAGGCCCCCAAGCCAGCCAGTAGCCCCAAATCCATATTGAATTAAACTCACTTGTTGGTCTGGAGGACCGTAGAGTAGCGCATACTGGGGGAGGACCCCATCCACAAGTTTCTCCAACTCTTCTCCAGTGAAGGCAGGGGCCCTTTCCCCAGGCGCAGCAGCCATTGTCCCTTCCAGACCGAGGTCACAGCAACACTTGCAGTATAGGTCCTCTCCTGTGAAAGTTCAAGTCGCAAGTGAATAAGTAGATAGAAAATGGCGGTCACGTCCGCGGCGGTGCGTACCGCGGCGGTGCGTACCGCCACCGCCGGCGCCCTTCGCCATTGGCTCCTGAAACCCATAGGCTTCAATGTTAACCAATGCGGCTTCGCGCCGCGGTCTTCGACCGCCGACCGCCGCGGTGTGCCACGCCAGCGCATTGACCTCACATCCCATTGTCACACTTCACAGGTCAGGCAGCCGCCATTTCGAGGGTCCACATGGCTCAATTTCAACTGCGTCACACAGGCCTAGGCCTTGCATAGCCACTCAGACACGCCATTCACTGCATAGAGAATCGTTTACTGTGCAAGCTGTGAGTACGTACCTGTGGGTTGCTTGACTGTGTGCTCCATGTTGTCCTTCCTAGGCACCGTCCGCTGGGTTTGGCGAGGAGACGGATGGATCCTCCCGTGTACAGGCCGCTGGTGGACCTGTCGACAATGGAAGCACGCCACATTATCCTGACCTACCGGCTTGACCGTGCCACTATACAAGAACAGTGTGCCCAGCTGGAGCCCGACCTGATGTCCCCCATCCGCCAACCCACAGGGATTCCCCCTCTGGTGCAGGTCCTGTCAGTACTCCATTTCTTGGCAAGTGGGTCATTTCAGACAACAGTGGGAATTGCTTCTGGGATGTCTCAGCCCATGTTTTCGAAGGTGTTATCCAGAGTGTTGTCTGCCCTGATGAAATACGTGAGGAGCTACATCATTTTCCCTGAGGTGGGCGAATTGGCTACAGTGAAGGGTGATTTCTACGCCCTTGGACATATTCCCAACGTCATTGGTGCCATTGATGGGACCCATGTGGCTTTGGTTCCCCCAAGAGACAGGGAGCAGGTGTACAGGAACAGAAAAAGTTACCATTCCATGAACATCCAGGTGGTGTGTTTGGCTGACCAGTACATCTCGCATGTAAATGCCAAATTCCCAGGGTCAGTGCATGACGCCTACATCCTAAGGAATAGCAGCATCCCTTACGTGATGGAACAGCTAGAGAGACACCGTGTATGGCTATTGGGGGACTCTGGGTACCCCAACCTGTCGTGGCTACTGACCCCAGTAAGGAATCCCCGGACCAGGGCAGAGGAACGGTACAATGATGCCCATGGGCGTACTAGGAGGGTGATCGAACGCACCTTCGGCCTCCTAAAGGCCAGGTTTCGGTGCCTGCATATGACAGGTGGATCCCTAATGTACTCACCTAAGAAGGTGTGTCACATCATCGTGGCCTGCTGCATGCTTCACAACCTGGCTTTGCGCCGCCAGGTGCCTTTCCTGCAGGAGGATGGTCGAGACGGTGGTGTTGTGGCAGCTGTGGAACCTGTGGAGAATGACGAGGAGGAAGACGACGGGGCTGAAACAGACAACAGGGACAGAATCATTGAACAGTACTTCCAATAGGACACAGGTAACAATTCAAACATAATTTAGTAAATGTGAACTACTCTCCTGCATCTCTGCTGCCTGTCTATTTGCCCCAGTGTATGATGACTGAGTTGTGGCTTTTCCCTCCCTATTTCAGATCTGGGGTCCCCACTACGAGTCCTGTGCTTCGTTTCCCCATGGACTACAGCTTTGTGGCAGCTGTTTGTTGACTTCACTATGTACAAGGACATATTTGCACTGTCATGTCAATTACATTATTTTGAAATCACAGCCAGACTCCAGATAGTTTTGTGCAAAATAGGTGTTTATTTCAGTGCTCAAAATGGGATGGGTGGTTTCAAGTGGGTGGGGGCTATGGTGAAGGAATGTCCATTGCAGAGTCCAGAGTAACAGTCACACAGGTGCATTGTCCATAGGTCTGTGGAGAGATGGAGCATGGGCAGTTCAAGAATGGACAGGGTGACAATGTGGGACAGTGGGATGACATCAGGTGGTATCCTTTGCTGGCGGGGGTCTTGACATCCTACTCTGTCTTCTTGCGAGATCTCAGGGCCCTCTTGCGGGGTGGTTCTTCTCCTGCAGGAGGTGGGGGTCTGGTGGGCTGCTGTTGTGCGGGGGCCTCCTGTCCACTAGCGCCGGCGGAGGTGGTTGGCTGTTCTTGGTCCAGGCTAGTGGCAGGGGCCCTTTGTTGTTGTTGAGTGTCCGTCCTGGTGTTGATGAGGTCCTGCAGCAGCCCTACCATGGTAACCAGGGTGGAGGTGAGGGCTCTGATGTCCTCCCTGTACCCCCGATAGTGTTCCTCCTGCAGTACCTGGATCTCCTGGAACCGGGCCAGTACCGTCGCCATCGTATCCTGGGAGCGGTTGTATGCTCCCATGATGGTGGTGAGGGCCTCGTGGAGAGTGGGTTCCCTGGGCCCGTCCCCCCCCTGTCGCACAGCTGCCCTCCGAGTTGCCCTGTTTCCCTGGGCCTCTGCCCCCTGGCCGGTGTGCCCACTACCACTGCCCCCAGGTCCCTGTTGTTGTTGGGGTGGTGGGTTATCCTGGGTGCCCTGTAGTGGTAGACACACCGCAGATTGACGCGCCCTGGAGACAGAGGCATGGGCCCGCTGGGTGGGAGCTGTGCTGGTGTTCCCAGAGGGGTTTGGGTCTGTAGTGGCCTGTGCCTGTGTGAGGGGAACCGACTGTCCAGAGGTCCCCGATGGTCCGGGTTGGTCATCAGTGTCCAGGTCGACAGAGCTGCTGTCATCGCTGACGGCCTCTTGGGTGGGGGGTGTGGAGAATTCTGGGCCCTCCGTGGCGGTGTGTTGACGGTCGGGTCCTGCAGGGGTGTAGAGGTATGGTTATAGTTTCAATGTGTGGCATATGGGTATATCTGTGGGTTCCCGTGTCCCCAAGTGCTGGCATTCGTGTGTGGGTGCTTTGGTGAGGGTGGCTTGTGGGGGGGATGTGTATATGCATTGGGCATGCTTTGGTGATGGGTGTCCATGCTTAGTGGACGCATGCAGGCCTAGGTTTTGGGATGTGTGGGTTGTGATGGTGAGACATTGGCAGGGAATAGGTGTGCTGGGGGTGGGGGTGAGGATGGTGGTGGGGGTGAGGATGGTGGTGGGGGTGAGGGTGGGGGTGAGGATGGGGGTGGGGGTGAGGGTGGGGTTCGAGGATGGGGGTGAGGGTTGGGGTATGATTTGGCATGCAGGTGGGGGGGAAGCAGTATTGAAGCTTCAACTTACCAGAATCCATTCCTCCGGCGACTCCTGCGAGGCCGTCAGGATGCAGGATGTTCAAGACTTCCTCCTCCCATGTTGTAAATTGTGGGGGTTGAGGTGGGGGTCCTCCGCCAGTCTTCTGCACGGCGATGTTGTGCCTGTATACCATGGAACGCACCTTCCCCCGTAGGTCGTTCCATCGCTTCCTGATGTCTTCCCGATTTCTGGGGTGCTGTCCCACAGCGTTGACCCTGTCGACAATCCTCTGCCATAGCTCCGTCCTCCGGGCAATGCTGGTGTATTGGACCTGTGTGCCGAAGAGCTGGGGCTCTACCCGAACGATTTCCTCCACCATGACCCTGAGTTCTTCGTCTGAGAAGCGGGGGTGTCTTTGGCGTGCCATGGTGTGGGGTGTATGATGTGTGGGGTGGAGTATGTGTAGTTAAGTGTGTTGAGTGTGGTGGTGTGTGTTGTTTTGTGTGTGGATATTGTGTGGGTGATGGTGTAGTGTGCCTCTGTGTGATGGTATTCTGTGATCGCTGATGTGTCTCTCAGTGCTTCTTTCTGAATTTTTGGTCGTAGGGGTTTGTGGGTGATGTGGGTGTGTGTTTTATATTGTATTGTGTGTGTGGGAGTGGTGTGTGTATGTGTATCAGGTGTGTGGAATTCAAATCGTCCAATGTGGCTGAGTTTTGTCCGTTTGTGTGTATTCTGACCGCGGCGGTGTGTACCGCCAATGGAAAACCGCGTTTGAAAGACCGCCGCGTGGATTCGTGGGTCGTAATGGCATGGGCGTATTTCTGTTGGCGTGACGGTGGAGGTTTGGTCACCTCCACTTTTCCGCCGACCGCTGGTCTGGCGGTCTGTTGTGGCTGTCGGATTTTCGGAGGTTTGGCTGCTGCGGGTCAGAATGACCGTGGCGGGTTACCGCGACCGCGGCGGAATTATGGAGGATTTCTGACCGGCGGTAGGCGCCTTTTACCGCCGAGGTCAGAATGACCACCTGTGTCTTTAAGCCTTTTTTAAACATTTTTCAGGCCACAAAGTTTAGGCGTAGAACTAACCAGAAAGGGGCCCCACACTCCAGCTGAGGACCACACAGTTTCAAGTCAGAGTGCTTTAAAAATATGGCATGCTGTCCTGGGGGTCGAGTTTGGGGGAGGGTGGGAGGGATGGGGGGGTGGACTGCTTGCGTCCTGCAGCCCTCCAGGACATTACAAACAATGCTTCATGGGGCACTGCCAGGGTCCAGCAAGGTACCTAAATAGCTGTTGCCGGGCATCATGGTGTGCTTCTTGCCTGGGGCAGTGAATAATAAAATGGTGTCTCCTGCTCCTAAATTATAATCTTTTTTTTGAGGGGGAGGTGCCACGGTCCCACCCAAGACACACACACTTTATTTTAACTTTGAGGCCGTGGAGCGCGCCCCAAAGCCCCACACTCTCTACTGACTCTCCAGCCAGCACTCATACTGGCATCCCCCCATTTTTGTACCGCAGGTGCCCATCCGGTGCCCCCTCACCATTAGTAGGTGTTGGGGGCCCCAGCGAGTGCCCCATGACTCCTGTGGCCCTGCTGATTCCCCATCCTGGGTACCGATAGGAGACAGACATTTTTCTTTTCCCTGGGTGCCTTTGTGTTGAGGGGGGCACGCACACCTTTATTTTTAACTTGGGGACCGCGGGTTGGAGGCTTGCAGAGGAGTGAGCGCAAGGTCTGGCCACAGGCCATACTTTACATAAGCTTGCTGCCGGAAGAGCGTCACACATGCTACATACAGAATATAATCAAACCTTTTTTGTGAACTTTATCATTTTTGAGTGGGCCTATAGTTGGATATGGTAGGAAGAGCCTAACTTACGTAAAAATAAAACTGAGACATTCACTAAAAAGGAGCGACGGGTAAAGTAATGTCCTAGGTGCTGAACTGTGACAAGAACTAGTGTTTAAAAACCTCAAATCCACTGAAATGTGCGAGTCATGGTTTAATGAACTCTACATTGCACCTGCTAGGGCACTACTTATATCCTCACATATTACATCACTCATGATATTCCATCAATGTGGCATTTTTGTCCATCTCAGCAAACACTGAGGTTATGAAAGAGAATCCTAGAGGGTAATGCCAGCTCCAGACGTCGATGCCCCATTCCTGAGGCAGATGAGCACCTTGGCAGAGGCGGATGGAAGAGGGGTCTGGAGAGGAAGGGGGCAGAGATGAGCAGTGGTCTTCTCTGAGTCTGGCAGGTTGCTTGTTACGAGGGTCTGGTCCAGGAGCGTGATTGGTCAGAGGATGGGCAGATAGTAGATGAGAGGCTGTAACAATGTGCACGGGTCCGGCTCACTCCTGGGCGGCTGCGTCCTGTTCTCTGGGTGCTGAGCCGGCGCAGCCATCGGTGCTGGTATGTTATATTCTCCAAGTAGCTGAAGCCGGCGGTATGCAGGTGATGGGCCTCATTGAACAGACATACTCACCAACGTAGTACGGAGTCTGGAAAACGTAATCTACCTGACGTGTGCATTTCTCGCTGCTTTCACGTCACAAGAACACGTTCAGACAGAAATCCTAAGTAGACCACAGTGGACAGGACGGGAGCCCCGGAGGTCCCTTCCACAGGACGGTCCTGAGGCTTCATCTGCTCGGAGCATTGTCACATGTGTGTGACTTGTTACCAGAGGCAGCAGTGTGCAGTGGTGAGAAGGCAGCTCGCACCTGGCTTGTGCACTCACTGCAGGGTGTGTGCAGTGGTGAGACTGCACCTCGCACCTGGCTTGTGCACTCACTGCAGGGCGAGGCAGCAGCTCTCTGGTCTTCATGCTCAGTGCGCAGGAAGGTGTCACTCACTGCAGGGTGAGGCAGCAGCTCTGGTCTTCATGCTCACTGTGCAGGAAGGTGTCACTCACTGCGGGGCGAGGCAGCAGCTCTCTGGTCTTCATGCTCAGCGCGCAGGAAGGTGTCACTCACTGCAGGACGAGGCAGCAGCTCCCTTCATGCTCAGTGCGCAGGTAGGTGTCACTCACTGCAGGGTGAGACAGCAGCTCTCTGGTCTTCATGCTCAGTGCGCAGGAAGGTGTCCCTCACTGCAGGGTGAGGCAGAAGCTCTGGTCTTCATGCTCAGTGTGCAGGAAGGTGTCACTCACTGAAGGGTCAGGCAGCAGCTCTCTGGTCTTCATGCTTAGTGCGCAGGAAGATGTCACTCACTGCAGGGTGAGGCAGCAGCTCTCTAGTTTCCATGCTTAGTGCGCAGGAAGGTGTCACTCACTGCAGGGTGAGGCAGCAGCTCTGTTCTTCATGCTCAGTGCGCAGGAAGGTGTCACTCATTGCAGGGCGAGGCAGCAGCTCTCTGGTCTTCACGCTTAGTGCGCAGGAAGGTGTCACTCACTGCAGGGCGAGGCAGCAGCTCTCTGGTCTTCATGCTCAGCGCGCAGGAAGGTGTCACTCATTGCAGGGCGAGGCAGCTGCTCTGGTCTTCATGCTCAGCGCGCAGGAAGGTGTCACTCACTGCAGGGCGAGACAGCAGCTCTGGTCTTCATGCTCAGTGCGCAGGAAGGTGTCACTCACTGCAGGGCGAGACAGCAGCTCTGGTCTTCATGCTCAGTGCGCAGGAAGGTGTCACTCACTGCAGGGTGAGGCAGCAGCTCTCTGGTCTCCATGATCAGCGCACAGGAAGGTGTCACTCACTGCAGGATGAGGCAGCAGCTCTCTGGTCTTCATGCTCAGTGCGCAGGAAGGTGTCACTCACTGCAGGGTGAGGCAGCAGCTCTAGTCTTCATGCTCCTCTCTGGTCTTCATGCTCAGTGCGCAGGAAGGTGTCACTCACTGGAGTGTGAGGCAGCAGCTCTGGTCTTCATGCTCAGTGCGCAGGAAGGTGTCACTCACTTCAGGGTCAGGCAGCAGCTCTCTGGTCTTCGTGCTCAGTGCGCAGGAAGGTGTCACTCACTGCAGGGTAAGGCAGCAGCTCTCTGGTCTTCATGCTCAGGGCACAGGAAGGTGTCACTCACTGCAGGGTGAGGCAGCAGCTCTCTGGTCTTCATGCTCAGCCCGCAGGAAGGTGTCACTCACTGCAGGGTCAGGCAGCAGCTCTCTAGTCTTCATGGTCAGCGCGCAGGAAGGTGTCACTCACTGCAGGGTCAGGCAGCAGCTCTCTGGTCTTCATGCTCAGTGCGCAGGAATGTGTCACTCACTGCAGGGCGAGGCAGCAGCTCTCTGGTCTTCATGCTCAGGAAGGTGTCACTCACTGCAGGGTGAGGCAGCAGCTCTCTGGTCTTCATGCTCAGTGCGCAGGAAGCTGTCACTCACTGCAGGGCAAGGCAGCAGCTCTCTGGTCTTCATGCTCAGTGCGCAGGAATGTTTCGCTCACTGCAGGGTCAGGCAGTAGCTCTCTGGTCTTCATGCTCAGCGCGCAGGAAGGTGTCACTCACTGCAGGGTGAGGCAGCAGCTCTGGTCTTCATGCTCCTCTCTGGTCTTCATGCTCAGTGTGTAGGAAGATGTCACTCACTGCAGGATGAGGCAGCAGCTCTCTGGTCTTCATGCTCAGCGCGCAGGAAGGTGTCACTCACTGCAGGGTGAGGCAGCAGCTCTCTGGTCTTCATGCTCAGTGCGCAGGAAGGTGTCACTTACTGCAGGGTGAGGCAGCAGCTCAATGGTCTTCATGCTCAGTGCGCAGGAAGGTGTCACTGCAGGGCGAGGCAGCAGTTCTGGTCTTCATGCTCAGTGCGCAGGAAGGTGTCACTCACTGCAGGGTCAGGCAGCAGCTCTCTGGTCTTCATGCTCAGCGCGCAGGCAGGTGTCACTCACTGCAGGGTGAGGCAGCAGCTCTCTGGTCTTCATGCTCAGCGCGCAGGAAGGCAGTGCGCAGGAAGGTGTCACTCACTGCAGGGTGAGGCAGCAGCTCTCTGGTCTTCATGCTTAGTGCGCAGGAAGGTGTCACTCACTGCAGGTGAGGCAGCAGCTCTGGTCTTCATGCTCAGTGCGCAGGAAGGTGTCACTCACTGCAGGGTGAGGCAGCAGCTCAATGGTCTTCATGCTCAGTGCGCATGAAGGTGTCACTCACTGCAGGGTGAAGCAGCAGCTCTCTGGTCTTCATGCTTAGTGCGCAGGAAGGTGTCACTCACTGCAGGTGAGGCAGCAGCTCTGGTCTTCATGCTCAGTGCGCAGGAAGGTGTCACTCACTGCAGGGTGAGGCAGCAGCTCAATGGTCTTCATGCTCAGTGCGCATGAAGGTGTCACTCACTGCAGGGCGAGGCAGCAGTTCTGGTCTTCATGCTCAGTGCGCAGGAAGGTGTCACTCACTGCAGGGTCAGGCAGCAGCTCTCTGGTCTTCATGCTCAGCGCGCAGGAAGGTGTCACTCACTGCAGGGTGAGGCAGCAGCTCTCTGGTCTTCATGCTCAGCGCGCAGGAAGGCAGTGCGCAGGAAGGTGTCACTCACTGCAGGATGAAGCAGCAGCTCTCTGGTCTTCATGCTCAGTGTGCAGGAAGGTGTCACTCACTGCAGGGTGAGGCAGCAGCTCTGTGGTCTTCATGCTCAGTGCGCAGGAAGCTGTCACTCACTGCAGGGTGAGGCAGCAGCTCTCTGGTCTTCATGCTCAGTGCTCAGGAAGGTGTCACTCACTGCAGGGTGAGGCAGCAGCTCTCTGGACTTCATGCTCAGTGCGCAGGAAGCTGTCACTCACTGCAGGGTGAGGCAGCAGCTCTCTGGTCTTCATGCTCAGTGCTCAGGAAGGTGTCACTCACTGCAGGGTGAGGCAGCAGCTCAATGGTCTTCATGCTCAGTGCGCATGAAGGTGTCACTCACTGCAGGGTGAAGCAGCAGCTCTCTGGTCTTCATGCTTAGTGCGCAGGAAGGTGTCACTCACTGCAGGTGAGGCAGCAGCTCTGGTCTTCATGCTCAGTGCGCAGGAAGGTGTCACTCACTGCAGGGTGAGGCAGCAGCTCAATGGTCTTCATGCTCAGTGCGCATGAAGGTGTCACTCACTGCAGGGCGAGGCAGCAGTTCTGGTCTTCATGCTCAGTGCGCAGGAAGGTGTCACTCACTGCAGGGTCAGGCAGCAGCTCTCTGGTCTTCATGCTCAGCGCGCAGGAAGGTGTCACTCACTGCAGGGTGAGGCAGCAGCTCTCTGGTCTTCATGCTCAGCGCGCAGGAAGGCAGTGCGCAGGAAGGTGTCACTCACTGCAGGGTGAGGCAGCAGCTCTCTGGTTTTCATGCTCAGTGCGCAGGAAGGTGTCACTCACTGCAGGGTGAGGCAGCAGCTCTGTGGTCTTCATGCTCAGTGCGCAGGAAGCTGTCACTCACTGCAGGGTGAGGCAGCAGCTCTCTGGTCTTCATGCTCAGTGCGCAGGAAGGTGTCACTCACTGCAGGGACAGGCAGCAGCTCTCTGGTCTTCATGCTCAGTGCGCAGGAAGGCAGTGCGCAGGAAGGTGTCACTCACTGCAGGGTGAGGCAGCAGGTCTCTGGTCTTCATGCTCAGTGTGCAGGAAGGTGTCACTCACTGCAGGGTGAGGCAGCAGCTCTGTGGTCTTCATGCTCAGTGCGCAGGAAGGTGTCACTCACTGCAGGGTGAGGCAGCAGCTCTCTAGTCTTCATGCTCAGTGCGCAGGAAGGTGTCACTCACTGCAGGGTGAGGCAGCAGCTCTGGTCTTTATGCTCAGTGCGCAGGAAGGTGTCTGTCCCCATGTGGTCCACACCCTGGTTACGTGGAGTGGTGTTCTGCGGGTTGCGCAGAGCACCTTGTTTGAGAGGCAGCAGTCGGGACATGGAAGGTTGCATAGGAAGAAGGATGTCAAGGTGTGTGCATCTGTGAGATGCATGTTCAAAGGCCGCCTTCTCTCTGAAGATATAGTTGCAGCTAGCCTTATACATACCCCTTCCCAAGATGGTGCCTTTTCCAGGATACATCTCACTTGCCATGATTTCTGTCCCTGATGTTTTTCTCTGCTCTGCAAGTAATTTCATAATACTCTGATCCTGGGAATATACTCTCCTGAATATTAATTATTTGGAGAGTCTGGAACACTGACTTATTCTTATGAAGACCTGAAACCTTTTCATGTATATAAAATATACTGGATCGAGAAAGTCAGGAAGAAACCAAGGAAAAAGCAGTTGTGATAGAAATGGAAAGGAGAATGAAAACCTGAAGTGGACCAGCTCTGGAGCAGGTTTGAAAGGCGGCTGCTGACCCTTGGGTGGGTGATTGCTATTTTGGAGCAGGAGGAGCGAGGAGCAGCTGCCAGGAGCCCAGACGCTGTCGAGAACGCAGCCCCAGGTGAGAGTGACTCACAGCTTGCACCTGCGGACCTTCGCATGGTCTTCTGAAAGCCAGGAAATGTGGAACCGCAAACACGTCACACTGTTGTCTTCACACCAACGGTGTCTCCTCCTCCCTGTAAGCTGGTATGCTTACAGGGAAATACACTCTGCTCAGCTCCCCCATCCTGTTTGAGGTGGCCCATCATGCCAACTCCTAGTCCCTCTACTGTGTAGCCGTCTGGGAGGAACACACAAAAGCCAACTGCCAGCTATCATGTCACCCAGGAAACAAGCGGCAGGCACCAAATGGTTAGAACATGAAAATTACTTTCTAAGCGTGTCATTTTCAGAATGGTAACTTAAAATCTAACTTTGCCATTAAAGAGGATTTTAAATTACAACTTCTTAGACACCAAAGATAACATTTCTACCCACTCACAAGCAAAAGTACCACTTATTAAATGTAATAAGGTAACCCTGTATTATCCTACGGGAGAAGAAAGCTCACAAGAGTGAAAAACAAATTTGTGAGTTTTCCACTACCTGGACATGTAAAATTTAAACATACATGCCAAATTCTGAAATACAATGAACCTGCCATATGGGCTGTTTAGGCCATATCCTAGGAGTGATGTTATATAAAATGCATTTTAAGCTTGGAAAAGGGGTTATTTTGCCAAGTTGAATTGGCAGCCCTTTAAATCATCTCTCAGAGTTGCAATGGTAGGCCTGAGAGATGTTTTAAAGGGCTACTTTAGTGAGTGACATAACAAGTGCTACAGGCCCACTAGTACAATTTAATTTACAGGCTCTGAGTACATATAGCACCACTTTAATTGGCACTTATAAGTAAATAGGATGTGCTATTTTGGTACAATCCCCAAAACTGCACAAGCAGTTTGGCACTGGTTAGCCATAGTAAATTGCACAGAGACCTAAGGCCAATAAAAACAAATTCAGAAAACTAGGTGGGATGAAGGCAAAACATTTGCCTTCCATCACTTTCCTTGTTCACCCTGATCCTCCTGCGTTGTTGCCTATCGTGTCCTCTCACTTCACCTTCAGCGTTATGTTGCTTGCCCGGGCCCCATCTGCATTGATGCTTGCTGCATCGTTGTGGCCTGCCCTGTTATTGTTGTTTGCCCCTTCACCCTGCCCTCCTCCTGCATTGTGTTGCTTACCTTGGTATTGCTGTTCGCCTTGTGGTGGCTGCTTGCCCCATAATTGTTGCGTGCCTCATTGTTATTGGTTGCTCCATCATTGTTGCTTGCCCTGTTGTTTGACCTGCCCCCTGCTCCCCTTCCGTGTTTTGTTGCTTGGCCTGTCCCCCCACTTTGTACTGCTTGCCCAGTCCTCTCACCCTATCTTCTGCATTGTTGTTGCGTGCCCCATTGTTGATGTTTGGCCTGTTGCTTTTGCTTGACCCGTTGTTGTGCGTCTATTTGTTGTTGTTTGCCTTGTTCCTCCTGCTCCCGGGTTGTGTTGTTTTCCCCGTCCCCCTGCCCACTCCCTGCATTGCGTAGTTTCCCCCCTTCACCTCCTGGCACCTTCCCGCCCCCACCCGCGCTGTTGATGTTTGCCCTGCCCACCTGCATTGTGTTGCTTGCCTGTGTTGTGTCCTTCACGATTTCCCCCTTCCGGTGTTGTGCTGCTTACCCCTCGTTCCCCCGCCAGAAAAAAAACATGCTGTGTCATGCCACTTTTTCCTTACTTTTAGGTGTGCTGTGCGGCAGCTGTCTGCTGTACAACATAGCTCAAAGATGTTGACAAAGTCAATGGATCTTGCATAGAAAGACCTGTTAGCTTTGCCAGTGCTTGTTGATTAATTAAGGCTAAAGCCTCATACTTTGCCTAAGCGGTTCATTTCTTTTGTTAGGTGGCTCAAAACACCAAGATGTTGTCCGCGTATGGGGCACATTTGTGGTTATTCCTGATAAATGTTATTCCTGTAAAGTGAGTGTGGCACCTCACTCTGTCTGCCTTCGGCGCTATATACAGTGTGAAAATGATAGTAGAGAGGGGGCCGTCCTGTTTTACGCCCGGAGTATGTTTAGTGGTGGCGGCATTGCTCCATGTATGCTCAGTACTGTTTGTGGATTGGTGTATCTGTTAAAGACCCATCTAACCAAGGTTCGGCCAAATTCAATCAAGTTTTTCTCCTGGGCTAGTATGTTTGTGAATATATTGCCATCCACATTCAGGAGATTGCCATTGACAGAAATGCACCATATTTACAAGATACAGTGCAGTTTTGCCCTTTTCCCCTGTGCTGGTGCACACATTGCTGCCTAGCACCAGCGCAGCCGGCCTCGAAAAATCATAAAAATTTTACTAGACCAGCAGGTCGAGTAAATTGAATAATCTACTTGATGTAACTGTAATGTACTTGACCTATAAACAGGTCTCAAATTGTGTGATCCTGGGCAAATAGTTTACAGAGTTGCCTTTATCTTCATTCTCACATATGGTTGCACCTTCAAATATGTGAGCTCCGCATTCCTGCAGTACAGAAAAACCTCTTTTGTTTGATTAAGTAGACTAAAGAGTTTGCTTCATATTTCAGAAGAATCTAGCCCACATATAGGGGACACATGATCCATGATTTGCTTTTAGTTTACTTATAGCATTACCATCAGGGCAGGAGTGTTTCTCAGATTGTTTAAACACTCACTTTAAAAAAATATATTACTAAACCATGATGTGGTAGCATAGTGTCATCTAGTGTTTTGAACCCCTCACAGGTGAGTAGTTGCGCTCTACAAAAACTGACTGACTGATCTACACATAGTGAATTACCAAGAAATGTCCAAAAACCTTTCCACTAACTTGCAGATTTACTGATAAAACTACATACTGTATTAACAATCTGTGAAAATTGGGTTTCAGAAAATATACCCCTTGCACATCAACACTTAAAGTATTCTGATTTGTTTTCATCCTATTACAATATTTTTTCATCATGCAGAAATACAAAAAAAATTCCTTTCACAACTACTGATATATTTTTTTAAATGTTTGTACAGTTGACTTAGTCATTTTAAATGTTGTGTGTTAAGAAAAACCTGGCACCCTGTAGCCTGTTATTTCACACCCTAAACAGCAGGTCAGACAGTTCACCTTACAAAATCCTGCTACTCTGCAGTCAGAAAGAAAATTAATTACAAGACAAACTGACTCTTGACCTCTGTCTGTGAACAAAGAGCAGATATGACACAAAAGAACATGATTTAAAAGCTTCTTTTATTGCACCTCTACTGTCCGAAGGAACAGAACACTTGTTCTTTGTCAACTTGCCAGAAGGGGCGAGTAAATCCTAAAAATAGCTCGACCTGATCAAATATGACTCGCCATAGCGAGTGGTCAAGTAGATTTTTTGAGCCCTGTGCAGTACACTTGAAAAGAGGAAACAACGTGGATAATTAAAAAAAAATAAGAGTTATTTCTCCTTGTTGCGCCTGCTGCGCACTGGGAAGTACAGTTTTGACGCATTCCCAGGTTTAGATTCTTGTAAATTTCAGAATGCGTCAATACCCATGAGTCATCAATCAATCAATTACCTTTTTGTATTGGGCTGCACTGTCACCCCTAGGGGTATCTGTGCACTGAACACCCACGGCACCACCCATGGTACACCTCCCTTACACACTGTTAGGCAACGCAGCAACTTGTGCTGCACTGCCTTACACAATACCTACAAGGCAATGAGAAGCCACGCAAAGTGGCTTTGCGTGGCCTTGTAGATATGGGTCTGCGCTATGTGCCGCTGGTGCATCACCAAAAGTGATGTACCAGCGGCATACGGGGCTTGTAAATAAGCCCCTTGGTGTCCAAACTTTGGAACTTCCCTTTCCATTCATCTTAGGAGAAATGGAAACTTATCAAGTTGTAGGAAGCAGCTGAAAACGTATCTCTTCAGTTAAACAGTGTATTTCCTGACCAATTCTGTCAGTGCTGGATTGCCCGACTTGGGTAGCCAAGCGCTCTACAAAACCCTGTTAATAATAATAATTCACGACACAGCAATGATCATAGTTTGCGATAACCCGGGGCCTGGTATTGCAATAAAGAACTGAGAGCTTTTACATGCCCCAGATCTCGTGGAGACGTACAGATAGTCACAGTGTGAAAATAATTAAGACCTAAGGAATGATACATAAAGGCAGAGCATCAGACAGGAGAACATGAGACTGCGTCTGTCAAGCGGTGAGCAGGGATAATCCTTGGGTAAATAATGCTGTTATTGTGTTAATTGTTTTGAAGTGCAATTTTTAAGAAACTGAACCATAACATTGGGGCTGTAGGGCGATAAAGTGTTCTGTATAACGGTTTGGATGAGCTATCCGAGCCTGGTGCATTATTTATTTATTTGGAGCTTGGCTATACTTGCTATGACTTCCTCTGTCCGTATAGAGCAGTCAGGCTCTTCTGCATGTGACACACTGAGTGATGTTAAATTGGTTGATGCTCAACAGTTGTGTATAAGTTCCAGGGGCTTGGCCTCAGCTGTATACAGCATATGATAGCTCCTGAATGCATTTGAGATGCCCGACCCATCTGTTATTTTGAGTCCTCTTGTCTCCTTCCCCCTAGATTTGCAAGGTATAATCTTGCCTGCTTTATTCCCACCCATTCTTTGGTGCTTCCTAATTCGTAGTGTGGTTTGTTTGTGTCTATCATTTCCATGTAGGCTCTGAGGACTAGAACTGTATGCCATTTTTTTAAGCTGCTGGTTCTCTTATGAATTACCTGTAATTCTTCCATTTTTTGTTTCAGTTTGTCTCTTTTGTTCTTGTATAATCTTATTTTGCCTGGTTTCTATTGCAGCCAAGTTGTCCTTTATAACCTCACCTAATGGGTTTTCCAGAAAGTGAAGATGTCCTGGGAGTCACTGTCCCTGATATAAAGGCTGTCTGTTCTTGGATCTCTTCTCTTATAGGTTTGCTTTGTACCCTGTTATCCCGTAGTCGCTACTGTTCTTGAATGCAGTTTTGTAGTGGGATGTTGACGTTATGGGTACTTGCTCTGCCAGAGACATTGGGCCTATCTCTGAGAAGGCCTATGGTGCTGATGTAATAGTCTAGTCATGTGTAGGTTGGATGTAACGCAGAAAAGAAAGTATAATCTCTCTTGGCAGGTGTAATGCTTGATGTAAGTCCACTTCAACAAACCATTGTGCCCCTTCTCGTGTAAATGTGTGTTGGAAACTGACTTCTTTGCAGGTGTCTTCCCACTTTTTGCACCCATTTGAAATGCTGATGTTGGTTTTCGACTCTGACAGTGCACTGAAGCCTGCTAAACCAGCTCCTGTGCCAGCGTTCTTTGCCCTAAAACCAACCTACTCAATTATGAAACAATTGGCAGGACTTTAGTACTCCCGTAAGTCCCTAGTAACTGGTGTCCCTGGTACCTAGGGCATGGGTACTAAAGAGGGTCCCTAAGGGCTGCAGCATGTATTGTGCCCACCTAAGCGGCCTCCATACAAATTACACACAGCCAGCTATTGCCAACTGCGTGTCATGGTGCAAGCCAAGAGTGCAAACACAGCATGGCACGCTCATTGTGTGCCATGCCAGGCGTCACTACATTTTTATATGTAAGTCACCCCTACAGCAGGCCTTAGGAGCCCTAGGGCAGGGTGCATTATAATACATGTGAAGGCCTGTCTGTGTGAGCAGATCTGACCCTGTGATGTCCAGTTCAATCGCTAGATATTTCAAGTGAACAAGGAAGCCATCTTAAGGTATCTACTGAGCATTGGTCATAATGAGTTACCTAACTATATAATGGCTTCACTGAAACCTATGGTGTTTGGTATCAAACACCTCATCTTAATAAATCCTGACTGATGCCAGTATTGGATTTATTATGACATGCACCCAGAGGCACTTTAGAAGTGCCCC
Source organism: Pleurodeles waltl (assembly GCF_031143425.1). Taxonomy (NCBI): domain Eukaryota; kingdom Metazoa; phylum Chordata; class Amphibia; order Caudata; family Salamandridae; genus Pleurodeles; species Pleurodeles waltl. Next base: position 13,083,410 of record NC_090442.1, read on the forward strand.
CTGAAACCTTCTGGTCCTCTAGTGTGCTGGTTTCAATCAGCCTGCCACCACTGATGACTTTCTGACCCCCCTGGAGGTGAGAGCCCACATTCTCAGAGGCCAGAAACAATGCCTGCTCCATAGGAAGGTGCTATCACCTCCTCCAGCAGGATGGCTGTTAAAGCTGCATACCAAGGCCAGGGACTTCAAACTACCTGCCGCCATCGCTATGTGATCCCGACTTCCTGCCGACCTGGGAGAGGCAACCCTCTTCCCTGAAGGCCATTTGGCACCAGAGGCCCATTTGGCACCAGGACAGGCAGTAAATTAGCTCTGCAGGTAGGCGTGTTGCCCTACCAGGCTAGTCACACCCCTAGGTGGGCTGCCTGATGTGGTCCACGAAGGAAGGGTTCCAACAACTTGTTTTTGGTAGAGCTAAGAATTCTAGAACAGTTCTGTAGTGTAGGGAATACCCACACACAGTTCCATAATTAGTGGTAGACATACATTTAGTTGTTGGTAGGGAACCAGATCATTGTTTTCTGTACTTCCCCCTTTATATTCTAACCTTGGTAGGGGTGCCAGGTTGTATTAAAGATAGTTTTCTTGGGCACCTTAAGACACTTTTAGCAGTTTTCCCTGCCCCGCTCACATCCGCTTAAAAAAACATCTCTGGCAAAGAGCCCTCTAGTAGGGCCCGTCAGTCATTGCAGTGCCACCTGGACGAGGAGCATGTTCCGATAATGAAGCATGTCACCCAGTGGTGATTGAGGGCTACTGTTCCTGTAAGACTAATGCATGTGGTCCCTGAAAAGAACCCCTCCCCTAATTGGCGGAATGGAGTCCATTCTTTTGGAACACTGTACCTCATAAGCACCACCTGTGCACCGCCTCTGTTTGTACCTCATAAGCACCTACCTGTACACCGTCTCTGTTTATACCTCTCAGGCGAGCTTCTAAAAATAAAGCTTGTGATCCCCGATCTGCCAGCCATGGCCATTTGACTATCAGGCTGTTATCTGTTTTCTGCTATGTACAGGTTTCGAGTTGCTCCCCATGTTTTGACTAACAATGAGCTCTGTAGAGTGAGTATGCAGGTATAGGGGCGTTGGAGGCAGGTGATGGAAAGGACATGAAGTAAACCTGGCAATAAGAAATTCCCAAAGGTAGAAATGCTCCATTGACCTGCGGCCAACAAACGCCTCCTCCAGCTCTGCCAAAGGCCCATCTGGCTGCAAAGTAGCCTCCTCGGCACCACACAGACAACACTGAGTCAGATACCCTTGAAAGGAACAAAAAGCAACAGTAGTTTAATATGAACGCATCTGTTGGCTGCGGGGATATGTCAGGTCAATTATTGATTGTGATGGATTCACTCTATTAACAGCTAAATGACTGATATTGCTGCTGTTTGTGTGCCTTGTCTGCACGTATGATGTCTAGGTAGTTATTCCAATGAATCCCTCATTCTGTTTTACAAAAATCCCTGGAAGAAGCTGAAAGTGCAACAGAATCTGAACTTTATCTGCTTTAGGAGGAACTAAAGAAACTCTTGTTTGTGTAAAGTGTCAGGGCCAGAACAAGGTTGTGTCAGCTGCACTAGTTTCAGGGAGATGGAGGGATATTATGGTGATAGAAAATCCACCTCAACTCACGATAATGCTTTAATCTTCCAGGTTTGAAGAAACCAGAAATGCTTGATCCACCCCCAGGGGGCTATGGAAGTGGCAAAGATAACTTAACAAACAACAAGGTAAAGACCGGAGTTGGCAACCTAAAACGACATCAGCGCAAACACACAGGGGAAAAACCAACATTAAGGAAACTTCAAAGAACACACACAGGGGAAAAACCATTCAAATGTAGCGAATGTGTGTTGCGGTATTGTTCTTTATCGAGCCTAAAACAACATCAGCGAAGGCATATAGGGGAAAAACCTTTCAAGTGCAGTGAATGTATGCAGAGCTTCAGTTTTTTATCAAAACTAAAATGGCATCAGTGTAAACACACAGGGGAAAAACCATTCAAGTGCAGTGAACAGGGGAAGCGCTTTAGTTTTTTATCAAAACTAAAACAACATCAAAGCAAACACATAAGAGAAAAACCATTCAAGTGCAGTGAATGTATCAAGAGCTTTTGTCAATCATCAGAGCTCCAAAAACATCTGCGAAAACACACGGGAAACACCATACCATTGCAGTGAATGCACAAGTAGTTTTAATTGTTCCTCAACATTAAGGAAACTTCAAAGAACACACACATGGGAAAAACCATTCAAATGTAGCGAATGTGTGTTGCGGTATAGTTCTTTATCGAGCCTAAAACAACATTAGCGAAGGCATACAGGGGAAAAACCTTTCAAGTGCAGTGAATGTATGAAGAGCTTCAGTTTTTTATCAAAACTAAAACGAAATCAGCGCAAACACACAGGAGAAAAACCATTCAAGTGCAGTGAATGGGGGAAACGCTTCAGTTTTTTATCAAAACTAAAACGACATCAACGCAAACACATAGGAGAAAAACCATTCAAGTGCAGTGAATGTATCAAGAGCTTTTGTCAATCATCAGAGCTCCAAAGACATCAGCGAACACACACAGGGGAAAAAACCATACCATTGTAGTGAATTTGTGAAGAGCTCCAGTCAGTTATCAAACCTCCAAAAACATCTGCGAACACACATAGGGGAAAAACCATTCAAGCGCAGTGAATGTGGGAGGAGCTTTAGTTTTTTATCAAAACTAAAACAACATCAATGCAAACACACAGGCGAAAGTCCATACCATTGCAGTGAATGCACAAGTAGTTTTAGTCTTTCCTCAACATTAAGGAACCATCAAAGGACACACACAGGGGAAAAACCATTCAAATGTAGTGAATGTGTGAAGCGCTTTAGTCAGTTCTCAAACCCTTAAACACATCAGCGATCACACACAGGAAAAAAAACATTCAAATGTAGTGCAATTCTCCAACCTACAAACACAGCAGCTAACACACACCATCACTAAACAAACAGAAATAATTATAGACATGCAGCACATTTGGCAGTAATGTAAGTATTACAACAATACTAACCCATCTGTGGACACACACAGGTGCAAAAAAGTGCAGTTACTGTGAGATGAAGGAATTACAGAAAAAGATACAATTACAAATATGTGGAACATTCAAATACCAGATGATAAAACGCAGATGATGGAAACCCTGACTAGTCTGAGTGAAGAAAAGAAGAGATATTTGTAGGATTATAAAAGTGTCTGTATGAAACTGGATTATTGGTTGAAGGGAGTGAGAACCCTGTTCGAATATTAATCACAGTCCTTGTCAGGGTGAACTACAAATGTCACTAAATAAACTTGAGGTTAACCCTCTGGTTAAGCAGTCAGGCTTAACGTATGGGCAATGTGTAAAGTATTCCAGTAGCACTCTATAAGTAATAAAGTGAAACACAACACAAAAAGAATAAGAGTCCCAAACCAATTAGAAAAATAGAAGATATTTCAATAAATAAAGTGGCACCATGACAACAAAAATCCAATCAGTAGAATCGGTTTTATGTTTTTACAGTTTTAGTAAAAATAGCATCAAATGGCGCGAAGCACCAATTATGGGTATCTGATTGCACAGGAACAGGACACCCTCACCAGTTCAGGTGACCGCAGTGAAGCACGGGCGGATCATGGACCAGGTTTAATTAGTGCCTTTGGTGCGAAGACGCTGTGTTGGACCTGTTGAAGCCACCGTTAAAGGGTTGTGTGGTGCTGTCATGTGAGATTGCATCACCTCGCACCGGGTCTGGTGAAGCGCCGATCGGGAGTGGGGTGGTGCTGCTATGTGAAGCTCTGCGTCTGCCCCGGTGGAGCTGAAGATTGGGAGCTGCAGGGTTCTGCGATGCAAGTCTCTGCGTCAGGTCCGATAAATCCGCTGACCAGGAGCTGGGTGGTGCTGTTCTGTGAGGCGCTGTGGCATTGTGCGCTGCATTCAGTGAAACCTTCAGTTGAGCAGTTAGAAGTACACTCTGGCTCTAGCCAAGGGTCCATGATGTGCAGGACAACCCTTGGGCGAGGTCATGACTCACAGAGGCCAGCAGACTTTATTCTGTGGCCAGTGGGGCTATTGTTTCTTTTCCACTTTTGATACTTGATCCTTCCCCCATGAGTCTGAACACAATCAAATCCCATCTAATGTAAAAACTTGCTAAATGTGCCACTTTCAAAATAGTAAGTTGAAATATCATTTTACTATTAAAGAAGATTTTAAATTACAATTCAAATGAGTGGAAGAAGTATTTCTCTAGCTGTTCTCAAACTGAAGTTATCACTTATTAAATGTAATAATGTAACCCAATGTTAATATAGGTAAGGCGAGCCTTGCCACAGCAGAAAACGGCTTTTGGGGGTTTCGCTGCCAAGACATGGAAGCCATAAGTACCCATGTCCTACTTTTTACACATCATGCTCCCTGCCCTATGAAACTTTATGTTGCCAGGTTGAAATGGCCGTTTAAAGCTGCATTACAGGCTCCAGTGTCGGGCCAGGGACAGGTTTATTGGCCTACTTTAGAGAATGTCACAATGAGTGCTACTGCCCGCTAGTAGTATTTCATTTACAAGCCCTGGGGATATGCAGTACCATTTACTAGGAACCTATAAGTAATTTAAGTTTGCTAATTAGGTATATACCAATTTTACCATGTTTGTAAGGAAGAGCATAAGCACTTTATCACTAGTTACAAGGAGTAAAATCCTAAGGCCTCCAAAATGGGTTCAGAAAAAATCCCAGGGATGCCTTGCAAAAGATGGACATTTCCAACAGTGTCTTCTCCCTGGAATTGTTAATTTCTCTACACATTGCAGGAAGAAACGCGAAAACCAGGACAATACGTTTCGCCAATGCAATTTCTAATGACTTTGACAATGTTTTTTTTACATATTGCAGAACATTTGAGTTGCTGTGCAATATCGCTAAAAGCTAAGAAAAGCGCTGTGACACGGACAATGCTGGCTGCTTCACAGTGCTTTTTTAAATTTTAAGCCTTGTTGCACAGCAGCTCAACTGCTGTGAGACATGTAAAAAAACATTGACAAAGCCAATAGATTTTCCATAGGTGAATCATATTGACTTTGCAAATGCTTGTTCTATTCTTTAATGAGCTTTTGGTTTGCCTGGCAATAGTTGGTTTGTTGGAATGTTGGTAGCATAATTATATGCATACGACAAGATATAGATTGTTTAGAAGTATCCATTTCTTGTCTTATATGACCAGAAAGAGTTGATTTGTATTTCTGATGTCCTTGGCCCCTTCTGATATCTAATGAAGAGCCCTCTCTGCTGGGGTACAGGGGTTGGGAAAGAAGGTTGGTAAAATAATGGTCTGATTGATGTGAAATTCTGAGACAACTTTGGTCAGGAATAAAGGGAGCGTTCTTAAAACCACCTTATTCAATTGAAATGCAATGAATGTTTTATTGAAGATAAAGCATGGAACTCACTGACTCTTCTAGCTGAAGTAACAGCAATTCAAAGGCAGTTTTCCATTAAAGATGCTACAAAGTAGCTCTATGAATATGTTCAAAAGTAGGAGCCATTAATTCTGACAGTACCAGATTTAGCTCCCAAGTTGGAGATGCAATTTTACTAGGAGGGAACACTTTTTTAAGTGCCTAGAAAAAGGTTTATGACGGGTAATTTAAAGACTGAAGTTTGTTGAAGTTTGTTGTGGTGATTTTCTGTATGCAGTTATAGTAGAAGGATGCACTTTTATGGAAGAGATTTGTAACTTGGCTTTCGGTCAATGAAGTGGATAAGGAATCAAAACTTTGTCTTGACATGAAATGGGGTTATTTCCTTTAGTGGCACTGTACCCAAACTCTTTTCCATTTTAGAGCATAATAAGATCTTGTGAATGGGCATTTCACATACTTTAGTATGTCCATACAAACCTGAGGTGGGTTGAGGTATCCATATGGTCTGGCCTCAGGAGCCAGAAGGCCAAATTCAAGGATTGGAGTTTTGACTGTTGGACTTGCCCTTGGAGTCTGGTCAGCAGGTCTGGTCTGCAGTTGAGTCTATTGTGCCATTCTAGTGATATGTCTGTGAGGTCCAGGAACCACCATTGGCTCAGCCAAACTGGTGCAATTAGAATCATCTTGATATTCGATTTGCTAAGTTTCACAATCACTGTTGGGATGAGTGGGATTAAAGGAAATGCATAAACAAATGCTGTTGACCGATTGATCAAAAGGGCATTGCCCACTGTGTTCTGGTGCCCAGAACATAGTACATTTTGCTATGGCGATCAAATATAACGTTTGCGATCCTTAATTTCAAAAGATGTTTCTTATTACTTCATTGTCTAGGTCCCATTTGTGATTTTCCTGGTGTGGACTGAGGAAATCCGCTTATAGGTTCTGATTTCCTGGAATGTGATTTGCTGATAGAGGGATCTCTCTGGTTAGATCCCAACGCTACATTGAATGAGCCTGCCTTTATCTTGTGTTTTCTTGCTTGTTCATGTAATTCATGCCAGTGGGGTTGTCTGTCTGAATCATGGTTGTGTCTGATTTTAGAAAAGGTAGGAAAGCTTTTAGGGTTAGAAGAACAAAATTCAATTGTGAATGATTGATATGGAGCATTTTTTTCTCAAGCTCCAACCATTCCTTTGAACAGATGTGATTTGTTTTCTTCCAAAGGGTACATTTTTTCTTTTTACTTCGGTCTATCCTCACTCCCAATTAAGTTAGACTTTAGACTGGTTTTGGAACTAATTATTCTGGGTTAATACGTAGGCCTAGTTTTTGCAGGAGATTTACTGTTAATTGAAAATCACGAGCTGTGTGTTTTGGAGAGAAAAGCCAATCGTCTATGTATGGGTAAACATAAATCTTGCTTTTTCTGAGATGGGCTGCAATGACTGTCATGCATTTTGAGAATGTTCTTGGGACAGAGTTTAGTCTTAAGAGCCAAGACGACACACTTATAGGTATTTTTCCTATGGGGAATAACAGGTATTTCTAATCGTGTTTTGCTGTGGGAATGTGACTATACACATCTTCAAGGTCTATAGAACAGACCAGTGGTTTCTTTTGTGATGTGGACAAAATTGGTGAAGTGCAACATTCTGAAAGTTTTCTTTTTTAATGTATTTGTTGAGAAAATACAGATCTAATACTGGATGGTGTTGGGTTGATTGGAGATTTTTGAGGACTAGAAAACATCTGAAGTAAACTCCTTTGTTTCGTTGATGTAGTGGGTCTATTGTGACTGATTTATTTGGTCCATAGAGTATTGTATTGTTGCTTTAGGAGTAAAAAATTGAGTAGGAGTGTCGACTATCGGTGGCGGTGTTAGAGGATCATTGGTATTTTCCAGATGAGCTTCTCCCTCTAGAATGTGAGTTTCTGGGAGGTGGTGGTTTCTTCTTTTGATACCGACGTTGGTATTGCTGTTCGTGTCCTTGTTTTTGTTGCTAAGGCCATTTTTGATGTTGCACTCTCTGCTGGAAAAAACAATGTTATTGTGGACTGTACTGTTTACAGAACGTTTTGTGTTCTTTCAGCCCGACAGGGGAGGTTAGGGAACTTGAGTTGCACCTCTGGATTCATGGCTCTATGTTGCAGCACTAATTACAAATCACCTAATCATCTCTCTAAGGTTTTTCCCAAGAAGGGTTGTGACACTTGCGTTTTTCCAATGTGTTGATGCTGATCCTCACATTTTTTTTCCTAGTGATACCAATTCTCTTGCTTTCCCTCTCAGGAGCAGCAGTTGATTCAGGCTATGAAGGATGTTTTCGTCTCACAGCTCTGACAATGACTGAATCAGGCTTTGGGGCTATTTTTAGTTTTTCAGGATCTTTTTGCCATGGTTTGTATTTCTTCAGTAAGCGTGGAGTTGAGTGAGAACTTGTCCTCTGGTGTTTCTAAAAGTCCTGACACTAATTGTAAGAGAGGGTAGGGTACTGCTCTAGATTGTAATGTTTCCAAAATTACAGATATCGATGACTGAGGTGCCTTGCGGCGTATGTTAAACTTAGCTGCTCTTCTGCCTGTACTTCATGGAAGGTAATAATGTAATCTATTGGTGACACACTGGAAGGCGATTGAGCTGGTGATGTACGAGTGTATTAGGACGAATCAGATATGTACATGGCGATCTGGACCAGGTGTGAGATCTTGAACTTTTTGAAGGGGAGGCTCTTGGAGATGTACTTTTGGGTGTTTGTGGAGAAGGTGGTTTCCACTTGCGTATCAGTGTCATTAAAGTGGCCTTTGGCATATTTCTTGTAGGTGATAAGCCCAAAGGTCTATGACGTGATTGTATTGGATCCTCAAATGGTATTATTGGGGTGATTGAGCTGTACGGCAAGGGTGCTGGGTCCAGAGACAGTGTGTCTGCATCCAGGACAGACAGACAGACAGATGTTGTTTCTTCCCTATATCTCTTTCGCATTGTGGAGTGCCTCCTACAGGTGAAGAGATTGTTACTTGAGAAGCTGAAGAATATATAGATTTTACCATTGATGGTGATATGGCTCAGACCTTAGACACCTGAGAGCATTAGGTGGACAATTTTCAGCTCTTCTATGTTGAAAGTGATCCTGTAGATGGTGAGTGGTGGTCTTTCAACATTGACATTGGTCTCATCGACGGTGGGTGATGACACTTCGATGTCCACAGTGTTCTTTCTGATGTTGACGGTAACTTAGCTGGTGTCTGACTTTGAACCAAGGGTGATCTTTGCGCTCTTGACATCAACGGCGATGTATGGTGTTGTCGTCTAAATATTGAATATGGTCAGTGTCTGGGCGGCAAACAGGTCGGTCCTGATGGGATTGATGTCTCTGTTGGTGATCTTGACATCGATCTATGGTGACCGACCTCTGTGCCTTTTGAGAGTGTTATGCAGATTGTGGAGCTGATCTGTCTAGTTCATTCTTTTCTTTCTGTCTTCCTCAATCCTCATATCTTGTAACATGCCTCTCAGTCTTATTCCTTCTCTGTCCTTTGGTTTTCTTTTTGACATCTTTTTACAGGTATCACATTCTGGGACAGAAGGAGAGGCAAGCAAACTACACACATTTAAGTGCATCAGTTACAGCCTTCTGCCTTCCACATGAAGGCCACTTTGAGAAAAGAGAAGTCATTATGACTGGGAAACAAGTCAGAATCTCAGAAAAATCAGTTCACAAATCAATAGGTGATAAAAGACGTTGATTGAATCTTAGAAAATTGAATTCCTGACAGGAAAATATCTGGTTTGAAAGGCAAAATAGACTCGGAGATGTGCTTTGGATCCTACTCTCATAAGCCGGAAAAACGAACGTGTCAGAAAGGCAGCTGCCAGTACAGTGTATTGTGGGAAGGGGCGCCTCCAAGGCTCTTAAAGAGACAGGCTTGTTTTTTCAGCTTTGCTATCTGTGGTTAATGTTGGCCAAAGAGACTGCATTTTACCTGCATGTTTTGTTTTAAAAAACATGCTTTGCTGCAAACGTGCAGAGGAACAAAGATGTTTTATGAATATGGATTAAAAAGATTTATCAGAACATTCAGGACAAATGGAGTCTCTGGTGGTCTCCATCCCAAAGATATCTGTATAAGACTCATGGACAAAAGAATTTCTTCAGATGAAGTTTTATTCCATGGAAGTAACATATAACAAGATTTTCTGGGATCTGTGCACACAGTGGGAAATTAATCTAGTTCTTATGTGCTTATGATTATCAGTAAAGAACCTACGATGCAAAAGGGTATTTTCTGATAACTTCGGGGACAGTGATAAAGCCCATAAACTCAACACTCTGGCTGAAGCAGGAAGCCTGTTATGGTCGTCACCAAAAATACACCTGACTTTGAGACAGTTACTCTGCAAGAAGAACAAGTTTAACAATTTCACACTGGAGAATATTCACAGCTGATTGTGGTGTTTGGTAATTTTGTGCAGCACTGATGATTCAGTGAAAGCGGCCACAGACCAGTTTCCAAAAGCATGAGAAGTGACAGCAGGAAAATGTGACCTGTAATTCTGGGTTAATGCTTGCAGTGCACAACAGTTACCCCTCCAAGCACTGATATGGGAGAAGTGATGCTCAATTCCATCATCACGTGCATCTGTACATGCACTCACCAAAGTGGCACTCCCTCAGAAGCATCCAACATCAAGCTGGATTGTTGTGGGATTTGCTGTCTCACCACTGATTATGTAAGTGATTCAGTTAGATTAATTGTATGTAAATATATTTTATGAGTTTTTAATGTACTGATCATCATTCAACTAAATCCTAACTAGTGAAAAGATAGAATCAGTACATGATGGCAAAATTATTGATAGGAGAAAAAGGTGTAGAAAATGTTAGTTCACATTAGGTTTCTGAAAACTTGACAGTTAAGTAAAGATTGAATCTTCAGCAGTAAATAATTCCAGCTCTTACAAGGTAGAATCCTGAACTGTCGACTCCCTGCTATACATTTCTGGAACCTTGGCACTGGAAACGAAATCTGGCTTCAGAAGAGAAGGAACACAAATGATATTGAGGTTTGTGTTTACAAGCAAAAAGGAACCCTCATTTTATAAACTCTGCTGAAGAAGGCAAGGACCTAGAAGCATGTGCTGCCTCGCAAGTGAATAGTGAAACTTTGTGATCCCATTGTGACTTCTCAGACCACAAATAATATCGACCACAGCACTCTGATGATCTAAAATGTGCTTTTGTGTTTGCTGGAGCCGCCATATATACAGTGTGCTTATAGTCCAGGCTTTCGTAGAGGAAGGAGCTCATTAATAAAACATGTTTGTCAGAAGAAAGGAAAGGACACATCTTCAGTAGCCAGAGATGGCAGAAACTGAAGTCTTTCACTGAGTTTGTTTTCACAAAGTGCTGAGTCCCTGCTGCTGACCATCATCGCCACCACCTAGTAGTGGAAGTGCATTCACTGGATTCATTTTAACAAAGTGCTGAGTCCCTGCTGCTGTCCATCATCGCCACCACCTAGTGGTGGAAGTGCATTCACTGGATTCATTTTAACAAAGTGCTGAGTCCCTGCTGCTGACCATCATCGCCACCACCTAGTGGTGGAAGTGCATTCACTGGATTCATTTTAACAAAGTGCTGAGTCCCTGCTGCTGACCATCATCGCCACCACCTAGTAGTGTAAGTGCATTCACTGGATTCATTTTAACAAAGTGCTGAGTATCTGCTACTGGCCATCATCGCCACCACCTAGTAGTGGAAGTGCATTCACTGGATTCATTTTAACAAAGTGCTGAGTCCCTGCCCCTGACCATCATTGCCACCACCTAGTAGTGGAAGTGCATTCACTGGATTCATTTTAACAAAGTGCTGAGTCCCTGCCCCTGAACATCATCGCCACCACCTCGTAGTGGAAGTGCATTCACTGGATTCATTTTAACAAAGTGCTGAGTCCCTGCTGCTGACCATCATCGCCACCACCTAGTAGTGGAAGTGCATTCACTGGATTCATTTTAACAAAGTGCTGAGTCCCTGCACCTGACCATCATCGCCACCACCTGGTAGTGGAAGTGCATTCACTGGATTCATTTTAACAAAGTGCTGAGTCCCTGCTGCTGTCCATCATCGCCACCACCTGGTAGTGGAAGTGCATTCACTGGATTCATTTGTAAAAAGTGCTGAGTCCCTGCTGCTGACCATCATCGCCACCACCTAGTAGTGGAAGTGCATTCACTGGATTCATTTTAACAAAGTGCTGAGTCCCTGCTGCTGTCCATCATCACCACCACCTGGTAGTGGAAGTGCATTCACTGGATTCATTTTAACAAAGTGCTGAGTCCCTGCTGCTGTCCATCATCGCCACCACCTGGTAGTGGAAGTGCATTCACTGGATTCATTTTAACAAAGTGCTGAGTCCCTGCCCCTGACCATCATCACCACCACCTGGTAGTGGAAGTGCATTCACTGGATTCATTTTAACAAAGTGCTGAGTCCCTGCTGCTGTCCATCATCACCACCACCTAGTAGTGGAAGTGCATTCACTGGATTCATTTTAACAAAGTGCTGAGTCCCTGCCCCTGACCATCATCGCCACCACCTAGTAGTGGAAGTGCATTCACTGGATTCATTTTAACAAAGTGCTGAGTCCCTGCTGCTGTCCATCATCACCACCACCTAGTAGTGGAAGTGCATTCACTGGATTCATTTTGACAAAGTGCTGAGTCCCTGCTGCTGTCCATCATCACCACCACCTAGTAGTGGAAGTGCATTCACTGGATTCATTTTAACAAAGTGCTGAGTCCCTGCCCCTGACCATCATCACCACCACCTGGTAGTGGAAGTGCATTCACTGGATTCATTTTAACAAAGTGCTGAGTCCCTGCTGCTGTCCATCATCACCACCACCTAGTAGTGGAAGTGCATTCACTGGATTCATTTTAACAAAGTGCTGAGTCCCTGCCCCTGACCATCATCGCCACCACCTAGTAGTGGAAGTGCATTCACTGGATTCATTTTAACAAAGTGCTGAGTCCCTGCTGCTGTCCATCATCACCACCACCTAGTAGTGGAAGTGCATTCACTGGATTCATTTTGACAAAGTGCTGAGTCCCTGCTGCTGTCCATCATCGCCACCACCTGGTAGTGGAAGTGCATTCACTGGATTCATTTTAACAAAGTGCTGAGTCCCTGCCCCTGACCATCATCACCACCACCTGGTAGTGGAAGTGCATTCACTGGATTCATTTTAACAAAGTGCTGAGTCCCTGCTGCTGTCCATCATCACCACCACCTAGTAGTGGAAGTGCATTCACTGGATTCATTTTAACAAAGTGCTGAGTCCCTGCCCCTGACCATCATCGCCACCACCTAGTAGTGGAAGTGCATTCACTGGATTCATTTTAACAAAGTGCTGAGTCCCTGCACCTGACCATCATCGCCACCACCTAGTAGTGGAAGTGCATTCACTGGATTCATTTTAACAAAGTGCTGAGTCCCTGCTGCTGTCCATCATCACCACCACCTGGTAGTGGAAGTGCATTCACTGGATTCATTTTAACAAAGTGCTGAGTCCCTGCTGCTGTCCATCATCGCCACCACCTGGTAGTGGAAGTGCATTCACTGGATTCATTTTAACAAAGTGCTGAGTCCCTGCCCCTGACCATCATCACCACCACCTGGTAGTGGAAGTGCATTCACTGGATTCATTTTAACAAAGTGCTGAGTCCCTGCTGCTGTCCATCATCACCACCACCTAGTAGTGGAAGTGCATTCACTGGATTCATTTTAACAAAGTGCTGAGTCCCTGCCCCTGACCATCATCGCCACCACCTAGTAGTGGAAGTGCATTCACTGGATTCATTTTAACAAAGTGCTGAGTCCCTGCTGCTGTCCATCATCACCACCACCTAGTAGTGGAAGTGCATTCACTGGATTCATTTTGACAAAGTGCTGAGTCCCTGCTGCTGTCCATCATCACCACCACCTAGTAGTGGAAGTGCATTCACTGGATTCATTTTAACAAAGTGCTGAGTCCCTGCCCCTGACCATCATCACCACCACCTGGTAGTGGAAGTGCATTCACTGGATTCATTTTAACAAAGTGCTGAGTCCCTGCTGCTGTCCATCATCACCACCACCTGGTAGTGGAAGTGCATTCACTGGATTCATTTTAACAAAGTGCTGAGTCCCTGCTGCTGTCCATCATCACCACCACCTAGTAGTGGAAGTGCATTCACTGGATTCATTTTGACAAAGTGCTGAGTCCCTGCTGCTGTCCATCATCACCACCACCTGGTAGTGGAAGTGCATTCACTGGATTCATTTTAACAAAGTGCTGAGTCCCTGCTGCTGTCCATCATCACCACCACCTAGTAGTGGAAGTGCATTCACTGGATTCATTTTAACAAAGTGCTGAGTCCCTGCTGCTGTCCATCATCGCCACCACCTAGTAGTGGAAGTGCATTCACTGGATTCATTTTAACAAAGTGCTGAGTCCCTGCTGCTGTCCATCATCACCACCACCTAGTAGTGGAAGTGCATTCACTGGATTCATTTTGACAAAGTGCTGAGTCCCTGCTGCTGTCCATCATCACCACCACCTAGTAGTGGAAGTGCATTCACTGGATTCATTTTAACAAAGTGCTGAGTCCCTGCCCCTGACCATCATCACCACCACCTGGTAGTGGAAGTGCATTCACTGGATTCATTTTAACAAAGTGCTGAGTCCCTGCTGCTGTCCATCATCACCACCACCTGGTAGTGGAAGTGCATTCACTGGATTCATTTTAACAAAGTGCTGAGTCCCTGCTGCTGTCCATCATCACCACCACCTAGTAGTGGAAGTGCATTCACTGGATTCATTTTGACAAAGTGCTGAGTCCCTGCTGCTGTCCATCATCGCCACCACCTGGTAGTGGAAGTGCATTCACTGGATTCATTTTAACAAAGTGCTGAGTCCCTGCTGCTGTCCATCATCACCACCACCTAGTAGTGGAAGTGCATTCACTGGATTCATTTTAACAAAGTGCTGAGTCCCTGCTGCTGTCCATCATCGCCACCACCTAGTAGTGGAAGTGCATTCACTGGATTCATTTTAACAAAGTGCTGAGTCCCTGCCCCTGACCATCATCGCCACCACCTAGTAGTGGAAGTGCATTCACTGGATTCATTTTAACAAAGTGCTGAGTCCCTGCTGCTGTCCATCATCACCACCACCTGGTAGTGGAAGTGCATTCACTGGATTCATTTTAACAAAGTGCTGAGTCCCTGCTGCTGTCCATCATCACCACCACCTGGTAGTGGAAGTGCATTCACTGAATGCATTTTAACCTAGTGCAGAATCCGTGGCATTGGAGGGGTCGAGCCTCGATAGCGCGAGCGCTCTCAGAAGGGCGGCTCGTTGCTTGTCTTTAGGAATGAAAAGAGGGTCTTTGATTGAGATGGTAACAGCTCTCCTTCCGTGATGATGGAGAGAGAGGTGCAGCCAGTAATGTTGAGATCAGAGCTTCACTCCTGTTTTGGTATTTTAATTCGTCCATTTTACCCAATCAATACCAGATTTATTTAAGAAAACTAAAAATATGGCTGTGTCCTGGTTCTCCTATTTTTAATAACCCATATAAATGCCACCGAATGTAGAGTACTTGAATCATTCTGTCACAAGACTGACTTAAATATAGATTTGTCAGATTCTAAAGTATTTTTATATTTTTCTCATTCTTTTAAGGTTCTTATGTAGTGATACTTTTTCTGCTGGGTGTTAGATCGTGTTACATCTGTAACAACAGTACCTGTGATGGGTGTGGGATGTAGAAGCCCAATGCAAGGAGTTTCTTACAAAACTACGAGGGGAGGATGAAGGGTGAACAGTTATAAAGTTACGGTTATTTAAGAGTTGGAGTTTTGTCTAAACGTTCCTGCAAACATCATATCCAGAATGTTGGTTTAACTATGTCTCAAACTAACAGCATTTTATGCTTTTTTTTCATAATATGGAAGGCTGTTCCTTGAAGCCCGTATAAGAATTTGCACGACTAAAATCCTAGCAAAGTGAATCTATGGAGCCGCTGCTCTGGCATACGGGGTACGACCTGCTTGAGCTGTTGTCATGTACAACTTGTAAAAGAGAATTCTTCCATGCTCTATGAGAGCTTAACTTTAAATATATAAGCAGCTGTGTTGTCAAACATTCACCCCCACGTCACAGATCTGGGTTAAAGCCATCGTTTCTTTGATCACCATGCCACCCTAGTTTGTTTTCTGCTCCAGAGAGGACCTGACCTGGCAGTTCAGGATGGACTGTTCCCATGGCAGTTTCAAGACTGATTTGCATATGGCTGGAACCAAACTGGGATGGGATTTAACCAAATGCATCTACCTAAAGGTGTATCTGTAGCACCTGGGTACTCCGTGAGCACCCTTTCCTTAACTAAATTACTCTGTGAACACTGGTAAATCACCTCCTTTTCTGATGTAAATAAGATGTGATGTTATCAACAGGACATCTGTGTATGGTGAAATATCCCTTGCTAAGGTTCAGATACGGTAAAGAAGAGATGTTTTTCACAACCAGTTAAACATTGTGTAGTCACATTCCATTGTGTTTGCTTTCAGTAATTTTACATCTCTTTACATCCAACAGAAAATAAGCCTTGAATACATTAAATGATTATGTATATTGAAAACACTACTTGAAATCTGCAAAAACAATGAAAAATTGAGCTTCATTATTCAGGAAAACATCAGTGCAGTCAGAGACAGGCGAACCTGAACATAAACTGACAGATCCTGGATGAAGCAGTCAGGATCATTCAGTGAATGTACGAGTCCGAGCTGTGCACGTCGCCACCACGAGAATAAGAAATTACCTCTAGAACATTAAGGCAATAACATTGACAAACGGCCTCCTGTGTAAACAGGTGTCTAATGCCAGCTTCGATCATGGGATTGGTATGATGTGTTTACAACAGGGCTCTGCTTTCTAAAATGATAACAGACCATTGTTCCGCGCTCTGGGTGAATTGTAAACCTTTTCTGGCCAAACCACAGGAACAAGAGAAAAGCACAATGCAGTGGAGCCAGACAACTGAAGGGTAAAGGAAAGAGGGTTTTTGCTATCTACAGTACAACAGAGTGTCACAGTAGGTACCAGCCAGAAGGAGGATGAATCTTTACCTGTAACTGTGAAAAATCATTATCCAGTCTAAAGACTCAATTGTCAGTGGGTACCAAATTTCTGTCACACATTTTGAGTGTGACAGGTAGTTGGTGATTATTGTACTTTATTGCTAAATCACAAAGCAAACCTGCAAAATACCACACGGCGTACAGGTTATGTGGAATAACACGCGCTTCGTCAGCCATGTTGGCCCTTCAGGAAGCACAGTCATGGGATGTAGAACAATATATACCCGACTGAGAGACAGCAACCAAAAGAGAAGTATCAGACACGTGAAGCAAGAGCCGTAGTTTGTTACCAGAGCTACAGCATCCTCAGCAAATGCACACCGGAGAAAAGCAATTCAACTGCACTGAATGTGCGAAGAGCTTTAGTTGGATATCTAACTTAAAATGTCACCAACAAACCCACAACGGGGGAAACCATTCCATTGCAGCAAATGTGGGAGTAGTTTTAGATACTCTTCAGCATTAAGGAATCATCAGCGAACACACACAGGGGAGAAACCATTCCATTGCAGTGAATGTGAAAAGAGCTTTAGTCGGTCATCACACCTCCGAATACATCAGCGAACACACAGGGGAAAACGTATACAATTGTAGTGAATGTGTGAAGAGCTTTTGTTGGTTATCACACCTCTATCGCCATCAGCGAACACACACACTGGAGAAAAACCTTACCACGGAAGTGAATGTGTGAAGAGCTTTAGTCATTTATCATACCTACGAAAACATCAGCGAACATACACAGGGGAAAAACCATACCATTGCTGTGAATGTGTGAAGAGCTTCAATAGGTTATCAAACTTACAAATACATCAGAGAACACACACAGGGGACAAACCATATCATTGCAGTGAATGTGTAAAGAGCTTTAGTTAGTCATCAATCCTACAAAGGCAAACCTTACCATTGCAGTGACTGTGGAAGTAGTTTTTGTGGCCCTTCAGCATTAAGGATTCATGAGTGAACACACACAGGGGAAAAACTATTCAAGTGCAGTGAATGTGTGATGAGCTTTAGTCTGTCATCAATCCTACAGAGATATCAGCGCACACACACAGGAATAACCTTAGCACTGCAGTGAAAGTGGAAGTAGTTTTAGTGACTCCTCAAACCTAAGGATGCATTGGAGAATACACACTGGGGAAAAGCAATACAAGCGCACTGAATGTATGAAGGCCTTTAGTTGATTATCAATTCTATACCGCCATAAGCAAAAACACACCTTCATTGAACACACATAGCAATAATGTGGCACAAAGAAAAATGCAGCAAACCCAAGAGAAGAAACGCACCAAGCCCTATTAGTGTCCGTAAGTCACAATATATATAATAATAAGAACTTGTTACAGGTACTGTAGTGTGCAATTCCACCGAGGCTCCTGCTGCACAAAAGAGCCTAAGAGGTAACTAAAAACCCCATAAAATTAAACATAGTAAGGGGGTGCACCACTTAATCCATCCAGAAAAATACAATGAATGTATACAGAGTCCAATACAGTGAAAAAAGTGATAATGCGAAATATCTGCTGATTTCTTCCAAAAGACTTTAATTGACACCAGTTCATAAAAGAAAGCAGCCAACGTGTTTCACCCTATACACGGGCTTCTTCAGGGCTGTAAAGTAACATATGACCATATAAAAAATAAGATAACATAATTGTAATGCATAGAAAAACAATAAGAAACATATTTGAGTACGCAACATTATTGAATGAGACCAAAATACAAAAATACGACACGTTTTTTGACTATAATAAAATTTCAAAAAGAGAGGAGAAAAATAAGTCTAAGACCAATTAAGATCAATAACAAGTTATATTTAATACGTAGAAACCAGCAAGGAAGAAGGAAAGAAAATATCCCAAAGAGTGTGTTTATCTCGTGGGAAAAATGTGCACTGAAATAGAAGAGTAAATAGAATAAGCTGTAATGCCCATGCAGTTATAAGATACATATAAGGAACAAAATATTAAGTATTAGTGGTGTTCATCCCCTGAGGTGACAAGATGACACGAGTTAATTCAAATCATAAAGCAAAGCGCTAGGTCAAAGGAGGCACATACCAGTATTCCAATTGTAAAGTAAGTCGAGCTCGCAATGAGCATGTAAACGCGAATATCGAAAGGTGCTGAAGAACCAAAAAAGCTGAAAAGAGGGGGAAACTCTTAATACTAAGTACAGCGGAAAAAGTGTTAAAATAGCATTATCATAAATAAATATAAAAGGTCAAAAATTCAATGCAGTAAGTGAAACATAAGATCTAAACGCGATAGTAACAGAAAAAATTAAAATAGCGGTACTACAGAGACCGCGATAATCAGTAAATGGGCATTTCCAGCTGTACCTGAAATGTCAGGATCTACGGCTTGAGGAGATCACCATAGGTCATAAAGATCCGTGGTGGAAAGAAAGTATATCCGCAAACGAGGTGGACAGGTCCAATCGTATATGGCCTCCCGTCAACGGCGTACGGAGGTATAGGAGTTGTGCGGCAAGAAATATCAAGTCTTTATAGTCCCGCCGTCAGCTCAAAAAGACGTCAACACAAACAAAGGACTATACGGAGAAGACACATCAGTGTACTGAAAGTCGTTCATGGCAGCCATATTAAGATGATAAAACGATAAATATCAAGAAACTGTATGCGCCCAATATGACAAAAAATAATAATCGGTGAATGGTGAAAGAGTAGTGAAAAATAGCTTGTGAGTATCACAAACATAATATTAAAAATAATATATATAATATAATAATCCGGAAAGAAGAAAAGGATACAGTTGCATAAGTAGAGGGGAGAGAATCAGTGTAAATCATTAGTAAGCCCAGATGAAAGAAAGATACCTATTCGTATTGAGTATAAACAAAGTTAATCATTCAATTGACATTAAAGTAATCTATTTAGATTAGTTGCACAAGTGAATATAAAGCGACAGCCACAAAATATTTAGTATTTTAAATTAAGGTTGAATTCACAAGCTATATTTTTTTATCATGTTAAACCTATCAAAATCCCCTTGGCTAACAATACATTGAAACAATATAAAAGATTATTGTATTGACAAAACAAGTCAATGTGAACAAATTCAATAGAGAATATCCATAATAAGAAATAACTAGAAAATAAGAAACTAATAAAATGGAATTAATATAAATACAGTATTACAATAATGTCATAAGTAATAGTGAAATTCATGATCAGTGTTATGTCCCATCTCAACTGCTCGTAGGCCACAAATCCAAGCCTCCTCCCTTTTGCGTAATTGTAATTCCCTATTGCCCCCTCTGGGATGCGGGGGAATATACTCAATCCCATGGAACAAAATTGATGCATCATGTGCATGAGCCAATGTCATATGTGATGTCAGTGGGTATCTGATGTCATTGTTCTTAATAGCACGTATGTGTTCTTGTACTCGATGTTTAAGAGGTCTAATAGTGCTACCCACATAAATTTTATTACATGTACATTTTAAGATGTAAATCACAAATTTGGTATTACAATTGATAAAGTTCTTGATAGTAAATGTCCCAGTGTTGTTATAACAAAAAGTGCTGGTTTTATCCAGACCAAAAGTGCAAACATTACATTGGCGACATGTATAAAATCCCAGAGGTTGTGTGGGAAGCCAGGTAGATATATTAGGTGTGGAGACATAGCTGGGATAGAGAAGATCTCGAAATGTTCTACCTCTACGATACGTGATCCGGGGAAACCTGGAAAGGAGGCCTTTGAGTCCAAAAATTACTTCTTACACAACACCCAGTGGTTTCAGCAAATACAAGGGACAGCAATGGGTTCATCAATTTTGTTCCATGGGATTGAGTATATTCCCCCGCATCCCAGAGGGGGCAATAGGGAATTACAATTACGCAAAAGGGAGGCAGCTTGGATTTGTGGCCTACGAGCCACAACCTATTGAACCCAACCTATTGAACACCCTCCCAGCAGGAGCTGCTGGAGACCTTAGGCAGCAAATACAACAAAACTATGGCTGCTGATGTACCCCAGCCCCTTGCCAAAAATAACTTCTAGAGATCCACCAGGGCCTGGTCCCACGTGTGGACAGAAATGATGTACTGCTTGCACCGCTGCAACACCGAGCAAGGTCCTCTCCGTGCACTACTTTGTGATCTTTTGAAAGAGTCTACTCATTGGGATAATATGTTGTACCCAGAACTTTGTGTGTTCTTCATGGGTAAATCATCACTTTTCTCTGTGAATCATATTTGCTATACCTCTTTTATTTGTGTTGTACAACATAAATACACATCCTCGTGTCGCTGTTGGGTTCTTCCTCCCATGGACATGAAAGCGCATTCAACCTTCCCAATGCATCCCGGGCCGCGGCCCTTCTTCAGGGGAAATTATCCTACAAATAAATACATGATTCGTGGTATGAGAAAAGGCGCCTGGAAGCGTCACGATGAAATGATCTCTGTGCTCCCTTCAAGCTGGTGAAATACCACTGTAAACTGGGTGAGGTGAACAGGAAACGAGCCACAAACTGTGACCACGCGCTTCCCGGTCCATTTCATGAATTGTGGCATCAAAGGTTGTGCAGTTAACAACTGAGGGAATGTATGTGAGCGGTAGTTAGATCTTAAGAACAGTGCTCAAGCTGTTAATGAACATCAAGTGTTGGATGGTGTCAAGCAGTGAGTAGCCGCCGATGTCAGAGCCAGTGCTGGTGAGCGGTGATCCCGTAAAGAGCATTAAAGTGCTCCGGCTGTTAAACAAGCATCCAGTGGGAACAGTGTCCCAGTAACGTGCATCCGCCGGTGTCAGACCCGCGCTGATATGCGGGTACACAAAAGCCTTCCGTCCAGCCGAGAAGTGTCCACAGACCCGTGCGCAATGCCCCAGTGGCGGCGACGAGCACAGACACGGTGCCCTCTCCAGAGCCCGAAGGTGCAGTTATTAGAGTGATCCGCCCGCGGGCATTTAAACCCCACGTGTTCACCATGTACATGTGCACCCCTTGGTGCAGCCGAGGTACCGGTAATATTACCATTCAGCCTGGATTAGGACATTGAGACACTGTGTTAATCCTAATCCCGCTATGGCGTATCAACCCCACGCTAAACCCCAAGACGGTGCAACTAACAGGGGTCTCAAAACAAATAAAGCACGTGATATTGTCAATCGGTACACTCCATACTAGAATGGGGAACAAGTGAACTCTCTAAGGGGGGTGCCTCTAAACCTTGTTAAAATGTAAATAATATCTAGATTAAATAAATAAAAGTAAATACAACACAATTTGCCATGCATCCCTGGCTAAACCGCCTAATTCACACCCTCACTACGAGACTGGCGGTCAGTCTACTGACCCCCAGACTCACGGTGGCAGTCCCACCGCCGACGGGCCGGCAGTGAAGACCGTCAGATTACGAGTGTGCACGTTTGGCCTGTGCCAAACCGCCACTTACCCATTCCTACCACCAGGGCGGGCGGACCGCCGGGCTGGAGATAAGCATCTCTGACCCCGTGGTCAACCAAAGACCGCTGGCTGTATCACGAGTCCCCTTCCCGCCAGGGATTTCATGGCGGTAGCACCGCCACGAAATCCCTGGCGGGAAGGCTACCGGCAACAGGAATTTAAATTCCTGTCGCCAGTAGACGACCCCCCCACATCCCCTGCAATCCCAACACCCCCAGCCCCCTTCCATACCAGAACCCCCCTCCCCCACCCCCCTTCCACACCAGACCCCCCCTCCATCACACCAGTCCCTCCTCCCCCACTCCCTTGCATACCATACCTCCCTCTCCCCACCCCCTTTCCATACCAGACCCCCTCCCCTGCATGCACGCACACACACCCCGCATTCACTCACATGCACCACGCATTCACTCACATGCATCCTTACACGCATTCACTCACACGCAGCCATACACGCATTCACACAGACAGTCCAACACACATTCACACAAACATTCCAACACGCACTCACTTTAACAATCATATACGCATTCATACACACATGTATGCACACACGGACAACACCCACTCACACACGCACACACAACACCCCCTCTCCTGTCAGACCCTCGACTTACCTTGTCTGGCGAGGAGGTCGTCCGGCAGGGAACAGGCGCTACCACTGCCAGCAGCGCCCGCTTTCAGGACACTACCAGGCCGTATTACAGGTCATAAAACAGCAGGTGGAGTCCTTTTGGTGGGGTGGTGCTAAACTGCCCATCTGCCTCCGACCGCCAGCACTACTACTGGAAGATTTCCGCCCAAATTGTAGCGGAAATCCCTCAGTACTCGTTATATGGTGGTTCGAAGACCGCCAGCACTGGCGGTCTTCTGATGCCCGCGGCTTCGCTGTCTGTGTCAACGACCACCGAAGTCGTAATGAGGGCCTTAATGCTGATGATGCTTATGTGAGCACCATCCATGATGTCTACATGATTGTTATATCATGTGAAAGAATTAAAGTGCATACACCCCAATTAGATCTGAATCCTCGGATTATGCTTATTTAGAGGTTTTCCACTGAAGCAACATCTAGTATTGGCTTGTAATAGAAATAATTCACTTTGGAGTCTGGAATGTCAGGGTCTATAGCAGCATCTGTGTCTTTCGTTTGGACAGCCAGTTCCAGAATTTTGCAGGGAGGACCTGCAACATCCCGGACCTTTGATTCCCTTCTTAGGGTCTTTGGAGGAGCAATTGAGAAAGGTTGCCATACTTGGGTCCAGTTCTGGGGTTTCTGTTACTTTATAGGGAAGGTCTGCACCGGGGCATTCCAAGCATAGACCGTTACAGACGTTTTCTCTTTCATAATTCTTACACAGTCGTGCATGGGTGTAGTCTGAGATGGGACAGATTAGGGCCCAGTCAGCAGAACAGGGAGATTTCAGGGTCTGTTGGTTGGTCAGAAGGCAGGTAGCCCGATAGGCTCGGGGAACTTTGTTTCCAACATTTATGACGGCTATAGTAGGACGTTGAATTGTCAGAGTTGGATATATTTGTAGATGTTTTGTCGGAGTCTCCCAGAGGAGGTGTGGTAAGCAGGAGGGTTCCAGCACTGAATATGCGTGGTCAGGGGGATTTGCAGTCCATGGTGACCACATGTGGCCACAAAATAATTTTCTTTGGCCTTGCCGCTCGTAAGAGGGGTGTCTTTGACAGGGTGTGAAGGTTCTACAGAGGGAACCACCAGTGGCATATGCATGGTGTATTTTCATAACCTGCGAGTAAATGGTTAACAGGCCACTGCTAGGGTCCTGTTAACTGACTGGGTGACAGAGTTATCTTAGGGCTAAGGAAATAGTTGTTTCCATAGGCATCTTCTGCAGTGGGTCTGTTCTCAAACCTGTTAGGATATGAAAGCGGCCAGAACTGAACCCTTTGCAGAATTGTAACATTTGTGTAAGGGGCAGGTGCATGGGAGTTCAAGGCTCCATTGGGTGGGGCAATCTCACATCAAAGTAGAACACAAGAATTGCTTTCAGCCCTTGAGGTGTAACCTGTATAATGACTGTTCTTGCCTAATCATGTTGGGCGAAGGAGAAGTGTTTGGGAGCTTCTGAACACTTTTCACTTTGTTGTGCCACCTGGAACGTTGAGGCGGCTCTGTGCCTGCTGAGAGCTGTTGTGTGGTCCTGCTGGCCGGTGCTATCAGGCTTATCGCAGCATGGTGTTTGGGCTTGGGCTGCAAGACAAAAAGAGGCCTGGTGGTCAGTCTGTTGGGCAGCAGCGCACGCTTCACTTCCCCACCTCCTGAGCACCTCCTTCAGGTGTGAGGGAGAGGGAGCGCACCTCCCGAGCACTTCCTTCAGGTGTGAGCGAGAGGCAGCACACCTCCTGAGCACTTCCTTCAGGTGTGAGGGAGAGGCAGCACACTTCCTGAGCACCTCCTTCAGGTGTGAGGGAGAGGCAGCACACCATGAGCACCTCCTTCAGGTGTGAGGGAGAGGCAGCACACCTGAGCACCTCCTTCAGGTATGAGGGAGAGGCAGCACACCTCCTGAGCACCTCCTTCAGGTGTGAGTGAGAGGCAGCACACCTCCCCAGCACCTCCTTCAGGTGTGCAGGTGTGAGGGAGAGGCAGCGCACCTCCTGAGCACCTCCTTCAGGTGTGAGGGAGAGGCAGCGCACCTCCTGAGCACCTCCTTCAGGTGTGAGTGAGAGGCAGCACACCTCCTGAGCACCTCCTTCAGGTGTGAGGGAGCACCTCCTTCAGGTGTGAGGGAGAGGCAGCATACCTCCTGAGCACCTCCTTCAGGTGTGATTGTGAGGCAGGACACCTCCTGAGCACCTCCTTCAGGTGTGAGAGAGGCAGCACACCTCCTGAGCACCTCCTTCAGGTGTGAGGGAGAGGCAGCGCACCTCTTGAGCACCTCCTTCAGGTGTGAGAGAGGCAGCACACCTCCTGAGCACCTCCTTCAGGTGTGAGTGAGAGGCAGCACACCATGAGCACCTCCTTCAGGTGTGAGGGAGAGGCAGCACACCTCCTGAGCACCTCCTTCAGGTGTGGGTGAGAGGCAGCACACCTCCTGATCCCCTCCTTCAGGTGTGAGTGAGAGACAGCACACCATGAGCACCTCAGGTGTGAGTGAGAGGCAGCGCACCTCCCGAGCACCATCTTCAGGTGTGAGGGAGAGGCAGCGCACCTCCTGAGCACCTCCTTCAGGTGTGAGGGAGAGGCAGCACACCATGAGCACCTCCTTCAAGTGTGAGGGAGAGGCAGCACACCTCCTGAGCACCTCCTTCAGGTGTGAGTGAGAGTCAGCATCAGCACATCAAGGGCAAGAGGCACTAAAATGGTGCTGACAACTTTTCCAGCATCAAGGACACTCTGATTGATGTGAAGTACACAATGTGACACAAGAGTTATGAGAAATGTTGTTTGGTTATAAAAATCTTTAATGTGATTAGCTGTTGTGAAAACAATTTTAATAAACAGCCAAGGAGGAGAAGCACAGTCCAAAGCCTCTGGTCCTAACATAGAATCAACTCTCAAGACAGTTATACAGAACACAACAGATTGTATGCGGGTGTCAGCGATACCCTGTGGTGACCTCCTCTGAAACTCCAGATCTAATTACAGGACGGACACATACCAGTCCAAGTGAGTTTCAGTGCGAGTGCGAGTGCGAGTGCGAGTGCTCCTCTACTTGAGAATACACTTTCGCTTGACTTGATGACTACAACTCCCCCCTTATTCCGGAGATCTTGTTCCCATTTCAGGGACCCTCGTAACATTGACGTTCTTTCTTCACTTCCTGAATGCATCCACTACTAGTTCCTTCAGTAACTGGGTCTATACTTTAAATACTATGGGGCGGATCTATGAAAAGTGGCGCTAATCCTGCAAAGCACCTAGAGGCCCTTTGAAAACAATGGGCACCCCCCTTTAACGCCTGCTCTTAGCAGGCATTAAGAATGCGGATAAAAATGACACCAAGAAACATGTGCGCCATTTTTTCGGACCCGTGTAGCACCGGAATGCCCCCCTTGCATACATTGTGCCTGGTGGAGGCATAATGTGGCGCAAGGGGTTACAAAGGCCCTTCCAACGCCACACGAGCATAAAGAAAATGATGCTATCAAGGCGCTGGAATGGCGCTAGGCGCTCTTTAATCTGGGCCTATATTTATATGGTTTCTTCCTTCCCCCTAGGATTGCTTTTCTCCCTACCCCATCATATATTGTGTGGTTTAACTGATGACTGTTATTATTTATTTGAATATACCTCAGCCTTGATAAAGCTCTGTGCCTGCGCCCGCCGTAGAGGCTGAACCCAGGGCCGGCTGCTCGTACATCCCACCAGGCAGGGCCCCGGAGGGCGGGACCCTAGGAGGCCCCCCGGTGCTTCCGTCTCCTCCCAAACGATGGGGGTCACTGCAGCAGGCAGGGGGCGGGGCTTCAGGAGAGGGAGTGAAGAGTTTAAGAAGAGATGCTGGAAGCAGAGAGAGAGAAAGAGAGGGAATAGGTGGAGGTAGAGAGAAAGCGATCAGAGATGAAGGGGAGAGAGAGAAAAGAGAGGGAGGGAGGAGGGGGTAGAAAGGGAGGGAAGAACGAGTGAGCGATGGATGCATGGAAAGAAAGGAAGGAGGAGGAGAAAAAGCGATCAGAGAGGGAGGAGGGGGTAGCGAGGGAGGGGAGAAGGGGGTGGATGGATGGAAAGAGAGGGAGGGAAGAGATGGAGGTAGGTGGGAGAGAGATGGCGGATGCAGAGAGAGGGAGGGGGGTAGTGAAGGAGGGGAGAAGGGGTGGATGGATGGAAAGAGAGAGGGAGAGAAGAGATGGAGGTAGGTGGGAGAGAGATGGCGGAAGCAGAGAGGGGGAGGAGGGTGGTAGTGAGGGAGGGGAGAAGGGGGTGGATAGATGGAAAGAGAGGGAGGGAAAGAGATGGAGGTAGGTGGGAGAGATGGTGGAAGCAGAGAGATGGGTGGTAGCGAGGGAGGGGAGAGGGGGGTGGATGGATGGGAAGAGAATGAGAGGGAAGAGATGGAGGTAGGTAGGAGAGAGATGGCGGAAGCAGAGAGAGGGAGGAGGGGTGGTAGTGAGGAAGGGGAGAAGGGGAGTGGATGGATGGAAAAAGTGAGGGAGGGAAGAGATGGAGGTAGGTGGGAGAGAGATGGCGGAAGCAGAGAGAGGGAGGAGGGGGTAGTGAAGGAGGGGAGAAGGGGGTGGATGGATGGAAAGAGAGAGGGAGGGAAGAGATGGAGGTAGGTGGGAGAGAGATGGTGGAAGCAGAGAGAGGGAGGAGGGGGTAGCGAGGGAGGGGAGAAGGGGGGTGGGTGGATAGAAAGAGAGGGAGGGAAGAGATGGAGGTAGGTGAGAGAGAGATGGTGGAAGCAGAGAGAGGGAGGAGGGGTGGTAGTGAGAGAGGGGGAAAGGGGTGGATGGATGGAAAGAGAGAGGGAGGGAAGAGATGGAGGTAGGTGAGAGAGAGATGGTGGAAGCAGAGAGAGGGAGGAGGGGTGGTAGTGAGGAAGGGGAGAAGGGGGGTGGATGGATGGAAAGAGAGAGTGAGGGAAGAGATGGAGGTAGGTGGGAGAGAGATGGAAGCAGAGAGAGGGAGGAGGGGTGATTGTGAGGGAGGGGAGAAGGGGGTGGATGGATGGAAAGAGAGGGAGGGAAGAGATGGAAGTAGGTGGGAGAGAGATGATGGAAGCAGAGAGGGGGAGGGTGGAGAGAGCGATCAGAGATAGAAGAGAGAAGGGGAGATAGTGGAAGGATGGAAAGAGATAAGGAGAGGAAGGGATGGTGGACGGAGGGAGGAGATAGGGAGGGAAGTGAGAAGGAGAGATATGGATGGATGAATGAAAAGAGAGAGGGATAGGAAGGTAGGGAGGAGGGGAGGAAGAGAGGAAGCGATCAGAGAGGGAGGAGAGAATGTAAGACAGTAATGGTGGAACGAGAGAGAGAGAAAGGGAGGATAGAAGAGGTAGAGAGAAAGCGATGAAAGGGAGGAAAGAAGGAAAAAGAGATGGTTGGATGTAAAGATAGAAAGAGGGAGGGGGAAGTAGAGATAAAGCGATCAGATACGAGGTGAGAGAGATGGATGGATGGACGGAGGGATGGACAGATGGATTGATGGATAGGTAGGTGGGTGGATGGGTGGATACATCGATGAACGGATGGACAGATGGATTGATGGATGGGTGGATGGATGGACAGATGGATTGATGGATGTGTAGGTGGGTGGATGGACGGACGGATGGACAGATGGATTGATAGATGGGTAGGTGGGTGATGGCTTGATGGACAGATGGATTGATAGATGGGTAGGTGGGTGGGTGGATGGATGGACGGATGGACAGATGGATTGATGGATGGGTAGGTGGGTGGATGGATGGATGGACAGATGGATTGATGGATGGGTAGGTGGGTGGGTGGGTGGATGGATGGACAGATGGATTGATGGATGGGTAGGTGGATGGATGGGTAGACGGATGGACGGATGAGTGGATACATCGATGGACGGATGGATTGATGGATGGGTAGGTGGATGGATGGACGGATGGACAGATGGATTGATGGATGGGTAGGTGGGTGGGTGGATGGATGGATGGATGGACAGATGGATTGATGGATGGGTAGGTGGGTGGATGGACAGATGGGCAGATGGATTGATGGATGGGGATAGGTAGGTGGGTGAATGGACGGATGGACAGATGGATTGATGGATGGGTAGGTGGGTGGATGGATGGGTGGGTGGGTGGATGGATGGACAGATGGATGGGAAGAAAGAGACTGCACGAGGAGGTGAAAGGAGCGGGCTGGTTTGAACATTTTTGCCAGGGCTGCTCTTGGGTCCCAGTCCGGCCCTGGCTGAAACACCTGTTGGCGGACAATTTGAAGAATAAATGAGTCTAAAAACTCAGATCTAGGGAAAGCATATGTCAAAATAGCAATGAAGCTATTAATTCTCTTCTTCTTATTTGTATATGAACTTACATACTTTCATAACAACATCGCATTACACAGAAAGATTTTGGTCACAGTATCTATCATAAAATAAATTACTGAAATAACTAGCTTTAGGGCCAAAACCGAGATTGGAAGCACAACTAAACACCACTTCTATCAGTTAACAAGCGTGTATCAGGTGTGCGTAGCCCTTTCCTGTTCACCTCTTGTACGGAGAAGCATGTCTGGAGGTGAGGGGCTACAGGTGGCACGCAGGCTCATCTACACACAAGACTGGGGGTTCCTGGGTACAGCGCGTAGCTGGGGACCAGGGATATGACCCTTTACATATGAGGGAGATGTGAGCATGGTGGTGCCTGATTACAGACAATGCAAGGAGCTTTTAAAAGGGGAGATGGATTTCAAGTCATCCTTCAAAGGTCCCAGATTCTTAATCTGAAGATCCTTACACTTCACGAAACACAACTTTGCAACTATTTCCCAATTTTGTGGTCGGCTTTGCATGTTCCCTATCTGAGAGTTCAGCCTGCGCCCACCATGCATCACACCGCCGAGATGCACTATGCTACGCACCTTACATCTGTAGCGACATGGCATTGTAGTGGATTTTATTTAGTTTTAATGGGACTCAGGAGTTTAGCTTAGCTTTCTCGTTTGCAGGCCTGTGCACCAGTCACCCAGTGACTTTTAACCTACTTAGCTTGCTCTGGTTTGGCACATATATTTAATTATTTCTTCCAAGATGGCTGCCATATTTATAGTTAGGAAGATGTTTTAGTTTCATGTTATCAGTGCCACTCTGTCAAGGTGTCACTACCAGCGTCAAAAATAAATGGGATACGTAGGTATTTACATCATGTACTTTCCCACTTTTGTATGACAGTAACATAATGTACCTTTCCAGGGAATTGTTTATATAATTGCCGCCCCAAGCATGCCTTCTTACCTATTGTTTGGGAACATACCTGTGTTAGGTATCCTACAAGATCTGTATAAATACATCTCACGCAGACAGAGTTATCAGAAGGATTCCTACCAGATGCCACTGATGCTATGTATGCTACACGTCGCCTTAATGCAGATTCAGCCTTCGTGTCCCCATGGAGACTGACCTAGAGGCTTCACTCCAAGGTAACGAGGGTTGGGGGGCTCTTCTCATGGGCATGATACTGGCAGATTAGGGTTATCACACCTAGCTCTCTTTAGGTTAGAGATTAGGCTCAGCACGCCAGGGGATTAGGGTTTATTTCACACCTGCTTTACATCTTATGTTATTGCAAGATGGTGGGGGTCTTTGTATTTATGACTCTCGTTTTTACCATTCTGTTTCTTGCATTGTTCATTATCCAAATCATTGCAGCCCATGCAATTTACAGTAGCTTGCAGTCTTGTTAATAAAACCTATTGAACACTTCACTGCATCTCTTTCATTGCCTGTGTGTGACTGAGAAATGTTGCTCATGTGAGAAAAGGGTAATCTCCGTTTAACTCGACTCCCCTGAGATGTCACACTCTTGATTCCATGCGTAAAGGCTGCCACAAATCACCTTTTACTGTTTGGGTTTTTGGTGAGGTACTGCTCGTGAGCCGTGAGGGTTGGGTCGACAGTTGTGACTTGTTGTCGGATTGGCCTTGTCGCCTACAAACAAAAGTGGTGTCATCCCTAAACCAGCTGCCTTGCCTAGAGAGTGTCCTGAGCTGAGGTGACTCTTACTTTTAGAAATCCTCCATCTTGTAGAAGGAGGATTCCCCCAATAGGATTAGGGATGTGCCCCCTCCCCACAGGGAGTGAGGGAGGAGGCACAAAGAGGGTGTAGCCACCCTGAAGGACAGTAGCCATTGGCTACTGCCCTCCCAGACCTAAACACACCCCTAAATTCAGTATTTAGGGGCCCCCAGAACCTAGGAATTCCAGATTCCTGCAAACTGAAGACGAAGAAGGACTGCTGACCTGAAAGCCCTGCAGAGAAGACGGAGACACCAACTGCTTTGGCCCCAGCCCTACCGGCCTGTCTCCCCACTTCAAGAAAAACTGGAACATCGACGCGTTCCACAGGGCCCAGCGACCTCTGAAGCCTCAGAGGACTACCCTGCATCTAAAAGGACAAAGAACTCCAGAGGACAGCGGCTCTGCTCCAAAGAAGAAACAACTTTGCAACAAAGAAACAACTTTAAAAGGACTTCACGTTTCCGGCCAGAAGCGTGAGACTTTGCACTCTGCACCAGACGCCCCCGGCTCGACCTGCGGAGAAACAACACTACAGGGAGGACTCCCCGGTGACTGCAACCCTGTGAGTAGCCAGAGTTGACCCCCCTGACCCCCCAGTGACGCCTGCAGAGGGAATCCCAGAGACTCTCCCTGACCGCGACTGCCTGCTTCTAAGAACCCGACGCCTAGTAAAGACACTGCGCCCGCAGCCCCCAGGACCTGAAGGATCCGACCTCCAGTGCAGGAACGACCCCCAGGTGGCCCTCTCCCTTGCCCAGGTGGTGGCTACCCCGAGGAGCCCCCCCCTTGCCTGCCTGCTTCGCTGAAGAGACCCCTGGGTCTCCCATTGAAACCAATTGCAAACCCGACGCCTGTTTGCACTCTGCACCTGGCCGCCCCCGTGCCGCAGAGGGAGTACTTTTTGTGCTGACTTGTATCCCCCCCAGTGCCCTACAAAACCCCCCTGGTCTGCCCTCCGAAGACGTGGGTACCTACCTGCTGGCAGACTGGAACCAGGGCACCCCCTTCTCCATTGAAGCCTAAGCGTTTTGGGCCCCACTTTGACCTCTGCACCTGACCGGCCCTGAGCTGCTGGTGTGGTAACTTTTGGGTTGCCCTGAACCCCCAACGGTGGGCTACCTTGGACTCAACTTCGAACCCTGTAGGTGGTTTACTTACCTGCAAAACTAACAAACACTTACCTCCCCCAGGAACTGTTGAAATTTGTACTGTGTCTAGTTTTAAAATAGCTTATTGCCATTTTTGTGAAAACTGTACATGCTATTTTGCTGATTCAAAGTTCCTAAGTTACCTAAGTGAAATACCTTTCATTTGAAGTATTACTTGTAAATCTTGAACCTGTGGTTTTTTAAAATAAACTAAGAAAATATATTTTTCTATACAACAACCTATTGGCCTGGAATTGTCTTTGAGTGTGTGTTCCTCATTTATTGCCTGTGTGTGTACAACAAATGCTTAACACTACCCTCTGATAAGCCTACTGCTCGACCACACTACCACAAAATAGAGCATTAGAATTATCTCTCTTTGCCACTATCTTACCTCTAAGGGGAACCCCTGGACTCTGTGCATCCTATGTCCTACTTTGAAATAGTGCATACAGAGCCAACTTCCTACACTCAAACATTAAATTAAACTTGCTAAACCCTTGTGATTGGCTAAAAACATAAGGCGAGGAAAATACATCCAATTAGAAAGCTAACAGATATCACAATTATATAAAATGTTAGCTCCAAAACGTCTATCCGCTGCTGCTCCTCTTGCGTCGTTCAGGTTTATGCTAAATGTATCTTGCAAGTTTCCTCCTCCGGCTGCATCTGTCGACCCTTGTGTTTTGGCATCTTCCGGATTTGCTTCTACTAGACAGTGGTTACAAATATATGGAAACATTTTTCTTCGTACCGTTTCCCGAGAGAGAAACACATTTCATTAATAAAATGCACAGAACAAGTTTGTAAGTCAAACAACAGACGTTTGTTATAGAGCGTCCGTGGGCGCATACAAATGTATCAGAAAGAAGAACACTAGGAAATTAGATAACTTTCACCGCGGCCTTGTCCGCTTGAGGCACCACAGAAAACCAAGAAATACTCATATTATTTCAGCATTTTAGTTGTACAGAAGACATTTTAACCCCTACACTACATTAACACATTTTCCAGTTAGTTTTCATGTAAGGCTCACATTCAATGGTGACTAGTAAACCAAATACTCAGCATACGCAGGCCTTGTCTGTTCGATGGCGGCCACTTAAGTAAGGCACTATTTTCGTGTGGAATTCACCATTACAAAGTTTGATGAAGATAAGAACTTACTTGGTGGCCTGGGACTCGTCCTCCAACAGGACCCTGGCACTGCAACACCTGAAAAAGGAAAAGAATTACTAACAGTAAGATAGACCAGGTCTTTCGATTGGCCATATTGCATTGGAAATACGTTCTTGTGGCCAAGCAATGCCTGTACGTGGTATTTATAGACCTGCGATCGGCTTTTGACCTGGTCCCAAGAGCCAAACTGTGGGAAGTGCTGGGTAGATTGGGAATCCCAGAGGATCTTTTACTCCTGTTAAAACGACTACATGAGAACACCTATGCCCAAGTGAGGTGGGGTGAACAAGGCGAACTGACAGAGCGGATCCCAATTAGACGAGGAGTTCGCCAAGGTTGTGTGCTAGCCCCCCTACTGTTTACCGTATTTATTAATGAAGTAGTAAAGACTGTGTCCATAGGCCAGAATGATGCCCCTTCCCTGAATACACAAAAAATTCCCATCTTGCTTTTCGCCGATGACTCACTTCTCATCTCTAAGACACCAATGGGGTTGCAAACCCTTGTTGACCGGTTTAGCCAATTTTGTAGTGATCATGGGTTGGAGGTTAATATTAACAAAACTAAACTGATGGTGTTATCTAAGGGACCTAGGAAAAAATGTTCCATCCATATTGAGGGAGTACTGTTGAAGGAAGTAAGCTCTATAGATTACCTGGGAGTTAGGTTAACTAACAAACTATTATGGGAAGAGCAGATTACAAAAAGTGCAGGGCTCCTACAACACAGAGCCTCATCTATATTGCGTTTTTATCAAAGCACCTCTACAAAAGTAGTTTCCCCAGCAATAAAAATTTATACAGCTAAGGCTCAAAGTGCAGCCCTGTACGGAGCGGAGGTATGGGGTTACGCTAACTGTAACAAGATCAGTGTGGGGGAAAACAATTTTGCAAGGGCCTTAATTGCATGTCCACGTACCACACCCTTGCTCCCATTATTTCTAGATCTGGGGTTAAGCCGAGTAGCAGATCTAGCTACTCTAAGACCTCTCCTCTATTGGATTAGGTTGTGGACAACCCCCGAACTAGATATATACAAGACCGCACTACTCGATCTATTGAAATGCCAAAACGCTAATACTCTTCCCTGGGTTCGCCATGTGGCCCATTGGCTCCGGCTATTGGGTCTGGGCGATTACTGGGATAATCCCCATAAATTAGAGAGACGGCACAAAAACGTTTTAAAGTTAACCTATTGGTCTTATGTTAAGGATAACTACATAACTCACAAATCCCATGGTCGCTTAACTAATTCCTTCATTGATATTAAATGGTCCCCAAAGTTTGAATCCTATTTGGATGTGATACCGGATTCGCAGGGCAAGAGCTTATATGCAAGGTTTCGCTTTGGCTCTTTGCCCTTGTTGTCACTGATTCATAGGTGGGGGCCGACTAATCTTCCCGATATATGCCCTGTCTGTGGCAGTACTTTCGAAACCATTGAGCATTTCATGTTCTTCTGCCCAGCCTATGCGATTCCACGTTTAAAATGGATTCGCAATATTTGCAGGGACATGGGATTCAAGAACTGCTCTTTGGCTCTACGGGTTCTAAAAAGCCATAATTCAACCGATGTAATTCTCTCAGTAAGCAAGTATCTAGCAACAGCTTGGCGCATACGATGCCGTCTCCAAAAAGTAATTCAAAGTCCCATCCCTTTATAGATAAGTTTTAGAGCCACATGTGCAATTCAAGTTATTGTCCTAATGTTTTTACACCAAGTTAAAGATGTGTACTTATTTATTCCTTAAGAATTATTTATTATCTTGTTTTATGTGCTTTTATGGCCATGGATCGAACAAAGTTGATGATGAATTATTGACCATGTGGTTTAGACAGGGCTTTGGAACAGATTTTTCTTAGATAATACGTGGGTAATCATTTTGTGGTTCTGCTACTGTATCACTAGTGTTAGCCGCAAAGAGCTATTTTTATGCACTTGTCTGGCATTAGTGCCATTTTAACATGAATCTGATAACCATTTTAAGTTACTATATAAGCTTTTATTACATTGTGCTTGTGTTTTTAATGACTTGACAGTGCCTAAATTTGCCTATACGATTGTGCCGGTTGCAGGCGCCCTTACTAAAGTATGCCACTTAAACTACCAAGAAACTGTACTATTATGTAACATCAACTCAGCACTCTAAAGCTTAAATCATGGGCCTGATAGCTTGCACTTATCTTGGTGATGGTACCACCTGGGAAACTTGAATCTGAAACCATCTCATATTGTTTTAAGAGCCTTAAATATTTGTATTATTTTTAACACTATGAAGCAGATGTTCAGAAACCTTGGCATCTAAATGTTAAGTTATGTATCGGGAACAATGGTGGACTATAGTAGGCCATGGCCTATAGAAGCTATTTTTATTCTAAACTCTATTTTATGCCAGTGTGAAAGTATAATGGAACAAATGCACCTTCTTTGTATAATTTAATGTGTAACTTTTATGACCCATGGTCGAATATATATATATATATATATACTAACAGTAAGACAATCAAAAAGGGGCAAGAAAAGAGAAACCACAAACAGAGGAAAAAGAAAAAAAAGGGTATCTTCCACTCTCACCACAGAGAGGCAGCATCACCCCTGAAATGGCAGACACGACAGAAAAGGGATGGATGGGACGATGTGATGAGGAGGAAGTCAGAGCCAGAGAGAAAGGAGGCGAAAGGAACAGTCCAAGGGAGAAGAGTATCATGTGGTGTGGAGGAGGAGACAAATGCGCTGATAGTCATGGAACTGTTGGGCAACACAGGGACAAACATTCAAGGACCAATGTCTCCCGACCCAGGAAGGGGCCAGACCTGCACTAGGGGCTGCCACATTCACATTCCCGGAGTAATGTGGCTCCATCTAGTGGGTGCCAGGGTACGCGGTTGGTCAGCCACTTCAGCGTGAATGCAAAAATTGAAGGGGGAGGTTTGTGGGAACATAGGGAGGCAGGACGCTGCTACAAAACCCTAGATGGCAACTCGCTTTGCTAGAGAACCCCTAGCAGTCCTAAGAGCCCTAATGTAAGAGGCAGAAAGGAAAAAAACATCACACAATTTATAAAAATGGAGATAATTAGCCTGACCCTTGAGTACACTAACTTTTGTAAGGAAACACGCTCAAGGCTGCTAGCATAAAAATAAATAAGGAAGAGGAGTACGTATATGTCATGTTTTTGTTTTATTTTATTTCTATAGCTAGAGAATAGTCTGGAGAGGGAGTCAAATTCCAGAAGCTGAAGAGATATGAAAATATATATGAGAGACTAGAGAAGAATAGGGGAAATGGAAACTGAGGGTTTTAGGAAACCTTAGCTGACTTTTTTTTGTTCCTCTGAGGGTAGCAGCCCCACCGTCTGGTCCGTCCCAGAACACCTTGAAAGGAATTAAACAGGGGCTTCAACCAAGACCTTATTTGCCTCAAACATGAATCACACAACATCCCATCTTCTAAACAACCATCCTGAACTTACAAAACAAACTAATTCTCAGGAAACCATTGTAAAGCACCTTTGGTCTATGAAAAACTAAACCTTTTTCGGAAAATTATTTTATCCTTCTGGTATTTACAACCAAACCCACAACACATCTTCCTCCAAATCCAAACCTTGTGCTACGATGAGTACGGTCTGAGTGAACAGACAGCGCACCCACATGCTGAACAAGGACTGAATGTACGTACAGCGCCCCCACATGCTGAACAAGGACTGAGTGAACATACAGCGCCCCCACATGCTGAACAAGGACTGAGTGAACATACAGTGAACCCACATACTGTACAAGGTCTGAATGTACGTACAGCGCCCCCACATGCTGAACAAGGACTGAGTGAACATACAGCGCCCCCACATGCTGAACAAGGACTGAGTGAACATACAGTGAACCCACATGCAGAACAATGTCTGAGAGAACACATAGCTCACTGACAGGCTGAACAAGGTCTGAGTAAACATACAGCGCACCCACAGGTTGAACAATGTCTGTGTGAACAGACAGCGTACCCACAGGCTGAACAAGGTCTGATTGGACATACAGCGCACCCACAGGCTGAACAAGGTCTGATTGGACATACAGCGCACCCACAGGCTGAACAAGGTCTGAGTGAACAGACACCGCACCCACAGGCTGAACAAGATCTGAGTGAACAGACACCGCACCCACAGGCTGAACAAGATCTGAGTTAACATACAGCGCACCCACAGGCTGAACAAGGTCTGAATGAACAGACAGCGCACCCACAGGATGAACAAAGTCTGAGTGAAGAGACACTGCACCCACAGGCTGAACAAGGTCTGAGTGAACATACAGCGCAACCACAGGCTGAACAAGGTCTGAGTGAAAATACTGCGCACTCACAGGCTGAACAAGGTCTGATTGGACATACAGCGCACCCACAGGCTGAACAAGGTCTGATTGGCCATACAGCGCACTCACAGGCTGAACAAGGTCTGATTGGACATACAGCGCACCCACAGGCTGAACAAGGTCTGATTGGACATACAGCGCACCCACAGGCTGAACAAGGTCTGATTGGACATACAGCGCACCCACAGGCTGAACAAGGTCTGATTGGACATACAGCGCACCCACAGGCTGAACAAGGTCTGATTGGACATACAGCGCACCCACAGGCTGAACAAGGTCTGAGTGAACATACCGCGCACCCACATGCTGTACAAGGTCTGAGTGACCATACAGTATAAATGGCAGCAACAAGTCATCAATGCATATCTAATCTCCGTTCTTTAGGTAAACCAGGAGTGGAAGGGAGGCAACCGACCCCAACGGGCACTGATTACGGTTGGAGGCAGCAGGGAACACGTCACCTATAACATGTCAGTCAGATTGGTGGTGGGCGATGTTGGAGTCAGCAAGACAGATAGATGCCATGCAAGATGGCAGGACCCGCAGGCACTGTGTTGTGATGGTGACCAGGTGGCCTGTGGGTAAGTGAAAATTCAGGACGCAGATTGGATGACGACGTGCATTGAGTGACCACTGCCCCTGAAGGGCAAGGAGGGAAGCAAAGCCTTGTACGATGGGTGGTCACCCATTCCATGGCTGGCATCAGTGAATGGAGGGCAGCATAGCTTCCCAGCACACGGCCGGGCAGGTATATGAGCAGACAGGGAAGCTGTACATGCGCTAACCAGTGACACCAATATGGATGAATGTATGAATGTACATGGTATTACTATAAAATGATCTCATTGATGTGGGAGCTGGGTGCTGAGGTCCCCTCAGAAAAGGTGCCAGGGATAAGAAGAGTGATGCAGTAGATTAGAGCACTCCAGGGCAGTCATGTGGGATCGGAGATCAGGGGCTCCTGGCATTTCAGTAGGTGAGGTCAGGGAAGGTACTCCAATGCATTGCTTCTGTGCAGCCGCAGCCCCCATGGGACTGCACCCAATGGAGTTACTAACAGGAAGCGTTCAGTGTCCACTGGCAGGAAAGGTCCTGTCCTGGCTGTATGTTCTCTTGACAGGTGAGCATTTAATAGCTGGCTGGATCCGGGGACTGTGTGGTCCAGAGTGGGGGCCGAACACTGGTTTCATGTGGACTGAAGATGGGTGAAATGAGCAACTTTTCAAGGCAGTTATTACAGTACAGTAAATCATGCAGTCAGTTTTTTTTTGGGGGGGGGGCAGGTATGGGATATTAAGTACCAAATGGTGTCAAAGAGATTATAATCTTCCCGACAAGGGTCACCTACATTACAAAGATCTTCAATATAAGGAGTGATTCTGAAACGCAGCGTGGGGGCATGCAGATAGAGAACAGCGCGCTGAGTATCACTAACGCTGTGCAGCACCGCACACAAGTTTAGTGGCTACATACATGCATGGGAGACACCGAAAATGGGCTCTCAACCTCACATGAACCCAGTACACAAAGCACCTTCACACACAGACCAAACATCCTTGGTGGTGGCGTGGCCGAGGGGAGGAGGAGGGGCTCACAACACAAACATAGAAGGAAGAGCTGGTAGGTATTGTTGCCACTGGCGTTCGGGTACACATTACTGGGATGGACTACTCTAGATAGTAGTGTCATGGACTGAGTGTGGTGACAGTAGACCCCTATAGCAAGTACCTACTAATAACTTTTCCATTACGTGAAAATATTGGTTGTACGGCGCTTAGAAATAGGCTCAATACAGCTAGCAAATGCTGTAAAAACCTTTGACACAACCCCAAACGAGGTGTGAGATTCACTGGTGTATGCTCACACCACCACTAGACATAACATCTAATCCCGGTTTTACCACTTTACCTAAATAAGCTGGAAATAAACACTGAATGTTAAGCCTCAGCAGGGCCACTACACGTGATTATTCTGGGAATGTAGTCCCTCGGCCTTTCCATCACAAATTCTGCCACCCCACGTGTGGTGTTCTGCCCTAGGTGACTGTGCAACCAGGAGGCTTTGTGTTTAACTGTAAGGTACTAATTTGTTTAAAAGTGTGCTTGAGTAATCACTGATTACATATAAGCCTCTTTCCCTATTTATGTTCAAGATCGGGGGTATTTACAATCATCCAAAATCTGTTAGTGAGACTGGGCTTTAAACAAATATGCCTAGACTGACTTGATGTGTCTTTAACTAAAGATTCTTTTCTGTGGCTCCTGGAGTGTTGTAGACGGATTACCAGGAGTGTTCCGGGCAGTTATGTTTCTGGTGCTGTTGGGTGAGTGCTGAATAAATCTTACTCTTAACCTACCGATGACAGGAGAGTTTGATTACCACGTAGACAATATGTCTGGGGAGGGTGGGCACACAGCGCCCACTCTAATGGACTATTCACCAGAATGTACCATGGTGAAGAAATACTGTTTAGAACAAGCAGTTCTGTGTTCATTCGACAGGTAACTTACTAAACTTTAGTACTAGGCGAACCCTACTCTGTGCCTCTGTCCCCTGAGCAGACAATGTGCGCACCTCGAAGGAGGCTATTTGGAAGAAATAAACAGCAAAGGCACATTCCCTGCACATGCCCCCAGCATGGATTTCAGTCACTTGTTCAGAGCTGTTTAACTGCAGGTCTCCACACTCCATATTAGCATCTCTAAAGGCAACTGTCTCCCTGAGCCTGCATTGTGTGTGATCCATCCTGCCTGGCAGCTCCTGCCTCCCAGCTGCAAAAAGCATGACTTTTATAGCAGAGATGTGTGCACCCTGCCAGGCTGTTCCAGTTGTACCATCTGATAGCACGGTGAACATTCACACACTCAATTGTTTTCCAAATTTTGTAGCAGCCGATTATACTCTATACAGCCCATCATATAATTTGTGTAGCATTTTTTCTACCTCGTGTAATTGTTTCTTTAAACTATTGGCTCACCTATTCAAAGTGCTGCCTCTCACAGGCAGGGGCATCATAGCACTGTAAATATATTCCCTAGTGCACCAACCGTGATTCAGATTAGCAACCCTCCTGTTTGACCCAAAGACACCAGAAATGATTACATTAACCAGCTGAGCTTTCCACAGTTTCCAGAACAATGCATTTCATACAGAATTGTGTTTCTTGCATTTACTCTTCATTTCAGGTGTGTGCATTATATGATAGCTCCACCCACTTGGCCTTGATTGACACAACCCTTATCCAGCTCAAAGTTCTGCAGTACATTGTGATTGTACAGATGAAGGCTAAAATAAATATAAATGTAAATATTAGAAGCCAATTATTTTAGGGGAAGACACAGATATAGACTGGCTGGGACCTGTTTCCTCACCCTGTCCCCCACCTTGCTAAGCCCCGTGTACTCTTGCCTTCAGAGACAGAACTGCAAGTGAATTTGGGATCCTGATTTTATTTTTGCCTCAGCACACACAAGATCCTACATGTGCCCTGCATGCCTAGGCCCACAATTGACAGTAAGACCCTGGGGACATAGAGGGACACTAAAGGCACACCATTGGTGCAGCACAAGACTACGGTCTGTGCCGCTCACCATCTACAGTGAGTTGTGGTGGCAGCGGACCATGATCTTAGAGGTCACTAGCGTGCGAGGTGACCTCTCCATCTCATTTTCCTCCATCTTGCATGGAAGGAAAATGTCCAATCAGGTGTAGGGAAGTGACCTCTGCCCACAGGAAGTGGTCACTTAGTGGGTGTAGCCACCCTAGGGTATCTGGCCCTTTGGTCACTACTATGTACCCCCTAAATTGCCCACTAAATACAGTATTTAGTGGGCATCCCTAGACCAAGAAATCAGATTCTAAGGACACAAGAAGACCAGCAACAAAGAAGGCCCAAGGCTTGAGAACTGAAGCCCTGCTGCACAAAGAGAAAGCGCCAAATCCTGCCTGCTGTACCCAGGACTCGACAATCGCCGCTGACGGTTTGCTTGGACACTGGAAGGACTCTAGAAATCCCCAGAAGACCTCCCTGTCTTAAGAATCACCCAAGAACTCCCTCCAGACTGAAGGCATTGTGAGGAAAGGCCTCTTTCTTTGACATGATTAGCCCCCACTTTTTGCCTGGTATGTGATGTAGCTTTGAAGTTGTTAGTGTCCGAGGCCCCTGCTAACCAGGATCCGTGGGCCAGAGCTCTTCCCCTGTTGTTGTGATAGATTTGACAATACCTTTAGCTGCCACTATAAGCCCCTAG
The DNA here is from genome assembly GCF_031143425.1 of Pleurodeles waltl. Classification (NCBI taxonomy): domain Eukaryota; kingdom Metazoa; phylum Chordata; class Amphibia; order Caudata; family Salamandridae; genus Pleurodeles; species Pleurodeles waltl. The sequence continues at coordinate 13,125,099 of NC_090442.1, forward strand.
TAAATGTAACCTAGGTACCCAGGACATGGGGTAATAAGGATAGGCCCCTGAAGGCAGCAGCACTGATTGTGCCACCCTCTAGGGCCATGCATCCAGATGCACCCGGTCCTTCCATTGTAGACTGAGTGCTCTGGTGCAAACCAAAAGCACAAACTTGGCATGGCACACTGCCTGTGTGCCCTGTCCACTATACACTGCCTGCATTATGGGAAAGACACCCTTCTGGCAGGCCTTACAGCCCTAAGGGAGGGTACACCATACTGTAAGTGAGGGCATAGCTGCATGAGAAAGGCCAATCATTAGAGTTAGAACAAGACAGAACAAACATTAGAGCTAAAACAAAATAGGACGATCAGACAAGACAGGACGATTATTAGAGCTAGAACAAGACAGGACGATCAATAGAGTTAGAACAAGACAGGCCAATCATTAGAGCTAGAACAAGACAGGACGATCATTAGAGCTAGAACAAGACAGGCTGATCATTAGAGCTAGAACAAGACAGGACAATCATTAGAGCTAGAACAAGACAGGCCGATCATTAGTGCTAGAACAGGACAGGCCAATCATTAGAGTTAAAACTAAACAGGCCGATCATTAGAGTTAGAACAAGACAGGCTGAACATTAGAGCTAGAACAAAGCAGGCCGATCATTAGAGTTAGAACAAGTCAGGCCTATCATTAGTGCTAGAACAGGACAGGCTAATCATTAGAGTTAAAACTAGAAAGGCCGATCATTAGAGTTAGAACAAGACAGGCTGAACATTAGAGCTAGAACAAAACAGGCCGATCATTAGAGTTAGAACAAGACAGGATGATCATTCGAGTTAGAAAAAGACAGGTCAATCTTTAGAGCTAGAACAAGACAGGCCGAACATTAGAGTTACAACAACATAGGTCGATCATTAGAATAAGAACAAGACAGGCTCAACATTAGAGTTAGAACATGACAGGAGGAACATTAGAGCTAGAACAAGACAGGACGATCATTAGGGTTAGAACAAGACAGGCCAATCATTAGAGTTAGAACAAGACAGGAAGATCATTAGAGTTAGAGCAAGACAGGCTGATCATTAGAGGTAGAACAAGACAGGCTGATCATTAGAGCTAGAACAAGACAGGCCGATCATTAGAGTTAGACAAGACAGGCTGAACATTAGAGTTACAACAAAATAGGTTGATCATTAGAGTTAGAACAAGACAGGCTGAACATTAGAGTTAGAACATGACAGGAGGAAAATTAGAGCTAGAACAAGACAGAACGATCATTGGAATTAGAACAAGACAGGCCGATCATTAGAGTTAGAACAAGACAGGATGATCAAGACAGGACGATCATTAGAGTTAGAACAAGACAAGCCGATCATTAGAGTTACAACAAGAGTTAGAGCAAGAAACCAACTGTGTAGGCAACCCTTAAGCAGAAGAGGTACAGCTCAGAAGGCAGCTTCGGAGGCCTCCGTCACACAAAACAGAAGAAACACTGTAAGACTCCTTTACAAAACATGTACATCAGGAACTTTGTGCTCTGCATTTTTACAAAATGTGAAAAGCATGAGCTACAGAAGTGCAAGTCCCACATCTACAAAATAGGCACACTACAGACAGCAGGGGAGTACGCCTGCCTTACAAACCATGTACAGACTTGGCAGCAACCACCCAGAAATTCAGTGAAACTGTAGGTGTGCACCACTGCCAAAGAGGCCCTTAGAAAAGTTGAAAACTTTAATCAATCTTTGATTTTTACCAGAAACACTTTGCAAGGCAGAATTTTCAATCCCGTGCTCAGAATAGTGAACAGCAACACTACAAGTTCCAGAATGCAAAGTAATGTTGCCTAAATTGTTATGATGGGCAGCATGCCAAGGTGCAACGGAGGACAAGAACAAAAAGTTTGGGGTGGGATGTGCCTCAGAGTAATTACCAGTGGCTGAGATGAACTCAGACATTCCACCTATCATTCCCTGTATTCTTAAATACACCAGGTATGCCCAGATGTGGGTCCTGTGCTCGTTGCACCACTGGAATCGAGCTGCACCCTACAGTCAAGGGCCAGATAGCTGAAACCGGTCTTGGGTTGCTTGTGTTGAGGTTCAGAAAGGACCAGGCCTGGCCTTTCAGGCTGGACGAGGATGTTGAGTCGGGCCCAGTAAGCACCAGGATGTGAGCTGGGGCTTGGTGAGAACCAGGACGTGAGCCGGGCCATGTGAGGGCCAGGATGTGAGTAAGGGCCTGGTGAGGACCAGTATGTGAGCCAGGGCCCGGTTAGGGCCAGGATGTAAGCCGAGGACTGGTGAAGGCTTGGATGTAAGCCGAAGCCTTGTGAGGACCAGGATGTGAGCCGAGGATAGATGGGACCAGGTTGTGAGGCATGGGCTGAGGAGCTGAGCCGGGTCCTGGTTGATACATGTGCATGTGTTGCATCGTCTTCTCACAGGAGCTCTCCCTGCCAAGTTTTCAGATTGCTTTTGAGTGACATTTCCATAGTTTCAGTGTACATGAGTGACATTCTACAACCAAATGTGTGACACTTCGAATGACACTCTGACAAGCAATGAAGTCCAAATAAACATGAATATATTAGCAATGCCCCTCTTTGGAGTAATGAAAAGCTGTAAAATAACTTTGAAGCTGATGCAAAACCCTAGAAATGGAAGGTCACTAACCTACTTGATAATGGCAGAAAATCCCAATTAAAAATATCTTGTAGGAAATAAAAAGATAGTATATAGTGCGAACTTCAAATATCCAGTAGAGTAACCTGTGCTACTGTCTGCTGAGCATCCCATACACACCCTGCATGATGCTGCTAACTATCTCTCCTGGAAGACCCATGATGGGCAGCGCCCCAAACACACCCTGCATGATGCCCACTTCACCTCTGCTGGAAGAGCCATGAGGGGCAGCGCCCACACACACCCTGCATGATGCCCATTCCATCCCTGCTGGAAGGCCCATGATGAGCAGCATCCCACACACACCCTGCATGATGACCACTTCATCTCTGCTGGAAGGCTCATGATGAGCAGCGCCCCAAACACACCCTGAATAATGCCCACTCCATCCCTGCTGGAAGGCCCATGATGGGCAGCACTCCACATACACCCTGCATGATGCCCACTCCATCTCTGCTGGAAGACCCATGATGGGCAGCGCCCCACACACACCCTGCATGATGCTCACTTCACCTCTGCTGGAAGGCCCATGATGGGCAGCTCCCCACACACACCCTGCATGATGCCCACTTCATCTCTGCTGGAAGGCTTATGATGGGCAGCTCCCCACATACACCCTGCATGATGCTCACTTCACCTCTCCTGGAAGAGCCATGATGAGCAGCGCCCCAAACACACCCTGCATAATGCCCACTTCATCTCTGCTGGAAGACCCATGATGGGCAGCACCCCACACACACCATGCTTGATGCCCCCTCCATCCCTGCTGGAAGAGCCATGATGGGCAGCACCCCACATACACCATGCATGATGCTCACTTCACCTCTGCTGGAAGAGCCATGATGGGCAGCGCCCCACACACACCCTGCTTGATGCTCACTTCACCTCTTCTGGAAGAGCCATGATGGGCAGCGCCCCACATACACCATGCATGATGCCCACTCCATCCCTGCTGGAAGGCCCATGATGGGTAGCGCCCCCACACACACCATGCATGATGCCCACTCCATCCCTGCTGGAAGAGCCATGAGGGGCAGGGCCCCACACACACCCTGCATGATGCCCACTTCATCTCTGCTGGAAGGCCCATGATGGGTAGCGCCCCACACATACCATGCATGATGCCCACTTCATCCCTGCTGGAAGAGCCATGAGGGGCAGCGCCCCACACACACCCTGCATGATGCCCACTTCATCTCTGCTGGAAGAGCCACAATGGGCAGCACCCCACACACACCCTGCATGATGCCCACTTCATTTCTGCTGGAAGGATCATGATGGGCAGCACCCCACATACACCCTGCATGATGCCCACTTCATCTCTGCTGGAAGGCCCATGATGGGCATCTCCCCACATACATGGCCCATGATGGGCAGCGAGCACCCCATATCCATCCTGCATGATGCCCACTCCATCTCTGCTGGAAGGCTCATGATGGGTAGCACTCCACACACCCTCCACGATGCCCACTCCATCTCTGCTGGAAGAGCCATGATGGGCAGTGCCCACACACACCCTGCATGATGCCCACTTCATCTCTGCTGGAAGGCTCATGATGGGCAGCAGCCCAAATGCACCCTGCATGATGCCTACTCCATCTCTGCTGGAAGGCTCATGATGGGCAGCAGCCCACATACACCCTGCATGATGCCCACTCCTTCTCTGCTGGAAGAGCCATGATGGGCAGCACCACACACACCCTGCATGACACCCACTTCATTTCTGCTGGAAGGCTCATGGTGGGCAGCGCCCCACACACACTCTGCATGATGCCCACTTCATTTCTGCTGGAAGGCTCATGATGGGCAGCATCCCACACACACCCTGCATGATGCCCACTCCGAGACAGTCGGGGATTACTCCACAACCAGATCTCTTCTCTCCGTCACTACCAACGTCTGATTCTGCAAGACAGTTGGGGGTCACTCCACGACCACATCTCTCCTCTCCGTCACTGCGGACGTCTGATGCTGCGAGACAGTTGGGGATCACTCCACGACCACATCTCTTCTCTTCGTCACTGCGGACATCTGATGCTGCGAGACAGTCAGTGGTCACTCCACGACCCCATCTCTTCTCTCTGTCACTGCGGACGTCTGATGCTGCGAGACAGTCGGGGGTCACTCCACGGTGACATCTCTCCTCTCCGTCACTACGGACATCTGATGCTGCAAGATAGTTGGGGGTCACTCCATGACCACATCTCTCCTCTCCGTCACTGCGGACATCTGATGCTGCGAGACAGTCAGGGGTCATTCCACGACCACATCGCTCCTCTCCATCACCACAGACTTCTGATGCTGCAAGACAGGCGGGGGTCACTCCATGACCACACCTCTCCTCTCCGTCACTGCGGACATCTGATGCTGCAAGATAGTTGGGGATCACTCCACAACAACATCTCTTCTCCCCGTCACTGCGGACGTCTGATGCTGTGAGATAAGTCGGTGGTCATTCCACGACCACATCTCTTCTCCCCATCACTGCGGACATCTGATGCTGCTAGACAGCTGAGGTTGGCCCCTATGGTTGCAGGGTGCTAAGGCCCCCTCTCGTACCCTCTCTTCTGAAGTCACTGCTCAGACCATTACCACAGTCTTCTTCATGTGATACCTACAGGTCGCAGCATCACTGTCACCATATACTGGTGGTTCTTCAATTGCAGGAAGGTGACATTTCTTGAAACGTAACAACTGGTGCCCGGATGCTGCAGGGCCCATGGTTCCCTTGACTTACGTCACCCTCGTTGGAGATTCATGAAATGGGGGATCCAGTTTTCGGTTGTGTCATTGACTTGCCAGCTCTAGGCTCCAGGAACCATTAGTGAATGGTCAATGACATTTCTTGTCAGCAAATTACTTCATCTTGGCGTTTGCTTCTTGGCCAGATGCTCTCCTGCTTCTACAGGGGTCATCTTCCACCTGTGGCAGTCTGGTCTGGCTCTTTCTTCCAAACATTTGTTCTGTTGGACCTACGTGGTGTGTCTCTGAGCACTTGACAAAAGATTTGTCTGAATGATAGTTGGGCTAACCTGGCTCACTTCAAAGCCTTCCTGACAAGTGACATGAACAGTTCAGTCAGGCCATCGTATTGTGGCCAGAGGGGGGTTATCTTTTTATGTTTTATTATAAGGTTTTCCATTGATAGAGGCACTCGTCTCCTGAGAATGGTGGTCTGTTGTCCATTTCTAATACTGCTGGATGTCCCAGGATCCAAACATGTCATCTAGTACTGGAAGTAGCAGGGCAAAGATGGCTGAGAATTGGCGCACTAAAGGAAACCACAAATATTTCAGAATCAACACAAGGACAGTCTGAACAGAAGCCCATGGAATTCTACAGTGAGCGTCAACCATTTTGTATCCGAGGACATTCAGAGCTGCACTGGTGGAGAAGTGTCTTCTCAGTAATTTTACAGAACCGGCTTGTTGTTTCAGTTTTGTCCAGGGTATCTATCCCAAGAAACCAGCCCTCTTGAAATAATTTTGTGGTGGCCACAACCCTGCAATGGCTTTCGTGTGCTAGATCTCCTGCTTTATACCGGAGTGACCTGCATATAACTATTCTGGTTCCCACAAGAGTATCCCTTGCTTACTCTTCATAGCTCTTCCTGTATGTTTTTAAGTCTTAGCAGGTCTCCTCTGTGGACTCCATCTGCGTGTTGACTCTTGGAGTTAACATGTCTTCACTTCGGACTCTCCATCTGGAGCTGGTGCAGAACATCTCAGCCCTGTGGGACACCCCTCAGGTTGACCTATTTCGTTCTTATGATAACGCCCTCGCCATGGTCCACAAGTGTGTGCCCTCCAGTTTCCACTGCGGGGAACCTTGAGGGACACATTTTGTTTGAGAAGAGTTGTCCTCTTCACTACACTATTCACCCCATATCCTTAATTCCTCCAGTTCTCAGGGAGATTCCGCATGACTAGTCTGAAGCCATTCTTACCAACCATGACTGGCCAGAAGGGTGTGGTATGTAGACCTTCTGTGCCTCTCCTTGTACCACCGGCTCCTTCTGCCTCTCAGGGTGGACCTTCTTTGCCAGTTGGAGGGGCTGGACCTTCACCTCGTTCTCCAGAGCCTCCACCTTCATGTCAGGTGATTTAGAGGGGCATCGGAGCTCCCTACAGCTGCCAATAGAAGCTGTTCATGTTATTTTGTCAGTTTGTTGCTCCTCCACCTAGATGGCCTGTTCTGGAAGGTAAAACACACACCTTGCCTGGTGTGTTGATCATATGTGTAACCTTTGAATGCACTCCTTTCACAAGTCTTCCATTGTGCTCCGTCGCCGGCCTCGCAGAGTTGTGCAGTCGGCAAAGGCTACATTGCTGCCATCAGGCATGCTTCTTCCAATCTCCAATTATAGTCAGATGTTTGAAGGGACTGACACATATGTTTCCACCTACTCCCTCTCTTTTGCATCAATGGGAATTGAACCTTGTTTTGACATTTCCGATGGGTGCTCATTTTGTGCCTTCACTATTGCCAGTTACGGTTACTGATATTGTAGACTGTTTTCTTGTTGCCATTTTTTTGTGATATATAACAAACAACAGTGCTTCATTGTAGACTTATTCTGAAATAACACAGTCTACGAACCATAGAACAAAAAGGGAGTGTATATAGGGGCATATTTATACTCTGGTTGCGTTGGATCAGCGTCAAAATAATTGACGCTAATCCAGTGCAAACTTAACTCCATATTTATACTTTGGTGCTAAGCACATCTAGCGCCAAAGTTATGGAGTTAACGTCATTTTCTGGACGTGGAAACCTACCTTGTGTCAATGAGATGCAAGGTAGGCGTTCCCATCCAGAAAAGGACGATATGGCCTTTGCGCCATATTTATCCCCTGTGCTAAAATCTAGCACAGGGGTATGGGGGCCTTAAATAATGGCCTCAAGCTTGCTTAGCGTCATGATTTAACACCTGGGTCAGGGCAGGCATTAGGGGGCCTGCGGGCCTTTTTCCATGGTTAGAGACCATGGAAAGAGCCCATAGATGCCCTTCCCTGGCCCCAGGGACACCCGTCCCACACCAGAGGGACACCACAGGATGGGGGACCCACCCCAGGTAAGTCCCAGTAAGTATATTTATTTTTTTATTTTTTTCCACTCGGGGGCCCTGACTTGGGGCCCCCTGCATGGTGCTGGCCTCAATGGCCTAGCCAGGGGACATTTGTCCCCTTGGCATGGCCACTGGGGTGGTGGGCATGGCTCCTGTCTTCACTAAGACATGAGCCATGTCCATGGGGGTTGTGCAGGAAATGGCACTGCTTAGAGGCATTTTTTTGCAAGCTTAGCACCATTATTTAGGCCCGCCTCCCTCCCGTGCCCAATTTTTGCACGGGAGGATAAATAAGGCGCTCGGGCCTTAGAGTCATTTTTTGCCCGGGAACGCCTACCTTGCATCTCATTGACGCAAGGTAGTTTTCCACAGGCAAAGTATAAATATGGAGCTAAGTTTGTAGATGGTGCAGTATCACTGGTAGTGGCAAGATATCCTTGTCAAGCCAATGAAATTATTTTTTTATATCAGAGTGCTGCGTAAAGAGCATAAAGAACATCTACAGGCCAGGCATAATTGTCAGAACACTAACAAAGCCCTTATAACACAAACTCCTCTCAGCTGTAGTAACAAATGTTTCAGCTATAAGAGAATTTAAAGAGTCACTGAGTGGTGGAAGAGGTTATGATATTTGGGCCCCCTCTCACCTAGTGTGACCCACAAGATTGCTTGAACAGAAAGAGTACATCGTTATAAATGTTTGTGGGGTAGTCCCATTGCCCTAGGACCACCACAGGCAGAGTTTTGGGCACAAATGTGTTTTAAAATGAATGCTTGCAAAGCATTATGGGTCGAGGTTTCCCGAGTGCAGTGAATATTGTAGTATCGGCTCTCCCGCTGTGCCGGGAGATCCTGAGGATTCATTCCTAGGTCGATTTCATGTTTTATATAGCGACAAAAAAGTACAAAACACAGGTACAACACAACTACTTGTAATTGCTGACTATGTAAAGTAGGGACCCAGTGATAGGCAAACGCAGAAAATGAACTGCGCGTGTGAATATGAGTGCTGGCAAACACGAGAGACAGGAAACACAGAAAAATAGTCCATCCAAACAACAGAAAAATATGTCAGGCGTAAGTAAACTGTACTTGCCCGGTGTGCCTCGGCCAAGTACAGGAAGTGACGTATCGGCTGCCAAACCACTTAGAAGGCAGCACAACAAGAGCAACACTGCCTTAAACCTGTTGGAAGTAGCAGGCAGCGGCAGGTGTGACAAAAATGCCTATACCCCTAACAACAGGTCTTCCAGACAGCGCATGCGTGCTGTCGAGGCTCGACCTAAAAACAGATCAATGCAGTATCTTCAGCCTTCTTCCTCAATCTTCGCATGCTCCGTAAGATCTTCAAATGGCTCCCCGGCAACACCAGATGAACCGCCACTCAAGTCCGGCTGGACAATGGCAACAAACTCTATGTTGGGATCACCATGAACCTCCTGAAGAGACTACAGCGCATACAGAGCACAGCAGCCAGCCCTCCCAAAATGGACCCACACCCCCCCACTTCAAGAAGCTCCACTGGCTTCCCATTCAGAAGAGATGTCAATTTAAAATGCTGATGCACATTTACAAAGCCCTTCAAATCAAGGACCAGCATACATCAACCACCGCCTGCACTTCCAGCAACCCTCCAGACACCTGCACTCCGCTTCCCTCTCCCTCACACACACCCCTCGCAGTCACCAAAGCAACAGTGGAGGACACTCCTTCTCCTACCTCGCGGCGAAACCAGGGAACAACCTCCCCCTTCACCCACCGGAATCTTCCTCTCTTCTGAAATTCAGGAAAGGAATCAAGAGCTGGCTGTTCAATTGAGCCCCCATAGCAGCAATGTTCCAGCGCCCATATATCTTGCAGGTGAGCAGCCACACGCTATAAATCTTGTTTATTTGAGTTAAGGGTGTAGGAGTATTTGGGAGGAAAGCCTGGTGGAGGTTTCCCAGGTTGCTTGGTTGCATTTATTGCTGTTGATATATCTTTTTTAATCTTTGTTTGAGATCTGGTTAAGACTGCTACGTGGCAACCTGGATTGCAGCTTTTGGGCCTTGGCCAGCTTCACAGTTCCATTTAGCATGAATACTACTACGTTGATGGCCCAAAGTGTGCGTCATATGGACCAATGGAAGCTTGTCTTGTAAGACAGTTACCTTTCCCCAAGGCTGTTTACTCTTTATAGGTTTCCCTTTCAGTCCTTGAACCTTTTGAATTGCTAACGTTGCAAATCGGCATTGTTACTTGGCACACAGAAAGCTGAGTCAGACACAATGAGCGTGGCAACTGATGAGTCTGTTTTTTGTAATGTAAGTAGCAGGGTATGTAATTCTGAATGTTGGACCAGATGTACAACGCCATTTATAATTTCTGAATGGTCCAAATCATTATTTTGGGCCGTTAAGAGAATGCTAAATAAGCTTTTTAGATGTACAAAGCGCTTTAGGGAATCACAAATTGTGATTTCTACCCAGTAGAAATCTCAAGTTGCAATCCTCTAAATGGGAAATCTCAAATAGGGATTACCTATTTATGATTCCTATTCAGATGTACAAAGCATTTCCTAAATGTGAATTGGTGAATTGGGCATTTAGGCAATGCAATTACCAGTGACTCCAAGTTGATGGTAACCATGTGCAACTTGAAACAAAACAACCAAAGATGCTTTTTTTAAAGTGCAATAGAGCACACAAATGCTCCTAGTGCACATGTGTGCTCTACATGTGCACCACTATTTTTGGGGTACATCATGGGGGCCGTTAGCCCATAGTCATCTCCAAAATAGCAATACACACAAAAGGTGTGGAGAGATAATGAATAAGAGCACACTCAAATGGGTCTTGACCCTAACACCATAAATAGTTCCATGGAAGATCTGATGTATTGATAGAACTAGGAGGGATTCCTCCTTTATGGAAGAAGTGGTCTCACACACTTAATTGAGTCATGCTTCATCAAAGACCACCTCTCCCCACTCTGGTAGGGCACTGCTACGTTTCAAAAATCCAGAGCTGGTGCAGCTCCATGCTCATTTGGTACTTAAGTACATCAGGGAGAACTTTCAATGAAGGGGTACTGTGTGTACTAGTATAGATGCATGCAAAGATGCTTCCCCAGGGGTTACACTGCTATACAGGAGGCATCATCCCAGGAGGTAGGCAGATCCTGAGTATTGTGGTGGGGGTGGTATATGGATACACTGCTTCGAACTACATGGTCTTACGAGCAATCCAGAAAGCCATTCCATCATGCTTTGTGGACGGTTTGCCCATGACAGCATTAATAGTCTGTGGACAACAGCAGGCCGGAGCTAAGGGTACGTTGCACAAACTGTACCAGTCTCCTGTATAGGGAGACTGTGTAATTTAAAGCTCCTACTACCTACGCCTGTGATTGGGGGTGTAATCAGCCAATACTGGCCACGTAGCCTCCTAATTTGTAAGAGGCCCTAGATGAACATGTCTGCGCGTGTGTAGCAAATGAACACCAAACTAATTTTGGTGTCCTTGACATGTCAAACGGATTTCCAATTCCTGGTAAGACCTAGGTGGATCCACAACCGTATATTGATGAAACTGCTCTGCTCAATAGGCTTGAACTTCACCCAGGAGTAAAATGTTCCAAAGGCACACACTGGATGTGCAACTATTACAAATGTAAAGGCCCACGGCCACCTCACGGACACCTCACTTTCTGAGATGTTGACTAACTGCTTCCCTGCAGTTGGCCCCTATAACAAGAGGTGCCACAACGATGAATGGATTCAATTTGTAATCTGAAATCAAAGCATTTGAAAACCACAGAATAGGAAATAACCTTTTATAAGTCAAGCTTGACAAACCTACAGAAATAGGTGCTCCCTTATTCCCAATAGGAAGTAACCATGATTACTACAGAGGTCTCCATAATGATGTAATAATAGTTCAGATGTGTGTGATAAGTGAAAACTACTCAAGATGTAGCTGTAAGATGCAAGCGCCAACTGTTGTATAAGTTACAACTTTGACGTGACTCTACAAGGGGTGTCTTCCCACCAGCGTGTGACCAGAGTGAACTTGGTTCAATGCACCAGCTATGAATGTGAAGACAAGGTATTGTAGCCCCGCAATACGCTATTCAATGTGTAATTATTATAGAAGTATTGCTTTTGGGTTACTAACAATCCCATGAAGTGATCAGGGGCACCATTGAACAGTCACAAACCTGATTTCGTTGTTCACTGTACCACACACATTGTACTAAAAAGAATGAACACTTTTACATAAAAGGTATTTATTACTACAGGAATAATCTGTTTCTTAGTATAGAACCTAGCAACCTATTGCCTATTTCTAGGCACCCTATTGCCTATTTCTATGAGCTAACTCTGACAGCATGAAAGGCAGAGGAACTTGCAATCTAGAGTTCCTTAGGGAGAAGGGACGCACTGCATACCTCCTCGGCAGCAAAGGCTGTCTTTATCAGCAGAGGCGTGAAGACAGTGTTACCAACATTCCAACATTCCCAGGACACGATGGGCCAGATAATAGACAAGTTGCAGGAGACCCAGCGGCTGCAGGAGGGACAGTGCCTGGGGATCAGGGAGGACCTCAAGGACATCCACACCACTCTGGTCACCATTGCAGGGGTGCTGGCAGACATGGCCAACACCATGAGGGAGGCAGTGGCACACCACCGGGCCCCTGACACTAGCCAGGACACAGAACAGCTCTCCACCTCAGCTGCCGCTAGTGGACAGGAGGCCACTCCACAGGAACAACAGGCCACCAGCACCCTTCCCCCTGCAGAAGGAAAACCACCCCGCAAGCGGTCCCTGCGATCCAGGCAGAAACCAGGGAACATTGTCAAGCCCACCGCCAGGAAATAGGACTCTCCTGGTTGTCACCCTTGTGTCCCACTCCATCACCCTATCCCCTTCCTATGCCCCCTTGGACAATGCACCTGTGAGACGAATAGACTGGACTCCAACCTGGACTTTCCTCCATCATCACCCCAGCCCATTGCACATACCCCTCTATTTATTGGCACTGAAATAAACACCCTTGGAAAAAATACAAGTAGGGAGTATGTCCAATTATTTAAGTATGTATTTGTTTATCAAGGTTTAAACATTGTAATACAACTATACAAACATTTATACAAATTATTGACCTGTAGTTGGCTGCAGTCAACACACCAGGTGCCAGAGTGGTGGACTGATATCTGAAAATAGAGATGCCAAAGGATTCAGTAAGTGGGCATATAATTGGCAGAATCTGCCTGCCATGTACAGTGGCAAATACAACACTGTCAATGCAAAGTGAAGTTACAGTGTCCTACCTGTGTTTGTCACTGGAAGTACTGTCGTATGATAGCTGTTCTGTTGTCCTCATCCTCATCCTTATCCTCTGCCTCCTCATCTTCACTGTCCACAGGGTCCACTACTGCCACATGTCCATCTCCAGCCTCATCCTCCTGCAGAAAAGGCACCAGGCGTCTCAATGCAAGATTGTGCAACATGCAGCATGCCACGATGATCTGGCACACCTTCATGGGTGAGTAATACAGGGATCTACCTGTCATATGGATGCAACGAAACCTGGCCTTCAGGAGGCCGAATGTCCTTTCTATTATCCTTCTTGTACACCCATGTGCCTCATTGTAACGTTCCTTTGCCCTTGTCCTGGGATTCCTCACAGAGGTCAGAATCCATGAGAGGTTGGGGTAACCAGAGTCACCTGCAAATATCGAGGGATACCTGTTAGCCAAACACTAACCCTTAGAGTATACACCATACCCATACACCAACATATACGGGGAGCAGCTGGTCAGTATTCCAGATTCAAAAACACTACACTGCATGGCATGTTGTGACTGTAATGGTATGTCTTTGGATAGGCCCAAATGATGCCTATGTAAACTATGCAGTTAGGTGCCATGGCCTGCCCACCCCCTGAAATGGCGTCCGCCGGTCCTGTGTGGGTGGACATGTGGAAATGAGGTAATGCCGCTGATGTTGTGCGCCATTGCGGGAGGCAGGCGAGTGCCGCCGTGCTACTCCTCATTGGTTGTCATTGGGCCCTATGGGTTACAGTGGCCAATGGGTATGACCACCGCAGTGACGGTACGCACCGCTGCGGATATGACTGCCATTTTCTATCTGTTTACTCACTTGCTACCTGACCTTCAACAGGAGAGGACCCACACTGCAAGTGCTGCTGTGACCTGTGGCTGGAAGCGACCATGGCTCCTGTCACTGGGGAAAGGGCCCCTGCCTTCACCGCTGCGGAGTTGGAGAGACTGGCGGATGGGGTCCTACCCCAGTACTGAATGCTGTATGGGCCTCCAGACCAACAGATGAGTACACTGTGAGCAAGATGCAAGGGGCATGGATGCATGGAGTGCTGTGTGTGAGGGCCTCGTGTGGGGGGGGTTGGTGGAAGGGTTCTGGGCAGCGTGCTGCATGTGTGGTGGGCAATTTCTGTGCATAAGGGGATGGGAGGGCAAAGTTGGGCCATGAGTGCAACAGGCCGGATGGTATGACTGATACCTTTTTCTATGTATTTTTTTCCTGTAGGTCAGCGCCCATCAGAAAAACAGTATATGGCGTGCCATCACCAATGACGTGCGGACCCTGGGGGTATACGGCAGGTGGAGCACCCACTGTCGCAAACAGTGGGAGGACCTGAGGCATTAGGCAAGGAAGACGGCAGAGGCCTAGCTGGGGAAGGCCTCCCAATGAGGAAGGGGTTCCTGTCAAACCCTGACCCCCCTGATTGCCCAAATACTGGTGGTGGCCTATCCGGAGCTAGATGGGCGTTTGAGGGCATCACAGTAGCCACAAGGGGGTGAGTACTGGTTCACAATATACCACTTGCGCATGGTGGGGTGATCTCTGGATTGGGGAGGTGGGCCTGAGGGTGCCCCTAGGCCAGGCCGGACATTGCAGGGTAAGTCTCATGTTGGGCAGGGGCTGATGAACACCAACTCCTACCAAGCTAGTAGGCATCCACTACTGGGCAGGGTCTGTGGGTGTCAGGTATGCTGCAATTAGCGTTAGGTATTCCTGTACATGGTCTGGTGACTAGCATTGTGACTGGTAGTGCGCTGCCTAGTGCGTAGGGCTGTTCCCTGTGTGTGTGTGTGTGTGTGTGCCGTTTACGCCAACGGTGGTGTTGTAGCTGGCACTGACCAAGTGTATCCTTTGTCCCCCCGTTTTGTTTTGTCACCCTGTCCTTCTGTGCATTAGCATCATCTGGCGGAGGAGCAGAGGCACCGGCGACGGAGGGAGCTGCATCCCACAGGGCCCATGAGGCTGAATCCACCGACGGTGAGGGCACCAGTGGGACGGACGGCGAGGGGAGCACCACGGCGGTGACAGGAGGGGACAGCACTGACAGTTAATCCTGCTCCGATGGAAGCTCCCTGGTGGTGGTGGACACCTCTGTGCCCCCCCCCCAACTACAGGTACAGCCACCACCCCCGTACCAGCACCGCCCTCCCAGCAGCCCCTCAGCGTATTTCCCGTGCCCACTCACCCAGGAGGGTGGGCATCTCCTTCGCCCCAAGCACCTCAGGCCCTGCCCCAGTGAGCCCCGCTGCCCTGAGTGAGGAGGCTATTGAACTCCTGCGATCCATCTCTGTTGGGCAGTCAACCATAATGAATGCCATCCTGGAGGGCATTCACTCTGGCATGGCAACCCAACAGAGATCAATCCAGGCTCTGGCCTCCTCCCTGATGGCAGCCATTGTCCCTCTACCCTCCCCCTCCAACTTCCACTACCCAGTCCCATTCCCCACAACCCCAACCTATCCCAAGCACATATACAGACCAACACACAGGAGTGGCTCAGGCAAACAGAAGCACCACACATCATCCCACAGGCACTCACACAAACAACATCCAAATGCAGACATGCCAACATCCACTGCCTCCACTGTGGCCCCTTCCTCCTCGTCACCCACCTCCTTCCCAGTAGCGTCTCCACTCACACCTGCATGCACTACATCCTCATCCACTACCACCATCACCAGCACACCTATCACTACACATCCCTCGCTGGCAGTCACCACCCCCACATCCATGCACACGTTCCCTGTGTCCTCTCCCATTGTGTCTGTGCCCCCTCCTCCCAAAGAACACAAATGCAAGCACCCAGACACCCAACAGCCATTCACAACACAACAGAATCCAACACATGCACCAGCACCCAAACACAGTAGACTGACACCTCCTACAACCATTACCTCTTCCTCCACTCCCAAACCATCTCCATCTTCCCGCCCCACTATCCCTAAGAAGGTTTTCCTAGCCACCTGTAACGGGCGAGGTGCCGATCCCGGGTCCGAAGCTCCCGTCGGGGAAGAAAACCGATACCCCCGGGGCACGGAAGAGGATTCCCCTATAATGACGTATGACGCTGAGGGCGTCATAAAGAGGAAAAGAGAAGACGGACGGAAAGAGAGGTCGGAGGAAAAGGAGGAGCCGAGAACGCGGAGAAGCCGAGGAGAGGAAACCACCATCACCCAGGAGCTAGAGGGAGAGGAAGACACCGCCAGCAAAGTAATCGAGACGGAGGGAGAGACCCGGAAGTCGGGACGCCTCGAGCAAAAGGAGAACCAGTGGGCGACCCCCAACCCGACCGAAGAGAAATCGGGGGACCACCTACGTGCCGGCCGCGCCCCTGGAGGGACGTGGCCCTCCCAGGTACGACTATACCCTGCCTGGCAGACTCTGTCAGGTTGGCTCGCAGGGAAAAGAGGGAGGTGGGGGGAGAAAAGGGAGGACGGGGAGGACTTTTTAAAAGAAGGGCATAAACCTGCAAAGAGAGGGGAAACCCGTTTACTTAACCCACGGACTGGGACACCTCCCGAGGAACCCTAGAAAGGAGAGAAGGGGTTGTCTGGGACTAAAGGGGTAGAGAAGGCACAATAACTAAATAGAGAAACCCACCACAACCAGCACCGCTGCCCCTATCTATTTCACAACCCTTACTAACCCCTATCTGATTCCTTACCTTAGCCCTACTTCATTTTCACTTACCTGATTATTTTTATTTTTCTTTTCTTTTGGGGAATACGGGCGACCGGAGGACGGGAAACCAGACCACCTCAAGACGGAGCCAAGACACCACCAGAGCCTGGAAAGGGAAAAGAAAAGGGGCTTTGAGGAAATAGAAATTAGGGCTGATCTTGTGAAGAGGAACAAGAGAGGACTAGCCAAGATATAAATAAAACAGTTACTATTACCTCAAATAGCAGTGCCTGTCGCATTCTTCCAATATCTTACATACGTCAGATAACGAACCCATTTACAGTGGTGTCAGAAGTGGGATATTGGAACAAGCGACAGGAGAACTCTAGAAAATGGAGGGTGCACCCACAATGGCCGATATGATGCAGCAACTGGCCGAGGGCCAACGCCATCTGCAAATTGTATGGGAGGAACAACAGAAGGCAGCCAAGGTGGAAAGGGAGGCTCTGCAAAATGCACTTAAAAGTCAGGCCACTATCATGGCCAACAATCAGTTGGTACATGACAACGCAATAAAAACTTTGACTGATACCATTGCCGCAACTAGGGTACATCCAAACGTACCGAGTTCCGTTTTGCAGAGATATCAGGAAGGCGAAGACCCCGACGCCTTCTTTACTAACTTGGAACGCGTTGCCCTTTCAGCCACCTGGCCGCAGGACAGATGGGGTCAATATATCGCTCCCTTGTTAACCGGGACACTACAAGCAGCATATCAAGCGGTTAACGCCCTATCCGGACATCAAGAAGAGTATCCTAGAAAGGGTCGGCTTTGATACAGAACATTATCGGGTTCGCTTCAGGAAGGCCAAGTGGGGCCCCGCTGAGAACCCTCGAGCCTTATATTTTCGGGTCAAAGACCTAGGTCTCAAATGGCTTGGACCCATAGAGACGAATAGGGAAGACGTTATCGAGGCCGTCCTCCTAGAACAATATTTAGATGCCCTACCCACCAATACTCGCCATTGGATCAAGCGACACCCAAACCCCGACACGAATACTACTATTGAGCTGGCCTGCGCTTTCCACCGCTCCCTCGAATTCAAAACACCACTTCCGCGGTTGTTACCTCAACCCGTTAGGCAAACCCCGGGACAATCCGCAGCCACGGGGAAAAGGCCAATAGAGGAACCGGGAAGAATACGAGGGATGGAAAAGCCATATGGGCAGCAGCCCCAATGTTTTAGTTGTGGGGAATGGGGACACATTGCCCGCTTTTGTCCGTTGAAGGCCGGAAAACCCGAACCCATGGAAATAGGGGTTACGAGAGGCCGGGTATTCTACACCGGGGGGAAAGAAACCCAATACAAAAAGATGGTGTCCATTAATGGAAGGGATACGTTAACGCTCATCGACTCCGGATGTAGCCAGTCCGTAATTAGAGCGGACCTAATTACTGAGCATAACCTTGACCCGGATTTCACGGTATCCATATGCTGCATTCATGGGGAAACAAGGGAATATCCCCTAATATGGACTACCCTTTTTTGGGAAGGAAAGGAGACCCCCATACGGCTGGGGGTAGTTGAAGGTTTGGTGGAAGAAGCCATCATAGGAACAGACTTTAAAGACTTTCCGATCCTCTTAGACAGCACACAGAGTAAGAATGACCTGGATGCCTGGTTGGGAAGTGCCCCTTTTTCTGATTTAACTATACCAACCCCGGTGATTCGCTATAAACCCACTAAAAGAGAGAAACGAGAAGCCAGGAAGTCCTATGGAAGAGGAGATATGAACCACGATAGTCTTAATGCGCAGGTACTCGCCCTCGTTGGTCTTCCGCCCTTCCGATGTAGTCAAAGAGACGATCCCAGTCTGATCCATGCCTGGAAAAGCGCCAAACCTCGAACCATAGATGATAAGGGTCCCTCCTTTATAATAAATAGAAATCTGCTATATCGGATCACCAGTAACGAGAGAGGGGAAAAGAAACAGTTATTGGTTCCCGAACCCTATAGGCAGCAGGTGTTGCATCTAGCCCATAATCAGCCGGGGGGTGGTCATTATGGGAGAGAGAAAACCGAGGAGTACCTATTAAGGAAGTTCTACTGGCCTGGGGTTTTTTCTCATATCAGAAAGTTCTGTCAACAATGCCCTAGATGTCAGTTGATCGATCCCGGACCCAAGAAAAAAGCCCCCCTACATCCTCTTCCCATTATTGAAATACCTTTCTCTAGAATAGGAATGGATCTAGTCGGGCCACTTCTACCGTCTTCCAAGGGATACCGATATATCCTAGTATTGGTCGACTACGCCTCTAGATATCCGGAAGCTATCCCCCTAAACAGTATTAGCACCAAAAGTGTTGCCAACGCCATGATAAGTTTCTTCTCACGAATAGGGTTTCCCCGAGAAATATTGACGGACCAAGGGACCCAGTTTATGTCCAACCTAATGGCTCAGATCTGTCAATTATTAGGGATACGACAGCTAAGGACAGCGGTTTATCATCCCCAGACAGACGGATTAGTAGAGAGGTATAATCGCACCCTGAAGACCCTCCTGAGAAAGACGATTTCCGAGTCTGGTAAAGATTGGGACAAGAAACTTCCCCTAGTGTTATATGCGGTCAGAACCCATGAACAAGCCTCTACAGGACATAGTCCATTCGAACTCCTGTTTGGGCGACAGCCTAGAACCCTATTGGACATGGCAGCTGAGCTATGGGAGGAAGACGAAAACGGGGAAAAGCCTCTCCTAGAGTACACTAGCGAGTTAAAGTCTCGACTACAAACAATATGGGAAGATGTGAGAGGGCATATGGAAAAAGCCCAGGAGAAACAGAAGCGATACTATGATAGGAACACTCAAGTGCGATCTTTTGTAGAGGGAGACCGAGTATTAGTGCTTCTACCCAGTTCAGACAATAAACTCTTGGCAAAATGGCAAGGACCATATAAAGTAATAGCAGCAGTAACTCCTGTTACCTATAAGCTACAACTAGCAACTAATCCCAACCGATTTCAGATCTTTCATGTTAACTTACTAAAAAGATGGGAGGAATCACAGGTGGACCAAAATATAAACTGTTTAATTAATACAGTAAAAGAGCTAGAAATAGGGTGGTGCCCCACGGACCCCCCCTCAAGGGGCGAGGTACCCCTCCGAAATGCGGAGTTAACAGTGCAACAGAACCAACAACTAAACCGACTCCTTAATAAGCAGCCCCACATATTTTCCCCGATTCCAGGTAAAACAGGTCTAATCCACCACCAGATTATAACCCAACCGGGAAAAATAATCCGGTTACATCCCTATCGCATTCCCGAAGCAAGGAAGGTCATAGTTGAAGAGGAGGTAAAAAAGATGTTAGACATGGGTATTATAGAGCCGTCCCAAAGCCCCTGGTGCTCCCCGGTGGTATTAGTGCCAAAACCGGACGGATCTATACGGTTCTGTATCGACTTTAGACAAGTCAATGCCGTGTCCCAATTTGATACGTATCCTCTTCCCAGGGTAGACGAACTCCTAGAACGGCTGGGTAAAGCTAAATACATGTCTACCCTGGACCTAACCAAGGGGTACTGGCAGATTCCTTTAGCTAAAGCAGATAAAGAAAAAACGGCGTTCTCCACCTCTTC
Source organism: Pleurodeles waltl (assembly GCF_031143425.1). Classification (NCBI taxonomy): domain Eukaryota; kingdom Metazoa; phylum Chordata; class Amphibia; order Caudata; family Salamandridae; genus Pleurodeles; species Pleurodeles waltl. The sequence goes on from NC_090442.1 coordinate 13,145,430, forward strand.
CGGTCTATATCACTTTAAGGTACTTCCCTTTGGACTACATGGGGCCCCCGCCACTTTTCAGAGACTCATCGATACTATATTGCGACCACATACCAGATACGCAGCCGCCTATCTGGATGACATCGTTATTCATAGCGAAACCTGGGAAGACCATTTATCCCATTTAGAACTGATCATTAAAGCACTGGCGGCGGCCGGGTTGACCGCCAATCCTTCCAAGAGCCGGCTGGCCTTCAATGAGATTCCCTATCTGGGGTATCATATTGGAAACGGGAATATTAGGCCACAAATGAGTAAAATTGAAGCCATTTTACGCATAAGCGCACCCAGTACAAAAAAAGAGATCCGTTCCTTCCTCGGACTAGTGGGATATTATCGTAGATTCATACCCCACTACTCTACAGTGGCCGCCCCTCTCACTGACCTTTTGAGGAAAGGTCAACCTAAGATCATCACAAGTTTAACTGTTCTACAGTCCCATAGCTATCGTACCTTACAACGATGTCTAACCACGCAACCGGTATTAAAATGTCCTGAGTTCAGCCGTCCCTTCCACCTCCAAACAGACGCATCGGACGTAGACCTGGGTGCAGTACTTTTCCAAAAAGATGAAAATGAGATAAGCCATCCAGTGGTCTTCATTAGTCGTAAGCTATTTCCACGGGAACAGAACTATCCCATAATAGAGCGTGAGTGCCTGGCCATTAAATGGGCTGTGGAAAGTCTTCAATATTACCTCCTAGGGAGGTCCTTCCTTTTATACACCGACCACGCACCTCTTACCTGGCTCTCGAGGTATAAAGATACCAACGTTTGCATTTTGAGATGGTTTATGGAGCTTCAACCTTTCTCCTTCCAGGTTTGTCATCTCCCTGGGGACCTTATGGGGCAAGCGGACTATCTGTCTCGATTTCCGGGACCTGGGGGGCTCGAACAGCCCCATCCAAGGGAGGGGATGTGTAATGGGCGAGGTGCCGATCCCGGGTCCGAAGCTCCCGTCGGGGAAGAAAACCGATACCCCCGGGGCACGGAAGAGGATTCCCCTATAATGACGTATGACGCTGAGGGCGTCATAAAGAGGAAAAGAGAAGACGGACGGAAAGAGAGGTCGGAGGAAAAGGAGGAGCCGAGAACGCGGAGAAGCCGAGGAGAGGAAACCACCATCACCCAGGAGCTAGAGGGAGAGGAAGACACCGCCAGCAAAGTAATCGAGACGGAGGGAGAGACCCGGAAGTCGGGACGCCTCGAGGAAAAGGAGAACCAGTGGGTGACCCCCAACCCGACCGAAGAGAAATCGGGGGACCACCTACGTGCCGGCCGCGCCCCTGGAGGGACGTGGCCCTCCCAGGTACGACTATACCCTGCCTGGCAGACTCTGTCAGGTTGGCTCGCAGGGAAAAGAGGGAGGTGGGGGGAGAAAAGGGAGGACGGGGAGGACTTTTTAAAAGAAGGGCATAAACCTGCAAAGAGAGGGGAAACCCGTTTACTTAACCCACGGATTGGGACACCTCCCGAGGAACCCTAGAAAGGAGAGAAGGGGTTGTCTGGGACTAAAGGGGGAGAGAAGGCACAATAACTAAATAGAGAAACCCACCACAACCAGCACCGCCGCCCCTATCTATTTCACAACCCTTACTAACCCCTATCTGATTCCTTACCTTAGCCCTACTTCATTTTCACTTACCTGATTATTTTTATTTTTCTTTTCTTTTGGGGAATACGGACGACCGGAGGACGGGAAACCAGACCGCCTCAAGACGGAGCCAAGACACCACCAGAGCCTGGAAAGGGAAAAGAAAAGGGGCTTTGAGGAAATAGAAATTAGGGCTGATCTTGTGAAGAGGAACAAGAGAGGACTAGCCAAGATATAAATAAAACAGTTACTATTACCTCAAATAGCAGTGCCTGTCACATTCTTCCAATATCTTACATACGTCAGATAACGAACCCATTTACACCACCCTTGACCTCTTCCCTACCCCTACCCCCTGTCCCTCACGTCAAGCCAGGGTGGTGAAAACCCAGGCACGCACCTCAGCCACCCAGTCCACGGCCACAGCAGTGTTGGCAGCTACTGCCGGTGGGAGTGTCTCCAGGGAACCAGCCATCAGCACAGACAGTGTGTCTGCACCAGCGGCAAAGGTGAAGGGCAAGGAGGCTGCACCACCAGTGGCGAAGGGCAAGGAGGCTGCACCACCAGCGGCGAAGGGGAAGGGCAAGGAGGCTGCACCACCAGCGGCGAAGGGGAAGGGCAAGGGGCTTGCACCTGCAGGCAGGAAGGACAGGAGGCCTGGTGCTGGGACTGATCCTCATCCCCCACCACAAACCATGGCGGTTCAGCCAGACCAGGCTGCAGGAGAAGGGCTGGAGCCTCCCCACACCACTGGCATCCCCGACACCAGCACCGCCCCAGCCACCACTGAGCAGCCGTCACCGCTGGCGGGCACTGTGTAGTCCTGCATACATGGGCTGATGTGCGTCCTGGACCCTGCAAATCCAGTTGGTGTGACTCCCAGGTGAGAGAATGTGACCTTGCACACCCCAAGTGCTGCATCACAGGGCACAAGGCTCCCTCCAGAACCAGTGGAGAAGCCATCCACTCACCCCCTCCTTGCCAGGATGAAGCACACTGGTAACAAGGCCCCCTCCAGAACCAGTGGAGGAGCCATCCACTCACCCCCTCCTTGCCAGGATGAAGCACACTGGACACAAGGCCCCCTCCAGAACCAGTGGAGAAGCCATCCACTCACCCCCTCCTTGCCAGGATGAAGCACACTGGGCACAAGGCCCCCTCCAGAACCAGTGGAGAAGCCATCCACTAGAGAGACTGTGGCTTTGCACTCCCCAGGACCAAGCAGTGGGCAAACCACCCACTTGAGAGACTGTGGCTTTGCACTCCCCAGGACCAAGCAGTGGGCAAACCACCCACTTGAGAGACTGTGGCTTTGCACTCCCCAGGACCAAGCAGTGGGCAAACCACCCACTAGAGAGACTGTGGCTTTGCACTACCCAGGACATCGCACAGGGCATGTTGCCCCCTCCAGGACCAGTGATGTTGTACCATCTTCCAGCTGAGGTGCCCCCTGTTCCCCGTCCCCCTGAGGTGCCTGTGTATTTTCGACCTGATGCCCCTGCAGTGTTCTCTCCGTGTTGATGCAGGAGTGAGGTGGGGCCTTGGCCTCTGTGATGTGGCCCTGTGGCCCACGGACATTACGGACTGGGCAGTGTCCCTCCATTTGTATATATCTGTATGTACTGTTTGGTTTTTTTATCTCAATTTTCTACAATTTGGTCTTATTACACTCACTTGAATCACTTCATTTTGCCCTTGTATTATTCCTGAGGGGTAGGGGATGGATATGTAATGTTACTGCATCTGTTTGTCTGTATGGTGTTGGGGGTGTTGTGTGCTGAGTGTGCGTGTCACTCTCTTTTTCCTCCCTGCTCCCTTGTGTGGTAGGCGACTGTACTCACCGTCGTCATCTTCACCGGCGTTGGTGCTCGTGATGCAGATAGAGGTATAGCAGCAAGGGGAAGATGTGCAACTTGGGCTCCATTGCGTTGTGGTTCTTCGTTGAGTCTCCAGAGGTGAGTCGTTTTCCTTTTGTGTACTGTTTCCGCCGTGGTTTTGATGTCATTTGTACCGCCCTGGAAAAGGTGGCGGATAGGCCTGTTGTGATATGGTGGGCGGTACATGGTCTTCCGCCTGGCTGTTGGCGGTAACGCGCAGTGCTTGTTGCTACCACCATGACGGTCGGTATTTTAAAGTGTCTGTCTGTGTGGGCGGTTTCCGCCGTGGTCGTGATTTCATTTTGGTTACCGCCAGTCTGTTAGCGGTATTACCGCCGCTTTATCACCGACCACCAGGGTTGTAATGAGAGCCTAATGGCCTGATTACGAATTCCGCGGAGGGTGTTAATCCGTCCCAAATGTGACGGATATCCTGCCCGCCGTATTACAAGTTCCATAGGATGTAATGGACTCGTAATTCGGTGGACGGGATATCCGTCACATTTGGGACAGATTAATACCCTCCGCCGAAGTCGTAATCAGGCCCTAAGTCTTTTTAAGCAGGAAAAAACTTTTATCAAAAGATAAATAGAATTGGCAAAAAACATGGGATTGAGTAGAAACCTGTCACAAGGATAAATGTGAGATGTCAGGGTGTGTTAAAGTCCCAACAGAAAACAGAGTTGATGAATGATCGTCCCAGCCCAAAACCAGGAGTAGTCTTTCGCATCTGACCAATGGCAAACGCTGATAAAATGCCAAGCCTGCGTCTGACCTCAATGTGAAATATTCCTCAACATTTAGGATCACCATTTCAGCCACTTGCCTCATAAGGGAAGCACTCACCAGAAACTGGGCCTTCACAGTCTTCCTGTCCTGGACAAGAATTGAGGATGGGCTTTTGAAAAGGTGGAAAAGCACATACTTTTTAAAGTTCTCGAGGCGAATGCCAGCCAGGGAATACTGGAGGCCTTGGGCAGTCTTTGATGATACAAGATTGAGTGGCCCCCGGGTTGGTCCACACTGAAAGGCAGAGAGTGGGGGCCCGTTTCATGTGATTTCTGAAGCCCACTCCTCATGTGTAATGTAAGCAGAGGAAGTAGGTGGAATTGATAACACCTTCGTGACGAAGCAGTTTAACTCTTTCTGTAAGTGACCACAATCAGTGAACCCGCCTACACCCCCGCACCACACGATGCGGTTGAAGTACACTGGCTTTTGTACATTTCAAAGCAGGGGTGAGAGTTGGCGCCCAGAAGGGGACTAAAGATCTGGTAAACTTAAGCCAAGTGTTGTTGATATAAGAGGACTATGACCCAGAAGAAAAGAAGCAGATACTTAAATAGGAGAATTTGTTAAAAGGTGTCAGGTAGATAGATCCGTGCACCATAGCAGGGACTCTGTTGTTTAGGCCACAAACCATAATGTGGGACTTACTAAAATTAGTCATAAGATCTAAACTGGTCGTAAATACCACAAATGCGTTTACCAGAGATTGCAAAGTCTTAGATGCACGTGCGACCAGCACAGCGCCATCGGCTGACAGCAACGGGGCACTGCAGGTTAGATCACAGGGAATGTATATACAGGGTGAGTAAAAGGGGGGCACAACGCAGCCCTGGCGCGCGCCTTTGGCCAATGACAAGGAGTCTGTGAGCTCCCTTAGGTGCCCGTATCTTACCCTTGTTTCCAGACTGGCACGGAGCGCATGCAGAAGCATTGATCAATACTGTAATAGAATATGGCGAAGATCAAAACAGCAACTATTGGTAGAGACAAAAAAAATGCCCCAATGGAAAACTGCTAGAGATGCATGAATGCCTCAGGGACTCTAGAAAGTAGAATGCACATAGGAGGGAAAAAAATAATGCCAATGTAATGACAAAGGAAAATAGATATAATTCGATACCAGCAAAGATAAAAGCAGACATGATGAGGGTGTCAGAAAAATGCACAAGGACTGAGCTGAGCCCTCAGCAAGACAGAACTAACAAAGGAAACTGTGGAGGACATCACACATACCCCAGTAAAAGAAAGGCTGTCAAAACATGGAAACCAATGCAAACCGACTGAGTAGTCCTCATCAGGTCACTGATGACAAAACCGTAGAAGAAGACAGCAGGTGAGAAACCTGCCTGAAGTACAGAATGAACGGTAAAACACAAGTTCTCAGGGATGAAACCCCACAAGTGGGTGTCCACAACCTGAAAACAATGTAGACAAAGCTGAATCAACGAAAGAAGTAGCAACCTATAAAAGAGAAAAATTGCTCACTATAGGAAATAAATTCCCTACAGGAAATAGGAATGATAAACCACCAGAAGTAAAAGACAAAGCATATCCATCGCCTTCAGTATACTAAAGTATACAGCCACCTTCCGAAGGGAGGGAGGTACACAGCAAGCGGGAATATACCCTCATGAATTAAGGAACCTCAATAATAACTCAGAAGCGCTATAACTACCCCCAGGGGAATATAAATATTATGACACCCAAAGAATAGAGTGAAAGGAACCAAACAGGGAGATTGTGTCTGAAGGGAGACTCCAATCCTGTCATGAACAAATCCCAACACAAGACGGAACCATAATGATGGAAGAAGCCACCAACACAGAAGATAACCAAATAGTGGCGTTTTAAGTATAAGATGTAGAAATCTGGAGGCCCTGGATGACTGTTGCCTCTCTGCCTAAGAGGAGCTTGTAGCAGCCAAGGTACAGGACTTTACCTCTAAGCGATGGGCAAGTATAACACATCTCCTTGTGAAAAAGAAGCAGTGTAAGGACAGCATGGCCGTCAGTACAAGAGAAAAATGGCAGGAACATGACTCGCACAGGTGCTAGAAGGAATTTGCACCTGTGTACTACCGGTGCTGGAGATACGAGTGGTAAGAGCCCATGCTGCTGAGGCATATCAAGAGACCGTGCACTAAAAACATGCAAAGATGCACTGACCTGGAATGGCGGTACCAATTGCCCCACCGTTCCACATAGGACAGTAAGTCCCTCAACACTAGAAAGAGAAGTATGAATAGAGCTCCAATAGTAATAGCAAAGGGCAACAACACAATCAACAGGTTAGCTATTTTGCCACCATAAGTCAAATTATAAACCTAGGCAAGATTCGAACCCTTGTCCTGGACAGCCTCCCCCTCCAGAGGCACAACACCTTGGCACCGCTATAAAAAGACAATTGTGCTGTGAAAGGCCATGCACAAAAGTTTCCAGGGAGACAAAAGACAAGTTCCCTATAAGCCATACACAGAGCACTACAAGATATGTAGTAACACCCATAAAGCATACAGAAAATGCACTATACAGAGCAGGGTACATACCATACCGGTACCATCTCTTGAGCATGAACCCCGTGTCAACAGGTGCCAAACCCTCTTTGGGTCACAAAGAATATACATCTCAGATGTGCCACGTCGTGAAGAGTCGTGCAGAAGTGTTTTCCTGCAGAAAGACCGCAAACAAGCCTTGCTAGCTGCAAGGGTCGCGGTTAGGGTTTTTGGATGCTGCTGTGGCCCAGGAGGGACCAGGATGTCACCAATTGCGTGAGGGGACAGAGGGGGCGTCCAGCAAGACAAAGAGCCCACTCAGAAGCAAGCAGCACCCGCAGAAGTGCCGGAACAGGCACTACGAAGTGGAGTGAATCGGTGCTCACCCGAAGTTGCACAAGAGAGTCCCACGCCGCCGGAGGACAACTCAGGAGGTTGTGCAATGCAGGTTAGAGTGCCGGGGACCCAGGCTTGGCTGTGCACAAAGGAAATCCTCAGAGAGTGCACAGGAGCCGGAGTAGCTGCAAAACACGCAGTTTCCCAATCTCCCGTGGGTCGACGGAATCTTCCCCCTGCAACCGCAGGCAACAAAAGACTGTATCACCGGTCCTCTGGGTCCCCTCTCAGCACGACGAGCGTGGTCCCTGGAACTCAGCAACTCTGTCCAAGTGACTCCCACAATCCAGTGACTCTTCAGTCCAAATTTGGTGGAGGTAAGTCCTTGCCTCCCCACGCTAGACTGCATTGCTGGGTACCGCATGATTTGCAGTTGCTCTGGCTCCTGTGCACTCTCCCAGGATTTCCTGCGTGCACAGCCAAGCCTGGGTCCCCGACACTCTAACCTGCAGTGCACAACCTTCTGAGTTGTCCTCCGGCGTCGCAGGACTCCCTTTTCTGACTTCGGGTGGACTCCAGTTCACTCCTCTTCTAAGTGCCTGTTCTGGTACTTCTGCGGGTGCTGCCTGCTTCTGTGAGGGCTCCCTGACTTGCTGGGCGCCCCCTCTGTCTCCTCATCCAAGTGGCGACATCCTGGTCCCTGCTGGGCCACAGCAGCATCCAAAACCCTAACCACAACCCTTGCAGCTAGCACGGCTTGTTTGCGGCCTCTGCAAGCTTCTTCACGACGTGGGACATCCATCCTCCAAAGGGGAAGTTCCTAGTCCTCTTCGTTCTTGCCAAACACCAAGCTTCTTCCACCCAGTGGCAGCTTCCTTGCACCCTCAGCTGGCATTTCCTGGGCTCCTGCCCACTCTCAACACTGTCGCGACTCTTGGATTTGGTCCCCTTATCTTACAGGTACTCAGGTCCACAAATCCACTGTTGTTGCATTGTTGGTGTTGGTTTTGCTTGCAGAATCCCCCTATCACCACTTCTGTGCTCTCTGGGGGCTGTAGGTGCACTTTACACCTACCTGACAGGGTCTTGGGGTGGGCTATTTTTCTAACCCTCACTGTTTTCTTACAGTCCCAGCGACCCTCTACAAGCTCACATAGGTTTTGGGGTCCATTTGTGGTTCGCATTCCACTTTTGGAGTATATGGTTTGTGTTGCCCCTATACCTATGTGCTCCTATTTCAATCTATTGTAACTTTACACTGCTTGCATTACTTCCTTTTGCTATTACTGCATAATTTTGGTATTGTGTACATATATCTTGTGTATATTTGTCATCCTCATACTGAGGGTACTCACTGAGATACTTTTGGCATATTGTCATAAAAATAAAGTACCTTTATTTTTAGTATATCTGTGTATTGTGTTTTCTTATGATATTGTGCATATGACACCAGTGGTATAGTAGGAGCTTTGCATGTCTCCTAGTTCAGCCTAAGTTGCCTGCTATAGCTACCTTCTATCAGCCTAAGCTGCTAGAAACACCTCTTCTACACTAATAAGGGATAACTGGACCTGGTACAGAGTGTAAGTACCCCTTGGTACCCACTACAAGCCAGGCCAGCCTCCTACAATATTGTAGCAGAATAAACTGTGAGATGTCCCGGATCCCTGTACCAATCACCTATACCCAGTGACAACAAAGATTGTCAAACAAATTCAGTCACCTTTCACCACAGAAACTTACCACGGTCCTTCAGATAACAAAGACATACATCAGTACAGGTCACTTACTTTCCCATATCTTGGCCCAGTATAGGAGGGCTTTTAAGTATAATATAGTTGCTTACAATTTTAAATCAAAGCTACCATGGAGCTATGGAATTAGTAGCCATCAGAGGCAGCCACAGAATTCTCTTTTATTTGTTACATATGACAACAACTTAAGCAGGTTCACTTCATTATGCCAGTGGAGTGGCTCCATAGATTGCCTTGGCTAGAATATTAGCCCTGTATGTTCTTATAGAGGGTTTGATGAACAACCTCCCATATGATGAAAAAACCTAAGATTCTCAGTTAGTTTGAGACCTAAACAGAGCCACATTCTGGATGTAATCTTTGCAAGACATTTAGACAAAAACCCAACCCTTAATAACCAAAGCTTCATCCTTCACCCACCCATTGTACTCGCAGCGTTATGAGTAACTCTTTGTAATGGGCTCCTCCAACCCACATCCATCACAGGTACTGTTGTTATAGGTGTAACACACCCTAACACCCAGTAGACAAAGTAGCACTATATAAGAACCTTACAAAACATAACATAACATTTGAAATTAAGCCTCTTGTAGCAGAATGATTTAAAGAACTCAACTATGTGTTAGTATTAAAGAGTGGGATCAGCACTTGAATGTCGCCCTTGTTGGTACTTGTGACTCGCTCTCTCACAGTGCGCAGCAGGTGGCATTTGTAAGATGCATGTCAGGACAGAAATAGGCATTTCCAAGCTTTACAACATAAGTCAGGTATTGAGTGGCTAAAAATGAGTGAATGAACATCCCAAAACAAGAGTAAAACCAAATACCAGCATAACTTTTTTGCAGGTTCTAGGGGATGTGATCAAGGTCCGGAACGTTACCTGTCATCGAACTCCCGTCATAGTAACAGGACTGCTGGATTTTGGGCGGCAGCACCACCGAGCGCAGGGGACCAAGTCTGATCCCACACTGTGTGACTCCTCAGGGAAGTCGTGGTGGAACAGATCGTACCCCTTTCTCTCAGTTACATACGTCTCATACATGCAAAGACAAAACAGAAGCAGGATTTGGTTCAATACATTTATTGAAGCAACTGTGTTTTATGTAAAAAGGCATGAATTACGATTATGAGGATAATGAAACACAACACTATTACAGCGGTGACCAAGAAAGTAAAACACAGGAACAGTCCCTCCATATTGTCACAACAGTGTAGCTAATATCCCTGCCTACACTTCTAAGGCCCAGATTTATGGTGGCTTAGCGCCATACCAACGCCACATTAGCGTCATTTATGTTATGCAAATGTGGCGCTGGAAGGGCAATATTTACAAGGTGGTGCAATGGTTGCATTGCACCACTTTGAAACCCCTTGCGCCACATTATGCCTGCGCCAGACATAATGTATGCGAAGGGGTGTTCCGGCGCTAGGAGGGTGGGGGTGTAAAAATGGTGCAAAAGAATCTGTGAGATTCCTTTGCGCTGTTTTTATCGGCATTTTTTAATGCCTGCTAAGTGCAGGTGTTAAAAAGAGGCTCCCATTGTGTTCAACGGGCCTCTGGGTGCTTTGCAGGATTAGCGCTGCAATTATGATGTTAGTCACCTGACTATCGCCATGCTGCACTATATTTTAAATATGGCGCACATATGGTGGCGTTAGGGGGTGCTAAGGGGCGCAAGAAAAGTGGTGCGGCACTAAGTGCAGCGCGACTTTTCTCAAATCTGGCCCTAAATTTCTACATGAGAGCAAATAGCAGTGATAGCTCTAATCTGCCCATTTAGTCCCGGGGAGGAAGCCCCCATCCCGATGCGTGTGTTCAGAGGTAAAGAAGAGGCCTGTTAGTCTACTACGAGTCCTTCCACGTAGACACAGAGGAAACAGAGCGTTTCAGCAGCAACTGCGATGATGTGCAGCACGAGTTGACAAGCTGGCTGGAATATCCCCTCTAAGATGGTGTGGGCAGTGTGATGTTTTCTAATAACATATCAGTTGTTCAAAGAACTGTCCTGATGTGACAACACATATGTGTCTGTGTAGGGTAGACAATGTACCCTTTAGATCGTCAATACCTGGTAAATATTGTGCACAGCCTTGGGTTGAGCACAGGATGAAAATATCATACAAAGAAATGAATAACAGATTCTGCATGGAAGGACAACTTCCATTCCTGGAGCCTTCTGATGCCAGGTATGCCTGGCTCCCTGCTGACAGCACAAATTATCTTGAAGGTTTATGGGGGCAATCTCATTTACCATCTCTTTCTATGCAATCACCAGCCAAATACCATGAATTCAAATACATTATTTATTGCATTAAAAATTAACATACATTTCTTATCAACATGTAAATTCTAATAATTATTTTGTACATTTTATAATATCCTGATTGGTTTTAGCTATATCATATTATCAGTCTCTTTTTTCTCATTTCCTATGTCTAACAAACATTTCAAATTTGGACTTCATTAGCCATCTGCCCACTACAATACACCAATCTATAATAAACTCTGAAACATGTAAATGGATTTTGTTTGCTTTGACCAAGGCCTGGTTATCACACAGTGTGTGGGTCAGTGGCTTCCATTAATGATCCCTTGCTCTTCTGGAGAGAAGGCTTGTTCTAGGCCTGGTTATCACACAGTGGGAGTCATTATGAACCCGGCGGTCGGCGGTATGGTGGCGGTATTACCACCAACAGGCTGGCAGTAATCACCGCCACATTATGTCATTGGTGGATTGGCTTCAGCCAATCCGCCAATGTACCGCTCCGACCTCCATCTCCAGCCCGGCGGCTGTGAATGTACCGCCGGCGGTATCATGACCCAGCATACCGCCATGGTTTTCGTGGGTTTTTTACCGCCACGAAAACCATGGCGGTAGGCACTATCAGTGACAGGGAAGGATAAGGGGATCCCCCCTCTCCCCCTACAGATGTCCTCCCCCCACCCACCCCTACCTCTCCGACGCCCCCCACCCTCCCTTCCATTCACGACCCCCCTTCACACACACACACGCATACACACATCCATCCACACATGCATACATCCATTCACACACCCACACACATCCGCACACACTTACATACTTACATGCAGTCACGCATTCACATACCACTACAGACACACACACCACCATACATGCACACACGCATTCAACACGTAACACACACCTGCATACACAAACATACACACACACACCACCCCCCACCCCTCTCCCCTGTCAGAGAGCCCACTTACCTGTTGTCAGGGGGTCCTCCGGCAGGAGACTGGGTGCTGCTACCGCCAGCAGCGCCCGCCACCAGAACACCGCCAGGCCATATTAAATGCCATAATACGACTGGCGGTAATCCGGCTATGGTCATATTGCGGCGGACGGATGGTAGCCGCGGCGACGGTGTTTTGACAGCCGTCGCCGGGGCGGTAGGCGGTTTTTACTGCCATTCTCATAATGATGGCCAGTGTGTGGTTCAGTGGCTCCCATTAATGATCCCTCGCTCTTCTGGAGAGAAGTCTTGTTTAAGATCTGGTTATCACACAACGGCAGCTCTGTAACTTTCACTAATGATCCGTCACTCACATTTGTTTCGCCACCAGTGGTCATACAAACCACATATACCTAAATATAAAGGGCCTGATTACAACTTTGGAGGACGGTGTTAAACCGTCCCAAAAGTGGCGGATATACCACCTACCGTATTACGAGTCCATTATATCCTATGGAACTCGTAATACGGTAGGTGGTATATCCGTCACTTTTGCGACGGTTTAACACCGTCCTCCAAAGTTGTAATCAGGCCCAAAGTGTTTAGTTTAGAACTGGTCTTTGTTTATACAAAAGTAAAAGGAATTTAATCTTCCTAAAGTTTTGTGTTTTGTGTTGTGTATAAGGATGTGTGTGTGGAAAAACAGTATGTTTGCCGTTTCTCACTGACTGGGTGGTGGTGATGGCGGTTGATGGGAGGGAGAACTTGTAGAACTCGGTAAGTGGATAAAATGAACCCAGTGGAATGCACTGGTTGTTTTTGCCTTTGTCTATTGACAATATTTCTGTTTTTTTATGTGTATATTTTATTGCTGAACTGCTTTATGTGTGACGTTGGCATTTGAGAATGCTTTGTGCTTTGTGGTTCCCGCAACATACAAGTCATTTCCAGATGATTTAGAATACTGCTGTTAATCATATTTTTGGTTGGACGAGGTCTCAACTGCATCTTAATTGTGAATTCTGTGCTCACGAGGCAGAGCATTCTTTTTATATCTATGCATTCACCTCCTGAAATAGGTTTTCCTTTTTTAGCATAGACAAGCCCCAGTATCAATTGTGCCCCTTTAACTCTGAATCCAGAATTGTTCTTGCAATGCTTAGGCTCCAGAAATATAAAACAGGTGGTCACCTTTCGAGTTTAGCTCCTAAGAACTGGAATTATTCGCTTCTCAACACTCAATCTTTATCTAATTCTCAAGCCTTTATAAATCTATTAAAACCAAACTTTTAAATAGTTGTTTCTTCTATCAGTAATTTCTCCATCATGCACCAATTTAGGCCTGGCACTATTAGGGATTTGGTTGAATGATGCTTTAATATAAAACATACAAAGATACATTTACATGAAATTAACCTAGCTTGCATTCATTTACATAGGCAGTTGTGAGCCAGCAAATCTCCCAAGGACCCAACTCGATGTTAAGACACCTCTGGGGAAGTGCAACCATGATGGGTGCATGTGATGATCGAAAACAGCATCACTTCTCCTGCGTCAGGACTTGTGAGATAAATATAGTGCACTGCAAGCATTAACCCTGAGAGTCGCAGCTCACATTTTCCTACTTTCACTTCTTGTGCTTTTGGAAATGGTTCCTGGACTCTCGCACTGAGTAATATGAAATCATACCAAAATATGACCCAACACCATATTCAACTATGAAGAGTCTCCAGTGTGTGCTTGTTAATTTGGTTCTTCTTGCAGGGCTACTGTCTCAAAGTCGGGTGTATTTTTGTGGACGACCATAACAGGTCTCCTGCTTCAGTCAGAGTGCGTTGAGTTTATGGGCTTTATCACTATCCCCAAAGTTAGCAGAAAATACCCTTACGCATCTTAGGATCGTCAATGATAATCATAAACACTCAAATAATTCCCTGCAGCGTGCCTGAATTCTGGAAATCCTTTTGATATGGTTATTTCATGGAATAAAAAAGCATCTGAAGAAAGTCTTTTGTCGATAAGTCTTATACAGATATCTGTGGGATATAGGCTGTGAGAGGCTTCATTTGCTCTGACTGTCCAGATAAATCTTTTTAATCCATATTCATCGAACTGCTTTGCAGCATACATGTGCAGAGGAAAAAAGCCTGTTTTGGCTTACATTAACCACAGATAGCAAAGCTGAAAAACAAGCTTGCCCCTTTAAGAGTGTTGGATGCGCCCCTTCCACAACACACTGTACTGGCAGCTGCCTTTCTGATCAAGTTTGTTTTTGCGGCTTGTGAGAGAAGGATTTCAGCACATCTCTGAGGCTATTTTGCCTTTCAAACCAGATATTTTCCTGTCTGGAATTCAATTTTCTAAGCTTTCATAAAGGCCTTATCCCCTACTGTTTAGTGAACTCATTTGTTTTAGATTCTGACTGGCTTTCCAACCATCATGACTTCTCTTTTCTCAAAGTGGATGGAATGTGGAAGGAAGAAGGCTGTAATTGATGGACTTAAAGTGTGCATAGTTTGCTTGCTTGCCTCTCAAATTCTCTCCAGGAATGTGATATCTGTAAAAATATGTCAGAAAGAACTCTAAAGACAGATAACACTGAGAGGCATGTTACAAGATATGAGAGTTGAGGAAGAGAGAAAGAAAATAATAAAATAGACAGATCAGGTTCACAATCTGCATCACACTCTCTGTCAAAAGGTACAGAGGTCGGTCAAAAGAGAAAAGAAATTAAAAAAAACATAATCATCCTCAACGTCAACATAGACCAATGTCAAGATCATTGACAGTGACATGAAGCCCATCAAGGCCGACCTGTTCGCTGTCCAGACAGGGTCCACCTTGTCGACATTGATGGCATTCAACATCCAGACGACAACGCCGTACATCCCCATTGATGACAAGAGCACAAAGATCACCGTAGGTTCTAAGTCACTGCCAACATCAGAGAGAACACTGTGAACATCGAAGTGTCATCACTCACCGTCGATGAGACCACTGTCAATGCTGAAAGACCACCACTCACCGTCTAGAGTTGAAAATTGCCAACCTCTCGCTCTTAAGTCTCTAAGGTCTGGCCCATATAACCCTCAATGGTACAATCCATATATTCTTCAGCTTCTCAAGTAATAAACTCTTCACCTGTAGGAGGTACTCCATGATATGAAAGAGATAAAGGAAAGAAACATCTGTCTGTCCTGGATTCAGACACACCGTCTCTTGACCCTGAAACCTTGCTGTACAGCTCAGTCACCCCAATAATACCATTTGAGGATCCAATACAATCTCGCCACAGACCTTTAGGCTTATCACCTCAAAATAAGATGTCAAAGGCCACTTCAATGTCACTGATACACAAGTGGAAACCACCTTCTCCACAAACATCTAGAAGTACATCTCCAAGAGCCTCCCTTGAAGAAGTTCAGGATCTCACACTAGGTCCAGATCGCCATGCACATATCTGATCTATCTTCATACGCTCCTACATCACCAGGTCTATCGCCTTTCACAGTGTCGCCAATAGATGACATTATTACCTTTTCATGAGGTACTGGTAGAAGAGCAGCTAAGCTTAACATACGCTGCGAGGCACCTCAGTCATCGGTATCTGTAATTCTGGAAACATTACAATCTAGAGCAGCACCCTCCCCTCTCCTACAATTAGTCCCAGGACTTTTAGAAATATAAGAGAACATGTTTCTCAATCAACAACTCCATGTCTACTGAAGAAATAGAAACCACCACAGAAAGAAACAGAATATCTCAAAATAGTCCTAAAGCCTGATTCAGTGATTGTCGCAGCTGTGAGATGAAAACATCCTTCAGATCCTGAATCAACTGCTGCTCCTGAGAGAGAAAGCAAGAGAATTGGAAAAACGCAAGTGTCACAACACTTCTTGGGAAAAACCTGAGAGAGATGATTAGGTGATTTGTAATTAGTGCTGCAACTTATAAGTATAGCCCTCTTTGGCCAACATATGGACAAAAAGATGCTCCCTATGAAGTGGAAACTGTAAAATCTGTTGGGATGAAAGAAACGTTCTGTAAACAGTACAGTCCAAAAGAACGTTGTTTTTTCAGCACAGTGCAACATCAAAGACGGCCTTAGCAACAAAAGCATGGGCAGGAACAGCAATACAAATGTCAATATCAAAATAAGAAACTGCCACCTCCCAGAAACTCACATTCTAGAGGGAGAAACTCATCTGGCGATTGCCAATGATCCTCTAACGCCCCCTCTGATAGTTAACCACTCCTACGGGGGCGGTGCGCTCGCATATCACATGGAAGAGCGGAAAACAATAACAGACAAATGGGTACTGAACATTACAGAAAAGTGCTACTTCATCTGCTACAAAACCAACGCTTAATTTCTTACTCTTGCTGCTGGTGCAAGAAACCCGTATCCTACGGACCACATAAATCAGTCAAAATTGAATCTTTGCATCAAAGAAACAAGGGAGTTCACTTCAGATGTTTTCTAGTCCCCAAAAATGGCCAAACAACCCAACATCATCCAGTATTAGATCTGTGTTTTCTTAACAAATACATTAAAAAGGAAAACATTCAGAATGTTGGCACTTCACCAATTTTGTCCAAACCACAAAATAAACCATTGTCTCTGCTCCATAGACCTTGAAGATGTGTATAGTCACATTCCCACAGCAAAGCTCGACTGAAAATACCTGTTAATCAACTCAACAAATTTCATTCTTTAAATTACCTGTCATAAAACATTTTCTAGCGGGGCTTAAAAATGTTTTCCCTTCTATTAAAAATGCATCCCCAACTTGGGAGCAAAATCTGGTACTGTCAGAATGAATGGCTTCTACTTTTGAATAAATTCATAAAGCTACTTTGCGGCATCTTTCATGGAAAACTGCTTTCTTGAGTTATCTTCAAGAAAGCTTTAATTGTTTTTCATTTGAATAGGGTGGTTTGAAGAACACTCCCTTTATTTCTGACTAACGTTGTCTCAGAATTTTACATCAATCAGATCATCATTCTACCAACTTTCTTTCCCAACCCCTTTAAATCAGCAGAGAGGGCTCTTCATTAGTTAGATATCAGAAGGGATCTTGTTTTTTTTTATTAATAAAAACAAAGGACATCAAAAATACAAATTAATTCATTATAAACTAGGGTCATATAAGACAAGAAGTGACTACTTCTAAACAATCACTATCTAGTGGCATGCATGTAGTTATGTTACCATTACCGTTCCAAGAAACCAACTATTGCCAGGCAAACCCAGAGCACATTTTAGAAGAGAAAAAGCAGGTACTACTTCCCGAATAACTAATGGCTTCAATTGGACGTCTGCAGAGCTGCAGCATGGAAATCTATTGACACCGTCTGTAAACACTATTGATTAGAATTTGATAATCAAGCAGAAGCTGGATTAGGTCAGGCAAGTCCTATAAACCTTATCAAATAAGGTTCTTTACTGTTTTTTCTGCTGGACTATAATTTACCAGCCACTTCATCAATGAGTTAGCTTTCTATTCTATTATAGCATTTATGACTGTTCTTCTTCGTAGGAATGTTCAATGAATCCATAACTGACCCGCCCTCCTACCCGACTGTTCTTTTAAAGGAGTGTTGTGGGTATGTCTCTATATACATATGTACATAAGTATTTCTACTTTAAGTTTAGGCTTAAAAAGAACTGGGGTGCCTATTACGACCCTGGAGGTCTCCTGACCACCAAGATCGTGGTTGCACCGCCTCCGAAGCGCTGTCCCTTTTTCGATCCGTGGTCGGTTTGAAGGTCCACATGCCAGGACACGGGAACCACCTAAGCCGTTTTTTCTGCGTTTCTTTTTCTGCGATGCGACCCCGAGAGCATATCTCGCGCTCTGGGTCGCACCGCAGCCCCTGACTGCCTCCTGCTTTTCTGTCACTTACCTCTTTTGTTCTTTTTCCTTTCTTCTGTCTTCGTTTCTTCTTTCTTCTTGACCTTCCATTTTTTTTTTTCATAAATCTGTTTATTGTTGTTTTTTTTTTTCCTGTTTAGGTTACATTTCACATCTTTTCATGTTTAGTGATTGTTACTATACAGTATGTTACAACATTTGGTGTTCTTTTTGTTATATTATTTTTAGTACAGCAGTAACACATTTGTACGACATTTACTATATTATGCCACATTGATTGTTCTGTTGTTGATCTCAGTTGAGATTCTCGCTGGGGTAACATTATTTTGTCTCATATGTAGTATGGAGAGCAGATAATATGTTTTTTTTTTTTTGTTAATAAAGATTAATCTCAAAGTGAAGAAGAGTAAATAAAAGGAAGAATATGTGTAACAGTAACATTGGCCAATGTCTACAGCAATTAGTGTGAGTTTCTCTGTTTTCCTGCCGGGTTGGGGGTCAATTGTGATGAGTGAATTTGCAATCGGGGGAGGCCTTTCGTGGAGATCGTTGTTTATGCCCTTCTTGTTTCTCAATGCCTTAGCTTACTTAATTGTGCTGTGCGCTCTATCTCCCTGCGCAGTGTGGTCTTCTCATTTGTGGATGTTCGTTTATTTTAGTCAAGTCCCTCCCCTGTTAGGTGCGGTTCCGTGTTATGTAATTGGAGTAAGAGTCCCTCCCAGTCTATAGAGATCGGGAATTGCCGTAGTCCTAGGGTTTCTTCTTGTTTGAGTGCTAAGTTTTCTGCTCCCGCCCATACCCTGAGCGAGCGTGTCCAGGCCTGTATCGGTGGAGGGTCTGGGGACTTCCACCTTTGGGTCACCAGTCGCTTCGCAACAATTGGTCCCAGGTCTATGAAGCGTGTCTCTGCTCTGTGTTGTTTGCTTCTTGGGAACAATCCTAGGATGCATGTCTCCCATGTAAAGGGTATTTGTTGTGTTGTGCAAGTGATTAGGTTATCAATCACCGCTTTCCAGTAGGCGCTTAGACTAGGGCAGGACCACATCATGTGCAGCATGTCTGCTCCAATCTCATGGCATCTAGGGCAGGCCGCGTCTTGACGGTTAATGTACCTGTTTATGCGTGCCGGTGTAAGGTAAGCTCTGTTCGCAATATAATACTGGATTAGTCTGAATCGGGATTACGTGGTATGTTCAGGTGGCTTGAGATGGCAGATCTCCATTTTGTTATCGCGATGGGCTAACCTGCGTCTGTTTCCCATGTCATACGTAATGTATCATTTTGGGGGGCCGTTTGGATTCTCAGAGCATCCGCCAGCCAGCTGACCTGGTGCTGGCTGCAGCCCACCGCCTGAAGGTACTGGACCAGCAGGTGGGTAGGCAGAACCATTGTGATATCTCCTCACTTGGAGCTCAAAGACCTCACCAGTGAGCAGTATAGAAGGAACTGGCCAGGGGGGAGCCCCCAGTGCCAGGGCAGGTGCGAATGGGATTGTCGATCCCGTAAGGCGGAGTGATCTATGATAGCATTTGTGGGCTGTTTTGAGGAGCATTTGTCTTGGGGTTCGGGCATGTGTGAGAGGATGAAATATATGCTGTATTTGCTGGAGCGAGTATGGTCCCGTCTCTGTTGCTGTATCTGCCAGTTGTTTACCAGCCAGCCATCTGGATATCCACTGGAGTTGGGCTGCCAGGTAGTAGTGCTCCAGGTTGGGAACCACTAACCCTCCCTTGTCAGTTGGTAGTTACAGTTTTTTCAGGGCTACTCTGCAGCGGCCATTGTTCCATATAAATTCTCTCAACCCTGTTTCCAGTATCTTAAAGAAGCTGGGGGAGACATAGGCCCTCATTCTGACCTTGGCGGGCGGCGGAGGCCGCCCGCCAAAGTCCCGCCGTCAGGTTACCGTTCCGCGGTCGAAAGACCGCGGCGGTAATTCTGACTTTCCCGCTGGGCTGGCGGGCGGTCGCCTTCAGACCGCCAGCCAGCCCAGCGGGAAAGAGGCTTCCACGATGAAGCCGGCTCGGAATCGAGCCGGCGGAGTGGAAGCTGTGCGACGGGTGCAGTTGCACCCGTCGCGTATTTCACTGTCTGCGCAGCAGACAGTGAAATACATGTAGGAGCCCTCTTACGGGGGCCCCTGCAATGCCCATGCCAGTGGCATGGGCACTGCAGGGGCCCCCAGGGGCCCCGCGACCCCCCCTACCGCCATCCGGATCTCGGCGGTCCGACCGCCGGGATCTGGATGGCGGTAGGGGGGGTCGGAATCCCCGCGGCGGTGCAGCAAGCTGCGCCGCCGCGGAGGATTCAATGGGGCCGCGGTACACTGGCGGGACCCCGCCAGTGGTGCCGGTCCGACCGCGGCTTTACCGCCGCGGTCGGAATCCCCATTGGAGCACCGCCGGCCTGTCGGCGGTGCTCCCGCGGTCCTCCGCCCTGGCGGTCAAAGACCGCCAGGGTCAGAATGACCACCATAATGTGGTAGGTTAGTGAAGAAGTATAGTAGTCGTGGGAGTACCACCATTTTGAGGAGCGCTATTCTACCCGCCACTGATAGTGGTAGCGTGTTTGGTTGCCATGGGACTGGACTTACAGCTAGGGTGAGTCTCGGGTCTGGTAGGGTTGGGTAGAATGGGAAGAGGCCTGACTTGGACCAGTTAACCTTAAGTCCTGACACCTGCGCGAAGTGCCGCAAGAGCGAGCCAGCCCTTTGTGGAATCTGTGTGATGTCTCTAAAATATAGCAAGAGGTCGTCAGCGTAGAGCGACACTATGTGTAGGCCGTCTCCCGGGGTATTCCCCAGTTGGATCCCTCCTCGCGCAGGGCGGCCGCTAGGGGCTCCACTGCGAGTGAGAATAGTAATGTGATAGGGGGCAACCTTGTCTTGTGCCTCTACCTACCCGGACTGGTTCTGATATCGCGGAGCCCAGACCCATTCTTATCGTTGGTCAGGTGTATAGTAGTTTAATAAGGCGAGGGAAAGATGGTCCCATGCCCTATTTTTGCAGCACTTTGAAAAAGTAGGGCCATTCCAGGGAGTCGAAGGCTTTCTCCAGGTCGAAGACCAGGCAACCCGCTTGAGGCCAGGCCCGCTTAGCATATTCCAGAACCCGGAATAGTCTCCTGATATTCTGGGAGGTGTCTCTGGCTGGTACAAATCCGTTTTGATCGGGATGTATCAGTTCCGCCACACTTGGCACCAGTCTTGTCGCTAATATCTTAGCTAATATTTTATAATCAGTATTTAGCATTGCTAGCGGCCTGTAGGAGCCCATGTCTATTGGGTCTCTACCAGGCTTGGGAAGAGAGACCAGTAATGCCTCCCTTTGTGTGTCCGATAAGTGGCCCTCTTGTTCGGTTGTTTCGTATA
This sequence comes from Pleurodeles waltl, assembly GCF_031143425.1. Classification (NCBI taxonomy): domain Eukaryota; kingdom Metazoa; phylum Chordata; class Amphibia; order Caudata; family Salamandridae; genus Pleurodeles; species Pleurodeles waltl. Next base: position 13,166,754 of record NC_090442.1, read on the forward strand.
CCTGAAGTAGCTTGGGCGCTAAGTGCACCGCAAATGCTTTGTAAAAGTCGACTGGTGGCCCATCTGGGCCTGGTGTTTTACCTGAGTTGAGATCTTTGATACTGGCTTTGATCTCCTCAAGGTCCAGAGGTGCCTCGAGGGTTTCGATCTGGTCGCTTTCTAGGTTTGGGAGTTTCACTTTGGTAAGAAATTCCGCACTGGGGTCTTCTCCAGGGGTTGCCTTTGAGGTGTAGAGCGCCGTATAGTGTTTTATAAATTCAGTTTGTATCTCTGCGGGTGTGTATACTATCTCCCCTGTTTGTGAGCGAATTTCCATTATCGGTTTTCTCTCACAGTCCCGTTGTATCAGCCAGGCCAGTAATTTACCTGCTTTATCGGCTGACGCGTGAGTTCTCGCAGAGTGTGCGGTGTAGTTTAGGCATCTCAGACGCTCTAGTAGTGTCTGATGGTCTGTGTGTAGTGCTGCTAGTCTTGCCTTTTCAGCTTGGTCATTAGTGACTTCGTCTTCTGACTGCGGTAGGATCCGCTCTATTCGGGCCAAATCACGTTCAACGGTTTTGCGCATGTTGCATTGAGCTCCTAGGCAGTGTCCTCAGATAAAAACTTTGAATGCGTCTGTGCTGCTTTACTCTTCAGAATATCAAAACTATGCACTTCAGGATATTTTAAGGCACAATGTAAAGCAATCACTCTCAAACACCTTCGTAAGTAGAATAATCAAGTTTATTTAAGGGGCAAGTTCTCAGCTAGCAAAACTAAACCACACTAATATATATATATATATATATATATATATATATATACATCAGGAGAATAACATGAGAATAATGATAAAGATATAAGCACTCTGTGAATAATTGCAAGAGTAAGTGCATATAATACAAGCACACACAATATGCCTCAATGCTCAATAGCATGAAAATGACTGCAAGAATAAGTGCATATTACGCGCGCACACACAATATACTTCAATGCTCAATAGCATGAAAATGACTGCAAGAATAAGTACATATTATGCGCGCACACACAATACACTTAATACATTGAAAAGCTTCACCGAAAAGAGCGTCTGCATCCCTCCGCCGTACACAAAGCTGGGGAACCCAAATCAGCTAGCACAGGGAGCCTCTGTTCGGGACAATCAGTCCTCCTGGCGTTGCGTCCAACCCAGAAGAGAGTTCCTAAACCAGCCCATCCAGGCCCCCAACTTTTATAGTATTTACTAACGCCCAGGAGTCTTTTCTAGAAAAAGACCCCCTCCTTTACAAATTGTGCAATCGGCGGTACCTTGTTCACCCTTCGAGACGTCTCCTCAGAACGGGCCAAGTTCCCAGGAGAGGACTCCAAGGTGAAGCTTGCATTCCTCCTTGTGTACAGGCAGCTTGCATTCCTCCTTGTGTACAGGCGCATCCCCCCTGTTGTTCTAACTGATAGCTCGTGGAATGTAAATAGCGCCCTTCGTACCAGGCAGATGGAGCGAAATTGAGCAGAAAAACACCCCACCCTTCAGCTTGCCGAAGCTTGTGGAAAAACACAGAACAGTGCCTTACGCACCGAACCAGACTCGACAAAATGGAGTCGTGAACCAAAATGGAAGCGAAGGCCAATGAAAGCAGAGGCCAATGGTCCACACTCTGCACCACTGTTTACCTTGCACGTAGTGCTGCCACATGCACGTAGTGCATGTAGCAATACAGCGTCCCATTCAATTAATCCTGAGGTAGCCGTGCCTTCATTATGTTCAAAGTACTCTAAAATTGCAGTACTTAATGATGCTCTGAAATCAGCATCTTCTAATAGTTCTGGCCTCAGCTTCCACGTGGGGATGGGTGAGTAGGGAGATTTCCAGCACAACTGCGCTATTAAGGGGTTATGATCTGAGTGCGTGCGCCCCATGTATACTGGGTTCTCTACCACTGTGGCAAGGTTCGCGGTGCAGAATATGTAATCTAGGCGTACATGTAGGGAGTGCGGGCGGAGTAGAAGTAGTAAGTTCTGTCTTCTCTGTGCTTCTGTCGCCATATATCTATTAATTGCCATTGTTGAGTCCAGTTTGCCAGGCCTTGCGAAGCAGCCACCACTGGGGATGTTGGTAGCGGGGGGAAGGAGCGATCTAGTTCTATGTCCTGCACGCAATTGAAGTCTCCTCCTAGTATCCACGGGAGTGTGCTCCAATGTGCTAGGTGGCGCAATAGGGTGTGTAGAAAGGTAATTTGGTCTGTGTTTGAGGCCTATATGGATCCCAATATAACTGTGCGCCCTGCTAATTTCCCTCTGACAAGTACATATCTACCCTGTGGGTCTATGATCTGTTCTTCCGCCGCGAAGGGGGTGCCTGCCCTAATCCAGATGAGCGCACCCCTGGCATACGCAGAACATCCTGTCTCATATAATTGTCCTCGCCAACGCTGGCGTAGTCAGGGGATTTCCTGGTCTATTAGGTGTGTCTCTTGTAGGAACACCAGTTGAATTGAGTGTCTTTTAAGGTAGGAGTAGATGGCATATCGGCGCTTGGGGGTATGTGTGAGAAAGTAGCCTCTTTCTAGCCTTGTTACCCCCACTTTAGGCCTGTTTGTGAGTGTATGTCAGGGTGTTTTCACTGTCTCACTGGGATCCTGCCAGCCAGGGCCCAGTGCTCATAGTGAAAACCCTATGTTTTCAGTATGTTTGTTATGTGTCACTGGGACCCTGCTAGTCAGGACCCCAGTGCTCATAAGGTTGTGGCCTATATGTATGTGTTCCCTGTGTGGTGCCTAACTGTCTCACTGAGGCTCTGCTAACCAGAACCTCAGTGGTTATGCTCTCTCTGTACAAATTGTCACTAACAGGCTAGTGACCAATTTTACCAATTTACATTGGCTTTCTGGAACACCCTTATAATTCCCTAGTATATGGTACTGAGGTACCCATGGTATTGGGGTTCCAGGAGATCCCTATGGGCTGCAGCATTTCTTTTGCCACCCATAGGGAGCTCTGACAATTCTTACACAGGCCTGCCACTGCAGCCTGAGTGAAATAACGTCCACGTTATTTCACAGCCATTTTACACTGCACTTAAGTAACTTATAAGTCACCTATATGTCTAACCTTTACCTGGTAAAGGTTAGGTGCAAAGTTACTTAGTGTGAGGGCACCCTGGCACTAGCCAAGGTGCCCCCACATTGTTCAGGGCCAATTCCCTGAACATTGTGAGTGCGGGGACACCATTACACGCGTGCACTACATATAGGTCACTACCTATATGTAGCTTCACAATGGTAACTCCGAATATGGCCATGTAACATGTCTAAGATCATGGAATTGCCCCCTCTATGCCATCCTAGCATTATTGGGACAATTCCATGATCCCAGTGGTCTGTAGCACAGACCCTGGTACTGCCAAACTGCCTTTCCTGGGGTTTCGCTGCTGCTGCTGCCAACCCCTCAGACAGGTTTCTGCCCCCCTGGGGTCAAGCCAGGCTTGTCCCAGGATGGCAGAACAAAGGACTTCCTCTGAGAAAGGGTGTTACACCCTCTCCCTTTGGAAAATGGTGTGAAGGCAGGGGAGGAGTAGCCTCCCCCAGCCTCTGGAAATGCTTTCTTGGGCACAGATGTGCCCAATTCTGCATAAGCCAGTCTACACCGGTTCAGGGACCCCTTAGCCCCTGCTCTGGCGTGAAACTGGACAAAGGAAAGGGGAGTTACCACTCCCCTGACCTGCACCTCCCCTGGGAGGTGTCCAGAGCTCCTCCAGTGTGCTCCAGACCTCTGCCATCTTGGAAACAGAGGTGCTGCTGGCACACTGGACTGCTCTGAGTGGCCAGTGCCACCAGGTGACGTCAGAGACTCCTTGTGATAGGCTCCTTCAGGTGTTAGTAGCCTCTCCTCTCTCCTAGGTAGCCAAACCCTCTTTTCTGGCTATTTAGGGTCTCTGTCTCTGGGGAAACTTTAGATAACGAATGCAAGAGCTCATCCGAGTTCCTCTGCATCTCTCTCTTCACCTTCTGATAAGGAATCGACTGCTGACCGCGCTGGAAGCCTGCAAACCTGCAACATAGTAGCAAAGACGACTACTGCAACTCTGTAACGCTGATCCTGCCGCCTTCTCGACTGTTTTCCTGCTTGTGCATGCTGTGGGGGTAGTCTGCCTCCTCTCTGCACCAGAAGCTCCGAAGAAATCTCCCGTGGGTCGACAGAATCTTCCCCCTGCAACCGCAGGCACCAAAAAGCTGCATTACCGGTCCCTTGGGTCTCCTCTCAGCACGACGAGCGAGGACCCTTGAATCCAGCAACTCTGTCCAAGAGACTGCCACAATCCAGTGGCTCTTCAGTCCGAGTTTGGTGGAGGTAAGTCCTTGCCTCCCCACTCCAGACTGCATTGTTGGTAACCGCGACTTTTGCAACTTCTCCGGCCCCTGTGCACTTCCGGCGGAAATCCTTTGTGCACAGCCAAGCCTGGGTCCACGGCACTCTAACCTGCATTGCACGACTTTCTAAGTTGGTCTCCGGCGACGTGGGACTCCTTTGTGCAACTTCGGCGAGCACCGTTTCACGCATCCTCGTAGTGCCTGTTTCTGGCACTTCTCCGGGTGCTACCTGCTTCAGTGAGGGCTCCTTGTCTTGCTCGACGTCCCCTCTCTCTGCAGGTCCAATTTGCGACCTCCTGGTCCCTCCTGGGCCTCAGCAGCGTCCAAAAACGCCAACCGCACGATTTGCAGCTAGCAAGGCTTGTTGGCGTCCTTTCGGCGGGAAAACACTTCTGCACGACTCTCCAAGGCGAGAGGGATCCGTCCACCAAAGGGGAAGTGTAGGAAAGTACCATCTTGCCTGGCATGTTACCCCCATTTTTCACTGTATATATGTTGCTTTAGTTGTATGTGTCACTGGGACCCTGGTAACCCAGGGCCCCAGTGCTCATAAGTGTGCCTGAATGTGTTACCTGTGTAGTGACTAACTGTCTCACTGAGGCTCTGCTAATCAGAACCTCAGTGGTTATGCTTTCTCATTTCTTTCTAAATTGTCACTAACAGGCTAGTGACCATTTTTTCCAATTTACATTGGCTTACTGGAACACCCTTATAATTCCCTAGTATATGGTACTGAGGTACCCAGGGTATTGGGGTTCCAGGAGATCCCTATGGGCTGCAGCATTTCTTTTGCCACCCATAGGGAGCTCTGACAATTTTTACACAGGCCTGCCACTGCAGCCTGAGTGAAATAACGTCCACGTTATTTCACAGCCATTTTACACTGCACTTAAGTAACTTATAAGTCACCTATATGTCTAACCTTTACCTGGTAAAGGTTAGGTGCAAAGTTACTTAGTGTGAGGGCACCCTGGCACTAGCCAAGGTGCCCCCACATTGTTCAGAGCCAATTCACTGAACTCTGTGAGTGCGGGGACACCATTACACGCGTGCACTACATATAGGTCACTACCTATATGTAGCTTCACCATGGTAACTCCGAATATGGCCATGGAACATGTCTATGATCATGGAATTGCCCCCTCTATGCCATCCTGGCATTGTTGGTACAATTCCATGATCCCAGTGGTCTGTAGCACAGACCCTGGTACTGCCAGACTGCCCTTCCTGGGGTTTCTCTGCAGCTGCTGCTGCTGCCAACCCCTCAGACAGGCAGCTGCCCTCCTGGGGTCCAGCCAGGCCTGGCCCAGGATGGCAGAACAAAGAACTTCCTCTGAGAGAGGGTGTGACACCCTCTCCCTTTGGAAAATGGTGTGAAGGCAGGGGAGGAGTAGCCTCCCCCAGCCTCTGGAAATGCTTTGTTGGGCACAGATGTGCCCAATTCTGCATAAGCCAGTCTACACCGGTTCAGGGACCCCTTAGCCCCTGCTCTGGCGCGAAACTGGACAAAGGAAAGGGGAGTGACCACTCCCCTGACCTGCACCTCCCCTGGGAGGTGTCCAGAGCTCCTCCAGTGTGCTCCAGACCTCTGCCATCTTGGAAACAGAGGTGCTGCTGGCACACTGGACTGCTCTGAGTGGCCAGTGCCACCAGGTGACGTCAGAGACTCCTTGTGATAGGCTCCTTCAGGTGTTAGTAGCCTTTCCTCTCTCCTAGGTAGCCAAACCCTCTTTTCTGGCTATTTAGGGTCTCTGTCTCTGGGGAAACTTCAGATAACGAATGCATGAGCTCAGCCGAGTTCCTCTGCATCTCCCTCTTCACCTTCTGATAAGGAATCGACCGCTGACCGCGCTGGAAGCCTGCAAACCTGCAACATAGTAGCAAAGACGACTACTGCAACTCTGTAACGCTGATCCTGCCGCCTTCTCGACTGTTTTCCTGCTTGTGCATGCTGTGGGGGTAGTCTGCCTCCTCTCTGCACCAGAAGCTCCGAAGAAATCTCCCGTGGGTCGACGGAATCTTCCCCCTGCAACCGCAGGCACCAAAAAGCTGCATTACCGGTCCCTTGGGTCTCCTCTCAGCACGACGAGCGAGGTCCCTCGAATCCAGCGACACCGTCCAAGTGACCCCCACAGTCCAGTGACTCTTCAGCCCAAGTTTGGTGGAGGTAAGTCCTTGCCTCACCTCGCTGGGCTGCATTGCTGGGAACCGCGACTTTGCAAGCTACTCCGACCCCTGTGCACTTCCGGCGGAAATCCTTCGTGCACAGCCAAGCCTGGGTCCACGGCACTCTAACCTGCATTGCACGACTTTCTAAGTTGGTCTCCGGCGACGTGGGACTCCTTTGTGCAACTTCGGCGAGCACCGTTTCACGCATCCTCGTAGTGCCGGTTTCTGGCACTTCTCCGGGTGCTACCTGCTTCAGTGAGGGCTCTTTGTCTTGCTCGACGTCCCCTCTCTCTGCAGGTCCAATTTGCGACCTTCTGGTCCCTCCTGGGCCCCAGCAGCGTCCAAAAACGCCAAACGCACGATTTGCGTGTAGCAAGGCTTGTTGGCGTCCATCCGGTGGGAAAACACTTCTGCACGACTCTCCAAGGCGTGGTGGATCCATCCTCCAAAGGGGAAGTCTCTAGCCCTTGTCGTTCCTGCAGTATTCACAGTTCTTCAGCCTAGTAAGAGCTTCTTTGCACCAACCGCTGGCATTTCTTGGGCATCTGCCCATCTCCGAGCTGCTTGTGACTTTTGGACTTGGTCCCCTTGTTCCACAGGTACCCTCAGACAGGAATCCATCGTTGTTGCATTGCTGATTTGTGTTTTCCTTGCATTCTCCCTCTAACACGACTATTTTGTCCTTAGGGGAACTTTAGTGCACTTTGCACTCACTTTTCAGGGTCTTGGGGAGGGTTATTTTTCTAACTCTCACTGTTTTCTAATAGTCCCAGCGACCCTCTACAAGGTCACATAGGTTTGGGGTCCATTCGTGGTTCGCATTTCACTTCTGGAGTATATGGTTTGTGTTGCCCCTATCCCTATGTTTCCCCATTGCATCCTATTGTAACTATACATTGTTTGCACTGTTTTCTAAGACTATACTGCATATTTTTGCTATTGTGTATATATATCTTGTGTATATTTCCTATCCTCTCACTGAGGGTACACTCTAAGATACTTTGGCATATTGTCATAAAAATAAAGTACCTTTATTTTTAGTATAACTGTGTATTGTGTTTTCTTATGATATTGTGCATATGACACTAAGTGGTACTGTAGTAGCTTCACACGTCTCCTAGTTCAGCCTGAGCTGCTTTGCTAAGCTACCATTATCTATCAGCCTAAGCTGCTAGACACCCTATACACTAATAAGGGATAACTGGGCCTGGTGCAAGGTGCAAGTACCCCTTGGTACTCACTACAAGCCAGTCCAGCCTCCTACATTGGTTGTGCAGCGGTGGGATAAGTGCTTTGAGACTACTTACCACTCTTGTCATTGTACTTTTCATAAGAGAAAAATATACAAAACAAGGTCAGTGTATATACACATAGCCAAAAAGTTTTGCATTTCCTCTTTTCACTCTTTTCTAAGTGCTGAAAAGTACTTCTAAACTTTCAAAAAGTTCTTAAAAGTTTAAAAAGTTTTTTTTCTGTCTTTCCAAAAAGTTCTGAAAACTTTTTTCTCTTTGTCTATCACTTTAACTCTCTCTATAAATGTCTGGCACAGGCCAAAAAGTTGAACTGTCCAAACTTGCATATGATCACCTTAGCTGGAAAGGAGCAAGGAGTCTCTGCATAGAGAGAGGTTTGAGTGTAGGGAAGAATCCTTCCTTAGAACTGTTAATTAATATGCTTAGAGTACAGGATAAGGCCATAAGTGCCCAATCTGTAGAAAAAGTAGCTAATGGTTCTCAATCTGATCCAGGGACTCCCCCAGGAAAAGGTTCAGGAAAGAAACTTCTCAGCCTGCCCATTACTAGACAGTCTAGCATAGTTGGTACAGAGGTTGAATCACATCATACTGATGATGTGCTCTCACATTATGCTGGTAGCCAAGCTGTTAGGGTGCCCCTTGTAAGGGACAGGTCTCCTTCTGTTCATTCCCATCATACCTCTGTATCTAGAAATGTCCCTCCCACCCACCCTGATGACAGATTGTTAGAAAGGGAGCTCAATAGATTGAGAGTGGAGCAAACCAGACTGAAGCTCAAGAAGCAACAGCTGGATTTGGATAGACAGTCTTTAGAAATAGAGAGGGAAAGACAGAAGATGGGTTTAGATACCCATGGTGGCAGCAGCAGTATTCCCCATAGTCATCCTGCAAAAGAGCATGATTCCAGGAATCTGCACAAGATAGTTCCCCCTTATAAGGAGGGGGATGACATTAACAAGTGGTTTGCTGCACTTGAGAGGGCCTGTGCTGTACAGGATGTCCCTCAAAAGCAGTGGGCTGCTATCCTATGGCTATCATTCACTGGAAAAGGTAGGGATAGGCTCCTTACTGTAAAAGAAAATGATGCTAATAATTTCCAAGTTCTTAAGAATGCACTCCTGGATGGTTATGGCTTAACCACTGAACAGTACAGGATAAAGTTCAGAGATACCAAAAAGGAGTCTTCACAAGACTGGGTTGATTTCATTGACCAGGCAGTGAAGGCCTTGGAGGGGTGGTTACATGGCAGTAAAGTTACTGATTATGACAGCCTGTATAACTTGATCCTGAGAGAGCATATTCTTAATAATTGTGTGTCTGATTTGTTGCACCAGTACTTGGTGGACTCTGATCTGACCTCTCCCCAAGAATTGGGAAAGAAGGCAGACAAATGGGTCAGAACAAGAGTGAACAGAAAAGTTCATACAGGGGGTGACAAAGATGGCAACAAAAAGAAGGATGGTAAGTCTTCTGACAAGGGTGGGGACAAATCTAAAAATGAGTCTTCATCAGGCCCACAAAAACACTCTGGTGGGGGTGGTGGGTCCAAATCCTCCTTTAATCAGAACAAGGAAAAGAAACCATGGTGCTATTTATGTAAGATAAAAGGCCATTGGACAACAGATCCCAGTTGTCCAAAGAAAGGCACCACAGCTCCTACCACTACAACCCCTACTGCTACACCTAGTGTCCCTACTAATAGCAGTGGTGGTGGGAGCAAACCTACTAATAGCCAATCCAAGGGAGTAGCTGGGCTCACTTTTGGTAATTTAGTTGGGGTTGGTCTAATTAGGGAGACCACAGAGGCTACTTTAGTCTCTGAAGGGGCTATTGACTTAGCCACTTTGGTTGCTTGCCCCCATAACTTGGAGAAGTACAAGCAACTAACCCTAATAAATGGTGTTGAGGTCCAGGCCTACAGGGACACAGGTGCCAGTGTCACAATGGTGATTGAGAAACTGGTGCACCCTGAACAACACATACTTGGACACCAGTACCAAGTAACCGATGCTCACAACATAACACAAAGCCACCCCATGGCTGTTGTAAATCTCAACTGGGGGGGGGTATCTGGTCCAAAGAAAGTTGTGGTAGCTTCAGATTTACCTGTAGACTGTCTATTAGGGAACGATTTGGAGACATCAGCTTGGTCAGATGTGGAGTTGGAGGCCCATGCAGCAATGCTGGGCATCCCAGGGCATATTTTTGCTTTGACAAGGGCTCAGGCCAAAAAGCAAAAAGGACAGGGAAGCTTGGATCCTGGAACAATGGACCAAGTGCTCCCTAAAGCTAGGGCTAGTAGAAGCAAACCACTTCCTACTATCCCTCCCTCTACAGTGGATTCTACTTCTGAGGAAGAAGAATTCCCTCCCTGTGCAGAACCTACACCAGAGGAGCTGGAAGCAGACACTGCTGAGCTTTTGGGTGAAGGGGGGCCTGCCAGAGAGGAGCTGAGTGTGGCACAGCAAACCTGTCCCACATTAGAGGGTCTCAGACAGCAAGCTGTCAAACAGGCTAATGGGGATGTCAGTGACTCACACAGAGTTTACTGGGAGGACAACCTCTTGTACACTGAGCATAGGGATCCTAAACCTGGAGCAGCCAGGAGATTAGTGATTCCTCAGGAGTACAGAAAGTTCCTCCTAACACTGGCACATGACATTCCCTTAGCTGGGCACCTGGGTCAAATGAAAACTTGGGACAGATTGGTACCATTGTTTCATTGGCCTAGGATGTCTGAGGACACAAAAGAATTTTGTAAGTCCTGTGAAACCTGTCAAGCCAGTGGCAAGACAGGTGGCACTCCAAAGGCACCCCTTATCCCACTGCCTGTGGTTGGGGTTCCCTTTGAAAGGGTAGGGGTTGACATAGTTGGCCCCCTTGACCCTCCTACTGCTTCAGGCAATAGGTTTATCTTGGTGGTAGTGGACCATGCCACAAGATATCCTGAAGCTATTCCTTTAAGGACCACTACAGCTCCTGCAGTGGCAAAGGCCCTCCTGGGAATATTTTCCAGGGTGGGCTTCCCAAAGGAAGTAGTATCAGACAGGGGAAGCAATTTCATGTCTGCATACTTAAAGGCCATGTGGAAGGAGTGTGGTGTAACTTACAAGTTCACAACACCCTATCATCCACAAACAAATGGACTGGTGGAGAGATTTAATAAAACTCTCAAAGGCATGATTATGGGACTCCCTGAAAAACTCCGCAGGAGATGGGATATCCTTCTACCATGCCTCCTTTTTGCCTACAGGGAGGTACCCCAGAAAGGAGTGGGCTTCAGCCCCTTTGAACTTCTTTTTGGACACCCTGTTAGGGGTCCACTCACACTTGTAAAGGAGGGTTGGGAACAACCTTTAAAAGCTCCTAAGCAGGATATTGTGGATTATGTACTGGGCCTCAGATCAAGGATGGCTGAGTACATGAAAAAGGCCAGTAAAAACCTTCAGGCCAGCCAAGAGCTCCAGAAGCAATGGCATGATCAGAAGGCTGTTTTGGTTCAGTACCAACCGGGGCAGAAAGTGTGGGTCTTGGAGCCTGTGGCCCCAAGAGCACTCCAAGATAAATGGAGTGGTCCACACACAATTGTTGAAAAGAAGGGTGAAGTCACCTACTTGGTTGACTTAGGCACTGCCAGGAGTCCCCTTAGGGTGCTCCATGTCAACCGCCTGAAACCCTACTATGACAGGGCTGATCTCACCCTGCTCATGGCAACAGATGAGGGACAGGAAGAAGACAGTGATCCTCTACCTGATCTCTTCTCTTCCACAGAACAAGATGCTCTTGTGGAAGGTGTAGTTTTGGCAGATTGTCTTACTGCTGAGCAGAAAGATAATTGCATAAATCTCCTAGGACAATTTTCAGAACTCTTCTCCATTGTGCCAGGCACCACTTCTTGGTGTGAGCACACTATAGATACTGGAGACAGTTTACCTGTCAAAAGTAAGATCTATAGGCAGCCTGACCATGTCAGGGACTGCATAAAGCTAGAAGTTCAGAAAATGTTGGAACTAGGAGTGGTTGAGCACTCTGACAGTCCATGGGCTTCTCCTGTGGTACTGGTACCAAAACCCAATTCTAAAGATGGAAAGAAGGAAATGAGGTTTTGTGTAGACTATAGAGGTCTCAACTTGGTAACCAAAACTGATGCTCACCCTATACCCAGGGCAGATGAGCTCATAGATACACTGGCATCTGCCAAGTATCTAAGCACTTTTGATTTGACTGCAGGGTATTGGCAGATCAAATTGTCAGAAGATGCTAAATCTAAGACTGCATTTTCTACCATTGGAGGACATTACCAGTTTACTGTAATGCCTTTTGGTTTGAAAAATGCACCTGCCACTTTTCAGAGGTTGGTGAACACAGTCCTGCAAGGGCTGGAAGCTTTCAGTGCAGCATATTTGGATGATATAGCTGTATTTAGCTCCAGCTGGGATGATCACCTGGTCCACCTATGGAAAGTTTTGGAGGCCCTGCAAAAGGCAGGCCTCACTATCAAGGCTTCAAAGTGCCAGATAGGGCAGGGTAAGGTGGTTTATCTGGGACACCTTGTTGGTGGGGAACAGATTGCACCACTTCAGGGGAAAATCCAAACTATTATTGATTGGGTTCCCCCTACCACTCAGACTCAGGTGAGAGCCTTCCTAGGCCTCACTGGGTATTACAGGAGGTTCATTAAGAACTATGGCTCCATTGCAGCCCCTCTTAATGACCTCACATCCAAGAAAATGCCTAAAAAGGTATTATGGACAGCAAACTGTCAGAAAGCTTTTGAGGAGCTGAAGCAGGCCATGTGCTCTGCACCTGTCCTGAAAAGCCCTTGTTACTCTAAAAAATTCTATGTCCAAACTGATGCATCTGAATTAGGAGTAGGGGCAGTCCTATCACAACTTAATTCTGAGGGCCAGGATCAACCTGTTGCTTTTATTAGTAGAAGGTTGACCCCTAGAGAAAAGCGTTGGTCTGCCATTGAGAGGGAGGCCTTTGCTGTGGTCTGGGCTCTGAAGAAGTTGAGGCCATACCTGTTTGGCACTCACTTCATTGTTCAGACAGACCACAAACCTCTACTTTGGCTAAAACAAATGAAAGGTGAAAATCCTAAATTGTTGAGGTGGTCCATATCCCTACAGGGAATGGACTATACAGTGGAACATAGACCTGGGAGTAGCCACTCCAATGCAGATGGACTCTCCAGATATTTCCACTTAGACAATGAAGACTCATCAGGTAATGGCTAGTCTGATTGTCCTTCGTTTGGGGGGGGGTTGTGTAGGAAAGTACCATCTTGCCTGGCATGTTACCCCCATTTTTCACTGTATATATGTTGTTTTAGTTGTATGTGTCACTGGGACCCTGGTAACCCAGGGCCCCAGTGCTCATAAGTGTGCCTGAATGTGTTACCTGTGTAGTGGCTAACTGTCTCACTGAGGCTCTGCTAATCAGAACCTCAGTGGTTATGCTCTCTCATTTCTTTCTAAATTGTCACTAACAGGCTAGTGACCATTTTTTCCAATTTACATTGGCTTACTGGAACACCCTTATAATTCCCTAGTATATGGTACTGAGGTACCCAGGGTATTGGGGTTCCAGGAGATCCCTATGGGCTGCAGCATTTCTTTTGCCACCCATAGGGAGCTCTGACAATTTTTACACAGGCCTGCCACTGCAGCCTGAGTGAAATAACGTCCACGTTATTTCACAGCCATTTTACACTGCACTTAAGTAACTTATAAGTCACCTATATGTCTAACCTTTACCTGGTAAAGGTTAGGTGCAAAGTTACTTAGTGTGAGGGCACCCTGGCACTAGCCAAGGTGCCCCCACATTGTTCAGAGCCAATTCACTGAACTCTGTGAGTGCGGGGACACCATTACACGCGTGCACTACATATAGGTCACTACCTATATGTAGCTTCACCATGGAAACTCCGAATATGGCCATGTAACATGTCTATGATCATGGAATTGCCCCCTCTATGCCATCCTGACATTGTTGGTACAATTCCATGATCCCAGTGGTCTGTAGCACAGACCCTGGTACTGCCAGACTGCCCTTCCTGGGGTTTCTCTGCAGCTGCTGCTGCTGCCAACCCCTCAGACAGGCAGCTGCCCTCCTGGGGTCCAGCCAGGCCTGGCCCAGGATGGCAGAACAAAGAACTTCCTCTGAGAGAGGGTGTTACACCCTCTCCCTTTGGAAAATGGTGTGAAGGCAGGGGAGGAGTAGCCTCCCCCAGCCTCTGGAAATGCTTTGTTGGGCACAGATGTGCCCAATTCTGCATAAGCCAGTCTACACCGGTTCAGGGACCCCTTAGCCCCTGCTCTGGCGCGAAACTGGACAAAGGAAAGGGGAGTGACCACTCCCCTGACCTGCACCTCCCCTGGGAGGTGTCCAGAGCTCCTCCAGTGTGCTCCAGACCTCTGCCATCTTGGAAACAGAGGTGCTGCTGGCACACTGGACTGCTCTGAGTGGCCAGTGCCACCAGGTGACGTCAGAGACTCCTTGTGATAGGCTCCTTCAGGTGTTAGTAGCCTTTCCTCTCTCCTAGGTAGCCAAACCCTCTTTTCTGGCTATTTAGGGTCTCTGTCTCTGGGGAAACTTCAGATAACGAATGCATGAGCTCAGCCGAGTTCCTCTGCATCTCCCTCTTCACCTTCTGATAAGGAATCGACCGCTGACCGCGCTGGAAGCCTGCAAACCTGCAACATAGTAGCAAAGACGACTACTGCAACTCTGTAACGCTGATCCTGCCGCCTTCTCGACTGTTTTCCTGCTTGTGCATGCTGTGGGGGTAGTCTGCCTCCTCTCTGCACCAGAAGCTCCGAAGAAATCTCCCGTGGGTCGACGGAATCTTCCCCCTGCAACCGCAGGCACCATAAAGCTGCATTACCGGTCCCTTGGGTCTCCTCTCAGCACGACGAGCGAGGTCCCTCGAATCCAGCAACAACGTCCAAGTGACCCCCACAGTCCAGTGACTCTTCAGCCCAAGTTTGGTGGAGGTAAGTCCTTGCCTCACCTCGCTGGGCTGCATTGCTGGGAACCGCGACTTTGCAAGCTACTCCGGCCCCTGTGCACTTCCGGCGGAAATCCTTCGTGCACAGCCAAGCCTGGGTCCACGGCACTCTAACCTGCATTGCACGACTTTCTAAGTTGGTCTCCGGCGACGTGGGACTCCTTTGTGCAACTTCGGCGAGCACCGTTTCACGCATCCTCGTAGTGCCGGTTTCTGGCACTTCTCCGGGTGCTACCTGCTTCAGTGAGGGCTCTTTGTCTTGCTCGACGTCCCCTCTCTCTGCAGGTCCAATTTGCGACCTTCTGGTCCCTCCTGGTCCCCAGCAGCTTCCAAAAACGCCAAACGCACGATTTGCGTGTAGCAAGGCTTGTTGGCGTCCATCCGGTGGGAAAACACTTCTGCACGACTCTCCAAGGCGTGAGGGATCCATCCTCCAAAGGGGAAGTCTCTAGCCCTTGTCGTTCCTGCAGTATTCACAGTTCTTCAGCCTAGTAAGAGCTTCTTTGCACCAACCGCTGGCATTTCTTGGGCATCTGCCCATCTCCGAGCTGCTTGTGACTTTTGGACTTGGTCCCCTTGTTCCACAGGTACCCTCAGACAGGAATCCATCGTTGTTGCATTGCTGATTTGTGTTTTCCTTGCATTCTCCCTCTAACACGACTATTTTGTCCTTAGGGGAACTTTAGTGCACTTTGCACTCACTTTTCAGGGTCTTCGGGAGGGTTATTTTTCTAACTCTCACTGTTTTCTAATAGTCCCAGCGACCCTCTACAAGGTCACATAGGTTTGGGGTCCATTCGTGGTTCGCATTCCACTTCTGGAGTATATGGTTTGTGTTGCCCCTATCCTATGTTTCCCCATTGCATCCTATTGTAACTGTACATTGTTTGCACTGTTTTCTAAGACTATACTGCATATTTTTGCTATTGTGTATATATATCTTGTGTATATTTCCTATCCTCTCACTGAGGGTACACTCTAAGATACTTTGGCATATTGTCATAAAAATAAAGTACCTTTATTTTTAGTATAACTGTGTATTGTGTTTTCTTATGATATTGTGCATATGACACTAAGTGGTACTGTAGTAGCTTCACACGTCTCCTAGTTCAGCCTGAGCTGCTTTGCTAAGCTACCATTATCTATCAGCCTAAGCTGCTAGACACCCTATACACTAATAAGGGATAACTGGCCCTGGTGCAAGGTGCAAGTACCCCTTGGTACTCACTACAAGCCAGTCCAGCCTCCTACAGGAAGTCTCTAGCCCTTTTCGTTCCTGCAGAAACCTTTGCTTCTTCTGTCCAGTCGAAGCTTCTTTGCACCCGCAGCTGGCATTTCCTGGGCATTTGCCCATCTCCGACTTGCTTGTGACTTTTGGACTTGGTCCCCTTGTTCCACAGGTACCCTAGATTGGAAATCCACAGTTGTTGCATTGTTGGTTTGTGTCTTTCCTGCATTATTCCTCTATCACGACTTCTTTGTCTTTTGGGGAACTTCAGTGCACTTTGCACTCACTTTTCAGGGTCTTGGGGAGGGCTATTTTTATAACTCTCACTATTTTCTAATAGTCCCAGCGACCCTCTACAAGGTCACATAGGTTTGGGGTCCATTTGTGGTTCACATTCCACTTTTGGAGTATATGGTTTGTGTTGCCCCTATCCCTATGTGTCCCCATTGCATCCTATTGTAACTATACATTGTTTGCACTGTTTTCTAAGACTATACTGCATATTTTTGGTATTGTGTACATATAACTTGTGTATAATTGCTATCCTCATACTGAGGGTACTCACTGAGATACTTTGGCATATTGTCATAAAAATAAAGTACCTTTATTTTTAGTATATCTGTGTATTGTGTTTTCTTATGATATTGTGCAAGTGACACTAGTGGTACTGTAGTAGCTTCACACGTCTCCTAGTTCAGCCTAAGCTGCTCTGCTAAGCTACCATTATCTATCAGCCTAAGCTGCTAGACACCCTATACACTAATAAGGGATAACTGGGCCTGGTGCCAGGTGCAAGTACCCCTTGGTACTCACTACAAGCCAGTCCAGCCTCCTACATTGGTTGTGCAGCGGTGGGATAAGTGCTTGAGACTACTTACCACTCTTGTCATTGTACTTTTCATAAGAGAAAAATATACAAAACAAGTTCAGTTTGTGTACACATAGCTAAAAAGTTTTGCATTTCCTCTTTTCACTGTTTTCTAAGTGCTGAAAAGTACTTCTAAACTTTCAAAAAGTTCTTAAAAGTTTAAAAAGTTTTTTGCTGTCTTTCCAAAAAGTTCTGAAAACTTTTTTCTCTTTTTCTATCACTTTAACTCTCTCTAAAAATGTCTGGCACAGGCCAAAATGTTGATCTGTCCAAACTTGCATATGACAACCTTAGCTGGAAAAGAGCAAGGAGTCTCTGTGTAGAGAGAGGTTTGAGTGTAGGGAAGAATCCTTCCTTGGAATTGTTAGTTAACATGCTTAAAGAACAAGATAAGGCAATAGGTGCCTCATCTGTTGAAAAAGTACCTAATAGTTCCCAATCTGATTCAGGGACTCCCCCAGGAAAAGATTCAGGAAAGAAACTTCCTAGCCTGCCCCTTACTTGACAGTCTAGCATAGTTGTTCCAGAGGTGGAGTCACTTCATCCAGATGATGTGCTCTCACAATACACTGTCAGCCAAGCTGTTAGGGTGGCTTCTGTAAGGGACAGGTCTCCTTCTGTTCATTCCCATCATACCTCTGTTTCTAGGAATGTCCCTCCCACCAACCCTGATGACAGAATGTTAGAGAGGGAACTCAATAAGTTGAGGGTGGAACAAACCAGACTGAAGCTTAAAAAGCAACAGCTGGATTTGGATAGACAGTCTTTTGAATTAGAGAAGGAAAGACAGAAGTTGGGTTTTGATACCCATGGTGGCAGCAGCAGTATTCCCAATAGTCATCCTGTAAAAGAGCATGATTCCAGGAATCTGCACAAGATAGTTCCCCCTTATAAGGAGGGGGATGACATTAACAAGTGGTTTGCTGCACTTGAGAGGGCCTGTGTTGTACAGGATGTCCCTCAAAGGCAGTGGGCTGCTATCCTATGGCTATCATTTAGTGGAAAAGGTAGGGATAGGCTCCTTACTGTGAAAGAAAGTGATGCCAATAATTTCCAAGTTCTTAAGAATGCACTCCTGGACGGTTATGGCTTAACCACTGAACAATACAGGATAAAGTTCAGAGAGACCAAAAAGGAGTCTTCACAAGACTGGGTTGATTTCATTGACCATTCAGTGAAGGCCTTGGAGGGGTGGTTACATGGCAGTAAAGTTACTGATTATGACAGCCTGTATAACTTGATCCTGAGAGAGCATATTCTTAATAATTGTGTGTCTGATTTGTTGCACCAGTACTTGGTGGACTCTGATCTGACCTCTCCCCAAGAATTGGGAAAGAAGGCAGACAAATGGGTCAGAACAAGAGTGAACAGAAAAGTTCATACAGGTGGTGACAAGGAGAACACTAAGAAGAAAGATGGTGAAAAATCTCAAGATAAGCATGGGGATAAGGGTAAAACCAAAGATCCCACTTCAAATCTTAAACACTCTTCAGAGGGTGGGGATAAAACAAATTCTTCCTCTTCTTCTCAACCTACACAATTTAAAAAGCCTTGGTGCTTTGTGTGTAAAAATAGAGGCCATAGGCCAGGGGATAAGTCCTGTCCAGGTAAACCCCCTGAGCCTACCACCACTAATACATCAAGCTCTAGTGCCCCTAGCAGTAGTGGTACTAGTGGTGGGACTGCTGGCAACAGTCAAGTTAAGGGTGTAGTTCTGTTCACTTATGGGTCCATAGTAGAAACTGGGGTAGTCAGTCCCAAGACAGTTTCTGTCACACCTAGTGGCATTGGCCTTGCCACACTGGCTGCTTGTCCCCTTACAATGGATAAGTACAGGCAGACAGTTTCAATAAATGGTGTTGAGGCCTTGGCCTACAGGGACACAGGTGCCAGTTTCACCTTGGTGACTGAAAACCTAGTGCACCCTGATCAACACATCATTGGACAACAGTATAAGATTATTGATGTCCATAACTCCACTAAGTTTCTTCCCTTAGCTATAATTCAGTTTAGTTGGGGTGGAGTTACTGGCCCTAAGCAGGTGGTGGTATCACCTAGCTTACCTGTAGACTGTCTCTTAGGTAATGACCTAGAGGCCTCAGGTTGGGCTGATGTAGAGTTTTATGCCCATGCAGCCATGCTGGGCATCCCTGAGGAATTGTTCCCTCTCATTTATAATGAAATGAAAAAGCAAAGGAGAGAAGGCCTGAAAACTCAGGATCCCTTTCCATCAACAGGTAAAAAGGGTATCACAGTATCCCCTAACCACCCTACCAGTCAGGATAGCATTCCTGTGGTGGGAGAAACCTCTCCTGGGGTGGCACCTGTTCCAAGGGAATCATCAGCTGGCATAGCTGTGCTCCCTGAGGTGGAAGTACCTCTCTGTGGGATAACTAACATTGGTGACAAAAAGAGCACCATTTTAGTTAACATGGAGCATCCCTCCAACCCTCCCAGAGAAACTTTAGTGCAGAAACCCTGCACTGCCTCACAACACTTAGGACAGCATCCCTGCCCTAGTGTGGAGCTCATAGGACAGCATCCCTGCCCTGCTCCAACTCAAGAGAAACAGCATCCCTGTTCTCTCTTCCAGCCAAATGGACAACGTTTTTGCCCAGCTATGGCTTTACTGAGACAGCATCCCTGTCTGGCATTTCCATCATTACAAATAGGTTCAGTGGATAATTCCCACTGCTCTAAACTAAAACTTACTGATAGAAACTCTGAAAATACATCTTCACATTGTTGGTTAGCTAAAAAACTTCAAACAGGGTGGTTTACATCCCCACAGGGAAGTAACCATATAGTGGATGATAAAGGGAGTAACCAGTCTATTGCAGAGCTACTCTCTACTTATCACCACTTAGACAATAAAGTCTCAACTGGCCAAGGTTAGCCTTATTGTCCTTCGTTTGGGGGGGGGTTGTGTGAGAAAGTAGCCTCTTTCTAGCCTTGTTACCCCCACTTTAGGCCTGTTTGTGAGTGTATGTCAGGGTGTTTTCACTGTCTTACTGGGATCCTGCCAGCCAGGGCCCAGTGCTCATAGTGAAAACCCTATGTTTTCAGTATGTTTGTTATGTGTCACTGGGACCCTGCTAGTCAGGACCCCAGTGCTCATAAGGTTGTGGCCTATATGTATGTGTTCCCTGTGTGGTGCCTAACTGTCTCACTGAGGCTCTGCTAACCAGAACCTCAGTGGTTATGCTCTCTCTGTACAAATTGTCACTAACAGGCTAGTGACCAATTTTACCAATTTACATTGGCTTTCTGGAACACCCTTATAATTCCCTAGTATATGGTACTGAGGTACCCAGGGTATTGGGGTTCCAGGAGATCCCTATGGGCTACAGCATTTCTTTTGCCACCCATAGGGAGCTCTGACAATTCTTACACAGGCCTGCCACTGCAGCCTGAGTGAAATAACGTCCACGTTATTTCACAGCCATTTTACACTGCACTTAAGTAACTTATAAGTCACCTATATGTCTAACCTTTACCTGGTAAAGGTTAGGTGCAAAGTTACTTAGTGTGAGGGCACCCTGGCACTAGCCAAGGTGCCCCCACATTGTTCAGGGCCAATTCCCTGAACATTGTGAGTGCGGGGACACCATTACACGCGTGCACAACATATAGGTCACTACCTATATGTAGCTTCACAATGGTAACTCCGAATATGGCCATGTAACATGTCTAAGATCATGGAATTGCCCCCTCTATGCCATCCTAGCATTATTGGGACAATTCCATGATCCCAGTGGTCTGTAGCACAGACCCTGGTACTGCCAAACTGCCTTTCCTGGGGTTTCACTGCAGCTGCTGCTGCTGCTTCTGCCAACCCCTCAGACAGGTTTCTGCCCTCCTGGGGTCAAGCCAGGCTTGTCCCAGGATGGCAGAACAAAGGACTTCCTCTGAGAAAGGGTGTTACACCCTCTCCCTTTGGAAAATGGTGTGAAGGCAGGGGAGGAGTAGCCTCCCCCAGCCTCTGGAAATGCTTTCTTGGGCACAGATGTGCCCAATTCTGCATAAGCCAGTCTACACCGGTTCAGGGACCCCTTAGCCCCTGCTCTGGCGCGAAACTGGACAAAGGAAAGGGGAGTGACCACTCCCCTGACCTGCACCTCCCCTGGGAGGTGTCCAGAGCTCCTCCAGTGTGCTCCAGACCTCTGCCATCTTGGAAACAGAGGTGCTGCTGGCACACTGGACTGCTCTGAGTGGCCAGTGCCACCAGGTGACGTCAGAGACTCCTTGTGATAGGCTCCTTCAGGTGTTAGTAGCCTCTCCTCTCTCCTAGGTAGCCAAACCCTCTTTTCTGGCTATTTAGGGTCTCTGTCTCTGGGGAAACTTTAGATAACGAATGCAAGAGCTCATCCGAGTTCCTCTGCATCTCTCTCTTCACCTTCTGATAAGGAATCGACTGCTGACCGCGCTGGAAGCCTGCAAACCTGCAACATAGTAGCAAAGACGACTACTGCAACTCTGTAACGCTGATCCTGCCGCCTTCTCGACTGTTTTCCTGCTTGTGCATGCTGTGGGGGTAGTCTGCCTCCTCTCTGCACCAGAAGCTCCGAAGAAATCTCCCGTGGGTCGACGGAATCTTTCCCCTGCAACCGCAGGCACCAAAAAGCTGCATTACCGGTCCCTTGGGTCTCCTCTCAGCACGACGAGCGAGGTCCCTTGAATCCAGCAACTCTGTCCAAGAGACTGCCACAGTCCAGTGGCTCTTCAGTCCGAGTTTGGTGGAGGTAAGTCCTTGCCTCCCCACTCCAGACTGCATTGTTGGTAACCGCGACTTTTGCAACTTCTCCGGCCCCTGTGCACTTCCGGCGGAAATCCTTTGTGCACAGCCAAGCCTGGGTCCACGGCACTCTAACCTGCATTGCACGACTTTCTAAGTTGGTCTCCGGCGACGTGGGACTCCTTTGTGCAACTTCGGCGACACAGTTGTTGCATTGTTGGTTTGTGTCTTTCCTGCATTATTCCTCTATCACGACTTCTTTGTCTTTTGGGGAACTTCAGTGCACTTTGCACTCACTTTTCCGGGTCTTGGGGTGGGCTATTGTACTAACCCTTACTATTTTCTAATAGTCCCAGCGACCCTCTACAAGGTCACATAGGTCTGGGGTCCATTCGTGGTTCGCATTCCACTTTTGGAGTATATGGTTTGTGTTGCCCCTATCCCTATGTGCTCTTATTGCATCCTATTGTAACTATACATTGTTTGCACTGTTTTCTAAGACTATACTGCATATTTTTGGTATTGTGTACATATACCTTGTGTATATTTGCTATCCTCATACTGAGGGTACTCACTGAGATACTTTGGCATATTGTCATAAAAATAAAGTACCTTTATTTTTAGTATATCTGTGTATTGTGTTTTCTTATGATATTGTGCAAGTGACACTAGTGGTACTGTAGGAGCTTCACTCGTCTCCTAGTTCAGCCTAAGCTGCTCTGCTAAGCTACCATTATCTATCAGCCTAAGCTGCTAGACACCCTATTCACTAATAAGGGATACCTGGGCCTGGTGCAAGGTGTAAGTACCCCTTGGTACTCACTACAAGCCAGTCCAGCCTCCTACATTGGTGGCAGCGGTGGGATAAGTACTTTGCAACTACTTACCACTTTTGTCACTGTACTTTTCATAAGAGAAAAATATACAAAACAAGTTCAGTGTATGTACACCTAACCAAAAAGTTTTGCATTTCCTCTTTTCACTCTTTTCTAAGTGCTGAAAAGTACCTCTAAACTTTCTAAAAGTTCTTAAAAAGTTTTAAAAGTTTTTTTTTTTTTCTGTCTTTCCAAAAGTTCTGAAAAACTTTTTCTCACTTTTTCTATCACTTTAACACTGTCTAAAATGTCTGGCACAGGCCAAACTGTTGATCTGTCCAAACTTGCTTATGATCACCTTAGCTGGAAAGGAGCAAGGAGTCTCTGCATAGATAGAGGTTTAAGTGTAGGGAAGAATCCCCCCAGAGAACTGTTGGTTAACATGCTTATAGAACAGGATAAGGCCAGAGGTGCCCCTTCTGTTGAAAAAGTAGCGAATGGTTCCCAATCTGATCCAGGGACTCCCCTAGAAAAAGATTCAGGAAAGAAACTTCCTAGCCTGCCCATTACCAGACAGCCTAGCATAGTTGGTACTGATGTAGAGTCACACCATACTGATAGTGTTGTCTCACATCATAGCAAGAGTATTCCTTCTCATCATAGTAGAAGTGATGTTTCTGTTAACCAAGCTGTTAGGATGCCTTCTGTAAGGGACGGGTCTCCTTCTGTTCATTCTCACCATACTTCTGTTTCAAGGCATATCCCTCCCACCCACCCTGATGACAGATTGTTAGAAAGGGAGCTCAATAGATTGAGAGTGGAACAAATCAGACTGAAGCTCAAGAAGCAACAGCTGGATTTGGATAGACAGTCCTTAGAAGTGGAAAGGGAAAGACAGAAATTGGGTTTAGAAACCCATGGTGGCAGCAGCAGTATTCCCCATAGTCATCCTGCAAAAGAGCATGATTCAAGGAATCTGCACAAGATAGTTCCCCCTTATAAGGAGGGGGATGACATTAACAAGTGGTTTGCTGCACTTGAGAGGGCCTGTGTTGTACAGGATGTCCCTCAAAGGCAGTGTGCTGCTATCCTATGGCTATCATTTAGTGGAAAAGGTAGGGATAGGCTCCTTACTGTGAAAGAAAGTGATGCCAATAATTTCACAGTTCTTAAGAATGCACTCCTGGATGGTTATGGCTTAACCACTGAACAGTACAGGATGAAGTTCAGAGAGACCAAAAAGGAGTCTTCACAAGACTGGGTAGACTTTGTTGACCATTCAGTGAAGGCCTTGGAGGGGTGGTTAAATGGCAGTAAAGTTACTGATTATGAAAGCCTGTATAACTTAATCCTGAGAGAGCATATTCTTAATAATTGTGTGTCTGATTTGTTGCACCAATACTTGGTAGACTCTGATCTGACCTCTCCCCAAGAATTGGGAAAGAAGGCAGACAAATGGGTCAGAACAAGGGTGAACAGAAAAGTTCATACAGGGGGTGACAAAGATGGCAAGAAGAAAGATGGTGAAAAGTCTCAAGATAAGCACGGGGATAAGGGTAAAACCAAAGATCCTTCTTCAAATCTTAAACACTCTTCAGAGGGTGGGGATAAAACTAATTCTTCCTCTTCTTCTCAACCCACACACATTAAAAAGCCTTGGTGCTTTGTGTGTAAAAACAGAGGCCATAGGCCAGGGGATAAGTCCTATCCAGGTAAACCCCCTGAGCCTACCACCACTAATATATCAAGCTCTCGTGCCCCTAGCAGTAGTGGTACTAGTGGTGGGACTGCTGGCAACAGTCAAGCAAAGGGTGTAGTTGGGTTCACTTATGGGTCCATCATAGAAACTGGGGTAGTCAGTCCCAAGACAGTTTCTGTCACACCTAGTGGCATTGGCTTTGCCACACTGGCTGCTTGTCCCCTTACAATGGATAAGTACAGGCAGACAGTTTCAATAAATGGTGTTGAGGCCTTGGCCTACAGGGACACAGGGGCCAGTATCACTTTGGTGACTGAAAACCTAGTGCATCCTGAACAACACATCATTGGACAACAGTATAAGATTATTGATGTCCATAACTCCACTAAGGCCCATATTTATACTTTTTGACGCTAAACTGCGCTAACGCAGTTTAGCGTCAAAAAGTTTTGCGCCGTCTAACGCCATTCTGAAGCGCCATGCGGGCGCCGTATTTATGGAATGGCGTTAGACGGCGCAATCAGACCGGCGCTGCCTGGTTTGCGTGGGAAGAAACCACGTAGACCAGACAGCGCCGGCGTAGGGGGAAAATGGCGCATGGGCGTCTTAAAATGGGGCAAGTCAGGTTACGTCGAAAAAATCGTCTTAACCCGACTTGCGCCATTTTTTAACGACGCCCATCCCCCATCAACATGACTCCTATCATTGTAAAGATAGGAGTCATGCCCCCTTGCCCAATGGCCATGCCCAGGGGACTTCTGTCCCCTGGGCATGGTCATTGGGCATAGTGGCATGTAGGGGGGCACAAATAAGGCCCCCCCTATGCCACCAAAATAAAATATAAAAAATAAAAAATAAAACTTACCTGAACTTACCTGAATGTCCCTGGGGTGGGTCCCTCCATCCTTGGGGGTCCTCCTGGGGTGGGCAAGGGTGGCAGGGGGGGTCCCTGGGGGCATGGGAGGGCACCTGTGGGCTCATTTTGAGCCCACAGGCCCCTTAACGCCTGCCCTGAGCAGGCGTTAAAAAGTGGCGCAAATGCGCCGTTTTTAGCCACGCCAACTCCCGGGCGTCTCTTTTGCCCGGGAGTATAAATACCACGTAAAGGCCTGGGAGTCATTTTTTAGACGGGAACGCCTCCCTTGCATATCATTAACGCAAGGAAGGGGTTCACGCTAAAAAATGACGCACATTCCGGGAACTTTGGCGCTATTCGCCTCTAACGCCATAGTATAAATATGGCGTTAGTTGGCGTTAGTTTTGCGTCGAAATTGCGTCAAAAAAAACGACGCAATTTCGGCGCAAACGGAGTATAAATATGGCCCTAAGTTTCTTCCCTTAGCTATAATTCAGTTTAGTTGGGGTGGAATTACTGGCCCTAAGCAGGTGGTAGTATCACCTAACTTACCTGTAGACTGTCTCTTAGGTAATGACCTAGAGGCCTCAGGTTGGGCTGATGTAGAGTGTTATGGCCATGCAGCCATGCTGGGCATCCCAGAGGAATTGTTCCCTCTCATTTCTACTGAAACGAAAAAGCAAAGGAGAGAAGGCCTGAAAACTCAGGATCCCTCTCCAACAACAGGTAAATGGGGTATCACAGTATCCCCTAACCACCCTACCATTCAGGATACCATTCCGGTGGTGGGAGAAACCTCTCCTGGGGTGGCACCTGTTCCAAGGGAATCATCAGTTGGCAAAACTGTACTCCCTGAGGTGGAAGTACCTCTCTGTGGGATAACTAACATTGGTGAGAAAAAGAGCACCATTTTAGTTAACATGGAGCATCCCTCCAACCCTCCCAGAAAAACTTTAGTGCAGAAACCCTGCACTACCTCACAACACTTAGGACAGCATCCCTGCCCTAGTGTGGAGCTCATAGGACAGCATCCCTGCCCTGCTCCAACTAAAGAGAAACAGCATCCCTGTTCTCTCTTCCAGCCATATGGACAATGTTTTTGCCCAGCTATGGCTTTACTGAGACATCATCCCTGTCTGGAATTTCCATCATTACAAATAGGTTCAGTGGACAATTCCCACTGCTCTAAACTAAAACTTACTGATAGAAACTCTGAAAATACATCTTCACATTGTTGCTTAGCTAAAAAACTTCAAACAGGGTGGTTTACCTCCCCACAGGGAAGTAACCATATAGTGGATGATAAAGGGAGTAACCAGTCTATTGCAGAGCTACTCTCTACTTATCACCACTTAGACAATAAAGTCTCAACTGGCCAAGGTTAGCCTTATTGTCCTTCGTTTGGGGGGGGGGGGGGGGGGTTGTGTGAGAAAGTAGCCTCTTTCTAGCCTTGTTACCCCAACTTTTGGCCTATTTGTGAGTGTATATCAGGGTGTTTTCACTGTCTCACTGGGATCCTGCCAGCCAGGGCCCAGTGCTCATAGTGAAAACCCTATATTTTCAGTATGTTTGTTATGTGTCACTGGGACCCTGCTAGTCAGGACCCCAGTGCTCATAAGTTTGTGACCTATATGTATGTGTTCCCTGGTGATGCCTAACTGTCTCACTGAGGCTCTGCTAACCAGAACCTCAGTGGTTATGCTCTCTCTTTACAAATTGTCACTAACAGGCTAGTGACCAATTTCACCAATTCAGATTGGCACACTGGAACACCCTTATAATTCCCTAGTATATGGTACTGAGGTACCCAGGGTATTGGAGTTCCAGGAGATCCCTATGGGCTGCAGCATTTCTTTTGCCACCCATAGGGAGCTCTGACAATTCTTACACAGGCCTGCCACTGCAGCCTGAGTGAAATAATGCACACATTATTTCACAGCCATTTTCACTGCACTTGAGTAACTTATAAGTCACCGATATGTCTAACCTTTACTTAGTAAAGGTTGGGTGCTAAGTTACTTAGGGGCATATTTATACTCCGTTTGCGCTGAATTTGCGTCGTTTTTTTCGACGCAAATTCGACGCAAAACTAACGCCATATTTATACTTTGGCGTTAGACGCGTCTAGCGCCAAAGTGCACGGAGTTAGCGTCATTTTTTGGCGTGAACCCCTTCCTTGCGTTAATGAGATGCAAGGGAGGCGTTCCCGTAAAAAAAAATGACTCCGTGGCATGTGCGTGGTATTTATACTCCCGGGCAAAAATCACGCCTGGGAGTGGGCGGGGCAAAAAAACCCGCATTTGCGCCTCTTTTTAACGCCTGGGTCAGGGCAGGCGTTAAGGGACCTGTGGGCTCAAAATGAGCCTACAGCTGCCCTCCCCTGCCCCCAGGGACCCCCCCTGCCACCCTTGCCCACCCCAGGAGGACACCCAAGGATGGAGGGAGCCACCCCAGGGACATTAAGGTAAGTTCAGGTAAGTATATATTTTTTTATTTTTTATTTTTTTTGTGGCATAGGGGGGCCTTATTTGTGCCCCCCTACATGCCACTATGCCCAATGACCATGCCCAGGGGACAGAAGTCCCCTGGGCATGGCCATTGGGCAAGGGGGCATGACTCCTATCTTTACTAAGACAGGAGTCATGTTAATGGGGGATGGGCGTCGTAAAAAATGGCGCAAATCGGGTTAAGACGATTTTTTTGCCTCAACCGTACTTGCCCCATTTTAAGACGCCCATACGCCATTTTCCCCCTACGCCGGCGCTGCCTGGTGTACGTGGTTTTTTTTCGCGCACACCAGGCAGCGCCGGTCTGCTAGCGCAGGCTAACGCCATTCAATAAATATGCCGCCCGCATGGCGCTTCAGAATGGCGTTAGACGGCGCTAATTTTTTTCACGCTAAACAGCGTTAGCGCAGATTAGCGTCAAAAAGTATAAATCTGGGCCCAAGTGTGTGGGCACCCTGGCACTAGCCAAGGTGCTCCCACATGGTTCAGGGCAAATTCCCCGGACTTTGTGAGTGTGGGGACACCATTACACGCGTGCACTACACATAGGTCACTACCTATGTGTAGCTTCACAATGGTAACTCCGAATATGGCCATGTAACATGTCTAAGATCATGGAATTGCCCCCTCTATGCCATCCTGGCATTGTTGGCACAATCCCATGATCCCACGGGTCTCTAGCACAGACCTGGGTACTGCCAAACTGCCTTTTCAGGGGTTTCACTGCAGCTGCTGCTGCTGCCAACCCCTCAGACAGGTTTCTGCCCTCCTGGGGTCCAGCCAGGCTTGGCCCAGGAAGGCAGAACAAAGGACTTCCTCAGAGAGAGGGTGTTACACCCTCTTCCTTTGGAAAAAGGTGTTAAGGCAGGGGAGGAGTGTAGGAGGCTGGACTGCCTTGTAGTGAGTACCAAGGGGTACTTGCACCTTGCACCAGGCCCAGTTATCCCTTATTAGTGTATAGGGTGTCTAGCAGCTTAGGCTGATAGATAATGGTAGCTTAGCAGAGCAGCTTAGGCTGAACTAGGAGACGTGTGAAGCTACTACAGTACCACTTAGTGTCATATGCACAATATCATAAGAAAACACAATACACAGTTATACTAAAAATAAAGGTACTTTATTTTTATGACAATATGCCAAAGTATCTTAGAATGTACCCTCAGTGAGAGGATAGGAAATATACACAAGATAAATATACACAATAGCAAAAATATGCAGTATAGTCTTAGAAAACAGTGCAAACAATGTATAGTTACAATAGGATGCAATGGGGAAACATAGGGATAGGGGCAACACAAACCATATACTCCAAAAGTGGAATGCGAACCACGAATGGACCCCAAACCTATGTGACCTTGTAGAGGGTCGCTGGGACTATTAGAAAATAGTGAGAGTTAGAAAAATAACCCTCCCCAAGACCCTGAAAAGTGAGTGCAAAGTGCACTAAAGTTCCCCTAAGGACAAAGAAGTTGTGTTAGAGGAATAATGCAGGAAAGACACAAACCAGCAATGCAACAACTGTGGATTTCCAATCTAGGGTACCTGTGGAACAAGGGGACCAAGTCCAAAAGTCACAAGCAAGTCGGAGATGGGCAGATGCCCAGGAAATGCCAGCTGCGGGTGCAAAGAAGCTTCTACTGGACAGAAGAAGCTGAGGTTTCTGCAGGAACGAAAAGGGCTAGAGACTTCCCCTTTGGTGGACGGAGCCCTCTCGCCTTGGAGAGTCGCGCAGAAGTGTTTTCCCGCCGAAAGAACGCCAACAAGCCTTGCTAGCTGCAAATCGTGCGTTTAGCGTTTTTGGACGCTGCTGAGGCCCAGGAGGGACCAGGAGGTCGCAAATTGGACCTGAAGAGAGAGGGGACGTCGAGCAAGACAAAGAGCCCTCACTGAAGCAGGTAGCACCCAGAGAAGTGCCAGAAACAGGCACTACGAGGATGCGTGAAACGGTGCTCGCCGAAGTTGCACAAAGGAGTCCCACGTCGCCGGAGACCAACTTAGAAAGTCGTGCAATGCAGGTTAGAGTGCCGTGGACCCAGGCTTGGCTGTGCACAAAGGATTTCCGCCGGAAGTGCACACGGGCCGGAGTAGCTGCAAAGTCGCGGTTCCCAGCAATGCAGCCCAGCGAGGTGAGGCAAGGACTTACCTCCACCAAACTTGGACTGAAGAGTCACTGGACTGTGGGGGTCACTTGGACAGAGTTGCTGGATTCGAGGGACCTCGCTCGTTGTGCTGAGAGGAGACCCAAGGGACCGGTAATGCAGCTTTTTGGTGCCTGCGGTTGCAGGGGGAAGATTCCGTCGACCCACGGGAGATTTCTTCGGAGCTTCTGGTGCAGAGAGGAGGCAGACTACCCCCACAGCATGCACAAGCAGGAAAACAGTCGAGAAGGCGGCAGGATCAGCGTTACAGAGTTGCAGTAGTCGTCTTTGCTACTATGTTGCAGGTTTGCAGGCTTCCAGCGCGGTCAGCGGTCGATTCCTTATCAGAAGGTGAAGAGAGAGATGCAGAGGAACTCGGCTGAGCTCATGCATTCGTTATCTGAAGTTTCCCCAGAGACAGAGACCCTAAATAGCCAGAAAAGAGGGTTTGGCTACCTAGGAGAGAGGATAGGCTACTAACACCTGAAGGAGCCTATCAGCAGGAGTCTCTGACGTCACCTGGTGGCACTGGCCACTCAGAGCAGTCCAGTGTGCCAGCAGCACCTCTGTTTCCAAGATGGCAGAGGTCTGGAGCACACTGGAGGAGCTCTGGACACCACCCAGGGGAGGTGCAGGTCAGGGGAGTGGTCACTCCCCTTTCCTTTGTCCAGTTTCGCGCCAGAGCAGGGGCTAAGGTGTCCCTGAACCGGTGTAGACTGGCTTATGCAGAATTGGGCACATCTGTGCCCAACAAAGCATTTCCAGAGGCTGGGGGAGGCTACTCCTCCCCTGCCTTCACACCATTTTCCAAAGGGAGAGGGTGTCACACCCTCTCTCAGAGGAAGTTCTTTGTTCTGCCATCCTGGGCCAGGCCTGGCTGGACCCCAGGAGGGCAGATGCCTGTCTGAGGGGTTGGCAGCAGCAGCAGCTGCAGTGAAACCCCAGGAAGGGCAGTTTGGCAGTACCAGGGTCTGTGCTACAGACCACTGGGATCATGGAATTGTGCCAACAATGCCAGGATGGCATAGAGGGGGCAATTCCATGATCATAGACATGTTACATGGCCATATTCGGAGTTACCATTGTGAAGCTACATACTGTATAGGTAGTGACCTATATGTAGTGCACGCGTGTAATGGTGTCCCCGCACTCACAAAGTTCAGGGAATTGGCTCTGAACAATGTGGGGGCACCTTGGCTAGCGTCAGGGTGCCCTCACACTAAGTAACTTTGCACCTAATCTTTACCAGGTAAAGGTTAGACATATAGGTGACTTATAAGTTACTTAAGTGCAGTGTAAAATGGCTGTGAAATAACGTGGACGTTATTTCACTCAGGCTGCAGTGGCAGGCCTGTGTAAGAATTGTCAGAGCTCCCTATGGGTGGCAAAAGAAATGCTGCAGCCCATAGGGATCTCCTGGAACCCCAATACCCTGGGTACCTCAGTACCATATACTAGGGAATTATAAGGGTGTTCCAGTAAGCCAATGTAAATTGGTAAAAATGGTCACTAGCCTGTTAGTGACAATTTGGAAAGAAATGAGAGAGCATAACCACTGAGGTTCTGATTAGCAGAGCCTCAGTGAGACAGTTAGTCACTACACAGGTAAAACATTCAGGCACACTTATGAGCACTGGGGCCCTGGGTTAACAGGGTCCCAGTGACACATACAACTAAAACAACATATATACAGTGAAAAATGGGGGTAACATGCCAGGCAAGATGGTACTTTCCTACACAACCCCCCCCCAAACGAAGGACAATAAGACTAGCCATGACCTGATGAGTCTTCATTGTCTAAGTGGAAATATCTGGAGAGTCCATCTGCATTGGAGTGGCTACTCCCAGGTCTATGTTCCACTGTATAGTCCATTCCCTGTAGGGATATGGACCACCTCAACAATTTAGGATTTTCACCTTTCATTTGTTTTAGCCAAAGTAGAGGTTTGTGGTCTGTCTGAACAATGAAGTGAGTGCCAAACAGGTATGGCCTCAACTTCTTCAGAGCCCAGACCACAGCAAAGGCCTCCCTCTCAATGGCAGACCAACGCTTTTCTCTAGGGGTCAACCTCCTACTAATAAAAGCAACAGGTTGATCCTGGCCCTCAGAATTAAGTTGTGATAGGACTGCCCCTACTCCTAATTCAGATGCATCAGTTTGGACATAGAATTTTTTAGAGTAACAAGGGCTTTTCAGGACAGGTGCAGAGCACATGGCCTGCTTCAGCTCCTCAAAAGCTTTCTGACAGTTTGCTGTCCATAATACCTTTTTAGGCATTTTCTTGGATGTGAGGTCATTAATAGGGGCTGCAATGGAGCCATAGTTCTTAATGAACCTCCTGTAATACCCAGTGAGGCCTAGGAAGGCTCTCACCTGAGTCTGAGTGGTAGGGGGAACCCAATCAATAATTGTTTGGATTTTCCCCTGAAGTGGTGCAATCTGTTCCCCACCAACAAGGTGTCCCAGATAAACCACCTTACCCTGCCCTATCTGGCACTTTGAAGCCTTGATAGTGAGGCCTGCCTTTTGCAGGGCCTCCAAAACTTTCCATAGGTGGACCAGGTGATCATCCCAGCTGGAGCTAAAGACAGCTATATCGTCCAAATATGCTGCACTGAAAGCTTCCAGCCCTTGCAGGACTGTGTTCACCAACCTCTGAAAAGTGGCAGGTGCATTTTTCAAACCAAAAGGCATTACAGTAAACTGGTAATGTCCTCCAATGGTAGAAAATGCAGTCTTAGGTTTAGCATCTTCTGATAATTTGATCTGCCAATACCCTGCAGTCAAATCAAAAGTGCTTAGATACTTGGCAGATGCCAGTGTATCTATGAGCTCATCTGCCCTGGGTATAGGGTGAGCATCAGTTTTGGTTACCAAGTTGAGACCTCTATAGTCTACACAAAACCGCATTTCCTTCTTTCCATCTTTGGAATGGGGTTTTGGTACCAGTCCCACAGGAGAAGCCCATGGACTGTCAGAGTGCTCAACCACTCCTAGTTCCAACATTTTCTGGACCTCTTGCTTTATGCAGTCCCTGACATGGTCAGGCTGCCTATAGATCTTACTTTTGACAGGTAAACTGTCTCCAGTATCTATAGTGTGCTCACACCAAGAAGTGGTACCTGGCACAGTAGAGAAGAGTTCAGAGAATTGATCTAGGAGATTTATGCAATTATCTTTTTGCTCAGCAGTAAGACAATCAGCCAAAACTACACCTTCCACAAGAGCATCTTGTTCTGTGGAAGAGAAGAGATCAGGTAGAGGATCACTGTCTTCTTCCTGTCCCTCATCAGTTGCCATGAGCAGGGTGAGATCAGCCCTGTCATAGTAGGGTTTCAGGCGGTTGACATGGAGCACCCTAAGGGGACTCCTGGCAGTGCCTAAGTCAACTAAATAGGTGACTTCTCCCTTCTTTTCAACAATTGTGTGGGGACCACTCCATTTATCTTGGAGTGCTCTTGGGGCCACAGGCTCCAAGACCCACACTTTCTGCCCTGGTTGGTACTGAACCAAAACAGCCTTCTGATCATGCCATTGCTTCTGGAGCTCTTGGCTGGCCTGAAGGTTTTTACTGGCCTTTTTCATGTACTCAGCCATCCTTGATCTGAGGCCAAGTACATAATCCACAATATCCTGCTTAGGAGCTTTTAAAGGTTGTTCCCAACCCTCCTTTACAAGTGTGAGTGGACCCCTAACAGGGTGTCCAAAAAGAAGTTCAAAGGGGCTGAAGCCCACTCCTTTCTGGGGTACCTCCCTGTAGGCAAAAAGGAGGCATGGTAGAAGGATATCCCATCTCCTGCGGAGTTTTTCAGGGAGACCCATAATCATGCCTTTGAGAGTTTTATTAAATCTCTCCACCAGTCCATTTGTTTGTGGATGATAGGGTGTTGTGAACTTGTACGTTACACCACACTCCTTCCACATGGCCTTTAAGTATGCAGACATGAAATTGCTTCCCCTGTCTGATACCACTTCCTTTGGGAAGCCCACCCTGGAAAATATTCCCAGGAGGGCTTTTGCCACTGCAGGTGCTGTAGTGGTCCTTAAAGGAATAGCTTCAGGATATCTTGTGGCATGGTCCACTACCACTAAGATAAACCTATTGCCTGAAGCAGTAGGAGGGTCAAGGGGGCCAACTATGTCAACCCCTACCCTTTCAAAGGGAACCCCAACCACAGGCAGTGGAATAAGGGGTGCCTTTGGGGTGCCACCTGTCTTGCCACTGGCTTGACAGGTTTCACAGGACTTACAACATTCCTTTGTGTCCTCAGACATCCTAGGCCAATGAAACAATGGAACCAGTCTGTCCCAAGTTTTCATTTGACCCAGGTGTCCAGCTAGGGGAATGTCATGTGCCAGTGTTAGGAGGAACTTTCTGTACTCCTGAGGAATCACTAATCTCCTGGCAGCTCCAGGTTTAGGATCCCTATGCTCAGTGTACAAGAGGTTGTCCTCCCAGTAAACTCTGTGAGAGTCACTGACATCCCCATTAGCCTGTTTGACAGCTTGCTGTCTGAGACCATCTAATGTGGGACAGGTTTGCTGTGCCACACTCAGCTCCTCCCTGGCAGGCCCCACTTCACCCAAAAGCTCAGCAGTGTCTGCTTCCAGCTCCTCTGGTGTAGGTTCTGCACAGGGAGGGAATTCTTCTTCCTCAGAAGTAGAATCCACTGTAGAGGGAGGGATAGTAGGAAGTCGTTTGCTTCTACTAGCCCTAGCTTTAGGGAGCACTTGGTCCATTGTTCCAGGATCCAAGCTTCCCTGTCCTTTTTGCTTTTTGGCCTGAGCCCTTGTCAAAGCAAAAATATGCCTGGAATGCCCAGCATTGCTGCATGGGCCTCCAACTCCACATCTGACCAAGCTGATGTCTCCAAATCATTCCCTAGTAGACAGTCTACAGGTAATTCTGAAGCTACCACAACTTTCTTTGGACCAGTTACCCCCCCCCCAGTTGAGATTTACAACAGCCATGGGGTGGCTTTGTGTTATGTTGTGAGCATCGGTTACTTGGTACTGGTGTCCAAGTATGTGTTGTTCAGGGTGTACCAGTTTCTCAATCACCATTGTGACACTGGCACATGTGTCCCTGTAGGCCTGGACCTCAACACCATTTATTAGGGGTAGTTGCTTGTACTTCTCCAAGTTATGGGGGCAAGCAACCAAAGTGGCTAAATCAATAGCCCCTTCAGAGACTAAAGTAGCCTCTGTGGTCTCCCTAATCAGACCAACCCCAACTAAGTTACCAATAGTGAGCCCAGCTACTCCCTTGGATTGGCTATTAGTAGGTTTGCTCCCACCACCACTGCTATTAGTAGGGACACTAGGTGTAGCAGTAGGGGTTGTAGTGGTAGGAGCAGTGGTGCCTTTCTTTGGACAACTGGGATCTGTTGTCCAATGGCCTTTTATTTTACATAAATAGCACCATGGTTTCTTTTCCTTGTTCTGATTAAAAGAGGATTTGGACCCACCACCCCCACCAGAGTGTTTTTGTGGGCCTGATGAAGACTCATTTTTAGATTTGTCCCCACCCTTGTCTGAAGACTTACCATCCTTCTTTTTGTTGCCATCTTTGTCACCCCCTGTATGAACTTTTCTGTTCACTCTTGTTCTGACCCATTTGTCTGCCTTCTTTCCCAATTCTTGGGGAGAGGTCAGATCAGAGTCCACCAAGTACTGGTGCAACAAATCAGACACACAATTATTAAGAATATGCTCTCTCAGGATTAAGTTATACAGGCTGTCATAATCAGTAACTTTACTGCCATGTAACCACCCCTCCAAGGCCTTCACTGAATGGTCAATGAAATCAACCCAGTCTTGTGAAGACTCCTTTTTGGTCTCTCTGAACTTTATCCTGTACTGTTCAGTGGTTAAGCCATAACCATCCAGGAGTGCATTCTTAAGAACTTGGAAATTATTAGCATCATTTTCTTTCACAGTAAGGAGCCTATCCCTACCTTTTCCACTAAATGATAGCCATAGGATAGCAGCCCACTGCCTTTGAGGGACATCCTGTACAACACAGGCCCTCTCAAGTGCAGCAAACCACTTGTTAATGTCATCCCCCTCCTTGTAAGGGGGAACTATCTTGTGCAGATTCCTGGAATCATGCTCTTTTGCAGGATGACTATGGGGAATACTGCTGCTGCCACCATGGCTACCTAAACCCAACTTCTGTCTTTCCTTGTCTAATTCAAAAGACTGTCTATCCAAATCCAGCTGTTGCTTTTTAAGCTTCAGTCTGGTTTGTTCCACCCTCAACTTATTGAGTTCCCTCTCTAACATTCTGTCATCAGGGTTGGTGGGAGGGACATTCCTAGAAACAGAGCTATGATGGGAATGAACAGAAGGAGACCTGTCCCTTACAGAAGCCACCCTAACAGCTTGGTTAACAGAAACATTACTACCAGTATGGTGAGAATAAATGCTTTTGTTATGATGTGAGACAACACTATTTGTATGGTGTGGCTCATCATCATTCCCAACTATGCTAGACTGTCTAGTAATGGGCAGGCTAGGAAGTTTCTTTCCTGAATCTTTTCCTGGGGGAGTCCCTGAATCAGATTGAGAACTATTAGGTACTTTTTCAACAGATGAGGCACCTATGGCCTTATCCTGTTCTCTAAGCATGTTAAGTAACAGTTCCAAGGAAGGATTCTTCCCTACACTCAAACCTCTCTCTATACAGAGACTCCTTGCTCTTTTCCAGCTAAGGTTGTCATATGCAAGTTTGGACAGATCAACATTTTGGCCTGTGCCAGACATTTTTAGAGAGAGTTAAAGTGATAGAAAAAGAGAAAAAAGTTTTCAGAACTTTTTGGAAAGACAGAAAAAAACTTTTTAAACTTTTAAGAACTTTTTGAAAGTTTAGAAGTACTTTTCAGCACTTAGAAAAGAGTGAAAAGAGGAAATGCAAAACTTTTTGGCTATGTGTATATACACTGACCTTGTTTTGTATATTTTTCTCTTATGAAAAGTACAATGACAAGAGTGGTAAGTAGTCTCAAGCACTTATCCCACCACTGCACAACCAATGTAGGAGGCTGGACTGGCTTGTAGTGAGTACCAAGGGGTACTTGCACCTTGCACCAGGCCCAGTTATCCCTTATTAGTGTATAGGGTGTCTAGCAGCTTAGGCTGATAGATAATGGTAGCTTAGCAGAGCAGCTTAGGCTGAACTAGGAGACGTGTGAAGCTACTACAGTACCACTTAGTGTCATATGCACAATATCATAAGAAAACACAATACACAGTTATACTAAAAATAAAGGTACTTTATTTTTATGACAATATGCCAAAGTATCTTAGAGTGTACCCTCAGTGAGAGGATAGGAAATTTACACAAGATATATATACACAATAGCAAAAATATGCTGTATAGTCAGAAAACAGTGCAAACAATGTATAGTTACAATAGGATGCAATGGGGAAACATAGGGATAGGGGCAACACAAACCATATACTCCAAAAGTGGAATGCGAACCACAAATGGACCCCAAACCTATGTGACCTTGTAGAGGGTCGCTGGGACTATTAGAAAATAGTGAGAGTTAGAAAAATAACCCTCCCCAAGACCCTGAAAAGTGAGTGCAAAGTGCACTAAAGTTCCCCTAAGGACAAAGAAGTCGTGTTAGAGGAATAATGCAGGAAAGACACAAACCAGCAATGCAACAACTGTGGATTTCCAATCTAGGGTACCTGTGGAACAAGGGGACCAAGTCCAAAAGTCACAAGCAAGTCGGAGATGGGCAGATGCCCAGGAAATGCCAGCTGCGGGTGCAAAGAAGCTTCTACTGGACAGAAGAAGCTGAGGTTTCTGCAGGAACGAAAAGGGCTAGAGACTTCCCCTTTGGTGGACGGATCCCTCTCGCCTTGGAGAGTTGTGCAAAAGTGTTTTCCCGCCGAAAGAACGCCAACAAGCCTTGCTAGCTGCAAATCGTTTAGTTAACGTTTTTGGACGCTGCTGAGGCCCAGGAGGGACCAGGAGGTCGCAAATTAGACCTGAAGAGAGAGGGGACGTCGAGCAAGACAAAGAGCCCTCACTGAAGCAGGTAGCACCCGGAGAAGTGCCAGAAACAGGCACTACGAGGATGCGTGAAACGGTGCTCGCCGAAGTTGCACAAAGGAGTCCCACGTCGCCGGAGACCAACTTAGAAAGTCGTGCAATGCAGGTTAGAGTGCCGTGGACCCAGGCTTGGCTGTGCACAAAGGATTTCCGCCGGAAGTGCACAGGGGCCGGAGTAGCTGCAAAGTCGCGGTTCCCAGCAATGCAGCCCAGCGAGGTGAGGCAAGGACTTACCTCCACCAAACTTGGACTGAAGAGTCACTGGACTGTGGCGGTCACTTGGACAGAGTCGCTGGATTCGAGGGACCTCGCGCGTCGTGCTGAGAGGAGACCCAAGGGACCGGTAATGCAGCTTTTTGGTGCCTGCGGTTGCAGGGGGAAGATTCCGTCGACCCACGGGAGATTTCTTCGGAGCTTCTGGTGCAGAGAGGAGGCAGACTACCCCCACAGCATGCACAAGCAGGAAAACAGTTGAGAAGGCGGCAGGATCAGCGTTACAGAGTTGCAGTAGTCGTCTTTGCTACTATGTTGCAGGTTTGCAGGCTTCCAGCGCGGTCAGCGGTCGATTCCTTATCAGAAGGTGAAGAGAGAGATGTAGAGGAACTCGGCTGAGCTCATGCATTCGTTATCTGAAGTTTCCCCAGAGACAGAGACCCTAAATAGCCAGAAAAGAGGGTTTGGCTACCTAGGAGAGAGGATAGGCTACTAACACCTGAAGGAGCCTATCAGCAGGAGTCTCTGACGTCACCTGGTGGCACTGGCCACTCAGAGCAGTCCAGTGTGCCAGCAGCACCTCTGTTTCCAAGATGGCAGAGGTCTGGAGCACACTGGAGGAGCTCTGGACACCTCCCAGGGGAGGTGCAGGTCAGGGGAGTGGTCACTCCCCTTTCCTTTGTCCAGTTTCGCGCCAGAGCAGGGGCTAAGGGGTACCTGAACCGGTGTAGACTGGCTTATGCAGAATTGGGCACATCTGTGCCCAACAAAGCATTTCCAGAGGCTGGGGGAGGCTACTCCTCCCCTGCCTTCACACCATTTTCCAAAGGGAGAGGGTGTCACACCCTCTCTCAGAGGAAGTTCTTTGTTCTGCCATCCTGGGCCAGGCCTGGCTGGACCCCAGGAGGGCAGATGCCTGTCTGAGGGGTTGGCAGCAGCAGCAGCTGCAGTGAAACCCCAGGAAGGGCAGTTTGGCAGTACCAGGGTCTGTGCTACAGACCACTGGGATCATGGAATTGTGCCAACAATGCCAGGATGGCATAGAGGGGGCAATTCCATGATCATAGACATGTTACATGGCCATATTCGGAGTTACCATTGTGAAGCTACATATAGGTAGTGACCTATATGTAGTGCACGCGTGTAATGGTGTCCCCGCACTCACAAAGTTCAGGGAATTGGCTCTGAACAATGTGGGGGCACCTTGGCTAGTGCCAGGGTGCCCTCACACTAAGTAACTTTGCACCTAACCTTTACCAGGTAAAGGTTAGACATATAGGTGACTTATAAGTTACTTAAGTGCAGTGTAAAATGGCTGTGAAATAACGTGGACGTTATTTCACTCAGGCTGCAGTGGCAGGCCTGTGTAAGAATTGTCAGAGCTCCCTATGGGTGGCAAAAGAAATGCTGCAGCCCATAGGGATCTCCTGGAACCCCAATACCCTGGGTACCTCAGTACCATATACTAGGGAATTATAAGGGTGCTCCAGTAAGCCAATGTAAATTGGTAAAAATGGTCACTAGCCTGTTAGTGACAATTTGGAAAGAAATGAGAGAGCATAACCACTGAGGTTCTGATTAGCAGAGCCTCAGTGAGACAGTTAGTCACTACACAGGTAACACATTCAGGCACACTTATGAGCACTGGGGCCCTGGGTTACCAGGGTCCCAGTGACACATACAACTAAAACAACATATATACAGTGAAAAATGGGGGTAACATGCCAGGCAAGATGGTACTTTCCTACAAGGAGTAGCCTCCCCCAGCCTCTGGAAATGCTTTCATGGGCACAGATGGTGCCCATTTCTGCATAAGCCAGTCTACACCGGTTCAAGGACCCCTCAGCCCTGCTCTGGCACGAAACTGGACAAAAGAAAGGGGAGTGACCACTCCCCTGACCTGCACCTCCCCTGGAAGGTGCCCAGAGATCCTCCAGTGGGCTCCAGACCTCTGCCATCTTGGAAACAGAGGTGCTGCTGGCGCACTGGACTGCTCTGAGTGGCCAGGGCCAGCAGGTGACGTCAGAGACTCCTTCTGATAGGCTCCTTCAGGTGTTGCTAGCCTATCCTCTCTCCTAAGTAGCCAAACCCTCTTTTCTGGCTATTTAGGGTCTCTGCTTTGGGGAATTCCTTAGATAACGAATGCAAGAGCTCATCAGAGTTCCTCTGCATCTCTCTCTTCATCTTCTGCCAAGGAATCGACGGCTGACTGCGCTGGAAGCCTGCAAAACTGCAACAAAGTAGAAAAGACGACTACTGCAACTCTGTAACGCTGATCCTGCCGCCTTCTCGACTGTTTTCCTGGTGGTGCATGCTGTGGGAGTAGTCTGCCTCCCCTCTGCACTAGAAGCTCCGAAGAAATCTCCCGTGGGTCGACGGAATCTTCCCCCTGCTACCGCAGGCACCAAAGAACTGCATCACCGGTCCCCTGGGTCTCCTCACAGCACGACGAGCGAGGTCCCTTGAATCCAGCAACTCTGTCCAAGTGACTCCCACAGTCCAGTGACTCTTCAGTCCAAGTTTGGTGGAGGTAAGTCCTTGCCTCCCCACGCCAGACTGCATTGCTGGGAACCACGTCTTTTGCAGCTACTCCGGCCTTTGTGCACTTCCAGTGGAAATCCTTTGTGCACAGCCAAGCCTCGGTCCACGGCACTCTAACCTGCATTGCACGACTTTCTAAGTTGTCCTCCGGCGGCGTGGGACTCCTTTGTGCAACTTCGGGTGAGCACCGTTTCACTCCTCTTCGTAGTGCCTGTTCCGGCACTTCTGCGGGTGCTGCCTGCTTCTGAGAGGGCTCATTGTCTTGCTCGACGCCCCCTCTGTCCCCAGACGCAATTGGCGACATCCTGGTCCCTCCTGGGCCACAGCAGCATCCAAAAACCCTAACCGCATGATTTGCAGCTAGCAAGGCTTGTTGGCGGTCTTTTGGTGGGAAAACACTTCTGCACAACTCTCCACGGCGTGGGGGATCCATCCTCCAAAGGGGAAGTCTCTAGCCCTTGTCGTTTCTGCAGAATCCTCAGCTTCTACTGTCCAGTAGCAGCTTCTTTGCACCCACAGCTGGGATTTCCTGGGCATCTGCCCATCTCCGACTTGCTTGTGACTTATGGACTTGGTCCCATTGTTCCACAGGTACCCTCGACTGGAAATCCATTGTTGTTCAATCAATCAATTAATCAATCATAGTATTTATAAAGCGCGCTATGTACCCGTCAGGGTTTCGAGGCGCTGAGGGGGGGGGGGGGGGGGGGGGGAGCGCTGCTGATTGTTGCATTGCTGGTTTGTGTCTTTCCTGCAGAATTCCCCTATCACGACTTCTGTGCTCTTGGGGGAACTTTAGTGCACTTTGCACTCACTTTTCAGGGTCTTGGGGTGGGCTATTTTTCTAACCCTTACTA
This sequence comes from Pleurodeles waltl, assembly GCF_031143425.1. Taxonomy (NCBI): domain Eukaryota; kingdom Metazoa; phylum Chordata; class Amphibia; order Caudata; family Salamandridae; genus Pleurodeles; species Pleurodeles waltl. The sequence goes on from NC_090442.1 coordinate 13,208,059, forward strand.
TTTTCTAATAGTCCCAGCGACCCTGTACAAGGTCACATAGGTTTGGGGTCCATTCGTGGTTCGCATTCCACTTTTGGAGTATATGGTTTGTGTTGCCCCTATCCCTATGTGCTCTCATTGCATCCTATTGTAACTATACATTGTTTACACTGTTTTCTATTGCTATTACTGCATATTTTTGGTATTGTGTACATATATCTTGTGTATATTTGCTATCCTCATACTGAGGGTACTCACTGAGATACTTTGGCATATTGTCATAAAAATAAAGTACCTTTATTTTTAGTATATCTGTGTATTGTGTTTTCTTATGATATTGTGCAAGTGACACTAGTGGTACTGTAGGAGCTTCACTCGTCTCCTAGTTCAGCCTAAGCTGCTCTGCTAAGCTACCATTATCTATCAGCCTAAGCTGCTAGACACCCTATACACTAATAAGGGATACCTGGGCCTGGTGCAAGGTGTAAGTACCCCTTGGTACTCACTACAAGCCAGTCCAGCCTCCTACACCACCCTTTCAAAGGGGGTGCCAACGACAGGGAGTGGGATCAGGAAGCTATTAGCTTTTTTCCTGTTTTCCCACTGGCCTGGCAGGTAGGGCAGGACCTACAGAACGCATCTGAGTTAGTCCTCATCCGGGGCCAATAAAAGTGGGTGACAAGCCTGGCAAAGGTCTTGTCTTGCCCCAGATGTCCTGCCAGGGGAATGTCTAGAGCCCAACCCAGTAGGAAGGCCCGGTAACACTGGGGGACTACCAGCGCACGTGCTGCCCCAATGGCCGGAACCTTAGGCTCACTGTAAAGGAGATCATTCTCCCAATAGATATGGTGATCGCCAGAGGATTCACCTGCTGCCTGGGCTGAGGCCGGTCGCCTCACGCCCTCTAGAGTGGGGCACTCTTTCTGCGCTTGGCAGAATTCATCCCTGGTGGGCCCACCCTCAACTTGCCAGCCAGCAAGCTCAGGTAGGTCACCTAGGGCGGTAATGTCTTACCCAGTTGGCTCGGGGCCTCCTCCTCAGGAACCCCGTCAACCACCGCAGGAACTTCTGGGACTGGTTTCCCGCGCCCCTTGCCCCTCTTCTTGGCAGCTGTCTGGGCCATTGTTTCAGGCTCCAGACCCCCTCGACTTCCCTTCCGGGCAGCCATGGACCGTGTGGTCATGCAGACCCATTCAGGGAACCCTAACATCTCCCAGTGATACCTTAGCTCTACCTCCTTCGAGGTAGTGTGCTCAAGGTCATCGCCTAACAGACAATCCACAGGCATGGCAGGACTCACAGCTACTTTTAGAGTACCAGAGGACCCCCCCCCTCAAAGGGAACCAGAGCTACTGGTAGGTGGCTCTCTCGATTGTCAGCGACTATGACTTGGTGGAATGTATTTGGGAGGACCTGTTCTGCTGACACCAGCTGACCCCTGACAGGGGTCATGCTGGCTCCTGTGTCACGCAGAGCCTCCACCCGTTGCCCATTGATGGTGACCCACTGCCTATACTTAGAAGTATTGGCAGGCATGAGGGCGTTTGGCACCCTCTATGCATCCCCCAGGGACACTAGGGTTACCTCTGTCTGCGCCCCAAAACTATCTGGGACTATCTCCTCCGCGAGCGATACACTAGCCAACCCAGGTGTCTGCCCTCCTTTGGGGGGCTGTGCCTTTTTGGGGCACTTGGAGTCGCCCTCAGAGTGCCCATACTTATTGCACTCTGCGCATAGGGGTACAAACCTCCCTGTCTTATGGTCAGTGAACCCTTTCTTTTTAGAGTCAGACCGGGGCTGGTTACCACTAGTCCCTTGTGAATTATTTTGGGGGCCTTTTGAGAACTCCTTGTTTTTATGTTTTTCTCCCCCCTCTTTCTTCTGATGGGAACCCTGACCACCTTTGTGGGTGCCCCTCCCCCAGATACCTTTCTGGACACTCTGGTGCTAGTCCAGAGGTCCGCCTCCTCAGCAAGCTGCCTGGGATCAGTCAGCTTACTCTCCACTAGGTGCTGGTGCAACTCTATAAAACAAATACTGAGCATATGCCCTCTCAGAATCAAATTATACAATCCTGTGTAATCATCTACTTTGCAGCCCTGCACCCATCCATTCAGTGCCTTACTGGAAAAGTCAACGAAATCTACCCATGTTTGTGTGGACTGTTTGGTGCAGTCCCTGAACCTCTGACGGTATTTCTCAGGGGTCAGCCCAAACTTGGCAAGTAAAATGGCTTTCTGAAGTGGGTATGCTTTTTGATCCTTTAGGTCTAAGGTGAGAAGTGTGTCCCTCCGCAGTGGTGGCACATAACTCCAAATAGCTGTACCCCATTGCCCTTCAGGAACCTCATGAGCCCTTAGATAAATGGTTAGCTGCATATAAAGTTGCACTATGTCATCTCCCACCACAAAACTGGGCACCACATTTTTGGGTATACAAACCTTCTTTTCTCCAGCAGGTCCTGCCTGTATGCTGCCACCATTACTGCTGGATTCAGAATGCTTAGCCTTAAGATTCAGCTCCTTGAGACTCAGTTCATGAGCCAACAAAAGTTTCTTTTCAGCCAAGGCTCTCTCAGCTGGAGCCTCAGCTTTCCTCTCCTCTGCTGCTCTTTGAGCTTTCCTTTCCTCTGCTTCCAGATTTAACTTTGCCATTTGTAATTGAAACTCTCTTTCCTCTCTCCTTTCCTCTGCGGTCAGGCTGTGGCTAAAGACAGTGCTCCCTGGTTTGGAAGGGGGTACAATCACAGTGGTAACTTCCTCCACTAATAGCAAAAAATCCTCTGAGGGGCCATCTTATGGACCCTCCTCCTCCACATTTACATCAGAATGAGCTTCTGCCCAGGCCCTCAGCGCCTTTTGAAATTCCTCCTTTCTAGAGGCACCTTGGGTGGGTACACCCATATCCTTGCAGAACCCCTTCAGCTGTTTAACAGTATATGTCTCCAGCTTGGCTAGGTCAAAATCTTCAGATCCTGTTTGAGACCCAGCCAGAGACATGTTGAAAATGAGGATTTAGTTAAACTCAAGCAGAAAAACGAAACTGCAGAATAAAAAGGATAAAAATCAAGTTGACCTTCAATGTGGGTAGGTAGTGAAATACTTAGCTACGGTATGTCACTGCACAAATACAAGTCCTATCTCACCGCTGATCACCAATGTTAGAAATGGGGTCTTTGGTTGGCAGTCAGGTTACACCCTGTCCAAGCAAGGACCCTCCCTCTAGTCAGGGTAAGTCACACACAATCCAAATTATCCTGTGTCCACCCTCTGGTAGCTTGGCACTGAGCAGTCAGGCTTAACTTAGAAGGCAATGTGTAAAGTATTTGTGCAATAAATCATACAATAACACAATATAGCACCACAAAAATACACCACACAGTGTTTGTAAAAATATAGAATCTTTATCTAATTAAATGCAGGTCAAAATGATTAAAATGCAATAAGAATACGTTGAAAAATTACTGTAGAAGTAATATGAATGTCTTTAGAATTTTGGTATCACTGTAAAGCAATAAAAAGTGTCTTAAGTTCTCTAAGAAACAACAAGTGTCTTTTGCAGGGCAAAGTACTTGGTTTGCATTGAAAAATCCTCGCAAGGGACCTCAGAGGAGGAGATGGGTGGAAAACAGGTAGGTGTGCGTTGTTTTCACGCCTTCGCACACGGACTTGCGTCGATATCTTCCACGCGGGGAAGATGTGCGTCGATTTCCTGCGTGCGGACTTAGAGCCTTTTTGGGTCTAACTGCACACACCGGCCTTGCAATGGCAGGTCTGAGACAAGGTTAAGGGGCTACTTAAGTGGGTGGCACAATCAGTGCTGCAGGCCCACTAGTAGCATTTAACCTACAGGCCCTGGGCACATATAGTGCACTTTACTAGGGACTTATAAGAAAATTAAATAGTCCAATTGGGTATGATCCAATGTTACCATGTTTAAAGGGAGAGAGCATATGAACTTCAGCACTGGTTTGCAGTGGTAAAGTGCGCAGAGTCTAAAAACCAGCAAAAACAGTATCTAAAACAGTATCTAAAAAGTGGAGGGAGGCAGGCAAAAAGTTAGGGGTGACCACCCTAAGGCTGTCAGGTCTAACAGAGTCCTATAACATCATAAGAGCTACTCTGTCGAAAGACAGACAGACACATACTTATTCACTTCTGTGAAGGGGTGTTGGGTCAGGAATTTCTCTACATGTTAATGGGGCTGGTACTCCTGCTCTGAGCACCCAATTTCATGTGAAAATTACATCCTTATTTATATTTTGGGCCTGGCATTATGGTAACCTAGGGTGTGCGCGGAGGTGTACAGGCCACTCACTGGCAATGGGAAGCATTAACTCGTCCTCTGACCTGGAGGGCTGCACCAATCAAGCCTTCTTATCAGGCATTGGACTACTGTCCTTTCCTTGGGTAAGTCACACAAAGCGGTGGTGGCAGAATACCAAGATTTGTGAATTCACAGACCAGATCCTTTCCTCCGTGTCAATGAGATTGTGGTCTGATGACCTCTTTCAAGTAAATGTTCTGCTGTTTTATGGGACCCAGAACCTTGCGGTTTGCTTATCGAGTCTGTGTGTATGTGTAGTGAGTTTATAGCACAGATGTGGTGGTAGGACTCCGTGTGTGTGCATATGTGTAAGAGTGTGTAGCACAGATAGGGTGGTAGGACTGTTTGTATGTATGTGTAGTAAGTGTGTAGCACAGTTGTGATGGTCCTACTCTGTGTGTGTACGTAGGTGTAGTGAGTGTCTAGCACAAATGTGGTGGTAGGACTTGTGCATGCATTAAACTGTGTAGTTAAGTCAGCGGTTTCAATTTCGGATGCTTCCTGTTTTAACAAGGAACAAGATGGAGCGAGGTTGCAGCTTCCTCAGACAGTAGAAGAGTATTACCTGCATTCCTGTGAACGGAGGGTTGACACAAACACACAAACGCCCTCATTACGAGTCTAGTGGTCTTAAGACCGCCACACTCGGGGTGGCGGTCAGACTGCCGTGGTTGTGGCAGTCCGACCGCAACATTACAACCGTGGCGAAACTGCCACGGTCGGACCGACGACACCGCCAGGTTGCCGGCAGTTGACAGCCTGACGGTCCGGGCGGTCGTAACCTGCCAAGGCAGCGCTGCTTGCTCCGGATTATGAGTCCCCATTCCGCCAGCCTTTTCATGGCGGTCGGACCATGCAATTGGCAAGCCAAGGAGCATCAACAAGCAGAACCAGAAATCACCACGATTGCTAAAGAAATGTGAGCAGTGACCAAAAAACTAAATGAAACCTATAAAACTTCAGTTAGGAATGAGGAATGGCCCTCTCTCTCTCCCTTCCTTTTCACTCTGTATATAGTGCCGACAGCAGAGAGAGCGAGGTGCAACGCTAACCTTACAGGAATAAAAATCATCATGAAAACCCCCCAACTTGTTCTATAAACCAACAACCTCTTGGTGTTCTTAAGCAACCCAACAAAGTATCTTCCAGATATTATAAAAGAAATGAATCACTTTAGTGAGGTATCAGGCCTTAGCCTTAATTTTCAACAAGCATTAGCAAACGCAGTCGGTCTAGCTTATGTGAGACCTATTGTCTTTGTCAATGTTTTTTAGCTATGTTGTCCAGCGGCGCAGTGCTGCAAAGCATGGCTAAAAGTTAGAAAAATAGTGCTGTGATGGATAATAGTGATGTTTTTCCTGGCAGGAGGGGAAGGGCAAGCAGCATAACAGGAGGGGGGCAGGGCAAGTGATAACACAGGAGAGAGCAGAGGGATTAGGCAAGCAAGACAATGCAGGAGGGCAGGGAGATGGGGTAAACAACTACAAATGAGTGGGGCAGAAAGGGGCCAGGAACTAAGAGAGGCAAGCAACAAAATGCGGGAGGATGGTGGGGAGACAGAAGAAGTAACTCAGCCTGGAGCGGAGCAAGAGGCCCAGGGCAAACAGGAACAGAGGGGCAAGCAACAACGATGGGTCAAGCAAAAACAACAGTGCAAGCAACGAGATGGGCAAGCAACGACAACAGGGAAGGTGGGGTGGGAGGACAGGCAATAGAATGTTGTGGGAAGGGGCAAGCATCACAATGAAGGAGGGAGCATAGATTGAGGAAAGCAATACAACACAGGAGTGATAGGGCACGCAATAATGGGAAGAAAAGAAATAACCTCTGAATTCCGAAAGCGAGCAAAAGGGCACACAGTGGTCAAGGAAATAGTACTTGAGTCATACGAAGAGAAAGTGTATCGGCATGTGCAGAACGAAGAGAAGCAAGGAAATAAGACGACAAAGCTAACCAATAGTTTGCAATGGATGAGCTCTAAGCCTCATGTAACTAAACTAAACAAAGTCTCTCACAATACCAACATACTGGGGAAAAACAATACCTTGATTCCCACTACCTGGGTCAGGCCTCTGCATACATATATTTATTGACACAGAGAGAGCTGGGATGAGGGTCAGAAGAGGAAGCAGTGAGGAGCGGTCTTCCTAGGAGGGTGATCAGCTGGGGGTATTCTGAGTGGTTCACACAGCAAGGTGTGTCATCTCATAGAAAACAGCAATATGTAGGGCTACAATTATCACCGTAATGATTTACCTCATAAGGACCAGGGATTGGTCTCATCAGCATGCATAGACCACTATTTAAATATGTTGGACTAAGTCACTCTACTTCCCAGGTTGTTTCTGTGTGCTGGACTCTGTTTTTGCTGTTTTGTTTGCTCTGGACACTTTACACTTTAGCACTGGTCAGCAGTGGTAAGTGTTCCCCTTTCATACATATAAGGCACCCCTAAGGTAGGCCCTAGGAAGCCCCAGGGGCAGGGTGCAATGTATGTTAAAGGTGGGACATGTACTTATGTGCTTTACATGTCCTGACTGAAATACTGCCAAATTCGGTTTCACTGTTGCAAGGTCTATCTCTCGCATAAGTTAACATGGGGGCTGCCTTTAAATATGATTAAAGCGCAGATTTTCTTTGGGAGCAGATAGTCGTGGAGTTTGGGGTCTCTGAACTCACAATTTAAAAATAGATCTTTTAGGGAACTGCTTTTTAGATTGTGTGTTTAAAAATACCACTTTTAGAAAGTAGGTGTTTTCTTGCTTAAACAATTCTGTGACTCTGCTTGTTTGTGGATTCCCTGTCTGGGTCAGTTTGACAGTTGGCCTGTTTGCACCTCTCCTCTAGACAGTGACACAAAGGGAGCTGGGGTGTAGCCTGCATATCCTGATGAGCCATCTGGGCTGAGGGGAGGGCTGAAAGGGCTGTGCCTGCCCTCACATAATGCAGTCTCCACCCCCCTGATGTGTGTCTCGGGCCTGGCCTGGGCAAGGCAGGATCTTGAAAACAAGGCCTACTTCAAAGCCAGAAAGGGGTATAAGAAGAGCACCCAAAACCCCTGAAAATCAGATTACTTCTGGAACCAAGAGGAACCTCTGCCAAGAAGAACAGCTGGAAGCTAGACGAGGAGTTCTGCCCCTTTGCCTATGACAATGCTTTCATGGGTTGGCCTGCAGTAGCTGCTTCTGCCTGGGAGAGGACAAAGACTGACTTTTGTGTGACTTGTGTGAAGAATCTCCAAGGGTTTGAACTGAGCTTGCCTCCTGTTGTTGAAGTCTCAGGGACAACAAAGACTGCTCTCTGCCAGCACCCGGGCTTTCTGCTGAGAGTCCTGCCTGCCAAGTGGTGCCCTAACCTGTCTCTCGGGCCTTGAAAGGTTCAGCTGGTGGAAAAGGACAGAAATCCCCGCAAAAACCACTGTGCGGGTAAACTTTCGACGCGCCGCCGGCCTTGCGGCTAAAATAGACGCTCCACCTACACAGCAGCTGGAAGATCCACGCAACGCGGCCGGAGAAATAACGCGCAACACCCGCCGCAGCTGTTGTTAATGACTCAAGCCCCCATGCAGCGCAGTTTCTTGACACTGTGCGACCGGATTTCAACGAAACATTGCTGGGTGCAGAAAATCAACACAAAGCCTGACCAGACCAGTGGTGCCCGTCCGGATTGATGCACCGCTCTCTTGCGGGAGAGAAGAAACGATGCACGCTGACCCAACCGAAGGAGGAAGGACGCACGTTCTCGCTTGCGGGTGAGAAATCGATGCATCGCTGGACTTTTTCGATGCACACTCACCTGTGAGGCTTTATTTTGACTCTACCCAGGTACTTTTGTGAAATAACAGCATTCTCACTGTTTTCTAAGGATTAAGGGCCTGATTCTAACTTTGGAGGACGGTGTTAAACCGTTCCAAAAGTGGCAGATATACCACCTACCGTATTACGAGTCCATTATATCCTATGGAACTCGTAATACGGTAGGTGGTATATCCGCCACTTTTGGGACGGTTTAACACCGTCCTCCAAAGTTAGAATCAGGCCCTAAGACTCTTAGGCCCTCATTATGACATTCCGCCCGCCAATGCCATACCGCCATCAGGCCGCCTGTGTGACCTGAACCTCGCCGGCCCTATTATGGTATGGCGGGCGGAAACAGTGTTGGAGCCAGCGGCAATGTGGCGGTGCAGGGGCACCTGTCGCGCATTCCACTGCCCATAATTCGGCAGTGGAATTTGCAATGGGGCTGTGCATGGGGGTGTGAGAAAGTAGCCTCTTTCTAGCCTTGTTACCCCCACTTTTGGCCTGTTTGTGAGTATATGTCAGGGTGTTTTCACTGTCTCACTGGGATCCTGCTAGCCAGGGCCCAGTGCTCATAGCGAAAACCCTATGTTGTCAGTATGTTTGTTATGTGTCACTGGGACCCTCCTAGCCAGGACTCCAGTGCTCATAAGTTTGTGGCCTATATGTATGCGTTCCCTGTGTGATGCCTAACTGTCTCACTGAGGCTCTGCTAACCAGAACCTCAGTTGTTATGCTCTCTCTGCTTTCTAAATTGTCACTAACAGGCTAGTGACCAATTTCACCAAATCACATTGGCATACTGGAACACCCTTATAATTCCCTAGTATATGGTACTGAGGTACCCAGGGTATTGGCATTCCAGGAGATCCCTATGGGCTGCAGCATTTCTTTTGCCACCCATAGGGAGCTCTGACAATTCTTACACAGCCCTGCCACTGCAGCCTGAGTGAAATAACGTCCACATTATTTCACAGCCATTTACCACTGCACTTAAGTAACTTATAAGTCACCTATATGTCTAACCTTCACCTGGTGAAGGTTGGGTGCAAAGTTACTTAGTGTGTGGGCACCCTGGCACTAGCCAAGGTGCCCCCACAACGTTCAGGGCTAATTCCCAGGACTTTGTGCGTGCGGGACACCATTTCACGCGTGCACTATACATAGGTCACTACCTATGTATAGCGTCACAATGGTAACTCCGAACATGTCCATGTAACATGTCTAAGATCATGGAATTGTCACCCCAATGCCATTCCGCCATTGGGGAGACAATTCCATGATCCCAGAGTCTCTAGCACAGACCCGGGTACTGCCTAACTGCCTTTCCCGGGGTTTCACTGCAGCTGCTGCTGCTGCCAACCCCTCAAACATGTTTCTGCCCTCCAGGGGTTCAGCCAGGCCTAGCCCAGGAAGGCAGAACAAAGGACTTCCTCAGAGAGAGAAAAGGAAAAGGAAAAAGGTGTCAGGGCTGGGAAGGAGTAGCCTCCCCCAGCCTCTGGAAATGCTTTGATGGGCACAGATGGTGCCCATCTCTGCATAAGCCAGTCTACACCAGTTCAGGGATCCCCCCAGCCCTGCTCTGGCGCGAAACTGGACAAAGGAAAGGGGAGTGACCACTCCCCTGACCTGCACCTCCCAGGGGAGGTGCCCAGAGCTCCTCCAGCGTGCCCCAGACCTCTGCCGTCTTGGATTCAGAGGTGTGCTGGCACACTGGACTGATCTGAGTGGCCAGGGCCAGCAGGTGACGTCAGAGACTCCTTCTGATAGGCTCCTACCTGTGTTACTAGCCTATCCTCCTTCCTAGGTAGCCAAACCTCCTTTTCTGGCTATTTAGGGTCTCTTCTTTGGGGAATTCTTCAGATACCGAATGCAAGAGCTCATCAGAGTTCCTCTGCATCTCCCTCTTCAACTTCTGCCGAAGGATCAAACGCTGACTGCTCAGGACGCCTGCAAAACCGCAACAAAGTAGCAAAGACGACTACTGCAACCTTGTATCGCTTCATCCTGCTGGCTTTCTCGACTGTTTCGAGGTGGTGCATGCTCTGGGGGTAGCCTGCCTCCTTCTTGCACCAGGAGCTCTGAAGAAATCTCCTGTGGGTCGACGGAATCTTCCCCCTGCAACCGCAGGCAACAAAAGACTGCCTCACCGGTCCTCTGGGTCCCCTCTCAGCACAACGAGCGTGGTCCGTGGAACTCAGCCACTCTGTCCAAGTGACTCCCACAGTCCAGTGACTCTTCAGTCCAAGTTTGGTGGAGGTAAGTCCTTGCCTCCCCACGCTAGACTGCATTGCTGGGTACTGCGTGATTTGCAGCTGCTCCGGCTCCTGTGCACTCTTCCAGGATTTCCTTCGTGCACAGCCAAGCCTGGGTCCCCAACACTCTAACCTGCAGTGCACAACCTTTTGAGCTGTCCTACGGCGTCGTGGGACTCCCTTTTCTGACTTCGGGTGGACTGCGGGTCACTCATCTTCTAAGTGCCTGATCCGGTACTTCTGCGGGTGCTGCCTGCTTCTGTGAGGGCTCCCTGACTTGCTGGGCGCCCCCTCTGTCTCCTCATCCAAGTGGCGACATCCTGGTCCCTCCTGGGCCACAGTAGCATCCAAAAACTCTAACCGCGACCCTTGCAGCTAGCAAGGCTTGTTTGCGGTCTTTCTGCGTGGGAACACCTCTGCAAGCTTCTTCACGACGTGGGACATCCATCCTCCAAAGAGGAAGTTCCTAGTCCTCTTCGTTCTTGCAGAACACAAAGCTTCTTCCACCCGGTGGCAGCTTCCTTGCACCCTCAGCTGGCATTTCCTGTGCATCTGGCCACTCTCGACACTGCTGCGACTCTTGGACTTGGTCCCCTTGTCTTACAGGTACTCAGGTCCGGAAATCCACTGTTGTTGCATTGCTGGTGTTGGTCTTCCTTGCAGAATCCCCCTATCACGACTTCTGTACTCTCTGGGGGTTGTAGGTGCACTTTACACCTAGCTTTCAGGGTCTTGGGGTGGGCTATTTTTCTAACCCTCCCTGTTTTCTTACAGTCCCAGTGACCCTCTACAAGCTCACATAGGTTTGGGGTCCATTCGTGGTTCGCATTCCACTTTTGGAGTATATGGTTTGTGTTTCCCCTATACCTATGTGCTCCTATTGCAATCTACTGTAACTTTACATTGCTTGCATTACTTCCTTTTGCTATTACTGCATATTTTTGGTATTCTGTACATATATCTTGTGTATATTTGGCATCCTCATACTTAGGGTACTCACTGAGATACTTTTGCCATATTGTCATAAAAATAAAGTACCTTTATTTTTAGTATATCTGTGTATTGTGTTTTCTTATGATATTGTGCATATGACACCAGTGGTATAGTAGGAGCTTTGCATGTCTCCTAGTTCAGCCTAAGCTGCTCTGCTATAGCTACCTTCTATCAGCCTAAGCTGCTAGAAACACCTCTTCTACACTAATAAGGGATAACTGGACCTGGTACAGAGTGTAAGTACCCCTTGGTACCCACTACAAGCCAGGCCAGCCTCCTACAGGGGGCCCCTGCACTGCCCATGCCAAGTGCATGGGCAGTGCACCCTAGGGTCCCCCTTGAATCCCCCATTCCGCCAGCCTTTCCATGGCGGAGTTTACCGCGCGGCTGGACGGTCATAATGTATAGTCTTTGACCACCAGGGTCATAATGACCCCCTTAATATTTTAAAAATTCATAACTTGACTTGTGTATGTCGGATTTTTTTCGTTTTGGTCTTGTTTCGTTTAGATGAATATTATCTATTTTTCTAAACCTGTGTTGTGTCATTTTGTAGTGTTTTCACTGAGTTATTGTGTGTGGTGGTACAAATACTTTACACATTGCTTCTGAAGTTAAGCCTGCCTGCTCGTGCCAAGCTACCAAGGGGGTGAGCGGGGGTTAACTGAGGGTGAGTCTCCTTTGCCCTGACTAGAGTGAGGGTCCTTTCTTGGACAGGGGATAACCTGACTGCCAACCAAAGACCCCATGTCTAACAAATACTCTACAGGTTATTTATAGGCAATTTTAGCTATATATCACCCAATCTACAAATGCTTACTTCAAACACTTAGAAAGGGGTTAAAAGCATTGTTCTTTCGACTATGCACATAAAAAATAAAAAAGATCTCCGGAGCCCACTGAGTGCTGCACACCACAACCAGCGTGGAGCATGACCCTATGAAGAAGCATGCCTCTGCAGTGGGGGAGGGCCTGAGCATCTGATAAGGATAATACCTGGACCTAATGAGATAAATCAATATAGGGTTAATTGTAGCCCTACAAACTAAAAACCACACTTTGTTGTGTACACTTATGGCTTAGGAGGAAGGGTGATCGACCAACATAATCCACTCTTTCACTTGAGTTACTCCCAATGATATACTAATATGACTTACCCGATACAAGACATGCAGAGTTTGGCAGTCCAGAAGATTTACTGATCGAACCTCTGGCATATGACTGCGCAGGTGGTGTGTGGTAAAAAGGCTGTGGTGTTCTGCAGCTGCAAAAGAAACACAATGACTTTATTCAGGTATAGAAATGCCCATATTTTGATGGACAGATCATACGTCAAGTTTGGTCTTTAAATTTAAACAAGGAAACACATCAGCGCAAGAAGAGGAACAGCTGGATTGCTGTCAGGGGGCACATGCAGTAATGTATGAACTTGTGTGGTAGACCACCAGAAGCAGGGAGGAAATCATGTGGAAAACTAGATATTTCCTCAGAGGATAAACCTCTTGCGAGATTTTGTGGCAGACACTTTTCAGCAATAGCATTAAAACTCAAGCGTGAATGTTTGGACATGGCTTTGCAAACAGTTTAACAGGTTGCAGTTCCCACAATATAGCGTGCTGATGATGGATTCTTTTCTAGAGCTGGAAAAGCGTTTCTGCAGTGACCTTGAATATAGAGTAGCTGGCATAAAGAATTGACAAAAGTGAAACATTCCAGATATTGAGGGATTTGGTGAAAGAGTTGAAATATTGAGACTTCTGGGAATGATTAAAAAAAACAGTGTGTGCTTAAAGCAGTTGAGCCCTGAATCCCAATGCCCACATGAAAAGATATTTGAGCCAGTGAACTTGGAGACTTGAAAAGTTAAAAACCACAATAATGCTGTGGCACGTATGGCACAAGAAGCAGGAAGAGACAAGAGGCTTCAGCCAGTGAGAGAAATGCCTGATCCGTGACCAGAGGGATCATCTTTGTGAAAATCAAACTTTATGAGGTTCAAGTGCAGTGCAATGAACAGGAGCTGGAAAAAGTGCTGACCACAATAGCTGAACACACCCAGCGGAACACAATCTGGGTACTCTCCGGCAGGAGCTGACAAGGACCAGAGCTGGCAAGACATTTTCTTGGTGTCTACTACGCTGCAACTTAATAATCATGTTATTCCTTTGAGTAATTGACTCTCGAGGGGCAGTGAAGTAGTAAAAACAAGTAGTCAAGGCAAGCTGTGGTACAGGATGGAAATCACACACAGCGCAACATCGTAAAACACACACAATAAGACCAGTGTCCAACCAGAGCTACAACGGTAAAGACAAACAGAACTTTCATCAACAGGTAAAAAAGGAGCGGCTGAAAATATACTGAAGGTGTTGGCATCCCCTTTGGGCAGAGATAAAAGCCCCATTAAATGTACCACTTACTGAGTTTATTCACATACAGTTGGACTTTGAAATTACATTGAATCCCGTTTCTAAAGTTAACCTTAGACCTAGTACTCAGGTGTTCTCAGAATTCTTTGGGACTCAGTAGATCTTTCTACAGTTTTTGCAAACAAAACTAGTCAAGGAAAAGTGGTGCCTAGTAGAAACCGGCCAACTCATTGGGTCCAATTCCCTACTACTGTGTTTTCAATTATGAATAATTTAAAACCTAAAAACCACTTAAGCAACACAAGGGTCCCACCCAAGTAATCTATGCGCATTTTATGGTGCCAAAAGCCTCAGTGTCCAGACAGAAAGCTGTTTATGGTCGTATACCTATGTTTTTTTTTTAAATCAACAAATTTTATTGATATTAAAACAGAAAGCAAATGGGAACAGAAAAAAGAAAAGAAAAATAAAGACAACCTGCACAGGTTTGTTCGAGTGCAACCAGATCTGAAGGCCAGATGTAGTAAGAAATGGGTTTGCGACTCGCAATTTGCGAGTCGCAAACCCATATGCAGAACGGTGTCCCTGACACCATCTGCGAATCGCAAGGCGGTCACAAAGACCCACCTCATTAATATTAATGAGGTGGGTTGCAATTTGCGACCCCCTTGCGATTCCCTGCACTCAGGGATGGTGGCCTGCTGGAGACAGCAGACCACCATATCTGTGACTGCTTTGTTAATAAAGCAGTTTTTTTTGTATTGCAGCCCATTTTCCTTAAAGGAAAACGAGTTGCAATACACTTGAGAAAATGAAACCATTTGGTTTCATTTTTTCAAAGTAGGCAGTGGTCCATGTTTGTGGGGACAGCCCCTCGATTCGTACACCACTTTTTCTTGGTTCGTGCACCAGTCCACTCCACACCTCCATTTCCGGAGGGTAGGTCATGTGGTGGAGTTCCAGGCGGCTGCAATGTTTCTCTTAGCCACCAGCAAGGTCGTACCAACAAAAGTTTGGTCTGATCTAGAGCCCTCCAAATCTTCCATCGTACCCAGTAAGACCATTTTTGGCTACAGCAGTTGTTCCCTTCCCAACACATTATTCAGCTCATGATTTATCTTTCCCAATAAGCCTGTATAACCGGGCATGACCACACCATGAAAGAAATCAGCCGGGCCCCCGGCACATCGTGGACATTGAGCAGATATCCGAATTCCTGGCCGGTGCAGTTTGTCAGGAGACAAGTATGCCCCATGTAGGAAATAGAATTGTACCGCCCGCAGCCTCGCCGACACTGCCAACATTCTAGGAGCCATCAAGGCCTCCGTCCATTCAGTCTCTTCAAACGGCTCCAGCTAAGCCTCCCATCCGCTCCTAGTTTGGTTTAGGTTACAAGGGGTGTTGTTTAATAACATTTTATAAATTTGGGATACACCTTTCTTCCCCAAGTTTCCCATCAGCAGCTTATCCTCGAGTGGGCTGAATTCAGGTATCGTGTCAGAGCGGGTCAGGTGAACGCCCACGGCATGGCAGAGTTGGAGGTATCTAAAGAACAGCGTGTGAGACAGTTGAAACTCGGTCTGTAACTCCTGAAAGGATTTGAGTGCATCCCCTCTCCAGACATCTCCCACCAGAGAGATACCCAGCGTGTCCCACCCCGTGAAGCCTTCTAGTGCTGCAGTTTCACTCAGCCATTTAGCTTGCCACAGTGGGGTCTGCTGGGTGATAACCTTGTTCCATCGGGTGTGTCGCAATGCTGCGTGCCAAGCAAGGAAGAGTGCTTTAGTTACCGGTTCCATGTCTTGGGTGACTGGCGAGCCGTAAAGAAAGTCTAGGATACGAGGAAAACCAAGCGATTCCAATTCTATCTGATAAGCTGGGTCCGCTTATCTCCCGTTGAACCAGTCATGAACAACCAGGAGTTGGGTCGCCAAATAGTACAGATATGGATCGGCCATACCCAGTCCCCCATCATACACCCCCCTTTGACAGCATTGCGACGCCACCCGATGTCTCGCTCCACCCCAAAGGAATAAAGAGGTGGTTCTCTCCATCGCCCGGAACCAGGAACGCAGGATTATAAAAGGGAAATTTTGAAGCACATATAGAAGCCGTGGCAGTACCATAATTTTATATAGGGCTATACAACCCAAAACATTCAGCGGCAGTGTTTGCCACCGTTGCAGATCTGCCCTGGTGCGGGACATGAGCGGTGTCACGTTCAGAGTCCAAGAGAATTCCGGAAGGAGAGCCACCCATACACCAAGGTATTTAAATCTCAGCTTCCGCAAGGGCACCACTTCCTGCCAGTCAAAACAGTCTCTGGAAATCGCCAGGGGCACCAACACCGATTTGGCGGGATTCATTTTGAGCCCTGAGGCCTCCTCGAAGCAACGTAGAAGATGGAAGCATCTTAGACCCGTCACGCTGGATTCTTCAATATACAGCAGGACATCATCTGCATATAGGGCCACTCGATCTTCGAATGAGGGACCCCATTCCCACCCGCGTATATTGGATCTACCCTTAACAGTTGCGCCAAGGGCTCAATGGCCAGGGCAAAAAGGAGAGGGGACAGGTCTGGCGCATTTCCCGATCAATAGAAAAAAACGAGGACAGGGTCCCATTGACCTGCACGCGAGCTGTAGGATTGGCATACAAGGCCTGGACCATTTGTCGGAACCTCAGCCCAAAGCCAGTCCGCTGGAGCACCAGGAAAAGAAACCCTCAGTCAATAGTGTCAAAGGCCTTCTCAAAATCAATAAGTAGGAGGGCAAGACTCCGGGGCAACCGGTGACGCCTCGCAAGGGCCACATGAAGCTGTCGTATACAATGGCGCGTGCTGCGGGCGGTCATAAATCCACACTGGTCTGGGTGTATCAGTAATGGCATCACCCTAAATGCGGGAGGCAAGAATCGTAGCATAGATTTTCACTTCGCTATTAGTCAGGGATATGGGCCTGTAGTCAGCACAGGAGAGTGACAGGGTTGGGTTTTTGGTAAAACCACAATAGTGGCCTCATCCAGACCCTCCGGAAAGGAGCTTAGACACCTCACCTCCACAAGCAAGGTCAAGAGATACGGCATCAGGTCGTCCCGAAACACCTTACAGTACTCTGGTGGAAACCCATCGGGCCCGGGGGTCTTACCCAATCCCATTGCAGAGATGGCCTCTCTGACCTCCACTTCAGTGAAAGGTTCATCCAACAATTGAACCTCCCACGGGGGCAATGCCGGGAGGGGAACATCCACCAAGAACTGATGGGCATGACCCGGAATAATCGTTGCCGAGGCCTGGTATAATACCCTGTAGTACGTATCCTATGTTTATTCTTGTAAATTGCCCCACTGATACCCGACAGCTATTCACAAAAGGATCCCTTCCAGGTTAAAAATGTTTTAACACTGTGTAATTCTTGACCAGTCATGCATAGTATTACCCACTAGTAGATGCAGTGCAAACACTGGGGAGTGGGAGGAGCAAGGTGTAGTTAGCGTTGCCATAATGTTATGTTATGTGTATTTATACAGCGCACAATTCACCTGAGAGCATATCCTGGTGCTGAAAGCAAGGACTACATGAGCCGTGCCTGGTCGTCCATTTCTTTTTTTTATTTTTTTTATTTTTTTTTATATGTTTATTGAGAAGTACATGTCAATATACAGACTGTGTTAAATAGAGAAACGATACATCAAATTATGGCCATATATGAAAAATATTATGAAATATTAACTTCTCAGATTTCTAAACACAAAAAACAGAAAAAACTAAAAAAAAACATTATACATATATCAGTAAATGCACAATATGAGATTATTTATAAGGCATCCAACTGTACATTAACTCTTAGAAGTAGACCTATAACAGAAAATCTGGAAAGAAAGAATTATGCAATATGTATTAAACCATATATTATAGGTTGTTAGAAGACAGTGGAGATAGTAATATCATGCAAATCCACATATATAACATTTCAAATGGAGATATTCCTGCCAATTCAACAGTGTTGAATTGGTGAACAGTAAGTCCTACTTAAAATAACAGTGTTAATGGGCGAGATGTCAATTGTCTTAATAACAGCATGACTCAAAACAATAATAAAAAAGTCTTAATAAAGATAGGAGACAAAGAATGAGAAAACGTTTACGTGTGAATATTAATAGAAAATGTATTAGCTAGAAAGGGTTTCCAAATTTGGATGAAAATACCAACATTATCTTGCAATCTGTAAATCAGCTTTTCATATGATGCCATGTTATACATTTCAATAAGCCATTCATCATGTGTAGGATGTTGTGGTTTTCTCCAATGTCGTAATATACAAATCTTTGCTACAGTGAGTGCAATAGCGATCAATCGTCTTGTATGATTTGTTAGATTTGGGAGATCAGTAACATCATGTAATATAACTAATTTTTCTGTTAAAGGAATGGGCACATGTATAGCTCTGTGTATAGAGGAAGTTATAGAAGACCAGTATTCCATCAAAACTGGACATTGAAATAAAATGTGTAGGATATCACAGTCCTCATGGGGACACCTCCAACAGGTAGAATGGTGTAGTAAACCTGCTGCCTTGAGTTTTTGTGGTGACCAGTACCAATTATGAAGAATTTTGAAAAGAGTAAATTTCATTCTTGCCTCTCTGATTCCTTTATCCATGTTCATAACAACATCCGTCCAGTCCTCATTGGAATACGCTACATTAAGTAGTCCTTGCCATTTGACGTGGAGTTGTGCTAGTAATGGTGATGAATGTAGTTTATGCAAAATGAGATTATAAAATCCAGAGACCGCTCCTTTCAATTTCCCCCAAGTTTTTAAGTATTGTACGACTGGGGAATCCTCAGGTATCCACGGAAATGGTCCTAGTCTACTAAGTAGAGCGTGTTTCAATTGTAAGTATTTCCCCTTTTGAGAGCTAGGGAGTTGAAATTCTATCTGAAGCATCGTAAAGGTTTTAAGCTTGCCTTCTAAAGTGAATAAATGATCCAGGATTAGAATACCTGCTCTCTCCCATGTATCCCAGGAAATTGTCTGTTTCCCTATTCTAATATCAGCGTTATGCCATATGGGAGCCTTATTATGTAGCCTTGGATTACTCTTAAGGAGTTTGTGGGAGTGTATCCAAATCTTAAGCATAGACTGAATAATAGGGTTAGAACTTTGTAAAGCAGGTGATTTATGAGTATAAAACATTTGCAAACCTGAAGATACCTGTAAAGATTGCTTTTCAATGAGAACCCATAGTGGGGGGTCATCCTGTATTGGCCAAAGATAAACCAATTGCGATAAATGGAGGGCTGTATAGTAATGTTCAATGCATGGTAAACTAAGGCCACCAGATCGCCTGTGAGCAATCAGTTTGGAGATTTTGAGTCTAGGTCTCAGAGATCCCCAAATAAAGGTTTTAATACCTTTGTCAATGTCTCGCAGTATTGATATTTTAACTGTCAAAGGTAACATACCTAAAACATATGTGAAACGAGGCACTATAATCATTTTCACTGCCTGGACTCTACCCCAAAAGGACAGGTTAAGATGGGACCATTTTTCATATTCTGACTTCGTTTTAGCAATGAGTGGATCTAAGTTATCTTGAATCATACGTTCTAAACCAGTGTTGATATAAATACCTAGATACTTCAGGCGCTCCGCTTTCCATTGAAAATTGTAGCCTAAGATAGCTGCTTTTGTTGTGCCCCGGGACAATGGGAGAGCTTCACTCTTATTCCAATTGACTTTGTATCCAGAAATGTTTGAGAAGTGAGAAATAGTAGACATGAGTGCCGAGAGTGAAGTAGGTAGATCTGTAAGTGTGAGTAATCTGTCACCCGCGTATAGAAGTAGTTTTGAGATGCCTGCTGGTGTAGGGATGCCTGCTATTTGTGAACACTGTCTTATTGCTGCAGCCAGTGGTTCAAGTGCAAGAAGAAATAAGAGGGGCGATAAAGGGCAACCCTGGCGGGTACCTCTTTGCACTAAAAAGGTTTTTGAAAGGAAACCCCCACAATTCACTTGTGCAGATGGTGCCTTGTATAACCATTTAACCTTAGAGATAAAATCATCACCTAATCCCAACCGATGCAATGTACGGAACATATAGCTCCATTCAATGCGGTCAAAGGCCTTCTCTGCATCTAAGGATAATGCTACTCTGTCTTCTCCAGCATCCTTGGAAAACCAAAGTATGTGAGCCAAAGTGCGGAGATGGCTACGAGAGTTTCTGCCTGGCATGAATCCAACTTGAGAATTATGTATGAGTTTAGAGATAACTTGTTTGAGTCTTTTGGCAAGAATGGTGGCTAATAGCTTTGAATCTGTATTCAGAAGAGATATCGGACGATAGTTACTGCAGTATAATGGATCTTTCTCAGGTTTGGGAAGGACAGTTATGATAGCTTTATTTGAGAGTGAGGAGAGACTACCAGTTTCCTCTGCTTCTTTATAAACCTCATAAAGGACATCTATTGCTTCTGGTTTTACCCAACGGTAAAATTCCCCAGGAAAACCATCTTCTCCCGGTGCTTTATTGTATGGGAGACTGGAGATTGCTTGCGCAATTTCATCCTTTGTTATTTCGCCAGTCAGTGTGAGCCGGTCCTGTTCATTGAGACAGGGGAGTTTTATTTTATCAAAGAATTCCTGTTCTTTGAGGAGGTCATCATCCAGTTCTGAACTATATAACTTGGTATAATAATCTGCAAACGTATTAGCTATTGCTTGAGTCTCAGTTATTAATTTACCCTCAGGGTTATATATAGCTGGAATAGCTGTCATAGCTTCTCGCTGTTTTAATCGTGCCGCTAGTAAACGGCCTGCTTTTTCTCCTTGTTCATAATTGCGAGCCTTAAGTCTATATAACATATATTCTGCTTTGGAAGTATATAGGGGGTCATTTTGACCTTGGCAGACGGCGGAGGCCGTCCGCCAAGGTACCGCCGCTGAATGACCGCACCGCGGTCAAAAGACCGCGGCGGCCATTCAGACATTTCCTCTGGGCCGGCGGGCGCTCTCCAAAAGAGCGCCCGCCGGCCCAGAGGAAATGCCCCTGCAACGAGGACGCCGGCTCAGAATTGAGCCGGCGTAGTTGCAGGGGTGCGACGGGTGCAGTTGCACCCGTCGCGTATTTCAGTGTCTGCTTTGCAGACACTGAAATACTTTGCTGGGGCCCTCTTCTTGGGGCCCCTGCAGTGCCCATGCCATAGGCATGGGCACTGCAGGGGCCCCGCGGCACCCCCTACCGCCATCCTGTTCCTGGCGGGAGACCCGCCAGGAACAGGATGGCGGTAGGGGGTGTCAGAATCCCCATGGCTGCGGAGCGCGCTCCGCAGCCATGGAGGATTCTGAAGGGCAGTGGTAAACCGGCGGGAGACCGCCGGTTTACCCTTTCTGACCGCGGCTGAACCGCCGCGGTCAGAATGCCCTCGGGAGCACCGCCAGCTTTGGATTACTAAAATGAGTATGTGTCAGTGTTTTGATATCATTTTCCAAAATGGCCTGTTGTTCTATTCTGCGTTTATTTGTTATGGCAGAATCCCTCATAATTTGTCCCCTAATAGTGGCTTTTGCGGCTGCCCATAAGATTTGTGGAGAAGAAACTGATCCTTTGTTATCTTTCATATAAGTAGTCAAATGTGATTGTAATTGTGACTTTTCTGCCGGTAGTTTGTAGCGCGATATGTTTAATCGCCATGGTTTCCTACAAGGGCGTTTCAGACCCCAATCAAGCTGGAGACTGATAGGAGCGTGATCTGACAGTGCAATTTCTAAAATATCACAATCTAGTACTTGTGGTGTAATAGAATGTGAAATAAGGAAGTAATCTATTCTAGAATGGGAATCATGTACTGTTGAGTGATATGTAAACCCCTTATCTGATGGATGTAATAAACGCCAGATATCGATCAAACCATGATCTTCTCTGATGTCTTCGAGTATGGCTCTATCTCTACCATGAGTTGTGTCCAGGGGACCTGTTCTGTCTAAGATCACATCTGGTGCAAGATTCCAATCGCCTCCCAAAACTATTCTGGAAATACCCATTTCTGTTAGAATTCTATTTAGATGAAGGAAAAAGGGGGCTTTAGTCCCAACAGGGGCATAAATGGAACCCACTCCTAATATATTGTTACCAACTTTAAGCTTCGCTAAAACAAATCTACCATCCTCATCTGACCATGACTGAAGTATTTGGCATTGCAGTGTTTTCCGTATTAGAATGGCTACACCACTTTTTCTAGTAGTAGTGAGGGATGTAGCATCTCCTGATATGTGAGAAGGGGATTTGCAGCTGTAAAGAATCTGGCCTACACAATCTCGTTTTAATTTTTCTGATTCTATATCTGATAGATGAGTCTCCTGGATGAGAGCAATGTCAGTATGTTTGGAGGCTAAATAGGAAAGAATTTTCTTCCTTTTAATGTAATTAGTAAAGCCATTGACATTGAGAGAGACAATTTGCATAGGACTTGTCATGATAATGACTAAAAATGTTAGAGTATATTTGTACTGTGTGAAACAGAGTCAAAATGCTAAAAAAAGGGAAAAGGAAGTAGATAAATTATATGGGAATGTGATAATGAGAACTTACTGGAGGGAAACAAAAAAAAAAAAAAAAAAAACTATCTGGATTATAGTAAACCTGAAACCAATATGTGGAACTATAATCATAAAATATTGTTAACACTAAACTCTAAATAGTGTAAGTACACCGTTCTAAATGCAAGAATGTAAAAGAACACTGCAGATCAAAGAATATGTATCTTTCGTCGGTGGGTCTAAGCCTCAATTCGGAACCCAGACTCTGGAGGGGAGGAAAGGAAAACCACTCATGGTAAATAAATTATAAGAAAAAACACTCCATGGAGTTATAAAATCTATCCAAGAGAATATCTGCAAATACAAACACAGTAGGAAATGTACATGGTTATTGAACAGCAATATATGAGGATAGGAAATAAATCATATTCATCAGAATTAATAACTGTAGTAAACCACTAATAACATTATATTAATACATAGCATGTATAAATATACTCATCTAGCTGGATGAAGTGATAGTGGAAGGTTGATTATCAGTTACTTTATTAAAAGACGTGGGTGACTTTAGAGGTGATCTCGATTTGTCTCTGGGATTTTCCTGTGTGAGTGACTTTACGCAGTGGACTGCTTTATCTCTGTCAAACTGTTTCTTAAAGGTACGGACGTGTAATCTACCGGTGCAATGGCTTTGTGGATCTTTCTGTAATTGAAGCGGACTATTCATAGATGTTTTGACCAGTGGCGTTAAGTCCATATGTTGGTCATCCAAACTGTCCAGGAAGCGTACCAGATCCTCAGGCTCTGTGTAATACCTTGAGTTCCCATCCATTGTGATCCACATTGTGGCAGGTTCTAAAAGACCATATTTGATATCCCATTTGCGAAGTCTTGGCCTAAGTTGCAGGAACGCTTTTCGTTTGGCATTGGTTTCAGTGGAGAAGTCTGCAGCAATAAATACTTTATGGCCTTCCAAGTCATACGGACCATGTTTACGAGCAGCTGTTAATATTTGGCGGACCTGTTCATGACGTAAGAGGCATGCTATAATCGATCTAGGTCTAGATTCAAGAGTTGAAGTTGAAGTTCTTGATCGAATCCTGTGAGCTCTCTGCAACTCAAGGGGATGCTCAAAAGATATGTTCAGTAGCCGTGGTATTAACGTTACTAGCAAGTTCTTCACATCATTATTGGCTTCCATTTTTTCTGGAATTCCATAAAAACGAATGTTATTTCTTCGGGCCCTGTCTTCCAAATCTATAACTTTTTGTTTTAGGTGCCAGATATCCGAACCCCAATACTCTGCATTATCTAATTTCTCTTCCAAAAAAGTGGTTCTTTGATCTAAAATTTCCACTTTGGTATGAAAAGAGTTTAGATCCATCCGTATTGTCTTCATTTCTGTTGCGAGATCTGAAATGTTTACATCTATAGATCCCAATCTTTGTCCCACGGCAGAGATCTCTTTTAAAATAAGGTCCATAGAAGCAATGTCTTGTGGGACAACGGTAGACGTGCCTGGAGGTATAGTGTTCCCTACTATTTGTGTAAACAAAGGCTTTCTATTAGATTTTCCACTGGCCATACTGTTATATTTTAATGTTAGAGAAGACAATAAATAAGTGCAGCTTAGTAATCAAATATGATATCTAATTGACCCACAAAGTAGGTAGATATTAACACTGTAAATGGTGACAGACATCTGGGATTTTAAAATTATGGCTATATGTTTTCAAGCAGGTGTCGCTGAGAAACAGTGCATCAGAAATATTGTGAAGTGTTCGCCTGCCTACCCAAATTCACTTTACCCCCTCTGCTGATAGGAATTCCGGCGTTTATGTAATTTCGTAGTAGAGCCTGAAAACTCTCTCAGCTGTAGGAATGGTGTACAACACTCACTTGCCAAACTGTATTTACGCCACACACCTGTAGACAAGAAATTCCTGC
This sequence comes from Pleurodeles waltl, assembly GCF_031143425.1. Lineage (NCBI taxonomy): Eukaryota > Metazoa > Chordata > Amphibia > Caudata > Salamandridae > Pleurodeles > Pleurodeles waltl. The sequence goes on from NC_090442.1 coordinate 13,232,267, forward strand.
GCTTACATAATCACGTAATGGATCCTGAACAGTTAAGTGACGAGAAATACCTCAGAGTTGAGAGTTGTCAGAGGCTTCTCTTAAAGCAGCCTTTTCACTTATCTCACCAGCAGCTGGCTGTGTTTCCTGACAGAATTAGTTTTTGGCACATATTTCTATCATTTTGAAAAAAAAATAATAATGACTGAATGCTTTCAGACAGGTGACCCTGAGAATCAGTGCATCAGAAATAGCTCACATGTTTTGCCTGCCTATCCAAATTCACTTTACACCCTCTGCTGATTGGAATTCCAGCATTTACTTAATTGCGTAGCAGACTCTAAACTGTCAAATGAAGAGAAATACCTCAGAAGTGAAAGTCCATATGTTTCCCCTACAGCAGCCTTTCAACTTTCAAGAAAGGGAATTCCACTTATCTGTTAAGGAACTGGCTGTATTTCCTGACAGAATGAGTAACTTTCACAGACTCTCTCAGCTGCAGAAATGGTGTGCAACACTCACTTTCCGAACTGCATTTGCTCCACACACTGGCTGACAAGAAAATCCTGTGCTCACACATTCAGGTAATGGAGTCTGAACAGTTAAGCAAAGAGAAAATACCTCAGAGTTGATACTTGTCAGAGGCTTCCCTGTGCTGTGTGGAGAGTTCAACCAAAGGTCAGCAGTAATTTAATTTCCCTGTTGCAGCCTCCCAGTTTAAACACGAAGAAAACCCCTTATCTCTTCAGCAGCTGACTCTGTGTCCTGACAGAAAGTGTTGTTCTTAGCTCAGCTGAGGGGCCCAGGTGATTTGTAGCCGGGCTTCAGGGCTTCAATTAAGAACTCTGTTTTAACTGGCATTTCTTACTTTGAAAATAACTTCAGAGTTATGTTGCTGTTATCGTATGTATATTTCCTTTCATTCTGACTCCAAGGAGGCTTTTTGACAGCTGTTTGGGAAATCCCTCTCCCCTCGAGCCTCGGAGCTCTACGTTGAGGCTGCCATTTCCGACAGCAGCCAGACTCCGCCCCGTCCTGGTCGTCCATTTCTTTCAAAATTCACAAACTGAGGAGGCAGCTCTGGTATATAGGGAAAGGTGGTCTCAGGCTTTAGGAGCGTAGGAGAAGGTACAACTGCTGGATGTGGTTCTGCGTAAGCGGGGGAAGTGTGTGATTAGGAGTCTGGCTGAGCGGAAGTGTCTAGTTGGCTTGTGGAAGTTTATGTAGTTGTTGAGATATGTGTGGACCAGTGTTGTGTAAGGTTTTATCTGTGTGCATGAGGAGTTTGAAGAGTGCTTGTTTGTTGACTGAGAGCCAGTGGAGGTCTTTGAGGTGTTGGATGATGTGGGTGCAGGGAGGTAGGTAGAGCGTGAGTCGCCACTGAGTTTTTTTATGGTCTTGTTATGTGTGAAGAGACATACATAGACTGCATTGCCGTTGTCCAGCTTGCTAGTGATAAAGGCTTGGGTGATGGCTCTGCTCGAGTTGGTGAAGAGCCATTCGAAAAGCTTCTTGAGCACTGCGAGTGTGAGGAAGCGTGTAAGGAAATGCCTCCTTGACATGGTTACCCCCGACTTTTTGCCTTTGCTGATGCTAAGTTATGATTTGAAAGTGTGCTGGGACCCTGCTAACCACCAGCACCAGTGTCCTTTCCCTAAACTGTACCTTTGTCTCCACAATTGGCACAACCCTGGCACTCAGGTAAGTCCCTTGTAACAGGTACCCCTGGCACCAAGGGCCCTGATGCCAGGGAAGGTCTCTAAGGGCTGCAACATGTTTATGCCACCCTAGGGACCCCTCACTCAGCACATACACACTGCTTACCAGCTTGTGTGTGCTGGTGGGGAGAAAATGACTAAGTCGACATGGCACTCCCCTCAGAGTGCCATGCCAACCTCACACTGCCTGCGGCATAGGTAAGTCACCCCTCAAGCAGGCCTTACAGCCCTAAGGCAGGGTGCACTATACCACAGGTGAGGGCATAGGCAACCATGAGCACTATGCCCCTACAGTGTCTAAGCAAAACCTTAGACATTGTAAGTGCAGGGTAGCCATAAGAGTATATGGTCTGAGAGTCTGTCAAACACAAACTCCACCGCACCATAATGGCTACACTCAAAACTGGGAAGTTTGGTATCAAACTTCTCAGCACAATAAATATACACTGATGCCAGTGTGCACTTTATTGTAAAATACACCCAGAGGGCATCTTAGAGATGCCCCCTGAAAACATACCTGACTTCCAGTGTGGGCAGACTAGTTTTTGCCAGCCTGCCACACACCAGACATGTTGCTAGCCACATGGGGAGAGTGCCTTTGTCACTCTGTGGCCAGGAACAAAGCCTGTACTGGGTGGAGGTGCTTCTCACCCCGCAGGAACTGTAACACCTGGTGGGGAGCCTCAAAGGCTCACCCCCTTTGTTACAGCGCCACAGGGCATCCCAGCTAGTGGAGATGCCCGCCCCTCCGGCCACTGCCCCCACTTTTGGCAGCAAGGCTGGTGGAGGTAATTAGAAAAACAAGGAGGAGTCACCCACCACTCAGGACAGCCCCTAAGGGTGTCCTGAGCTGAGGTGACTCTTACTTTTAGAGATCCTCCATCTTGTAGAAGGAGGATTCCCCCAATAGGATTAGGCGTGTGCCCCCCTCCCCGCAGGGAGGAGGCACAAAGAAGGTGTAGCCACCCTCAAGGACAGTAGCCATTGGCTCCTGCCCTCCCAGACCTAAACACACCCCTAAATTCAGTATTTAGGGTCCCCCAGAACCGAGGAAGATAGACTCCTGCAACCTAAAGAAGAAGAAGGACTGCTGACCTGAAGCCCTGCAGTGAAGACGGAGACAACAACTGATTTGGCACCAGACCCACCGGGCTGTCTCCCTACTTCAACGAAAACAGAGACGCATCCCACAGGGACCAGCGACCTCTGAATCCTCAGAGGGCTGCCCTGCATCTAAAGGACCAATAAGCTCCAAGAACAGCAGCCCTGTTCAACAAACTGCAACTTTCTGCAACAAAAAAGCAATTTTAAAGACCACACGTTTCCCGCCGGAAGCGTGAGACTTTCCACTCTGCACCCTACGCCCCCGGCTCGACCTGCGGAAAACGAACACTACAGGGAGGACTCCCCGGCGACTGCAAGCCCATGAGTAGCCAGAGTTGACCCCCGTGAGCCCCCACAGCGACGCCTGCAGAGGAAATCCAGAGGCTCCCCCTGACTGCGGCTGCCTGTAACAAGGGACCCGACGCCTGGAACCAACACTGCACCCACAGCCCCCAGGACCTGAAGGAACCGAACTCCAGTGCAGGAGCGACCCCCAGGCGACCCTCTGCCTAGCCCAGGTGCTGGCAACCCCGAGGAGCCCCCCCTGTGCCTGCCTGCATTGTTGAAGAGACCCCCAGGTCTCCCCATTGATTCCAATTCAAAACCTGATGCCTGTTCGCACTCTGCACCCGGCCGCCCCTGTGCCGCTGAGGATGTACTTTCTGTGCCTGCTTGTGTCCCCCCCCGGTACCCTACAAAACCCCCCTGGTCTGCCCTCCGAGAACGCGGTTACTTACCCGCTGGCAGACTGGAACCGGGGCACCCCTGTTTCCATTGAAGCCTATGTGTTTTGGGCACCTCTTTGACCTCTGCACCTGACCGGCCCTGAGCTGCTGTCTGGTAACTTTGGAGTTGCCTTGAACCCCCAATGGTGGGCTACCTTGGACCCAACTTTGAACCCTGTAAGTGTTTTACTTACCTGTGAACTTAACAATTACCTCCCCCAGGAACTGTTGATTTTTGCACTGTGTCCACTTTTAAAGTAGCTTAATGCCATTTTTGTAAAAAATTTACACGCTATTGTGATTATTCAAAGTTCCTAGAATACCTGAGTGAAATACATTTCAATTGAAGTATTGCTTGTAAATCTTGAACCTGTGGTTCTTAAAATAAACTAAGAAAATATATTTTTCTATATAAAAACCTATTGGCCTGTAGTAAGTATTTGAGTGTGTGTTCCTCATTTATTGCCTGTGTGTGTACAACAAATGCTTAACACTACCCTCTGATAAGCCTACTGCTCGACCACACTACTACAAAATAGAGCATTCGAATTATCTCTTTTTACCACTATCTTACCTCTAAGGGGAACCCTTGGACTCTGTGCACACTATGGTGGTCATTACAACCCTGGCGGTCAGTGTTAAAGCGGCGGTAATACCGCAAACAGGCCGGTGGAACAAAAAAGGGAATTATGACCGTGGCGGAAACCGCCAACATAGACAGCCACTTTAAAACTCCACGGCGGTACAGACGAGCAGCACGGCGGTCACCGCCAACAGACAGGCGGGAGACAAAGTACCGCCCACAGTATTACAACAGGCCAATCCGCCACCTTTTCCGGGGCGGATTCTTTATGGATAGAAACACGGTGGAAACAGCTTTTGCAATGGGAAAACGCTCACCTGAACACACTCCATGAGGAAGGAGGATAGCATGGAGCCAGAACTCCAAATACTCCCTGCGATTGTGTTCCTGCTCCTCTACGAACATCAGCAAAGGCAGCGCCGAAGACAACAATGAGTACTGCACCTACGACATAGGGGAGGGGGGAGGCAAAAGTCAGGGACACACACACGCAACACCCCCAGCCCCACCCCGACCCTCGCACACTACAACACACACACCGATGCGTTACCAAACATCACAGGAACAACTCCCAATCCCCCCGGAAGAATGCAAATACAAAAGGAAATGACGTACAACCATTGTGATGTATCAAAATACAGTAAGCACATATATACATACATATATACACATTCCAAATATATACATCACGATTAGTAGTGCAGGTATGCACATTTCAATGTCCGTGGACCACTGGGCCCAAAATGCATGGGCGAGGCCCACACACTATACCTGTCCAGAAACGGAGAGAACACAGCTGGGGCATCAGATAGAAATACAACAGGCACCTCAGGGGGAAGAGAAGGGGGGCACCTCAGCCGGATGACACCACCACGCTAGATCCACAACGGGGCTCCATGCCCATTGATGTATCCTGGGGAGTGCAAAGACACAGTCTCTCAAGTCTTTGCAGTGGGTGGTTTGCCCACTGTTTTATCCTGGGGAGTGCAAAGCCACAGTCTCACAAGTCTTTGCAGTGGGTGGTTTGCCCACTGTTTTATCCTGGGGAGTGCAAAGCCACAGTCTCACAAGTCTTTGCAGTGGGTGGGTTGCCCACTGTACCATCCTGGGGAGTGCAAAGCCACAGTCTCACAAGTGGATAACAGTCTACATTGGTTTTGGAGGGGGACTGGTGCCCAGAGTGCTTCATCCTGTTAAGGACAGACGGAGTGGATGCTGTTCTCCACTGGTTCTGGAGGGGGACTGGTGCCCAGAGTGCTTCATCCTGTTAAGGACAGACGGAGTGGATGCTGTTCTCCACTGGTTATGGAGGGGGACTGGTGCCCACAGTGCATCATGCTGCCCGTGACGGTCCCAGTTCCGTCACTGCCCCTGCCGCACATGGGCTAACGATGCTTGAGGGGGCGGTGCTTGCCCTGTTCAGCGGTGCTTGCCCTGTTCAGCGGTGTTTGCCATGGCGGTCTTTGCCCTGTTCAGAGGTGCTTAGCCTGTTCAGCGGTGCTTGCCCTGTTCAGCGGTGTTTGCCATGTTCAGCCGTGCTTGCCATGGCGGTCTTTGCCCTGTTCAGCGGGGCTTGGCCTGTTCAGTGGTGCTTGCCCTGTTCAGCGGTGCTTGCCATGTTCAGCGGTGCTTGCCATGGCGGTCTTTGCCCTGTTCAGCGGTGCTTGGCCTGTTCAGCGGTGTTTGCCATGGCGGTCTTTGCCCTGTTCAGCAGTGCTTGGCCTGTTCAGCGGTGCTTGCCCTGTTCAGCGGTGCTTGCCAGGCTGGTCTTTGCCCTGTTCAGCGGTGCTTGCCCTGTTCAGCGGTGCTTGCCATGGTGGTCTTTGCCCTGTTTAGCAGTGCTTGGCCTATTCAGTGGTGTTTGCCATGGTGGTCTTTGCCCTGTTCAGCGGTGCTTGGCGTGTTCAGCGGTGCTTGCCCTGTTCAGCGGTGTTTGCCATGTTCAGCGGTGCTTGCCATGGCGATCTTTGCCCTGTTCAGCGGTGCTTGGCCTGTTCAGCGGTGCTTGCCCTGTTCAGCGGTGTTTGCCATGGCGGTCTTTGCCCTGTTCAGCGGTGCTTGGCCTGTTCAGCGGTGCTTGCCATGTTCAGCGGTGCTTGCCATGGCGGTCTTTGCCCTGTTCAGCGGTGCTTGGCCTGTTCAGCGGTGTTTGCCATGGCGGTCTTTGCCCTCTTCAGCGGTGCCTGGCCTGTTCAGCGATGTTTGCCATGATGGTCTTTGCCCTGTTCAGCGGTGCTTGGCCTGTTCAGCGGTGCTTGCCCTGTTCAGCGGTGCTTACCATGTTCAGCGGTGCTTGCCATGGCGGTCTTTGCCCTGTTCAGCGGTGCTTGGCCTGTTCAGCGGTGCTTGACTTTGCTGTCTCTGACCTGTGCAGCGGTGTGTGCCATAGCGGTCCCTCATTGCCCAGCGGGGCTGTGGCTGCCGGGGCCCTCCTGGGCACTGACTCTGGCGGTGGTCTCCTGACCAGCGACGATTGTGCTGCCCTCCTGGGCACTGACTCTGGCGGTGGTCTCCTGACCAGTGACGATTGTGCAGCCCTCCTGGGCACTGACTCTGGCGGTGGTCTTCTGACCAGTGACGATTGTGCTGCCCTCCTGGGCACTGACTCTGCCGGTGGTCTCCGGACCAGTGACGATGGGGCTGGCAGTGGCGTCCTGGGCAGCGGGGAGGATGGCGGCCTTCTCCGCCGTGCTGCTCTTCCCAGACTTTGGCGACTTCTTCTGCCCCTTCCCCACCTTGGGAGGAGTCACAGTTGACTCAACACTCCCCCCAGGACCCTTGTGAGCGGCTTTGCCTGCAGGAGTCTTCACCCTCTCCCGTCGGGCACTGTCCGACTTCTGGTGCTTCACAGGAGGTGGACTGGCAGTGCTTTGGCTCCGTGTCACACTGGCTGCCCTGGTGCCCGGTGCACTCCACATACCTCTAACAGCCACCACTTGTACCGGACTTTTTTTGGCTGCGGTGCTACTACGGGACCTATGAATTGGAGGGGGGGTGGTGGGACAGAGGTTAAGGTTGCTCAGGAAAAGTTTCTGACGAACACTGGGACGGGTAGCTGGAGGGGGTCTGGGAGTGGAGGAAGAGGAGGTGGTTGTAGGAGGTGTAACTTTTGATGCTTTGGGTGCAGGTGCATGTTCTGGAGGCTGTCGTGAGGTGGATGGATGTTGGGTGTGTGTGTGCCCGCGTTTGTGTACTTTGGGAGGGGGCGTCACAGACACACTGGGAGAGGACACAGGGGACGTGTAAATGGTAGTGGGGGTGGTGAGTGCAGGTGAGCGGGGTGTGGTGCTGGGTGTTCTGGTGCGAGTCCTAGTGGCTGTAGTGGTAGTGCATGCAGGTGAGAGTGTAGACGACACTGGGAGGGAGGAGGGAGACGACGAGGAGGGGGACACAGTGGAGGCAGTGGATGTTGCTGTGTCTGTATGTGGGTGATGCTTGTGTGAGTGCCTGTGGGATGTGTGGTGCCTATGTTTGCCTGAGCTGCCCTTGTGTGTGGACGTGTGTGCAGGCTGGTCTGATGGTGTGCTTGGGATAGGCTGAGGTACAGGGGATTGGGTCTGGGTGGAGGAAGTTGGAGGGGGGAGGCTAGACACAGGGATAATGGCTGCCATATGTGCTGAGGCCAGAGATTGCAGGGTTCGATGATGGGCAGCCTGACCAGAATGAATGCCCTCCAGGAATGCATTAGTTTGTAGCAACTCCCTTTCTACACCCTGGATGGCATTCAGAATGGTAGACTGCCCAACAGTGAGTGACCTGAGGAGGTCAATGGTCTCCTCACTGAGGGAAGCAGGGGTGATGGGGCAGGGGCTGAGGTGCCTGGGGCGAAGGTGATGCCCACCCTCCTGGGTGAGCGGGCGTGGGGCGAACGCTGAGGGGCTGCTGGGAGGGCGGTGCTGGTAGGGGGGGGGTGGCGGCTGTACCTGTAGAAGTGGGGGGCACAGATTTTGCTGCCACCACAAGGGAGCTCCCATCGGAGGACGAGTCCGTGTCGCTGGTTGCTGATCCTGTGACCGCTGTGAAGCTCCCCTCGCCCTCCGTCCCACTGGTGTATTCAGAGTCCGTGGTGTGGCCCTCCATGGCCATGTGGGATGCAGCCCCCTCGTGCTCCGGTGCCCCTGTGCCTCCGCCTGATGATGCTGATGCACAAGAGAACAGGGAGGGCACTAAAAGGGGGGGGGAACAGAAGAAAGACAGGTTGAGTGCATGGCTTACCGCTACCGTTGGCGGACAATACAGACACAGCAGCCCCCTGCACTATGCCGCGCTCTTGGGCTCTACAGATGCAGTTCCTGGGATATGGCCTACATGGCTATGGTGGACATCTGCACACATAGATGACACAGGGGCATGTATACCTGTACTTGGCAACCCAATAGAGGTGGGGTGGAGTGCCACATGGCCTGCATTACAGAGGGCCCTAGCCTACGGAACTCGCCCTGGCCTTGGGAAACCCACAGCCCTCCTCCCCCACCAAGACCCCTCCACTGCACGCAAAGTCATGAGAATGTGAGTGTACTCACCCCCTTGTGTCTGCTGTGATGCCCTCATGCGCCCATCCAACTCAAGGTAGGCCACTGCCAGGATCCAGAACATCAGGGGGGTCATGGTTCGACATGGTCATGGTTCGACGGGCACCCCTCCCACGTTGGGAGGCCATCCCCAGCTGAGCCTCTGCCGTCTTCTTGCTCCAGCGGCGAATGTACTCCCATCTTTTATGGCAGTGGATGCTCCGTCTCTGGTGGACCCCCAGGGTCCGGACGTCCTTGGTGATGGCACGCCAAATATCCTTCTTCTGGTGGGCGCTGACCTACATGACGTGTACAGGGGAAGAAGAGAAGTCATTACCAACTGCACCGTCTAAGTGAGTGGCCCACATCCCTGCCCATGTGGCACATACATTCACATTCCTTCATTCTCGCAGAACTCTGCCCCCTTCCTACTTACACCCAGCCCTCTCCACTCAGGCATAGCCCATACAACTTGCACCCTATGTACTCACCTGTTGGTCTGGAGGACCGTAGAGTACTGTGTACTGGGGAGGACCCCGTCCACGAGCTTCTCCAACTCCTGTGCAGTGAAGGCAGGGGCCCTTTCCCCAGACGCACGTGCCATTGTCTCTTCCAGACCGAGGTTGCAGCAGCACTTGCAGTGTAGGTCCTCTCCTGTCGAAGATCAGGTATCGAGTGATTGAACAGATAGAAAATGGCGGTCACGTCCGCGGCGGTGATGTCCGCGGCGGTGCGTATCATCACCGCTGGCGTACTTCTTCATTGGCTCTTGGGACCCATAGGGTCCTTTGTTAACCAATGCAGCATTGCGCCGCGGTCTACGACTGCCTACCGCTACGGTGTACAAAGCCAGCGCAGTTACCTCACATCCCATTGTCCCACTTTAGAGGTCAGGCATCCGACATTTCAGGGGCCCACATGGCTTCATTTTCAACTGCGTGACACATACCTAGGCCTGGAGTCAACACACATACAGAAAGTATTTTGTATTTTGTGTCGTGTTCTGTGTATGTGTGGGTACATACCTCTGAATTGGTTGACTCTGTGGTCGCTGTTGTCCTTCCTAGGCACCATCAGCTGGGACATGTGAGGAGATGGCGGAATCCTCCGGTGTACCGACCGCTGGTGGACCTGTTGACAATGGAGGAGCGACATTTAATCATCACCTACAGGTTTGACAATCCAGGAACTGTGTATCCAGTTGGAGCCAGACCTTATGTCACCAATCCGCCATCCCACAGGAATCCCCCCTCAAGTGCAGGTGCTATCAGTGCTCCATTTCCTAGCAAGTGGGTCATTTCAAACAACAGTGGCCATGGCATTAGGGATGTCCCAGCCTATGTTTTCCAACGTGTTGTCCAGAGTGTTGTCTGCCCTGCTGAAACACATGAGGAGCTACATCGTTTTCCCTCAGGTGGAGGAATTGGCTACAGTTAAAGGTGACTTCTATGCCCTTGGACATATCCCTAACATCATAGGTGCCATTGATGGGACTCATGTAGCTCTGGTCCCCCCCGCAGGAGTGAACAGGTGTACAGGAACCGGAAGAGTTATCATTCCATGAATGTACAGATGGTATGTTTGGCAGACCAGTACATCTCGCAGGTAAATGCTATGTTCCCTGGCTCAGTGCATGATGCCTACATCCTGCGAAATAGCAACTCCAGAGGCACCGGGTGTGGCTATTAGGGGACTCTGGTTACCCCAACCTGTCATGGCTACTGACCCCAGTGAGGAATCCCAGGACCAGGGCAGAGGAACGCTACAACGAGGCCCATGGGCGGACTAGGAGGGTGATCGAACGCACCTTCGGCCTCCTGAAGGCCAGGTTCAGGTGCCTGCATATGACAGGTGGTTCCCTATTCTACTCACCAAGGAAGGTGTGCCAGATCATCATCGCCTGCTCTATGCTTCACAATCTTGCCTGCTTAGTGGCGCCAGGTGCCTTTTCTGCAGGAGGATGGTCCAGATGACAGTGTTGTGGCAGCTGTGGAGCCTGTGGACAGTGATGAGGAGGAAGCTGAGGAAGAAGACATTGACAACAGGGACTCTGTCATACAGCAATATTTCCAGTGACACACAGGTGAGAACAATTTCTTTACTAGTACATTTACATTCACACTTCTACCTCTATCCTGTCTGTCAATTTGAAGCAGTATTTGGTAACTGAGTTGTACATTTCCATTACGGTTTCACAGGTGTGGTTACCAATGTGTATCATCTGCTTGCATCCTTCATGGTGTTACCAGAGGGTGGAAGGTCAGTGTTGGGCTGTGCCTGTGCGAGGGGAACCGACTGTCCCGAGGCCCACGATGGTCCGGGCTGGTCTTCTGGATCCAGTTGGCCAGAGCTGCTGTTGTCACTGTGGGCCTCTTCTGTGGGTGGGGTGGAGATGTCTGGACCCTCCTGTCTGGTGACGTTAGGTAGTGGTCCTGCAGGGGTGTAAAAGCATGATTAGTGCATCTGTGTGTGTCATGGGGTGCAATGGGTGGGTGAGCGTGTACCCCAGTGCTAGCATTCCTGTGTGGGGGCTTGTGTGATGATGGTTAGGGGGTGTTATGCGTATGTGCAGTGGGCATGCTTTAGTGATGGGTGTCCATGCTTTGTTGTGTCATGCAGGGCTTGGTGTTGGGATATGTGGTTTGTGTTATTAATACATTAGTGAGGATTTGGCGTGATAGGGGAGTGGGTGAGGGTGGGGGGGTGTGATAGCATGCAGGTAGGGTGGTGGATATGATAGTTAAGATTTGACTTACCAGTGTCCATTCCTCCACCGGCTCCTCCGAGGCCCTCAGGATGCATAATAGTCAAGACTTGCTCCTCCCATGTTGTTAGTTGTGGGGGAGGAGGTGGGGGTCCACCGCCTGTCCGCTGAACCGCGATGTTGTGCCTGGAGACCACGGAACGCACCTTCCCCCCGTAGGTCGTTCCACCTCTTCCTGATGTCCTCCCGATTCCTTGGGTGCTGTCCCACTGCGTTGACCCTGTCCACGATTCTTCGCCATAGCTCCATCTTCCTAGCTATAGAGGTGTGCTGCACCTGTGATCCAAATAGCTGTGGCTCTACCCGTACGATTTCCTCCACCATAACCCTGAGCTCCTCCTCCGAAAACCTGGGGTGTCTTTGGCGTGCCATGAGGTGGTGTAGGTGATGTGTGGGGTGGTGTATGTGGTGATGAGTGTGGTGATGTGTAGTGGTGTGTGGTGTTTTGTGCGTGGATGTTGTGTGGGTGATGGTGTTGTGTGCCTCTGTGTGGTGGGGTTGTCTATTGCTGTGCTCTCTGTCTGTCGCCTTCGTCTCTGATTTTTGGTCGTAGGGGTTTGTGGGTGAGATGGGTGTGTGTTTTATATTGTGTTGGGTGTGTGGGAGTGGTGTTTGTATGTGTATCAGGTGTGTGTATTTCGAATTGTCCAATGTGGCGTTGTTTTGGAGATGTGTGTGTATTTTGAGCGCGGCGGTGTGTACCGTCAATGGAATACCGCGGTTGAAAGACCACCGCGTGGATTCGTGGGTCGTGATAGCATGGGCGTGTTTCTGTTGGCGTGACGGTGGAGGTTTTGTTTTCGCCAGTTTATCACTGACCTTTGGTGTGGCGGACTTGTGTGGGTGTCTGAATTTCGGCGGATTCCGAGATGTGGGTCATAATAGCTGTGGCGGAATTCTGCGGACGCGGCGGTGTATTGGCGGTCTTCTGCACAGCGGTAAGCGACTTTTACCGCCAATGTTGTAATGACCCCCTATTTCTTACTTTGAAATAGTATATACAGAGCCAACTTCCTACAAAGCGGGACGCAGAGCCTGCGTTCACTTGGCCGGTCATAGTGAGTTGGTTCTCTATAACTAGTGTGAGGTTTTTAACATGGATTGCAGCAAAGGGTGTAAGCCAAAGTTCCTTAGGCCACCATTTGGATTACCAAAGAAAGGGCTCTTTGGTGCAGATAACTACTTCTGTCTTCTTTATTTTGAGCTTGAGGCAGTTAGTCTTCATCTATTTGGTGACTTCCATCATGCATGCGGGGAAACTAGTCTGGGTGTTTGACATGTTTTCAGAGAGGGAAATTATGAGCTGGGTAGCTGAGGAGTAGGATACGACGTTGACTCCATGAACACTGATGATGTTGGCGAGTGGGGCAAAGTAAGCGTTGAACAGGTTGGGGTTCAAAGAAGATCCTTGAGGAACTATGTAGATGAGGTTGGCATCTTCTGAGATGAAGAGAGCCAAGCTGACGGGCTGGGTGTAGTCTGAAAGAATGTAGCATAACCAGCAAATTGCAGTTCCTTGGATGCTGGCTTTGGGCAGTCGATAGGTTAGGATGGGGTGATAGACTACTTCGAGGACTGCAGATAGGTTCAGTGGGATGAGGGCGGCGGTGTTTCCACTGTCATATGTTGCCTGCTGTGGGAATGAGGAAAGCCTCTCTTAGGCCTGAATCAAGACTGAGGAGGTAGCCGATCGGGTCAAGTCATTGAGGTTGGTGGCTATATGTTTGTTTATCATCTTTTCCAGAACTTTTGTAGGTAGGTTAGCAGCGAGATGGGACGATAATTGGTGAGAATCTCTGCATCATCTAAGAGTTTCTTGAGGATGGGTGGGGGTGTTGTGGCGTGTTTGTAGACATCTGGGAAAGGGGCTGAGTTGATTGAGTCATTTAGGATTGGGGTGAGAGCTGCGCTGATGGGGTCCATTCCTTTGGTAAAGATGTAGTTAGGGCAGGGGTCTGAGGATGGCCTGGAGTGTATAGACTACATTGTTATTGTGGTTTCTTGAGTCATGATGGTGGGACAGACGGCCTGAATAGTCCTCTTGGTGATTATTGGTCGGGTGTTGGTTGTGACGGGCAGGATGGCTGCAAGGGTCAAAGGGTGTGGTTGGAGTTCTAAGACAGAAAAATGGCAAAACGCACTAGGAAAAAGGCATGTTCCTAAAATGTGACATGACATTTCTACTACACAACACCAGCGGGTCTCATGGTTTGAAGGTACTCATTGGGCGATAATGGCAGTACTCAGTCAGTGACCCCTACACAGTCTGCTGCAAAGAGCTTTTTCTGCCTATGTGTTAAAAGCTTCCAGCTGCAGTCACATTGTTGAAGAAGTGGGGCAGTTTTTGAATTGGATTCACTCATGGACAAAATACTTGTCCAGTCCAGCTGAAACTAGGATTAAGGTCTATCAGTACCTTCAAAAACCATCATCTTCAGAACTGTCCATGTTAGAAAGATGGGGCAAATAGTTCTGTAATCAGCACAAGTAGTTGCAGCCAACAGGGCACAATACCAATAGCAGGAGGTGAAGAGGAAGGATCTTTGGGAAGGATGGTGACAGATATGGGTCCACTATGGCACCAGCTGATTATCAAATCAATCCCTTGTTTCGGAGTTGGCCCTAAATGCTTGTAAAGAGAGAGTGAGTAATCATCCCTTCACTAAAAGCAATAAATAAAATCCCTTGGATCTTAAAAAACTATGGCCCAATCACTCTTCAACCTCCTAGAACTGGGATGTCAGAGACGCATGCTAGTTAAATGTCAATGAAAGCTCTAGAAGGGGATGTTATCTTGTTTGAGTAAAATCCAGTATTGCATCCTTGTCAAAGCATGGAGGCATTTAATTTAAAGGAGGAATTAAATCCGCAATTGCTCTTGTAGTTGCATAGGCCCTCATTTCAACCTTGGCGGTCGGCATCAGTTGAACCGCCAGTCAGCCGCATCTCAACATCCCCGCTGGGCCGGCGGGCGGAAATAGAGTTTCTGCCCACTGGCCCAGCGGGGATGTCGGCCGTAACATTGCAGCCGGCGCCTAACCATGCCTAATGGAGCCGGCGGCAATGTGGCGGTGCGGCAGGTGCAGCAGCACCTGTTGCGCTTTCCACTGTCTGCCAAGCAGACAGTGGAAATCGTGATGGGACTGTGCCTGGTGGCCCCTGCACTGCCCATGGCAAGTGCATGGGAGGTGCAGGGGCCCCAGGAGCCCCCCGAGTCCTCTTACCGCCAGCCTTTTCATGGCGGTGTCTACCGCCACGGACAGGCTGTCGGTGAGGGGAGTCAAAATCTCCAGGGTAGCGCTGCTTGCAGCGCTGCCCTGGCGGTTTCCGACCGCCGGGACCACCGTGGCGGTAAACTGCTGGTCCCGGCGGTAAGACCGTGGCGGTTCCCCCACGGTCAAAATATGGTTGGAAGTACCGCCAGCCTGTTGGCTGTACTTCTGACACTTTAGCGTTGGCGGTCACCGACCGCCAGGGTTAAAATGAGGCCCATAGTGTTCTAAGGGAGTGAAAGACAGTACTCTACGCAGTGAACAGGAATGGGCTCTTGCTGTCTGTGTCCTGTAAGCTGCAGTACAGCGTGCACAAATTACTATAGTACAGTAAAAGGCAGTGCTGTGTGCAAAGACTTCTCATACTGGAGTAAAATGCAGTGCAGTGTGCACAGATTCTCCATAGTGCAGTAAAAAGCAGTATAGTGTGCCTAGATCTCTTACAATGCAATAAGATGAAGTGAACCATGCACATATTTCTCATAGTGCTGTAAAAAGGATTGCAGTGTACACAAATTATTTGTAGTGCAGTGTGCACTAAGCTCTCAGAGTGCAGTACGATGCAGCACAGTGTGCACAGATTATTCAGAGTGAAGTAAGATGCAGTGCGCACCGATTACTCACAGTGAAGTAAGATGTAGTGCAGTGTGCACAGATTTTTCACAGTGGAATAAGATGCAGTACAGTGCACAGATTCCTCACAGTGCAGTGAGATGCAGTGCAGTGTGCACAGATCCCTCAGTGCAGTAAAATGCAGTGCACAGATTACTCACAGTGCAGTAATATGCAGCGCAGATTTCTCACAATGCAGTAAGATGCAGTGTAGTGAACAGACCCCTCACTGCAGTAAGATGAAGTGCAGTGCACAGATTCTTCACAGTGCAGTAAAATGCGGTGCAGTGTGCACAGATTCCTCATAGTGCAGTGAAATGCAGTGCAGTGTGCACAGATCCCTCAGTGCAGTAAGATGCAGTGCACAGATTACTCACAGTGCAGTAAAATGAAGTGCAGTACACAGATTACTCACAGAGCAGTAAGATGCAGTGTAGTACTCACAGTGCAGTTAGATGCAGTGCAGTGAACAGATTCCTTACAGTGAAGTAAGATGCAGTGCAGCATGCACAGATTCCTCACAGTGCAGTAAGATGCAGTGCACTGTGTACAGATTCCTCACAGTGCAGTAAGATGCAGTGCACAGATTGCTCATAGTGCAGTAAGATGCAGTGCAGTGCCACATATTCCTCACAGTGCAGTAGATGCAGTGTAGTGCACAGATTCCTCACAGTGCAGTAAGATGCAGTGCGCAGATTGCTCATAGTTTAGTAAGATGCAGTGCAGTGCACAGACCCCTCACCGTGCAGTAAGATGCAGTGCAGTGTCCATGTTAGAAAGATGGGGCAAATAGTTCTGTAATCAGCACAAATAGTTGCATCCAACAGGGCACAATACCAATAGCAGGAGGTGAAGAGGAAGGATCTGTGTCTCTTTGGGCAGGATGGTGACAGATATGGGTCCACTAATGGCACCAGCTGATTATCAAATCAATCCCTTGTTTTGAAGTTGGCCCTAAATGCTTGTAAAGAGAGAGTGAGTAATCACCCCTTTCACTAAAAGCAATAAATAAAATCCCTTGGGTCTTGAAAAACTATGGCCCAATCACTCTTCAACCTCCTAGAACTGGGATGTCAGAGACGCATGCTAGTTAAATGTCAATGAAAGCTCTAGAAGGGGATGTTCTCTTGTTTGAGTAAAATCCAGTATTCCATCCTTGTCAAAGTATGGAAGCATTTAATTTAAAGTAGGAATTAAGTCCGCAATTGGTCTTGTAGTTGCATAGTGTTCTAAGGGAGCGAAAGGCACTACTGAGTCAGTGACCTCTACGCAGTGAACAGGAATGAGCTCTTGCTGTCTGTGTCCTGTAAGCTGCAGTACAGCGTGCAAGAATTACTATAGTACAGTAAAAGGCAGTGCCGTGTGCAAAGACTTCTCATACTGGAGTAAAACGCAGTGCAGCGTGCACAGATTCTCCATAGTGCAGTAAAAAGCAGTGTAGTGTGCATAGATCTCTTACAATGCAGTAAGATGAAGTGAACCATGCACTTATTTCTCATAGTGCTGTAAAAAGGATTGCTGTGTACACAAATTCTTCGTAGTGCAGTGTGAACTGAGTTCTCAGAGTGCAGTAAGATGCAGCACAATTGCACAGATTATTCATAGCGCAGTAAGATGCAGTGCGCACAGATTACTCCCAGTGAAGTAAGATGCAGTGTGTACAGATTTCTCACAGTGCAGTAAGATGCAGTGCAGTGTGCACAGATTTCTCACAGTGCAATAAGATGCAGTACAGTGCACAGATTCCTCATAGTGCAGTAAGATGCAGTGCACAGTTTCCTCACAGTGCAGTAAAATGCAGTGCACTGTGCACAGATTCCTCACAGTGCAGTGGAATGTGCACAGATCCCTCAGAGCAGTAAAATGCAGTGCACAGATTACTCACAGTGCAGTAATATGCAGTGCAGTGCACGGATTTCTCACAGTGCAATAAAATGCAGTGCAGTGAACAGACCCCTCACTGCAGTAAAATGCAGTGTAGTGCACAGATTCCTCACAGTGCAGTAAAATGCAGTGCACTGTGCACAGATTCCTCATAGTGCAGTCCGGTGCAGTGCAGTGTGCACAGTTCCCTCCGTGCAGTAAGATGCAGTGCACATATTACTCACAGTGCAGTAAGATGCAGTGCAGTACACAGATTACTCACAGAGCAGTAAGATGCAGTGCAGTACTCACAGTGCAGTATGATGCAGTGCAGTGAACATATTCCTTACAGTGCAGTATGATGCAGTGCAGCACGCACAGATTCCTCACATCGCAGTAAGATGCAGTGCACTGTGTACAGATTCCTCACAGTGCAGGAAGATGCAGTGCACAGATTGCTCATAGTTTAGTAAGATGCAGTGCAGTACACAGACCCCTCACAGTGCAGTAAGGTGCAGTGCAGTGGCATAAATCTCTCACAGTACAGTAAGATGCAGTGTGCACAGATTCCTCACAGTGCAGTAAAATGCAGTGCAGTGTGTAGACTCACAGTGCAGTAAGATGTAGTGCAGTGCACAGATCCCCCACAGTGCAGTAAGATACAGTGCACAGAGTCCTCACAGTGCAGTATACACAGATCCCTCAGTGCAGTAAGATGCAGTGCACAGACTCCCCACAGTGCAGTAAGATGCAGTGCACAGATTCCACACAGTGCAGTAAGATGCAGTGCAGTACACACAGATTCCCTCTTTAGCACAAATGATAAACACAAACACCCCCAGGGCCGGTAGGAAAGCCCCCCCAGAGGTCCACGGATAGACGAGCCCAGCTCGGCCC
Source organism: Pleurodeles waltl (assembly GCF_031143425.1). NCBI lineage: Eukaryota > Metazoa > Chordata > Amphibia > Caudata > Salamandridae > Pleurodeles > Pleurodeles waltl. The sequence goes on from NC_090442.1 coordinate 13,250,295, forward strand.
GCTCCTGGCAGAGATTCCTCACAGTGCAGTAGGATGCAGTCAGTGTATAGATTCCTCATAGTGCAGTAAGATGCAGTGCACAGATTACTCACAGTACAGTAAGATGTAGTGCACAGATTTCTCACAGTGCAGTAGGGTGCAGTGCAATGTGCACAGATTCCTCATAGGGCAGTAAGACGCAGTGTAGTGCACAGATTCCTCACAGCGCAGAAAGATGCAGTGCACAGATTCGCCACAGTGCAGTAAGTTGCAGTGCACAGATCCCTCACAGTGCAGTAAGATGTGGTGCACAGATTGCTCAGAGTGCAGTAAGATGCAGTGCAGTATGTACAGATTCCTCACAGTGGAGTAAGATGCAGTGCACAGATTCCTCACAGTGCAGTAAGATGCAGTGCAGTGCACAGATTCCTCACAGTGCAGTAAGATGCAGTGCACAGATTCCTCACAGTGCAGTAAGATGCAGTGCAGTGGACAGGTTCCTCACAATGCAGTAAGATGCAGTGCAGTGCACAGATCCCCTCTTTAACACAAATGATGACCACAACACCCCTATGCCCAGAAGGAAAGCACCCCAGACGTCCCCGGATAGACTCAGCCCGGCTCCTGGCAGAGATTCCTCCCAGTGCTGTAATATGCAGTGCAGTGTGCACAGATTCCTCACAGTGCAGTAAGATGCAGTGCAGTGTGCACAGATTCCTCACAGTACAGTAAGATGCAGTGCACAGATTCCTCACAGTGCAGTAAGATGCAGTGCACAGATTCCTCACAGTGCAGTAAGCTACAGTGCACAGATCCTCTCTTTAACACAAACACCCCCAGGGCCGGAAGGAATGCCCCCCAGAGGACCTCAGATAAAAGAGCCCAGCTCAGCCCAGCTCCTGGCAGAGATTTCCTCCAGGATTATTCAGTCTATTTCTACAAACACAGCAGAAGGTGCTGACAATCTCCTACCTGATCAGAAACCTGTGCAGACATTTCCAGGCTCTCTCCTCCTCCTGGGGCTGGGGGGGGCAGGTGCAGATTTGTGGTCTGAAGGGGGTACTGTGAGGGTCTGAAGATGAAGAGAACTGCACAGACAGACAGGGGGGTCCTTCCTCCTCTGCAGCAGGCTGGACACAGAGGGAGAGGCCAGAAGTGATGTCAGCGCCTGCTGCTGGTGATGTCTCTGCCACCGCTGACCCGAAAGAGGAAACCCTTCTCTCTTTCATACAATGTGCTCAGTGGATTTCACCAGCAGGCGAGGAGCGTCCTCTGGTGGCCGCTGACAGAAACGCCGCCTTTAGGCTCCAGCAGGGAATAAAAAATTTGCTAGCATTCGCACCAAGAATTTTCAATTCTATTAAGGGAACGGAGGCTAGGATTATGCTTCTATTTCTTTACTACTCATAAAACAGCAGCCAATCACAAAACAGAAAAATATCAACTACATTTCCCATATTGCACATCGAAATATGTCCACCAATCACATCTCTCTAGGCCCTACTAGAGACCCGAACACCATCTTGAACTCCTCTTTCTTTGTGCAGGAAACACAACTTGGAGTTCCTGTAAAACTTGTAGGATTTCAACATGACGAATGTCCTTGACCACCTCAAACCATTCCGACAACGAAATTGGGAACCTCAACCTCTTGATAGGTGAAAGCATTCTTCATTCCGCTTTCTGCTCTGCTCCTAAGATAATCAGACAGAACATTAGAGAAACTCTTACAATCTCACCTTGACAATATCAGGGAGGGAAAATATACAGACGTTATATATACATAGATCGCTAAATGCTGACGTAATCATACATGATAACCATACATTACCAGATCATCAACCGGGTGGGATAATCCTTGCCTCGGTGTCCTTAATTGAATTGAAAATTCTTGGCGCAAATGCTAGCAAATTTTTTTTCTATTCCAGGACCGGAGGCTCAGATTATGCTAGTTCAAAGCGGATAGAAAAACTCTTGTCGCAATATCACCCACCGGTTTATAATAAAACTGCTTGAAAGTAGAATCGGAGGACCAATCAGCTGATTTCATAATATCCTGAATAGTCACTCCCAATTCGTGAGATCTGGAGGCCATGGCTCCTCTAACTGAATGAGCACCAAATTAAGTAACGTCAATCCCTACCTCGACCATCACTTCTCTTAACCATCTGGCAATGGTCGCGGCAGAAACCGGTTTGAAAGGTTTTTTCAATGAAATCAGTAATTGACCGTCCCCATCTGACCTGAAAGCTCTTGTACGTTCTTCATACTGTTTCAAACGAATCACTACGCACAGTTTTGAATTGAAAGGAAATACAACGTACTCAATACTTGCCGACATCGTTTATGTCCTTCTAGTGATAGAGAAAGAAACACCTTCCGGTGTGAACACTCTACCTGCAAGGTCCAGAGCTTTCACATCCGATGATCGACGACATGCCGCAAGGCACAGCAACATGGCCAGTTTCACCGATAATTGTTTTCTAGACATAAATCTCTCAAACAACCTAAGAACGAGGCTAACGTCCCACAGAAAGTATATTTAGTCTTTGGAGGATTAGAGACTCTAATGCCTTTAAGAAGCTTAGAAATACTTGGATGCATACCTACCGGCATTATTTTCGACTTTGACATGACCCGCGGAAGTGGCGGAACGGAAATTGTTGATTTTCTATAAGACATGCCTTCTGCCGCTTTCTGCGACAAGAAATTTACTATTTCCACTATTCCCGCTTCCTGGTAGATGGTGCCCACGCTCTACTGATAAAACCTGTAGCTGTGCCTGAAAGCCTCCATGCCATGAGACGCAATTGTCTCTCCATCACAAGGCGATGCAACTCCCCGTGGGGACCCAGCAGCATGTCCTGAGACCAGGGAAGGAGTAGGGGAGAGTCACAGGCTAACTCTAGCAGAAGTGGAAACCACAGTTGCGCCTTCCAGACCGGGGTGATCAGAATCACCTCCGCCGCCTGCTTCTTGATGTGAGTTGCCACCCTAGGAATCATCGCAAAGGGAGGAAAAGCATAATTGAGGCCCTCCAACCAGTCCTGGGAGAAAGCATCCGTGGCCCTCGCGAGAGGGTCCGGCCTCCAACTGAAGAAATCCTCCAGCTGCCGATTTAGACGAGAGGAAAAAAGATCTATCTTGCAAGGACCCCATATGTCCTGAGTCAGGCGGAATAGTTGGGGAAGCAGCTTCCAGTCGCTGTGATCTTTGAGGTACCTGGAGTTCCAATCGGCAATCACATTGGATTGCCCCAGGATATTCTCCGCCACCACAATCAGTCTGTGAGACAGGCAATAATGCCAGAAATCTTTGGCTATCTCCGCTAGCTGAGGGGATCTTGTACCCCCCAACTTGTTGATATAACGGACTGCCGAGATGATGACCATCCGCAAGAGGATGGTGCATGAGAATTTCTTTGGGGACAAGGTCTTGATTGCAAAAGATCCTGCTAGTAGCTAGTAGCTAGTAATTGATATGCAGCTGGAGCTCCTGTTGGGACCAACGGCCTCCCGTGGCGATATCCCCGCATCGGGCTCCCCAGCCCAACTGACTGGCATCTGATTCTATGATCGCCTCCGGTCGCGAACTGAAAATGGTTCTGCCATTCCAAGCGTCCACTTGCGTCAACCACCACCTGAGTTCTATGTTGACCTCCTCTGTCAGGGGAACTTGTTCTGACTATGCCAAACCTCTTTGCAAGTGTTGAATCTTAAGCCTCTGTAAGGCTCGATAGTGTAAGTGTCACGGGAATATCACCTGAATCGGGGAGGCCAAAAGGCACACCAGACGAGCTATCTTTCTCAAGGACAGAGACACTTGCGTCAGGGCCACCCTCAATTTCTTCTTGATGTCCCTAAGTTTGGCCTGGGGAATGATCAATTGAGAAGTCTCTGAGTTGATCACAAAACCCAGGAACTCCACTGATCTGGTGGGCACCAAAATCGACTTGGCTTTGTTTATAAGGAACCTGAGCTCTTGTAAAAGGGAAATTGTCATGAAACCATGTTGCTTCACCAACTCTAGAGATTGAGCCATGATCAATATGTCGTCTAGGTATATTATCAGCCGAATGCCTTTCTCCCGCAAGTGAGCTACTACCGACCTGAGCAGTTTGGTGAAGCACCAGGGTGCTGAGGAAAGCCCGAAAGGCAGGACCAAATATTCTAGCCATTTGTCCTTCCATCTGAATTGGGGGAACCGTCAGTGAGGATGCCAAATGGGAATCGTCAGATACACGCCCTTCAGGTCCAGACACATTATCCAGTCTTCCGTTTGGAGAATGTCGGGAAGAAGATGAAGGCCTTCCATCTTGAAGTGCCGATAAACAATGAAAGAATTTAATTCCTTGCGGTTTAGCACCAACCGGTGCCCTCCTCCCCGCTTTTGCACAAGAAAAACATTGCTGCAGAAACCAGCCGGGTGGGGATGGCAAAAAGCCACTGCTCGTTTCCTTACCAAAGTCTCTATCTCTAGATCTATAAAGTTGGTCTCTGGTAGGGAAAAACAGAGAGGAGGAGGAGGCAGAGACATTTGACATGGAGTTTGATAAAACTCTAGACGAAAGCCTTGCACCGTCTGCAACACCCACGCATCTTGAGTTTCCTTGGAGCCAATTGTGAAGGTAGAATTGCACTCGACCCCCCAACTGAATTAATGAAGAATCCAAAAGTCTTACCTGCTGAGTAGCTGGGAGGGGCGGTAGCCTGTGAACCTCCCCACTGTCCTCTGTGCCGTTGGAAACGGGAACGGGAGGGGAAGAAGGTACCACCTCGGGTGTAATCCTGGCCTCGCGTAGAGGTTCCTCTCTGGGGGCCTTGGTAGTATCCGCGGCCTGACGAGCGACCCTGCCTCTTCCGGCCCGACCAAAAAGGCCTGTATGAAACACTTTCTTTAAGCTAGCTTGCGCCTTGTCCAAGGTTGTAAATGTCATTACATATTTGGCAATGTCCTTTACAAACTTGTCACCGAAAAGGTGACCCTCCGCCAGGGGACCCGCATCTGCAGAGGCCAGCTCCGTCAAATTGGAGTCGATCCTCATGAGGAGGGACTTGCGCATCTCAGTTGAAATGGCGCAGTTGGCATTACCCAACAGACATATCGCCATCTGAGTCCACTCGGCCAGCATGTGGGATCAATAGAAACACCAGTTTCTTTGGCTCTCAACACCATCTCAAGTATTTTTGCCAGGGGACCTGTCAGGTCAAGAAGTTTATCCTGTCAAGAGCGCCAGGCCCGGTCAATTCCTTTCTTTGGGTCTTTTGCAAATTTTTTCAAAAATGTCAGCATGCTGGCATCGATCTCAGGCGTCTCCGCCACCTTATCCAGGAGCTCGGGCCTAGGACATTCGGCTCGCAACCTATTGTGGACCTCTGCGCAGCTTACCATGCAAATATTCCGCTACCACCTGCGCAGGCGCCCAATCCGCAGAACAGGGATGCACTATGGCCCTCATTCTGACCTTGGCGGTCTTTTCGCAAGACCGCCGAGTTACCGCCGCGGTAAAGACCGCCGACCGCGGCGGTATGCCGCTGCGCGTATTCCGACCGCTGGGAGCGTTCCGCCGGAATACCGCCAGCAGCCACACTGGCGGTCGGCGGGAAAGTGGAGACTGGTCAACCTCCACCGCCACGCCAGCAGAACACCGCCCCCAGAATTACGACCCACATTTCTGTGTGGCGGTCTTCTGTTGGCGGTCTTCTGTTGGCGGTCACGTCCCTATGGCTCCCGTCGCCTCCCGGAGGACCAACGCACAAGGTAAGTTGATCGTCCGTGAGGGGAGGGGGTGGGGGGGTGTTGTGTGATGTGTGCGTGCATGGGGGTGTGCGTGTGAGTGTGTAGAGGGGTGCTGCTGTGTCTATGGGTAATGTGTGCTGTTCGGCAGGTGCGCATGTCGGCATGTATGTGTGCGGGTATGTGTCCCCGTTGTGTATGTGTGTGTAGGGGGTGTGTATATGTGCATGTTGGGGGTGTGTGCATGTCGGGGTACATGTATGTACATGTCGGGGTGGGGGTGGGGAGGGGGTTCGTACCACCTCTGGGGGGTGGCAGGGGGGTGGAGGGTGTGGGGGGAGGACTCGGGTGGGTAGTGGGGGGTGGGGGAGACCCCTATCAGTGCCAGGGAAGGAATTCCCTGGCCCCGATAGTGCTTACCGCCATGGTTCGCACGGCGGTTCCCGCCCGCAAGAAACCGCGGCGGTAGGCAGGGTCATAATACCCTTGGCGGTCTTGGGACGACCGCGGGGCCGGAGTGCGCAAACTCCAGCCCCGCGGTCATGACCGCCGCGGCGGTCGGAGTGGAGAAGTAGCGGTCGGTCGCGGCGGGGACCGCCGCGGTCAGAATGCCATTTTTAATACCGCCGGTCTGTTCGCGGTCCGACCGCCGTCTCTCCGCCGACCGCCAGGGTCAGAATGAGGGCCTATGTCTTTTGGATTGAACTGAAAGAGGTTGGAAGGAGGGACGGGGTTCACATGCGTCTTAGAGGAAAGTGATTTCTTTGATTTTTTGTGCTTGCGTAAGGGACTGCTAGAATGAGATGATTCCAAATCACTGGGGTCAGAGGCTGAAGAAACCTGAACCCCTCTAGGGAAAACACTGGAAGTGGACGGGGCAGAACAGTACTGATGATCACTAGCAAAGGGCTGGTGCAGTGCGGCCATGACTCCATCATGAAGCCAAGAGGAAGGAGTGTCTTTTGACGTACTAGGAAGGGAAGAGCTCCCTTCTGCGGAATTACCCTCTGGTAAAGGAATAAGACTTTGATTTTTAGTGAAGGTCTCCAATTGCTGCTTGAAAGGCTTTAGAGCCACCACCAATGCTTGACTGATCTCCCGGGGGACAGAAACTTCTAAGGCCCTGCTGACCGACTGCTTAACCGAAACAATGATTGCCTCGGACATACGGTCGCCCAGAAACTGACCGTCTTCGTCATAATGCCCATACTCCTCCTCCTCGAAGGACACCCAATCGGTCATTTTCACAAACTGACAAAAGGCAGTAGTCACTCAGATTTCAAGGGGGGAGTCATCCCTAGTGCAAAGAGCAAGTAAATCGTAAAGCTGTCCACTAATTATTACAGCCCCCCAAAGAAGGAGGACGTCCTGAGAGCTACAAGTGTTGAAGAAAAGTCAATATATATCCGAGTGTGCACTCCGCTCTGTTTCAGGGCCAACTCGGTTATTACAGCCTGAAAATGGCGTCTAGAGCACTGACAGGAAGCTAGGAATGCGAAAAATGTGTGCAATTCCCAGCGTCCTGTCAGAGGAGGAGAAATGAAGGTAGGACAGCGCGTAGCCCAATCCTGCCAAAAATACGCGCTCGCGATAGGCTCTCTGCCTGGGCCTGACAAGGGAAGGGCTCCGGGCCGCAGCAGACTCGCTGCCCTGAGGGGAAAAAAGCAACTGTACAGAAATAAACTCCCAGCGCGCCGGGCGCTGAGAATTACCGACCTGTCACGACGACCTGGAAGGCCGACTGCTACCTCAACTCCTCACAAGCGGCCACCGAACAGAGACATGAAATACCAAGGAATGCCACTTGCCGTAACTAAGCCAAAAACACAGTTTGGGCGCCGCGCTGACGGGAGGGATCCTGAGCGCAGCGCAAGTCAGAACGCACTAAGGTAAACACTCTGGAAATGCATTCATATGACAAAAAGTGAGAGGCACTTATCTTATGCTGGAGCAGAAAAGAAAGAGGAGTTCAAGATGGTGTTTGGGTCTCTAGTAGGGCCTGGAGAGATATGATTGGTGGACATATTACGATGTGCAATATGGGAAATGTAGTTGATATTTTTCTGCTTTGTGATTGGCTGCTGTTTTATGAGTAGTAAAGAAAGAGAAGCACAATCTGAGCCTCCGGTCCTGAAATAGAATTCAAATGACACATTGTATTTTATTATTAACATATGAAAACTGAGGCAGCTGCTGCAATTAAACTGGAGAGCTTTTTTTTCTAATTTTCCTATTCTTTATATTTGTTTCTGCTGTGTTTTGCATTTGTCTGCTGCTTTGTTTCCACCTCCCTCCCTTCAAAGGTTCACTTATGAAACAAGGAAAGATATTGTAGTCAAAATAAATTAATGGGACAAAGCAATCAGGTTTGACACCCTCAGTGGTGTCTCACTCAGTGGATGAGGTCATGACAATGAGTGAGTGGTGCTGAGCCTGAAGGAGGGGGTGTTTCACCACTAGAACATGTTGGACTCCTTCGTACAGGCTCTTATTAGCGTCTCCACCGATCCAGAGAAAAGTGCCGCCATTTGGTCATGTTTAATGGTTTTGCCAAAATATGGGCATGAGTCCTGTAGGACGTTGGCTCTGTATGTACTATTTCAAAGTAAGAAATAGCATGCACAGAGTCCAAGGGTTCCTCTTAGAGGTAAGATAGTGGCAAAAAAAGATAATTCTAATGCTCTATTTTGTGGTAGTGTGGTCGAGCAGTAGGCTTATCAGAGGGTAGTGTTAAGCATTTGTTGTACACACACAGGCAATAAATGAGGAACACACACTCAAAGACAATTCCAGGCCAATAGGTGTTTGTATAGAAAAATATATTTTCTTAGTGTATTTTAAGAACCACAGGTTAAAGATTTACACACAGTACTTTAAATGAAACGTATTTCACTCAGGTATCTTAGGAACTTTGAATCAACAAAATAGCATGTACAGTTTTGGCAAAAATGGCAATAAGCTATTTTAAAACTAGACAGTGCAAAATTCAACAGTTCCTGGGGGAGGTAAGTATTTGTTAGTTGTTCAGGTAAGTAAAGCACTTACAGGGTTCAAAGTTGGGTCCAAGGTAGCCCACCGTTGGGGGTTCAGGGCAACCCCAAAGTTACCACACCAGCAGCTCAGGGCCGTTCAGGTGCAGAGGTCAAAGTGGTGCCCAAAACGCAAAGGCTTCAATGGAGAAGGGGGTGCCCCGTTTCCAGTCTGCCAGCAGGTAGGTACCCGCGACTTCGGAGGGCAGACCAGGGGGGTTTTGTAAGGCACCGGGGGGGACACAAGTCAGCACAAAAAGTACACCCTCAGCGGCACAGGGGCGGCCGGATGCAGAGTGCAAACAGGCCTCGGGTTTGCAATTGGCTTCAATGGGAGACCCAGGGGTCTCTTCAGCGAAGCAGGCAGGCAAGGGGGGGCTCCTCGGGGTAGCCACCACCTGGGCAAGGGAGAGGGTCATCTGGGGGTCGCTTCTGCACTGGAGGTCGGATCCTTCAGGTCCTGGGGGCTGCGGGTGCAGTGTCTTTACCAGGCATTGGGTTCTTTGAAACAGGCAGTCGCGGTCAGGGGGAGCCTCTGGATTCCCTCTGCAGGCGTCGCTGTGGGGGCTCAGGGGGAGTCAACTCTGGCTACTCACGGGCTCGCAGTAGCCGTGGAGTCCTCCCTGTAGAGTTAGTTTTCAGCAGGTCAAGCCGGGGGTGTCGGGTGCAGAGTGGAAAGTCTCACGCTTCTGGCGGGAAACGTGTGGTCTTTAAAAGTTGCTTCTTTGTTGCAAAGTTGCAGTTTCTTTGGGACAGGGCCGCTGTCCTCTGGAGTTCTTGGTCCTTTTAGATGCAGGGTAGTCCTCTGAGGCTTCAGAGGTCGCGTCGCTGTTGCAGTTTTTCTCGAAGTGGGGAGACAGGCCGGTAGGGCTGGGGCCAAAGCAGTTTTGTCTCCGTCTTCTCCGCAGGGCTTCAGGTCAGCAGTCCTTCTTCGTCTTCAGGTTGCAGGAATCTAGTTTCCTAGGTTCTGGGGTGCCCCTAAATACTGCATTTAGGGGTGTGTTTAGGCCTGGGAGGGCAGTAGCCAATGGCTACTGTCCTTGAGGGTGGCTACACCGTCCTTGAGCCTCCTCCCTTAGGGGAGGGGGGCACATCCCTAATCCTATTGGGGGAATCCTCCAAAATCAAGATGGAGGATTTCTAAACGCAGGGGTCACCTCAGCTCAGGACACCTTAGGGGCTGTCCTGACTGGTGGGTGACTCCTCCTTGTTTTTCTCATTATCTCCCCCTGGAATTGCCGCCAAAAGTGGGGGCTGTGTCCAGGGGGCAGGCATCTCCACTAGCTGAAGAGCCCTGGGGCATTGTAACACGAAGCCTGAGCCTTTGAGGCTCACTGCTAGGTGTTACAGTTCCTGCAGGGGGGAGGTGTTAAGCACCTCCACCCAGAACAGGCTTTTGTTTCTGTCCTCAGAGAGAACAAAGGCCCTCACCACATGGGGTCAGAAACCCGTCTCTCAGCAGCAGGCTGGCACAGACCAGTCAGTCCTGCACTGAACAATTGGGTAAAATACAGGGGGCATCTCTTTGTGCATTTTTTAATAAATCCAACACTGGCATCAGTGTGGGTTTATTATTCTGAGAAGTTTGATACCACACTTCCCAGTATTCAGTGTAGCCATTATGGAGCTGTAAAGTTCGTTTTTGACAAACTGCCAGACCATATACTTAATATGGCCACACTGTACTTACAATGTCTAAGAATAGACTTAGACACTGTAGGGGCATATTGCTCATGCAGCTATGCCCTCACCTGTGTTATAGTGCACCCTGCCTTAGAGCTGTAAGGCCTGCTAAAGGGGTGACTTACCTATGCCACAGGCAGTACTTTGTGTGCATGGCATCCTGAGGGGGATGCCATATCGATTTTTCCTTTTTCTCCCCACCAACACACCCAATCTGCAATGGAAGTGTGCATGTGTTAGGTGAGGGGTCCCTTAGGGTGGCACAACATATGCTGCAGCCCTTAGGGACCTTCCCTGGTCACAGGGCCCTTTGTACCACTGGTACCTTTTACAAGGGACTTATCTGTATGCCAGGGGTGTGCCAATTGTGGAAACAATGGTACATTTTAGGTGAAAGAACACTGGTGCTGGGGCCTGGTTAGCAGGGTCCCAGCACACTTCTCAGTCAAGTCAGCATCAGTATCAGGCAAAAAGTGGGGAGTAACTGCAACAGGGAGCCATTTCCTTACAAGTCCTAACTAATACTTTGTATAACATTGTTTTTTAACAGGACTTTTCTCTGTTTAACTATCAGTCATGGATCATTAAGGCAGCTGTATAACACATCTTAAAGTGCCTTTTGCTGTTATTTGGTATTTTAAGTGTGCACTTCTTAGGGGAAATAAAATACCAGTTTTATGCGAGCTTCCTATTTTTAATACTGGTCGGGACATTAAAATACTGGTCATGCTGGTAATTGACCGGGTGGTAACCGTATCCTCTATATCATTAGACGCTCCTCGTCCAATAACCAATGATGTCAAGGGCAGCAGGGCTTCGTAGCATTGTCATGCAAGTTGCATTTGTTGCGTTGACAAATTAATATTTACTATTTGGCCGACAGCTATGCAAATAGCAAAGAAAGTTAATGAATTCCACAGCCACTGGCTAAACAACCAAATTATGTATCGCTATGCCTAGTGCGAACTTCAGCGGGCACTTACCACCAGTTAGATCTGAAAACAAGGAAAGAACATAATACAAACCTGTATCCTTAGGAACGTTAGATCTAAAACTCAAATAAAACAAGTTGCACCCAAGCAGCACTAACTTGTGTCTAGAACACTTTCCAAAATACACTCCTCGTCCACACACCATCAATGAGCGAGTGCAGCGGGGCTTCATAGCATTGTCATGCAAACTGCATTTTATGCCTGGCAGTGACATCAGATCCAATGTGCACACCAGAGCCTTCAAGTCTCCCTCATCGTGAGTGACACTCACACATTTAGAGGTTGTGCTGAAGTCTCATTCACACCTGACTGAATCTTATAACTGGGAGATGGGAGGGAAAGAACTAGAATTCCACGTGCGACTTTGCCCGACTTCTACTGTGTGCAGAGTAGCCCCTAAACACCTAAAGTGGGAGACACTATTGATTTCATAGAGTACAATACTTTTCAGAAAATCCACTTTCCTACATTTAAATAGCACCATCTATTCAATATTTCACCTTGAATTCTGCACAGATTACACATTCAGTTTATTGTTAATGTAGATGTCTGTATTGGTGATTTGAATGTTACTGTGTGCACTCATCATTTTTATAATTTCACTAATGTCTCTTCCTCTGACATTATCAAAGTCAACTGCTATGTGACATCACTTCCTGTAAGGTCATCAATAGGCTAATTAGTTTTGGCTTCTGAGAGTATCAAAACTTTAGCTCTCTGGAGCACTTAACTGAGCTCACATCTGTAGTTGCATGGCCTTCGCTCAGAGATGAAAATGTCAGGGAGCACAGCAGACGCTGGAGCACAGCAGATGCTGGAGCAGGGCAGACGCTGGAACAGAACACACGCTGGAGCAGAGCAGACACTGGAGCAGGGCAGACGCTGGAGCAGGGCAGACGCTGGAGCAGGGCAGACGCTGGAGCACAGCAGCCAATGGAGCAGAGCAGACGTTGGAGCAGGGCAGACGCTGGAGCAGGGCAGACACTTGAGCAGGGCCGAGGCTGGAGCAGGGCAGACGCTGGAGCAGGGCAGAGGCTGGAGCAGGGCAGACGCTGGAGCAGGGCAGACGCTGGAGCAGAGCAGATGCTGGAGCAGAGCATACCTCATTTCCCCTTGTCCCACCTTACAGGTCAGGCAGCCGCCATTTCAGCGGGCCACATGGCATTAATAATAACTGCGTCACACCTATCTAGGCCTTGCATACACACAGTGACAGGCACATTGCGGATTAACAAATGTGTGCAAATGAAATTTTTGTAATACCTCAGGGTTGGGCGACTCTCTGATCGCTGTTCTCGTCCATAGGGCACGTCCGCTGGGGCAGCTGATGAGATGGCGGCATCCTACGGTGTACCGACCCCTGGTGGACCTGTCGACAATGGAAGAGAGACACCTAATAGTCACCTACAGACTTGATCGTGCAACGATCCATGAACTGTGTGCCCAGTTGGAGACAGACCTGATGTCAGCAATCCGCCATCCCACACGGATCCCCCTCTAATGCAGGTCCTGTCAGTACTCCATTTCCTGGCAAGTGGGTCTTTTCAAACTACAGTGGCCATTGCATCAGGGATGTCCCAGGCAATGTTCTCAAACGTGTTGCCCAGAGTGTTGTCTGCCCTGCTAAAACACATGCAAAGCTACATCGTTTCCCCTCAGGTGGAGGATTTGCCTACAGTGAAAGGTGACTTCTATGCCCTGGGACATATCCCCAACATCATAGGTGCCATTGATGGGACACATGTGGCCTTGGTCCCCCCCGCAGTAGTGAACGGGTGTACAGAAATTGGAAGTGCTACCATTCTATGAATGTGCAGATGGTGTGTTTGGCCGACCAGTACATCTCCCATGTGAATGCCAAGTTTCCTGGCTCAGTGCATGACGATTACATTCTGAGGAATAGCGCCATCCCTTATGGGATGGGGCAACTCCAGAGGCACCGTGTGTGGCTAATAGGTGAGGACAAGGACCCTATACCCTGTGAATAGTTATCTGGGTCTGGGGTTGTCCCTACGGGTTAGTGTGTGTCTAACAGTTGTCCCTCGACATTTGCAGGTGACTCTGGGTACCCCAACCTGTCATGGCTACTGACCCCAGTGAGAAATCCCAGGACAAGGGCAGAGGAACGCTACAATGAGGCACATGGGCGAACTAGGAGAGTGATCGAAAGGACCTTCGGCCTCCTGAAGGCCAGGTTCCGGTGCCTCCATATGACAGGTGGTTCTCTCTACTACTCACCAAAGAAGGTGTGCCAGATCATCGTGGCCTGCTGTATGCTGCACAACCTGGCTTTGCAACAACAGGTGCCTTTTCTACAGGAGGATGGTCCAGCTGGAGGTCTTGTGACAGCTGTGGAGCCTGTGGACAGTGAAGAAGAGGAGGCAGAAGAAGAGGATATCGACAACAGAAACAACGTTATCTAGCAATACTTCCAGTGAGAGACAGGTAAGAAGATATCACTGCCTCACACATCTCCTACAATTGTTTGACCTATTATAAGTCTGTCACTTTCACGCAGTGTATGGAGCCTGACTTGTCACTTTGCCTTTACATTTCACAGTTGTGGGTCCCACTATGTGCCCTCTGCCATATTACCTCATGGAATAGAGCTGTGTTACATCAGTATGTTGACAATAAAACTGACATTGCTATATTCCATAGTTATTGCAAATACACATTTGTGAAAGCACAGACTGACTCCAGATTGTTTTGTGATTCAAGGGTGTTTATTTCTGTGCAAATATGTGGAGGGAGATTGTAAAATGGTCAGGGGTGATGGTGGAGGAATGTCCATGGCAGAGTCCAGGCTATTTGTTTCACAGGTGCATTCTCCAAAGGGGCATAGGAGGTTGAGCTAGGGCAGTTTAAGGATGGACAGGGTGACAAAGTGGGACAGAAGGAGGACATTCAGGGGGGTCTCATTTCCTGGCGGAGGTCTTGGCATTGTTCTCTGTCTTGTTCCTGGATCTCAGGGACCGTTTGCGGGGTGGTTCTCCATCTGCAGGGGGTGGGGTGCTAGTGTCGTGGTCCTGTGGTGGTGCCTCCTGTCCACTAGCGTTGGCAGAGGTGGTGGGCTGTTCATCATCCAGGCTAGTGTCAGGGGCCCCTTGTTGTGCCACAGTGTCCCTCCTGGTGTTGACAAGGTCCTTCAACACCCCTACAATGGTGACCAGGGTGGTGTTGATGGACTTGAGTTCCTCCCTGATCCCCAGATAGTGTTCCTCCTGCAGCTGCTGGGTCTCCTGAAAGTTGACAATCATAGAAAGAGGGACCAGGAGTTTTTATGGTCCAGTGTACAGTCTCCCTGATGCAGTAATAAAAAAAATTAAAGGAGTACACTGTTCCAAACTAACGTAGGGAAAGAAACCTATTTTTAACAGGAGCCAGAACCCTCAAGCATCACATTGGATGTCTGGTTTCATCATTGGGGACGCTCCTCGTTAGGCCGGTGTTGCAATGCCTAACGGGCTCCCGAATGGGAGCTCTTAACCGTATTGCAGATGAAATGAGTGGTTAATTCTGAATGCTTATGCAATAGTGGAGAGACAGAGATAAAATTGGTTATCCATCCAAGAACAATAATCATGAAATTTTAATCAGAGTAGATAAGATGGAGACCAAAGTTAAAAGCAGGGTGAGAGACGAAGTGTGAGTATAATGCTCACGTGCTCTCAACACTCGGGCAAGAGGAACGGACCTATTATAGTTCCACTTGACACTGGGTCTACATGTTTCACGTCCGTTGGGCCAATCGGGTCCATTGACGTTTCATCAGGACCAAAAGCAATAAAGACTTCTCCAAATGAATTTTTTTATTTTATTATTATTATTATGACCAACTTGGGACAAATAAATGAAACAGTCACTTACTTTAAAGTTTGCTATGTCAAAAAAAGGTCGCCCATCCCCAATTCTTAGGATAAAGCTCCTAGAGATCGCAAGTCAGTGACTCGAACTAACATTAGTATGCTGCTGTTCGTAGTCCCAACGCGGGACGCGGTCAGTCGGGTAGGTGCAATACCTACGAACAGCAGCATACTAATGTTAGTTCGAGTCACTGACTTGCGATCTCTAGGAGCTTTATCCTAAGAATTGGGGATGGGCGACCTTTTTTTGACATAGCAAACTTTAAAGTAAGTGACTGTTTCATTTATTTGTCCCAAGTTGGGCATAATAATAATAATAAAAAAAAAAAATTCATTTGGAGAAGTCTTTATTGCTTTTGGTCCTGATGAAACGTCAATGGACCCGATTGGGCCAACGGACGTGAAACATGTAGACCCAGTGTCAAGTGGAACTATAATAGGTCCGTTCCTCTTGCCCGAGTGTTGAGAGCACGTGAGCATTATACTCACACTTTGTCTCTCACCCTGCTTTTAACTTTGGTCTCCATCTTATCTACTCTGATTAAAATTTCATGATTATTGTTCTTGGATGGATAACCAATTTTATCTCTGTCTCTCCACTATTGCATAAGCATTCAGAATTAACCACTCATTTCATCTGCAATACGGTTAAGAGCTCCCATTCGGGAGCCCGTTAGGCATTGCAACACCGGCCTAATGAGGAGCGTCCCCAATGATGAAACCAGACATCCAATGTGATGCTTGAGGGTTCTGGCTCCTGTTAAAAATAGGTTTCTCTCCTGAAAGTTGGCCAGTACCGTTGCCATCGTCTCCTGGGAATGATGGTACGCTCCCATGATGTTGGAGAGGGCCTCGTGGAGAGTGGGTTCCCTGGGCCTCTCCTCCCCCTGTCGCACACCAGTCCTCCCAGTTCCCCTGTTGTCCTGTGTCTCTGTCCCCTGCACTGTGTGCCCACTGCCCCCAGGTCCCTGATTTTCTTGGGGTGGTGGGTTTGCCTGGGTTCCTTGTAGTTGTGGACACACTGCTGCTTGACGTGTCATTGGGACAGAGGGATGGGCCCGCTGGGTGGGTGCTGTGCTGATGTTTCCTGAGGGGGGAGGCTCTGTGGTGGCTTGTGCCAGTGTCAGGGGAACCAAATGTCCCGAGGTCCCAGTTAGGCCGGGCTGGTCATCTTGATCCAGTTGGACAGAGCTGCTGTCATCACTGTGGGCCTCTTCTGTGGGGTAGTGGACATGTCTGGAACCTCCTTTCCAGTGATGTTGGGTAGGGGTCCTGCAGGGGTGTAAAGGCATAATTCTTGCATCTGTGTGTGCCATGGGGTGCAATGGGTGGGTGACCGTGTACTCCGGTTGTTGCATTCTTGTCTCGGACCTTGTGTGATAATTGGTTTGGGGTCTGTGTGGGTATCTGTTGTTGCCATGCTTTGGTGATGGGTGTCCATGCTTTGGTGTTGCATGCAGGGCTTGGTGTTGGGATGGGTGGGTTGTGATAGTGGGACATTTGTGAGGTTTTGGAGTGATGGGGTGAGGGTGGGGGTTTGTGATAGCATGCAGGCAGGGTGGGGGATGTAATAGTTAAAATGTGACTTACCAGAGCCAATTCCTCCTGCTACTCCTGCGAGGCCCTCAGGATGCAGTATAGCCAAGACTTGCTCCTCCCAAGTTGTAAGTTGTGGAGGAGGAGGTGGGGGTCCACCGCCAGTCCTCTGTACTGCAATCTGGTGTCTTGAGACCACGGAATGCACCTCCACCGTAGGTCGTTCCACCGCTTCCTGATGTCATCCTGTGTTCTTGGATGCTGTCCCACTGCGTTGACCCTGTCGACGATTCTGCGCCACAGCTCCATCTTCCTAGCAATGGTGGTGTGCTGCATGTGATCCGAATAGCTATGGCTCTACCCGGACGATTTCCTCCACCATGACACTGAGCTCCTCCTCAGAGAACCTGGGTTGTCGTTGAGGTGCCATGATGTGGTGTGGGTGATGTGTGAGGTGGTGTGTGTTGTGATGTGTGAGGGGATGTGTTTGTGTGTGTTGTCTGAGGTGCATGGATGTTGTGTGAGTGATGGTGTTGTGTGCCTGTGGATGGTAGTGTTGTTTCTGGTGGTGTCTCTCTCTGGCCTTCTGTTGAAATTTTGGTCGTAAGGGTTGGTCGGTGATGTGGGTGTGTGTTTTATATTGTATTGGGTGTGTGGGAGTGGTGTGTGTATGTGTATCAGGTGTGTGTATTTCGAATTGTCCAATGTTGTTGTGTTTTGTAAAAGTATGTGTATTTTGAGCGCGGCGGTGTGTACCGCCAATGGAATACCGCGGTTGAAAGACTGCTGCGTGGATTCGTGGGTCGTGATAGTGTGGGCGTATTCCTGTTGGCGTGACTGTGTCAGTTTTGTTATCGCCAGTTTATCACTGACCTTTGGTGTGGCAGACTTGTGTGGGTGTCTGGATTTTGGCGGATTCTGAGCTGTGGGTCGTAATAGCTGTAGCGGAATTCTGCCGCCGAAGCGGTGTGTTGGCGGTTTTCTGCACGGCGGTAAGCGGGATTTACCGCAAATGTTGTAATGAGGGCCATAGTTTGAAAAAACTCCTTTCATAAGATAAGTGACCACGTGGCCTAATGGAGAGGGCATCTGACTTCAGGTCAGAAGATTGAGGCCCTTCATGGTTGGCACTGTTCTCCCAACTCAGGTTATGTGAGTCAGAGTCCTTCTGAGTTGCAAACTCTGCTTTCATAACTTTTTACTGACGCCTAGTCATATTATTCACTTTTCCTCTCAGTAGCTTACCAGGAATATAGTACTTTGAAACCGAACCATTCCACTTCTTCCCTGACCAGAGTCATGCTGGTTACCCAAATGTGCAGAGTGTCATTTTATAAGGCTTTCTTTTTTAAAATTAAACTTGGGCCCACGTGAAACATTCTCCTTTAGAATGATTTTCTTTCTAGAGTTGGTGACAGGCTTTCAGGACTTGCTTATGTCAAGGCCAGGTTCATGTCACTTGTAAAAGCTAATTGAGGGAGTAAATTAGCAAGTGAAGAGATGAGAAGTCAGAACTACTGTCAAAGCAGTTTCTCTTTCCAAATAATCAAGGGTATGACTGCAGCATAAAACAGAGTATTAAACACATGACTAAAAGGGGATTAAAAGCAAAAAAGCAAATTAGGACATATGAAACTTTGGAAATTTTCAATGTATAGATTAAAAAAACTCTGTATCATTGAAAGAAGGTGAAAAAAGGTATGGGATCCTGACCTGCACAACTGTAACTGATATGTTCCACATCAATGCATGTCGCGTAGGCTCTCATTATTCTAATGAGACTACTGGATTTTGAGCAGCAAGAGCGTCCACTGTGTGAGACTGAGTCTGACCCACTGTGGGTGACACCTGTCGCTCCAAATCCGGGTTTTGCTCCGGCTAACTAGCAGTGTCTCAGCTCTCCCAAAAGGTAGAGATGATTGGGCAGCCGAGCGCATGACATATCATACTTCTCAGGGAAGTCGTGGTCACTCAGCTCGCATCCGGTTCTCTCACTCACAATTCAGTCTCATATATAAATGACAATAAAAAGCAGTATGAGTTTTACAGACTGGTTTAATAAAACAACTGCAGTTTGGATAGCAAAGAATGAGCTGCAATAACCAGGATGACACAACATGACAATATTAAAATGGTGACGATGAGAGTGAAGCATAAGAATAACGCTATCATATTGCCACTAGAATCGATGGACTATTTCCTATCTGAGTCATAATTTGAGCACAGCATGTTAAGCTCTAATTCTGCCTTTCAGGTTCCCCCGGGAGCACATCAGCCTTCATACCTGACAAAGGCCTGTAGTCTGCATTAGCATCTGCAGCGAAGCATTCAGCAATCTGCATACAGTTGTGGTTCCTAGCTAGAATCTCCCTCTTAACGTGTAATGGGACTAGGAAGTGTTTTTATAATAACACAACTGATGTTCTAAGAAAATGTCCCTACGTAAGGATGTGTATTTTCTACGAATGTTGGAGACTAAACTTCTACCACGTTCACCCGCAATGTACCAAACTGTAGCCTTGACTGAAGCACAAAGTGATCAAGAATGTCTTGTTTGAGAACACAGTGCTGGGCTAAGCAAACAGTTAGATAGATGAAAATAAAACAAGACAGTAAAACTGGTTATTGTAAAAATAACAATGCGAAGCCAAATAAAATATATCCAGGTCAAAGTGCACAGCGGCCTAGTGTGTTAAACTAACGTGCATGGAGCTATAACTAAAATGGCTACACAACACCCTCCCCTTGTCGGTTAAAGTGGTTGAAAGCCAAAACTAAAATACCATTGCTAAAAAAGCTCACTCTAAGATATACATAAAATCCAGAACAATTTTGACAAGTTAAAAGGATACACAAGCATACTACTTAGCAATTTAAAACATGAGCACATGGCTTATAACCAAATTCAATGGACATATCAATTTAGAAAAGTTCCAAATTAAGTACGAGCCATGGAGAACAGGAGATCTTCCACTTTGGCAGGTGACAGAACCGAAAAGTCTGTGCCAAAAATGATCAAGGAGCAAGTGTGTTCCATAGCCCCAGTGTCAACCAAGGCGGCATCCCGTGGAGTGCCCATTGATGAGTTGTTAGCAACTTCCTCCAGGAAGGGTAACTCATAATTAGCTTCATGTAGCAAACACAGCCTCAGTGCGCATGTTTGGTAATGAACCCTCAGCGAGAACATCAACAGATCAGCATCTATTGTTGCGGGGGGCGCTGCTGTGAAAGACAAACTTCCAGTGCATGTTCGAAAGAGCACCAGAGGCACCGGAACACGGGCTGCACACAATACAGAACCGGTCTGAATGAGAAAGACCAGTCACACTCCGATTGCTCCAGGAGTGTTGCTCCAAAATGCTGCATCATACGTTCACGACACAGCTGCGCTGATGGGAGCGCCGTCATTTGTCCTCGTTGCGGCAGGACAGCCATTGCGCATAAACAACAGCAACAGCAGGATGCCAGCTAATAAAGCCAAAGTTATTGGAAATCCCCCAAAAATACTACCGAAAATTGAGTGGATAGCTGAAGGTATCAAACCGAATATGGAGGAGAAGGTGTGAACAAAACCAGAACCAACAGCTTTGAAAAAATGTGCGATTCCAGTGGTGCTGAACGCATTAAATATTCATCTCACGAGTTCACTAAAATGTCTCGGAAAGTTCGTATTTAACAGGGACTGTATTTCTGCTGATGACCTTGCCACTTGAAGTGCGTAGGTCTCGCGTGCAGATGTAAGGGCCACATGCTTCTGAAACAGTAAAGCCTTGATTCTACTCAACTTGTCAAAATTCACGTTTGAAGTAGCAATGTAAGGCTAGATATCAGCTACCTCCTTAAATTTAGTGGGGGGAAACAGTACGTTCCCGCAGCACGTAATGATCTTAGAGACCGAAACAATGAAAACTATTCCAGCCCACATGCCACAACAGTCTTCACTATTGAGAAGGACGTAGCTGCCGTTTGAAAGCACCTGGAATGTAGGTCTAATCAAGGGGACTGGACCTCCCTTAAGATAACAAGCCAAGTTTGCAGCCAAGGCGTTTCACGCCCCATGCAAGGACAGCTGTTTAGAAATCATTGAATGGCTGACTGAAGTCTTGCATTCACTACCGCTAAGAAAGACCTCTTTCATGCCATTGAAGCATTTGTACGAGAAGGGAAGCTCCCATACCTCATGGATGCAACTATCTCCCAAATTTTCATATCTGCCAACCGGAATGTCTTTTAAACAGGAGGTGAATTGTAGTGTGGAAATAGGCAGATTACCCCATGTATTAACCACTCAGCCGATGGTATTTCGGCCACGGTAAAAGGCAACTTTTCTAACTTCTCAATGTTAAGCATGACATAAGTTGCTTCTTCCTTAGCCATTAGTTGTTGTTGTTGTGTTACATTAAAGGAAGAAAGTATCTCCCTTGTACTGACGTGCTGCTATGGAACGTGACCCGCCTTCAATGTTTGAAGCATCCAAACCAACTGCATAATGGACCTGATCTGACTCTGTCCATGATGTAAGGAAGACATATCAGATTGTATAATGTCTATAGCAGAAGAGACAATGTTGTTACTATATATCCGGTCGGACAAGGTGTAATCCCATTATCCACAACAGCTAATGCCTTTTTAAAATTTTCCTGGTCTATTTGCCTTAACCGGGCAGCAGCATCTTGTTGGGAAAGTTTCTATACTGCGTATAAAAAATGCTTCTTACGTGGTGTTCTAGGGCCTGACAAGAAATGTTGTAAGTCAGTGGAGTTAGACAGGAGATTGAGGTGTTCTCTAACCGCGTTCAGTGAGGATGATTTTAGCCACTGTTGGCATAATTTTCCTACACTATATGTTGTAATGATGTCTGCATGCTCTGGAGATATATAGCTAGGGTCTGGCCTACTGGTTCTAAAACCCCCCGAGGAGTTAATAAAACGTTGATGACACCCATTGGTATCTATTGGCCACAATAAACACCTGCCTGGACGTGTAAGTGAAGCATTAAACGTACCATTCTGGACCCACTCATTGAGCTCATCTTTAGTTGCATTCGTGTATTTTTGCCATTTGTAAAATTTTGCAGGGGCAGGTATACTGGGCATGTTTTATTCCCTGATTTTTGCTAAGCCTAAACAACTTGTTTGTTGCACTGTTTCATTTAAGAAAATCATTTGAACTGGAATAAGACATGCTCTACACAATTTTTATTTTCCCTTAATTTGCCAATTTGTTGTTCCCCAGACACTTTTCAGATCAATTGATTTGGACCAATATTCATAGCCTTCTATCGATAGCCGGGAAACAAAGTATTCTGAATATATAACTTTCGTATTGGTCAATAACATGTGTATATCCTTAGTAGGTGGTACCTTAAAGTAATATGACTCAGCATTCTTTTGGTTGTGCCCAGAAAAATAAGCAAACTTTTCAGAATATATTTCAGAACTCCCTTGCTGTGGAGTTAGACAATGTTCCCATTGCGTGTATTTAAATACCGTTTTGGGACTGCTCGCTGTATGTATGAAGTGGTGCCCATAATAATTATAGCAAAACATATCACCATAATTTTCTTTGAATTGGTAAACATCTTCGTTTTCAAAGACAGTATATTATTGCAATTCTGTCATCATAGAATCAAATTTTTTCACATCTCAATCATCAGATACAATGCCTGGTATCACTATATTATTCATTGATAATTTGAACACATACGGTATTTGAATAATTTCCGCAGGACCATATATATCAAACCTTACTTTGTCCCAAACAATCCCATCAGGAATTGAAACTGCGGAAATGTTCACAAAGGATAAATCTCTTCGGACTTTGTGTGATGAAAAATGTGGTTTCAAAACCTCCTCCACCAGTTCAACTGTTGATGAAGAAAATTACCATGTATTAATAAGAAAAAGGTAATAACAAAACCAATCCAAAGTAAAAAGGCTAGGACAGTAAGAAAGAGCCATAGATAGGTCCATGGAAAAATAAAAATACTTTTCTTTAAGCCAGTTTGTTAGCTTACGTGCACTTGAAAAATCGGCTGTCGAAGAGACGAATGAGTCTGAGAACTCATCGTTGAAGTCCGCAAAAAAACTAGAGGCAGTTTGTGCAAATGGCGTAGCCGTTGTCAGTGGTGGAGCTGGTGTTTCCTGTGGTGGCACACTATAGACAGCACCATCCGTTTGGCTCAAAGTCGAATTGACTTGGTCAAATGTTTCTAAGTTAGTTGACGTTAGTGGAACTAATGGAAGATCATCTTCCACCCTCCCCAAGCTCGGAGAGGTATTGGTGTAAACAACTTGTAGTGGAACTTCTTCGCCAGTAGTGAGAGGAATTCGGGAACTACTGGATGTTCCTCTTGGTCGGCTGTGCAGGATCGGCCACATGGTGTAATTTGACATTGTCATTAGAGACAAAACGATTTTCTTTGGCACCTGCCAACGATGGTAGAATAACAGTTCTGGTACCGTGTATCCCTAGTACAGGGACTGGTGCTCGATAAGAAGGGCCAAATTCCTTTTTCTCTGCAGCTTTTTCAAGTACAAGATCCCCAACTCTGGGAATCCAGCCGGTAGATGTTACTGGCACATCCTTAATTCCTGTGGAGGCGGCACTTATGGAAGAATTATCATCACGGAACTGGTGCAATTCCTGTAAGACAGTGACACGTTCATTTATGTCAAAAGGTGTTTCTGCTGCCTCCACGCCAGGACCTCAAGATCTGGAACATACATTCGGTTTCCGAACAGGAACTCATATGAAGTATGACCCCCCCAGGGACCTTCTAGGCAGGTTATTTAGTGCTCTCTGGACTCCATACAGGTGATTAAGCCAACTACGACCCGTACCTAAGACTCTGGCTGTTAAGGATTGCTTTAAATCGCGGTTTAATCGCTCCACTACACTATTTCCCTATGGATGAAATGGAGACGAGTACTGGAGTTGGACCGCCAATGAAGCCATGGCGTCCCTGAATGCCCTTGAGGCAAAAGCAGGGCCCTGGTCCGAACGGAAGGCCGCAACTGCATATGTACTGATAAAGACTCGCAAATCTTTAATAAGAGTCTGAGCGTCAGCCGAGCGTTGTCCCCAAACCCATACAAATCTGGAGCATGAATCAACGGTTTGTTTGAAATTAAGAGGGGTGTCTGCGGCAGGCGTTTGGCAGTGGAAACTTTGATTTGTTGAAAGATGTCACAACAAAGGACATACCTCTTAGTCTCTTTGTAGAAACCTGGCCACCAATAACAGGCCTGTAAGATCAAAATTGTAGCTGCCACACCAGCATGTGCAGATGCCACCCCCTCAGGCGCTGCTTTAATCAATTGTGGTCTTAGATCTTTGTTAGGGATGTCTCGAACACCTACGCCTGGTATCTTAACTCCAGTGTTCAGCATACTTTCCATATGATAATGATATTTTTTAAAGAAATCCTTCAGGATGGACGTACCATCAGCCGTAGCTTTCACGGCAGCCCAAATGTCTGCGTCTGATTTGGAACTCGAGCGAGTCACTGCAGCTACAGTGGCTACTGCCCCTGCTGACTTTGCGGCTTCATCAGCCAATGTGTTTCCAGCAACATGTATTCCAACGCGCTGGTGTCCAAGTGTATGTACAACATGGACATTCGGTAGTGTCTCTTTCAGGTCAGCTACTTTCCCCCACAGTAATCTGTGTTTAATGGTGTTGCCTTTGGAATCTCTGAACCCATTCTGCCGCCAATAATGCAGGTATTCATTAAAGGACTGGACACAGTAATAAGAATCACAAACAATCAGCGTGGGCTGTGCCGGATCCGTGTGTTCCAGTGCCATCAGCAGAACTTTTAGCTCAGCCAATCCAATCCAGTACAATCCCCTAGAGTCTGTGTAAAGGTATGTAAAGGACAAAATTTGTCCCCTTCCATATAGCCACTTACGACTGCGCAAGCAGCAGAATATTGATGTTAAGTTACAATTGCAGGTTGTGCAGAGCCATCGGTGTACATGACTCTATGATACTGATCAATAGGCAAAGTATTTGCTGGAACTGGATATTCTGCTTCATATTGTAGAAATTCCTGAGTTTGTAGCTTTGGGTCGGAAATGTAGTCTACATCAGTGGCTGTCAGAGATGTAGCCCATTGTATCTAACGTGGATGTAGTGCTTTTGCGTTTGGAACGCTAGCTTTTGTAACAGCCTCTAGGGCTGGGATTGGAGAAACAACATTAATGCGTTTTCCATGGGAAGCCATCTGTATAGCAATGAGAATTTTCTCTGTGGGAGCAAAGCATTGTTCAGCTGCTGAATATAAATATGATTTGTATGCAATCAGGACTGTCTCACATTCATTAAATGTCAAATAGGTGAAACCGATGGCCCCAGCTATTACTCTGATGACCAAATGTGTTTTGTTGTCCCTTGTGTGTAAATGTTGTGCTGCAAGCATGTCTGTCTGCAATTCTCTAAGAATACGTGGATGTTCAATTGTCCAGAATTTACTTGAAAAATCGGGACGTATTAGGTCATGTAAAGGTTTAATGCGTGTAGCATAATCTGGAATGTAGGTTCTGCCAAAATTTAAGAAACCCAATAATGATTGGAGTTTTTTAATCGTATTCGGTGGTTCTAACTGTGTGCACTTTTCTAAGAATTGTGGCGCTAGGCTCTTCACTTGACAGCTCATATCCTAGAAACAGGATGCTGAAGAAGGCTATTTTTGTTTTTTTTAAGTTAAATTTGTAGCCAAATTTGGCGAACACTACAACAATGTGGGCTACACGTCTTAAATGTTGTAGTAGTTCATCATCCGCAAGATATATATCATCTACATAGGACAATGCTTCAGGGTCGATCTTGTGCAAAATAGCAGTGACACGAGCCGAGAACAGTCCTGGGCTGTTCTTATACACCTGAGGTAAACGACAGAAGCCTAGTGCGCTAAAACTTGTTAAGTCTCTACTTTCAGACGCTATATTCTGGCAGAAAAACCCATTGGAAATGTCTAGTGTTGTTTTGTATTTTTTACGCACTATATTGCTCATTAGTGCAGTGCTATGTGAGTTTTGTATAGTATAGGTACGTGTATGACTATTTAGATGTCTGTAATCTAAGACTATTCTGTATGAATGGTCTGGTTTAGCTACCGGCGAATAAAGGGTTATTCATTGGCAAGACACAGGGTTCAATCACACCCTGGTACTCTAATTGTGTGAGTATTTCTCTCACTGGTGCTTTTGCTTCATGTTTTATAGGATACTGCGGTTGTGGCTAAGGTTCACTTTTAATTGGAATTACATGGTAGAGTGAATCCTTATCCCATCCTATGTGATTTCTGTATAATGCAGGTGCTTGTGCTAGAGCCTATTCAATGGAATAGGATTCAGCTAGTTCCTCTGGAACAAGGGGCGAGAAGGAAGGCTTAATGACATCTTCTCCATATGGGCAGGTACGGGCAAAGTCAGGCGGACAATCTTGTTCGGCCAACAAGACATCATACACTTTCACTATGCGATCCAAAAAGATTGCGTCTATTGTGCGTTCAATGTCTCCTTCTAACTGTAGCGTTACTTTGTACACCCTATCAGGCCTGGTGACACGCATGTCCGCTGTTTCTACTTGTATAAAGTCATCAGTTGCTTTCACCTACAGATGCTCTAGAAGATTCTGGCAAAATATTGTGACCTCTGCTGCGCTGTCTAGCAAGGCTAGATCCCAATTCTTGTTCTTCAAGAGGACCCTCTTTCTGTTGGCATGTCGGACTTCGTCTTCTGCCACCTTTTTCTTTTTAAATTGTTTTTGTTGGGCGGGTTTCTCCTCCTTTTTAACTGAAACCTCAGAAGAGCGTTGTGATTCCTGTCTCGGTTTCATGTACTCTGTTCTTCGCTCTGATCGCCCACCTCTCTCATTTCTCTTTTCCGATGAGTCCTGAAAGGAACGAGATTGGCGTGTATCACTATATTGATATCTATCAGACGTTTTTATATTATGTCTATTTCTGAGATTATACCTATTCTGTGGGGTCTCCGTACGCGGAGATTCTCCCCTTTCTTTCTTAGGCGTTTGTTGCTTTGTATCCCAGCGTTTCTTATTACCCTCAGGTGTTTGTTTGGGGTTATCTTTATTTGATTTACCCTGAAATTGAGTTTTTTTTAGGTCTGGCCCCTAGGCTATCTCGACTGATACTTGAATAGGTCTTTGCTATTATTTTAGGCAGCTCTCTTGCGTGATCTTGTTGTGGAATGTCACGAAGCCGCATGCACACTGCAACTGCTACTGCTTCCCCTTTAAGGCTACTTAAAATTATTGTGGACACTGTGGCAAAATTGCCCATCAATTGTGTAGGAAGCTGGCCTGGCTTATAGTGGGCACCTTGTGGTACTTACACCCTGTGCCAGGTCCAGTTATCCCTTATTAGTAGAATAGAGGCATTTCTTGCAGTTTAGGGTGATAGAAGGTAGCTATGGCAAAGCAACTTAGGCTGAACTAGGAGACATGCAAAGCTCCTACTATACCACTTATATCATAAAGCACAATATCATAAGAATACTCAATACTAAGAGTTACTAAAAATAAAGGTACTTTATTTTTATGACAATATGCCAAAAGTATCTCAGTGAGTACCCTCAGTTAGAAGGTAAGTAATATACACAAGTTAAGTAACAGTAAGAAAACGAGTGCAAACAATGTAGAATCAAAATAGGATACAGACATAGGTCTAGGGGCAACACAAACCATATACTCCAAAAGTGGAATGCGAATAACGAATGGACCCCAGACCTATGGGAGATTGTAGAGGGTCGCTGGGACTGTGAGAAAACAGTAAGGGTGTCCAAAATACCCCACCCCAAGACCCTGAAAAGTAGGAGTAAAGTTACCCTACTACCCCAGAAAGACACAATAGTCGTGATAGGGGATTCTGCAAGAACCACAAACACCAGCAAAACACTAAAGACAGATTCCTGTACGTTAGGACCTGCAAGGCAAGGAAACCAAGTCCAAGAGTCACAATAGTGTCCGGGGGGCAGGAGCCCAACAAACCCCAGATGAAGGTGCAAAAGGGCTGCCTCCGGGTGGAAGAAGGAAAAGGACTAGAACTTCTCCTTTGGATGGAATATGTCCTACGGCGTGCTGGATGTTGCAGAAGTATTTCCACGCAGAAATACCGCAAACAAGCCTTGCTAGTTGCAAGGCTCGCGGTAGAGGTTTCTGGGTGCTGCTGGGGATCAGGAAGGACCAGGATGTCACCCCTTGGAGGAGGAGACAGAGGGGGTGCTCAGCAACTCAGAGAGCCCCTGCAGAAGCAGGCAGCACCTGCAGAAGCACCAAGCAGGCACTTAGAAGATTGGTGTAACCGGAGTCACAAAAGGAGGGTCCCACGACATCAGAGTCCAACTCGGAGGGTTGAGCACTGCAGGACGGAGTGCTGGGGACCCAGGCTAGGCTGTGTACAAAGGAATCCTTGGAGAAGTGCACAGAAGCCAGAGCAGCTGCAAATCATGCAGTACACAGGTGTGCAGTCTAGTGTGGGGAGGCAAGACTTACCTCCACCAAACTTGGACTGAAGGATCACTGGACTGTGGGGGTCACTTGGATCGAGCTCCTGTGTTCCAGGGACCACGCTCGTCAGGATGAGAGGGGACCCAGAGGACCGGTGATGCAGTCTTTTGGTGCCTGCTTTAGCAGGGGGAAGATTCTGTCGACCCACAGGAGATTTCTTCTTGGCTTCCAGTGCAGGGTGAAGGCAGACAGCCCTCAGAGCATGCACCACTAGGACACAGTCGAGAAAGCCGGCAGGATGAGGCGATACAATGTTGCTGGTAGTCATCCTGCTACTTTGTTGCGGTTTTGCAGGCGTCCTGGAGCAGTCAGCGGTCGATCCTTGGCAGAAGTCGAAGAGGGAAGTGCAGGGGAACTCTGGTGAGCTCTTGCATTCGTTATCTGAAGAATACCCCAGAGGAGAGACCCTAAATAGCCAGAAAAGGAGGTTTGGCTACCAAGAGAGGTAAGAGCCTATCAGAGGGGGTCTCTGACGTCACCTGCTGGCACTGGCCACTCAGAGCGGTCCAGTGTGCCCCCAACACCTCTGAATCCAAGATGGCAGAGGTCTGGGACACACTGGAGGAGCTCTGGGCACCTCCCCTGGGAGGTACTGGTGAGGGGAGTGGTCACTCCTCTTTTCTTTGTCCAGTTTTGTGCCAGAGCAGGGCTGGGGGATCCCTGAACCGGTGTAGACTGGCTTATGCAGAGATGGGCACCATCTGTGCCCATCAAAGCATTTCCAGAGGCTGGAGGAGGCTACTCCTCCCCAGCCCTTCACACCTATTTCCAAAGGGGAAATCCTTTGTTCTGCCTTCCTGGGCCGGGGCTGCCCAGACCCAGGGAGGGCAGAATCCTGTCTGAGGGGTTGGCAGCAGCAGCAGCTGCAGTGGAAACCCCGGAAAGGCAGTTTGGCAGTACCCAGGTTCTCTGCTAGAGAGCCGGGGGATCATAGAATTGTCCCCCCAATACCAGAATGTTATTGGGGTGACAATTCCAAGATCTTAGACATGTTACATGGCCAGGTTCGGAGTTACCATTGTGAGGCTATACATAGGTAGTGACCTATGTATAGTGCAGACGTGTAATGGTGTCCCCGCACTCACAAAGTTCAGGGAATTTTCCTTGAACGATGTGGGGGCACCTTGGCTAGTGCCAGGGTGCCCACACACAAAGTAACTTGGCACCCAACCTACACCAAGAGAGGGTTAGACACATAGGTGACTTATAAGTTACTTATGTGCAGTGAAAAATGGCTGTGAAATTACGTGGACGTTATTCCACCAGGCTGCAGTAGCAGGCCTGTGTAAGAATTGTCTGAGCTCCCTATTGGTGGCAAAGTAAATGCTGCAGCCCATAGGGATCACCTGGAACCCCAATACTCTGGGTCCCTAAGTACCATATACAAGGGGGCTATATGGGTGTACCAGTGTGCCAATGAGAATTGGTAAATTTAGTCACTAGCCTGCAGATTTAGAAAGCAGATAGAGCATAAACACTGAGGTTCCGGTTAGCAGAGCCTCAGTGATACAGTTAGGCACCACACAGGGAACACATACAGGGCACATACTATGAGCACTGGGGTCCTGTCTGGCAGGATCCCAGTGACACAAGGGCAAAAACAAACATACATGCAGTGTAAATGGGGGTAACATGCCAGGTAAGATGGTACTTTACTACAAATTGCATCCCCAAATCTAGGGCCGGGCAGCCCCATATTCATCCTGAATTTGTTTCAGCACTTCCGGTAAATTGGCAAGTGTCAGTGTACCGTGTGCAGTTGTGTAGAGCGCGGCAAATACCGTGCCCCAGGTATTACAGTTTTCTACTGTAGGGACCATCCCGAAAGACAAGCACATTGTTAATATTCTATGTTTATCCTGAGGCCCTGTAAGGAAATGCCTCCTTGGCATGGTTACCCCCTAATTTTTTGCCTTTGCTGATGCATGAAGTTATGATTTGAAAGTGGGCTGGGACCCTGCTAACCAGGCCCCAGCACCAGTGTTCTTTCCCTAAACTGCACTTTTGTCTCCACATTTGGCACAACCCTGGTACTCAGATAAGTCCCCTGTAACTGGTAGCCCTGGTACCAAGGGCCCTGATGCCAGGGAAGGTCTCTAAGGGCTGCAGCATGTCATATGCCACCCTAGGGACCCCTCACTCAGCACATGCACACTGCCTCACAGCTTGTGTGTGCTGGTGGGGAGAAAATGACTATGTCAACATGGCACTCCCCTCAGAGTGCCATGCCAACCACACACTGCCTGTGGCATAGGTAAGTCACCCCTCTAGCAGGCCTTACAGCCCTAAGGCCGGGTGCACTATACCACAGGTGAGGGCATATGTGCATGAGCACTATGCCCCACCAGTGTCTAAGCAAAACCTTAGACATTGTAAGTGCAGAGTAGCCATAAGAGTATTTGATCTGGGAGTTTGTCAAACACGAACTCCACAGTTCCATAATGGCTACACTGAAAACTGGGAAGTTTGGTATCAAACTTCTCAGCACAATAAATGCATACTGATGCCAGTGTGCAATTTATTGTAAAATACACCCAGAGGGCATCTTAGATATGCCCCCTGAAAACATACCCGACTTCTAGTGTAGGCTGACCAGTTCCTGCCAGCCTGCCACACACCAGACATGTTGCTGGCAACATTTGGCCAGGAACAAAGCCTGTACTGGGTGGAGGTGCTTCTCACTTCCCCCTGCAGGAACTCTAACACCTGGCGGTGAGCCTCAAAGGCTCACCCCTTCTGTTACAGCGCCCCAGGGCATCCCAGCTAGTGGAGATGCCCGCCCCTCCGGCCACTGCCCCAACATTTGGCGGCAAGGCTGGAGGAGATAATGAGAAAAACAAGGAGGAGTCACACACCAGTCAGGACAGCCCCTAAGGTGTCCTGAGCTGAGGTGACCCCTGCCTTGAGAAATCCTCCATCTTGAGTTTGGAGGATTCCCCCAATAGGATTAGGGATGTGCCCCCCTCTCCACAGGGAGGAGCCAAAAAGAGGGTGTAGCCATTAGCTACTGCCCTCCCAGACCTAAACACACCCCTAAATTCAGTATTTAGGGGCTCCCCAGATCCCAGGAAATCAGATTCCTGCAACCTGAAGAAAGAAGAAGGATTGCTGACCTACAAGCCTGCAGAGAAGGAGGAAGACGACAACTGATTTGGCCCCAGCCCTACCAGCCTGTCTCCAACTTCGAAAACCTGCTCCAGCGACGCATCCGACAGGGAACAGCGACCTCTGAAGCCTCAGAGGACTGCCCTGGACTACAGGACCAAGAACCTCCCGTGAACAGCGGCCCTGTTCAAAACCTGCAACTTCTTTACAACAAAGAAGCAACTTCCAAAGACTTCACGTTTCCCGCCGGAAGCGTGAGACTTCACACTCTGCACCCGATGCCCCCAGCTCCACCTGCAGAAAACCCACACCTCAGGGAGGACTCCCCAGCGACTGCGAGCCCGTGAGTAACAGAAGACGACCCCCCTGGGCCCCCACAGTGACGCCCGCAGAGAGAATCCAGAGGCTCCCCCTGACCGCGACTGTAACAAGGGAGCCCGACGCCTGGAACCAACACTGCACTCGCAGCCCCCAGGACCTGAAGGAACCGAACTTCAATGCAAGAGCGGCCCCCAGGCGACCCTCTGCCTAGCCCAGGTGGTGGCTGTCCCAAGAAGCCCCCCCAGTGCCTGCCTGCAACGCTAGAGTGACCCCCCGGTCTCTCCATTGTTTTGAACCTAAAATCCGACGGCTGCTTTGCTGAGAGCACCCGGCCGCCCCTGTGCAGCTGAAGGTGTACTTTGTGTGCCTTCTTGTGTCCCCCCCCGGTGCTCTACAGAACCCTCTCTGGTCTGCCCCCTGAGGACGCAAGTACTTACCTGCTGGCAGACTGGAATCGGAGAACCCCTGTTCCCCATAGGCGCCTATGTGTTTTGGGCACCTCTTTGACCTCTGCACCTGACCGGCCCTGGCCTGCTGGTGTGGTAACTTTGGGGTTGCCTTGAACCCCCAATGGTGGGCTGCCTATGCCCCAAACTTGCCACACATCACAGTACAGACAGCGGCTCAGTGACTGCAGAGTATGTGAGACCAGGGCTGCGGTGTGAAGGGGGGGGCGGTGCGACATGCGGTGTCTCCAGGTCACGGTGCAGGAAGTGGCATCGTCGTTGGTGAAGTGCTGTTGTCGGTAGGCCCAAGGCGGCAGTACAAAGCGGGACAGGCTCCGTGCAGCACCCAAGGGTTGCAGTGTAGACAGGGGCATCTGTTGACGATGCTGGAGTCGATTGCACTGGTGACGGTGGACCGGGGCTGTGGTGCTGGACGGGACTGTGCTTTGTGTGCCCCATGAGCGGTGTCCACAGGCCACGATGCAGGCAGCAGCTTCGGTGTCAGCATGGAGTGTCGCTGTCAGGGGTGCTAAGGCTGCGGTCTGAGCAAGGGGATGCGCAGTGCGGGGCCCACAGGTCACGGTGCAAACAAAGGCTCTTGATGATGTCAGGTGGCATTGTTGCTGAGACCAGGGGTGCGGTGCAATGTGGCACACGGCTCCATGTGGCACTGTCTGGTCACGATGCAGACAGTGGTGTCCTTGACGGCGTCATGTTGGTTTTTCTTCTGTTGCAGCACAAAGCACACAGTTCACATGCTATAGACAGATGAAATTGAAGAATCTGATACCCCTGAGACTTCCAAAGCTCTACTCCAAACCCTTGGAGAAACTTACAAGCAAGATACACAGCAAAGTCCAGTCTTTGCCCTCTTTAAGACAGAAGCAGCAACTGCAGGCCAACACAGCAAACCACACATAGCAAAGGGGCAGTACTCCTCCTCCAGCTCTTCTCCTTGGCAGAGGTTCCTCTTAATCCAGAAGTGTTCTAAAAGTCTAGGGTTTTGGGTCCACTACTTATACCCCTTTCTGCCTTTAAAGTAGGACAACTTCAAATTAAAGTTTCTGTTGTTCACAAGATCTTGCCTTGTCCAGGCCTGGCCCCAAACACACACCAGGGGGTTGGAGACTGCATTGTGTAAGGTCAGGCAGAGCCCTTTCAGGTATTAGTGTCAGCTCCTCCCTCCCCACTCTAGCACAGGAGACTCATCAGGATATGTGGGCTACACCCCGGCTCCCTTTGTGTCACTGTCTAGAAGAAATTTACAACAGCCCACCTGTCAGTCTGACCCCGACGTAGAATACACAAGCAGACAGAAACACAGAATGGCTTAAGCAAGAATATGCCCACTTTCTAAAAGTGATATTTTCAAACTGACAATCTAAAAACCAACTTTACAAAAAGGTGTATTTTTTTTTAATTGTGAGTTCAACGATGCCAAACTCCAAATCTCTATCTGCTCCTAATTGGAAACTGCACTTAAAGCATATTTAAAGGCAGTCCCCATGTTAACCTACAGGAGAGATAGGCCTTGCAACAGTGAAAAACGAAATTGACAGTATTTCCCTGTCAGGACATGTAAAACACATCAGTAAGTCCTTTCCTTAACATACACTGCACCCTGCGCATGAGGCTGCCTAGGGCCTACCTTAGTGGTGCTTTACATGAGTACAGCATACCATAAAACCTGGAGGTCAGAAGGCAAAAAGACCGGGGAAAGACACCAAAAGATGCCATGTCTCACAAAGATCATATAGTGCCTCACAGGCTCCATTCCTATCTGGCCCTGGTGAACTACTGTTACCAAGGGGTCAGTGGTCACCTCTACAGAGGGGAGCTGAAAATCTAGGAATGCAGCTGTGCTGCTCAACCGTTGCAAGACTGGGAGGGGAAAGAAGGTCCAAAGCAGGTTAGGACCCAAGGTCATTAGCTTCTCCGAATCCTGTCAGCCACCTACCTGCCTGAGGCTGGACAGTCTCGTCCACAGGGTCACTAAACCCCAGCTCCTTTCCTTCACCTCGAAAAGCCCATTCCCCAAACAAAAAATAGCAGAGGATTGATGAGAAGGATGGAAGGTTTTCAACTCAGGTGGCATCATCAGTGCCACACCAATGCCATCAGGTGTCAGAGCATCTTTGCCTTGGTGCTGGATAGGGTAATTAGTTAGGAGTCAACTGGGGCTGCTGATGTCAACTGATTGAACTTCGGTGTCATAGGTGGGAACCCTGAAGGGATGTGCACCGGAGCCAGTACAGCTCCAAGTACTGATCCACAGGAACTATCTGATACCAAGGAAAACATGTTGCTGTGGAGTCAGGTAGGATACCTCTCACCTCCTTGGGGCTAGGAAGCGTGCCCGAGTGAGGTTGGGGCCAAAAGATAGCATTAAGGAAATTGTAATAATCCCACATCTGGGCCAAAGTCAGCCTGGCTCCAAGGAAAGCAGGGATGCGCTGGACAGACTCATATGCCAACTCCCAAACCGGGGATCGAGAGAGCACATCGGAAATAGCAGGCGTACCAGATGAAGGCAGATGTGCTTGCGTTTCGCAGCCTGCTCCTTCAACGTCAAGAGTGACATGTCTGTCTGAATGATATCAATCAAAGACGACACTATGGCCCTCATTACAACCCTGGCGTCAAAGACCGCCAGGGTTGTATTGGCGATCGTACCGCTTACAGGCTGGCGGTAGAGGTTGCCATATTTTGACTGCGGTGGTAGCGCTGCGGTCACACCACCGGGACCGGCGGTTTTCTGCCATCGTTGTCCCAGCGGTTATAACCCGCAGGGCAGCGCTGCTTGCAGGGCTGCCCTGGGGATTATGACTCCCCTTCCTGCCAGCCTGTCCATGGTGGTAGAGACCAACATGGAAAGGCTGGCGGGAAGGGGAGTCACGGGGCCCCTGGCTACGCTTGGCATGGGCAGTGCAGCTGCACCCGTTGCATGGCCACAACACCGCTGGCTCCATTAGGAGCCGGCTGAAATGTTACGGCCGACATACCCGCTGGGCCGGCGGGTGGAAACTCTGTTTCTGCCCACCGGCCCAGCGGGGATGTTGAAATGAGGCCGGTGGGTTTGCGGCAGTTCAACCTTGGCGGCCGGCGGAGTAATGAGGGCCTATGTTTGCTAGGGAATAAATCCTGTTGGACAGAGTGTTCACGCCATTATCGACAACAGCAAAAGCCTTGTCTACGTTTTCCTTATCTATTTGCCTTAAAAGCACAGCAGCTCCTGTCTGAGAAAGCTTCCAGATCTCATTAGACATAGCATTCTGTGTCTATGGGAAAATGTGTTCGTACATATGGCCCCGGGTCTCTAGTTGGCAGATGTATACACCCTTGTCCAAGTAGGGACCACAGTCCTAGTCAGGGTAAGTCACAACATAATCTAAATTATCCTGTGCCCACACACCGGTAGCTTGGCACTGAGCAGTCAGGCTTAACTCAGAAGGCAATGTGTATAGTATTTGTGCAGAACGTATACCATAACACAGTGAAAATACCACAAAAAGACACTGCACATGTTTAGAAAAAATAGAGAATATTTATATGAATAAAATACTGTTGAAACGAGGAACATCCAATGTACACAAGCAAAGTTATGAATTTTTAAAGATTAAATCCAACTAAAGCACCTATAAACACAATAGCTCCAACTAGGGCTGTCACAGCGTCCTTCCCAACAATCTGACACCATTGGTGCTAGTCACGGAGTCAAATGGACCCCCAGAAACTGTAACTTTTGAAAATTAATCACACAGAGTTGGAAAGAGGCGTTGCTGGAGTCGATGCGCTGTCAGTCCCTTACGGCTTTTGAGGAAAGAGGCGTCGGTTCCACGCTGCAGGGGAACACGATGTGGTGGCATCTGCGATGCGTCCATTCCTTGTGATCCGCCAGGGTTGCTGGTTCCGGTCTGTCAGGACGAGATGTATCGACTTCGCAGTGTCGTGATGACCCTGAGTGATGTCAACGGAGTTGCAGCAACATCAGAATTGCATTGCAGGCCATGGTCATTGCGTGCAGCAAGGTCCACAGAGCGGGAGCAGGCTGCGGCTTATCTGAAGTCGTTCTGGAGTCGCTTACTAGCAAAAAGCTAGTAGTTCAAGACTTTGCTGTGCCTGAGACTTCAGAACAGGAGGCAAGCTCAATCCAAGCCCTTGAAGAGCACTTTTAGGGGAAGGCAGATCCTTTTAGCACAGTCAGAGGGCAGCACACCTTCTCAGCAAAGCAGTCCAGAGAATCCTTTGGGCAGCCAGGCAGGCCTTCTGACAGAAGTGTCTGAGTTGGTGGGGTCAGAGACCCAGTTTATGTACCCAAACATGCCTTTGAAGTGGTGGAGACTTCAAGGAGTGGTTTTGAAGTGAACAATGTTCCCTTTCAGCCCAGTCCTGTCTGCCAGGGCCCCAGTGGGGGGTTTATCAGTCCTTTGTGTGAGGGCAGGCCACTGGCCTTTGAAATGTAAGTGTCAGGCCCTACACCCTTCCAGCCCAGGCAGAACCACTCAGTATGCAGATGAATGCAGATGTGACTGAGTGTCCTGTGTATGAGGTTGTCTGGGTGAAATGCACAAGGGAGCTGTCAGCCAGCACAGACCAGATCTTGATTGGAGACAGGCTGAAAGGCACAGATGGTTTTAAGTGCAGCGGTATGCTCACTTTCTAAAAGTGGCATTTCCAAAATAGTAATAAAGAATCTAACTTACCAATAAGCAGGATTTTCTATTATCATCCTGGGCATACTAAATATGACCTGGTTAACCCTTTCAGATCATAATCTACCACACAAAAGTTATATGAGGGCAGGCCTAATGCAGTCTATGAAAGGAGCAGGCCTCACAGTAGTGGAAAACGAATATAGGAGTTTTTCAATACCAGGACATATAAAACACATATGTACATGTCCTGATTTACCTAGAAAGCACCCTGCCCTATGGGTTGCCTAGGGCCTACCTTAGGGGAGACTTATATGCAGCAAAAGGGGGGTTTGAGGCTTGGCAAGTACTTTTAGATGTCAAGTTGAAGTGGCAGTAAAAACTGCACACACAGGCCTTGCAATCGCAGAGCTGAGACATGGTTAAGGGGCTACTTGTGTGGGCAGCACAATCATTGCTGCAGGCCCAAAGTAGCATTTAATTTACAGGCACATGTAGTGCAATTTACTAGGACTTTAAAGTAAATGAAATATGCCAATTGCGGATAAACCAACATTACCATGCATAAGGAAGGGAGCATATGGACTTTAGCACTGGTTAGCTGTGGTAAAGTGTGCAGAGTCCTAAAACCAGCACAAATAGTGTCAGAGAAGTGGAGGGATGCAGGCAAAAAGTTGGGGGAGGACCACCCTCAGGCTGTCAGGTCTAACAAGAGCAAATACCAGTGATAGTTGTGATCCGCCCATCTAGTCCTGGAAGGGAAGCTCAATCCCCATACCTGTGATCAGAGGTAAAGAAGAGGTCTGTTAGCCTGCTAGGAGTCCTCCCACGTAGACACAGAGGAAACAGAGAGTTTCAGCAGAAACTGCGACGACGTGCGTGCAGCACGATTTGGCAAGCTGGCTGGAATGTCACCTCTGGGCAGTGTGATGTTTTATAATAACATATCTGTTGTTCTAAGAAGTGCTCTGATATGACAACGCATATTTGTCTGTGTAGGGTAGACAATGTACCCTTTCTTTTGTCACTACCAGGTAAATATTGTAGGAAACCTTGGGTTGAGCACAGGATGAAAATCTCATACAAAGAAATGAATAACAGATTCTGCATGGAAGGACAACTGATAGAAAGAATAAAAGCATCTCCACTAAAATGAAGCTTTGTTAAAATAATAAAAGAAATAAAATGTAACTAGGTGAAAGGGCACAGGCCTTATGCCCAGGGCTAAATACCATGCCCGTGTAAATGTGAAAATGACCTCACAACAACCTACTCACAGGCGTTTGTTACTCAAGTCACTGTGGTTCGGT
Organism: Pleurodeles waltl; assembly: GCF_031143425.1. NCBI lineage: Eukaryota > Metazoa > Chordata > Amphibia > Caudata > Salamandridae > Pleurodeles > Pleurodeles waltl. The sequence goes on from NC_090442.1 coordinate 13,288,482, forward strand.
AAACTTCACGAGTTCCTCTGGAACACTCATCCTGATCATTATACATTCAACAAAAGTGGCTGTGCTGCTTCGTAGCACTTCTCCCTCCATCATCCCAGAAGGAGAGCGAGTACCATCCCAAGCATAGAACCTGTCCTCAATCCTAGAAACATCCAAAGGGGAGTCTTTCTTTGAGCCGTCACGTTATTGAGACTGGACTCCTCTAATGTAACCTGCAACAGACTGCTGTCTGACAGAAGTCAAGCTATTAATACTCAACCCCTTCCTAATGCGATCCGTGCCAGGCCCCAGCCCGATCAAAATACCGACTTCAGTTGTGCAGAAATAAACATCCAGGACACCTCTAAACTCACCTATTCTAGAATCCGTGCAGAGAACAGTTGTGCTACTGAGACTGGAACCTTTCCACTGAACCAGTGCCTGGCTCCCAAGTGAGATCATTCATTGAGTCAAGGCTGGACCCATCTAATGCCACCAATTCCAGGGTTTCTGGAGAAAGCAGCCATGCCACCAATTCCAGGGTTTCTGGAGAAAGTGACCATGCCATCAAGACTGGAGCATTCTGATGCCAGATATGCCAGGCTCCTGCTGACAGCACCAATTATCTTGATAGTTTAGGGGGGCAATCTCATTTAACATCTATTTCTACGTAATCACCAACCAAATACCATGAATTCAAATACATTATTTATTGTATTACAAATAAACATACATTTCTTAACCACATGTAAATTCTAATCTATGTTGTGTACATTTTATAATATCATGATTAGTTCTAACTATATCATATTTTAGACATTATCATTCTCTTTTTCCTCATTTCCTATGCCTAAAAAACATTTCAAAATTGGACTCCAATAGTCATCTTCCCACTACAATACACCCATCTATAATAAACCCTGAAACATGTAAAAGGATTGTGTTTGCATTGTCCAGGCCTGGTTATCACACTGTGTGTGGGTCAGTGACTTCCATTAATGATCCCTCGTTCGTACGAAGAGAAGCCTTGCCTAGGCCTGCCCTCTATAATCCAGGATTTGTAAAGTGCAGCTAATCACCTGTGAGGGTCTCGAGTCGCTGAATTGTGGGCACGGGGAGATTAAGTGATTTGCCCAGAGTCACAGGATGTTGACCCGCCGAGGCTCGAACCTGGTACCCTCATCTCTGAAGTCAGCAGGTTTGCTTTGTGCTTGGCCTGGCCATCACATAATGTGTGGTCCAGTGACTTTCATTAATGATCCCTCACTCTTCTGGAGAGAAGCCTTGTCCTAGGCCTGATTATCTTAAGATGTGCATATTTTACTGCTGGATTGCTTTATGCGTGACATTGGACTTTGGGAATGCCCTGTGTTTTGTGGTTCCAGCAACACACAAGTCATTTTCAGATGATTCAGAATGCTGCCGTCAATCGTATTTGTGGTATGAAGAAGTCTGTACTGCATCTTAATTGTGAACTCTGTGCGCACGAGGCAGCATATTCTTTTCATAGCTATACATTCACCTCTCAAAATGAGTTTTCCTTTTTTTGGCATAGTCAAGCTCTCATTTGTGTCCCTTCTTCTCTGAATCCAGATTTGTTCTTGCAGTGCTAAGGTTCCAGAAACATTAAGCAGGTGTCCGACTTCCGAGTCTAGCTTCTAAGCACTGAAACTATTCACTGCTCAACTTTCAATCTTTACCTAATCGCCAAGCCTTCAGAAATCTTTGAAAACCTAAACTTTTCAATATCTGTTTCTTCTTTCAATAATATCTCTATCATGCACCAATTTACTCCTGCCTCAGTTAATGATTTGGTTGAATGATGCTCAATCTGAAAAATTCAAAGATGCATTTACATAACATTAACCTAACTTGGATTCATTTACATAGTAAGTTTTGAGCAAACAAAACTCCCAAGCATCCGGCTTCATGTTGGACACTTCTGGGGAAGAGCCACTATGGTGGGTGCATTTGTAGATGCAAGTGATGATGGAAATAAACATCACTTCTCCCGCAGCAGGACTTGTGAGATGAATATAGCCTGAGAGTCACAACTTTTATCACTTCTTGTGCTTTTGGAAATAGTTCCCTGGACTCTGGCACAGTATAATGTGAAATGACCAAAATATATGACTCAATACCACAACTAACTATGAAAAGTCTCCAGTGTGTGCTTCTTGCAGGGTTACAGTCTCAAAGTCTGGTGTAGTTTTGGTGATGACCACAGCAGGCTTCCTGCTTCATTCAGAGGGCGTTCAGTTTAAGGGCTTTTTCACTATCCCCAAAGTTAGCAAAAAATACCCTTCTGCAGCGTACGATCTTCATTGATAGCCATAAACACTCAAATAATTCCCTGCAGCGCGTGTGAATTCTGGAAGTCAATATGGTTCTTTCCTGGAATAAAATAGCATCTAAAGAAACTCTTTTGTCCATACGTCTTACACAGATATCTGTGGGATGGAGACCATCAGAGGCTTTATTTTCCCTGAATGTTCCAATGATCTTTGTAATCCATATTCAGAGAATTGCTTTGCTGCAGACATGTGCAGAGAGAAAAAGCATGTTGTTTAAAAGAAAACAAGAAGGTAAAATGTAGCCCCTTTGGTTTAAATTAACCCCTTATAGGAAAGTTGAGAAACAAGCCTGTCCCGCTAGGCGCCTGGGAGGGGCCCCTTCCACAATACACTGTACTGCCAGCTGCCTTTCTGGACAAGTTAGTTTTTGCAGTTTGTGAGAGAACAATCTCAGCACATCTCTGAGACTATTTTGTCTCTAAAACCAGATAGTTTGCTTGCTTGACTCTCATTCTCTCACAGAATGTGATATCTGTAAAAAGATGTTAAAAAGAACCCCAAAGGACCAAGAAGGAATAAGACTGAGAGGCATGTAAGACGATATGAGAGCAGGGGAAGAGAGAAAGAAAAGAATGAACTAGACAGATCAGCTTCACAATCTACATCACACTCTCTTTCAGAACAACATCATCCTCAACGTCACCATAGATCGAACCAACAGAGACATCAAGCCTATCAGGGCAACATGTTTGCCATCCAGAGAGTGTTCCCCTTGTAACACTGATCAAATTCAACATCCAGACAACAATGACTACATCGCTGGCTTATCACCTCCGGGAAAGATGTGAAAGGCCACTTGAATGTCACTGATACACAAGTGAAAACCATCTACTCGGCAAACACAAAGTACATTTTCAAGAGCCCCTCTTTCAAGACGTTCAGGATCTCACATCAGGTCCAGATCGGCATGCACGTATCTGATCTGTCTTCGTACACACCTACATCACCAGCTCCATCGCCTTCCAGAGTGTCATCAATATATTATTACCATCCATGAGGTACAGGCAGAAGAGCAGCGTAGCTTAACATACGCCGTGACGCACCTCAGCCATGGGTGTCTTCATACACTCTTACATCACCAGTTCCATCCCCTTCCAGAGTGTCACCACTAGATGACATAATCACCTTCCATGAGGTACAGGCAGAAGAGCAGCGTAGCTTAACATACGCAGTGACGCACCTCAGCCATGGGTGTCTTCATACACTCTTACATCACCAGTTCCATCCCCTTCCAGAGTGTCACCACTAGATGACATAATCACCTTCCCTGAGGTACAGGCAGAAGAGCAGCGTAGCTTAACATACGCCGTGACGCACCTCAGCCATCGGTATCTGTAATTCTGGAAACATTACAATCTAGAGCAGAACCCCACCCTCTCTTACAATTAGTCCCATGACTATTAGAAATAGCAGAGGACATGTTTCTCAATCAACAATTCCACATGTACTATAAAATACAAACCAACGCAGAAAGATCCAGAATATTAAAAATAGTCTGATTCAGTGATTGTCGCAGCTGTGAGATGAAAACATCCTTCAGATCCTGAATCAACTGCTGCTCCTGAGGGGGAATGCAAGAGATTTTGCATCACTGGGAAGACAATGTGAGGAACAGCATCAACACATTGGAGAAACATATGGGTAACAACACTTTTTGGGAAAAACCTTAGAGAGATGATGAGTTGATTTGTGATTAGTGCTGCAACCTAGAACCCTGAAACCGGAAGAGCAACTCAAAATCGCTAACCTCCCCTTTTTCAAGTACAGCCCTCTTTGGCCAACATACCGATAAAAAGATGCTCTGCATGAAACATGAAGTGGAAACGCTTGAATCTGTTGAGCTGAAAGAATAGAAAACGTTCTGTGAACAATAAAGTCCAAAAGAATGTTGTTTTTTTTTCCAGCAGAGAGTGGAACATCAAAAACGGCCTTAGCAACAAAACACAGGCAAGAACAGCAATACAAATGTCGGTATCAAAAGAAGAAACGCCGTCTCCCAGAAACTCACATTCTAGACGAGAAACTCATCTGGTAATTGCCAATGATCCTCCAACACCCCCGCCAACAGTTATCCACTCCTATGCAGGGAGTGCTGGCACACAACTTGGAAGAGTGTAAAACAATAACAGACAAAGGGGAACTAAACATTATAGAAAGGGGCCACTTCATCCACTCTAAAACCAAGGCTCAACTTCCTACTCTTGATGCTGGTGCGATAATCCCATATTCTACGGACCGAGTAAATCCGTCACAATAGAACCTTTCCATCAAAGAAGCAAAGAAGTTTACTTCAGATGTTTTCTAGTCCCCAAAAATGGTTGAACAACCCAACATTGTCCAGTATTACATCTGACATCTGTGTTTTCTCAACAAATACATTAAAAAAGAAAGCATTCAGAATGTTGGCACTTCACCAATTTTGCCCATCACAAAAGAAATTGTCTCTGTTCCATAGACTTCGAAGATGCTTATATTTACATTCCCACAGCAAAGAACAACTGGAAATACCTGTTACTCCCAATAGGAAAAATCCCTATCCATATGTCCTCTTGGCTTTTAGACTAAAATCTGTCCCAAGAACATTCTCAAAATGCATCTCAGAAAAAACAGGATTTTTGTTTACCCATATATAGAAGACTGGTTTATAAAAGCAAACTCTCCTAAAGAACACAGCCCACGATTTTCAGATCACAGTAAATCTCCTGCAAAAACTAGGCCTAAATATCAACCCAGAATAATCGGTCTAAAACCAGTCCGAAGTGTAGCTAAATTTGGAGTGAGGATAGACACAAGTAAAAAGAAAAAAATTTACTCTTCAGAGATAAAAATCAGCTCTGTCCAAAGGAATTGTTGGAGTTCGAGGAAAAAGGTTTCATTTGAATCTTTTGCAACTGATTCAGACAGACAAGCCCGTCAGCATGCATTACACGAACAAGCAAGAAAAAACAAGATTAAGGCAAGTTCATGCAATGAAGCATTGGGCTCTAACCAGAGGAATCACTCTATCAGCAAATCACATTCCAGGAAGTCAGAACCTACAAGTAGATTTCCTCAGGACACAGCACAAGGAAACTCACAAATAGGTCCTAAACAATGAAGTAATAAGAAACATCTTTGGAGAATAGTGATCCCAAACATTAGATTTGATTGCCACAGCAAGAAGTACTGTGTTCTGGGCACGAAATTCACTCTTCGAATTTCCTGTCATAAAACATTTTCTAGAGGGGCTTCAAAAGTTTACCCTCCTGTTAAAATGCATCTCCAACTAGGGAGCTAAATCTGGCACTTTCAAAAATAATGGCTCCTACTTTTGAATAAATTCATAGAGCTACGTTGCAGCATCTTTAATGGAAAACTGCCTTTTGAATTTCTGTCACTTCAGCTAGAAAAGTCAATGAGTTCCATGATTTATCTTCGATACACATTAATTGTTTTTCATTTTAATAGGGTGGTTTTAAGAACGCTCCCTTTATTCCTGACTAACGTTTTCTCAGGATTTCACATCAATCAGACCATTAATTTGCCAACCTTCTTTCCCAACCCCTCTACACCAGCAGAGAGGGCCCTTCATTAGTTAGATGTCAGAAGGGATCTTGTTTTTTTGTTAGATAAAACCAAGGACATCAGAAATACAAATCAATTATTTATAAACTATGGTCACATGAGAGAAAAATGGCTACTCCTAAACAATCTATATCTAGCAGAATGCATGTAATTATGCTACCACTGTTCTAACAAACCAACTATTGCCAGGCAAACCCAGAGCTCAATACAGAAGAGAAAAAGCAGGTTCAACGTCATGAATAAGAAAGGTTTCTATTGGTGACATCTGTAGAGCTGCAGCATGGAAATCTATCCACACCGTCGCCAAACATTATTGCTTGTCTGACACTGAAGCAGAAGGTAGAGTAGTTCAGGCAACTCCTTAAAACCTCACCAAATAAAGTTATTTACTGTTTTTTGCTGCACTATAATTTACCAACCACTTCAACAATGTGTTGCTCACTATTCTATTCTAGCATTTATGACTGTCAATAAAGATCCTACAATGCAGAAGAAAATGTTCTGCACCTGCAGTCTGGGTTCTGCACTGTAAGAATGTTCAATGAATCCATATATGTCCTGCCCTCCTCCCCGACTGCACTTTTAAAGCACGGGCCTGGGTGCATCTCTAAATACATATGTAAATACGTATCTCTATTTTACTTTTTTGCCTTAAAAAACTGGGTCTCAAAGGTAACTGCCAGTATTGCATATTTTGGGCAGAGGCGCCTTTCACGCTCTTAAAAGGACAGGTTCCTTTTTCTGCTTTCCTATAAATGAGGTTACATTTTACCCTTCATGTTCCCTTCTTAAAAACATGCTTTTTTTCTCTGCAAACGTATGCTGCAAAGCAGTTCTATGAATATGATTAAAAAGATTTATTAGAACATTCAGGAAATATGAAGCCTCTGGCGGCCCCCATCCCACAGATATCTGTAATAGACTCGTGGACAAAGTACTTTCTTCAGATGCTTTTCTTTGTATGGAAGAACCATATCAATAGATGTTCCGAGATCTGCATGGAATCACTCTAGTGTTTAGCACTAACAATGACGATCTTACGATGCAGAACCAGAACTACAGGTGGGTAACTCTTTCTTGTTTGTCGCACAGTTGTTCCTAGTGTTGATTTTACAGTTAGCTCCATCAAGTGTGTTTGCAAGTTTTTCTTTATACGTCTATTTCACAAAATGTTTAATTTCTTTGACTCCACATTGTGCTAAATCATAAGGTTTTTCCTGGTTTTCATGTTTCTTCCTGCAATGTGTAGAAAAATTAACAACTGCTGGGAAAAGTCACAGTTAGAAATGCCCATCTTTTGTGTGGCATTCAGATTTTTGCTCAACCCGCTCTTCCATCTCAACATGGTAAAATTGGTATAAACCTAATTGGCATCTTTAAATTACTCACACATCCATAGTATATAGTCCTACATAAATTCAGGGCCTGTGAATTGAATACTTCTAGACAACTGCAGCATTCATTGTGCCATCCACTTGAGTAGTTCTGTAAACCTGTCTCAGGCCTGACTCTTTAGCCTGTAGTGCAGTTTTAAACAGACATTTCAAGCTGGCAAAATAAACCTTCTGCCAGGCTGAAACCTTCCTAATCAATACTTGTAAGTCACCCCTAAGGTAGACCCTAAAGTTTCATAGGTCATGGAGCCTCGTATTTAAAAAGTAGGACATGGGTACTTAAGTTTATTGTGTCAGTAAAAAAAAAACTACTTTTGTTTTTCGCTGTTGCAAGGCTCGCCTACCCTATATTAACAGTGGGATACTTTATTATATTTAATAAGCGATAACTTCAGTTTGAGAACAGCTAGAGAAATACTTCTGTCACTCATTTGAATTGTAATTTTAAATCTCCTTTAATAAATAAAACTGATTTTAACTCATGATTTTTAAAATGCCACTTCTAGAAAGTTTTTACTATATACTCATGGGTGAAGGATCAAGTACAAAGTTAGAAAAGAAGCAATACCTCCACTAGCCACAGATTAAACTCTGCTACCTCTTTGGGACCGAGTCCTGAGCTCCAAGTGTTGACCTCCATATCCTGGACCCTCGGCTGGAGTCAGTGTGTACTCCTAAATGCCCCACTGAATGTTTCACCACATCCAGTGCGTGATGCCGCAGCATCTCGCATCACATCACCCCCAGCTCCTGGTCAGCAGATTTATCAAACCCGACCCAGAGACTTGCATTGCAGCACTGTGCAGCCCCTGATCTTTGGCTCCAGCAGACAAGGCCCTGAGCTTCACATAGCAGCTCCATTCCTAATCTGCACTGCACCAACCTGAGCGCAGGCTGACGCAGTCTTGCATCACAGCACTGCACAGGTCCAGAGCCGTGCCTTCACCAGGTCCAACTCAGCCTGCACAGGATGATGCAGATCACTGCAGAGTCACACCGCATCATCTTCGCACAAAAATCACAAGGTAAAACTTCCAGCGGGACGAACCTGGTCCTTTATCTGTCCCGTGATCCATCATGGTCAGCCGAAACTTGTGACTTTGTCGCAATAAGATACCAATGATGCTTCGTGCCTTTTGGTGCTATTTTTAGCTAAAGCTGTAAAAACGTAAAAATACCAATTCTACTGGGTGGAGTTTTGTTGTGCCAGTTTATTTATTAAAATATCTTCTATTGTTCTAAATTGGTTTGCAATTTTTTTTCCTCTTGTTTTGTGTTTTCACTTTATCACTGTTAGGACAAGATGTACAAAGCCCTTTTGCGTTTCCTTATGGTCCAAATCAGTATTTCGGGCTGTTAAGAAATGCAAAACAGCATTTTCAGGTGTACAAAGGCCTTTAGGAAAACACAAATTGTGTTTTATATCCGGCAGAAATCACAATTTGTAATCCCCAGAATAGGAAACCACAAATAGGGATTACCTAATTGCAATTTCTACTCTGATGTACAAAGCATTTCCTAAATGCGATTAGGGCATGCGATAGGGATTTAGGAAATGCAATTACCCTCCACTTGAAGTCGATGGAAACCATGTGCAAAACACTTTTTTAAATTTGCAATAGAGCACACACATGCCCCTAATTTTGGGGTGCACCAGGGAGGGCCTGTAGCCCATCGCCATCCTTGGTTTTGCATTTCCCAAACAGCGATTTCCTAATAGGAAATCACTATTTGAGAAATGCAAAACTGACCCACTGACACTAAAGCAATGGAATTTCTTATTGGCGAGTCCCTAAGAGCGATTCCTACTTTGTAGGAATCACTATTAGGAAATCAGTATCTTTGCACATAGCATTTTGCATTTCCTAAATAGCGATTTCGATGAAGTCGCTATTTAGGAAATGCTAAATTGCATTTTAGTACATCTGGCCGTTAGAGTGCTACATGAATACTTTACACATTGCCCATACGTTAAGCCTGACTGCTTGACCAGAGGGTTAACCTCAGGTTTGTTTAGTGACTTTTGTGGTTCACCCTGACAAGGACTGTGATTATTATTAGACAAGGCTCTCACCCCCTTCTACAAATAATCCAATTTTGTTCTGGCATCTTTAAAATACCTTGTATTTTCTTCATTCCGACTAGTCAGGTTTTCCATCTTCTGCTTTTTAACATTTGGTATTTGAATGTTTCACATATTTGTAATTTTGTCATTATAAATAACTGCACATTTCTGCTCCTGTGTAAGTCCACAGATGGGCCATTATTATTGTTGATGTACTTAAATTCTTGCCAAGTTTGCTGCATCTCCATAAATTAGTTTTCTGTCTGTTCAGTGATATTGTGAGTTCGCTGATGTTTTTGTAGGTTTGATAATTGACTAATGCTGTTCAGACATTAACTGCAATGGTATGTTCTTTTCCTCTGTGTGTTTGCTGATGATTTCGGAGAGATGATAACAAACTGAAGCTTTTCACACATTCGCTACATTTGAATGTTTTTTCTCCAGTGTGTGTTCTTTGATGTGTCCTCAGTGTTGCGGAACAACTAAAACTACTTATGCATTCACTGCAATGGTAAGGTTTTTCCCCGTGTGTTTTCGCTGATGTTGTTTTAGGCTTGATAATAAACTAAAGCTCTTCACACATTCACTACATTTGAATGGCCTTACCCCAGTGTGGATACTTTGATGGATTTGTAAGCTTGATAACCGACTAAAGCTCTTCCCACATTCACTGCACCTAAATGGCCTTTCCCCAGTGTGGATTCGCTGATGTCTTCGGAGGTTTGATAACTGACTAAAGCTCTTCACACATTCACTGCACTTGAATGGCTTTTCCCCTGTGTGTGTTTGCTGATGAATCTTTAATGATAAAGGGTGACTAAAACTACTTCCACATTCACTGCACTTGAATGGCTTTTCCCCTGTGTGGGTTCGTTGATGACTTTGTAAGCTTGATAACTGAATAAAGCTCTTCAGACATTCACTGCACTTAAAGGGCTTTTCCCCTGTGTGTGTTCGGTGATGTCTTCGGAGATTTGATAACTGACTAAATCTCTTCACACATTCAGTGCACTTGAATGGCTTTTCTCCTGTGTGTGTTCGCTGATGAATCTTTAATGCTGAATGGTCACTAAAACTACTTCCACATTCACTGCACTTGAATGGTTTTTCCCCTGTATGTGTTCGCTGATGGCTTTGTAGTTTCGATAAATGACTAAAGCTCTTCACACATTCACTGCACTTGAACGGCTTTTCCCCTGAGTGTGTTCGCTGAAGGTATTTTAGGTGTATTGATTGACTAAAGCTATTTCCACATTCACTGCACTTGAATGGCTTTTCCCCTAAGTGGGTTTGTTGATGTTCTTTTAGGAATGATAACTCCCTAAAGCTTTTCAGACATTCACTGCAATAATGTGTTTTTTCTACTGTGGGTGTTCGTTGATGACCTTTTAGGGTTGCAGATTGACTGACGCTATTAACAAATTCAGTGTATTTTTTTTTGTTCCCACATTTGTGTGTTTGCTGCGGGTGCTTAAGTTCTGATGACAAACAAAAGCTCTTGCTGCATGTGTATGATTTTTCTTTCTTGGCTAGTGTCTCGGAGTCTGGTATATATTTATCTAAATTCCATGCCTGTGTTTCCTGAAGGGCCACCATGGCTGATGAAGCACTTGTGTAATTCTCACATTGTCTGTATGTCTGTGGTGTTTTGGACATTCGTTTTCCTGTTTAAATAAAGTAGATTGAGCATTAAATTCTTTTCACATACATAATATGTGTGAGGATTTTGGGGGTGATTTTGTCTTCACATTAGATAATGGTTTAGCACACTTGCAGGTAAAGATTCATCCCCCTTCTGGTCAGTGCAAATTGGGCAGCACTCTGTATTTTAGACAGCAGAACTTTTCTTTCCTTTGCCCTTCAGTTGTCTGGCTCCATTGTGCCTTTCTCTGGTTGCTGTGGTTTGGCCACAAAGAGTTTACAATACACCTAGAATATTGAATAGGGGTCTGTTATCATTTTAGGGACAGAGCAATGATTTAAACACATCACACTGATCTCAAGATCAACCCTAGTATTGCGCACGTGTTTACACATGAGGACGTTTGTCAGTGTTGTTGCTTTAGTTTTCTAGAGGTCATTTCTTAGTCTTGTGGTGTGCAGGTGCACAGCTGTGACTCTTACATTCACTGAAAGGCTCTTGACTGCTTCTTCCAGGATCCCCCAGTTTTGTTCAGGTTCCTCTCTCTCCGACAGCAATAATGTTTTTCTGACATTATTTATGACTGTTTTTTCAGATTTCCAATATTATCTTCATTCTTCATAATCATTTTCTGCGTTCAAAGCATGTTTCCTGTTGGATGTAAAGAGATTGAAAATCGCTAAATGGAAACGTAATGGAATGTGAATGCACAATATTTATCTGGTTGTAAGAGTAATCTCTTCTTCTCTATGTCTGAGTCTTATCAAGGGATATTTCACCATACACAAATATTTAACTAAAAGGTCATTGAGCGCATCATATCTTTATGTCAGAAAAAGTGGACATTTACCAGTGTTCACAGAGAAACTCAGTAAATAAAGGGCATTCATGGAGCACCAATGTGGTACAGGTACAGCTTTAGGAATATGCACATGGACAAGGAGGTGATTTATTAGCGTTCACAGCGAAACTCAGTAAATAAAGGACGTTCATGGAGCACCAATGTGGCACAGGTAGAGCTTTAGGAAGAACACATGGACAAGATTTAATTTAAACAAGAACAGATTGTGGAAACAGAGATAGATCAGGAAATGATGCTGTCACTTTTGTCTGAGGAAGTGTAGAAGAAAGGCAACTCTTCAGGAAGTGTAAAACAAAGGAAACTCTTCAGTGAGTATATAACAAAGGTACTCTTCAGGAAGTATACCATAAAGGTAACTCTTTCACACTATTCTTTACAGTCCTTTCCCGCTCACATTGGATCAGCTGAAGTGCCAACTCCTGCCTTCAAACTGTTGTTTGTTAAGTTATCTTTGCCACTTTCCCAGTCACCCTGGGGAGGGTCAAGCATTTCTGGTTTCTTCAAACCTGTAACATTGGAGCATTATCGTGAGTTGAGGTGGATTTTCTATCGCCATATTATCCGTCCATCTCACTAACACTAGCGCAGTTTACACGGCCTCGCTCTGGCCCTGACACTTTACACAAACAAGAGATCCTTTACTTCTTCCTAAAGCCGATAATGTTCGGATCCTGTTGCACCTTAAGCTTCAGCTGCTTCCAGAATGAGGGAGTCACTGTAATACCCACCTTTACATTACACTATACATGGAGACAAGGCACACACACACATCAGCAATCAGTCATTTAACTCTTAATTCATCACAATGAATCATTGACTGACATATCCTCGCAGCCAAGAAACGGGAACAGACTTCGGGCCTGATTTAGCGTTTGGCGGACTGGTTACTCCGTCACAACCGCAGCAGATATCCTGTCCGCTGTATTACAATTCCCATGGGGCATCATGGGATCGTAATACGGTGGACGGGATATCCGTCACATGTGTAACCGAGTAACCCCGTCCACCAAACTCTAAGTCAGATTCATAATGTTGGCAGTTTAGTGTCGCAGAGACTACTCCGGGGCCGGTAGAGCCTTTGCCAGAATAGGAGGAGGTGTCCATTGTCCACAGGTGAATGCAGCATTTCTACCTTTAGGCATTTCTTAATTCCAGGTTTACCACATTACCTTAACACCCCCCTCCCCACCCCCACACACACACACACACGCACACGCACACTCCTCTATATCTGCATACTCACTCTACAGGGCTCACTGTTAGCCAAAGCACGGGAACAACTCGATGCCTGGATAGAGCAGAAATCAGGTAACAGCCTGAAAGTCAAACGGCCAAGGTTGGCAGTATGGGGATCACAACTTCATTTTTAGAAGCTCCCCTGGATTGTACGAATCGAGAAGGTGTACAGGGAGGTGCTTATGAGGTACAAACGGAGGTAGTGTGCCATGGCAGCGCACCCAGTTTAATCTTCCAATGGGTGATAAATTCCAATGGGTTCAGGATATTGCAGTCTTTTTTTTTTTTACTATAATTAACTTGGTTGCTGTAGAGACAAACCAAGGAAAGTAACGCATGATGCTCACTGATAATATTTAGAGCTAGCAACACTGAACACTTGAGAAAATCTTAATTATGAGCATTCATGCAATGTGTGTCATCCGAAGTTCATCCTGGGATGAGAACATAATCAGACTGCAGAAGAGAAAGTGAGAAGAGAAAAGGGGGAGAGGGAGTAAAAGGGGAAAAGGAACCCAGCATCTCCTAGGGTGCAATCTTAAAAAAAAGATCAAATACAGAAGTTAGTCAAAGAGGCATTGTTTGAGCTCTGATTTTAACACTTGCAGGAGAAACTTGGTCTAAAAAGAACAGTTACTGGGTCCCAAATACTCAGGGCAGTATCAGCAAGGGATCTTTTGATGTGTTGCGGGGACTCCTCTTGGCAAGGTAAAACCAGGTTTACTACTGCGGCAGGAAGAGTAGTTATCCCCACACAGGTAGACAGCTAATCTCAAATGGCTGCTCGCAGGCAGCCACTTATATAGTTACATGAACAATGCGTCCTACAGAAGGTTAATAATAGATTACTGAATACTCACATTTTTGTTACAAAAACATCACCTGTGTCCTGAAACTCTTAACCTTTTCTCTACACATTCTTCATTGTAATTCTAACAATGCTTAATAAACCATTTATTTGCTACTTTCGTATGCATGTGTGTGTGTGCGTTTATTGTTCTGCTCCCAAGACTTCTTATCAGATTCTGTGTACTCTTGGCTTACTCTACGTGCCTGGCGTAGACAAAGCTATGAGTCTTATGATCTTATAAAGGTGATAGGGACTACAGATGTCAGGAAAGGGTTTCAACTTTTCCTTATTGCTTGGATTTATATATGAGGAGATACAGTTATAAGATATCTTTTAGCACTCGGAGTCAGCAAACTCTTCCCACTTCTTCTTTTCTCTTTCTTCCTTAGGGCCCCAGACGCTCGGTGGTGGATGGTGACTCTAACGGACAGAACAAGAGGACTCTTGGTCAGGTAAGTGAATTTCCTTTTCATGGGAATAGTGATGAAAAGGGTGGGGGGGGAGCTCATGCACGTGAGGGCAAGGGAGGTAGTGAATAAAGAAAAGGTCCTAAGCACCCCTGCTAAAGGATATAGGGCCTCATTATGACACTGGGGGCAAATGCCGCCTCCTGCCACGGCGACCGCCGCCAACATACCGTCGCTATGGCTACTGACCGTCCATGGAATCATGACCGTAGCCAGCTGGCGGAATTCCAGCTACGGTCATGGTGGCGGACGGCGGTAAGGTGGTGCTGCTGCCAGCAGCAGCGCCACACCAGCAAAACACAGCCTACCGTATCATGTTCCATGATACAGCCTGACGGTGTTTTGCTGGCGGACGTTGCTGCTGGCAGCAGTGTCACATCCCGACTCCTGCCGGAGGACCTCTGCAAGCAGGTAAGTCGGGTTCTCCGAAAGGTTGTTGTGTGCGTGTGTGGGGGTGTGTGTGACTGTGTTTGAATGCGTACATGCGTGTGTAATGCATGTGTGTGTGTGTACATGCATGTTGTGTCATGTGATTGTGTGTGTGCCTGGATGTATGTTCTTGAGTGTTGCTATAAGTATGATTGTATGCATGTGTGGGTGAATGTGTGTATGCGGGTGTGTATGTATGTGCATGTATGTGTGTATATGTGGAGGGGGCGGGGAGACCCTTATCAGTGCCAGGGAAGGAAATCCCTGGCACTGATAGTGCCTACCGCCATGGTTTCCATGGCGGTACAGAAACCACAGTAACCATGGCGGCGGGCGGGGTCAAAATGCCATTGGTGGCCTAGGGATGGCCCCCAGGTTGGAGACTGTAGTCTCCAGTCCGGCGGCATTACCGCCGTGTTGGTCAGTGGGTTAACTTGCCGGTTTGGCT
The DNA here is from genome assembly GCF_031143425.1 of Pleurodeles waltl. Classification (NCBI taxonomy): domain Eukaryota; kingdom Metazoa; phylum Chordata; class Amphibia; order Caudata; family Salamandridae; genus Pleurodeles; species Pleurodeles waltl. The sequence continues at coordinate 13,303,772 of NC_090442.1, forward strand.
AGCCTGTTGGCAGTAATACCTCCACTATTACACTGACTGCCGGGGTCATAAGGACCCCCATAATATCCCCGTACTTGCTTTCCCTTCACTCTCCCACTCCCTGGGTGTTCCCTCTCCCTGGGTCCTCTTTGAGCCACTTCCAGGCCTGGGCTCGTAGCTGAGAAAGCCACGTCTCTCCTGGGACATGGCGGGAGAGTCCCCGGTAGTCTGTGCTTTCAGGGCTGCTCCCGGTGTGATCTGAAGCCTAGGGTGGATCCACAGGACCTTATCTCTTGCTGGCCTCTTCTCCAGCTGTACGTGCTTATCCTTCCATTGTCGTCGTGAGGCTCCTGTTACGGTCCTCTGCTTCAACTGGTCCACTGTGCTCGGCTCATTCATTCGCACCCTCTCCCTCCTCACTGTCCTTCCGTGAGAGAAACTTCCAGGTGAAGTTCTTCCCTCCCTACTGTCCTCGAGTTTCTCTTGTACAGACCCTGGGGTTGGACTAGGAATAACGCCTTCCTTCTTCTCGGGCACCTCCCCATCACAATGTCTGTGTACTGTGACCATAAATTCCTCAAAGCTTACAAACAGGTTTCCTTTAACTAAGACCTTGCTGATCATCCACTCTGTTTTCCAGTGAACTCTTCACCTGTCTTGCATAAATGTGGAACTTAGGCCTGCACTGTTCTTTCACCACGTTTAACTCTGTAATGCTCTCTACTAATGTCTGTGATGGCGCAACTTCTTCACATTTTGTTTCCACCCTAACATGGGTACATTTCTGTCAAATAAGGGAACTTGAAATAGACAGTTATGACTTGGAGTTCTAATCTTGTTGGATAGCTCAGGCCTTCACGAAGAGATGGAGGTAAGTTTATTTAGAGAGACAGTGAGGGAGACAATGTGCTGACCACCCACAGTGAACAAGGCATCCATGAGCTGGGGGAGGATCGTGTTTGCAGAATGTTACCTGTGAGATTCCAAGCAGCCGAATGCAAACATTCAACCCCCAAAAGTATTTTTATGATTCGGGGCACATGAGTGGGTATGCTTACATTTGGCTCTATGCTTTCCCCAACTGATCCCAGGATACTGCATTTCCTATGCATCCATTTGTGCACTTTCATATAATGCAACTACTAGGAGGGAGGTTATGTTAAGAGTAGAAAATATGAAAAGAGCAAGTAAGGAAAGTGAGAAATCTCAAGAAATGTATAAAATACGGAAGTGAGTAGGACATGGGAGGTCAGAGCATGCGCTACAGAAAGAGAATTCAACAGAGAAAAAAAAATGAGAAAAGGCAAAATTATTTTCGGCCATATTCGCAAGGCCTTTGGAACAGAAGGATTTTCTGTTCTCTTTTAAATGTTACAGGGCAGATTGTGGTCACAGAGCTGGTAAAAGTGACTGCTCTTTCGCCGAGATACATTTTCAACTATTGTGTATAAGTGGGTGCAGCTTTGTGCAGGTCTCTGGCTGTTGTATGCTGCCTCTAACTGTGCTCGCGCTTCAGCAAGTCCCACTTTACAGCCATCCAGTCGTACCCCATGGCAATGGTTATGCATCAATGAGATATGATCGCACCCATTAAGATTTGATTGTATCATATAAAAGGTTAATGGTGGGATTTTAGCACACCTTCTTGGCTGCTCTGTTCTTCAGTTAAATAGCAAAGATTTGGTAAATAAAAATGTTAATTTAAGATGTGAGATTTATATAGTGCGTTGCTCCTGTGGTGCTCCCTGCTCATTTATTAAACCAGTGTCACTATGCACTGGTCTTTGCCTTGAAATACCAAGAAAGCATTGGGCTAATAAATGTATTTTTAAGATCTGATCTGGGCCTATTCTAGCTCTACCTGCTACAAAGTCCTTTTATGTGTCTGTAAAGTACAGGATCTATGGTGAAGGCAAGTTACGCTGCTGCGTGAAGAAGCAGCCAAGGTGGTAGAGAAGATTAAACCCCTGCAGAATGCCTGGCATCATTTGCATACGTCTAACAATTGAATTGTTTGAGGAACTATTTTTATGTGTATGTGTGCAAGGGCAAAATGGTGTCACTCAAAGTGAAGACATCCAATTGCTGTAGTGGGATGGTCTATTCATCTATACCTTCTACTAGGGTTTAGAAAACATGAGGCTGGCAGGACAGCTAAAGCTTCCTTTAGGCTGGACCTAAAAACAAGGGAAAAAAAGAACAATGATCACCACTCCGTGGTAGAAAATTCCCAGGGTGTCAGAGTCACACTTTTGCCCTTATAAAAATGTGTTACTATGGAAGAAGAAAACATATGCTGAGGAAAGTTTCAGTGCTCCTCGGAAAGCATAGAGTTCACCAGGCTTGTGGAGAGCTCTAAATATGAAGATAGTAATTCATCAGGGCAACAGGTGATTGCCCCCATTCCCCTGGGAGACAGCAGATCAGTAACTAAACACTAAATGCGGGTGACAGTCTTCAAATGAAACCCAAAGTGTAAAAACCATAAATAGAGAAAGTGCTAATGGGGTACAATATTCAAGAAAGTTTTAAAGGAGCCGCTAAAACAGAATTTCAGCAGAAGGGACCATATTTACAAACTACTCACAAAGAAAACCAGAGCTCAATGACAACTAGCAAGCAAAACTACCTTAACATCAACAGGGCACACATGAAAAAAGCTGCAATAACAGACTGTAGGCAAGAGAGACGAGAGACCATACAACGCAAGCATGAACGAAGCATCAATAACAGACTGTAGGCTAGAGAGACAGAGCAAGCATGAAAAGAGCCACAATAACAGACTACAGGCAAGAGACAGCATACAGAGCAAGCATGAAAAGAGTCCCAATAACAGACTATAGGCAAGAGACAGCATACAGAGCAAGAATGAAAAGAGCCACAATAACAGACTGTAGGCTATGGGTTCGCCCATCTGGGAGGAGCAGTGGTGCTATTGTTGTGCTCATATGCGGGCGCTCTCCCTTAATTACAGATTGTGCCTAATCCATTTTAATTTTCTGCATCAGCTGTACTATACGCCTAGTCGACTGAAGAAAATGGGTCTTGACCGGATGCTAATTGTGAACGCTGCTCGACCTTGGAGGCGGATTTTATGCTTTTGCAAGGGACTGCGGGCGTTGCGCGATTACTGGTCTGAGGTGTTGCATGCAATTGATGGGATGACTGGGCTTTCACTGCCGCGTACTCCTGTTATGGCGCTTCTGGGCTAGGTGGAGGAGATCCCCTCTGTGTCCAGGCGGCTGGTGGGATTGCTGCTGCTACTGGCTAAGCACAGGGATGCAATGTGCTGGGGACGGAAGCGGGTACCTCGCTGTGATGATTGGCTGAGAGATGCTGCATACTGTCAGGAGCAGCTGGCAGTGTACTGGGAGTCGATGCTGGCGGATTCCCGACCGAGGGATATATGGGCCCCCTTGGTAGCGTTTCTTGCAGCTCGTACACATGGAGATGACTAGCTTTCTTTGCCTCCCCTTGATTGTCCAGCTGATTGGTTCTACTTTGTACGCTACAAGCGTGTGGCCCCCTTTCTCTGAGGGTGATATGTTGGCAGCGCTGCTTTTTTCCTTACTTTTGCTATGTTCTCTTTTTCCTCCCCTCTCTGATGTTTTCTGTTCCTCAAGTTCACCTGCGATACCGAATGGAGATGCTCATGTATGGGATAAGTTTCTCTTGATGTTTCTTTTTTAACCTGGACAAGTTAGCGCTTCTGCGAGCCCTCCCAGCAGAATCTCTTTTATGTACACAATATGTGAACCCTGGTTTGTGTTGTTTGATGATGTTTGCTTCTTAAATACAAAAAAAAAAAAAAATACAAAAAGTACAAAAATAACAGACTGTAGGCTATACAGACAAGAGACCATACAGAGCAGCATGAAAAGAGCCGCAATAACATAGCATAGGCAAGAGAGACGAGACGAGAGACTGTAGGAGGCTGACCTGGTTGGTAGTGGGTACCTTGGGTACTTACACCTTATACCAGGTCCAGTTATCCCTTATTAGTGAAATGTAGTAGTGTTCTTGCATCTTAGGCTGATAGAGGTAGCTATAGCAAAGCAGCTTGGGCTGAACTAGGAGACATGCAAAGCTCCTGCAATACCACTTATAGTTACACAGTACTTATACACAAGTAAAGACAATACTCAGTGTTACCAACAATAAAGGTAGTTTATTTTAGTGACACAAGGCCAAAAATATCTTAGAGCCAATACTCCTTCTGGAGGTAAGTATTACACCAATATATACACTAGACACCAAAATAAGGTACGTAATTAGGCATAGGTTTGTGCAAACAATAGGAATTGCTATAGAATGCATTAGGACAAAACAGGTCTAGGGACAACACAAACCATATACTAAGAAAGTGGAATGCAAATCACAAATTCCCCCCTAGACAAGTATAGTGTGTAGAGAATCACTGGGAGAGTGGGAATACTACAAAGGTGAGTAAAATACCCCACCCTAGAGCCCAGGAAAGTAGGAGTAAAGTACTGCAAGTTTCCTTAGGGCACACTACAAGTCGTGATTAAAGTTATTGCAAGAACCAAGCAAGACTGCAAACAAAAAAAGGTGGACTCCCGGACCTGAAGACCTGTAAAGAGAGGAGACCAAGTCCAGAAGTCGCAGAAGATTCCAGGAAGGGCAGGAGCCCCTGCCAACATAGAAGATTGTGCAAAAGAGGAGTCTTCGGTTGGAAGAAGACTGCAGAAATGCACCGAGGGAAGATGGCTGCGGGTTCCTGCATGATGCAATGGATGTCCCATGTGGAGATGTTGGATGCAGGTGAGTTTCGGCGCTGGATTCTTCCAACAAGCCTTGGTTCAAGCAATGTCACAGCTTGTGTCAAAAGGACACTGCCTGGACCCACGAGGGACCTGGGGGCCTCAACTCGGACTGAGGGGGTAGAGGGGACTCCCAACACAGGAGGGAACCCACAGATGACCAGGCAGCACCCACGCAGGTCCCAGGACACGGGGACAACAAAGGAGTAAATTGTGGTTGTTGCAGCACTACAAAATGAAGGTCCCACGCCGCCAGAGAACAACTCAGCGAGTTGAGCGTTGCAGGATAGAGTGCTGAGGACCTGGGCCAGGCTGTGCATGAGGGATTCTTGCAAGTAGTGCACAGAGGCCCCAGGAGGTGAAGATGATGTGGTGCACAGGGGTACTGTCGCAAACGGGGAAGGCAAGCTCTTACCTCCTTCAAATTTGGACAGGAAGACCTTAGGACAGTCTGTGTCGAAGGGGTCCACCACCTGTGTTGCAAGGAGCATGCTCGTCGCCAGGAGAGGAGTCCAAGAGAACTGGTTGTCGTCTTACAAGGTGCCTGCTGGAGCAGGGAAGTGACTCCGTCACTCCACTGGATATTTCTTCGGTCCTTCTGGTGCGGGGTGAAGAAAGGGAGTCCCCAGAGCGTGCACACCGTGCAAACTGTTGCAGTTGCTGGCTGGAGCTGAAGTTGCAGGGGAAAAGTAGCCCTTATGGATACTTGTTGCTGTTGCAGCGGTTCCTGGAGCAGTCTGCGGTTGATCCAAGGTCATAGGAATGAAGTAGTAGTTGCAGAGGATTCCTGCTGGAAACTTGTAAGTAGAATCTGAAGAGAAACCCACAGGAGAGACCCTAAATAGCCCTGAGGGGGGGATTGGCTACCTAACCAGGTATGCACCTATCAGGAGGGGTCTCTGGCGTCACCTGCTGGCATTGGCCACTCAGAGGCCTCCAGAGTGTCCCCACACCTAGGAAAACAAGATGCCTGAAGTCTGGGACACACTGGAGGAGCTCTGGGCACCACCCCTAGGGTGGTGATGGCCAGGGGAGTGGTCACTCCCCTTTCCTTTGTCCAGTTTCATGCCAGAGCAGGGACAGGGGGTCCCTGAACCGGTGTAGACTGCCTTATGCAAGGAGGACACCATCTGTGCCCTTCAAAGCATTCCCAGAGGCTGGGAGAGGCTACCCCTGTAGCGCTTCGATGCCCTAGGGCCGGAATGCGCTTTATAAATACTCAATACATACATACATACATACATAGCCTGTAACACCTATATCCAAAGGGAGAGGGTGTAACACCCTGCTCCCAAAGGAAATGCTTTGCTCTGCCTTCCTGGGACTGAGCTGCTCAGACCCCAGGAGGGCAGAACCCTGTCTGTGAGGTGGCAGCAGCTGTAACTGCAGTGCAAGCCTAAGGGAGTTGTTTTGGCAGTACTGGGGGTCCCTGGTGGAGCCCCCAGGATGCACGGAATTGGCCCCCCTATACCAGATTTGGAATGGGGGACAAATCCATGATCTTAGACACCATGGGTTCCTTTCATAAAGCTCCTCGCAGCCAAGTTCAGAGAACTTGCATATCCAAATTACTAAAGAAAACTAGGGCTAGTGACTCTGTCTGAGGAAAAGACTTACGATGCATAAAATAGAAGAACAACATAGCTAACCCATGATTTGGACTGAGGGAATACGATCATGGCTATCAAAATATAATTTTTTTTAATTAGCCTATTGATAATGCAAAAACAAGTCAGTATTTAGAAAGTGTACACTTCACAACAAAGTCAGATCATGAATGACGAATGAATCACCGGGCGCTACAAAAGATCACAGATAGGCAGTGTGCAATGGGTACATGGCGCATCCGGCAGCCAGGGCAGCCATCGTCAGCAAGTCTCACTAATGGGGGCAGAGTCTGCACCATGGATGACGAATGACACACCAGGAGCTATAAAAGATCACAGATCTGCAGTGTGCAATGGGTCCACAGCGCATCCGGAAGCCAAGACAGCCATCGTCAGCACGTCTCACTAATGTAGGCCAAGTCTACACCATGGATGCTGAATGACAAACCGGGAGCTACAAGAGATCACAGATAGGCTTTCTGCAATGGGTACAGGGCGCATCTAGCAAGTCTCACTAATGTAGGCCGAGTCTGCATCATGGATGACGAATGATACACCGGGAGCCAGGACGGCTGCCCACTGGGGATGATGCTGATGTCCGCTGTAGTGGCACTGGCTGGGCACATCCCGGGGCAGGTGGCGGTGTCTGCGGCGGAGATTCTGGCGGTGGTGCCCGTGGTGCAGGTGTCTGTAGTAGTGGAGGGAGATACCAGGCCGTCTCCTGGAGCCTCGGAAGGCTGCCTGCTAGGGATGATGCTGGGAACTGTAGTTGTGGCAGCTGCCGTGCAGGTGGCGGTGTAGGTGGCAGTGCAGGTAGCGGTGCAGGGGGAGGTCGTTGCACGGTGCTCACCGCAGTACAGGTTGCTGGCCTGTCTTGAGAAATGGGGGTCACCAGTCCCTCACCCGGAGACTCCGTGCCCTGAGTTGACTTTCCTTTGCTCTTGTGTCCCTTCCCTACCTTGGAAGTCGCTGCTGGGACCTTGGCACTGTCCTCTTTGGTTCTGGATGAGGCCTTGCTGGGTGGGTGGGCAGCTTTTCTGTTCTGCATGCTGGCCCCTTCTTTACCTTGGCAGGTGGCGGAATAGGGTGGTCCTTGGCTTCAGTAGGTGGCACACTGGCAACGCTGATGGGTGCCCCCTTCGATCCTCCCAGAATTGCAGGGACCACAGTGGATGACGATTTGGTGGCTGAGGTGCTGGTCTGGGCTCTGGACAACCTGGCCCTAGGGGAAGGACGGGGGGGAGGTGTAGGGAAGAGGTCAATGTTAGCCAGAAAACGTTTTTTAGACACACTGGGACGGCAAGATGTAGGGGGTTTGGGAGTGGAGGAAAAGGTAGTGGTTGTAGGAGGTGTACGTCTGCTGAGCTTGGGTGAAGGTGCATGGGTTGGAGGCTGTTGTGAGGTGGATGGCTGTTGAGTGGGTGTGAGCCGGCGTTTGTATACTTTGGGAGGAGGGGTCACAGACACACTGGGAGAGGACACAGGGGACCTGTGAATGGTAGTGGGGGTGGTGATTGCAGTGGTGGGCGTGCTGGTGATGGAGGTAGTGGCTGAGGATGTAGTGCATGCAGGTGTGAGTGGAGACGATACTGGGAGGGAGGTGGAGGACGTAGAGGAGGGGGACACAGTGGAGGCAGTGGATGTTGGCGTGTCTGCATGGGTATCATGCTTGTGTGAGTGCCTGCGTGATGTGTGGTGCTTATGTTTGCCTGAGCCACTTTTGTCTGTTGATGTGTGTGCATGCTGGTCCGATGGTGTGCTAAGGATAGGCTGAGGTAGAGGGGATTGGGTCTGGGTAGTGGATGTTGGAGGGGGGAGGCTGGACACAGGGACAATGGCTGCCATCAGTGCTGGTGCCAGAGCCTAAAATGCTCTCTGTTGGGCTGCCACGCCAGAATGAATGCCCTCCAGGTATGCATTTGTTTGCTGCAAATGCCTCTCGACACCCTGGATGGCATTCAAAATGGCTGACTGCCCAACAGTGAGGGATCTCAGGAGGTCAATAGCCTCCTCACTGAGGGCAGCAGGGCTCACTGGGGCAGGGCCTGAGGTGCCAGGGGCGAAGGAGATGACCACCCTCCTGGGTGAGCAGGCACGGGAAACACGCTGAGGGGCTGCTGGGAGGCGGTGCTAGTAGGGGGGGGTGGCCGCTGTAACTGTTGTTGCGGTGGGCACAGTGGTGCCCGCCACCGCAATGGAGCTCCCATCAGAAGAGGAGTAGCTGTCGCTGGTGTCCCCTCCTGTCCCCGTCGTTGAGCTCCCCTCCCCCTCCATCCCACTGGTGCCTTCAGACTCCGTACATTCACCTTCCTGGGCCATGTGGGTTGCAGCTCCCTCCTGCTCCGGTGCCACTGCTCCTCCGCCAGATGATGCTAAGGCACACAAGGCCAGGGTGACAAAACAAAAAGGGGGTGAAAGACAGAGGAGACACATGGTCAATGCCAGCAAACACCACTACCATTGGCGGACACAACACACAGGGAGCAGCCCTTTGCACTAGGCCATGCACTCCCCATTTGCTGCACACATGTAACCCACAGGAGCCTGACTAGTTGTAGATGGCCACTACCACTATTGGGGTTGGAGTGCCATAGAGCCAGCCTAACAAGGGACCTACCCTAGCAAGTTCTCCCTGGCCTAGGGGAACCCACAGCCCACATTCCCCACCCAATCACCTCGTAAAGCGCTCAGAGTCAGCTGAATGAGACTGTACTCAGCCCCTTGTGGCTGCTGTGATGCCCTCAAGCACCCATCCAACTACGGATATGCCACCGCCAGGATCCAGACCATCAGGGGGGTCATGGTGCGACGGGCACCCCTTCCACGTTGGGAGGCCAGCCCCAGCTGGGCCACCTCTGTCTTCTTGGTCCTGCGGCGCAGGTCCTCCCATCCCTTGCGGCTGTGGGTGCTCCGTCTATGATGGACCCCCAGGGTCCGCATTTCCTTGGTGATGGCACGCCAAATACCCTTCTTCTGGTGGGCGCTGACCTACAGGAAAGGTACAGGAGGAAAGGAAATCACTCCCCCGTCCGGTTCTTCAGGCCCATTGGCCACCACTTCCCACACATACACTCACCATCCTCACATGCAGGCCTCAACCCCCCCAACATGCCTCTTACATCCACACCACTCCATACATTCATGTCCCACGCATCATGCTCACAGTGTACTCACCTGTTTGTCTGGAGAACCGTAGAGTAGCGTGTACTGGGGAGGACCCCATCCACTAGTCTCTCCAACTCCTCCACAGTGAAGGCAGGAGCCCTTTCCCCAGACACTCGAGCCATTGTCGCTTCCAGACTGAGGTCAGAGCAGCACTTGCAGTGTAGGTCCTCTCCTGTAGATGGTCAGGTATCAAGTGAGTGAACAGACAGAAAATGGCAGTCAGGTCAGTCACATGTGGCATTTGTCCCCCCGCAAGAATGAACAGGTGTAAAGAAATTGTAAAAGCTACCATTCAATGAATGTGCAGATGGTGTGTTTGGCAGACCAGTACATCTCTCATGTGAATGCCAGGTATCCAGGCTCTGTGCATGATGCTTACATTTTGAGGAATAGCAGCATCCCATATGTGATGGGCCAACTCCAGAGGCACCGTGTGTGGCTAATAGGTGAGCCCAAGGTCCCCACACAGTATGAATAGGTGTCTGGGTATGGGGTAGTCCCTAAGGGTTGGTGTATGTCTAACAGATATCCCTCGACATTTACAGGTCACTCTGGTTATCCCAACCTCTCATTGCTACTGACCCCAGTGAGGAATGCCAGGACAAGGGCAGAGGAATGCTACAATGAGGCACTAGGAGGATTATTGAGCAGCCTTCCGGCCTCCTGAAGGCTAGATTCCGGTACCTCCATCTAACAGCTGGCTCGGTGTGCCAGATAATCGTGGCATGCTGCATGTTGCACAACCTGGCATTGAGACGCCAGGTGCCTTTTCTGAAGGAGGATGGCCCTGATGTTGGTCTGGTGGCAGCTGTTGAGCCTGTGGACAGTGAGGAAAAGGAGGCAGAGGAAGAAGAGAATGACAACCGAAACACGTAATCATGCATTACGTCCAGTGAGAACAGGAAAGAGACTGGCACTGCTCATCTCATATCTGACTACTGTAGGAAATTGTATAAGTCTGCCTTTTTACCTCTGCGTATGGACCCTGACAGTTCACTTTGGCTTTCCTTTTCACAGATCTGGGTACCACATTCTGCCTTCTGCTATGTTTACTGCTGCCCAACAACTGTCATACTTTGGTATGTGCAAATGAACATATAGATTGATATTTGTCTAAGAGGTTGTAATAATACATTGGTGAAAGTACAGACTGACTCCAGATTGTTTTGTGATTCAAGGGTGTTTATTTAAGTGCTAATAAGTAGACGGGGATGTGCAATGGGCTGGGGTGATGGTTGAGGAATATCCATGGTACAGTCCAGTCTCTTTGTATCACAGGTGCATTGTCCAATGGGGCATAGGAAGGGGAGTAATGGCAGTTCAATGTGGACAGGGTGACATAGTGGGACAGAAGGGTGACAATCAGGAGAGTTTTATTTCCTGGCGGGGTCTTGGCAATGTTCTCTGTCTTGTGCCTGGATCGCAGGGGCCGTTTGCAGGGTGGTTCTCCTTCTGCAGGGGGTGGGGGGCTGGTGGCCTGTTGGTCCTGTGGCGGGGCCCCCAGTCCACTAGCGCCGGCAGAGGTGGAAGGCTGATCCTCGGTTTGGCTAGTGTCAGGGGCCCTTTGTTGTGCCACTGCCTCCCTCATGGTGTTGGCCATGTCTGCCAGCACCCCTGCAATGGTGACCAGGGTGGTGTTAATTGACTTCAAGTCCTCCCTGATCCCCAGGTACTGTTCCTCCTGCAGCCGCTGGGTCTCCTGAAACTTGGCCAGTACCGTGCCCATGGTCTACTGCGAATGGTGGTATGCTCCCATGATGTTTGAGAGTGCCTCATGGAGAGTAGGTTCCCTGGGCCTGTCCTCCCCCTGTCGCACAGCAGTCCTCCCAGTTTCCCTGTTATCTTGTGCCTCTGTCCCCTGAAACGTGTGCCCACTACCACTGACCCCAGGCCCCTGATCGTCCTGTGTTAGTGGGTTTGCCTGGGGTCCCTATAGTGGTGGACACACTGCTGATTGACGTGTCCTGGGGACAGTGGCATGGGCCCGCTCGGTGGGTGCTGTGCTGGTGTTTCCTGAGGGGGGAGGTTCTGTGGTGGTTTGGGACTGTGGCAGGGGAACTGACTGTCCAGACGTCCCTGATGGGCCGGGCTGGCCAGGCGTGCAGAGCTGCTGTCGTCACTGTAGGCCTCTTCTGTGGGGGGACTGGATATGTCTGGCACCTCCTTTCTGGTGACGTTGGGTAGGGGTCCTGTTGGGGTGTAAATGCATTGTTATTGTATCTGTGTGTGCCATCTTGTGTAATGGGTGTGTTTCCCTCTACTACTGTGCTTGCATTATCGCCTTTGCCCTTGTGTGAGTGGTGACTGTGTGCCCTGGGTGAGTCTCTCTCTTGGACATGCTGTGGTGATTGGTGTCCATGCAGGTCTGTGATGGGTGTCCACTTACTGTGGGCCAAGATGATACCTTCCTTCCCACCACCTGGATCCAACCTCTGTATACATATATTTATCTTGGAAGAGAGAACTGGAAAGAGGGTTAGAAGACGGACACTGGAGAACAGATCCTATATAGAGGAGCAGTCTCGCTAGGAAGGCGATCAGCTGGGAGTATTCTCAGTTGTATATGTAACAACGTGTTGCGACCCAGAGAAAACAGCAATTTGTAGGGCTACAATTATCATTGCAATGAGTTACTTGACTATGACAAGGGAGTGTCCATATCAGAATGGTAATTAATTATCTTGGTCTTGTGGGATGATTATGACCCGCTAGTCGACAACCTTCTTTCTTTTTAATAGTAATATGGATAAAACCAGCTAACAAAATACAGGTTATTGATAGGTCATTCTAGCTATATATCACCCAATCTAAACATGTTCCATCCTCACACTTATCAAGAAATTAAAAGCTTCGGTCTTTCGACCACTGCACATAAACAATACAAAAGATCTCTAGGAACGTGCTGCTGATGGAGGCCCAGTAGGTACTGCACAGCCCACCCAACGTGGAGCGTGACCCGCTGTTAAAGCACGCCTCCTCATGCACATAAACAATACAAAGGATCTCTATGAACGTGCTGCTGATGGAGGCCCATCAGGTACTGCACAGCCCACCCAACGTGGAGCGTGACCCGCTGTTAAAGCACGCCTCCTCATGCACATAAACAATACAAAGGATCTCTATGAACGTGCTGCTGATGGAGGCCCAGTAGGTACTGCACAGCCCACCCAACGTGGAGCGTGACCCGCTGTTAAAGCACGCCTCCTCATGCACATAAACAATACAAAGGATCTCTATGAACGTGCTGCTGATGGAGGCCCAGTAGGTACTGCACAGCCCACCCAACGTGGAGTGTGACCCGCTGTTAAAGCATGCCTCCTCGGAGGGTGCGGGTCTGTGCAACTGATAAAGATAATTCCTGGACCTAATGAGATAAATCATTATAGGAATAACTGTAGCTTTACAAGTTAGAGTTCTCTCCGCACCTTGCTGTGTACACTTGTGACTTAGGAGGAAGTGTGACAGACCAACATAACTCTCTCTTTCTCTTGATATTAAGAGATATTCTCAGTGGCATACTGATTTGACATTTGAACTTACCAGATGAAAGACCTGAGTTTGGCAGACAAGATTTATTAGTCGAACCTCAGTAACATGACTGCACGCATGGTGTTGAGAAAAAAGGCTTTGGTGTTCGGCAGATGAAACAGAAACAATCACTTTATTCAGGATATCACATGCTCTCGCACAGATCATACTTGATGCTTTCTCACTAAATTAAACCAAGGAAACACCTCAGCACAAGAAGAGGAACAGCTGGATTGCTGTCATTGGGCACATAGAGTAATGTATGGACCTGTACGGTAAATCGCTAGCAACGGGGAAGAAATCTTGTAAGGAACTAGGGGGCTTATTTACAAGCCCTTAGTACTACTGGAGCAACACTTTTAGTGATGATTCGGTGGTGCTGTGCCATTTTTACAAGGTTGAGCAGAAACAAAAAGTCAAACATGTTTAAGGCTTATTGTATTTTATGAACAAACTGTTGGAGTTTGAAGTAACATTCAGCCCCATGTCGAGTGGTAACCTCAGGAATAGTTCTTGGGTATTCTCAGAAGTCTTTGGTACTCAATAGCTCTTTCTACAATTGTAATTCGGAAATTAAACTAGTTAATTGGAAAATAGAAACTTGGCAACTCGTTGGCTATGAGTACCTGCACCGAATTTCCAATTATAAACAATCTACAAATCCCTCTTTGTAACAATAACTCCATTTGAGCAACAAAGAAATCATTCAATTGATCACCATAGCTTTTAGGACACCAAGAGTATCAACGTCCACTGCCAAATCTGTTAATGGCCATAAACATGCCTTTACTACTGTAAGTGTATTCATTAACACAATACAGCTAGCAACAAAAGGATACCAGTTGGAGGGGTATGGCCAACTGCTGCAAAATGGCAGACACGCCGTAAAAGAGCTCTTGGTCGGGTCTATAATCTTTCACCATTGGCAGGGCATTGAAAGCCCCTGGGCCTGACAGTCAACTCAGATGGGGGCCCTGGTGTTGCTGTGGATGCGCCAGACGCCCCTCAAGGCAAACTAGACAGAGGCTGGACGAGGCCACTATGCCCTGCTTGATGCAGTTTAAGGCAAAGGGCATTGAGGAGCTTGTGTCCCCCAGAGAAAAAAGAGGAATGGCACTCTGGACTAGAAGGGATGCAGCGAAAGCTGCCCCCCAACCGCTTGCCCTCAAGAAAGGGTGTGAGATGCCCGAATACCGTGGAATCTCCTAACATGGAGGGCTTTCTCGACCCGCTTTTGGTGGGGCGTCAGCCCTGACGGTGGGGCCTGGTGGTGCACGATGGTTGGCCACTGCTGGCCATGATTGACCGCACTGAAGGACTCTTGTGCCCCCCAGGAACACAACAAGGAGCGATGCAATGAGACCAGGAGATGCAGACAAAGCAGCCCTGCTGTCCCCTCAAAAAGGGATGTGAACCACTCGATGTGCTGTCATGTAAGGAGTGAGGTCCAAGGTAGAAAGGCGCTGGGCTTGGTTTGTTCAGCGGCAGTGGCTGATCCTCGCCCGAGGGAGGGAATATATCTGTATTCCTCTGCAAATGCACACCAGAACACTTGGCAGGTGCTGATGAAACACAGATGTCATCGACTATGCTCTCTATCGCTGCCTCTGCCCATGGCAAAGGGTGGATCAGTGTGGAATGGGGTCTTAGTGGACTATGCCTTTTTTGACAGCCCGGGGGAATGCCCCTGGGACTTGCCCCATAACAGTCGAGTGGAGACGGCCTTGCCACTATTTTGAGAGGTGAGCCCCAAGGAGGGGTGCAGGGCCCCCCACGCTGGTGCCTCAGCATGATCTCTGAGGAGGTGTCAGGGGGTGAGACTGCTCGTGCCTCCACTGTTGAACAGTGTCCGAACTGAGGCCTGATGGTACACCAGGTCTTAATCCTCATGCACTGAACTCAACTGGAGTGTTTGGCTGGCTTGCTTTGGGTTCTCAGCTTTCTGCAAAGTTGTACCACAGCCTCCTCTGATGGGGACACTCCCTGAAGGCCCCCTGGAGCCTTTTGCAATGGCAGAACCTTGACTGAACGATTCGTCTGAAAAGGTGGACTTATCCCACAGTGCCATAGACAGCACAAGAGCAGGATCTGGAAATAAAGTAGGTGCTGTTGTGATTGAATTGGAAATTCTGTGGGATGATCAATGAAAACTTTCAGACAGAGTGAAAAAAACGGAGTCGACCATCCAGGATCTTCAGCCCAAAACCAAGGACCTTATCAACAAGATCACTAACCTAATGGACAAGTTCCGCTTTCAGGAGAGTAAGGTCGAAAACGCCATAGAGCGCTCAGGGCACAATAATGTCCACATTGTGGAGCCCCCTGAGGGCATAGAGGGTGCAAATTCCACCACCTCCATAGAAAATTGGATTTCCACACAGGTAGCACCCACTGGCCCTCTACTTGTTTCACTGTGGAACGGGTTTATCGGGTGCCCACTCCGTAGCCCCTCCATCAGAGGGGCCCACCAAGCTGGTAACAGCCAAAATATTGAACTACAGAGACTTAGCGCTGCCAGGCGTACAGGCTGTCTCTCCGTCACAAATACACATGTAATGATCTTTCCAGAGTATACTAACGAAGTTCAATGCAGGCAGGTATTGTTCATGAGTGCTAAATGATGGTTTAAGACATGGGATTAAAATAAACACTTTCTTCCCAGCAAAATTAAAGGTGACTGTGGACCAACGGTCATACTTCTTCTCGGAACCTGCTGAGGTTTGGGAATGGATAGACCACAGCAATGTGCCACACTGGCAACTCGAGGGAGCCCTGCGTATTCCACCGCTAAGTATGCCCAGCGCAGGTGCAGCACATGCTGAAAAGTTGTGTTGACCAGACTGGGGTCTGGACTGGGGTCTTGGGCACCTCCTTCAGCACAGCTGCTCCAGGAAAATATATCAGTAATGACCACTGCATCCCAATTTCGAAATTCGGAGGCCCAACTCAGACAGAGCTTCTACAGACAAAGAATCATGAACACTCAAAATGAACGTTACAACCATATTCCAAACATCGATAACACTTCAATCCACCGAAGAAGTACTTTAAGTACTGGCCGAGCTATGGAATGCAGGTGTTAAATGCAACCCATACTGCTGTGCAATACCTCCCTGTCCACAACTACTCCCCTCCACCTCTGGCCCTCAGTAACTGAAGGGGGCTCACCGTCCTGGTTCACAGCCTGTCACAACCTTCTGTTTCTCATCCCTTGCAAATACCTCCTGCTGGTACACCTGATGGCGCCACAATGTCTAGCACAGTAGCAACCACGTAAATGGGCACCCCCTCACTTGCAACCCCACTAGGACTCACTGAACCACATGTTGTGAATGTTACAACACAGGTTTCATAGTTTGGACGGGCAAAAGTTGCCCTGTCGACCTGGGGAGGGAGTTGGAAAGTTTTAGTTATGGCAAAGCCTAATCATTGGTTAATAATGCACACAAGGGCATCGCAGCATACCGCAGGCCTGGAACTCCCTTTAGGACACACCCTCACACAGTATGAGTAGAATAACACTAATAACGTGGAATGTCCAGGGTACAGGCTCTACTAAACAAACATTAGTAAAGTCTGGTCATCAGTTAATAGTGTGTGATAACACATGGACACGGGTGCATCCCTGCAGGTCCAAGCCTGGACCTCCTGCTAACACACACTCTCACACATTATGGGTAGAATAACACTAATAATGTAGAAGGACCGGGGGATGGGCTCCACTAAACGAGCACTTGCAAAGCCTTATTATCAGTTAATAGTGCAAGATAAGAAAGGGACACAAGTGCATCTCTGCCGGCCTATGGCCTGGACCTCCCTCCAGGACACACTCTCACACAGTATGAGTAGCATAACATTAATAACATGGAATGTCCAGGGTATAGGCTCTACTAAACAAGCATTGACAAAGCCTGATCATCAGTTAATAGTGCAAGGTAAGAAAGGGACACTGGTGCAGCTCTGCAGGCCTATGGCCTGGAACTCCCTCTAGGACACACCTTCACACACTATGGGTAGAATAACACTAATAACGTGGAATGTCCGGGGCACAGGCTCTACTAAACAAGCATTGACAAAGCCTGATCATCAGTTAATAGTGCATTAACACAGGGACACAAGTGCATCGCTGCAGGTCCAAGCCTGGACCTCCCACTAGGACACACTCTCACACACTATGGGTAGAATAACACTAATAATGTGGTACGACAGGGGAATGGGCTCCACTAAATGAGCACTTGCAAAGCCTGATCATCAGTTTATAGTGCAAGGTAAGAAAGGGACACAAATGCATCTCTGCCGGCCTATGGCCTGGAACTCCCTCTAGGACACACTCTCACACAGTTTGAGTAGAATAACACTAATAACGTGGAATGTCCAGGGTATAGGCTCTACTAAACAAGCATTGGCAAAGCCTGATCATCAGTTAATAGTGTGCAGTAACACAGGCACAAGAGTGCATTGCTGCATGCCACAGGCCTGGAACTCCCTCTAGGAGACACCCTCACACAGTATGAGTAGAATAACACTAATAACATGGAATGTCCGGGGTATAGGTTCCTCTACTTAACAAGCATTGGCAAAGCCTGATCATCAGTTAATAGTGTAGTAACACAGGGACACAAGTGCATCGCTGTAGGTCCAAGCCTGGGCCTCCTATTAGGGCACATCCTCACACACTATGGGTAGAATAAGCCTTATAACGTGGAATGTCCAGGGTATGGGTCTTGTAAACAAACATTTGCAAAGTCTGATCATCAGTTAACAGTGAAGTAACACAGGGATGCAAGTGCATCGCTCTGTGCCTGGATGTCCCACTAGGACACACCCTCACACACTATGGGAAGAACAACACTAATAATGTGGAACGACCGGGGTATGGGCTCAACTAAATGAGCACCGGCAAACCCTGATCATCAGTTAATAGTGCCCAGTAACAAAGGCACACAAGTGTATCGCTGCGTGCCTTGAGCCTGGAAGTCCCGCTAGGACACACCTTCACACACTATCCGTAGAATAACACTAATAATGTGGAATGACCGGGGTATAGGCCCTACTAAACAAGCATTGGCAAAGCTTGGTCATCAGTTAATAGTGCAAGGTAAGAAAGGGACACAAGTGCATAGCTGCAGGCCTCAGGCCTGGACCTCCTGTTAGTACACATCCTCACACAGTAAGGGTAGAATAACACTAGTAATGTGGAATGTCCAGGGTATAGGCTCTACTAAACAAGCATTGGCAAAGCCTGATCATCAGTTAATAATGTGTAACACAGGCACACGAGTGCATCGCTGCAGGCCGCAGGCCCAGAGCTCCCTCTAGGACACATCCTCACACAGTAAGGGTAGAATAACACTAAGAATGTGGAATGTCCAGGGTATGGGCGCCACTAAAAAATGACACGTGGTACATGCATACCTCAGATGTAAAGAGGCGCACATCGCCCTCCTACAGGAAACCCACACCAGAGAGGGGGAAGACCACAGATTATAGAGATGCTGACAGGGCCAGCACTACGGCACGACCTCTAGCTCTTCGAGGGGGCACGTGTGTGGATTAGATCCGAGGTCCCCGTCAAATGCTTGGATACCGTAGCGGCGGGCGCTACTTGTTTGTGGAAGGCACAGTGATATTACTAGGAAATGTCTACTCACCAAATACAGACCTTTTGCAATTCCTGTCAGAGCTGACGGTGCAACTGGTCCGCTGGTCCCACCTCACATAGATAATCAGTGGCGATTGTAACTGTGTGTAAGACACAGCGCTCGGCCAATGCCACCTTCCACTACCCCGAACACTCATGTACAATTCTAGTAGGTTGGGCTTGAAGGGTAATTTGGGCAATGCCAACTGTGCCTATCGGGTGAACGCTGTAGATCCATATTTTTATGTATCAACCCCAGTCTTTGTGATCTCACAACTGATGGTGCTAGTCCTTAAGCTGGTGGCCTCCTGTTTGGAGATCCTTTTGAAAAACAAGTAACTAGGTTGGACAACACATTTAGGGCCAGATGTACAAAAGGATTTTACCCATTCTGTGTCTATGGGAAAAAGCTTCCGTACATATGGCCCTAACTTCTTTGGATAAGGCTCTATTAATTAAGGATAAAGTTGACCAAATAAACCCTTTCACTAGGGCTGGGAGGGGGCGGTTTCCTCTACCAGACTATAGAAAGGATTTCCCTGTCACAGGGGCACCTGGAATGACAATCAAAGGAGCGCCATTTTCTTTCTGTCCAGAGGTCGGGGTCACAGGGGACACTTACCATGTGTAAACATCTATGGAAATTCAAAAAAATGTTCCCCTCAAGGTAAGTTATCAATTTTCTTCCTCTCTAAGTTCAGGGGTGGAAGGATTTGTCATTTTGTACACAATTGGGAAAAAGTTACAAAAGAAGCATGGATTCTTCAAACAATTAGCAGTGAGAGAAATCAATAGATTCAAATAACTGCATGTCCTTTCAGGCCCATTTTGCATTTTGCTGGCATGAATTAACCATGCGGATCAATTCACATTACCAGTGAACAATTATATTGGGGTCGGGGGCTTCAGGAGACTTAACTTCAGGCATTTTCTCATTATTGACATTCTTTTGATATCAAATCCCTTTTTCTCTCCCAGTATTCTCTGTGTATTTAATCGAGGGTCCCAGGATTTTCTTGTGTTTCCTAGGGCAGCCTCTACCCTCGTAAAGAAATGTTTGCACGAGCATAAGGCAATCCATATTTCACTACCAATGTCAGACATGCTATTTTTGGACTACCCTAGAATCTGCCTATATCTTACAGACAATAACAAGAGCCAGAATACACATCATTCTGTTATATTTGAATACTGTGCTGTTCCCATATTTCCGGTAATGAAACCTTTGAATTTGATATTAGCATTACCTATAGTAATGAGTTTAATCATTTGTGAATTTTGTCCCAGATATTCTTCAATCTGGAAGACTGCCATAATAAGTGCAAAAGACTTTCTGTCTGACGTCTTGCTTTCTTAATCTCTTTCAGCAAAGTATGAGTGAAATAAGCGCGGTGTATCACTTCCCTGCACAAGTGTGGAGCCTGTCCGAATGGCAACCTCTTGTGGATACAGAAATGTCTCCTCTCTGACCAAATCCCCCAGTTGTCTCAAGTCCATCAGTCATGTGACCCTCAATCCTTCTACATTTCCCGGTACATTATTAATCGGTGTCCTATAAATCATAGGCCCATATTTATACTTTTTGACGCAAATCAGCGCTAGCACAGATTTGCGTCAAAAAGTTTACTGCCGGCTAATGCCATTCCAAAGCGCCAGCAGGGTGCCTTATTTATGGAATGTCGTTAGCCGGCACTGAAGCCTGGTTAGCGTAAATATAAATGACGGTAACCGGGCAGCGGAGGCGAAGGGAACACTGGGGGTTGTGCGCCAAAGAATGGTGCAAGTCAGGTTAGAGTCAAAAATATTGGCTCAAACCTGACTAGTGCCATTTTTTGGCGCACAACCCCCATGGAAATGACTCCTGTCTTAGCAAAGACATGAGTCACGCACCCTTGCCCAATGGCCATGCCCAGGGGACTTTTGTCCCCTGGGCATGGCCATTGGGCACAGTGGCATGTAGGGGGGCCCAAATTAGGCCCCCATGCCACTTTAAAAACAACGAAATGATTTTACCTGCACTTACCTGCACTCACCATGGATGGGTCCCCCCATCCATGGGTGTCCTCCTGGGGTGGGCGAGGGTGGCAGGGGGTGTCCCAGGGTGCAGGGAACGGCACCTGTGGACTGCTTCCATGGTCTCCCACCATAGAAATTAGCCCACAGGTCCCTTAACGCCTGCCCTGACCCAGACGTTAAAAAAACAGCACAAATCCGGCTGGGCGCCTTGTTTTAAGGCCCGCTTCCTCCTGTGCGTCATTTTGACACACCGGAGGATAAATAAGGTGCACATGCCTTAGAGTCATTTTTTGCACGGGAACGCCTAACTTGCATGTTATTAGCGCAAGGTAGGTTTTCACGTACAAAAAATGAGTCAAACTCCATAACTTTGGCGCTGGACGGGTCTAGCGCCAAAATATAAATATGGAGTTGGGTTTGCGCCAAAATAAATTACGCAAATCCGGCGCAAACAGAGTATAAATATGGGCCATAGTGACTGCCTCCACAACCAGTTACTGCGACAGCGTCATATGTAGTAGCAGAGCTTTGTCTCAGGAATGGACTCGCAAAAGGTGAATACATTTATCGACTAGAACATTCCCATATGCTCCAGGCTGAGCTCCTCTGATGGGTGTTGTCTGTTGGATCATCAGACAGTTCCCAGAGAGGAGATTCCTACCAACCTCCAACTATGATAACCACACAAAATTCCCAATTTCCCTCATCCCTCCTTATCCAGAGAGGTCTACAACCGGTAAATTTAATTTCTCACCCTCTCTTCCTGGAAGCCATCCTACTCGCTTGCATCACTGTGGCTGTGAGTTGCAGCACACCCTCTGGGGTTGTAGTGCCTTAACAGCGCTATTTAGTAGCCATCCTCAACCACAACCCAGTCATTTATTACCAATAGATGGGATGCGTAAAAATCCTTCTTTATAACAGGCAGTGAGGTTCGCCCATCATGCACTCCATGTGTCAATGAATCTACAGCGATTCGTGAAGGACCCTCTATAGGCATTGAACTGTTGCATTAAGCCTTTGGAAAAAATTCTGAGGTGCCCAATAAGGCGCGCTGTGAAGTGTGGATATTGCGTAAATATGAGGAAGGACGCAATCGCCAGCGTTTGCTGAAACTCATAGAAGGTGTTATATTGATTACACCTGTGGATTTCTTCCACATTTTAGTGACACAAATGACCTAATTGGTGTATCCGTCACTTACTGGGAAAAGGGAGGCATAGTCTGTTGTTTGATTCCAGCATGATAAACAATATTGTACCATTAATGCCAATTAATGATGAATCTGGAGTTATTTCCCATATTGTCCATACATGTTGTGGGGGTCTGTGTTGACCGGAAGGATACTATCTGCATACAATGATACTCTCTTGCCCCATTGAGGGCTCTATCAGTGCATCTCTTCTAATCCAGTTTGGTAAAGGTTCTTCTATTTCCATAAAAACCAACAGACAGAGGGGACATCCCCAGCTTATTCCTTTCTTTAGAGTTAACAGTTCTGACAGGGACCCAGTCACTTGCTGTAGGAGGCCGGCCTGGCTTATAGTGGGTACCTTGTGGTACTTACACCTTGTGCCAGGTCCAGTTTCCCTTATTAGTATGTTAGAGGTGTTCTAGCAGCTTAGGCTGATAGAAGGTAGCTATAGCAGAGCAGCTTAGGCTGAACTAGGAGACATGCAAAGCTCCTACTATACCACTTATATCACTTAGTACTATATCATAAGAAAACACAATACTCAGAGTTACTAAAAATAAAGGTACTTTATTTTAGTGGCAATATGCCAAAAGTATATCAGAGGATATACTCCCTTAGGAGGTAAGTAATATACACAAAATATACACACACAAACCAAAATCAGGTAGGTAATAGTTAGAAAAGTAGTGCAAACAATGTAGAACACAATAGAATGCAAAAGGGAGAAACAGGCCTAGGGGAAACACAAACCATATACTCCAAAAGTGGAATGTGAACCACAAATGGACCCCAGGCCTAGTGTACTGTGTAGAGGGTCGCTGGGAGTGTAAGTAAACATTAAGGGTGTCCAAGATACCCCACCCCAAGACCCTGAAAAGTATGAGTAAAGTTACCCTACTTCCCCTGAAAGACAGCAAAGTCGAGATAGGGGATTCTGCAAGGACAACAACTAACTGCAAAACACTGAAGACGGATTCCTGGACCGGAGGACCTGTAAAGGAAGGGGACCAAGTGTCACGCAAGTGTCCGGTTGGGGGGGAGCAGGAGCCCACTAAACCCCGGATGTAGGTGCAAAAGGGCTGCCTCCTGGTGGAAGAAGCCGAAGATTCTGCAACAACAGAAGGTGCCGGGAACTTCTCCTTTGGTCAGAAGATGTCCCGCGGTGTGCTGGAGGATGCAGAGTTGTTTCCACGCAGAAAGACCGCAAACAAGCCTTGCTGGCTGCAAGAGTCTCGGTTGAGGATTTTGGGTGCTGCCAGGGCCCAGGAAGAAACCAGCAAGTTGCCCCTTGGAGGAGGAGACAGAGGGGGCGCTCAGCAGCATAGAGAGCCCACGCAGAAGCAGACAGCACCCGCAGAAGCACCTGAACAGGCACTCTGAGGACGACGGTCGACTCAGAGCAACAAAAGAGGGCCCCACGACGTCAAAGTCCAACTCAGTGAGTTGGGCAATGCAGGACGGAGTGCTGGGGACCTGGGATAGGCTGTGCATGAAGGAAGTCTTGCAAAAGTGCACAGGAGCCCGAGCAGCTGCAGTTCACGCAGTACACAGGATTACTGTCTGGCGTGGGGAGGCAAGGACTTATCTCCACCAAATTTGGACAGAAGGGCCACTGGACTGTCGAAGACACTTCTCACAGTCCCAGCGACCCTCTACAACCTACCATAGGCCTGAGGCAATTCGTGATTCGCATTCCACTTTTGGACTCCTCTTTGGGCACCCTGTAAGAGGTACTCTTGCTCTTATGAAGGAGGGTTGGGAACAACCTTTAAAAGCTCCTAAACAGGACATAGTGGACTATGTACTTGGCCTAAGATCCAGAATGGCTAAGTATATGAAAAAGGCCAGTAAAAACCTTCAGGCCAGCCAGGAGCTGCAAAAGAAATGGCATGACCAGAAGGCTGTCCTGACTCAGTACCACCCAGGACAGAAGGTGTGGGTATTGGAGCCTGTGGCACCAGGAGCACTCCAGGACAAATGGAGTGGACCCCATCTAATTGTTGAAAAGAAGGGTGAGGTTACCTATTTGGTAGACCTGGGCACTGCCAGGAGTCCCCTTAGGGTGCTCCATGTCAATCGCCTAAAACCCTACTATGACAGGGCTGATCTCACCCTGCTCATGGCAACAGATGAGGGACAGGAAGAAGAGAGTGACCCTCTCCCTGATCTCTTCTCCACCACTGAAGCTGATGGCTTAGTGAAGGGAGTGGTCTTAGCAGATTGTCTTTCTGCTGAACAGAAAGACAACTGTGTTAATCTCTTAAGTTAGTTTTCTGAAGTTTTTTCACTTGTACCAGGTACTACGTCCTGGTGGAAACAATACAATTGATGCTGGAGACAGCTTGCCTGTCAAAACTAAAATTTATAGGCAGCCTGACCATGTCAGAGACTGCATTAAACAAGAGGTGCAGAAAATGTTGGACCTAGGGGTTATTGAGCCTTCAGAAAGCCCCTGGGCTAGCCCAGTTGTACTTTGTCCCAAAACCTCACACCAAAGATGGAAAGAGAGAGATGAGGTTTTGTGTTGATTACAGAGGGCTCAACCAAGTAACCAAGACAGATGCTCACCCTATACCCAGGGCAGATGAGCTCATTGACACACTGGCTTCTGCCAAGTATCTAAGCACTTTTGATCTAACTGCAGGGTATTGGCAGATTATGTTATCAGAAGATGCTAAACCCAAGACTGCATTTTCAACCATTGGAGGGCACTACCAATTCACAGTAATGCCCTTTGGCCTGAAAAATGCACCTGCCACTTTTCAAAGGTTGGTGAATACAGCCCTGCAAGGGTTAGAAGCTTTTAGTGCAGCATATCTAGATGATATAGCTGTCTTTAGCTCAACCTGGGATGATCACCTGGTCCACCTATGGAAAGTTTTGGAGGCCCTGCAAAAAGGCAGGCCTCACTACCAAGACCTCAAAGTGCCAGATAGGGCAGGGGAAAGTGGTTTATCTGGGCCACCTGGTAGGTGGAGAACAGATTGCACCACTACAGGGGAAGATCCAGACTATCATGGACTGGGCTCCCCCTACAACTTAAACGAAGGTCAGAGCCTTTTTAGGCCTCACAAGAATACTGCCTCCATAGCAGCCCCTCTTAATGATCTCACTAGCAAGAAGATGCCTAAGAAGGTTATGGACAGCTAGCTGTCAAAAAGCTTTTGAGGAGCTCAAACAGGCCATGTGCTCTGCACCTGTCCTAAAAAGTCCTTGTTACTCCAGGAAATTCATTGTACAAACTGATGCATCTGAATTAGGGGCTGAGGCAGTGCTATCACAGCTGAATACTGGGGGCCAGGATCAACCAGTTGCTTTTACCAGCAGAAAGTTGACCCCTAGTGTAGGAAGGGAGCCTCTTTCTAGCCTTGTTACCCCCACTTTTGGCCTGTTTGTGAGTATATGTCAGGGTGTTTTTACTGTCTCACTAGGGATCCTGCTAGCCAGGGCCCAGTGCTCATAATGAAAACCCTATGTTGCCAGTGTGTTTGATATGTGTCACTGGGATTCTGCTAGCTAGGACCCCAGTGCTCATATGTATGTGGCCTATATGTGTCCCCTGAGTGGTGCCTAACTGTATCACTGAGGCTCTGCTAACCAGAACCTCAGTGTTTATGCTCTCTCTGCTTTCTAAATGTGTCACTGCAGGCTAGTGACTAAATTTACCAATTCCCATTGGCACACTGGTACATCCATATAATTCCCTTGTATATGGTACTTAGGTACCCAGGGCTTTGGGGTTCCAGGAGATCCCTATGGGCTGCAGCATTTCTTTTGCCACCCATAGGGAGCTCAGACAATTCTTACACAGGCCTGCCACTGCAGCCTGCGTGAAATAACGTCCACGTTATTTCACAGCCATTTTACACTGCACATAAGTAACTTATAAGTTACCTATATGTCTAACCTTCACTTAGTGAAGGTTGGGTGCCAAGTTACTTAGTGTGTGGGCACCCTGGCACTAGCCAAGGTGCCCCCACATCGTTCAGGGCAAATTCCCCAGACTTTGTGAGTGTGGGGACACCATTACACAAGTGCACTATACATAGGTCACTACCTACAATGGTAACTCCGAACATGGCCATGTAACATGTCTAAGATCATGGAATTGTCCCCCCAATACCATTCTGGTATTGGGGGGACAATTCCATGATCCCCCGGGTCTCTAGCACAGAACCCGGGTACTGCCAAACTGCCTTTCCGGGGTTTCCACTGCAGCTGCTGCTGCTGCCAACCCCTCAGACAGGTTTCTGCCTTCCTGGGGTCCAGGCAGCCCTGGCCCAGGAAGGCAGAACAAAGGATTTCCTCTGAGAGAGGGTGTTACACCCTCTCCCTTTGGAAATAGGTGTGAAGAACTGGGGAGGAGTAGCCTCCCCCAGCCTCTGGAAATGCTTTGATGGGCACAGATGGTGCCCATCTCTGCATAAGCCAGTCTACACCAGATCAGGGATCCCCCAGCCCTGCTCTGGCGCGAAACTGGACAAAGGAAAGGGAAGTGACTACTCCCCTGACCAGTACCTCCCAGGGGAGGTGCCCAGAGCTCCTCCAGTGTGTCCCAGACCTCTGCCATCTTGGAAACAGAGGTGTTGGGGGCACACTGGACTGCTCTGAGTGGCCAGTGCCAGCAGGTGACGTCAGAGACTCCTTCTGATAGGCTCTTACCTCTCTTGGTAGCCAATCCTCCTTTCTTGGTAGCCAAACCTCCTTTTTTGGCTATTTAGGGTCTTTGCTTTGGGGAATTCTTCAGATAACAAATGCAAGAGCTCACCAGAGTTCCACTGCATCTCCCTCTTCACCTTCTACCAAAGGATCGACCGCTGACTGCTCCAGGACGCCTGCAAAACCGCAACAAAGATGAAAGACGACTACCAGCTACATTGTAGCGCCTAATCCTGCCGGCTTTCTCGAATGTTTCCAGGTGGTGCATGATCTGGGTGTAGCCTGCCTTCACTCTGCACCAGAAGCTCTGAAGAAATCTCCCTTGGGTCGAAGGAATCTTCCCCCTGCTAACGCAGGCACCAAAAGACTGCAACACTGGTCCTCTGGGTCCCCTCCCATCCTGACGAGCGTGGTCCCTGGAACACAGCAACTCTGTCCAAGTGACTCCCACAGCCCAGTGACTCTTCAGTCCAAGTTTGGTGGAGGTAAGTCCTTGTCTCCCCACACTAGACTGCAAAGCTGTGTACCGCGTGATTTGCAGCTGCTCCGGCTTCTGTGCACTCTTCCTGGATTTCCTTTGTGCACAGCCTAGCCTGGGTCCCCTGCACTCCGTCCTGCAGTGCACAACCTTCTGAGTTGTCCTCCGATGTCGTGGAACCCCCTTTTGTGACTTCGCGTGGACTCCGGTTCACTCTTCTTCTAAGTGCCTGTTGGGGTACTTCTGCGGGTGCTGCCTGCTTCTGTGAGGGCTCTCTGAGTTGCTGGGCGCCCCCTCTGTCTACTCCTCCAAGTGGCGACATCCTGGTCCTTCCTGGTCCTCAGCAGCACCCAAAAACCTCTACTGCGACCCTTGCAGCTAGCAAGGCTTGTTTGCGGTCTTTCTGCGTGGGAACACCTCTGCGACATGGGACATCTGCCTTCCAAAGTTCCTAGTCCTCTTCTTTCTTGCAGAACTCCAAGCTTCTTCCAACCGGTGGCAGCTTCCTTGCACCTTCAGCTGGGGTTTCCTGGGCTCCTGCCCCCCCTGGACACTGTTGCGACTATTGGACTTGGTCCCCTTGTCTTACAGGTACTCAGGTCCGGAAATCCGTTGTCAGTGCACTGCTGGTGTTTGTTCTCCCTGCAGAATCCACCTATCACGACTTCTGTGCTCTCTGGGGGTAGTAGGTGTACTTTACTCCTACTTTTCAGGGTCTTGGGGTGGGGTATTTTTCGAACCCTCACTGTTTTTTTTACAGTCCCAGCGACCCTCTACAAGCTCACATATGTCTGGGGTCCATTCGTGGTTCGCATTCCACTTTTGGAGTATATGGTTTGTGTTGCCCCTATACCTATGTGTTCCTATTGCAACCTATTGTAATTCTACTCTTACTTACCTAATTTTGGTTTGTGTATATATAACTTGTGTATAGTACTTACCTTCTTACTGAGGGTACTCACTGAGATAATTTTGTCATAAAAATAAAGTACCGTTATTTTTAGTACTTCTGTGTATTATGTTTTATTATGATATTGTGCATATGTTATAAGTGGTATAGTAGGATCTTTACATGTCTCCTAGTTCAGCCTAAGCTACTTTGCCATAGCTACCTTCTATCAGTCTAAGCTGCTCGAAACACCTCTTCTACACTAATAAGGGATAACTGGACCTGGCACAAGCTGTAAGTACCTCTGGTACCCACTACAAGCCAGGCCAGCCTCCTACATTAGTGGTACAGCGGTGGGATAAGTACTTGCAACTGCTTTACCACTTTGTAATTTTGTACTTTTCATAAGAGAATCATATACCAAACAGTTCAGTGTATGTACACTTAACCCAAAAAGTTTGCTTTTCTATCCTAAAACTTTTTTCAAAGTTCTGAAAAGTTTCTTAAAACTTCTAAAAGTTTTCTAAAAGTTAGAAAAAGTTTTTTCTCTGTTCTTTCAAAAGTTCTAAAACTTTTTCTTTCTTCTCCCTATCTCTAAACCTTTTTTACTATCATGTCTGTGGTAGATTCTACTCTCAAAACTGTCAATGCTACTTATGACATTTTGAATTACAAGAGCTTAAGGAGTCTCTACTTAGATAGAGGTTTAGTTATAGGAAAGAACCCTACAAAAGAGTTTCTGTTCAACGTGCTTATGGTGGATGACCAGAACCAGTCTGGCCCATCAAATGAGAGGTTAGTAGAAGCTTCCCAGTCTGATTCAGAGGATCCCCCTAAAGAAGCTGGGGAGTGTTCTGATAAGCGTCTGCCCCCTAGCAGGACACCTAGTAATGCTGGTAGTGATAGAGGTTCCCATCACAGTAGGGCATCCTTTATTCCTAGAGGCCAAGTTACCATGGTCCAGCCAGTTAGGGACAGGTCCCCCTCTGAAGTTTCCAATTTGTCATCTGTGTCAAAGCATTCCTAACCCACCCACCCTGAGGATAACTTGTTAGAAAGGGAACTCAAAATGTTGAGGGTTGAAGAGACCAGACTGAAGCTTAAATAGCAACAGCTGGCCGTAGATAGGGAATCCCTAGACATTGAGAAGGAAAGACAGGGGTTGGGGTTAGGACCCCATGGTGGCAGCAGCAGTATTCCTGATAGTAATCCTGTTAGAGAGCATGATTCCAGGAATCTGCACAAGATAGTTCCCCCTTACAAGGAGGGGGATGTCATCAACAAGTGGTTTGCTGCAGTTGAGAGGGCCTGTATGGTACAGTTAGTCCCTCAAAGGCAGTGGGCTGCTATTTTGTGGCTATCGTTCACTGGAAAGGGTAGGGATAGGCTCCTTACTGTTAGAGAAAGTGAAGC
This sequence comes from Pleurodeles waltl, assembly GCF_031143425.1. NCBI lineage: Eukaryota > Metazoa > Chordata > Amphibia > Caudata > Salamandridae > Pleurodeles > Pleurodeles waltl. The sequence goes on from NC_090442.1 coordinate 13,333,123, forward strand.
TAACAACTATACAGTATGGAAGGATGCACTCTTGGATGGATTTGGCTTAACCACTGACCAATACAGGATTAAGTTCAGAGACACCAGAAAAGACTCCTCACAAGACTGGATAGACTTTGTAGACTGTTCAGAGAAGGCCTTGGAGGGGCGGTTACATGGCAGTAAGGTTTCTGACTATGAAAGCCTGTATAATCTTATTCTGAGAGAGCATATTCTGAATAACTGTGTGTCTGACTTGTTGCACCAATACCTAGTGGACTCGGATCTGACCTCTCCACAAGAATTGGGAAAGACAAGTGGGTCAGAACAAGGGTGAACAGAAAAGTTCATACAGGAGGTGACAAGGATGGCAAGAAGAAAGCTGGTGAAAAATCTCAGGATAAGCATGGGGATAAGGGTAAAACCAAAGATCCTTATTCAAATCCTAAACACTCTTCAGGGGGTGGTTATAAATCAAATTCTTCCTCTTCTTCACAACATACGCACATTAAAATGCCCTGGTGCTTTGTGTGTAAAAATAAAGGCCATAGGCCAGGGGATAAGTCCTGTCCAGGTAAACCCCCTGAGCCTACCACCACTAATACATCAAACTCTAGTGCCCCTAGCAGTAGTGGTAATAGTGGTGGGACTGCTGGCAACAGTCAAAATAAGGGTGTAGTTGGGTTCACTTATGGGTCCACCATAGAAACTGGCGTAGTCAGTCCCAAGACAGTTTCTGTCACACCTAGTGGCATTGGCTTTGCCACACTTGCTGCTTGTCCCCTTACAATGGATAAGTACAGGCAGACAGTTTCAATAAATTGTGTTGAGGCTCAGGCCTACAGGGACACAGGTGCCAGTATCACTTTGGTGACTGGAAACCTAGTGTCTCCTGAACAACACATCATTGGACAACAGTACAAGATTATTGATGTCCATAACTCCACTAAGTTTCTTCCCTTAGCTATAGTTCAGCGTAGTTGGGGTGGAGGTACTGGCCCTAAGCAGGTGGTAGTGTCACCTAGCTTACCTGTAGACTGTCTCTTAGGTAATGACCTAGAGACCTCAGGTTGGGCTGAGGTAGAGTTGATACCCATGCAGCCATGCTGGGTATCCATGAGGAATTGTTTCCTATCATTTCAGCTGAAATGAAAAAGCAAAGGAGAGAAAAAGGCCTGAAAACTAAGGATCCTTCTCCAATAACAGGTAAAAAAGGGCATCACAGTATCCCCTACCCACCCTGCCATTCAGGATACCATTCCTGTGGTAGGAGAAACCTCTCCTGGGGTGGAACCTGTACCAAGGGAACCATCAGCTGGCACAGCTGAACTCCCTGAGGTAAAAGTACCTTTCTGTGGGATAACTAATATTGGTGAGGAAAAGTGCACCATTTTAGTTAACATGGAGCATCCCTCCAGCCCTCCCAGAGAAACTTTAGTGCAGAAACCCTGCACTGCCTCACAACACTTAGGACAGCAGCCCTGCCCTAGTGTGGAGCTCATAGGACAGCATCCCTGCCCTGCTCCAAATCAAGAGAAACAGCATCCCTGGTCTCTCTTACAGCCATATGGACAACATTTTTGCCCAGCTATGGCTTTACTGAGACAGCATCCCTGTCTGGCATTCTCATCATTAGATATAGGTGCAGTGGACAATTCCCACGGCTCTAAACGTAAACATACTAATAGGAACTCTGAAAATATGACTTCACATTGTTGGCTAACTAAAAAACTTCAAACAGGGTGGTTTACATCCCCACAGGGAAGTAGCCATATAGTGGATGATAAAGGGAGTAACCAATCTATTGCAGAGCTACTCTCTACTTATCACCACTTAGACAATAAAGACTCAACTGGCCAAGGTTAGCCTTATTGTCCTTCGTTTGGGGGGGTTGTGTAGGAAGGTAGCCTCTTTCTAGCCTTCTTACCCCCACTTTTGGCCTGTTTGTGAGTATATGTCAGGGTGTTTTTACTGTCTCACTAGGGATCCTGATAGCCAGGGCCCAGTGCTCATAGTGAAAACCCTATGTTGCCAGTGTGTTTGATATGTGTCACTGGGATCCTGCTAGCCAGGACCCCAGTGCTTATATGTTTGTGGCCTATATGTGTTCTCTGTGTGGTGCCTAACTGTATCACTGAGGATCTGCTAACCAGAACCTCAGTGTTTATGCTCTCTCTGCTTTCTAAATTTGTCACTGCAGGCTAGTGACTAAATTTACCAATTCTCATTGGCACACTGGTACACCCTTATAATTCCATCGTATATGGTACTTAGGTACCCAGGGTACTGGGGTTCCAGGAGATCCCTATGGGCTGCAGCATTTCTTTTGCCACCCATAGGGAGCTCAGACAATTCTTACACAGGACTGCCACTGCAGCCTGAGTGAAATAACGCCCACATATTTCACAGCCATTTTCACTGCACATAAGTAACTTATAAGTCACCTATATGTCTAACCCTCACTTGGTGAAGGTTAGGTGCCAAGTTACTTAGTGTGTGGGCACCCTGGCACTAGCCAGGGTGCTCCCACATTGTTCAGGGCAAATTCCCCAAACTTTGTGAGTGCGGGGACACCATTACACGTGTGCACTACATATAGGTCAATACCTATATGTAGCGTCACAATGGTAACTCCGAACATGGCCATGTAACATGTCTAGGATCATGGAATTGTCACCCCAATACCATTCTGGTATTGGGGGGACAATTCCATGATCCCCCGGGTCTCTAGCACAGAACCCGGGTACTGCCAAACTGCCTTTCCGGGGTCTCCACTGCAGCTGCTGCTGCTGCCAACCCCTCAGACATGATTCTGCCCCCCTGAGGCCTGGGCAGCCTGGTCCCAGGAAGGCAGAACAAAGGACTTCCCTTTGGAAATAGGTGTGAAGGGCTGGGGAGGAGTAGCCTCTCCCAGCCTCTGGAAATGCTTTGATGGGCACAGATGGTGCCCATCTCTGCATAAGCCAGTCTACACCGGTTCAGGGATTCCCCAGCCCTGCTCTGGCGTGAAAATGGACAAAGGAAAGGGGAGTGACCACTCCCCTCACCAGTACCTCCCAGGGGAGGTGCCCAGAGCTCCTCCAGTGTGTCCCAGACCTCTGCCATCTTGGAAACAGAGGTGTTGGGGGCACACTGGACTGCTCTGAGTGGCCAGTGCCAGCAGGTGATGTCAGAGACTCCTTCTGATAGGCTCTTACCTCTCTTGGTAGCCAATCCTCCTTTCTTGGTAGCCAAACCTCCTTTTCTGGCTATTTAGGGTCTCTGCTGTGGGGGAATCTTCAGACAACGAATGCAAGAGCTCACCAGAGTTCCTCTGCACTTCCCTCTTCGACTTCTGCCAAGTATCCTCTGCTGACTGCTCCAGGACGCCTGCTAAAAAGCAACAAAGTAGCAAGACGACTGCCAGCAACATTGTAGTGCCTAATCCTGACGGCTTTCTTGACTGTTTCCAGGTGGTGCATGCTCTGGGGGTAGCCTGCCTTCACCCTGCACCAGAAGCTCCGAAGAAATCTCCTGTGGGTCGACTGAATCTTCCCCCTGCTAACGCAGGCACCAAAAGACTGCAACACTGGTCCTCTGGGTCCCCTCTCATCCTGACGAGCGTGGTCCCTGGAACACAGCAACTCTGTCCAAGTGACTCCCACAGTCCAGTGACTCTTCAGTCCAAGTTTGATGGAGGTAAGTCCTTGCCTCCCCATGCTAGACTGCAAAGCTGTGTACTGCGTGATTTGCAGCTGCTCCGGCTTCTGTGCACTCTTCCAGGATTTCCTTTGTGCACAGCCTAGCCTGGTTCCCCAGCACTCCGCCCTGCAGTGCACAACCTCCTGAGTTGTCCTCCGACGTCGTGGGACCCCCTTTTGTGACTTCGTGTGGACTCCGGTTCACTCTTCTTCTAAGTGCCTGTTGGGGTACTTCTGCGGGTGCTGTTTGCTTCTGTGGGGGCTTTCTGAGTTGCTCCGTGCCCCCTCTGTCTCCTCCTTCAAGGGGCAACATCCTGGTCCTTTCTTGTCCCCAGCAGCACCCAAAAACCTCAACCGCGACTCTTGCAGCTAGCAAGGCTTGTTTGCAGTATTTCTGCGTGGAAACACTTCTGCATCCTCCAACATGCCGTGCAACATCTTCTGACCAAAGGAGAAGTTCCTGGCACCTTTTGTTGTTGCAGAATCTTCAGCTTCTTCCACCCAGAATCAGCCCTATTGCACCTTCATCCAGGGTTTAATGGGCTCCTGCTCCCCCTGGACACTTGCGTGACTCTTGGACTTGGTCCCCTTCCTTTGCAGGACCTCAGGTCCAGGAATCTGTCTTCAGTGTTTTGCTGGCAGTTGTGGTTCTTGCAGAATCCCCTATCTCATGTATATTCTGTTTCTGGGGTAGTAGGGTAACTTTACTCCTACTTTTCAGAGTCTTGGGGTGGGGTATTTTGGACACCCTTACTGTTTTCTTACAGTCCCAGCGACCCTCTACAACCTACCATAGGCCTGGGGTCCATTCGTCGTTCGCATTCCACTTTTGGAGTATATGGTTTGTGTTGCCCCTAGGCCTATTCCTACCTATTGCATTCTATTGTGATTCTATATTGTTTGCACTACTTTTCTTACTGTTACTTACCTGTTTTGGGTTTGTGTGTATATAATTTGTGTATAGTACTTATCTCCTAAGAGAGTATATCCTCTGAGATATTTTTGGCATATTGTCACTAAAATAAAGTACCTTTATTTTTAGTAACTCTGAGTATTGTGTTTTCTTATGATATTGTGCTATATGATATACGTGGTATAGTAGGAGCTTTGCATGTCTCCTAGTTCAACCTAAGCTGCTTTGCCATAGCTACCTTCTATCAGCCTAAGCTGCTAGAAACACCTCTATTAATAAGGGATAACTGGACCTGGCAAAAGCTGTAAGTACCACAAGGTACCCACTATAAGCCAGGCAATCCTCCTACACCGTCTATATCAGAGCTAAGATCAAACAACCATTGATCCCTTTCTGAGGGCCTTGGATGTTATGATTCAGGGTGTAATGTGTGTTCATGATCAAATCAGAATTACAACTTGTGCTTAAAGTTCATAAGTTCATACAGCTTATAATCAGTGGTTTAAGGTGCTCAATGTTTCGTTCATGTATCTGCTCACTCATCAGTGCTTCTGACTATCCCCTACTTCACCCTGTGGTGTAACGGTATCAGAATTTCCTCTGAGGATCTTACCTCCAGGAATTATCACAGCCACTCCAGAACGATGCTCTAAGAAAGGTAAGGAACAGATAAAGTCAAAAAGCTGAGTGTGCTTTTTTTTATTAATAAAAGTGCTTATTCATTCATTGGCAACCTTGTCTGTGGGAGTCGGTGACTAAATGGACGGGTGAGTGAGTGCACAGATGGATGCATGAATGCACACTTAAGTGATACATCTGACATATAAAGGAGTGCATATATTTGTGAATGAATGGTTGAGTAAATTGATGAAATATTGATTCATGGAATGATTAATGGGTACGTGCTTGGATGGATGAATTATTTGAGTTCATGGATCAATGACTCTGAATGGATGAGAGAGCATACTGCATACCGTAATTAACACCAGTGAATAGATTTTCTCTGTAAACAAACCTCATAGAGTAGTAAAAAGCAGTGCAGTGTGCCTAGATTCCTCATAGTGCAGTAAGAATACAGTGTGCACAGATTCATCACAGTGTAATAAGGTGCAGTGCACAGATTCATCACGGTGCAATAAGATGCAGTGCACAGATTCCTCACAGTGCAGTAAGATGCACTGTAGTTCACAGATTCCTCACAGCACAGGACGATGCAGTGCAGTGTGCCCATATTCCACACAGTACAGTAAGACGCAGTGTAGTAGCACAGATTTAACATTGTACAGGATGTACAGATTCCTCACAGTGCAGTAAGGTGCAGTGCAGCAACACATGTTCCCACAGTGCAGTAAGATGCAGTGCACAGATCCCTCAGTGCAGTAAGATGCAGTGCAGTGTACAGATCCCCTCTTTAACACAAATGATGACCACAAACACCCCCAGGGCCGGAAGGAAAGCCCCCAGAGGTCCCCGGATAGAAGAGCCCAGCTCAGCCCGGCTCCTGGCAGAGATTCCTCTCAGTGCAGTAAGATGCAGTACAGTGCACAGATTCCTCACAGTGCAGTAAGATGCAGTACAGTGCACAGATTCCTCAGTGCAGTAAGATGCAGTGCAGTGTGTACAGATTCCTCACAGTGCAGTAAGATACAGTGCACAGATTCCTCATAGTGCAGTAAGATGCAGTGCACAGATCCCTCGGTGCAGTAAGATGCAGTGCACAGATCCCTCGGTGCAGTAAGATGCAGTGCAGTGCACAGATCCCCTCTTTAACACAAATGGTGACCACAAACACCCCAGGCCCGGAAGGAAAGCCCCCCCAGAGGTCCCCGGATAGAAGAGCCCGGCTCCTGGCAGAGATTTCTCACAGTGCAGTAAGATGCAGTGCAGTGCACAGATCCCTCTTTAACACAAATGGTGACCACAAACACCCCAGGCCCGGAAGGGAAGCCCCCCAGAGGTCCCCGGATAGAAGAGCCCGGCTCCTGGCAGAGATTTCTCACAGTGCAGTAAGATGCAGTGCAGTGCACAGATCCCCTCTTTAACACAAATGGTGACCACAAACACCCCAGGCCCGGAAGGAAAGCCCCCCAGAGGTCCCCGGATAGAAGAGCCCGGCTCCTGGCAGAGATTTCTCACAGTGCAGTAAGATGCAGTGCAGTGCACAGATCCCCTCTTTAATACAAATGATGACCACAGACATCCCCAGGGCCAGAAGAGAAGCCCCTCAGAGGTCCCCGGATAGAAGAGCCCAGCTCAGCCCGGCTCCTGGCAGAGATTTCTCACAGTGCAGTAAGATGCAGTGCACAGAATTCTCACAGTGCAGTAAGATGCAGTGCAGTGTACATATCCCTCACAGTGCAGTAAGATCCAATACAGTGCACTGGCTCCGCATAGTGCAGTAAGATGCAGTGCACAGATTTCTCACAGTGCAGAAAATTGCAGTGCAGTATGCACAGATGCCTCAGTGCAGTAAGATACAGTGCAATGCACAGATTCCTCACAGTGCAGTAAGATGCAGTGCAATGCACAGATTCCTCACAGTGCAGTAAGGTGCAGTGCAGTGCACAGATCCCCTCTTTAACACAAATGATGACCACAAACACCCCCAGGCCCGGAAGGAAAGCCCCCCAGAGGCCCCCGGATAGAAGAGCCCAGCTCAGCCCGGCTCCTGGCAGAGATTTCCTCCAGGATTATTCAGTCTATTTCTACAAACACAGCAGAAGGTGCTGACAATCTCCTACCTGAGCAGAAACCTGTGCAGACATTTCCAGGCTCTCTCCTCCTCCTGGGGGGGGGGGGGGGGGGCAGGTGCAGATTTGGGGTCCAGGGGGGGTCTGTGAGGGTCTGAAGATGAAGATAACTGCACAGACAGACAGGGGGTCCTTCCTCCTCTGCAGCAGGCTGGACACAGATGGAGAGGCCGGAAGTGACGTCACATCCGCTGCTGGTGCTGTCTCTGCCGCCGCTGACCCGGAAGAGGAAACCCTTCTCCCTTTCATACAATGTGCTCAGTGGATTTCATCAGCAGGCGAGGAGCGCCCTCCGGTGGCCGCTGACGGAACCGCCGCCTCCAGGCTCCAGCAGTGAATACATTTGACATCTTGTGTTTCATAAAATATATGAAAATGTAGACATCTGCTGCAATTAAACTGGACGGCGTTTTTCTGATTTTCCTGTTTCTGTGGGTAATTCCTTATTAGGCTGTCTATCCACTAACAGCCTTTCAACGCTTTACCCAAATTAAGTTTTGCATTTGCACACATGCCAACATTTAGAAATGAAAAGTGGGAGATTTTTAAAAAATATTAAGGAGAATGTATTTTCTCTCATTGACTTCTATTGAAACCTAAATCAGGTTATTGTCATGTGTGGGACTTGTAAGTGTGCTGCTGCGGGATTGAATATGAGATTATAAATAAAAATATACGCGCCAGGAGCACGGATAAAAGAGCTATGCAAAGCATAGAAAGCATGAAAAAACTGTTGTGCACTGGCCTGCAGGAGCTGGTTTCTGACAGTGCACGCTCTGAGTCACACAAGGCGAGGCCCTGTCAACCTGCAGAGGAATCGGGTTTCTGCATGCAGGACTTGGGAGGCGGGAGACTAGCCTTGAAATCGGAAGTCTCCCGTCTGAATCGAGAGGGTTGGTATGTGTGCATTTATCTCCTGCTGTGTTGTCCACCTAAATCCCTACAAGGGGTCACTTATAAAAGATAGAAAGAATCAGATTGTAGTCACAATAAATTCATAAGACAGAACCATCAGGTTTGACCCAGAAAGGGATCTCTCACTCAGTGGATCATGAAAATGAGTGAAAGGTGTCGGTCTGAGGGACGGAGGGGATATTTCGCCACTCGAAAGTGTTGGACTCCTTCATACAGGCTCTTATTACGGTTACCACTTTTGGTCATGTTTTCAGATTTTGCAAAGTCCCGGACATGATTCTTCAATAAATCTTTGCATGAAATTGTTTGTATTCATTTTATTTATTTTTATGTAGGAGGCTGGACTGGCTTGTAGTGAGTACCAAGGGGTACTTGCACCTTGCACCAGGCCCAGTTATCCCTTATTAGTGTATAGGGTGTCTAGCAGCTTAGGCTGATAGATAATGGTAGCTTAGCAGAGCAGCTTAGGCTGAACTAGGAGACGTGTGAAGCTACTACAGTACCACTTAGTGTCATATGCACAATATCATAAGAAAACACAATACACAGTTATACTAAAAATAAATGTACTAAATAAAGGTACTAAAAAAAAGCAGGATCCCAGTGAGACAGTGAAAACACCCTGACATACACTCACAAACAGGCCAAAAGTGGGGGTAACAAGGCTAGAAAGAGGTTACTTTCTCACACTGTGGTTCTGGTTAGCAGAGCCTCAGTGGTACAGTTAGGCACCACACAGGGAACACATACAAGGCATTCATTATGAGCACTGGGATCCCAGTGACACATAGGCAAAAATAAACATACATACAAAATGGGGGTAACATGCCAAGCAAGATGGTACTTTCCTACACAACTCCCCCCCCCCAAACGAAGGACAATAAGGCTAACCTTGCCCAGATGAGTCTTCATGGTCTAAGTGGAAATATCTGGAGAGTCCATCTGCATTGGAGTGGGTACTTCCAGGTCTATGTTCCACTGTATAGTCCATTCCCTGTAGGGATATGGACCACCTCAACAATTTAGGGTTTTCACCTTTCATTTCTTTTAGCCAAAGTAGAGGTTTGTGGTCTGTCTAAACAATAAATTGAGTACCAAACAGGTATGGTCTCAACTTTTTCAGTGCCCAGACCACAGCAAAGGCCTCCCTCTCTATGGCAGACCAATGCTTTCTCTAGTAGTCAACCTCTGGCTGATAAAAGCAACAGCTTGATCCTGGCCCTCAGTATTCAGCTGTGATAGCATTGCCCCAACCCCTAATTCAGAAGCATCAGTTTGTACAATGAATTTCTTGGAGTAACAAGGGCTTTTTAGGACAGGTGCAGAGCACATGGCCTGTTTGAGCTCCTCAAAAGCTTTTTGACAGCTAGCTGTCCACAATACCTTCTTAGGCATTTCCTTGCTACTGAGATCATTAAGAGGGGCTGCTATGGAGCCATAATTCTTGATGAATCTCCTATAGTACCCTGTGAGGCCTAAAAAGGCTCTCACCTGGGTTTAAGTTGTAGGGGGAGCCCTGTAGTGGTGCAATCTGTTCTCCACATACCAGGTGGCCCAGATAAACCAATTTCCCCTGCCCTATCTGGCACTTTGAGGCCTTGATAGTAAGGCCTGCCTTTTGCAGGGCCCCAAATGTTCCATAGGTGGACCAGGTGATCATCCCAGGTTGAGCTAAAGACAGCAATATCATCTAGATATGCTGCACTAAAAGCTTCTAACCCTTGCAGGACTGTATTCACCAACCTTTGAAAAGTGGCAGGTGCATTTTTCAGACCAAAGGGCATTACTGTGAATTGGTAGTGCCCTCCAATGGTTGAAAATGCAGTCTTGGGTTTAGCATCTTCTGATAACTTAATCTGCCAATACCCTGCAGTTAGATCAAAAGTGCTTAGATACTTGGCAGAAGCCAGTGTATCTATGAGCTCATCTGCCCTGGGTATAGGGTGAGCATATGTCTTGGTTACTTGGTTGAGCCCTCTATAATCAACACAAAACCTCATCTCTGTTTTTCCATCTTTGGTGTGAGGTTTTGGGACAAGCACAACTGGGCTAGCCCAGGGGCTTTCTGAAGGCTCAATCACCCCTAAGTCCAACATTTTCTATAACTCTTGTTTAATGCAGTCCCTGACATGGTCAGGCTGCCTATAAATCTTACTTTTGACAGACAAGCTGTCTCCAGTATCAATTGTATTGTTTCCACCAGGACGTAGTACCTGGTACAAGTGAAAAGAGTTCAGAAAACTAACTTAAGAGATTAACACAGTTGTCTTTCTGTTCAGCAGAAAGACAATCTGCTAAGACCACTCCCTTCACTAAGCCATCAGCTTCAGTGGTGGAGAAGAGATCAGGGAGAGGGTCACTCTCTTCTTCCTGTCCCTCATCTGTTGCCATGAGCAGGGTGAGATCAGCCCTGTCATAGTAGGGTTTTAGGCGGTTGACATGAATCACCCTAAGGGGACTTCTGGCAGTGCCCAGGTCTACCAAATAGGTAACCTCACCCTTTTTTTCAACAATTAGATGGGGTCCACTCCATTTGTCCTGGAGTGCTCCTGGTGCCACAGTCTCCAATACCCACACCTTCAGTCCTGGGTGGTACTGAGTCAAGACAGCCTTCTGGTCATGTCATTGCTTTTGCAGCTCCTGGCTGGCCTGAAGGTTTTTACTGGCCTTTTTCATATACTCAGCCATTCTTGATCTTAGGCCAAGTACATAGTCCACTATGTCCTGTTTAGGAGCTTTTAAAGGTTGTTACCAACCCTCCTTTACAAGAGCCGGATTACCTTTTACAGGGGGCCCAAAGAGGAGTTCACAGGGGCTGAAGCCCACTCCTTTTTGGGGTACCTCCCTGTAAGCAAAAAAGAGGCAAGTTAACAGGACATCCCATCTCCTTCTGAGTTTTTCAGGGAGTCTTATTATCATACCTTTGAGAGTTTTATTAAACCTCTCAACCAGACCATTTGTTTGTGGATGGTAAGGAGTTGTGAACTTGTAAGTTACACCACACTCCTTCCACATTGCTTGAGGTATGCAGACATTAAGTTACTACCGCTGTCTGACACCACTTCCTTAGGGAAACCCACTTTGGAAAAGATTCGCAGGAGGGCCTTTGCCACTGCAGGAGCTGTAGTGGTCCTTCAGGGTATGGCTTCAGGGCACCTAGTGGCATGATCCACTACCACTAAAATAAATCTATTGCCTGAAGCTGTTGGTGGGTCAAGGGGGCCAACTATGTCAACCCCTACCCTTTCAAAGAGCACCCCAACCACTGGAAGTTGAATTAAGGGGGCCTTTGGAGTGCCACCAGTCTTGCCACTGGCTTGGCAGGTCACACAAGAGCGACAGAACTCTTTAGTGTCCTCTGACATATGAGGCCAGTGAATCAAGGGGACAAGTCTTTCCCAAGTTTTCATCTGGCTCAAATGCCCAGCCAAAGGAATGTCATGTGCTAGGTAAGAAGAAACTCTCTGTACTGCAAGGGAATGACCAATCTCCTGGCAGCTCCAGGTTTAGGGTCCCTTGACTCTGTGTACAAGAGGTTATCTTCCCAATACACCCTATGGCTATCACTGACATCCCCATTCTGCTGTTTGACAGCGTGCTGTCTGAAACCCTCTAGTGTGGGACAGGTCTGCTGTGCCACACTCAGCTCTTCCCTAGCAGGCCACCCTGCACCCAAGAGCTCAGCAGTGTCTGCTGCCAGTTCATCTGGTGTAGGTTCTGCACAGGGAGAGGATTCCTCTTCCTCAAAAGGGGAATCTTCTGGAGAGGGAGGGATAGTGGGCAAGGATTTACCCTTTCTACCCCTAGCTTTTGGGAGCACTTGGTCCATTGTTCCAGGATCAAAGTTTCCCTGTCCTTTTTGCTTTTTGGCCTGAGCCCTTGTCAAAGCAAAAATATGCCCAGGAATGCCCAGCATTGCTGCATGAGCTTCCAACTCCACTTCCGCCCAAGCTGATGTTTCCAAATCATTGCCTAGTAAGCAATCTACAGGTAATTCAGTGGCTACCACAACTTTCTTTGGACCAGTAACCCCCCCAGTTAAGATTCACAACAGCCATGGGGTGGCTAAGAGTGTTGTTATGAGCATCAGTCACTTGGTACTGCTGACCAAGTAGGTGTTGATCAGGGTGGATCAGTTTTTCTATCACCATAGTTACGCTGGCTCCTGTGTCCCTGTAGGCCTCAACCTCAACACCGTTGATTAGGGGTAGTTGCTTGTACTTACCCATATTAAGGGGACAAGCAACCAAGGTGGCAAAGTCAATGCCACCATCAGAGACTAAAACAACCTCTGCGGTCTCCCTAACAAGACCAACTCCAAGTACATTGCCAATAGTGAGACCAGCTACACCCTTGGATTGGCTATTAGTAGTAGACTTTCCACCACCACTTCTATTACTAGGGCCACTAGAGGTTGCAGTTGGGGATGTGGTGGTTGGAGGTTTGGTGTTTTTCTTTGGACAAGTGGAATCACTTGCCCAAATGGCCTTTTACTTTACATAAATAACATCAAGGCTTTTTCTGATTGTTTGAAGAGGATTTGGACCCACCATCCCCAGAAGATTTTTGTCGGCCCAATTAAGACTCAGAATGCTTACTTTTGTCCCCATCGCTGTCAGAAGACTTACCATCCTTCTTCTTGCCATCCTTGTCACCCCCTGAACCTTTCTGTTCACTCTTGTTCTGACCCATTTGTCTGCCTTCTTTCCCAATTCTTGGGGAGAGGTCAGAACTGAGTCTACCAAGTACTGGTGCAACACATCTGCCACACAATTGTTAAGAATATGCTCTCTCAGGATCAGATTATACAGGCTTTCATAGTCAGATACTTTACTGTCATGTAACCAACCCTCTAAGGCCTTCACTGAACAGTCAACAAAATCTGTCCAGTCTTGAGAGGACTCTTTTCTGGTGTCTCTGAACTTAATCCTGTATTGTTCAGTAGTTAAGCCAAATCCATCCAAGAGTACATCCTTCAAAACTCTGTAATTATTGACATCACTTTCCCTGACAGTAAGGAGCCTATCCTTACCCTTTCCAGTGAAAGATAGCCACAGGATAGCAGCCCACTGCCTTTGAGGGACCAACTGTACCATACAGGCCCTCTCAAGTGCAGCAAACCACTTGTTAATGTCATCCCCCTCCTTGTAAGGGGGGACTATCTTATGCAGATTCCTGGAATCTTGCTCTTTAACAGGATTGCTATCACAAATACTGCTGCTGCCACCATGGGGAACTAACCCCATTCTCTGGCTTTCCCTCTCTACGTCTAGGGATTCCCTGTCTAAGGCCAGCTGCTGCTGTTTAAGCTTCAGTCTGGTCTCTTCCAACCTCAGCTTTTTGAGTTCCCTTTCCATTAAGTTATCCTCAGGGTGAGCGGCTTGGGAATGTTTGGACACAGAGGACATTTGGGAATTGGCAGAGAGAGACCTGTCCCTAACTGGCTGAATCCTAGTAACCTGGCCTTTAGGAGTGAAAGATGCCCTACTAATGTGTGAACCTCTCCCACTAGCAGTGTCACTAGGAGGCCTGCTAGAGGGCAGGACTTTGTAAGAACCCTCCCCATTCTCCTCAGGGAACTCCTCTGAGTCTGACTGGGCACCTTCCCCTCCTTCCTCCTCTTCTTGAGATGGGCCAGACTGGTTCTGGTTACTTTCTAAGAGCAGGTTAAAGAGGAATTCTTTTGTAGGATTCTTACTAATGCTTAAACCTCTTTCTAAGCAGAGACCCCTCACACTTTTGTAGTTTAAACTCTCATAAGTTGCCTGAACAACCTTGGGAGTGAGCTCTACTGAAGACATGATAGAAAAGTTTTAAGACAGAGAGAGAAAAAGTTTTAGAACTTTAGAAAGCACAGAGAAAAAAAGTTTTAACACTTTTTGAAAACTTGTAAATGTTTTCAGAACTTTTCTGAACCTTACTAGAAAGTTTTAGAGCAGAAAAGTACACTGTTTTGGTTCAATGTACTTATATTGAAATATTTGGTATATGTTTTTCTTATGAAAAGCACCAAATTACAAAGTGGTAAAGCAGTTACAAGTACTTATCCCACCGCTGCACCACCAATGTAGGAGGCTTGCCTGGCTTATAGTGGGTACCTTGTGGTACTTACACCCTGTGCCAGATCCAGTTATCTCTTATTAGTAGATTAGTAGTGTTCTAGCAACTTAGGCTGATAGAAGGTAGCTATAGCAGAGCAGCTTAGGCTGAACTAGGAGACATGCAAAGCTCCTACTATACCACTTATATCATATAGCACAATACTCAGAGTTACTAAAAATAAAGGTACTTTATTTTAGTGACAATATGCCAAAAGTATCTAAGAGGATACCCTCACTTAGGAGGTAAGTAATATACACAAATTATATGTACACAAACCCAAAACAGGTAAGTAACAGATAGAAAAGTAGTGCAAAGTATGTAGAATCACAATAGTATTGTAGGAGGCTGGACTGGCTTGTAGTGAGTACCAAGGGGTACTTACATCTTGCACCAGGCCCAGGTATCCCTTATTAGTGTAGAGGGGTGTCTAGCTGCTTAGGCTGATAGAAAAGGTAGCTTAGCAGAGCAGCTTAGGCTGAACTAGGAGATGAGTGAAGCTCCTACAGTACCACTAGTGTCACTTGCACAATATCATAAGAAAACACAATACACAAATATACAAAAAATAAAGGTACTTTATTTTTATGACAATATGCCAATGTATCTCAGTGAGTACCCTCAGTATGAGGATAGTAAATATACACAAGATATATGTACACAATACCAAAAATATGCAGTATAGCAATAGAAAACAGTGCAAAAAATGTATAGTTACAATAGGATGCAATGGGGGCACATAGGGACAGGGGCAACACAAACCATATACTCTAGAAGTGGAATGCGAACCACGAATGGACCACAAACCTATGTGACCTTGTAGAGGGTTGCTGGGACTGTAAGAAAACAGTGAGGGTTAGAAAAATAGCCCACCCCAAGACCCTGAAAAGTGAGTGCAAAGTGCACTGAAGTTCCCCAAAGAGCACAGAAGTCGTGATAGGGGAATTCTGCAGGAAAGACCAACACCAGCAATGCAACAACGATGGATTTCCAGACGAGAGTACCTGTGGAACAAGCAGACCAAGTCCAAAAGTCACGATCAAGTCGAGAGTGGGCAGATGCCCAGGAAATGCCAGCTGTGGGTGCAAAGAAGCTGCCACCGGATGGTAGAAGCTGAGGATTCTGCAAGACCGACAAGGGCTAGAAACTTCCCCTTTGGAGGATGGATGTCCCACATCGTGAAGAGTCGTGCAGAAGTGTTTTCCCACAGAAAGACCGCAAACAAGCCTTGCTAGGTGCAAAGCTTGCGGGTAGGGTTTTTGGATGCTGCTGTGGCCCAGGAGGGACCAGGATGTCGCCAATTGTGTGAGGGGACAGAGGGGGCGTCCAGCAAGACAAGGAGCCCTCTCAGAAGCAAGCAGCACCCGGAGAAGTGCCGGAACAGGCACTACAAAGTGGAGTGAAACGGTGCTCACCCGAAGTTGCACAAGAGAGTCCCACACCGCCGGAGGACAACTCAGGAGGTCGTGCAATGCAGGTTAGAGTGCTGTGGACCCAGGCTTGGCTGTGCACAAAGGAAATCCTGGAAAAGTGCACAGGAGCCGGAGCAGCTGCAAAACACGCGGTTCCCAGCAATGCAGTCTGGCGTGGGAAGGCAAGGACTAACCTCCACCAAACTTGGACTGAAGAGTCACTGGACTGTGGGAGTCACTTGGACAGAGTTGCTGAGTTCAAGGGACCTCGCTCGTCGTGCTGAGAGGAGACCCAGAGGACCGGTGATGCAGTTCTTTGGTGCCTGCGGTTGCAGGGGGAAGATTCCGTCGACCCACGGGAGATTTCTTCGGAGCTTCTAGTGCAGAGAGGAGGCAGACTACCCCCACAGCATGCACCACCAGGAAAACAGTCGAGAAGGCGGCAGGATCAGCGTTACAAGGTCGCAGTAGTCGTCTTTGCTACTTTGTTGCAGTTTTGCAGGCTTCCAGCGCGGTCAGCAGTCGATTCCTTGGCAGAAGGTGAAGAGAGAGATGCAGAGGAACTCTGATGAGCTCTTGCATTCATTATCTAAGGAATTCCCCAAAGCAGAGACCCTAAATAGCCAGAAAAGAGGGTTTAGCTACCTAAGAGAGAGGATAGGCTAGCAACACCTGAAGGAGCCTATCATAAGGAGTCTCTGACGTCACCTGCTGGCCCTGGCCACTCAGAGCAGTCCAGTGTGCCAGCAGCACCTCTGTTTCCAAGATGGCAGAGGTCTGGAGCACACTGGAGGAGCTCTGGGCACCTCCCAGGGGAGGTGCAGGTCAGGGGAGTGGTCACTCCCATTTCCTTTGTCCAGTTTCGCGCCAGAGCAGGGCTGAGGGGTCCCTGAACCGGTGTAGACTGGCTTATGCAGAAATGGGCACCATCTGTGCCCATGAAAGCATTTCCAGAGGCTGGGGGAGGCTACTCCTCCCCTGCCTTAACACCTTTTTCCAAAGGGAGAGGGTGTAACACCCTCTCTCTGAGGAAGTCCTTTGTTCTGCCTTCCTGGGCCAAGCCTGGCTGGACCCCAGGAGGGCAGAAACCTGTCTGAGGGGTTGGCAGCAACAGCAGCTGCAGTGAAACCCCTGAAAAGGCAGTTTGGCAGTACCCGGGTCTGTGCTAGAGACCCGTGGGATCATGGGATTGTGCCAACAATGCCAGGATGGCATTGAGGGGGCAATTCCATGATCATAGACATGTTACATGGCCATATTCGGAGTTACCATTGTGAAGCTATACATAGGTAGTGACCTATGTATAGTGCACGCGTGTAATGGTGTCCCCGCACTCACAAAGTCCAGGGAATTTGCCCTGAACAATGTGGGAGCACCTTGGCTAGTGCCAGGGTGCCCACATACTAAGTAACTTAGCACCCAACCTTTAATAGGTAAAGGTTAGACATATAGATGACTTATAAGTTACTTAAGTGCAGTGAAAAATGGCTGTGAAATAATGTGGGCATTATTTCACTCAGGCTGCAGTGGCAGGCCTGTGTAAGAATTGTCAGAGCTCCCTATGGGTGGCAAATAAGAAATGTTGCAGCCCATAGGGATCTCCTGGAACCCCAATACCCTGGGTACCTCAGTACCATATACTAGGGAACTATAAGGGTGTTCCAGTGTGCCAATGTAAATTGGTGAAATTGGTCACTAGCCTGATATTGACAATTTGGAAAGAAATGAGAGAGCATAACCACTGAGGTTCTGAATAGCAGAGCCTCAGTGAGACAGTTAGTCATAACACAGGTAACACATACAGGGCACACTTATGAGCACTGGGGCCCTGGCTGGCAGGGTCCCAGTGACACATACAACTAAAACAACATATATACAGTGAAAAATGGGGGTAACATGCCAGGCAAGATGGTACTTTCCAACAAGTATGCAATAGGTAGAAATAGACCTAGGGGCAACACAAACTATATACTCCAAAAGTGGAATGCGAATCACAAATGGACCCCAGGCCTATGGTAGGTTGTAGAGGGTCGCTGGGAATGTTAGAAAACACTAAGGGTGTATCCCCTATGTCCCATAGGTCTCCCACAATGCCCATCCATCAGCGCCACTATGCAGGGAGAGGAACATGGCACAGACCCACAGGAGGAGGCTGCCACAGACACTGCAGGGGAGTGCAGGACAACACCACCCATGGAATTGGCACTGGAGTCCATGGACGATCCTATGTTGGGTATGAAGGCAGCTCTAGAAACACCAGGGCCAATGCCTATGGAAAGGCACACACAGCCATCATCAAGCACAGTGCGTAGCCGCCGCAGATTGCAGTCTGTGCACAGTGAGGATGTTCCAGATGTCGAGTTTGCAGGACTTGAGGCATCCTTATTGCAGGGTCAGCGCCTGCAAAATAGACAGATGAGGTTAATGAACCGGAACCTCACAAGACTGCAGACCACTGTCACACATGGACTGGCAAATGTGGACAATCAGTTCACAACAATGAACACACATCTGGGAAACCTGACGACCTCCATTGACAATTTGGTTAGGGAACTGGTGGCTGACAGGGCACAGGCACGGCGCAGGGAGCGCAACACTGCTGCCCGTTTAGACAGACTTGCTGCATCCATAGGGCGCCTGGCCACAAACACGACCTGCCTGTCAAAGCGCACTGTCAGCCTGCAGATAGAACTGGGGCATTTTGCAGGAGATGTGGCACATGGACTTGGCCACATCAGCCATGTGGTGGATCTGCTGGAGACCAGACAGGCTGCAAGGGGCATAGTGGATACCCCACAGGACAGTGAGAAGGGCTCTACAGTCAGTAGTGTGTCTGCCACTGATGCACGTGTGCTGCGGAGTAGCAGTGCACGGCAGGGCTCAGGGGACCACGCTGGAGTGAGCCATGGTGGCCGCAGTTGTAGGAGGCTGTGAGCCACTGACATGTACTGGTACAGAGGCACATGAACATAATGTGTCTGATTTGACTGTTTCATTACCATACTGTTGCATAGTTCACAATGATATCAACATTACAGTTCTGCAATAAAAAGATTTGGTTTGTTTGACTACACAACTGGGCTATGTGTGTCTGACATTAGTGAGTGTGGTCACGGTTGCCACGTACCTGACAAAGTAGTGGGTTGCAATGTGGTTCCGTCTCTGTCTGGGGTGGTAGCTCTTGCTCCTCATCCTCCATATCTGTGTCTTCAGGGGTGAGATATAGCCCACGTCTGGTGGCAATGTTGTGTAGGATGGCACAGGTGGCAACTATCTTGCATGCTGTTTCTGGGGCATACTGTAGTGCTCCTCCACTTTTGTGGAGGCATCAGAATCTTGACTTTAACAAGCCAAACATCCTCTTAACTACAGTTCTGGTCTGCCGATGTGCAATGTTGTATCGCCTCTCGTTCTGATTGGCAGGTGTTAGGTATGGGGTGAGTATCCATGGTCTCAGGGCATATGCACTGTCGCTTGTTTGACAAAAGAGGCAAATTTAGCAGGGCATCACAGGGTTACACAGTGACCTGTATGTAAGGCTTCAGAGTGTAGTCACCAATACCTAGTAAATATCCTTCTCCAAACTCCCTCTTTCTAGGCGTTGGTGTATCCCACTGTGCCTGAATATGTATGAGTCATGTGTACTCCCTGGATATTTAGCCACAATGTCAGTAATGACATTATGGGCATCACATACCACCTGGATTTTTAGTGAGTGGGTAGATTTCCTATTGCGGAACACATATTCCAGATTTGTATATGTGTCCCGTCCACACACCCTATTACATGGGGAAAGTTGGCAATTCTGTAGAAGTCCAACTTGGTGCTGTTCATTTCTGCCTCATTTCTGGGTAGGTATATATACCTGGACATGTGTGTGAGTATGGCATCTAGGAAACATCTGAAGAATCGTGAGAGTGCACTTTGGGATACCCCACCTGCTACTGCAATCACCCCCTGCTAGCTACCCGAGGCCAAGAGGTGCAGTGAGCATAGCACTTGCACAGAATATTTACACTTCTAGCAAAATAATCTCTTACAAGAAATTATATATACATAATTGCATTGAAGATCGTTTTCCGACAAATCACAATTCATAAATATAACTTGTTGCTGATCATCTGTGAAAATTACAACACCTTTCGATGTCTTCCTCGTGTCTGTCGTTCAAGCTGAGGTTTCAGCAGTTCTATAATCTCTAAAATAACAGCACTGCTCAGTCTGTATTTGTCATAAATCTCCTCCTCAGTTTGTTGAAATAGTGTCTGCCTGGTTCGGTATATCCTCTCCTGCCTCTTCCTCCTCTGCTGGGCAGCCTGGACTCTCCTCCTCCATGCAATCACGTATAATGCAGCCATTTTGAGTAGCCCAGATGCCTTCTGGGTCTCCTTTTATACTTAAGTTCTGGTTACCACCTGCTCTTAATCAGTGGTAATCTGGGTGTGCAAAACGGGCTTTTTGCGACTAGTCGCAATTTGCGACTGGCTTTTGCATAGGGTTTGTGACTCGCAATTTGCGACTTCCTGATTGAGGGTCGCAAAATCAGGTCGCAAATTTTGCGAGTCAGTAATGGGTCGCATCGCTATTTGGTGATCATAAATGGGATTTTTACATCCCATTTCGGATTTTGCGGGGTCGCAAATAGCGATGCGAGACGTTTGCGACTCGCAAACCTTTGCTACATCTGACCCCAAGTTCATAATTTTTGGGCGGTTTCAAACAGAGAAGCTGATGAACGGGTGGACAGAGTGAGCTGGAAGAATGGATTAAAGAGATCAGTAGCGATCTCCGTTATCATTGTAGGGAGTGTCCGGTGACAGAATTTGCGACTTCCTGATTGAGGGTCGCAAAATCAGGTCGCAAATTTTGCGAGTCGGTAATGGGTTGCATCGCTATTTGGTGATCATAAATGGGATTTTTACATCCCATTTCGGATTTTGCGGGGTCGCAAATAGCGATGCGAGCCGTTTGCGACTCGCAAACCTTTGCTACATCTGACCCCAAATTTGTAATCTTTGGGTGGTTTTCCAACAGAGAAGCTGATGAACGGGTGGACAGAGTGAGCTGGAAGAATGGATTAAAGAGATCAGTAGCGATCTCCGTTTTCATTGTAGGGAGTGTCCGGTGACAGGAGCTCAGACTCCGTGCCGGATTCACGCCCCCTCCTTCCGGAAGGGCAGAGCCTGCTGCAGGAAGATGTCATTGGGTCCCTCCCCCTGGCAGTGAGGCTGGGATACTGCGGACGCGTGCTGCTGCAAATAGCAATCTGCATACCCAGAAGGCACCGCGGGGAACACATCCTGCTCACAAGCACCGGGAGGGACATTTGTTTAGTACCAAAGGCAGTAACTATGATTATATATCATAAGGCAATTGTAACATTAATGTAAATGCGGCTGGTCGAAAGGTGGCCTAGTATTAGTGAGTTAGGATTTTTAGCGCTATTAGTTGCCCGCGTTTGAGAAGGTGTGATCCCTTCTGTAGTGCCGTCTCGCTGACTGCAGGGCTGCAGCAGCGGGGAGAGGCTGATGGCTCTTAGCCAGCGGTGGAATTGTCTGCTGTCTGTCAATAGAAAACATTCAGGTGACTGTATCACCGAGGTTCAGTGGAGCAGAGATCATCTTCTCCAACCTTGAAAGGCAGAACTTGTTGAAAAGGATGAGTCAGTCTAGTTTAGTGTGGAGCAGTTCTATGTCAGGACCGGAGGCTCCGATTCTCAATTCTTTACTACTCAAAACAGCAGCCAATGAAGAAACAATGAACATTAAGAGGCTTTGAACCCCGCTCCCCATAACCACCAATAGCAGACCAATATAGTCTATAAATATGGGAAGTGCCTTTCCCATTTGTGCCTAATGTGGTCATGGTTATATAAATAGTGATTTTTATTAATGTATTTCTCTTGTGCTCTGCTTTCCTAGGCGTGCTAGTGTGCGTGTTGCGCTCGTATTTCATTACTGTTGCTGACGCCGCTTTTTGTGGTGCCTCGCGCGCGCGCTGCAGTTTTCCTTGGGCGTTTTTTCTTTCCAGCCTTTCGGAAGGAACGTGCCTCACATGTGCGCTGCCATTTCGGTCCGGTGGCCCCTTGGGCTTTAATTATTGATTCCATGTCCTTCGCCGCATTGGGGCGGTAACGATGACTTCACCGCATTGCGGCTCTTTAATTCAAAACACACCATTAAGCTGGTAGTGACCAGAAGGTCAGGCACAGCTTGCCTGACTTCTGGGTCACAAGGTTGTCCTTCTGCACCAGGAGACACGCGTTTATAGCCCCATTGGGCTATTCACGCATGCATACATCCCATAAGGAAGGGAAGTAACGTGTTTCAACTTCCCTCTCTTGTTGGACCACGGACGCCGGCCCCGGGCTGATCCAACAGGGGTAGTGATTTCCAATTATATTACCATTACTCTGCCTTGCTCTTCTTTAATAAAGGCTGCTTTTGCCTTTTCTGGCAGGCACTTGTCTCCTGGTGCACCACAAGTTGGATAGTTTTATTTATATTTTGATCCTTGGATTTTCTGACGCCCCTGACCTGTGCTTGCTGGGGTTGGAATAATTGAAAACTTGCTTTGTTAAGCAAGTGTGATAACTTCAACCTTTGAAGTTTTGACAGTGGTATTACCATGTCTGATGAAGAGTTTTATGGTCAGGGCCTGGAGATGTATGGCCCTTATGAAGACAAAGATTACTATTTTGACCCCTGTTTTGAACAGGTTATTGACTCTTCCATACAGAAATCTTTGGATAAAGCAATTTCATCGGCCTTTGTGCCCTTATCCCAAAACATTGATGACCTGGCTGGCTCTTCTCCGCCCCTTCCTTCTGGTGATACTTCATCTCAGTCTGTCCCTTCTACTGAGCAACTTTGGCCTCACAAGAGCAAATTGGCCAATATCCCTTTTCCCTCTGCCTCTGAACACATTTATGCTTCAGATCCTTCCACGCCTATTACTTTGCCTACAACTGTTTCTGATTCTGATTCTGTTTCTTCTCATGATTCCACTCCACCTAAGAAACGCACCAAGGAGCGTAAACATTCCTCTTCTTTTTCTCCCTCTACTTTTTCTTTCAAGCCATCTGATATTATTCATCCTAAATCATCAGATTGGGCTCCTGCCCCTGCTGTAGCAGATTATATGCATGTGCATATTCGTAAAGGATTTGAGAAGGAGGTCAGATTAAGATTGGAGTGTCTGTGTCCAGATTTGCCACATAAAACTGCGCTCACTCCTGAGATTGACAACACTATGGTGACATTCCTTAAAAAATTCAACAAGGACCCAAAGAAAGGAATAGACACAGGGTCCTCAAGGCTTGTCAAGATAAATTGCTAGATGTGTCCAGTCCCCTCGCAAAAATCCTCGAATTGTCTCTTCAGGCTCAGGAAACTAGGGCAGCCGTCCATCCGGAGGTGCTGTCTTGGTGGACTCAACGTGCCATATGTTTTCTTGGGAATGCAAATTGTGCTTTAGCATCAGAACGTAGAAAGTCCGTCTTGCTGCGTATTGACCCCCAGTTGGCAGATTTGTCTTCGGCTGAAGCAGGCCCTCTAGCTGAGGGACAACTTTTTGGCGACAAGTTTGTGAAAGACATTGTAAAATTCGTTAACACTTTCACGTGTTTGGATAAATCACAATCTTCCCTTAGAAGAATGTTTAACCCACGCTTTGGATGGGCTGGTTGATTTTGAGGTGGGCTCAACCGGCCGCGGCTTTCAGCAAGGTGCTGCCAGAGGTACTTATCCAAGACGCAGGGGTTACACCCAGGACCCTTCCCAAGCAGGTTTCTACCCCTCCGGATATAGAGGATCACACAACCCCAACAATCAAGGTGCACATAGAGGTTACAGAGCCATTGAAAACACCGCCATAGGTAATAAATCTTCCTCTTCATTCTATTCCCTTAGGAGGCAGACTAAAATTTTTCAGTCAAAAATGGGCTTCCATTTCCTCAGACGCATGGGTCCTAGATACTGTTCAGGGGTATTCCATAGAGCTGGTATTGTCCCGCAACAGCACACCTTACCTCATCCTATCCTTTTCCCAACTAGACAAATCCTTTATAGATGGCGAAATTCAGGAATTGTTAACAAAGAAGGCCATTTCTATCACTTCCCATCACCCAAGGGGTTTCTGCAGCAACGTTTTCTTGGTGCAGAAGAAGGGAGTTGGTCAGAGACTGGTGCTCCCTTTTGTGATATACCGTCACTTCAAGATGGAGGGCATCTATCTGTTTTTAGAGATCTTCTCCAGAAGGGAGATTGGATGGTTCATCTAGATCTGAAGGACGCTTACTTATTAGTCCCCATAGCGCCTTCCCACCGACACTTCCTCCAATTTCAGTGGAGAGACAGTTGGTACGAATACCTGACGCTCCCTTTCAGGCTGTCTTCAGCTCCTTGGGTGTTCACCAAACTCTTGAAACCAGTAGTAGAAAATCTTTGTGAGAGAGGCATTTGATTGATAATCTATTTAGACGACATAATTATCATGGCTTAAGATCAGTCTCTATTGTTGACCCATCTGCTATGGGTGAGTTCTCTCCTTAAGGATCTGGGGTTTGTGATCAATCACAAGAAATCCTCATGATTCCATCCCAATGCTTGGAGTTTCTGGGATTCCATGTAGATTCAGTGCAAGCTCTATTGCTTCTTCCTCCTCAGAAAATGAAATCGTTTAAGAGAGAGTTGAGGATGTCGTTATCGAAACAGATGGTTTCTTTGAGGTCCCTAGCACGGATTGTGGGCCTTTTGGCCTCTTCGATTAAGGAGTTTTTTCCGGGTCCTCTCCATTACAGAGCCTTGCAGAGATTGAAGATCCATTTCCTTCAACAGGGTTTCTCTTACGAACACCTGGTTCCACTCTCTCTGGAAGCCCGGGAAGAGCTCCAGTGGTGACTCTCTCACATGGAGGAGTGGAATGGCAGGGCCATTTTTGGGGAAATATCCGAGGTGGTGATAAAATCGGATGCCAGTCGCTGGGGAGTGAGATGCAGTCCTTTTTCGACAGGGGGGAGATGGTCCTCAGAGGAATTGCATCTCCACATCAATTGTCTCAAATTCTTAGCGGGTTCTTTTGCCATCAGATCTCATTCCCCCCTCTGGAGCAATTGTTGTATTCTTCTGAAAGTGGACAATGTGTCCGCAGTTTGGTGTATATCAACTGTCTGGGGGGAACGAGGTCTCGCCTCCTGGCAAATATTGCCAGGGAGTTCCGGCATCTTTGTCTGGATCGGAAGATCATGGTGATAGCGGAATTCCTTCCAGGCAAAGACAACTTAATGGCAGATTGGTATTCTCATTTCCTGAGGGATTCCAGCGATTGGAAACTTCTACCTTCTGTCTTTCAGAAGGTCAAGGAATTGTTGGGACCTTGCCAAGTGGATCTATTTGCGTCTTACCTCAAATTTCAGATCCCCAAATTTTTCAGTTGGAGGCCAGACCCTCTGGCCATGGCGACGGATGCGTTTCTGCAGGATTGGTAATCTCAGATGAATTATGCGTTTCCTCCGTGTGCCATGATTCCTCGAGTAGCAACGTGCTTGTGACGGCAAGCAGCGTCTGCAGTTCTCTTCCTTTTTGGAAGAGTCACCCTTGGTTTCCATACCTTCTGGAACTCTGGATTGCCCTTCCTCTTCGGCTCCTGGTGTTTCAGCAGCTCCTTCTGGATCCAGTGGGTGACCTGCATCCTCTTCTTCTATCAGGTCCACTGTGTCTTATGGCCTGGAAGATATCGGGAGACATTCACAAGTGCAGGGCCTTTCGGCTTCAGCTTCCTCGTTTATACGACAAGCTTGGGCTCCTTCCACCCACAAATGATACTCCCTGGCATTGAAGAAGTGGGTGGGTTGGTGCATTCGAGGATATGTGGATCCCGTGGGATCCAAAGTCAAGGACATTATAAATTTCCTGTCTGAGTGTGCTGATTCTGGTCTAGGTTACAGGTCGGTAACTAATTATAGATCGGCTATTTCAGCTGGGCATTCTTGGATTAATAATAAACCGGCTGGGCAACATCCTTTGGTTTGTAAATTGCTGAAAGGTATCAGAGTGGCTAATCCACCTAGACCACGCTATTCACAGCTTTGGGATGTGAATGTTGTTTTATCTTTTTTGTCTAATTGGCCGGAGAATCATTCGTTATCTATGAAACAATTGTCCGCAAGGTTAACCATGTTACTTTGTTTAATTTCTTGTTGCAGGGTGTCAGATGTGAAAGTACTAGATTTAGGAGGGAGATTATTTTCTCCTTCGGGGTTTCCTTTATCATTTCTAGACATACTAAATGCATGTCTTCTTCTGTGGATTACCCAGCTTTTCCTCATAATGCAAATCTGTGTGTAGTCAAATGTCTGAAGGGATATGAAGAACGCACTGCAAGTTACAGAGTGGATCCAATGGGTCCTCTTCTTATTTCCACCCAGAAACCCTTCAAACCAGTTTCAGCGGCTACTCTGGCACGCTGGGTTCATTGGGTGATGTCAGAGGCAGGTATTGATATGTCTTTATATGGGGCCCATTCTACCAGGGGGGCCATGGCATCAAAAGCTTTTCTTTTGTGTTCCAGATTGGAGGATGTTCTTAGAGCGGGCGATTGGTCTAGTGATTCTATGTTTAAAATGTTTTATTATAAACCAATAGTACATTTGTCTAATTTGGTGGTGGATCAGCTTTGAACCAGCATAATCGGAGCCTCCGGTCCTGACATAGAATACAACATTTTATAGTGTAGCATTAAGAATTTTAGATTCTATTAAGGACACAGAGGCGAGGATTATCCCACCCAGTATAAAATTTGAATTGAATTACATTATTCAGTGATTTGTATTATAGTCTTTTGTTTCCCACTCTGGAAATTTTGATCGTATTATTCTCAAGTCTTATAATGGATTTTTCTTTCAGACACGGATGCTAAACAAGGATGAAGTTTTGACGAGCTGGTTTTTGGTCGTTCTTGGCAAACTGGATATTTGGTGGATTGTTCTTCATCCCAGAGACGTTTGTTGGACTTGATCACTTTTTGGTTTTTCAGATTTTTCAAAGAAAGAGGACGTCAGTTGGTGCCTCCCATGTTTATAGACTATGTTGGTCTGCTATTGGTGGTTAAGGGAGGCGAGGTTCAAAGCCTCTTTAATGTTTATTGTTTTGTCATTGGCTGCTGTTTTGAGTAGTAAAGAATTGAGAAGCATAATCCTCGCCTACGTGTCCTTAATAGAATCCAAAATTCTTAATGCTACACTAGAAAAGTTTGTATTATTAACCGTGAAATGAATGATCAACCAGGAGGCCCCTCCCAGCAACCAATCAGAATGCGTTTAACAACAAGGAGGCTGCTGCTGGGAACACACCCTTAACCCCTTCACTGCCAGACTTTCCACCCCTACAGTCCCCCCCCACCCTTCCCATTGCTGAGCCCTTTTTTGGCTATTCAGGGAAATTCGCCTTTAGGCCCTCATACCATTTTCTCCACATAAGCTACCCATGCCAAATTTGCGTCCTTTTTTCCATCATCCCAGGGATTCTAGAGGTACCCAGAGTTTGTGGGTTCCCCTGGAGGAGACCAAGAAATCAGCCAAAATACAGCAAACAAACAGTTCTGTTTTTTTGAAAAATGGGAAAAAGGGCTGCAGAAGAAGGCTTCTGTTTTTTTCCCTGAAAATGGCACCAACAAACGGTTTGCAGTGTTAAAATCACCATCTTCCCAGCTTTCAGGAACCGGCAGATTTGAATCAGAAAACCAAATTTTTCAACACAATTTTGGCATTTTACTGGGACATACCCCGTTTTTACTATTTTTTATGCTTTCAGCCTCCTTCCAGTTAGTGACAGAAATGGGTGTGAAACCAATGGTGGATCCCAGAAAGCTAAACATTTCAGAAAAGGTGACAACATTCTAAATTCAGCAAGGGGTAATTTGTGTAGATCCTACAAGGTTTTCCTACAGAAAATAACAGCTGAAATAAAAAAATATTGAAATTGAGCTGAAAAAAATAGTAATTTCTCTCCATGTTTTACTCTTTAACTTTTTCCAGCAATGGTAGATTTTTTAAAGCAATATACCGTTACATCTTCTGGACTCTGCTTATTGCGGGGATATAAAGGGCTTGTAGGTTCATCTAGGTACCCATAGCCAATAAATAAGCTGCACCTTGCAATGGGTTTTCATTCTATACCGAGTATACAACAAATCATTTGCTGAAATATAAAGAGTGAAAAATAGGTGTCAAGGAAACCTTTGAATTTCCAAAATGGGCACAAGAAAAGATGTTGAGAAGCAGTGGTTATTTGCACATCTCTGAATTCCGGGGTGCCCATACTAGCATGTGAATTACAGGGAATTTCTCAAATAGACTTCTTTCTTACACACTGCCTTACATTTGGAAGGAAAAAATATAGAGAAAGACAAGGGGCAATAACACTTGTTCTGCTATTCTGTGTTCCCCCGAATCTCCCAATAAAAATGGTACCTCAGTTGTATGGGTAGGCCTCGTGCTCGCGACAGGAAGCACCCTAAAACGCAACATGGACACATCACATTTTTACATTGAAATCTGGCGTGTTTTTTTAAAGTGCCTAGCTGTGGATTTTGGCCTCTAGCGCAGCCAGCACCTAGAGAAACCTACCAAACCTGTGCAGTTTTAAAATCTAGACACCTGGCGGAATCCAGGACGGGGCTCTCAGCAGGTTCTGTTATCCAGAATCCTTTGCAAACCTCAAAAATTGGCACAAAAACACTTTTTCCTCACATTTCGGTGATGGAAACTTCTGAAATCTGAGGGGAGCCACAAGCTTCCTTCTACTCAGCATTCCCCACGTCTCATGATAAAAATGGTACACCTTTTGTGTGGGTAGGCGTAGTGCATGCGACAGGAACAGAACATGGACACATCACATTTTTCTAATGAAAACTGACCTGTTTTTTAGCAAAGTGCCAAGCTCTGGATTTTGGCCTCTAGCTCAGCCGGCACCTAGGGAAACCTAGCAAACCTGTGCATTTTTTTAAACTAGACCAAGGAGAATCCAGAATGGGGGTGACTTGTGGGGCTCTCAGGGTCTGGAATCCAGAATCCTTTGCAAACCCTTTGTAGCTCTTCACCCAGTTAGCCGAGCCAGCTCATCCTAGTGTGTAGGCGACTCCTTTGCAGCAGGCACCTCTGCCCCAGCCTGTGTTCCCTCTGCTGCCCTCAGTGAGGAGGCTATTGACCTCATGAGGTAGATCTCTGTGGGTCAGTCCACCATTGTGAACGCCATCCAGGGACTGGCAACCCAGATCCAACAGAGTAATGCATTCCTGGAGGGCATTACATTGCAATGGCTTGCCTAAAGAGATCTTTTCAGGCTCTGACCTTCACACTGATGGCAGCCCGTCACCCCTTCACCTTCCTCATCCCAGTCCAAACCCCCACTTCACTGACCCAGCCAAAGCACACAAACAGACTTGCATGCATCCACCTTAACAGACAAAGGAAGCGCATACAAACATAAGCACCACAGGACACACCACCGGCACACACATAAACAACAGCCACCTGCAGACACAGCAACAGTCACGACTTGCCCTGACACTCCTGCCACCCCCAGCATCAAAGACACAACACCTGGCACACTTGCAGACAGCCCACCAACATTCACTGATCCAGCCACTATACATATCCTACCCACAGACACCACCCCAGCAGACCCTCAAACATTCACCCTAGTCACCACACCCACAGACACCACAACCACTGACACGCCTACATGCTGCACATTGACCATACCTGCAGTCACCACCCAACAGCCAGCCCCCCACCCATCACGGCATCCCCAGCACCTCCCCCCACCCTCAGCCCAAGACACATAAACGCCCTCACTCACCCACCCAACAGACCCCCACGACACAAAAGCACACCTCCCACACACACCCAATACATCCAGTACTACACATCACACAACCACTCCTTCACCCTCCACACCCAAACTCCCTTCTGATGACCGTCCCCGTGTGTCAAAAAAGTTTCCCCTTCTAACCTTGACCTCTTTGCTACCTGTCCTCACCCCGTGACACCCCCAAGAGAACCGTTTCACTCCCCAAGGCCATCCTTTCCACCTCCAAGGCCTCCTCTTCCCCCCGCTAGCATCCATGCCCCTCCCCCGCCAATAAGAGTTCCACCACACCCCAGAAGGTCCCCCCCAAACTAAAGCCAAACCCCACCCCTCCCAAGCTGACACCCCACCCCCTAATGCTCCCTGAGGTGCTTGCCTGCCCCATTATTGACCCTCCCTGTGGCGGTTATATGGCAGTCAGGAGTCAAGTTGGGGCACCATTTTGTGCCTTTGATGCAAAATTGTATTTTATTGACTGGCCAATGGCCTTGGACTTAGCTTTGCACCAGCAAGACATATTAAAGCCAACCACTTGCTTTTTTTTTGGTTACACCTTTGCCCTGCATTTCCTTTTTAAGGTTTGAGTGGCTTCTGACTGACATTGGTTGTGTGGCAGTATTTTGATGTGTGTGATGCTGGCTGCTTTATGTTTTTTGTTAGCAGTAGGTGAGGTTGTGTGCTGTGCTGCTGTCCACCAGGGGTAGGGTGTGTGTTGTGTGATAGGTATGTGTATGTAGCTGAAACATTGGTATCTTGGTATTGTGTTGTGTTTGTAGTGATATGTGTTTGTTGTAGTGATGTGCGATGTGGTCCTGTATGATGTATGCTTTGTCCACTGATGTGGCTATTGTGTACATGTGGTGTGTGCTGTGGATTATTTTTAAGTGCAGACATGGAGTGTGTGGAGTTGTGCAAGTGTGTCTTGATTTTGTGTGCATGTGTCTATTTAGGTGTTTTTTCTTCAGAGCTGGCTGGGGTCTTGTATGGTGTTTGAAGTAGTGTGCACTTTGTAGCCTTATCCTTCACCCATATGTGTGTAGGAGGCTGGCCTGGCTTGTAGTGAGTGCCAATGGTACTTACACCTTATGTCAGGTCCAGGTACCCTTATTAGTAGAGTGTAGTAGTGTTCTAGCAGCTTAGGCTGAGAGAGCTAGCTATAGCAGAGCAGCCAAGGCTGAACTAGGAGACATGCAAAGATCATGCAATACCACGTATATCATATAGATACGATATCATAAGAAAGACAATACTCATAGTTACTAAAAATAAAGGTACTTTATTTTAGTGACTATGTGTCAAAAATATCTCAGAGGATATATTCCCTTAGGAGGTAAGTAACTTACACAAAATATACACAACTAACCAAATCAGATAAGTAAAACAGTCAGAAATTGCCTAGAGGCAACAGAAACCATATACTAAGAAAGTGGAATGCGAACCACAAATGCACCCCTAGGCAAGTGTAGTGTGTAGGGGGTCGCTGGGCGTGTGAGAAAATACTAAGGGTGTAAAGAAGACCCCACCCCAGGACCCTGGAAAGTAGGAGAAAAGTACTATTTCCCCCAAAACACACTAAAGTTGTGATAAAGGATTTTGCAAGGACCACAACAGACTGCAAGGCACTGAAGACGGATTCCTGCACCTGAAGACCTGCAAAGGAAGGGGATCAAGTCCAAGAGTCACTAAAGTGTCCAGGGGGGGCATGAGCCCACTAAACCCAGGATGAAGGTGCAAAATGGCTACCTCCGGTTGGAAGAAGATGCTGTTTTTGCACCAACGAAAGGAGGTAGCAGGTTCTTCTTCGTGCAGAAGATGTCCCATGGCGTGCTGGAGGATGCAGAGTTGTTTCCTTGGCAAAATACTGCAAACAAGCCTTGCTACCTGCAAGAGTCACGGTTAGAGAAAAAGGGTGCTGCCCGGACCCAGGAAGGACCAGGATGTCGCCACTTGGGAGAGGAGACAGAACGGGCCCTCAGCAACGTAGAGAGCCCACTGAAAGGAAGGAAGTACCCGCAGAAGTCCTTGAACACGGGTTCAAGAAGACTGAACACAGCGGTTGTCTCAACACTGCAAAGAGAGGTCCCACGAGTGCTGGGGACCTAGGCTCGGCTGTGCATTCAGGATTACTTGGAAATGTACACAGAAGCCCTTGTAGCTGCAGATCACACGGTGCACAGGATTACTGTCTGGGGAGGGGAGGCAAGGACTTACCTCCTCCTAATTCGGACAGGTGGACCTCTGGACAGTCTGGGTCACTTGGGTCCACCAACTGTGTTCCTGGAGCCACGCTCGTCAGGATGAGAGGGGATCCAGAGTACTGGTGAAGCTGAAGTTTGGTGCCTGCCGAAGCAGGGGGAAGATTCTGTCGATCCACGGGAGATTTCTTTGTGGCTTCCTGTGCAGGGTGAAGGCAGGCAGCCCCCAGAGCATGCCCCACCAGGAAACAGTCGAGAAAGCCGGCAGGATTAGGCACTACAATGTCGCTGGTAGTCTTCTGGCTACTTTGTTGCAGTTTTGCAGAAGTCCTGGAGCAGTCAGCGGACGATCCTTGGCAGACGTCGAAGAGAGAAGTGCAGAGGAGTCCTGCTGGATTCTTGCAAGTCGTAATCTAATGAGAAGCCCACAGGAGAGACCCTAAATAGCCCTCAGAGGAGGATTGGCCACCTAGTCAGGTATGCACCTACCAGGAGGGGTCTCTGTCACTTGCTGGCACTGGCCACTCAGAGGCCTCCAGAGTGCCCCCACACCTCTGAAAACAAGATGACAGAGGTCTGAGACACACTGGAAAAGCTCTGGGCACCACCCCTGGGGTGGTGATGGACAGGGGAGTGGTCACTCCCCTTTCTTTTGTCCAGTTTCGAAACAAAGCAGGGACTGGGGGTTCCCTAAAACCGGTGTAGACTGGCTTATGCAAGGAGGGCATATGTGTCCTTCAAAGCATTTCCAGAGGCTGGGAGAGGCTGCCCCTCCCCAGCCTTTAACACCTATTTCCAAAGGGAGAGGGTGTAACACCCTGCTCTCAGAGGACTATGCTGCCCAGACCCCAGGAGGGCAGAACCCTGTCTGTTGGGTTGCAGCAACTGTAGCTGCAGAGAAAACCTCAGAGAGCTGGTTTGGCAGTACTGGGGGTCCATAGTGGATGCATGGAATTGGCTCCCCAATACCAGATTTGGAATGGGGAGGCAATTCCATGATCATAGACATGTTACATGACCATATTTGGAGTTAACATTGTGAAGCTACATATAGGTATTGACCTATATGTAGTGCACATGTGTAATGGTGTCCCCACACTCACAAAGTCTGGGGAAATGGCCCTGAACTATGTGGGGGCACCTTGGCTAGTGCAAGGGTGCCCTCACACTTAGTAACGTTGCACCTAACCTTCAGCAAGTGAAGGTTAGACATATAGGTGACTTATAAGTTACTTAAGTGCAGTGAAAAGGGCTGTGAAATAACGTGTGCTTTATTTCACGCAGGCTGCAATGGCAGGCCTGTGTAAGGGTTTGTCTGAGCTCCCTATGGGTGGCAAAAGAAATGCTGCAGCCCATATGGATCTCCTGGAACCCCAATGCCCTGGGTACCTAGGTACCATATACTAGGGACTTCTAAGGGGGTTCCAGTATGCCAATTGAAATTGGTAAATGTAGTCACTGGCCGATAGTGACAAATTTAAAGGCAGAGAGAGCATGAGCCCTGAGGTTCTGATTTGCAGAGCCTCAGTGACACAGTTAGGCACTACACAGGCATACACATTTAGGCAACAAACTATGAGCACTGGGGTCCCAGTGAGACAGGCAAAAACATACTGACATACATGTAAAATTGGGGGTAACATGCCAAGAAAGATGGTACTTTCCTACAATGTGTGACTGTGCATTACATGTGTTGTAGCAAATGATTGTCCATGAAATCTGAATGGGCCATGTTATTGTGGGTATTCTTTTGTGGGCTTTGTCCAACATGAAATGTGTCCCAGTACTGCCTCCTTCCAGGTATGGTTTTGCAGCTCCCATATCTGCAGTGCTGGTGTTGTTGTGATTTGTCGCTTTGTGTGTTTTGACTATTTGTGTCTGTGTGTATTGTGCATAACATGATAGGTACGATGTGCTATGTGTGTGTGTGATGTGTGTGTCTATTGCTGGGTTGTGTGATGGTGTTGTGTAGATTCCATTACACATTGATGTACATGTGTGTTGTATGTGTGTCCAGTCCATGGTCAGTGTTGGGTGTGAGTGTGCAACAAGTGTTTGTATTTGTGCAGTTGTTGTTACGAGTTTGTATGTTGTATGGGAATCTGTGACCCTGGACCTGTGCTGTGTTGTGTGTGTGTGCTGGCTGACGTGGACGTGATGCGTCTAGGTTCTTGAGGCAGTATGTGAATGTGTGTGCCACTATGCTGTTACATGTGTGCTGCCGTTCGCACCAGCCTTCCTATGGTTTGTTATGTAACTGTACAATTTTATATATTTAACATATTTAACAGGTGAATGTGTATAATTACAGTTGTTGTCGTCAATGATGATTATGTTGTCTTTCGGTGAGCAGGAGCAGCAGTATGATGTCTAGATCTGGTTCCATGGAGGCTCCAGATGTGTATAGCCTCCTGGAGGTGAGTGTTTAGTTTTATACTGTTCGTTTCTATGTATGTTAGTGTGTGTTGCGGTGTGTCGATTTGTATGTGTGCATGTGTGGGTGGCTGTGGGTAGGTGTGTGTATGTGTGGGTGTGTGGATGTCGGGGGTCGGGAGGGGGAGGGCGGGGGAAGCCTCTGTGGAGGAGGAGGGGGGCAGGGGATACCCCTAACAGTGCCAGGGAAGGAATTCCCTGGCACTGATAGTGCCTACCGCCATGGTTTTCGTGGCAGTGAGATTGCCACGAAAACCATGGTGTTAGGTGGGGTCATAATCCCAAGGGTTGGATTGTGATGGCTGTCTGGCTGGAGACCGAAGTCTCCAGCCCAGCGGGTGTTACCACCCTGACGGACAGAGTGGTACATAGGCGGTTTGGCTTGAGCCAAACTGCCAATGTCATATTTTGGGGAGAGGTACCGCCAGCCTGTTGGCAGTATCTTTCTCCAAAATACCGCCCGTCCGCCAGGGTTGTAATGATCCCTTATGTTGAAATCCAAGATGACGAATAAGTGGGTTTATTATTACACGAAGAAACTCCAGCCACTGCCCTAGAGAGTTTCAGGCAACTCCTTCACGCTCTACGTTCTACCACTCTGATCAAATAGAATAATCAGTGTCACTGCAGAAGTCCAGAACTCTGTTAAACAGCAATGACAAAAGGTAACTTAAAGAGCAAGTACACTAATTAATAAAGCACACAGTACCACAGTTCGAATTCCAGGACTCGCTTTAAAAAGAAAAAAGGAGATGGATTAACTCCAAAAATGCCCCGCAAAGTGTGAATACTTCTGTGGATCAGGACTTGGGTGACAGCGTACTGGACAGTGTAGAGAAGTGACAAGAGTGTGCCAGATTCTTCGAGAACTTCTGGAGGAGAATCAAACTGAACATATACAGGTTGAAACTACCGATGGACATGTAAACCCTCCAGACAGGGCATAGATTGTAAAAATATAAATTGAGAAGATTATACCACAGATTTTTTGAATAAACACATTTTTATTGTTTCATTTAAAGGTAAAACAAGTCATATTTAAAGTCTGACAAAAAGCCATAGTCCTCAACTGATACCATCATTAGTGCATGTGTTTCCACTAGACTTGTAAAAACATGGGCCCATATTTATACTTTTTTTTGCGCCGTATGTGCGTCGTTTTTTGACGCAAAATCGGCGCAAACTTACAAAACACAATTGTATTTTGTACGTTCGCCCCGATTTTGCGTCAAAAAACGACACAAATGCGGCGCTAAAAAAGTATAAATATGGGTCTCTAAATGAGAGAACTTGGCAGCAGAAACATTTTACTAATTGTGGTTCTAAAAATGTTATTTATTGTATTCAATGCCCATGTTCTTTGTATTACATTGTTAAAACAACTCAGGAGCTCAGAAAACATACTATTCAACATCAATCACAAATACAGTGTAATGTTGTGAATGCTCCTTTGGTTGAACATTACAATCTTATGAAACATGCCCCCAACGATATGCACTGGTTTGTACTTGATGTTATAAAACCTTCAAAAAGACGTGTAAATGTGGACCGCCTGTTGACCATTAAATAGAACCATTGGATTTGGCTTGCAGATACAGTGAAGGAGGGTCTGAAACCATGCCAGGTGGAATGGCAAATACTGGCAACGCTGTAGATGGACTATCTTGAACGGAACAGATAATGTGATGTATTCCACATAGAGGGTTTTAGATCTTAGCCTCCTTTCATGGTTCTGTGCCTGAAATTGCAGATGCTGAATCGATATCTAGCAGTTCTATTACAGAGAGTGTGGTCCCTGTCAGGCTTTTCTATAGTGTCCTTTTCTTTCTTATGGATGGTATGAGGGCGGTGAGTCCCTTTATCTGTACTTTCATTTCTGACATTAAGTTGTATTGGTTGTTGTGGTTGCTGGCTAATAATGCCCTAAGAATAATTGATTGGGTCAAACTTTTCTTTCTGTTCTTTGGATAAGTTATGCACTGGGGCTACCTGCAGCAGGGTTGTGAAAGTGGATTTAGTGTTGGAGAGCATTTAGATGAGCCATTAGTACATTTAAAGATGGCAGCCACAGGCATTGCAGTGGTCATGTGACATGTTACTATTTGAATGCTCTGCAACAGGGAGACCAACAGCGTGTGTATCTTACTAATATGGACTGAGCAGATGACCTAGATGGATATTTTATTTATTAAGTTACTGAGGTCCACAACAGTAAACCTACAACTGTCCCTAAACTCTGGGTATTATTTAGGCATTTTTACCATGCCTAAGATGGCTACCCTAGTCATTGGAATGGTCACATGACTTGTCACTTCTTTATTTAAACATGCCGGGAAGGCCAGCAATGTTTGATTCTGACTCAGATGGGTTGAGTGGATGCGGATGGAGACAGATGCTAGCGGTCCCATTTTTAGAAGGTATGAATACACTACAATGGAGTCAGTGTTTTTCTAGAGTGTATGTTGTATGGCAGTTAAGCAATTTCAATATTTTAATATCTGTGGATTTGTTTACTTGGGCTTGTACGTTGAAGCCCCTTTGTGTGTTGCTACGGAGTTTTATTTTGCGACCTGTTGTAAGTAGCGGAATGTAGCTATTCTGGTTGGGAGCCTGACACAGTGTATTATATGGTACACATTTTCTATGTTTTTAAGGTACTTTTTGAACTTTCTTTGTCATGTAGGTGGTGGCTTATACTAATATCCACACCTGTGCTTGTGGTGTTTTCTTGGGTTCAACAGGCGGTACGCATGGTGTGATTTGGCAGATTGCACGTACTGTTGTATAATTAATTTTCCGTTACGTGCAGGTATTATTTTACAGCACTGAGTCCTGATGATGGTCTGATGGACCTCTGACTGCCAGCACAGACCAAACATCGACACTACCTTCTCACTTGACACGCTGAATTGAAAGACCAGGATATTGCTTGAACTGGGACTGAAAACCAGGCAATTATTGTGCAGGACTGTGTCAAGAGGAGGGTTATAACCCCTTCCTGGATCTTCTGTTGGGGTTCAATCTTGTGATCTAGGGGGGTTATATACAGTGTTTTTATTTATGAGATCGACATTTGTTATATTGGTAGTATAATTTTTGAACTTCCTGAATCCTATTGATTTATATATTGGATTTGAACAGTACGGAGTTGTCTTATTCATTAATTGAAGACTGGATCATATGTACATAAACTGTATCTAAACAAATCCTCTATGAGCTTTTTTAAGTGAGGCCACCTTTGAATGGGAACAGATAGGAAAATCAAGTTTGGAATTAAATGAACTGTAAAATCCTCTTTAATGGCAAAGTTGGATTCTAAGTCACAATTCTCAAAACGCCACTTTTAGAAAGTTGGATCGACACAAGAAGGGTTTAGCTCTTTTCAGGAGCAGCAAGGCTGAGCCAAACACGTCAAAACAACAAGAGAAATGCCAATACTGACCAAACTATTTTTAATAATACTCATATATCCAAGAACACCTGACTTGGATTTAGTGAGGTGATCCTGCACATATGAGTATTATAAAAAAATAGTTTGATCAGCATTGGCATTTCTTTTTTTTAGAAAGTTGGCATTTTCTTGCCCTAAACATTTGGGTTCTAATTATGACTGCGGCGGTCTTTTGCCAAGAACGCAGCGGCTGGCGGTCTTCCAACCCCCGTATTATGACTGCCACTGGATACCCGCATATCGGCGGCATTCATCACAGTGGTTGGCGGTTCTTAGGCGATTCCACTGCCGGTACCGCTACATCGGAAAAAGACCACCCACAGAATTACCTCCAGTAATTCTGTGTGGCGGTCTTCTGTTGGCATGGCAGTGCCAGTGGTGGGAGCGCCGGGTCCCCTTCCCTCATGGAGGAGCACCTCATTGGATGAGGTAAGTGTCGTCCACAAGGGGAGGGGTGTGTGAATGGGTGTGAGTGTGTGTATGCGTGTCAAGAATGTGGTAGGGGAATGAAGGGGGAGTGTCTGTGACTCCATGTGTGCCTGTGTGTAAATGTGGCAATGGTGATGCGTGTGTGTATGCATGTGGATGGGGGTTGGGGTCTGTGTATAGGTGAATGTGTAAGGGGCAAGGGAGGGTGTGAGTAAGTGCATGCAGGTATGTATATGTATGGATGTGTATATGGTGTGTGTATGTGTGTGTGCGGTGAGGTACAATTGGGGTGGGAGAGGTGGTTGTTTGAAGATGAGTGAGGGATGGGGGTTGTGTATATATATATATATATATATATATATATGTATTTGAAGGGAGGGGGTGGGGGATGGTGAGTGCATGCATGCGTGTGTGATGTGTATGTATTCATGTCTATGGGGGTAAATGTTGTGAGTGCGTGTGTGAGTGGGGTGTGTCTGTGGGTGATTATGTGGGTGTTCACAGGTGTTTAGGGGAGTATCCGGTGACAGGAACGCAAGTTCCTGTCACCGGGTACCTTTCCGCCAGCATTTTGTGGCGATGAGACCACCAGGAAAATGCTGGTGGTGTCCTGAGTCGGAATAACCTCAGAGGTTATCCGACTCCCGCTGGGCTGCAAATGGAAAGCTCCATCCCGGCGGGCCACAGTAAAGGGGCAGTACAGGTGGAGACGCAGCAGTTTGGCAGTGGTGAGACCGCCACAGTGGCCCTGGCGGTCCATGGACCTCCAGGGTCATAATGAGGGCACTGGTGTCTGCTGCCAGTTGCCTGGGTCATGACTGTGATTAGCCCTATAGTTGAGGTTTGTCTATTTCTCCCAGACAGTGACACAAAGGAGTCTGGGTGTCTGCAGGGTGGGCCATCCTGACTGTGGGCATTACTGTTTCATGCCCCACTTGCGCTTCAACAGGCTTGTCTCCAACACACACAAAGTAACCTGACACTGCTCTTTTGTGACCTTGGACCTCTTAAAGCCTGGCAGGGAAAGGGAAGAGCTTTCCAGAACCAGATGTGGCAGTAGCATATGAATTCCTCCCACTTTAAAAGATGGTACCAGGTATAAATATTGGCTCCGCAGAAGCTTTCTTCAGCACACTCCTGGAACAATGGAAGACTTCAGAAAATTTTCCTTCTACTCCAGAGGACAACCCTGCTGCTTGAGGACTGCCTTGTTCCCCAGAGGACTGCTCTGCTGTTACCTGAGGACTGCCCCGCTGCTACAAGAGGACTGCCTTGCTCCCCCAAGGAATTCTTTGCTGCTTGAGCTGATTTGCTGCCTTGACCCTTGAAGAAGAGGACCATCTCCTCGAACCCAGGAAAAACAGAACTACAGGGATACAACAAGTTCCATAAGCCTCCCTTCATCTGCACAGCTGTTTTGCTGCTTCTGGACCTGCAACCTGGCCTGCCTGGATCCTGCTGCTTCTGCTGGAGTAATTGCTGATCTCCAAGAGGTACATTCCCAGGTCCTGGACTCTTGGTTAGCATGAGAGTGTACTCCTACTGAAGAAACCTGCAAAATCTGAAGTTTTGGGCTCTTTGTGTCCAGGAATTGGACAGTTTATGCCAAGACTCTGCCTCTCACCCTGACCGCCAGTGTGAAGGTAAAACGAGACATTCCCTTTGCACTACAGAGACCTCCCATGATGACCGTCAGAGCAATACCTGAACTTCGCAGTACAGCAATGACAGTCCGTGACTACCGCCATTGCGAACTCCTATGATGACTGGATCTTCACTATACAGCAGCAACCATCTGCAATTCTCGTCCTGCTTTTTGCGCTCAAAATATATGCTCTTTGCGGCCTCTCCAATGCCAATGGAACTCTTTGAGCTGGCATTGTAAGCTAACTTTTTTCAGAGCGACTAACCTGGTCCCTGTATCCGACATGCGCTCCATTGCAGTCACCCTAATGTTTGTGGTTCACTCTAAAAAGGACTGTGGTTGTTGCCTGCTCTGCATAGCCCAAGACTGTTATCAATCAAAAATCCTCAGACGGGGGTTAAGGTCTGGCCACGAGTGAAGATGGCCCCTTGAATTGGAGTTCTGCGCACCAGAGGGCCTGAGAAGGAGGCAGCAGACCCCCCACATCCAACGGGGGCTCACTCTGGAACTCTAGAGGCTCCTTCTCCCACTGGGGTTGCAGACGGATGATCGGACTGCAGCCCTTTACCCAGTGACATGCACTGGCTATTGACAGCAGCGCCGGGCCCAGGAGCCTGTGCAGAGTGGTGGCCCATAGCTAAGACTGTTGGCGACATCCTGCTCCGTCTCAGGGAGATACTACCTACAAAACAGCCCAATCCTGTGACGGACCGCAAAGGAACAGCACTGGAGAACCAACACAGAACTAAGAGGCCTCCGGCACGTGTCCTCAGGCTCTTCTCCTTATCTTGGAAGATCTGCCCAGAGCAACGGAAAACCAGGGCCTTTGCCCAACAGACACCCAAAGAAGGTATCAGTGGCACAGTCTCCCCTTCCAGACCTACGCCTTTTCTTGGATGGACTCTTGGCCCAGAACATGGATATTGCTCCACCGAAAATGTCCGAGGTACCAGAAGATCACCACCTGACATCACTACCTACCCATACCCCCACAGAGCAAGTGTTGGCACAAGGATGGAGAGACGCACCATATGTACAGGAGGTAGTAATCCGGTGCTCCAAGCAGGGGCACACCTCACACCTCACCAAGAGCCAAGACAGGGACAAATCACGGTCCTCGCTGAAGTCCAACTCCTCCGATGCAAGTTGACATTGCTATGAATTACTGTATCCTGATCATGTCCATGTCTGGGCCAGAGGCCACATTAACTGGGACCGTCCTCCACCGAACAGCTAAGTTTGTATGCTTTGGTCAATGTATGATGGGTACAGACTTGAACTGCTTCGCCAGTGGGGGAGAGTAATCCCAGGTTGAGAGTTGAGTCACTTTGTCACTGGCCTCTTTTGTCCCCGCGTCACCAATCCTTCCCCCACCCCCACACCAGGCAGACATGCTTGTTGATGTTTTGCATTATATTGTAGCGCTCTACCACGTTATACGACATGTCTGTTCTAACTGTTGATACTGTCATACTTGTTTTTCAAGGAGTAGATGCCAAGCCTGTACACTGTAGCCCATCCCTATGGCCCCTACTCCCCCACCCTATCCTGAGGAGCCCCCACAGAACACTGGGACAGCCACTAGTGGGACCTAAGCTACCCTAGGTGACATGGCACCCACCTTGCTCCTATCCCCATTCTTTTTTTCTATTGCTTGCGCTTCCTACTTGGTCGACCTTGGAAGAAACCTGAACCAGCAAATTACATCAATCATGTCAAGGAGGGCATCTATCTGCTAGGAACAGGACTGCAAGCGATATCTAGGCCATCTGAGCCACCATGACCTGCGATCTTTCTGGGCCCCGGAAGCCTTTTTTCCACCTTTTCTAAGGGCCCCCCCATCCGTGTTCCAAAACAGTGTTCCTTTACACGAACGCTGACTCCACAAGTTTAGGCCCACGATCTACAGACCTAGGCCCTTGAGGCCTTGCCATGACTTAAGGCCAGATATCCAGACACCATTACCCACCCTCCGCCTATCCTCCTCGACCGTCACCCTCATTGACTTTATTTTATTTTGTCTTCTTATATTCTCTCTCCCAGGGGGCACCCCGTGGTCCACCGCATTGAATCTGAAAGAACCCCCCTCAGATGCTAGACGCCTCCCCCCCTTCATTTCTGTCTCCTCATCTCCCTACCTGGTGTCCCTACCCCATGAATTAGGGTTCCCCAGCCCCCTCCCTCTTCCCCTTGAGCCGAAATTGCACAGGCCCCACACAAACCTCCTCAACACGACAATGACTGGTCCATCGTCCTCTGCCCTCGCCCTTTGCACATCCTCTTGTGGAATGCTAATGGGCTGGCGCACTATGTGAAATGCAAAAATGTACTCTCCTATTTACAATCGAAGAGAGCAGATGTGGCCCTACTACAGGAGATCCAACTCGACGGGCCTGATCCCGGCAAACTGTGTCAGGACTGAGTGGCAGAAAGTGATCCACAGTAGCTCGCTGGAGCAGCCGGATAGGGCAAAGGTGGGACCCTCCGAAAGTGTGGAGTAACGATTCTGCTCTGTAAAACACTACCCGCCACTGTTGTTAAAACATGGTCTGACCAAGACGGCAGGTATGTATTCCTGAAGTTGAGAATTGTGGAAAGATTGCTCTGCGGGGGATCTGTATATGTGCCCACGGGCTATAAATGTACCTCCTTACTAGGACTTAACTGCTTCCTAACGGAGACTGGGGCCTCGCGGTCCCTGATCAGGGGCAACTGGAACCTCACTTGGGACATGGTACTGGATGAGACCTTTAGACGTGGGCAATAACTCAGATAGAGCCATACTGGGTGACATGGCCTCAGACCATGGGCTGGTGGGCCACTGGAGGCTTGCCCATCCGACGGAATGGGAGTACACCTTCCTTTCACTACAGCATGGCACTCAATCACCGCTCGAACACTTTCTAGTTTCTGAAGGAATGGTGCCACACATTTAGGACA
Organism: Pleurodeles waltl; assembly: GCF_031143425.1. Taxonomy (NCBI): domain Eukaryota; kingdom Metazoa; phylum Chordata; class Amphibia; order Caudata; family Salamandridae; genus Pleurodeles; species Pleurodeles waltl. The sequence continues at coordinate 13,375,832 of NC_090442.1, forward strand.
CTCGGATCCTGGAAGCCTCACTCTGCGATCATGCCCTGGTCCTGATGCCCATGGACATGAGCCGGGCTTGTCCGGGCCACAAACCGTGGCTCCTGACCATGCAATGATACTGCACCCCCCAGGGTAAATCCCACCTGAGAGCACACCTTTCCACACACCTGTCGGACAATACGGGCTCGGCGGCATCCCACAAGGTGTTTTGGGCAGCAGCAAAATCAAGCATCTGTGGGCAAATGATGCAGGATTCAGCGATATCAAACAAACAGAAAATAGCCAGTCAAAAAGAACTGGAGGATGACATTGCTTCTCTCGCCCGAATATACATGGCTTGCCCCTCAACTATGATGCAACGCCGTCTGGAACAAGCCTGTATGGCCCTTAATGAATTGTACACATCCAAGGCAGAATATGCACTACAGCGGCTGAAGGGTGGCCACTACGAGCAGTGGGAGAAGGCTGGACAGCTCTTGGCAGCTCAACTGCATCAACTGGAGGCGGCGCAGGCTATCCCCGCAATCCACCCCTTACCCAGCCGCAGGACATTATTAATGAGTCTGCAAGATTCTATCGGACGTTACACACACACCCCGCAGACCGCGGTTGGTACCAATAGGGTGGAGAACTTTCTGGAAGGGATACAACTCCCAAGTCTGTTGGATTAGGGACAGGCCCTTTTGGGCAGCGAAGTCAGCAAAACTGAGATCACACAGGCAATCTTTAAACTCCTGTATCACAAAGCTCATGAAAAGGACGGCTTCCCCGCAGAGTTTTATAAATTGGCCTGGAATGCCGAATTTCAGGAGGCTAAACAATTTGGCTCCCTGGGCTCGATCTCCAACAGAGCAGTGATAGTGGTCACCCCTAAACCACCCTCCTGTGTGGCAATTACAGGCCATATCCCTCCTAAACGGGGATGTCACATTTTCACACCTTGGGTCTAAGGGTGCCCCATTGTATCAAGTACATCATGTGTATGTAGCTAAATTGGATGTATTTCAGCCTTGTGTTCCTAGAGACTCAGCCTGGGTAGGCCAAAACTTTTTGCCATTCTGGGCCTGATAAGTGTCTCCCACCTCCGTTTAATCGTTGGCAGGGGCTTCTTGACTGTGTGCAGTTGTGCTAGATATAGCCACTATACCAGGTGTCTAGCTTTACCTAATGTTAACAGACTCTGTAGTACTGGATGTGTTTCCGGTTCCTTGTTGCTATTCGGCCATACTTCCCCACATGTGCGTACCAGAGGTTGGTAAGTTAGAAATTGGCCTGGGGTAAATCATATTGTTCTAGCAAATCATCTAGGGGTATAAGCATCCCTTGTTGAAAGCAGTCCCCCACTGTCATTAATCCTGCCCCTGTCCAGGGTGCACGTTGTTTACACGTGAAAAGAGCAAGTGGCACTGTACTCTCCGGTTGAGACACCATCAGCTAGCCGTGCATCTGCCCACACGTGGGTTTACTGTCCACTCACCACCTCGTGCCGTCTCTCAATAAGAGGGTTTCAGTCCTTCCCATAAGCTGCCACGCAGCCGACATGCGTGACCGAGGGGCCACTGGATCCACTGGATCCACTGGATCCACACAGCCTCCAGCAGGCCCGGAGCCAGCAATTCTATTGTGTGATCTCTACTACCACGGCCAGCCTCCTCCATCTTGTCTCCCCATCTCGGGCTGTCAGGTTTTGCTTGCCGCTCCTCTATGCAATGATCTGAGAAATGCAGTCAGGGAGTTTTGGGAGGTCTCCCACATTCAGTCTTGCGCGGGGGCAACTCCCAAGTGAGGCCTCATTGTAGATTGTGCAGGATATTTTTCGGGCTGGAGTGGAGCTCTCGGCTCACGCGTCCCTCATTGTTGGCATCCAAGCCACGTCCTTACCGCCAAGGTTCGCTTGGTATATGACAACCCCACGGCCCAGGTCAATTGTGGTTGCATCTCGTCTGATCCTTTTCATATACGGAGGGGCACACTACAGGGCTGCCCACTCTCACCACTCCTGCCCCTACTGACACTGGAACCACTGGTGGCAACAATTCGTCTGTCACCTCTTCTTACTGGGATACCCCTCCAGGGAGAAGAGTCCAGGATCTACTTGTATGCAACAATATCCTGCTTACTTTGATGGGCCTGTGCTACTGCCTCCCGGCCTTACTGGAGACCACTGACAGATTTGTGGCCCTATCCAGTTATCGGGTAAACTGGGACAAGAGTGAGCCCTACTCATCTCACACATCACCACACGTGCAGCTATTCACTGCCAACCCTTTCGATGGAAGCCATCACACCTCAAGTATCTGGGGATCCTCATCATTGGAACGAATGACTATAGACAACCTAGACCCCCTCATCACCCGCATGAAACAGGACTTTGACAATTGGTCATATTTGGGTCTCTTCATGTGGGGCTGGGTGCAGGCAGTGAGAATGGTTACCTTGTTGCGTTTTAAATACATGTTGGGCATGCTCCCCCTCCCAGTGCCGTTGGCGACCCTGCGACTTATAGAGGTTTCAAGCCTTTGTATCGGGCTCCTTACACCCACGACTGGCATCTGCTACACCCATGGCATGCCATTCGCGTGGGACCTTGGGACATACGTTGGTAGAGCACTGCGCCCTAGCCCTCCATCTCTCACAACTAGCGTATATGCTTTCCAGGATGCTGGACTCACCACAATGGGTCATCACTGAACAACTGTTACTTTCAACCTCTTTAAAAGGACAGTTTCCCCCAATCCTAACCTGGCAATCCGAAGCTCCTTACCATGCACAAAGCCTGGCAGAGACCACACTGATTTTTCGGGGTTCACCCATGCCTGCAAACGTGTGCCCCCTATGCGACAATGATTCCCTGCGCATTGGCGGGGAGACCCTCCACTGGGCACACAGTGGGTATTACTAGCCTGGATCAGGTCCTGGGTGATAATGACCTCAATATATTTGGACAATTGCAGGACAAATTGGACCTTCTGCCCCACCAGGCGTGGCACTGTCTACAACTGCAACACTGTCTACGATGCTGCCTGGGAGCCTGACCACGGACCCTCCAGATCTCACCTGTGCTATCCTATTTTAGTATTTGGGGTCGCTACAAGGGTGTGATGTCAGGTTTTTATGAACTCACCATCTTTATTCGCAGCCTCTACTCACCAGTCTCTGCACCAAGTGGCAGTCCTGACTACAGATAGAAAACGAGTAGGAATATTGGCTCGATATTATGGAGGCTCTGGATAGGAGTACAAGGAAAGCCTCCCTAAAATTCTGCCTTTTTAAGATGCTCCACGATTGGCACAGTATCAAAGCTAAACTTCACAGAGTGAGTGAACTGCTGGTGATGCCCGGCCACCAGGTGTGACCTCACCCACATACTCTGTGAATGCCCCTCGATCCAGCCCTTCTGGCTGGCAGTGGGGACTGTCCTGGAGACAACCAGGACACTGAAGACGCCTCTTCCACACTCCTTAATACTCCTACATGATACAGGAGATTCCCCGGACCTCTCCTGCCCACAAAGATGCCTCGTGCACACATCCCTCATCACTGCCAAAATCTGAATCCTTCGCCAATGGTGATCCTCCACCCCGCCTTCAGAGGAAGACTGTACAGCGGCAATGATTCAGACGGTAGCCCATGAGTTTGCCAGCTACATCCTACAAGATCAATCGCCAACATTCCTACAGATATGGGCACCCTTCCTCTGGAATGACTCCCAATATGGCATACCCAACAGCTCTTCCTGCTGAATGACTGAAGCAGTTAACAATACTCTGGTACCTCATTCTTCCCTTTACCCCCTATACTTTCCCTGTCACACCCCCTCCTGACTTACTCCTAGCACCGTTCCCTGTACTCTTTCATTTACCCGCCCCTCGTGTCTCGCTACTGATGTTATTCTTGCCCTCCTCACCCCCTCCCTACCCTTATTCTTTATTTCTTCTACCTCTCCTCAACCCCCTTCTTATCTCCCCTCTCTTTTCCCTCCCCCACGCCCCTCTCCTCCTTCAGATCCACCTTGTCCTTATGCTACCTCCTGGGGCCGTTCAATCCTCCTGTCCTTCTGTCCTCTGCCCACTTTCCCACCTGCAGACACAAGCACTGTCCTTCCCCTCCCTCACCTACTACTCACCGCTGGCTCCTAACTTGGGATACCACTCATCCCCTCTCTTCGCCAAGTCCCCCGTCACCACACCACATCACAACCACACCATAGTCAATGCCCCCCCCCCATACTGGGCATTTCCGCCCTCTCCCACTAGATGTCCCAGAGTGCCCCCCACCCCCCTGCCTAGGTGCCCAGACCCGCTGTCCCCCGATGCTGAGACATTTCACACTAGTGGCCACTGCTCGCATTACCTGAGGTGTGCAAATCCCACCTCCTGTCCCTCACCCCTCACCCCATCCCCGCTGCGTCTGAATACTATACTCCACTGTGCGCTAGTGTGTTGCACCCCTGTATGACAACACACAAAAATACTCTGTGGCTTGTACTGCAGACAAGGGAATGTTTTAAAAATGGCAAATTCAAACCACTATTTTCTCCCCCTAAAACCTTCAGTGACTGCATTGCAAAGCTTGCAGAAATCCATGCCTTGAGGCTTACACCACAGAAGCCTGATTCATCAGTTGCTACACTAACAGTGTCAGATTCACCTTCTGTGTTCAAGGGAACAAGGTCAGTTTAGAACAATGGCATGTGAAAGGATTTTGAGATCTGAAGGGGAAACCAATTAAAAAGTAAACAGCTCTACGGAAAGGCAGCTGTCTTAAAGTCAAACTTCCTTTGGTTCATGTTTAACGTAGCACAGCCCATAAAAGTACAACAATTCACGCTAAAGGGAACTCTGCAGCCAAATTAGCTGCAAAGTCATTCTTTTAAAGTAGCAGTGGTGACCAGATTGCGAAACAAGCCACCATCAAGGGCGGAAAGTCCCCAGGTGGCTTTCTCTGCAAATACTGCTACACCCTCAATCAAGATAACACTCTGATGGTATAATTGCCGGGAGTGGGTGCTAGACAATTTATTAATGAAGAAGTTAGATTAGACCTAATTAAAGCAGAGCAAGGTTTGTGAAGCAGTAGCAAAGACGCAGAAACGATACTACTGGCCTTATTGTAGGAGGCTGGCCTGGCTTATAGTGGGTATAAAATATCTCAGAGGATATACTCCATTAGGAGGTAAGTAAAATACACAAACCAAAATCAGGTAAGTAAACAGTTAGAAAAGTAGTGCAAACACTGTAGAATACAATGGGATGGAATAGGCCTAGGGGCAACAAAAACCATATACTAAGAAGTAGAATGCGAACCACTTAGGGACCCCAGGCCTAGTGTAGTGTGTAGAGGGTCGCTGGGAGTGTAAGAAAACACTAAGGGGCATATTTATACTCCGTTTGCGCCGAATTAGCGTCCTTTTTTTTCGACGCAAATTCGACGCAAAACTAACGCCATATTTATACTTTGGCGTTAGACGCGTCTAGCGCCAAAGTGCACGGAGTTAGCGTCATTTTTTGGCGTGAACCCCTTCCTTGCGTTAATGAGATGCAAGGGAGGCGTTCCCGTCTAAAAAAATGACTTCGACGCATATGCGTCGTATTTATACTCCCGGGCAAATATCACGCCCGGGAGCGGGCGGGGCAAAAAACCCCGCATTTGCGCCTCTTTTTAACGCCTGGGTCAGGGCAGGCGTTAAGGGACATGTGGGCTCAAAATGAGCCCACAGCTGCCCTCCCCTGCCCCAGGGACACCCCCTGCCACCCTTGCCCACCCCAGGAGGACACCCAAGGATGGAGGGACCCACCCCAGGGTCATTAAGGTAAGTTCAGGTAAGTATATTTTATTTTATTTTTTTAATTTTTTTGTGGCATAGGGGGGCCTGATTTGTGCCCCCCTACATGCCACTATGCCCAATGACCATGCCCAGGGGACATAAGTCCCCTGGGCTTGGCCATTGGGCAAGGGGGCATGACTCCTATCTTTACTAAGACAGGAGTCATGTTAATGGGGGATGGGCGTCGTAAAAAAATGGCGCAAATCGGGTTAAGACGATTTTTTTGCCTCAACCTGACTTGCCCCATTTTAAGACGCCCATACGCCTTTTTCCCCCTACGCCGGCGCTGCCTGGTGTACGTGATTTTTTTTTCGCGCACACCAGGCAGCGCCGGTCTGCTAGCGCCGGCTAACGCCATTCAATAAATACGGCGCCCGCATGGCGCTTCAGAATGGCGTTAGACGGTGCTAATTTTTTTCACGCTAAACTGCGTTAGCGCAGTTTAGCGTCAAAAAGTATAAATATGGCCCTAAGGGTGTCCAAGATACCCCGCCCCAAGACCCTGAAAAGTAGGAGTAAAGTGACCCTACTTCCCCAGAAACACACTAAAGTCATGATAGGGTATTCTGCAAAGACCACAACAGACTGCAAAGCACTGAAGACGGATTCCTGGACCTGCGGACCTGTAAATGAAGGGGACCAAGCCCAAGAGTCACAAAGTTGTCCACGGGGGGCAGGAGCCCACTAAACCCCAGATGAAGGTGCAAAATGGCTGCCTCCGGGTGGAAGAAGCTGAAGATTCTGCAACAACGGAAGGTGCCAGGAACTTCTTTGCACAGAAGATGTCCCATGGCGTGCTGGAGGATGCAGAGTTATTTCCACGCAGAAACACAGCAAACAAGCCTTGCTAGCTGCAAAGGTTGCGGTTGAAGAAAAAGGGTGCTGCCCGGGCCCAGGAAGGACCAGGAGGTCGCCACTTGGACGAGGAGACATAGGGGACACTCAGCCACACAGATAGCCCACGCAGGAGCAGGCAGCACCCGCAGAAGCCCTTGAACACAGGTTCAAGAGAACTGAGCACGGCAGCCGTCTCAACACTACAAAAGAGTCCCACGAAGCCAGTGGTCAACTCAACGAGTTGAGCAATGCAGGACGGAGTGCTAGGGACCTGGGCTGTGCTGTGCACGGAGGATTCCTTGCAAAAGTGTACAGAAGTCCTAGTAGCTGCAGTACACAGGATTACTGTCTGGCGTGGGGAGGCAAGGACTTACCTCCACCAAATTCGGACAGATGGACCAATGGACTGTCAGGGTCAGTTGGATCCAGCTCGTGTGTTCCAGGGACCATGCTCGTCATGATGAGAAGGGAAACCAGAGGACCGGTGAAGCAAAAGTTTGGTGCCTGCGGTAGCAGAGGGAAGATTCCATTGACCCACAGGAGATTTCTTCTTGGCTTCCAGTGCAGGGTGAAGGCAGACAGCCCCCAGAGCATGCTCCACCAGGAAACAGTCTAGAAAGCCGGCAGGATTAGTGTAGGAGGCTGGACTGGCTTGTAGTGAGTACCACGGGGTACTTGCACCTTGCACCAGGCCCAGTTATCCCTTATTAGTGTATAGAGTGTCTAGCAGCTTAGGCTGATAGATAATGGTAGCTTAGCAGAGCAGCTTAGGCTGAACTAGGAGACGTGTGAAGCTACTACAGTACCACCTAGTGTCATATGCACAATATCATAAGAAAACACAATGCACAGTTATACTAAAAATAAAGGTACTTTATTTTTATGACAATATGCCAAAGTATCTTAGAGTGTACCCTCAGTGAGAGGATAGGAAATATACACAAGATATATATACACAATAGCAAAAATATGCAGTATAGTCTTAGAAAACAGTGCAAACAATGTATAGTTTCAATAGGATGCAATGGGGAAACATAGGGATAGGGGCAACACAAACCATATACTCCAAAAGTGGAATGCGAACCACGAATGGACCCCAAACCTATGTGACCTTGTAGAGGGTCGCTGGGACTATTAGAAAATAGTGAGAGTTAGAAAAATAACCCTCCCCAAGACCCTGAAAAGTGAGTGCAAAGTGCACTAAAGTTCCCCTAAGGACAAAGAAGTCGTGTTAGAGGAATAATGCAGGAAAGACACAAACCAGCAATGCAACAACTGTAGATTTCCAATCTAGGGTACCTGTGGAACAAGGGGACCAAGTCCAAAAGTCACAAGCAAGTCGGAGATGGGCAGATGCCCAGGAAATGCCAGCTGCGGGTGCAAAGAAGCTTCTACTGGACAGAAGAAGCTGAGGTTTCTGCAGGGACGTAAAGGGCTAGAGACTTCCCCTTTAGTGGACGGATCCCTCTCGCCGTGGAGAGTCGTGCAGAAATGTTTTCCCGCTGAAAGGATGCCAACAAGCCTTGCTAGTCGCAAATCATGCATTTGGCGTTTTTGGACGCTGCTGGGGCCCAGGAGGGACCAGGAGGTCGCAAATTGGACCTGAAGAGAGAGGGGACGTCGAGCAAGACAAAGAGCCCTCACTGAAGCAGATAGCACCCGGAGAAGTGCCAGAAACAGGCACTACAAGGATGTGTGAAACGGTGCTCGCCGAAGTTGCACAAAGGAGTCCCACGTCGCCGGAGACCAACTTAGAAAGTCGTGCAATGCAGGTTAGAGTGCCGTGGACCCAGGCTTGGCTGTGCACAAAGGATTTCCGCCGGAAGTGCACAGGGGCCGGAGTAGCTGCAAAGTCGCGGTTCCCAGCAATGCAGCCCAGCGAGGTGAGGCAAGGACTTACCTCCACCAAACTTGGACTGAAGAGTCACTGGACTGTGGGGGTCACTTGGACAGAGTTGCTGGATTCGAGGGACCTCGCTCGTCGTGCTGAGAGGAGACCCAAGGGACCGGTAATGCAGCTTTTTGGTGCCTGCGGTTGCAGGGGGAAGATTCCGTCGACCCACGGGAGATTTCTTCGGAGCTTCTGGTGCAGAGAGGAGGCAGACTACCCCCACAGCATGCACAAGCAGGAAAACAGTCGAGAAGGCGGCAGGATCAGCGTTACAGAGTTGCAGTAGTCGTCTTTGCTACTATGTTGCAGGTTTGCAGGCTTCCAGCGCGGTCAGCAGTCGATTCCTTATCAGAAGGTGAAGAGAGAGATGCAGAGGAACTCGGATGAGCTCTTGCATTCGTTATCTAAAGTTTCCCCAGAGACAGAGACCCTAAATAGCCAGAAAAGAGGGTTTGGCTACTTAGGAGAGAGGATAGGCTACTAACACCTGAAGGAGCCTATCAGCAGGAGTCTCTGACGTCACCTGGTGGCACTGGCCACTCAGAGCAGTCCAGTGTGCCAGCAGCACCTCTGTTTCCAAGATGGCAGAGGTCTGGAGCACACTGGAGGAGCTCTGGACACCTCCCAGGGGAGGTGCAGGTCAGGGGAGTGGTCACTCCCCTTTCCTTTGTCCAGTTTCGCGCCAGAGCAGGGGCTAAGGGGTCCCTGAACCGGTGTAGACTGGCTTATGCAGAATTGGGCACATCTGTGCCCAAGAAAGCATTTCCAGAGGCTGGGGGAGGCTACTCCTCCCCTGCCTTCACACCATTTTCCAAAGGGAGAGGGTGTAACACCCTCTCTCAGAGGAAGTTCTTTGTTCTGCCATCCTGGGCCAGGCCTGGCTGGACCCCAGGAGGGCAGATGCCTGTCTGAGGGGTTGGCAGCAGCAGCAGCTGCAGTGAAACCCCAGGAAGGGCAGTTTGGCAGTACCAGGGTCTGTGCTACAGACCACTGGGATCATGGGATTGTGCCAACCATGCCAGGATGGCATAGAGGGGGCAATTCCATGATCATAGACATGTTACATGGCCATATTCGGAGTTACCATTGTGAAGCTACATATAGGTAGTGACCTATATGTAGTGCACGCGTGTAATGGTGTCCCCGCACTCACAAGGTTCAGGGAATTGGCTCTGAACAATGTGGGGGCACCTTGGCTAGTGCCAGGGTGCCCTCACACTAAGTAACTTTGCACCTAACCTTTACCAGGTAAAGGTTAGACATATAGGTGACTTATAAGTTACTTAAGTGCAGTGTAAAATGGCTGTGAAATAACGTGGACGTTATTTCACTCAGGCTGCAGTGGCAGGCCTGTGTAAGAATTGTCAGAGCTCCCTATGGGTGGCAAAAGAAATGCTGCAGCCCATAGGGATCTCCTGGAACCCCAATACCCTGGGTACCTCAGTACCATATACTAGGGAATTATAAGGGTGTTCCAGTAAGCCAATGTAAATTGGTAAAAATGGTCACTAGCCTGTTAGTGACAATTTGGAAAGAAATGAGAGAGCATAACCACTGAGGTTCTGATTAGCAGAGCCTCAGTGAGACAGTTAGTCACTACACAGGTAACACATTCAGGCACACTTATGAGCACTGGGGCCCTGGGTTACCAGGGTCCCAGTGACACATACAACTAAAACAACATATATACAGTGAAAAATGGGGGTAACATGCCAGGCAAGATGGTACTTTCCTACAATTAGGCGCTACAATGTTGCTAGTAGTCTTCTTGCTACTTTGTTGCGGTTTTGCAGGCGTCCTGGAGCGGTCAGCGGTCGATCCTTGGCAGAAGTCAAAGAGGGAGATGCAGAGGAACTCTGGTGAGCTCTTGCATTCATTATATGAAGAGAAACCCACAGGAGAGACCCTAAATAGCCCTCAGAGGAGGATTGGCAACCTAGTCAGGTAAGCCCCTATCTGGAGGGGTCTCTGACGTCATCTGCTGGCACTGGCCACTCAGAGGCCTCCACTGTGCCCTCACACCTCTGCATTCAAGATGGCAGAGGTCTGGGACACACTGGAGGAGCTCTGGGCACCATCCTTGGGGTGGTGATGAACAGGGGAGTGGTCACTCCCCTTTCCTTTGTCCAGTTTTGCACCAGAGCAGGGGCTGAGGGATCCCTGAACCGGTGTAGACTGGTTTATGCAAGAAGGGCACCATCTGTGCCCTTCAAAGCATTTCCAGAGGCCAGAAGAGGCTTCTCCTCTCAGGCCCTTAACACCTATTTCCAAAGGGAGAGGGTGTAAGACCCTCTCTCAGAGAAAATCCTTTGTTCTGCCTTCCTGGGACTGGGCTGCCCAGACCCCAGGAGGGCAGAAGCCTGTCTGTGGGTGGTAGCTGCAATGAAAACCCCAAAGAGCTAGTTTGGGAGTACCCGGGGTCCATGCTGGAGCCCCGGCAATGCATGGGATTGGGATCCCAATACCAGATTTGGCCTGGGGGGACAATTCCATGATCTTAGACATGTTACATGGCCATATTCGGAGTTACCATTGTGAAGCTACATATAGGTATTGATATATATGTAGTGCACGCGTGTAATGGTGTCCCCGCACTCACAAAGCCCGGAGAAATTGCCCTGGGCTATGTGGGGGCACCTTGGCTAGTGCCAGGGTGCCCCCACACTTAGTAACTTTGCACCTAACCTTCACTAAGTGAGGGTTAGACATGTAGGTGACTTATAAGTTACTTAAGTGCAGTGAAACATGGACGTTATTTCACTCAGGCTGCAGTGGCAGTCCTGTGTAATATTGGTCTGAGCTCCCTATGGGTGAGCTCATAGGGATCTCCTGGAACCCCAATACCCTGGGTACCTGGGTACCATATACTAGGGAATTATAAGGGTGTTCCAGTGTGCCAATCCGAATGAGCAAAAATGGTCACTAGCCTGCAGTGACAATTTTAAAGGCAGAGAGAGCATAAGCACTGAGGTTCTGGTTAGCAGAGCCTCAGTGACACAGTTAGGCACCACACAGGGAACACATTCAGGCCACAACTATGAGCTCTGGGGTCCTGGCTAACAGGATCCCAGTGACACAGGCAAAAACAAACTGACACACAAGTAAACAATGGGGGTAAGATGCCAGGCAAGATGGTACTTTCCTATACAACCCCAACCCCAAATGAGGGACAATAAGGCTAACCTTGCCCAGATGAGTCTTCATTGTCTAAGTGGAAATATCTGGAGAGTCCATCTGCACTGGAGTGGGTACTCCCAGGTCTATGTCCCACTCTATAGTCCCTTCCCTGTAGGGAGATGGACCACCTCAACAATTTAGGGTTTTCACTTTTCATTTATTTAAGCCATAATAGAGGTTTGTGGTCTGTCTGAACAATAAAGTGAGTATCAAGCAGGTATAGTCTCAACTTTTTCAGTGCCCAGAGCACAGCAAAGGCCTCCCTCTGTATGGCAGACCAACGCTTTTCTCTAGGGGTCAACCTCCTGCTGACAAAAGCAACAGGTTGATCCTGGCCCTCAGTGTTAAGCTGTGATAGCACTGTCCCACCCCTAATTCAGAAGCATCAGTCTGGACTATGAACTTCTTGGAGTAACAGGGGCTTTTTAGGGCAGGTGCAGAGCACATGGCCTATTTTAGCTCATCAAAAGCCTTTTGACAGCTAGCTGTCCACAATACCTTTTTATGCATCTTCTTACTAGTGAGGTTATTAAGAGGAGCTGCAATGGAGCCATAGTTCTTAATGAACCTTCTATAGGCTCTCACCTGGGTTTGAGTTGTAGGGGGAGCCCATTCCATAATGGTCTGGATCTTCCCCTGCAGTGGTGCAATCTGTTCCCCACCTACCAGGTGGCCCAGATAAACCACTTTTCCATGCCCTGTCTGGCACTTTGAAGCCTTCATAGTGAGGCCTGCGTTTTGAAGGGCCTCCAAAATTTTCCATAGGTCGATCAGGTGCTCATCCCAGTTGGAGCTAAAGACAGCTATATCATCTAGATATGCTGCACTAAAAGCATCCAACCCTTGCAAGACTGTGTTCACCAACCTATGAAAAGTGGCAGGTGCATTCTTCAAACCAAAGGGCATAACAGTGAACTGATAGTGCCCTCCAATGGTGGAAAATTCAGTTTTAGGTTTGGCATCTTCCAATATTTAATCTGCCAATACCCTGCAGTTAAACTAAAAGTGCTTTGATATTTGGCAGAAGCCAGTATAGGAGGCTGGCCTGTGGTGGGTACCAGAGGTACTTACACCTTGTGCCAGGTCTAGGTATCCCTTATTAGTGTAGAAGAGGTGTTTCTAGCAGCTTAGGTTGATAGAAGGTAGCTATGGCAAAGCAGCTTAGGCTGAACTAGGAGACATGTAAAGTTCCTACTATACCACTGGTGTCATATGCACAATATCATAAGAAAACACAATACACAGAAGTACTAAAAATAAAGGTACTTTATTTTATGACAATATGCCAAAAGTATCTCAGTGAGTACCCTCAGTATGAGGATAAGCTATATACACAAGATATATGTACAGTACCAAAATTATGCATGCAGGTAATAGCAAGAAAAGTAATGCAAGCAATGTAAAATGACAGTAGATTGCAATAGGAGCACATAGGTATAGCGGCAACAGAAACCATATACTCCAAAAGTGGAATGCAAACCACAAATGGACCCCAAACCTATGTGAGTTTGTAGATCGTCGCTGGGACTGTAAGGAAACAGTGAGAGTTAGAAAAATAGCCCACCCCAAGACCCTGAAAGGTAGGTGTAAAGTGCACCTTCTACCCCCAGAGAGCACAGAAGTCGTGATAGGGGGATTCTGCAGGAAGAACAAACACCAGCAATGCAACAACAGTGGATTTCCAGACCTGAGTACCTGTAAGACAAGGGGACCAAGTCCAATAGTCGCGACAGTGTCGAGAGTGGGCAGGAGCCCAGGAAATGTCAGCTGAGGGTGCAAGGAAGCTGCAACCTGTTGGAAGAAGCTTGGAGTTCTGCAAGAAAGAAGAGGACTAGGAACTTCTCCGTTGGAGGATGGATGTCCCACGTCGCGATGAAGCTTGCAGAGGTGTCCCCCACGCAGAAAGACCACAAACAAGCCTTGCTAGCTGCAAGGGTCGCGGTAGATGTTTTTGGGTGCTGCTGTGGCCCAGGAGGGATCAGGATGTCGCCACTTGGAAGAGGAGACAGAGGGGGCGCCCAGCAACGTAGGGAGCACTTACAGAAGCAGGCAGCACCCGCAGAAGTACCTGAACAGGCACTTAGAAGAAAAGTTAACTGGAGTCCACCCGAAGTCACAAAAGGGAGTCCCACGACGCCAGAGGACAACTCAGAAGGTTGTGCACTGCAGGAAGGAGTGTCGGGAACCCAGGCTTGGCTGTGCATGAAGGAAATCCTGGAGGAGTGCACAGGAGCCGGAGCAGCTGCAAATCACGCGGTACCCAGCAATGTACTCTAGCGTGGGGAGGCAAGGACTTACCTCCACCAAACTTGGACTGAATAGTCACTGGACTGTGGGAGTCACTTGGACAGAGTTGCTGAGTTCCTGGGACCATGCTCGTTGTGCTGAGAGGGGACCCAGAGGACCAGTGATGCAGTCTTTTGGTGCCTGCGGTTGCAGGGGGAAGATTCCGTCGACCCACGGGAGATTTCTTCTGAGCTCCTGGTGCAGCGAGTAGGCAGGCTACCCCCAGAGCATGCACCACCTGGAAACAGCTGAGAAAGCCGGCAGGATGAAGCAATACAAGGTTGCTAGTAGTCGTCTTGCTACTTTGTTGCGGTTTTGCAGGCGTCCTGAGCAGTCAGCGGTCGATCCTTTGGCAGAAGGTGAAGAGGGAGATGCAGAGGAACTCTGGTGAGCTCTTGCATTCGTTATCTGGTGAGATCCCCAAAGCAGAGACCCTAAAGAGCCAGAAAAGGAGGTTTGGCTACCTAGGAAGGAGGATTGGCTACCAAGAGAGGTAAGAGCCTATCAGAAGGAGCCTCTGATGTCACCTGCTGGCACTGGCCACTCAGAGCAGTCCAGTGTGCCACAGACACCTCTGTTTTCAAGATGGCAGAGGTCTGGGACACACTGGAGGTGCTCTGTGCACCTCCCCTGGGAGGTGCACGTCAGGGGAGTGGTCACTCCCCTTTCCTTTGTCCAGTTTCGTGCCAGAGCAGGGCTGGGGGATACCTAAACCGGTGTAGACTGGCTTATGCAGAGATGGGCACCATCTGTGCCCATCAAAGCATTTCCAGAGGCTGGGGAGGCTACTCCTCCCCAGCCTTCACACCTATTTCCAAAGGGAGAGGGTGTTACACCCTCTCTCAGAGGAAATCCTTTCTTCTGCCTTCCTGGGCCAGGGCTGCCTGGACCCCAGGAGGGCAGAAACCTGTCTGAGGGGTTGGCAGCAGCAGCAGTGCAAACCCTGAAAAGGCAGTTTGGCAGTACCCGGGTTCTGTGCTAGAGACCCGGGAGATCATGGAATTGTCCCCCCAATGCCAGAATGGCATTGGGGTGACAATTCCATGATCTTAGACATGTTACATGGCCATGTTCGGAGTTACCATTGTGACGCTGTACATAGGTAGTGAACTATGTACAGTGCACGCGTGTAATGGTGTCCCCGCACTCACAAAGTCCGAGAAATTTGCCCTGAACGATGTGGGGGCACCTTGGCTAGTGCCAGGGTGCCCACACACTAAGTAACTTTGCACCCAACCTTCACCAGGTGAAGGTTAGACATATAGGTGACTTATAAGTTACTTAAGTGCAGTGGTAAATGGCTGTGAAATAACGTGGACGTTATTTCACTCAGGCTGCACTGGCAGGCCTGTGTAAGAATTGTCAGAGCTCCCTATGGGTGGCGAAAGAAATGCTGCAGCCCATAGGGATCTCCTGGAACCCCAATACCCTGGGTACCTCAGTACCATATACTAGGGAATTATATGGGTGTACCAGTATGCCAATGTGAATTGCTAAATTTAGTCACTAGCCTGTTAGTGACAAATTTGGAAAGCAGAGAGAGCATAACCACTGAAGTTCTGGTTAGCAGAGCCTCAGTGAGACAGTTAGGCATCACACAGGGAATACATATAGGCCACAAACTTATGAACACTAGGGTCCTGCCTAGCAGGGTCCCAGTGACACATAACAAACATACTGACAACATAGGGTCTTCACTATGAGCACTGGGCCCTGGCTAGCAGGATCCCAGTGAGACAGTGAAAACACCCTGACATATACTCACAAACAGGCCAAAAGTGGGGGTAACAAGGCTAGAAAGAGGCTACTTTCTCACAGCCAGTGTATCTATTAGCTCATCTGCCCTGGGTATAGGGTGAGCAACAGTTTTGGTTACTTGATTGAGACCTCTGTAGTCAACACAAAACCTGACTTCTCTTTTACCATCTTTACTGTGAGGTTTTGGGACAAGCACCACTGGGCTAGCCCATGAGCTCTCTGAAGGCTCAATCACTTCTAAGTCCGGCATTTTCTGTACCTCTTGTTTTATGCAATCCCTGACATAGGCAGGCTGCCTATAAATCTTACTTTTGACAGGTAAACTGTCTCCGGTGTTGATTGTGTGCTCATACCAGGTAGTTGTACCTGGGACTAGTGAGAAGAGGTCAAAAAATTGGCCTTGGAGATTTATACAGCTGTCCTTCTGCTCAGCAGTAACGCAATCTGCAAGCACCACTCCCTCCACTAAGCCATCAGCTTCAGTGGTTGAGAAGAGGTCAGGGAGAGGGTCACTCTCTTCTTCCTGCCCCTCATCAGTTGCCATGAGCAGGGTTAAATCAGCCCTGTACTAGTAGGGTTTTAGGCGATTGACATGGAGCACCCTAAGGGGACTCCTGGCAGTGCCCTGGTCTACCAAATAGGTAACCACACCCTTTTTTTCAACAATGAGATGGGGTCCACTCCATTTGTCCTGGAGTGCTCTGGGGCCACAGGCTCCAATGCCTACACCTTCTGTCCTGGGTGTTACTGGGTCAGGACAGCCTTCTGGTCATGCCATTGCTTTTGGAGCTCTTGGCTGGCCTAAAGGTTTTTACTGGTCTTTTTCATGTACTCAGCCATTCTGGATCTTAGGCCAAGTACACAGTCCACAATGTCTTGGTTTGGAGCCTTTAAAGGTTGTTCCCAACCCTCTTTCACAAGTGCAAGGGGTCATCTTACAGGGTGCCCAAAGAGAAGTTCAAAGGGGCTAAAGCCCACTCCTTTTTGGGGTACCACATAATAAGCAAAAAGGAGGCATGGCAACAGGACATCCCATCGCCTTCTGAATTTTTCAGGGAGTCCCATAATCATACCTTTGAGAGTTCTATTAAACCTCTCAACCAGACCATTGGTCTGTGGATGAGTAGTGAACTTGTAAGTTACACCACACTCCTGCCACATAGCTTTGAGGTATGCAGACATGAAGTTACTACCTCTCTCTGACACCACTTCCTTAGGGAAACCCACTCTGGAAAAGATTCCCAGGAGGGCTTTTGCCACTGCAGGAGCTGTAGTGGTCCTTAAGGGAATTGCTTCAGGATACCTAGTGGCATGGTCCACTACCACAAGGATAACCCTATTGCCTGAAGATGTTGGAAGGTCAAGGGGGCCAACTATGTCAACCCCTACCCTTTAAAAGGGCACCCCAACCACTGGGTGTCAGGAATAAGGCTGTGAGCGGTCCAGGTCCCACCCAAAACTCCGCTGCGCGGATTTGCGGTGCTTTATGGGCACCATTTGTCATCCCCTCTTGTTCCAAAAGTGGCCATCAGCGTTGTCTGCCCTGTGGTAAAGCTCATGTAGCTACAGGGTCAGGACATTGGTGGACAAGATGCATTTATCAGTGCTATTGTATGAAGGGACTGCAATTCCCATGTTTGTACAGGTAGCAGCCATCTTGCGGTGTGGCAGGCCTATAAAGCCCAGCCACACCCAAGCATGTTGCTCACTATTTTGAAGACTTCGATGCAGTCAGACCTCGTGGGGGTTCCTCTGAAGAAGAGCAGATTTCCTGTATGGCAGATTGACAGCAAATCGGAGTATCCTTGTTTCCATGGTGAATTCAGATACAAGTAGGTCGTACTCGTAGCGGAAAGGTCTTGATGAGTCCAATCTTGAAGGGAGTTGTTACTTCCAAAGGTAAAGCACCCCTTAGCACAATGAGGAAAGCGTTTTCAGTTTAAAGAGTAACGAGGCCTTGGCACGACGATCAAAGCGCTTCTGAGCATAGAAGTAAAGCGCCCCTTAGCACAACTAGCAAAGCGCTTCAGGCCCCCACATGTAAAGTGTTCTTGGCACGGCAATTAAAGTGCTTCAGTCCACATGAGTAAAGCGCTCTTGGCACGGCAATCAAAGCGCTTCAGTCCACATGTAAAGCACTATTGGCACGGCAATCAAAGCACTTCAGTCCACATGTAAAGCGCTCTTGGCATGGCAATTAAAGCGCTTAAGTCCACATGAGTAAAGCGCTCTTGGCCCGGCAATCAAAGCGCTTCAGTCCACATGTAAAACGCTCTTGGCACGGCAATCAGAGTGCTTCAGTCCACATGAGTAAAGTGCCTTTGGCACGGCAATCAAAGAGCTTCAGTCCACATGAGTAAAGCACCCTTGGCATGGCAATCAAAGCGCTTCATTCCACATGTAAAGCGCTCTTGGCACGGCAATCAGAGCGCTTCAGTCCACATGAGTAAAGCGCCCTTGGCACGGCAATCAGAGAGCTTCAGTCCACATGAGTAAAGCACCCTTGGCATGGCAATCAAAGCGCTTCATTCCACATTAGTAAAGCGCCCTTGGCACGGCAATCAAAGCGCTTCAGTCCACATGAGTAAAGCGCCCTTGGCACGGCAATCAAAGCACTTCAGTCCACATGAGTAACGGGCCCTTGGCACGGCAATCAATGCACTTCAGTCCACATGAGTAAAACGCCCATGGGACAACAGTCAAAGTGATTCAGGCCACATGAATAAAGCGCCCCTTAGCATAACGAGCGTAGCGCTTCAGACAAGACAAGTAAAAGTGCATATTGGTATAATAATCAAAGCGCATCATGAACAATAAACAAGGCGTTTCTGCCCAACGAATAAAGCGTTTCAGGTTCAATGAGTAAAACTTTCAGGCCTTTAGTTGTAAATGTGAAAGCATTTTTGGAGATAAGCAAATTATGGTTTCATTGTTTTTTGGAAACCATAATATGTGAAAAACCTATTTAAGTCTCTGAGAATTTCTACGGTATGATCAAAAGTTTATGTTATGAATGCATAGTTGTTACAGGATTGATATTCAGAGTATGATCACAGTCCAAAGCTCTTGCTACCTCTTGGTTCTGAGGTTGTAGTTTGTTCTTGTTCCATGATTCAAAGAAGGGGCTTTGCCCTCACTTCAAAAGAGGTCTCAGTCTGATATCACGGAGACGCCTTTGGTCAAGAGTCTATTGATGAGTTATACTGCTGTGAAAGAGTATATACATATTTGTTCTAACCTTTTCTTGTCAGATCTCTCTCCCTGCCGTTCCCTACCCTAACTCCCTTCCCCCGCCTGGCTTCATCATAACTCTGTGCTATAATAGCTTTCTGAGTTGGTGACGCCGGGAGGTGGGCCTTTTGTTCAGCAACATGCAGATCCCGAGGAAATGATACTGTGACAGAATAGTGAGCCTACGAATTTATACTTTCCTCTTGGTCTGTATGTGAGCTGCGCAAAATGGCGACCTTAGACACCCTTATACAGGTAGTCACTCAGATGCAAAGGGATTTAACAGACTCAAAAAATGTTACACCTGATTTGGTTAATAAAGTAACTCAGTTAAAGAGTAAGGTGGATGGTTCTGAATCTGAGTCTCGTCGTACGCTTTCCACACCTACTAACAAAGCTGTGAACGTGCCGACACAGATTCCTCTAGCTGCACTAGAAAAGGTTTCTGGGGACCCCAATAAGGTTCAAGTTTTTCTCACACATGTGGAACTACATTTTACGTGTTGTCCCAGTGCCTTTCTGGACGCACAATCTAGAATTGCATTCCTTATATCATATCTGAATGGTGACGCAGCTACTTGGGCAGTGCCGTTAGTCCGATTAGACAGTCCTCTTTTATATAATTGGTGTCATTTTGTAGAAGAATTTGTAAAGGTAGTTGACAGGCGCGCAATAACTATGTCTGCAGACAAAGAATTAGTAGAGTTACGCCAAGGAAACAAAGACTTGCAGGTGGCGGTGCAGCTGGCGGTGCTGGTGGCGGTCTTGTCCGCCGTGCAGGTTGGCTTCGACATAGACCTGCCCTTGATTTTCTGGCCGTTCCCCACCTTGGATGGTGGTACAGCTGTCTTTCCACTATCCACTTTTGTTTTGCCTGAGCCCTTGGTGGCAGGTGTTTTCGCCTTCTCCCTCCGGGATGTGGGCAACTCTTTGACTTTTAGAGGTGGCGGAATGCCCTTGCCCTCGTTCTGTGGAACACTGGCAGCCCTGATGCTTGGCGCACTCCAAAAGCTCGCAGTTGCTGGCACCACTGTGCCCGGTGATGTGGTGGCTGAGGTGCTGGGTTGGGACCTGGAAAGGCGAGCCCTAGGGGACGGACACTGGGGGGAGGTGTAGGGAAGAGGTCAATAGTAGACAGGAAAAGCTTTTTAGACACACTGGGACAGGTAGATGGAGTGGGTTTGTAAGTGGAGGAAGAGGTAGTGGTTGTAGGAGGTGTACGTTTGCTGACTTTGGGTGAAGGTGCATGGGCTGGAGGCTGTTGTGAGGTGGATGGCTGTTGGGTGGGTGTGTGGCTGCGTTTGTGTACTTTGGGAGGAGGGCTCACAGACACACTGGGAGAGGACACAGGGGATGTGTGAATGGTAGTGGGAGTGGTGAGTGCACGTGAGCAGTGTGTGGTGAGGGGTGTGCTGGTGATGGAGGTAGTGTAGGAAAGTACCATCTTGCCTGGCATGTTACCCCCATATTTTACTGTATATATGTTGTTTTAGTGTATGTGTCACTGGGACCCTGCCAGCCAGGGCCACAGTGCTCATAAGTGTGCCCTGTATGTGTTCCCTGTGTGATGACTAACTGTCTCACTGAGGCTCTGCTAACCAGAACCTCAGTGGTTATGCTCTCTCTGCTTTCCAAATGGTCACTAACAGGCTAGTGACCAATTTCACCAATTCATATTGGCTTACTGGAACACCCTTATAATTCCCTAGTATATGGTACTTAGGTACCCAGGGTATTGGGGTTCCAGGAGATCCCTATGGGCTGCAGCATTTCTTTTGCCACCCACAGGGAGATCTGGCAATTCTTACACAGGCCTGCCACTGCAGCCTGAGTGAAATAACGTCCACGTTATTTCACAGCCATTTACCACTGCACTTAAGTAACTTATAAGTCACCTATATGTCAAACCTTCACCTGGTGAAGGTTGGGTGCTAAGTTACTTAGTGTGTGGGCACCCTGGCACTAGCCAAGGTGCCCCCACATCGTTCAGGGCAAATTCCCCGGACTTTGTGAGTGCGGGGACACCATTACACGCGTGCACTATACATAGGTCACTACCTATGTATAGCGTCACAATGGTAACTCCGAACATGGCCATGTAACATGTGTAAGATCATGGAATTGTCACCCCAATGCCATTTTGGCATTGGGGAGACAATTCCATGATCCCCCGAGTCTCTAGCACAGACCCGGGTACTGCCAAACTGCCTTTCCCGGGGTTTCACTGCAGCTGCTGCTGCTGCCAACCCCTCAGACAGGTTTCTGCCCTCCTGGGGTCCAGCCAGGCTTGGCCTAGGAAGGCAGAACAAAGGACTTCCTCAGAGAGAGGGTGTTACAACCTCTCCCTTTGGAAAAAGGTGTTAGGGCTGGGGAGGAGTAGCCTCCCCCAGCCTCTGGAAATGCTTTGATGGGCACAGATGGTGCCCATCTCTGCATAAGCCAGTCTACACCGGTTCAGGGATCCCCCAGCCCTGCTCTGGCGCGAAACTGGACAAAGGAAAGGGGAGTGACCACTCCCCTGACCTGCACCTCCCAGGGGAGGTGCCCAGAGCTCCTCCAGCGTGCCCCAGACCTCTGCCATCTTGGATTCAGAGGTGTGCTGGCACACTGGACTGCTTTGAGTGGCCAGGGCCAGCAGGTCACGTCAGTGACTGCTTCTGATAGGCTCTTACCTGTGTTACTAGCCTATCCTCCTTCCTAGGTAGCCAAACCTCCTTTTCTGGCTATTTAGGGCCTCTGCTTTGGGGAATTCTTCAGATACTGAATGCACGAGCTCACCAGAGTTCCTCTGCACTTCTCTCTTCACCTTCTGCCAAAGGATCAACCGCTGACTGCTCAGGACGCCTGCAAAACCGCAACAAAGTAGCAAAGAAGACTACTGCAACCTTGTATCGCTTCATCCTGCTGGCTTTCTCGCCTGTTTCCTGGTGGTGCATGCTCTGGGGGTAGCCTGCCTCCTTCTTGCACCAGGAGCTCTGAAGAAATCTCCTGTGGGTCGACGGAATCTTCCCCCTGCAACCGCAGGCAACAAAAGACTGCTTCACCGGTCCTCTGGGTCCCCTCTCAGCACGACGAGCGTGGTCCCTGGAACTCAGCAACTCTGTCCAAGTGACTCCCACAGTCCAGTGACTCTTCAGTCCAAGTTTGGTGGAGATAAGTCCTTGCCTCCCCACGCTAGACTGCATTGCTGGGTACCGCGTGATTTGCAGCTGCTCCGGCTCCTATGCACTCTTCCAGGATTTCCTTCGTGCACAGCCAAGCTTGGGTCCCCGACACTCTAATCTGCAGTGCACAACCTTCTGAGTTGTCCTCCGGCGTCGTGGGACTCCCTTTTCTGACTTCGGGTGGACTCCGGTTCACTCCTCTTCCATGTGCCTGTTACGGTACTTCTGCAGGTGCTGCCTGCTGCCTGCTTCTGTGAGGGCTCCCTGACTTGCTGGGCGCCCCCTCTGTCTCCTCATCCAAGTGGTGGCATCCTGGTCCCTCCTGGGCCACAGCAGCATCCAAAAAGCAATCTTTTTGCGTGGGAACACCTCTGCAAGCTTCTTCATGACGTGGGAAATCCATCCTACAAAGGGGAAGTTCCTAGCCCTCTTCGTTCTTGCAGAATCCACAGCTTCTACCATCCAGTGGCAGCTTCGTTGCACCCTCAGCTGGCATTTCCTGGGCATCTGCCCACTCTCGACATTGTCGCAACTCTTGGACTTGGTCCCCTTGTTTCACAGGTACTCAGGTCCGGAAATCCACTGTTGTTGCTTTGCTGGTGTTAGTCTTCCTTGCAGAAACCCCCTATCACGACTTCTGTGCTCTCTGGGGGTTATAGGTGCACTTTACACCTGCTTTTCAGGGTCTTGGGGTGGGTTATTTTTCTAACCCTCACAGTTTTCTTACAGTCCCAGCGACCCTCTACAAGCTCAATAGGTTTGGGGTCCATTCGTGGTTCGCATTCCACTTTTGGAGTATATGGTTTGTGTTGCCCCCATGCCCATGTGCTCCTATTGTAATCTACTGTAACTTTAAATTGCTTGCATTACTTCCTTTTGCTATTACTGCATATTTTTGGTATTGTGTACATATATCTTGTGTATATTTGGCATCCTCATACTGATGGTACTCACTGAGATAATTTTGGCATATTGTCATGAAAATAAAGTACCATGGCAGTAAAGTTTCTGACTATGAAAGCCTGTACAATCTAATCTTGAGAGAGCATATTCTGAATAACTGTGTGTCTGATTTGTTACACCAATATCTAGTGGACTCAGATCTGACCTCTCCCCAAGAATTGGGAAACAAGGCAGACAAATGGGTCAGAACAAGAGTGAACAGAAAAGTTCATACAGGGGGTGAAAAGGAGGCAAGAAGAAGGATGGTAAGGCTTCAGACAAGGGTGGGGACAAATCTAAAAATGAGTCTTCATCAGGCCCACAAAAACACTCTGGTGGGGATGGTGGGTCCAAATCCTCTTCTAATCAAGTAAAAAAGCCATGGTGCTATTTATGTAAAGTAAAAGGCCATTGGACAACTGATGCCAGTTGTCCAAAGAAAAGCACCAAGCCTCCCACTACCACAACCCCTACTGCTACACCTAGTGCCCCTAGCAGTGGTGGTGGGAGCAAACCTACTAATAGCCAATCCAAGGGAGTAGCTGGCCTCACTTTTGGTAATTTAGTTGGGGTTGGTCTTGTTAGGGAGACCACAGAGGCTGTGCTAGTCTCTGAAGGTGCCATTGATTTGGCCACCTTGGTTGCTTGTCCCCTTAATATGGATAAGTACAAGCAACTTCCCCTAATAAATGGTGTTGAGGTTCAGGCCTACAGGGACACAGGTGCCAGTGTTACCATGGTAATAGAGAAGCTGGTACACCCTGAACAACACCTACTTGGTCACCAGTACCAAGTGACAGACGCTCATAACAACACTCTTAGCCACCCCATGGCTGTTGTAAATCTCAACTGGGTGGGGGGGGGGGGTTACTGGTCAAAAGAAAGTTGTGGTTGCCTCAGATTTACCTGTAGACTGTCTACTAGGGAACAATTTAGAGACATCAGCTTGGGCAGAAGTGGAGTTGGAGGCTCATGCAGCAATGCTGGGCATTCCTGGGCATATTTTTGCTTTGACAAGGGCTCAGGCCAAAAAGCAAAAAGGACAGGGTGACTTGGATCCTGGAACAATGGACCAAGTGCTCCCTAAAGCTGGGTTAGTAAGGGTAAATCCCTACCCACTATCCCTCCCTCTACAGATGATTCTGAGGAAGAAGAATTTCCCCCCTGTGCAGAACCTTCACCAGAGGAGCTGGAAGCAGACACTGCTGAGCTTTTGGATGGAGGGGGGCCTGCCAGGGAGGAGCTGAGTGTGGCACAGCAACCCTGTCCCACATTAGAGGGTCTAAGACAGCAAGCTGTCAAACAGCAAAATGGGGATGTCAGTGACTAACATAGAGTTTACTGGGAGGACAACCTCTTGTATACAGAGGCAAGGGACCCAAAACCTGGAGCAGCCAGGAGATTGGTCATTCCCCTGCAATACAGAGAGTTTCTCCTAACTCTAGCCCACGACATTCCCTTGGCTGGACATCTAGGGCAAATTAAAACATGGGAAAGGCTCGTCTCCCTGTTTCATTGGCCTAGGATATCAGAGGACACAAAAGATTTTTGTAAGTCCTGTGTCACCTGCCAAGCCAGTGGCAAGACTGGTGGCACCCCAAAGGCTCCCCTTATTCCACTGCCTGTGGTTGGGGTTCACTTTGAAGGGTAGGGGTTGACATAGTTGGCCCCCTTGACCCACCTACTGCTTCAGGCAATAGGTTTATCCTGGTGGTAGTGGACCATGCCACAAGATATCCTGAAGCAATTCCTCTTAGGACCACTACACCACCTGCAGTGGCAAAGGCCCTCTTGGGAATCTTTTCCAGGGTGGGTTTCCCAAAAGAGGTGGTATCAGACAGGGGTAGCAACTTTATGTCTGCATACTTGAAGGCCATGTGGAAGGAATGTGGTGTAACATACAACTTCACCACACCTTATCATCCACAAACAAATGGACTGGTAGAGAGGTTTAATAAAACTCTCAAAGGAATGATAATGGGACTCCCTGAAAAAGTCAGGAGGAGATGGGATGTCCTGTTACCTTGCCTCCTTTTTGCTTACAGGGAGGTACCCCAGAAAGGAGTGGGCTTCAGCCCCTTTGAACTCCTATTTGGGCACCCTGTAAGAGGTCCTCTAACACTTGTAAAGGAGGGTTGGGAACAACCTTTAAAAGCTCCTAAGCAAGACATAGTGGACTATGTACTCGGCCTAAGATCCAGAATGGCTGAGTACATGAAAGAGGTTAGTAAAAACCTTCAGGCCAGCCAAGAGCTCCAAAAGCAATGGCATGACCAGAAGGCTGTTCTGATTCAGTACCAACCAGGAAAGAAGGTGTGGATCTTGGAGCCTGTGTCCCCAAGAGCACTCCAAGACAAATGGAGTGGACCCCACATCATTGCTGAAAAGAAGGGAGAAGTCACCTACTTGGTTGACTTGGGCACTGCCAGGTGTCCCCTTAGGGTGCTCCATGTCAATCGCCTAAAACCCTACTATGACAGGGCTGATCTCACCCTGCTCATGGCAACAGATGAAGGACAGGAGGAAGAGATTGACCCTCTCCCTGTTCTCTTCTCTTCCACAGAACAAGATGCTCTAGTGGAAGGTGTAGTTTTAGCAAACTGTCTTACTGCTGAGCAGAAAGACCACTGCATAAATCTCCTGGGTCAGTTTTCTGAACTCTTTTCTACTGTGCCAGGCACCACTTCTTGGTGTGAGCACAGTATCGATACTGGAGACTGCATGCCTGTCAAAAGTAAGATCTATAGACAGCCTGACTAAAACTGATGCTCACCCTATACCCAGGGCAGATGAGCTCATAGATACACTGGCATCTGCCAAGTATCTAAGCACCTTTGATTTGACTGCAGGGTATTGGCAGATCAAGATATCAGAGGATGCTAAAGCAAAAACTGCATTTTCGACTATTGGAGGGCACTACCAAATCACAGTAATGCCCTTTGGTTTGAAAAATGCACCTGCCACTTTTCAGAGGTTGCTGAATACAGTCCTGCAAGGGTTGGAGGCTTTTAGTGCAGCATATCTAGATGATATAGCTGTCTTTAGCTCCACCTGGGATGATTACCTGGTCCACCTGTGGAAAGTTTTAGAGGCCCTGCAAAAGGCAGGCCTCACGATCAAGGCTTCAAAGTGCCAGATAGGGCAGGGGAAAGTGGTTTATCTGGGACACCTTGTAGGTGGAGAACAGATTGCACCACTTCAGGGGAAAATCCAAACTATCATAGATTGGGTTCCCCCTACAACTCAGACCAAGGTGAGAGCCTTCTTAGTCCTCACTGTGTATTACAGGAGGATGATAAAGAACTATGGCTCCATAGCAGCCCCTCTTAATTACCCCACTTCTAAGAAAATGCCTAAAAAGGTATTGTGGACAGCTAGCTGTCAGAAAGCTTTTGAGGTGCTGAAACAGGCCATGTGCTCTGCACCTGTCCTAAAAAGCCCATGTTACTCCAAGAAATTCAGGGGCATATTTATACTCTGTTTGCGCCGAATGTGCGTCAAAAATTTTGACGCACAATCGGTGCAAACCCTGTCCCATATTTATACTTTGACGTCCGACCCCGCGGGCGTCAAAATTCCACGATGTGCGTAATTTTTTGGAAGGGGGAACCAGCCTTGCGTTAATTATATGCAAGGTAGGCGTTCCCTTCCAAAAAATGACTTTAAAGCCTGTGCCCCTTATTTATACTCTGGCGTCATTTTGACGCACAGGAGGGGGTGGGCCTTAAAAAATGGCACACAGCCTGATTGGCGCCATTTTTTAACGCCTGGGTCAGGGCAGGCGTTAAGGGACCTGTGGGCTCGGAAGGAGCCCAGAGGTGCCCTCCCCTGCCCCCAGGGACTCCCCTGCCACCCTTGCCCACCCCAGGAGGACACCCAAGGATGGAGGGACCCATCCAAGGGAAGTAAAGGTAAGTTCGGGTAAGTATTTTTTTCTGATTTTTTTTGTGGCATAGGGGGGCCTGATTTGGGCCCCCCTACATGCCACTATGCCCAATGACCATGCCCAGGGGACATAAGTCCCTGGGCATGGCCATTGGGCAAGGGGGCATGACTCCTGTCTTTGCTAAGACAGGAGTCATGTCAATGGAGGTTGGGCGTCAAACAAAATGACGGAAATCCGGTTTGAGGCCTGAATTTTGCCTCAGACCTGACTTGCACCATTTTTTGACGCACAACCCCCATTTTCCCATACGCCGGCGCTGCCTGGTGTGAGTCATTTTTTTTTACGCACACCAGTCCGCAGCGCCGGCTAACGTCATTCCATAAATAAGGCGTCTGCATGGCGTGTTGGAATGGCGTTAGCCGGTGGTAACATTTTTGAACCACAACTGCGTTGGCGCAGTTGTGCGTCAAAAAGTATAAATATGGGCCTCATTGTTCAAACTGATGCATGTGAATTAGGGTTAGGGGCAGTATTATCACAACTCAATTCTGAGGGCCGGGATCAACCTGTTGCTTTTATCAGCAGGAGGTTGACCCCTAGAGAAAAGCGTTGGTCTGCCATAGAGAGGGAGGCCTTTGCTGTGGTCTAGACACTGAAGAAGTTGAGGCCATACCTGTTTGGCACTCACCTTCATTGTTCAGACAGACCACAAACCTCTACTTTGGCTAAAACAAATAAAAGGTGAAAACCCTAAATTGTTGAGGTGGTCCATATCTCTACAGGGAATGGACTATACAGTGGAACATAGACCTGGGAGTACCCACTCCAATGCAGATGGACTCTCCAGATATTTCCACTTAGACAATGAAGACTCATCAGGGCATGGCTAGTCTTATTGTCCTTCGTTTGGGGGGGGGGGGAGGTTGTGTAGGAAAGTACCATCTTGCCTGGCATGTTACCCCCATATTTCACTGTATATATGTTGTTTTAGTGTATGTGTCACTGGGACCCTGCCAGCCAGGACCCCAGTGCTCATAAGTGTGCCCTGTATGTGTTCCCTGTGTGATGACTAACTGTCTCACTGAGGCTCTGCTAACCAGAACCTCAGTGGTTATGCTCTCTCTGCTTTCTAAATTGTCACTAACAGGCTAGTGACCAATTTCACCAATTCACATTGGCATACTGGAACACCCTTATAATTCCCTAATATATGGTACTTAGGTACCCAAGGTATTGGGGTTCCAGGAGATCCCTATGGGCTGCAGCATTTCTTTTGCCACCCATAGGGAGCTCTGACAATTCTTACACAGGCCTGCCACTGCAGCCTGAGTGAAATAACGTCCACGTTATTTCACAGCCATTTACCACTGCACTTAAGTAACTTATAATTCACCTATATGTCTAACCTTCATCTGGTGAAGGTTGGGTGCTAAGTTACTTAGTGTGTGGGCACCCATCGCACTACCCAAGGTGCCCCCACATCGTTCAGGGCAAATTCCCCAGACTTTGTGAGTGCGGGGACACCATTACACGCGTGCACTATACATAGGTCACTACCTATGTATAGCGTCACAATGGTAACTCTGACCATGGCCATGTAACATGTCTAAGATCATGGAATTGTCATCCCAATGCCATTCTGGCATTGGGGAGACAATTCCATGATCCCCGAGTCTCTTGCACAGACCCGGGTACTGCCAAACTGCCTTTCCGGGGGTTTCACTGCAGCTGCTGCTGCTGCCAACCCCTCAGACAGGTTTCTGCCCTCCTGGGGTCCAGCCAAGCCTGGCCCAGGAAGGCAGAACAAAGGACTTCCTCAGAGAGAGGGTGTTACACCCTCTCCCTTTGGAAAAAGGTATCAGGGCTTGGGAGGAGTAGCCTCCCCTAGCCTCTGGAAATGCTTTGATGGGCACAGATGGTGCCCATCTCTGCATAAGACAGTCTCCACCGGTTCAGGGATCCCCCAGCCCTGCTCTGGCGCGAAACTGGACAAAGGAAAGGGGAGTGACCACTCCCCTGACCTGTACCTCCCAGGGGAGGTGCCCAGAGCTCCTCCAGCGTGCCCCAGACCACTGCCATCTTGGATCCAGAGGTGTGCTGGCACACTGGACTGCTCTGAGTGGCCAGGGCCAGCAGGTGACGTCAGAGAACATGTCGACAGAGGCACTGAACATGTCTTTCTTCTGTCTTTCCCCCACCCTTTTTGTGGTCTCCCTGTTCTTGTGTGCATTAGCATCATCAGGCGGAGGAGCAGTGGCACCGGAGCAGGAGGGAGCTACATCCCATATGGCCCTGGAGGGCGAGACAATGGAGTCTGAAGCCACCAGTGGGACGGAGGGCGAGGGAAACTCCACGGCAGGGACCTGAGGTGACATCAGCGGCAGCAACTTTTCCTCTGATGGGAGCTCCCTTGCAGTGGCGGGCCCCTCTGTGCCCCCCGCATCAAGAGGT
Organism: Pleurodeles waltl; assembly: GCF_031143425.1. Classification (NCBI taxonomy): domain Eukaryota; kingdom Metazoa; phylum Chordata; class Amphibia; order Caudata; family Salamandridae; genus Pleurodeles; species Pleurodeles waltl. The sequence goes on from NC_090442.1 coordinate 13,405,273, forward strand.
GCAGCCGCCACCCCTCTACCAGCACCGCCCTCCCAGCAGCCCCTCAGTGTGTGTCCCGTGTCCGCTCACCCAGTAGGGTGTGCATATCCTTCGCCCCGGGCACCTCAGGCCCTGCCCCAGTCAGCCAGCCTGCTGCCCTCAGTGAGGAGGTTATTGACCTCCTGAGATCCCTCACTGTTGGGAAGTCTACCATTCTGAATGCCATCCAGGGTGTAGATAGGCATTTGCAACAAACAATTGCATACCTGGAGGGCATTCATTCTGGCCAGGCAGCTCAACAGAGAGCATTTCAGGCTCTGGCCTCAGCAATGATGGCAGCCATTGTCCCTGTGTCCAGCCTCCCCCCTCCAACCTCCTCCACCCAGACCCAATCCCCCGTACCAAAGCCTATCCCAAGCACACCATCAGACCAGCATGCACACACCTCAACACACAAGAGTGGCTCAGGCAAACATAAGCACCACACATCCCACAGGAACTCACACAAGCATCATACCCATGCACACATACCAACATCCACTGCCTCCACTGTGTCCCTGTAGGAGGCTGGCCTGGCTTGTAGTGCGTACCAAGGGGTACTTACACTCTGTACCAGGTCCAGTTATCCCTTATTAGTGTAGATGAGGTGTTTCTAGCAGCTTAGGCTGATAGAAGGTAGCTATAGCAGAGCAGCTTAGGCTGAACTAGGAGACATGCAAAGCTCCTACTATACCACTGGTGTCATATGCACAATATCATAAGAAAACACAATACACAGATATACTAAAAATAAAGGTACTTTATTTTTATGACAATATGCCAAGAGTATCTCAGTGAGTACCCTCAGTATGAGGATGCCAAATATACACAAGATATATGTACACAATACCAAAAATATGCAGTAATAGCAAAATCAAGTAATGCAAGCACCTACTTTACATCTAAAAAGTAGGTGTAAAGTGCACCTATAACCCCCAGACAGCACAGAAGTCATGATAGGGGGTTTCTGCAAGGAAGACCAACACCAGCAAAGCAACAACAGTGGATTTCCGAAACTGAGTACCTGTGAAACAAGGGGACCAAGTCCAAGAGTCGCGACAGTGTCGAGAGTGGGCAGATGCCCAAGAAATGCCAGCTGAGGGTGCAAGGAAGCTGCCACCAGATGGAAGAAGCTTTGTGTTCTGCAAGAACGAAGAGGATTAGGAACTTCCCCTTTGGAGGATGGATGTCCCACGTCGTGAAGAAGCTTGCAGAGGTGTTCCCATGCAGAAAGACCGCAAACAAGCCTTGCTAGCTGCAAGGGTTACGGTTAGGGTTTTTGGATGCTGCTGTGGCCCAGGAGGGACCAGGATGTCGCCACTTGGATGAGGAGACAGAGGGGGCACCCTGCAAGTCAGGGAGCCCTCACAGAAGCAGGCAGCACCCGCAGAAGTACCGGAACAGGCACTTGGAAGAGGAGTGAACCGGAGTCCACCCGAAGTCAGAAAAGGGAGTCCCACGACGCCGGAGGACAACTCAGAAGGTTGTGCACTGCAGGTTAGAGTGTGGGGTACCCAGGCTTGGCTGTACAGGAAGGAAATCCTGGAAGAGTGCACAGGAGCCGGAGTAGCTGCAAATCACGCGGTACCCAGCAATGCAATCTAGCGTGGGGAGGCAAGGACTTACCTCCACCAAACTTGGACTGAAGAGTCACTGGACTGTGGGAGTCACTTGGACAGAGTTGCTGAATTCCAGGGACCACGCTCGTCGTGCTGAGAGGGGACCCAGAGGACCGGTGATGCAGTCTTTTGTTGCCTGCGGTTGCAGGGGGAAGATTCCGTCGACCCACGGGAGATTTCTTCAGTGCTCCTGGTGCAAGAAGGAGGCAGGCTACCCCCAGAGCATGCACCACCAGGAAACAGGCGAGAAAGCCGGCAGGATGAAGCGATACAAGGTTGCAGTAGTCGTTTTTGCTACTTTGTTGCATTTTGCAGGCGTCCTGAGCAGTCAGCGGTCGATCCTTTGGCAGAAGGTGAAGAGGGAGATGCAGAGGAACTCTGGTGAGCTCTTGCATTCGGTATCTCAAGAAGTCCCCAACGCAGGGACCCTAAATAGCCAGAAAAGGAGGTTTGGCTACCTAGGAAGGAGGATAGGCTAGTAAGAAAGGTAAGAGCCTATCAGAAGGAGTCTCTGACGTCACCTGTTGGCCCTGGCCACTCAGAGCAGTCCAGTGTGCCAGCACACCTCTGAATCCAAGATGGCAGAGGTCTGGGGCACGCTGGTGGAGCTCTGGGCACCTCCCCTGGGAGGTGCAGGTCAGGGGAGTAGTCACTCCCCTGTCCTTTGTCCAGTTTCGCGCCAGAGCAGGGCTGGGGGATCCCTGAGCCGGTGGAGACTGGCTTATGCAGAGATGGGCACCATCTGTGGCCATCAAAGCATTTCCAGAGGCTGGGGGAGGCTACTCCTCCCCAGCCCTGACACCTATTTTCAAAGGGAGAGGGTGTAACACCCTCTCTCTGAGGAAGTCCTTTGTTCTGCCTTCCTGGGCCAAGCGTGGCTGGACCCCAGGAGGGCAGAAACCTGTCTGAGGGGTTGGCAGCAGCAGCAGTGAAACCCCGGGAAAGGCAGTTTGGCAGTACCCGGGCTCTGTGCTAGAGACCCGGGAGATCATGGAATTGTCCCCCCAATGCCAGAATGGCATTGGGGTGACAATTCCATGATCCTAGACATATTACATGGCCATGTTCGGAGTTACCATTGTGACGCTGTACATAGGTAGAGACCTATGTACAGTGCACGCGTGTAATGGTGTCCCCGCACTCACAAAGTCCGGGGAATTTGCCCTGACGATGTGGGGGCACCTTGGCTAGTGCCAGGGTGCCCACACACTAAGTAACTTTGCACCCAACCTTCACCAGGTGAAGGTTAGACATATAGGTGACTTATAAGTTACCTAAGTGCAGTGGTAAATGGCTGTGAAATAACGTGGACGTTATTTCACTCAGGCTGCACTGGCAGGCCTGTGTAAGAATTGTCAGATCTCCCTATGGGTGGCAAAAGAAATGCTGCAGCCCATAGGGATCTCCTGGAACCCCAATACCCTGGGTACATCAGTACCATATACTAGGGAATTATAAGGGTGTTCCAGTATGCCAATGTGAATTGGTGAAATTGGTCACTAGCCTGTTAGTGACAAGTTAGAAAGCAGAGAGAGCATAACCACTGAGGTTCTGGTTAGCAGAGCCTCAGTGAGACAGTTAGTCATCACACAGGGAACACATACAGGGCACACTTATGAGCACTGGGGCCCTGGCTGGCAGGGTCCCAGTGACACATAGACTAAAACAACATACATACAGTGAAATATGGGGGTAACATGCCAGGCAAGATGGTACTTTCCTACACAACCACCCCCCCCAAACGAAGGACAAAAAGACTAGCCATGACCTGATGAGTCTTCATTGTCTAAGTCCAAATATCTGGAAAGTCCATCTGCATTGGAGTGGGTACTCCCAGGTCTATGTTCCACTGTATAGTCCATTCCCTGTAGAGATATGGACCACCTCAACAATTTAGGATTTTCACCTTTCATTTGTTTTAGCCAAAGTAGAGGTTTGTGGTCTGTCTGAACAATGAAGTGAGGGCCACACAGGTATGGCCTCAACTTCTTCAGTGCGCAGACCACAGCAAAGGCCTCCCTCTCAATGGCAGACCAATGCTTTTCTCTATGGGTCAATCTTCTGCTGATAAAAGCTACTGGTTGATCCTGGCCCTCAGAGCTAAGTTTTGATAAGACTGCCCCTACCCCTAATTCAGATGCATCAGTTTGAACAATGAATTTCTTGGAGTAACATGGGATTTTTAGGACAGGTGCAGTGCACATGGCCTGTTTGAGCTCCTCAAAAGCTTTCTGACAGCTAGCTGTCCACAATAACTTTTTAGGCATCTTCTTACTAGTGAGATCGTTAAGTGGGGCTGCAATGGAGCCATAGTTTTTAATGAATCTCCTGTAATACCCAGTGAGGCATAGGAAGGCTCTCACCTGGGTCTGAGTTGTAGGGGGAACCCAATCCATGATTGTCTGGATTTTCCCCTGAAGTGGTGCAATCTGTTCTCCACCTACCAGGTGTCCCAGATAAACCACTTTCCCCTGCCCTATCTGGCAATTTGAAGCCTTGATAGTGAGGCCTGCATTTTGAAGGGACTCCAAAACCTTCCACTGGTGGACCAGGTGATCATCCCAGGTGGAGCTAAAGACAGCTATATGGTCCAGATATGCTGCACTAAAAGCCTCCAACCCTTGCAAGACTGTATTCACCAACCTCTGAAAAGTGTCAGGTGCATTTTTCAAACCAAAGGGCATTACTGTGAATTGGTAGTGCCCTGGTAGGGGCCTACAATAGTTGAAAATGCAGTTTTTGCTTTAGCATCCTCTGGCAATTTGATCTGCCAATACCCTGCAGTCAAATCAAAGGTACTTAGATACTTGGCAGAAGCCAGTGTATCTATGAGCTCATCTGCCCTGGGTATAGGGTGAGCATCAGTTTTTGTTACCTGGTTGAGACCTCTGTAATCTACACAAAACCTCTCTCCATCTTTTGAGTGAGGTTTTGGTACAAGCACCACAGGAGAGGCCCATGGGCTTTCAGAATGATCAACCACTCCAAGTTCCAGCATTTTTCGAACTTCTTGCTTTATGCAGTCCCTGACATGGTCAGGCTGCCTATGGATTTTACTTTTGACAGACAAGCTATCTCCAGTATCAATTGAGTGTTCACTCCAAGATGTGGTGCCTGGCACAGTTGAAAAGAGTTCAGAAAACTGACCAAGGAGATTTATGCAGTTGTCTTTCTGCTCAGCAGTAAGACAGTCTGCCAAAATTACACCTTCCACTAAAGCATCATCTTCAGTGGAAGAGAAGAGATCAGGGAGAGGGTCACTCTCTTCTTCCTGTCCTTCATCTGTTGCCATGTGCAGGGTGAGATCAGCCCTGTCATAGTAGGGTTTTAGGCGGTTGACATGGAGCACCCTAAGGGGACTCCTGGCAGTGCCCAGGTCAACCAAGTAGGTGACCTCGCCCTTCTTTTCAACAATTAGATTGGGTCCACTCCATTTGTCCTGGAGTGCTCTTGGGGCCACATGCTCCAATACCCACACCTTCTGTCCTGCTTGGTACTGAATCAGAACAGCCTTCTGGTCATGCCATTGCTTTTGGAGCTCTTGGCTGGCTTGATTTTTTCTACAGGCCTTTTTCATGTACTCAGCCATTCTGGATCTTAGGCCGAATACATAGTCCACTATTGTGAGAAAGTAGCCTCTTTCTAGCCTTGTTACCCCCACTTTTGGCCTGTTTGTGAGTGTATGTCAGGGTGTTTTCTCTGTCTCACAGGGATCCTGCTAGCCAGGGCCCAGTGCTCATAGTGAAAACCCTATGTTTTCAGTATGTTTGTTATGTGTCACTGGGACCCTGCTAGTCAGGACCCCAGTGCTCATAAGTTTGTGGCCTATATGTATGTGTTCCCTGTGTAGTGCCTAAATGTCTCACTGAGGCTCTGCTAACCAGAACCTCAGTGGTTATGCTCTCTCATTTCTTTCAAATTGTCACTAACAGGCTAGTGACCAATTTTACCAATTTACATTGGCTTTCTGGAACACCCTTATAATTCCCTAGTATATGGTACTGAGGTACCCAGGGTATTGGGGTTCCAGGAGATCCCTATGGGCTGCAGCATTTCTTTTGCCACCCATCGGGAGCTCTGACAATTCTTACACAGGCCTGCCACTGCAGCCTGAGTGAAATAACGTCCACGTTATTTCACAGCCATTTTACACTGCACTTAAGTAACTTATAAGTCACCTATATGTCTAACCTTTACCTGGTAAAGGTTAGGTGCAAAGTTACTAAGTGTGAGGGCACCCTGGCACTAGCCAAGGTGCCCCCACATTGTTCAGAGCCAATTCCCTGAACTTTGTGAGTGCGGGGACACCATTACACGCGTGCACTACATATAGGTCACTACCTATATGTAGCTTCACAATGGTAACTCCAATAATGGCATTATTGGGACAATTCCATGATCCCAGTGGTCTGTAGCACAGACCCTGGTACTGCCAAACTGCCCTTCCTGGGGTTTCACTACTGCTGCTGCTGCTGCCAACCCCTCAGACAGGTTTCTGCCCCCCTGGGGTCAAGCCAGGCTTGTCCCAGGATGGCAGAACAAAGGACTTCCTCTGAGAGAGGGTGTTACACCCTCTCCCTTTGGAAAATGGTGTGAAGGCAGGGGAGGAGTAGCCTCCCCCAGCCTCTGGAAATGCTTTCTTGGGCACAGATGTGCCCAATTCTGCATAAGCCAGTCTACACCGGTTCAGGGACCCCTTAGCCCCTGCTCTGGCGCGAAACTGGACAAAGGAAAGGGGAGTGACCACTCCCCTGACCTGCACCTCCCCTGGGAGGTGTCCAGAGCTCCTCCAGTGTGCTCCAGACCTCTGCCATCTTGGAAACAGAGGTGCTGCTGGCACACTGGACTGCTCTGAGTGGCCTGTGCCACCAGGTGACGTCAGAGACTCCTTCTGATAGGCTCCTTCAGGTGTTAGTAGCCTATCCTCTCTCCTAGGTAGCCAAACCCTCTTTTCTGGCTATTTAGGGTCTCTGTCTCTGGGAAAACTTTAGATAACGAATGCAAGAGCTCATCCGAGTTCCTCTGCATCTCTCTCTTCACCTTCTGATAAGGAATCGACTGCTGACCGCGCTGGAAGCCTGCAAACCTGCAACAAAGTAGCAAAGACGACTACTGCAACTCTGTAACGCTGATCCTGCCGCCTTCTCAACTGTTTTCCAGCTTGTGCATGCTGTGGGGGGTAGTCTGCCTCCTCTCTGCACCAGAAGCTCCGAAGAAATCTCCAGTGGGTCGACGGAATCTTCCCCCTGCAACCGCAGGCACCAAAAAGCTGCATTACCGGTCCCTTGGTTCTCCTCTCAGCATGACGAGCGAGGTCCCTTGAATCCAGCAACTCTGTCCAAGTGACTCCCACAGTCCAGTGACTCTTCAGTCCAAGTTTGGTGGAGGTAAGTCCTTGCCTCCCCACTCCAGACTGCATTGTTGGTAACCGCGACTTTTGCAACTTCTCCAGCCCCTGTGCACTTCCGGCGGAAATCCTTTGTGCACAGCCAAGACTGGGTCCACGGCACTCTAACCTGCACTGCACGACTTTCTAAGTTGGTCTCCGGCGACGTGGGACCCCTTTGTGCAACTTTGGCAAGCACCATTTCACACATCCTTGTAGTGCCCGTTTCTGGCACTTCTCCGGGTATTACCTGCTTCAGAGAGGGCTCCTTGTCTTGCTCGACGTCTCCTCTCTCTCCTGGTCCAATTTGCGAACTCCTGGTCCCTCCTGGTCCTCAGCAGCGTCCAAAAACACTAACCGCACAATTTGCAGCTAGCAAGGCTTGTTAGCATCTTTTCGGTGGGAAAACACTTCTGCACGACTCTCGAAAGGCGAGCGGGATCCGTCCACCAAAGTGGAAGTCTCTAGCCCTTTTAGTTCCTGCAGAAACCGCAGCTTCTTCTGTCCAGTAGAAGCTTCTTTGCACCCGCAGCTGGCATTTCCTGGGCATCTGCCCATCTCTGACTTGCTTGTGACTTTTGGACTTGGTCCCCTTGTTCCACAGGTACCCTAGATTGGAAATCCACAGTTGTTGCATTGTTGGTTTGTGTCTTTCCTGCATTATTCCTCTATCACGACTTCTTTGTCTTCTGGGGAACTTCAGTACACTTTGCACTCACTTTTCAGGGTCTTGGGGAGGGCTAATTTTCTAACTCTCACTATTTTCTAATAGTCCCAGCGACCCTCTACAAGGTCACATAGGTTTGGGGTCCATTCGTGGTTCGCATTCCACTTTTGGAGTATATGGTTTGTGTTGCCCCTATCCCTATGTGTCTCCATTGCATCCTATTGTAACTATACATTGTTTGCACTGTTTTCTAAGACTATACTGCATATTTTTAGTACTGTGTACATATAACTTGTGTATATTTGCTATCCTCACTCTGAGGGTACACTCTGAGATACTGTGACATATTGTCATAAAAATAAAGTACCTTTATTTTTAGTATAACTGTGTATTGTGTTTTCTTATGGTATTGTGCAAGTGACACTTGTGGTACTGTAGTAGCTTCACACGTCTCCTAGTTCAGCCTAAGCTGCTCTGCTAAGCTACCATTATCTATCAGCCTAAGCTGCTAGACACCCTATACACTAATAAGGGATACCTGGGCCTGGTGCAAGGTGTAAGTACCCCTTGGTACTCACTACAAGCCAGTCCAGCCTCCTACAACTATGTCTTGCTTTGGAGCTTTTAAAGGTTGTTCCCAACCCTCCTTCACAAGTGTTAGGGGACCTCTTACAGGGTGCCCAAAGAGGAGTTCAAAGGGGCTGAAGCCCACTCCTTTCTGGGGTACCTCCCTGTAAGCAAAAAGGAGGCAAGGTAATAGGACATCCCATCTCCTCCTGAGTTTTTCAGGGAGTCCCATTATCATTCCTTTGAGAGTTTTATTAAACCTCTCTACCAGTCCATTTGTTTGTGGATGATAAGGTGTGGTGAATTTGTATGTTACACCACATTCCTTCCACATGGCCTTAAAGTATGCAGACATAAAGTTGCTACCCCTGTCTGATACAACCTCTTTTGGAAAACCCACCCTGGAAAAGATTCCCAGGAGGGCTTTTGCCACTGCAGGTGCTGTAGTGGTCCTTAGAGGAATTGATTCAGGATATCTTGTGGCATGGTCCACTACTGCCAAGATAAACCTATTGCCTGAAGCAGTAGGAGGGTCAAGGGGGCCAACTATGTCAACCCCTACCCTTTCAAAGGGAACCCCAACCACAGGTAGTGGAATAAGGGGAGCCTTTGGAGTGCCACCAGTTTTGCCACTGGCTTGGCAGGTCACGCAAGACTTGCAAAAATCTTTTGCGTCCTCTGACATCCTAGGCCAGTGAAACAGGGGGACAAGCCTTTCCCATGTTTTAATCTGGCCCAAATGCCCAGCCAAAGGAATGTCATGTGCCAGAATTAGGAGGAACTCTCTGTACTGCAAGGGAATGACCAATCTCCTGGCTGCTCCAGGTTTTGGGTCCCTTGCCTCTGTGTACAAGAGGTTGTCCTCCCAGTAAACTCTATGTGAGTCACTGACATCCCCATTTTGCTGCTTGACAGCTTGCTGTCTGAGACCCTCTAATGTAGGATAGGATTGCTGTGCCACACTCAGCTCTTCCCTGGCAGGCCCCCCTCCACCCAAAAGCTCAGCAGTGTCTGCTGCGAGCTCATCTAGTGAAGGTTCTGAACAGGGAGGAAATTCTTCTTTCTCAGAAGGAGAATCATCTGTAGAGGGAGGGATAGTGGGTAGGGATTTACCCTTGCTACCCCTAGCTTTCGGGAGCACTTGGTCCATTGTTCCAGGATCCACGTCACCCTGTCCTTTTTGCTTTTTGGCCAGAGCCCTTGTCGAAGCAAAAATATGCCCAGGAATGCCCAGCATTGCTGCACGAGCCCCCAACTCCACTTCTGCCCAAGCTGATGTCTCTAAATCATTTCCTAGTACACAGTCTACACGTAAATCTGAAGCAACCACAATTTTCTTTGGACCAGTAAACCCCTCACCCCCCAGTTGAGATTCACAACAGCCATGGGGTGGCTAAGAGTGTTGTTATGAGTGTCTGTCACTTGGTACTGGTGACCAAGTAGGTGGTGTTCAGGGTGTACCAGTTTCTCTATTACCATGGTAACACTGGCACCTGTGTCCCTGTAGGCCTGAACCTCAACACCATTTATTAGGGGAAGTTGCTTGTACTTATCCATATGAAGGGGACAAGCAACCAAGGTGGCCAAATCAATGGCACCTTCAGAGACTAGCACAGCCTCTGTGGTCTCCCTAACAAGACCAACCCCAACTAAATTACCAAAAGTGAGCCCAGCTACTCCCTTGGATTGGCTATTAGTAGGTTTGCTCCCACCACCACTGGTATTTCTAGGGGCACTAGAGGTTGCAGTAGGGGTTGTGGTAGTGGGAGGTTTGGTGTTTTTCTTGGGACAACTGGCATCAGTTGTCCAATGGCCTTTTACTTTACATAAATAACACCAAGGCTTTTTTTATTGATTTGAAGAGGATTTGGACCCACCATCCCCACCAGAGTGTTTTTGTGGGCCTGATGAAGACTTAGTTTTACTTTTGTCCCCACTCTTGTCAGAAGACTTACAATCCTTGTCACCCCCTGTATGAACTTTTCTGTTCACTCTTGTTCTGACCCATTTGTCTGCCTTCTTTCCCAATTCTTGGGGAGAGGTCAGATCTGAGTCCACTAGATATTGGTATAACAAGTCAGACACACAGTTATTCAGAATATGCTCTCTCAGAATAAGATTGTACAGGCTTTCATAGTCAGAAAATTTACTGCCAAGTAACCACCCCTCCAAAGCCTTCACTGAACAGTCTACAAAGTCTATCCAGTCTTGTGAGGACTCTTTTCTGGTGTCTCTGAACGTAATCCTGTATTGTTCAGTGGTTAAGCCAAACCCATCCAAGAGTGCATCCTTCAAAACTGCAAAATTATTGGCATCACTTTCTCTTACAGTAAGGAGCCTATCCCTACCCTTTCCATTGAAAGATAGCCATAGAATAGCAGCCCACTGCCTTTGAGGGACCCCCTGTACCATACAGGCCCTCTCAAGTGCAGCAAACCACTTGTTAATGTCATCCCCCTCCTTGTAAGGGGGAATTATCTTGTGTAGATTCTTGGAATCATGCTCTCTCACAGGATTACTATCAGGAATACAGCTGCTGCCACCATGGGGTCCAAACCCCATACTCTGTCTCTCCTTCTCCAGGTCTAGGGATTCCCCGTCTAGAGCCAGCATTTGCTGTTTAAGCTTCAGCCTGGTCTCTTCCACTCTCATCTTTTTGAGTTCCCTTTATAACATGTTGTCTCCAAGGTGGGTGGGTTGGGAATGTTTAGACACTGAGTAAATATTGGAATTCACAGAGGGAGACCTGTCCCTAACAGTGTGCACTCTAACAACCTGGCCTTCAGGAACAAAAGCATCCCTACTATGATGGGAGCTCCTATTGCTACTAACATTGCTAGGTGGTCTGCTAAGGGGCAGATTTGGAAGAGAACCCTGTACACCTCCCTCAAGAGGTTCTTCTGAGTCACAGTGTGAGCTATCTACTAACTTCTCAGATGAAGTGTCAACTTGGGACTTATCATTCTCAATGAGCATGTTATACAGAAATTCTCTAGACGGGTTCTTTCCTACCACTAAACCTCTATCAATGCAGAGACTCCTTAGGCTCTTGAAGTTTAAATTGTCATAAGTTGTGTTGACTAATTTAAGAGCAGTACCTACATCAGACATGATAGAATGAGGTTTAGAGACAGATAGAAGAGATAAAAAGTTTTAGGACTTTTTAAAGAACAGGAAAAAAAACTTTTTCAAACTTTTTGGAAACTTTTTAAAGTTTAGAACTACTTTTCAGCATTTAGCAGAGAGTGTAAGAGAAGGAAAGCAAAACTTTTGGTTAGGTGTACATACACTGAACTTGTTTGTATATTTTTCTCTTATGAAAAGTACAAAATGACAAAGTGGTAAGTAGTTACAAGTACTTATCCCACCGCTGCACAACCAATGTAGGATGCTGGCCTGGCTTGTAGTGGGTACCAGAGGTACTTACACCTTGTGCCAGGTCCAGTTATCCCTTATTAGTGTAGAAGAGGTGTTTCTAGCAGCTAAGGCTGATAGAAGGTAGCTATAGCAAAGCAGCTTAGGCTGAACTAGGAGACATGTAAAGCTCCTACTATACCACTGGTGTCAAATGCACAACATCATAAGAAAACACAATACACAGATATACTAAAAATAAAGGTACTTTATTTTTATGACAAAATGCCAAAAGTATCTTAGTGAGTACCCTCAGTATGAGGATGACAAATATACACAAGATATATGTACACAATACCAAAAATATGCAGTAATAGCAAAATGAAGTAATGCAAGCAGTGTAAAGTTACAATAGATTGCAATAGGAGCACATAGGTATAGGGGCAACACAAACCATATACTCCAAAAGTGGAATGCGAACCACGAATGGATCCCAAACCTATGTGAGCTTGTAGAGGGTCACTGGGACTGTAAGAAAACAGTGAGGGTTAGAAAAATAGCCCATCCTAAGACCCTGTAAGGTAGGTGTAAAGTGCACCTACAACCCCCAGAGAGCACAGAAGTCGTGATAGGGGGATTCTGCAAGGAAGACCAACACCAGCAATGCAACAACAGTGGATTTCCGGACCTGAGTACCTGTAAGACAAGGGGACCAAGTCCAAGAATCGCGACAGATTCCACCCTCACCATGTCCAAACAGGTCAGCGCCGTCTCCTCCTCCTGTTTCAACACCCTTCGAATGCTCCGCAGAATCTTCAAGTGGATTCCAACAGAAACCAGAAAGACGGTGACCCAGGCCCTCGTCAGCAGCAGACTTGACTACGGCAACGCACTCTACACAGGCATCCCAACCAAAGACATCAAACGACTCCAACGTATCCAAAATGCCTCCGCCCGACTGATCCTCGACATACCCCGCCGAAGTCACATCTCCCCTCACCTAAAGGAACTCCACTGGCTCCCAGTAGACAAGAGGATCACCTTTAAACTCCTGACCCACGCTCACAAGGCACTTCACAACACCGGACCCTCCTACCTCAACACCAGACTTAACTTCTACACTCCAACACGTCAACTCCGATCCACCAACCTCGCCCTCGCCATCGTACCCCGAATCCAGCGCAAGACATCCGGTGGCAGATCATTCTCCTTCCTCGCCGCCAAGACCTGGAACTCTCTCCCCACATCTCTTCGCCAGACCCAGGACCTCCTCGCATTCAGAAGGCTCCTCAAGACCTGGCTCTTCGACCGCTAACTCAGCAGCGCTCCCCCCCCTTCCCCCCCCCCCTCAGCGCCTCGAAACCCTGACGGGTACATAGCGCGCTTTATAAATACTATGAATGAATGAATGACAGTGTCGAGAGTGGGCAGGAGCCCAGGAAATGCCAGCTGAGCGTGCAAGGAAGCTGCCACCGGATGGAAGAAGCTTTGTGTTCTGCAAGAACGAAGAGGACTAGGAACTTCCCCTTTGGAGGATGGATGTCTCACGTCGTGAAGAAGCTTGCAGAAGTGTTCCCACGCAGAAAGACCGCAAACAAGCCTTGCTAGTTGCAAGGGTCACGGTTAGGGTTTTTGGATGCTGCTGTGGCCCAGGAGGGACCAGGATGTCGCCACTTGGATGAGGAGACAGAGGGGGCGCCCAGCAAGTCAGGGAGCCCTCACAGAAGCAGGCAGCACCCGCAAAAGTACCGGAACAGGCACTTACAAGAGGAGTGAACCGGAGTCTACCCGAAGTCACAAAAGGGAGTCCCACGACGCCAGAGGACAACTCAGAAGATTGTGCACTGCAGGTTAGAGTGTCAGGCACCCAGGATTGGCTGTGCATGAAGGAAACCCTGGAAGAGTGCACAGGAGCCGGAGCAGCTGCAAATCACGCGGTACCCAGCAATGCAGTCTAGCGTAGGGAGGCAAGGACTTACCTCCACCAAACTTGGACTGAAGAGTCACTGGACTGTGGGAGTCACTTGGACAGAGTTGCTGAGTTCCAGGTATCATGCTCATCGTGCTGAGAGGGGAACCAGAGGACCGGTGATGCAGTATTTTGTTGCCTGCGGTTGCAGGGGGAAGATTCCGTCGACCCACGGGAGATTTCTTCAGAGCTCCTGGTGCAAGAAGGAGGCAGGCTACCCCCAGAGCATGCACCACCAGGAAACAGGTGAGAAATCCGGCAGGACGAAGCGATACAAGCTTGCAGTAATCGTCTTTGCTACTTTGTTGCGGTTTTGCAGGCGTCCTAGGCAGTCAGCGGTCGATCCTTTGGCAGAAGGTGAAGAGGGAGATGCTGAGGAAGTCTGGTGAGCTCTTGCATTCGGTATCTGAAGAATTCCCCAAAGCAGAGACCCTAAATTGCCAGAAAAGGAGGTTTGGCTACCTAGGAAGGAGGATAGGCTAGTAAGTAAGGTAAGAGCCTATCAGAAGGAGTCTCTGACATCACCTGCTGGCACTGGCCACTCAGAGCAGTCCAGTGTGCCAGCACACCTCTGAATACAAGATGGCAGAGGTCTGGGGCACGCTGGAGGAGCTCTGGGCACCTCCCCTGGGAGGTGCAGGTCAAGGGAGTGGTCACTCCCCTTTCCTTTGTCCAGTTTAGCGCCAGAGTAGGGCTGGGGGATCCCTGAACCGGTGTAGACTGGCTTATGCAGAGATGGGCACCATCTGTGCCCATCAAAGCATTTCCAGAGGCTGGGGGAGGCTACTCCTCTCCAGCCCTGACACCTATTTCCAAAGGGAGAGGGTGTAACACCCTCTCTCAGAGGAAGTCCTTTGTTCTGCCTTCCTGGGCCAGGCCTGCCTGGACCCCAGGAAGGCAGAAACCTGTCTGAGGGGTTGGCAGCAGCAGCAGCTGCAGTGAAAACCCCGGAAAGGCAGTTTGGCAGTACCCGGGTTCTGTGCTAGAGACCCGGGGGATCATGGAATTGTCCCCCCAATGCCAGGATGGCATTGGAGTGACAATTCCATGATCTTAGACATATTACATGGCCATGTTCGGAGTTACCATTGTGCCGCTGTACATAGGTAGATACCTATGTACAGTGCACACGTGTAATGGTGTCCCCGCACTCACAAAGTCCGGGGAATTTGCCCTGAACGATGTGGGGGCACCTTGGCTAGTGCCAGGGTGCCCTCACACTAAGTAACTTTGCACCCAACCTTCACCAGGTGAAGGTTAGACATTTAGGTGAATTATAAGTTACTTAAGTGCAGTGGTAAATGGCTGTGAAATAACGTGGACGTTATTTCACTCAGGCTGCACTGCCAGGCCTGTGTAAGAATTGTCAGATCTCCCTATGGGTGGCAAAGAAATGCTGCAGCCCATAGGGATCTCCTGGAACCCCAATACCCTGGGTACCTCAGTACCATATACTAGGGAATTATAAGGGTGTTCCAGAATGCCAATGTGAATTGGTGAAATTGGTCACTAGCCTGTTAGTGACAATTTGGAAAGCAGAGAGAGCATAACCACTGAGGTTCAGGTTAGCAGAGCCTCAGTGAGACAGTTAGTCATCACACAGGGAACACATACAGGGCACATACTTATGAGCACTGGGGCCCTGCCTGGCAGGGTCCCAGTGTCACGTAGACTAAAACAACATATATACAGTGAAATATGGGGGTAACATGCGAGGCAAGATGGTACTTTCCTACACAACCCCCCCAAACGAAGGACAATAAGACTAGCCATGACCTGATGAGTCTTCATTGTCTAAGTGGAAATATCTGGAGAGTCCATCTGCATTGGAGTGGGTACTCCCAGGTCTATGTTCCACTGTATAGTCCATTCCCTGTAGAGATATGGACCACCTCAACAATTTAGGATTTTCACCTTTCATTTGTTTTAGCCAAAGTAGAGGTTTGTGGTCTGTCTGAACAATGAAGTGAGTGCCAAACAGATATGGCCTCAATTTCTTCAGTGCCAGACCACAGCAAAGGCCTCCCTCTCAATGGCAGACCAACGCTTTTCTCTAGGGATCAACCTTCTGCTGATGAAAGCTACTGGTTGATCCTGGCCCTCAGAGTTAAGTTGTGATAAGACTGCCCCTACCCCTAATTCAGGTGCATCAGTTTGAACAATGAATTTCTTGGAGTAACATGGGCTTTTTAGGACAGGTGCAGTGCACATGGCCTGTTTGAGCTCCTCAAAAGCTTTCTGACAGCTAGCGGTCCACAATAACTTTTTAGGCATCTTCTTACTAGTGAGATCATTAAGTGGGGCTGCAATGGAGCCATAGTTTTTAATGAATCTCCTGTAATACACAGTGAGGCCTAGGAAGGCTCTCACCTGGGTCTGAGTTGTAGGGGGAACCCAATCCATGATTGTCTGGAAGGTTCCCCTGAAGTGGTGCAATCTGTTCTCCACCTACCAGGTGTCCCAGATAAACCACTTTCCCCTGCCCTATCTGGCAATTTGAAGCCTTGATAGTGAGGCCTGCCTTTTGAAGGGCCTCCAAAACTTTCCACAGGTGGACCAGGTGATCATCCGAGGTGAAGCTAAAGACAGCTATATCGTCCAGATATGCTGCACTAAAAGGCTCCAACCCTTGCAGGACTGTATTCACCAACCTCTGAAAAGTGTCAGGTGCATTTTTCAAACCAAAGGGCATTACTGTGAATTGGTAGTGCCCTCCAATAGTCAAAAATGCAGTTTTTGCTTTAGCATCCTCTGACAATTTGATCTGCCAATACCCTGCAGTCAAATCAAAGGTACTTAGATACTTGGCAGAAGCCAGTGTATCTATGAGCTCATCTGCCCTAGGTATAGGGTGAGCATCAGTTTTTGTTACCTGGTTGAGACCTCTGTAATCTACACAAAACCTCATCTCCCCTTTTCCATCTTTTAAGTGAGGCTTTGGTACAAGCACCACAGGAGAGGCCCATGGGCTTTCAGAATGTTCAACCACTCCAAGTTCCAGCATTTTCTGAACTTCTTGCTTTATGCAGTCCCTGCCATGGTCAGGCTGCCTATAGATTTTACTTTTGACAGGGAAGCTATCTCCAGTATCAATTGAGTGTTCACACCAAGGTGTGGTGCCTGGCACAGTTGAAAAGAGTTCAGAAAACTAACCAAGGAGATTTATGCAGTTGTCTTTCTGCTCAGCAGTAAGACAGTCTGCAAAAATTACACCTTCCACTAAAGCATCATCTTCAGTGGAAGAGAAGAGATCAGGGAGAGGGTCACTCTCTTCTTCCTGTCCTTCACCTGTTGCTATGTGCAGGGTGAGATCAGCCCTGTCATAGTAGGGTTTTAGGCGGTTGACATGGAGCACCCTAAGGGGACTCCTGGCAGTGCCCAGGTCAACCAAGTAGGGGACCCCGCCCTTCTTTTCAACAATTAGATTGGGTCCACTCCATTTGTCCTGGAGTGCTCTTGGGGCCACATGCTCCAATATCCACACCTTCTGTCCTGGTTGGTACTGAATCAGAACAGCCTTCTGGTCATGCCATTGCTTTTGGAGCTCTTGGCTGGCTTGATTTTTTCTACTGGCCTTTTTCATGTACTCAGTTATTCTGGATCTTAGGCAGAGTACATAGTCCACTATGTCTTGCTTTGGAGCTTTTAAAGGTTGTTCCCAACCCTCCTTCACAAGTGTTAGGGGACCTCTTACAGGGTGCCCAAAGAGGAGTTCAAAGGGGCTGAAGCCCACTCCTTTCTGGGGTACCTCCCTGTAAGCAAAAATGAGGCAAGGTAATAGGACATCCCATCTCCTCCTGAGTTTTTCAGGGAGTCCCATTATCATTCCTTTGAGAGTTTTATTAAACCTCTCTACCAGTCCATTTGTTTGTGGATGATAAGGTGTGGTGAATTTGTATGTTACACCACATTCCTTCCACATGGCCTTAAAGTATGCAGACATAAAGTTGCTACCCCTGTCTGACACAACCTCTTTTGGAAAACCCACCCTGGAAAAGATTCCCAGGAGGGCTTTTGCCACTGCAGGTGCTGTAGTGGTCCTTAGAGGAATTGATTCAGGATATCTTGTGGCATGGTCCACTACCGCCAAGATAAAACTATTGCCTGAAGCAGTAGGAGGGTCAAGGGGGCCAACTATGTCAACCCCTACCCTTTCAAAGGGAACCCCAACCACAGGTAGTGGAATAAGGGGAGCGTTTGGAGTGCCACCGGTCTTGCCACAAGCTTGGCAGGTCACGCAAGACTTGCAAAAATCTTTTGTGTCTTCTGACATCCTAGGCCAGTGAAACAGGGGGACAAGCCTTTCCCATGTTTTAATCTGGCCCAAATGCCCAGCCAAAGGAATGTCATGTGCCAGAATTAGGAGGAACTCTCTGTACTGCAAGGGAATGACCAATCTCCTGGCTGCTCCAGGTTTTGGGTCCCTTGCCTCTGTGTACAAGAGGCTGTCCTCCCAGTAAACTCTATGTGAGTCACTGACATCCCCATTTTGCTGCTTGACAGCTTGCTGTCTGAGACCCTCTAATGTAGGATAGGATTGCTGTGCCACACTCAGCTCTTCCCTGGCAGGCCCCCCTCCACCCAAAAGCTCAGCAGTGTCTGCTGCGAGCTCATCTAGTGAAGGTTCTGAACAGGGAGGAAATTCTTCTTTCTCAGAAGGAGAATCATCTGTAGAGGGAGGGATAGTGGGTAGGGATTTACCCTTGCTACCCCTAGCTTTCGGGAGCACTTGGTCCATTGTTCCAGGATCCACGTCACCCTGTCCTTTTTGCTTTTTGGCCAGAGCCCTTGTCGAAGCAAAAATATGCCCAGGAATGCCCAGCATTGCTGCACGAGCCTCCAACTCCACTTCTGCCCAAGCTGATGTCTCTAAATCATTTCCTAGTACACAGTCTACACGTGAATCTGAAGCAACCACAATTTCCTTTGGACCAGTAAACCCCTCCCCCCCCGGTTGAGATTCACAACAGCCATAGGGTGGCTAAGAGTGTTGTTATGAGTGTCTGTCACTTGGTACTGGTGACCAAGTAGGTGTTGTTCAGGGTGTACCAGTTTCTCTATTACCATGGTAACACTGGCACCTGTGTCCCTGTAGGCCTGAACCTCAACACCATTTATTAGGGGAAGTTGCTTGTACTTATCCATATGAAGGGGACAAGCAACCAAGGTGGCCAAATCAATGGCACCTTCAGAGACTAGCACAGCCTCTGTGGTCTCCCTAACAAGACCAACCCCAACTAAATTACCAAAAGTGAGCCCAGCTACTCCCTTGGATTGGCTATTAGTAGGTTTGCTCCCACCACCACTGGTATTTCTAGGGGCACTAGAGGTTGCAGTAGGGGTTGTAGTAGTGGGAGGTTTGGTGTTTTTCTTTGGACAACTGGCATCAGTTGTCCAATGGCCTTTTACTTTACATAAATAACACCAAGGCTTTATTAATTGATTTGAAGAGGATTTGGACCCACCATCCCCACCAGAGTGTTTTTGTGGGCCTGTAGGAGGCTGGACTGGCTTGTAGTGAGTACCAAGGGGTACTTACACCTTGCACCAGGCCCAGGTATCCCTTATTAGTGTATAGGGTGTCTAGCAGCTTAGGCTGATAGATAATGGTAGCTTAGCAGAGCAGCTTAGGCTGAACTAGGAGACGTGTGAAGCTACTACAGTACCACAAGTGTCACTTGCACAATACCATAAGAAAACACAATACACAGTTATACTAAAAATAAAGGTACTTTATTTTTAATGACAATATGTCACAGTATCTCAGAGTGTACCCTCAGAGTGAGGATAGCAAATATACACAAGTTATATGTACACAGTACTAACAATATGCAGTATAGTCTTAGAAAACAGTGCAAACAATGTATAGTTACAATAGGATGCAATGGAGACACATAGGGATAGGGGCAACACAAACCATATACTCCAAAAGTGGAATGCGAACCACGAATGGACCCCAAACCTATGTGACCTTGTAGAGGGTCGCTGGGACTATTAGAAAATAGTGAGAGTTAGAAAACTAGCCCTCCCCAAGACCCTGAAAAGTGAGTGCAAAGTGCACTGAAGTTCCCCAAGAGACAAAGAAGTCGTAATAGAGGAATAATGCAGGAAAGACACAAACCAACAATGCAACAACTGTGGATTTCCAATCTAGGGTACCTGTGGAACAAGGGGACCAAGTCCAAAAGTCACAAGCAAGTCGGAGATGGGCAAATGCCCAGGAAATGCCAGCTGTGGGTGCAAAGAAGCTTCGACTGGACAGAAGAAGCAAAGGTTTCTGCAGGAACGAAAAGGGCTAGAGACTTCGCCTTTGGTGGACGGATCCCTCTTGCCTTGGAGAGTCGTGCAGAAGTGTTTTCCCGCCGAAAGGATGCCAACAAGCCTTGCTAGCTGCAAATCGTGCGGTTTGCGTTTTTGGACGCTGCTGGGGCCCAGGAGGGACCAGGAGGTCGCAAATTGGACTGAAGAGAGAGGGGATGTCGAGCAAGACAAGGAGCCCTCTCTGAAGCAGGTAGCACCCGGAGAAGTGCCAGAAACAGGCACTACGAGGATGCGTGAACCGGTGCTCGCCGAAGTTGCACAAAGGAGTCCCACGTCGCCGCAGACCAACTTAGAAAGTCGTGCAATGCAGGTTAGAGTGCCGTGGACCCAGGCTTGGCTGTGCACAAAGGGTTTCCGCCGGAAGTGCACAGGGGCCGGAGAAGTTGCAAAAGTCGCGGTTACCAACAATGCAGTCTGGAGTGAGGAGGCAAGGACTTACCTCCACCAAACTCGGACTGAAGAGTCACTGGACTGTGGCAGTCTCTTGGACAGAGTTGCTGGATTCAAAGGACCTCGCTCGTCGTGCTGAGAGGAGACCCAAGGGACCGGTAATGCAGCTTTTTGGTGCCTGTGGTTGCAGGGGGAAGATTCCGTCGACCCACGGGAGATTTCTTCTGAGCTTCTGGTGCAGAGAGGAGGCAGGCTACCCCCACAGCATGCACAAGCAGGAAAACAGTCGAGAAGGCGGCAGGATCAGCGTTACAGAGTTGCAGTAGTCGTCTTTGCTACTATGTTGCAGGTTTGCAGGCTTCCAGCGCGGTCAGCAGTCGATTCCTTATCAGAAGGTGAAGAGAGAGATGCAGAGGAACTCGGATGAGCTCTTGCATTCGTTATCTAAAGTTTCCCCAGAGACAGAGACCCTAAATAGCCAGAAAAGAGGGTTTGGCTACCTAGGAGAGAGGAGAGGCTACTAACACCTGAAGGAGCCTATCACAAGGAGTCTCTGACGTCACCTGGTGGCACTGGCCACTCAGAGCAGTCCAGTGTGCCAGCAGCACCTCTGTTTCCAAGATGGCAGAGGTCTGGAGCACACTGGAGGAGCTCTGGACACCTCCCAGGGGAGGTGCAGGTCAGGGGAGTGGTCACTCCCCTTTCCTTTGTCCAGTTTCGCGCCAGAGCAGGGGCTAAGGGGTCCCTGAACCGGTGTAGACTGGCTTATGCAGAATTGGGCACATCTGTGCCCAAGAAAGCATTTCCAGAGGCTGGGGAGGCTACCCCTCCCCTGCCTTCACACCATTTTCCAAAGGGAGAGGGTGTAACACCCTCTCTCAGAGGAAGTCCTTTGTTCTGCCATCCTGGGACAAGCCTGGCTTGACCCCAGGAGGGCAGAAACCTGTCTGAGGGGTTGGCAGCAGCAGCAGCTGCAGTGAAACCCCGGGAAAGGCAGTTTGGCAGTACCAGGGTCTGAGCTACAGACCACTGGGATCATGGAATTGTCCCAATAATGCCAGGATGGCATAGAGGGGTCCATTCCATGATCTTAGACATGTTACATGGCCATATTCGGAGTTACCATATAGTGACCTATATGTAGTGCACGCGTGTAATGGTGTCCCCGCACTCACAAAGTTCAGGGAATTGGCTCTGAACAATGTGGGGGCACCTTGGCTAGTGCCAGGGTGCCCTCACACTTAGTAACTTTGCACCTAACCTTTACCAGGTAAAGGTTAGACATATAGGTGACTTATAAGTTACTTAAGTGCAGTGTAAAATGGCTGTGAAATAACGTGGACGTTATTTCACTCAGGCTGCAGTGGCAGGCCTGTGTAAGAATTGTCAGAGCTCCCTATGGGTGGCAAAAGAAATGCTGCAGCCCATAGGGATCTCCTGGAACCCCAATACCCTGGGTACCTCAGTACCATATACTAGGGAATTATAAGGGTGTTCCAGAAAGCCAATGTAAATTGGTAAAATTGGTCACTAGCCTGTTAGTGACAATTTGAAAGAAATGAGAGAGCATAACCACTGAGGTTCTGGTTAGCAGAGCCTCAGTGAGACAGTTAGGCACTACACAGGGAACACATACATATAGGCCACAAACTTATGAGCACTGGGGTCCTGACTAGCAGGGTCCCAGTGACACATAACAAACATACTGAAAACATAGGGTTTTCACTATGAGCACTGGGCCCTGGCTGGCAGGATCCCAGTGAGACAGTGAAAACACCCTGACATAAACTCACAAACAGGCCTAAAGTGGGGGTAACAAGGCTAGAAAGAGGCTACTTTCTCACAGGGCCTGATGAAGACTTAGTTTTACTTTTGTCCCCACCCTTGTCAGAAGACTTACCATCCTTCTTGCCATCCTTGTCACCCCCTGTATGAACTTTTCTGTTCACTCTTGTTCTGACCCATTTGTCTGCCTTCTTTCCCAATTCTTGGGGAGAGGTCAGATCTGAGTCCACTAGATATTGGTGTAACAAGTCAGACACACAGTTATTCAGAATATGCTCTCTCAGAATAAGATTATACAGGCTTTCATAGGCAGAAACTTTACTGCCATGTAACCACCCCTCCAAGGCCTTCACTGAACAGTCAACAAAGTCTATCCAGTCTCGTGAGGACTCTTTTCTGGTGTCTCTGAACTTAATCCTGTATTGTTCAGTGGTTAAGCCAAATCCATCCAAGAGTGCATCCTTTAAAACTGCAAAATTATTGGCATCACTTTCTCTCACAGTAAGGAGCCTATCCCTACCCTTTCCATTGAAAGATAGCCATAGAATAGTTGCCCACTGCCTTTGAGGGACCCCTGTACCATACAGGCCCTCTCAAGTGCAGCAAACCACTTGTTCATGTCATCCCCCTCCTTGTAAGGGGGAACTATCTAGTGAGGATTCTTGGAATCATGCTCTCTCACAGGATTACTATCAGGAATACTGCTGCTGCCACCATGGGGTCTAAACCCCAAGCTCTGTCTCTCCTTCTCCAGGTCTAGGGATTCCCTGTCTAGAGCCAGCTGTTGCTGTTTAAGCTTCAGCCTGGTCTCTTCCACTCTCATCTTTTTGAGTTCCCTTTATAACATGTTGTCTTCAGGGTGGGTGGGTTGGGAATGTTTAGGCACTGAGGAAATATTGGAATTCACAGAGGGAGACCTGTCCCTAACAGTTTGCACTCTAACAACCTGGCCTTCTGGAACAAAAGCATCCCTACTATGATGAGAGCTCCTAATGCTTCCTACATTGCTAGGGGGTCTGCTAAGGGGCAGATTTGGAATAGATCCCTGTACACCTCCCTCAAGGGGTTCTTCTGAGTCAGAGTGTGAGCTATCTACTAACTTCTCAGATGAAGTGCCACCTTGGGACTTATCATTCTATGAGTATGCTATACAGAAATTCTCTAGAAGGGTTCTTTCCTACCACTAAACCTCTATCAATGCAGATACTCCTTAGGCTCGTGAAGTTTAAATTGTCATAAGTTGTGTTGACTAATTTAAGAGCAGTACCTACATCAGACATGATAGAATGAGGTTTAGAGACAGATAGAAGAGAGAAAAAGTTTTAGGACTTTTTAAAGAACAGGAAAAAAAACGTTTTCAAACTTTTTGGAAACTTTTTAAAGTTTAGAAGTACTTTTCAGCACTTAGCAGAGAGTGTAAGAAAAGAAAAGCAAAACTTTTTGGTTAGGTGTACATACACTGAACTTGTTTGTATATTTTTCTCTTATGAAAAGAACAAAATGACAAAGTGGTAAGTAGTTACAAGTACTTATCCCACCGCTGCACAACCAATGTAGGAGGCTGGCCTGGTTTGTAGTGGGTACAAGAGGTACTTAGACCTTGTGCCAGGTCCAGTTATCCCTTATCAGTGTAGAAGAGGTGTTTCTAGCAGCTAAGGCTGATAGAAGGTAGCTATAGCAAAGAAACTAAGGCTGAACTAGGAGACATGTAAAGATCCTACCATACCACTGGTGTGATATGCACAATATCATAAGAAAACACAATACACAGATATACTAAAAATAAAGGTACTTTATTTTTATGACAATATGCCAAAAGTATCTCAGTGAGTACCCTCAGTATGAGGATGACAAATATACACAAGATATATGTACACAATACCAAAAATATGCAGTAATAGCAAAAGGAAGTAATGCAAGCAGTGTAAAGTTACATTAGATTGCAATAGTAGCACATAGGTATAGGGGCAACACAAGCCATATACTCCAAATGTGGAATGCGAACCACAAATGGATCCCAAACCTATGTGAGCTTGTAGAGGGTCGCTGGGACTGTAAGAAAACATGAGGGTTAGAAGAATAGCCCACCCTGTAAGGTAGGTGTAAAGTGCATCTACAACCCCCAGAGAACACAGAAGTCATGATAGGGTGATTCTGCAAGGAAGACCAACACCAGCAATGCAACAACAGTGGATTTCCAGACCTGAGTACCTGTAAGACAAGGGGACCAAGTCCAAGAGTCGCGACAGATTCCACCCTCACCATGTCCAAACAGGTCAGCGCCGTCTCCTCCTCCTGTTTCAACACCCTGTCGAGAGTGGGCAGGAGCCCAGGAAATGCCAGCTGAGGGTGCAAGGAAGCTGCCACCGGATGGAAGAAGCTTTGTGTTCTGCAAGAACGAAGATGACTAGGAACTTCCCCTTTGGAGGATGGATGTCCCACGTCGTGAAGAAGCTTGCAGAGGTGTTCCCACGCAGAGAGACGCAAACAAGCCTTGCTAGCTGCAAGGGTCACAGTTAGGGTTTTTGGATGCTGCTGTGGCCCAGGAGGGACCAGGATGTCGCCACTTGGATGAGGAGACAGAGGGGGCGCCCAGCAAGTCAGGGAGCCCTCACAGAAGCAGGCAGCACCCGCAGAAGTACCGGAACAGTCACTTAGAAGAGGAGTTAACCGGAGTCCACCCGAAGTCACAAAAGGGAGTCCCACAACGCCGGAGGACAACTCAGAAGGTTGTGCACTGCAGGTAAGAGTGTCGCAGACCCAGGCTTGGCTGTGCACGAAGGAAACCCTTGAAAAGTGCACAGGAGCCGGAGCAGCTGCAAATCACCCGGTACCCAGCAATGCAGTCTAGCGTGGAAAGGCAAGGACTTACCTCCACCAAACTTGGACTGAAGAGTCACTGGACTGTGGGAGTCACTTGGACAGAGTTGCTGAGTTCCAGGTACCACGCTCGTCGTGCTGAGAGGGGACCCAGAGGACCGGTGATGCAGTCTTTTGTTGCCTGCGGTTGCAGGGGGAAGATTCCGTCAACCCACGTGAGATTTCTTCAGAACTCCTGGTGCAAGTAGGAGGCAGGCTACCCCCAGAGCATGCACCACCAGGAAACAGGTGAGAAATCCGGCAGGATGAAGCGATACAAGGTTGCAGTAGTCATCTTTGCTACTTTGTTGCGGTTTTGCAGGCGTCCTGAGCAGTCAGCGGTCGATCCTTGGGCAGAAGGTGAAGAGGGAGATGCAGAGGAACTCTGGTGAGCTCTTGCATTCGGTATCTGAAGAATTCCCCAAAGCAGAGACCCTAAATAGCCAGAAAAGGAGGTTTGGCTACCTAGGAAGAAGGATAGGCTAGTAAGTAAGGTAAGAGCCTATCAGAAGGAGTCTATGACGTCACCTGCTGGCACTGGCCACTCAGAGCAGTCCAGTGTGCCAGCACACCTCTGAATCCAAGATGGTAGAGGTCTGGGGCACGCTGGAGGAGCTCTGGGCACCTCCCCTGGGAGGTGCAGGTCAGGGGAGTGGTCACTCCCCTTTTCTTTGTCCAGTTTCGCACCAGAGTAGGGCTGGGGGATCCCTGAACAGGTGTAGACTGGCTTATGCAGAGATGGGCACCATCTGTGCCCATGAAAGCATTTCCAGAGGCTGGGGGAGGCTACTCCTCCCCAGCCCTGACACCTATTTCCAAAGGGAGAGGGTGTATCACCCTCTCTCAGAGGAAGTCCTTTGTTCTGCCTTCCTGGGCCAGGCCTGCCTGGACCCCAGGAGGGCAGAAACCTATCTGAGGGGTTGGCAGCAGCTGCAGTGAAAACCCCGGAAAGGCAGTTTGGCAGTACCCGGGTTCTGTGCTAGAGACCCGGGGGATCATGGAATTGTCCCCCTAATGCCAGGATGGCATTGGGGTGACAATTCCATAATCTTAGACATATTACATGGCCATGTTCGGAGTTACCATTGTGATGCTGTACATAGGTAGAGACCTATGTACAGTGCACACGTGTAATGGTATCCACACACTCACAAAGTCTGGGGAATTTGCCCTGAACGATGTGGGGGCACCTTGGCTAGTGCCATGGGTGCCATCACACTAAGTAACTTTGCACCCAACCTTCACCAGGTGAAGGTTAGATATATAGGTGACTTATAAGTTACTTAAGTGCAGTGGTAAATGGCTGTGAACTAATGTGGAAGTTATTTCACTCAGGCTGCACTGGCAGGCCTGTGTAAGAATTGTCATATCTCCTTATGGGTGGCAAAAGAAATGCTGCAGCCCATAGGGATCTCCTGGAACCCCAATACCCTGGGTACCTCAGTACCATATACTAGGGAATTATAAGGGTGTTCCAGTATGCCAATGTGAATTGGTGAAATTGGTCACTAGCCTGTTAGTGACCATTTGGAAAGCAGAGAGAGCATAACCACTGAGGTTCTGGTTAGCAGAGCCTCAGTGAGACAGTTAGTCATC
Source organism: Pleurodeles waltl (assembly GCF_031143425.1). Classification (NCBI taxonomy): domain Eukaryota; kingdom Metazoa; phylum Chordata; class Amphibia; order Caudata; family Salamandridae; genus Pleurodeles; species Pleurodeles waltl. The sequence continues at coordinate 13,431,804 of NC_090442.1, forward strand.
ACACAGGGAACACATACAGGGCACATACTTTTGAGCACTGGGGCCCTGCCTGGCAGGGTCCCAGTGACACATAGACTAAAACAACATACATACAGTGAAATATGCGGGTAACATGCCAGGCAAGATGGTACTTTCCTACACAACCCCCCCAAACGAAGGACAATAAGACTAGTCATGACCTGATGAGTCTTCATTGTCTAAGTGGAAATATCTGGAGAGTCCATCTGCATTGGAGTGGGTACTCCCAGGTCTATGTTCCCCTGTATAGTCCATTCCCTGTAGAGATATGGACCACCTCAACAATTTAGGATTTTCACCATTCATTTGTTTTAGCCAAAGTAGAGGTTTGTGGTCTGTCTGAACAATGAAGTGAGTGCCAAACAGGTTTGGCCTCAATTTCTTCAGTGCCCAGACCACAGCAAAGGCCTCCCTCTCAATGGCAGACCAACGCTTTTCTCTAGGGGTCAACCTTCTGCTGATAAAAGCTACTGGTTGATCCTGGCCCTCAGAGTTAAGTTGTGATAAGACTGCCCCTACCCCTAATTCAGATGCATCAGTTTGAACAATTAATTTCTTGGAGTAACATGGGCTTTTTAGGACAGGTGCAGTGCACATGGCCTGTTCGCATCCCAACGAAAGACATCAAACGACTCCAACGCATCCAGAACGCATCCGCCCGCCTTATCCTCGACGTACCCCGCCGGTGCCACATCTCCCCCCACCTGAAGAACCTCCACTGGCTCCCTGTGGACAAGAGGATCACCTTTAAACTACTCACCCACGCACACAAGGCACTGCACAACACCGGACCCACCTACCTGAACTCCAGACTCAACTTCTACATTCCCTCACGTCAACTACGCTCTGCAAACCTTGCCCTCGCCATCATCCCCCGAATCCAGCGCAAGACCTCTGGCGGCAGATCCTTCTCCTACCTCGCCGCCAAGACCTGGAACTCTCTCCCCACCTCACTACACCAGACCCAGGACCTCCTCACCTTCAGGAGACTCCTCAAGACCTGGCTCTTCGAACGATAGCAGCACCCCCACCCCCCAGCGCCGCGAAACCCTAACGGGTACATAGCGCGCTTTATAAATCTTCTGATTGAATCTTCTGATTTGAGCTCCTCAAAAGCTTTCTGACGGCTAGCTGTCCACATTACCTTTTTAGGCATCTTCTTACTAGTGAGATCATTAAGTAGGGCTGCAATGGAGCCATAGTTTTTAATGAATCTCCTGTAATACCCAGTGAGGCCTAGGAAGGCTCTCACTTGGGTCTGAGTTGTAGGGGGAACCCATTCATGATTGTCTGGATTTACCCCTGAAGTGGTGCAATCTGTTCTCCACCTACCAGGTGTCCAAGATAAACCACTTTCCCCTTCCCTATCTGGCACTTTGAAGCCTTGATAGTGAGGCCTGCCTTTTGCAGGGCCTCCAAAACTTTCCACAGGTGGACCAGGTGATCATCCCAGGTGGAGCTAAAGACAGCTATATTGTCCAGATATGCTGCACTAAAAGCCTCCAACCCTTGCAGGACTGTATTCACCAACCTCTGAAAAATGGCAGGTGCATTTTTCAAACCAAAGGGCATTACTGTGAATTGGAAGTGCCCTCCAATAGTCGAAAATGCAGTTTTTGCTTTAGCATCCTCTGACAATTTGATCTGCCAATACCCTGCAGTCAAACCAAAGGTGCTTAGATACTTCGTAGATGCCAGTGTATCTATGAGCTCATCTGCCCTGGGTATAGGGTGAGCATCAGTTTTTGTTACCTGGTTGAGACCTCTGTAATCTACACAAAACCTCATCTCCCTTTGTCCATCTTTTGAGTGAGGCTTTGGTACAAGCACCACAGGAGAGGCCCATGGGCTTTCCGAATGTTCAACCACTCCAAGTTCCAGCATTTTCTGAACTTCTTGCTTTATGCAGTCCCTGACATGGCCAGGCTGACTATAGATTTTACTTTTGACAGGCAAGCTGTCTCCAGTATCAATTGTGTGTTGACACCAAGATGTGGTGCCTGGCACGGTTGAAAAGAGTTCAGAAAACTGACCAAGGAGATTTATGCAGTTGTCTTTCTGCTCAGCAGTAAGACAGTCCGCCAAAACTACACCTTCCACTAAAGCATCATCTTCAGTGGAAGAGAAGACATCAGGGAGAGGGTCACTCTCTTCTTCCTGTCCTTCATCTGTTGCCATGAGCAGGGTGAGATCAACCCTGTCATAGTAGGGTTTTAGGCGGTTGATATGGAGCACCCTAAGGGGACTCCTGGCAGTGCCCAGGTCAACCAAGTAGGTGACCTCACCCTTCTTTTCAACAATTAGATGGGGTCCACTCCATTTGTCCTGGAGTGCTCTTGGGGCCACAGGCTCCAATACCCACACCTTCTGTCCTGGTTGGTAGTGAATCAGAACAGCCTTCTGGTCATGCCATTGCTTTTGGAGCTCTTGGCTGGCCTGAAGGTTTCTACTGGCCTTTTTCATGTACTCAGCCATTCTGGATCTTAGGCCGAGTACATAGTCCACTATGTCTTGCTTTGGAGCTTTTGAAGGTTGTTCCCAACCCTCCTTCACAAGTGTTAGGGGACCTCTTACAGGGTGCCCAAAGAGGAGTTCAAAGGGGCTGAAGCCCACTCCTTTCTGGGGTACCTCCCTGTAAGCAAAAAGAAGGCAAGGTAATAGGACATCCCATCTCCTCCTGAGTTTTTCAGGGAGTCCCATTATCATTCCTTTGAGAGTTTTATTAAACCTCTCTACCAGTCCATTTGTTTGTGGATGATAAGGTGTGGTGAATTTGTATGGCCTTCAAGTATGCAGACATAAAGTTGCTACCCCTGTCTGATAGAACCTCTTTTGGAAAACCCACCTTGGAAAAGATTCTCAGGAGGGCTTTTGCCACTGCAGGTGCTGTAGTGGTCCTTAGAGGAATTGCTTCAGGATATCTTGTGGCATGTTCCACTACCACCAAGATAAAACTATTGCCTGAAGCAGTAGGAGGGTCAAGGGGGACAACTATGTCAACCCCTACCTTTTCAAAGGCAACCCCAACCACAGGTAGTGGAATAAGGGGAGCCTTTGGAGTGCCACCAGTCTTGCCACTGGCTTGGCAGGTCACGCAAGACTTGCAAAAATCTTTTGCGTCCTCTGACATCCTAGGCCAGTGAAACAGGGGGACAAGCCTTTCCCATGTTTTAATCTGGCCCAAATGCCCAGCCAAAGGAAGGTCATGTGCCACAGTTAGGAGGAACTCTCTGTACTGCAAGGGAATGACCAATCCCCTGGCTGCTCCAGGTTTTGGGTCCCTTGCCTCTGTGTACAAGAGGTTGTCCTCCCAATAAACTCTATGTGAGTCACTGACATCCCCATTTTGCTGCTTGACAGCTTGCTGTCTGAGACCCTCTAATGTGGGACATGATTGCTGTGCAACACTCAGCTCTTCCCTGGCAGGCCCCCCTCCACCCAAGAGCTCAGCAGTGTCTCCTGCCAGCTCATCTGGTGAAGGTTCTGCACAGGGAGGAAATTCTTCTTCCTCAGAAGGAGAATCATCTGTAGAGGGAGGGATAGTGGGTAAGGATTTACCCTTGCTACCCCTAGCTTCCGGGAGCACTTGGTCCATTGTTCCAGGATCCAAGTCACACTGTCCTTTTTGCTTTTTGGCCTGAGCCCTTGTCAAAGCAAAAATATGCAGAGGAATGCCCAGCATTGCTGCATGAGCCTCCAACTCCACTTCTGTCCAAGCTGATGTCTCTAAATCATTTCCTAGTAGACAGTCTAAAGGTAAATCTGAAGCAACCGCAACTTTTTTTGGACCCCCCACTCCCCCAGTTGAGATTCACAACAGCCATGGGGTGGCTAAGAGTGTTGTTATGAGTGTCTGTCACTTGGTACTGGTGACCAAGTAGGTGTTGTTCAGGGTGTACCAGTTTCTCTATTACCATGGTAACACTGGCACCTGTGTCCCTGTAGGCCTGAACCTCAACACCATTTATTAGGGGAAGTTGCTTGTACTTATCCATATTAAGGGGACAAGCAACCAAGGTGGCCAAATCAATGGCACCTTCAGAGACTAGCACAGCCTCTGTGGTCTCCCTAACAAGGCCAACCACAACTAAATTACCAAAAGTGAGCCCAGCTACTCCCTTGGATTGGCTATTAGTAGGTTTGCTCCCACCACCACTGCTATTACTGGGGGCACTAGAGGTTGCAGTAGGGGTTGTGGTAGTGGGAGGTTTGGTGTTTTTCTTTGGACAACTGGCATCAGTTGTCCAATGGCCTTTTACTTTACATAAATAACACCAAGGCTTTTTTACTTGATTTGCAGAGGATTTGGACCCACCATCCCCACCAGAGTGTTTTTGTGGACCTGATGAAGACTCAGTTTTACTTTTGTCCCCACCCTTGTCAGAAGACTTACCATCCTTCTTCTTGCCATCCTTGTCACCCCCTGTATGAACTTTTCTGTTCACGATTGTTCTGAACCATTTGTCTGCCTTCTTTCCCAATTCTTGAGGAGAGGTCAGATCTGAGTCCACTAGATATTGGTGTAACAAGTCAGACACACAGTTATTCAGAATATGCTCTCTCAGAATAAGATTATACAGGCTTTCATAGTCAGAAACTTTACTGCCATGTAACCACCCCTCCAAGGCCTTCACTGAACCGTCAACAAAGTCTATCCAGTCTTGTGAGGACTGTTTTCTGGTGTCTCTGAACTTAATCCTGTATTGTTCAGTGGTTAGGCCAAATCCATCCAAGAGTGCATCCTTCAAAACTGCAAAATTATTGGCATCACTTTCTCTAACAGTAAGGAGCCTATCCCTACCCTTTCATTTGAAAGATAGCCATAGAATAGCAGCCCACTGCCTTTGAGGGACCCCCTGTACCATACAGGCCCTCTCAAGTGCAGCAAACCACTTGTTAATGTCATCCCCCTCCTTGTAAGGGGGAACTATCTTGTGCAGATTCCTGGAATCATGCTCTCTCACAGGATTACTATCAGGAATACTGCTGCTGCCACCATGGGGTCCAAACCCCAATCTCTGTCTCTCCTTCTCCAGGTCTAGGGATTCCCTGTCTAGAGCCAGCTGTTGCTGTTTAAGCTTCAGCCTGGTCTCTTCCACTCTCAACTTTTTGAGTTCCCTTTCTAACATGTTGTCTTCAGGGTGGGTGGGTTGGGAATGTTTAGACACTGAGGAAATATTGGAATTCACAGAGGGAGACCTGCCCCTAACAGTTTGCACTCTAACAACCTGGCCTTCAGGAACAAAAGCATCCCTACTATGATGGGAGCTCCTTTTGCTACCAACATTGCTAGGTGGTCTGCTAAGGGGCAGATTTGGAAGAGAACCCTGTAGACCTCCCTCAAGGGGTTCTTCTGAGTCAGAGTGTGAGCTATCTACTAACTTCTCAGATGAAGTGCCACCTAGGGACTCATCATTCTCAATGAGCATGTGTAGGAAAGTACCATCTTGCCTGGCATGTTACCCCGATATTTCACTGTATATATGTTGTTTTAGTTGTATGTGTCACTGGGACCCTGCCAGCCAGGGCCCCAGTGCTCATAAGTGTGCCCTGTATGTGTTACCTGTGTTATGACTAACTGTCTCACTGAGGCTCTGCTATCCAGAACCTCAGTGGTTATGCTCTCTCATTTCTTTCCAAATTGTCACTAACAGGCTAGTGACCAATTCCACCAATTTACATTGGCATACTGGAACACCGTTATAATTCCCTAGTATATGGTACTGAGGTACCCAGGGTATTGGGGTTCCAGGAGATCCCTATGGGCTGCAGCATTTCTTTTGCCACCCATAGGGAGCTCTGACAATTCTTACACAGGCCTGCCCTTGCAGCCTGAGTGAAATAACGTCCACGTTATTTTACAGGCATTTACCACTGCACTTAGGTAACTTATAAGTCACCTATATGTCTAACCTTTACCTGGTAAAGGTTGGGTGCTAAGTTACTTAGTGTGTGGGCACCCTGGCACTAGCCAAGGTGCCCCCACATTGTTCAGGGCAAATTCCCCAGACTTTGTGAGTGCGGGGACACCATTACACGCGTGCACTATACATATGTCACAACATATGTATAGCGTCACAATGGTAACTCCGAACATGGCCATGTAACATGTCTAAGATCATGGAATTGTCACCCCAATGCCATTCTGGCATTGGAGAGACAATTCCATGATCCCCTGAGTCTCTAGCACAGACCTGGGTACTGCCAAACTACCTTTCCCGGGGTTTCACTGCAGCTGCTGCTGCTGCCAACCCCTCAGACAGGTTTCTGCCCTCCTGGGGTCCAGCCAGGCTTGGCCCAGGAAGGCAGAACAAAGGACTTCCTCAGAGAGAGGGTGTTACACCCTCTCCCTTTGGAAAAAGGTGTCAGGGCTGGGGAGGAGTAGCCTCCCCCAGCCTCTGGAAATGCTTTGATGGGCACAGATGGTGCCCATCTCTGCATAAGCCAGTCTACACCGGTTCAGGGATCCCCCAGCCCTGCTCTGGCGTGAGACTGGACAAAGGAAAGGGGAGTGACCACTCCCCTGACCTGCACCTCCCCTGGGAGGTGCCCAGAGCTCCTCCAGTGTGCTCCAGACCTCTGCCATCTTGGAAACAGAGGTGCTGCTGGCACACTGGACTGCTCTGAGTGGCTAGTGCCAGCAGGTGACGTCAGAGATGACTCCTGATAAGCTCTTACCTGTGTTGCTAGCCTATCCTCCTTCCTAGGTAGCCAAACCTCCTTTCCTGGCTATTTAGGGTCTCTGCTTTGGGGAATTCTTTAGATAACGAATGCAAGAGCTCATCAGACTTCCTCTGCATCTCTCTCTTCACCTTCTGCCAAAGGATCGACCGCTGACTGCTCAGGACGCCTGCAAAACCGCAACAAAGTAGCAAAGACGACTACTGCAACCTTGTATCGCTGATCCTGCCGCCTTCTTGACTGTTTCCTGGTGGTGCAAGCTCTGGGGGTAGCCTGCCTCCTCTCTGCACTAAGAGCTCTGAAGAAATCTCCTGTGGGACGACGGAATCCTCCCCCTGCAACCGCAGGCAACAAAAGACTGCATCACCGGTCCACTGGGTCCCCTCTCAGCACGACAAGCGTGGTCCCTGGAACTCAGCAACTCTGTCCAAGTGACTCCCACAGTCCAGTGACTCTTCCGTCCTAGTTTGGTGGTGGTAAGTCCTTGCCTCCCCAAGCTAGACTGCATTGCTGGGTACCGCATGATTAGCAGCTGCTCCGGCTCCTGTGCACTCTTCCAGGATTTCCTTCATGCACAGCCAAACCTGGGTCCCCGACACTCTAACCTGCAGTGCACAACTTTCTGAGTTGTCCTCCGGTGTCGTGGGACTCCCTTTTGTGACTTCGGGTGGACTCCGGTTCACTCCTCTTCTAAGTGCCTGTTCCATTACTTCTGCGGGTGCTGCCTGCTTCTATGAGGGCTCCCTGACTTGCTGGGCGCCCCCTCTGTCTCCTCATCCAAGTGGCGACATCCTGGTCCCTCCTGGGCCACAGCAGCACCCAAAAACCTTAACCGTGACCCTTGCAGCTAGCAAGGCTTGTTTGCGGTCTTTCTGCAAGAAATCTGCAGTAGTCACATATGACACACAGGTTACTCATTATTCTGCAACATGCAGTAGTCAGGAAAACATTACTACAATAATGCACATGCCACACGTTCCTCATAAATGCCCATCCTAAGAACATCAGGAAACACATGGCAAGTCATTAAAACAGGTTAGCATAAGATTCTCAGAATGCCCATAAAAGAAACATCAGAAAAATAAATGGCAAGTCATGAGCAGAAACATATCGGCCTAAATGCCCACAACGAACATTTCGCCCCTAAAATGCACCTGTCGTTATGAGGAAGGCACCTTGAGTGTCACAAAGGAAAGGGGGCCCCCAGCACTCCTCAACGCACCCCCTCCATTCCTCCTCCCGCCCGTCTTGCAAAAGCCTGAAGAAGGGGGCACAATGGGAGCGGGGAAACTCCCTCAAGGTTTCCCGACTGCCCGTGAGCCTCACAGCAGAAATGGGGGCCTGTTGGAGCAGGGGGCCTCCAATGAGGTTTCCACCCCTCTCTGGAAACTGAGCCCACATCTGACGTGGTGTGCGAGCCTCCTCCAGCCCTCCCGGGCCGCAGCAGTGAAGGCACCAAAGTAGATGCCTGCATGTGCCCCAGGGGTGCTTCTTGTTGGCCTCATGCGCCCCGGGGGCACCGCAAGGAGAGCTCCTGCTGCTGCCTTCCGCTTTCTCGTGCCCTTGGGGCACGCTGGACTGCACACTTTTGACGCACTCATCGGGGACAAAACGACCAGGTCGCGGTGGTGATTTTATTCTGCGCCGGCGCACTCTCAAGGAGCGGTGTTTGCAAAAGAAGGCGCTCTCAAGGCAGCACTTAAGAGCTTCTCCCAGCGCTATATTCATGAAAAGAAAGCGCTTCTCAAGGTGCTATGTAATAAAAATGGAGCGCTCCTCATGCGCCTCAAACAGGTAACTGCACCCACATGAGTCCCACAGGACGGGGACACGAAGGTCGAGGAAGAGGCCCATGCAGCACTACGACAAAGGCTCCCATGCCGCCGGAGAACCACTCAGGGAGCTGTGCGTCGCAGGATGGAGTGCTGGTGGTTGGAGCTTCAAGACGCCTGAAGATCTCGAGGAAAGAATTCCAACAAGCTTTGGCAGCTGCAAAGGACGCAGTGCATGAAGTACTGTCCTGCGTGGGCAGGCAAGGGCTTACCTCCACCGAAAATTGGACAGCTGAAAGAGAGGACTGTCGGGAACACTTCAGTCCACCACCTGTGATGGAGGATCCAACCAATTCAGCAGGAGAGTGGATCCACGCAGACAGTTGTTGATGCAATTGGTGCCTACAAAAGCAGGGGAGTGACTCCTCCACCCCAAGGGAGATTCCTTTTTCCTTCTGATGCAGGCTGAAGATGGGCTGTCCTCAGAGGATGAACGACTAGGGAAATGTTGCAGTTGCTGAAGGGAGCCATGGAAACAATGTTAAAGAAGCTGTCTTGCTTCTTTGTTGGAGCTTGGCGGATCCTGGAGCGTCCAGATGCAGTTTCTACGGTCAGAAGTCGAAGTGGATGGTGAAGAGGATTCCTGCTGTAGTCTTTAAATCTGAATCTGAGGATCCACCCAAGAGAGAGACCCTAAATAGCCCTGAAAGGGGAATTGGTCACCTAGCTGGGTGACCACCTATCAGGAGGGGGCTCTGACGTCACCTGCTGGCCTGGCCACTCAGATGCTCCCGGGGTTACTTGCCAACCTTGAATCCAAGATGGCAAAACCCAGGGACCCTCTGAGCACCACCCCTGGGGTGGTGATGGACAGGGGAGTGGTCACTCCCCTTTCCTTTATCGAGTTTCGCGCCGGTGTAGACTGGTTTATGCAAGGAGAGCAACAAATGTGCCCTTCAAAGCATTGCCTGTGGCCTGGGGAGGCTACCTCTCCCAATCCTGTAACACCTATTTCTTTTTTTTTTGTAAATTTTTTATTAGAGAAAAATATAGGATGATACACAATATGCATTGACATTTTTTCAGTAGTCCGTAGTTCAGTAGATAATTTTACAAATGATATCTGAATGTACATTGTCTAATAGGTACACTGATTCGTCGACATAGGCTGTGGTTTGAAGATTAGGGGGGGTGCAGGGAAGGGGGTAAAGGTTGTTGGGGGGTCAGGGTGTAGTAGAGGGGAGCAGGAGAGAAAGAAGAGTGATAAAGAGGAAAGCGGGGAAGTGGGGAGGTTAGGTAGAGTGTAAGGGGGGAAGAGCAAGTCTTTTGGCTCAGTGTTTCTGGGTTATTAGATGGATATTCCGGTTGTTCCTCGTCATTTGCCGATGATCTTACAGGATTGTGCCATGTGGTACGTTTATCGAAGTGTATTTTAGGGTGGGCCAAGAGGGTCAATTTATGGGGGGGGGGAGAGAGCCATTCTGGGGGAGGGTAGACAAGGGAGAGTATCTGTGTAGATACAGGGTTAGATGTATGAAGAATCCGGCCTTGCCTGCTAGTGTTGGACAGTTAGCCACTGGTCGAGCAGATTAAAGGAGGATAATTTCTAGTACGTATTTAAACGGGTCGATATGGCATGGTGTGGAGGGTGTTCTCTGGGATGAATAGTCTCAGGAGTAGAGGAAAAGGATAGGAAGGCAGGGAGGGAAGCGAGGGAGAGAGAAAAGGAAATGATGGGGTGTCAACTGCCATCCATTGACCATCAACTAGCTGCCTCATGGTCTTGTCAGAAAGGGGCTCCAAATTTCTGTAAATAGGGCCACTTGATCCTGTAGGTTATAAATGACTCGCTCAAGGGTAGCTGTTTGGAACATGGCTGTCATCCATTCCGTTGGTGTTGGGGCGATAGCAGACCTCCAGTGTCGGAGAATGCAGATTTTAGCTGTGGCAATTGCCGTGTGAAGTAGCCGTTTATGGGGACGTGATAGGGAGGGGTATGGGCGCATGTCATGTAAAATAATGAGTGTTATCGGAGACGGGTTTGGTATTGATATGAAATCCCTAAGTGTCTGGAACACAGCTTCCCATAGGGGTTGTATCGTCGGACAGTGGCATAGAATATGAAGTAGATCGCAATGGAGATCTGCACATCGCCAACACCTCACGTGTGCTATCAGACCTGCCTTGAAGAGTTTTGTGGGGGTCCAGTACCAGTCCTGGAGGATTTTGAAGAGACAGAATTTCAGGCGGGCCTCTCGGACCCCCCTGTCTAGGGCTTCGATTATGTCTTGCCATTCTTCTTCTGTGTAGGCTATCGCTAGTCGATCTTGCCATCTGAGACGCAGTTGGTCTAGGAGAGGTTGCGAGTAAAGGTGGTTCGTAATCTCTGCGTATAGACCGGCCATAACTTCTCTGAGTCGGCCCCATTTCTGCAGGTAATTGACAACGGGTGAGATTTTGATCGTACATGGGGGGGTCCTAGGGCCTTGCGCATACAGTGCATGAATTGCATGTACCTCCATTCCTGATTTTTGTGAATTCCGAACTCTTCCCGTAAGGATTCAAAGGACCGGAAACCATTGCCATCTAATATTTATGTTATATTGTGGATACCAGTGTCGCTCCACTGGGGCCATCTTAGGGTACTTCCCCCTATTTTTATACATTTGTTTCCCGCTATAGGGGCTTGAGCATGTAGAGAAGGGTGCACTCCCAGTAGCCGGTGGGCTCTGCGCCACGCTGCATTTGTGGCCGCGAGGATAGGGTTGGACGAGTGAGAGTAGTCGGTGTATATCCAGCCTAGTTCGGAGGGCTGTCCCTGTATGTGTTTCTCCATGATTGTCCATTGTGGGGGGTCTGGGGTACCTGGTAATGTGTAGGCTAGTTGTGATAGTTGTAGGGCTAAAGCGTATTGTTCTACTGAGGGTAGACCTAGTCCTCCATAGGGTCTGCGTGCTAATATTGTCCCCGGTTTTAGTCTTGGCCATATAGAACCCCAGACGAAGGACCTTATTAAGGTATCAATCCTTCGGAGAAGAGAGAGCGGAATCTGTAGGGGGAGCATGCCTAAAATACATGGGAAGCGGGGAGGGTGACCATCCTAACCGCCTGTGTTCTGCCCCACATGGATAGGCCGAGTAAGGACCACTTGGCAAAGTCCTGTTTCGTCCGGGATATAAGAGGGTCTAGGTTGTCCCTGACCATGTGTTCTAAGCCTCGGTTAATATATGTCCCCAGTCATTTGAGGTGGGTTGGAGTCCATTTAAATGGGCGGCCATGGATTGCAGCTCTCGTTGTTACGCGAGATAGGGGCAACGATTCACTCTTGTCCCAGTTTACTCGATACCCGGACAAGGGTGCAAAGCTTTCTATGATAGAAAGTAGGGATGGGATGGATCTTTCTAAGTCAGACAAGGTTAACAGAATATCGTATGCATATAAATAGATTTTGGAGGAACCCCCTGGTAAGGAGATGCCTGTTATCTGTTGAGAATTCCTTATAGTTGCCGCCAACGGTTACATTGCTAGTAGGAATAAGAGCGGAGACAAGGGGCTGCCCTGTCAAGTGCCCCTTCCGATGGGGAATGGGTCCGACAGAAAGCCCCCACAGTTAACTTGTGCCGTAGGGTGATCGTATAATAATCGGACTTTAGAAATAAATTGATCTCCGAGACCAAAATGTTTCATGGTGGTAAATAAATAGGGCCAGTCGATGCGGTCAAATGCCTTCTCAACGTCGAGGGATAGTGCCAAGGCTTCTTCTGGTAGGTTTAACGATTCAAGTAGGGTGTGGCATAGTGTGCGCATATGGTTTCTGGAGGTGCGGCCCGGTACAAATCCCACCTGGGTATTGTGGATTAGGGACGGTATGACTTTGCGTAGACGTGCTGCAAGGACACTAGCTAGTAATTTAATATCTCCATTTAAAAGGGAGATGGGGCGATAGCTGCTGCAGAATAGGGGGTCCCTTCCAGGTTTAGGCACAACGACAATCGTGGCCCTGTTGGACAGGGCACCCAAAGAACCCTCCTGGCATGCCTCCACGAGTGCCTCTTGTACTGCCCTGGTTGTCTCTTCTCCTGACCATCTGTAAAATTCCACGGGGAATCCATCTTCGCCCGGGGATTTGTGGTTTAGGAGTTTTCTGATAACCTGTGTGATTTCTTCCCTGCTTATATCGCCCTCAAGGAGAGCTCGGCCGGCTTCTGTCAAGCAGGGCAACTTTGCAGCAATAAGAAATGCCTCTGACTGTGCCTGGTTGGTTGTTGTTTCGGGGGTGTAAAGGTGTTGATAATATGTAGCAAATACATTCACAATATCTTGCGGGCGGGTCAGTATTGCTCCGGAGGGAGACATTATGGCCAGGATGGCTGAGGCAGCATCTCTCTGTCGGAGCTGTGCCGATAAGAGGCGTCCGGCCTTTTCTCCTTGCTCATAGTGGCTGTAGCGTAACCTTTGTAGTGCATATTCTGCCTGTGTTGTGTAAAGATCGTTATGTGCCATTCGGGCTTGTTCGAGGGACCGGCGTAGCGCAGGGGATGGCTGAGTAGTGTATTGTTTGGCGAGGTGTTGGATCGTGTCTTCTAGGGTGCGGTAGCGGGCCTCCCTATCTCTATTGGCCAGTGCTGCGTCCGTCATCATGTTCCCTCTCAGAGTGGCCTTAGCCGCTGCCCACAAGACCTGCTTGGATGTCACAGAGCCCATGTTTTCGGTCATATATGTGGATATGTGGGCCTTGAGTTGCTCTTTTCCCTGGGGGGGAACGGTATCTGTGTATGGCAAAGCGCCATGGTTTACGACCAGGAGAGGTCAAGCCCACCTGAATAGAGAGTAGAATCGGGGAATGGTCTGAGAGTCCGCTATCTAAGATGCTAGGGTCTTGTATTTGGGGGATTATGGTGTGTGATACAAGAAAATAGTCCAGGCGAGATTGGGTGCCATGGACGGACGAAATGAATGTGAATTCCTTGTCCTTTGGGTGTGTTAATCTCCAGCAATCGACTAGGCCTACATCTGCTGTGATGTCCGTCAGTAAGGCCCTATCGGAATTATTGCCCACATCGATGGGGCCTGTCCTGTCCAGTATGGCATCTCTAGCGAGGTTCCAATCCCCACTGATGATATAACGTGTGGTCCCTATTTCGGTCAGTACGCGATTGAGTTGTAGGAAGAAGGAACGCTTTGACCCGGTTGGTGCATAGACAGAGCCCACACATAGGAAGGTATTTCCTATTTTCAGTTTGACAAATATATATCTCCCTTCTGTGTCATTCCATGTTTTAATGATCGTGGTCGGCAGAGATATACGTATTAGTATCGCTACGCCACATTTGCGAGGTGTTCCTCCCTTGGTTCCCTGATCTTCTGGACAGCAGCTGAAGGTGACCTTTCCTACCGAATCAAGTCTAAGTTTATCGGACTCTACATTGTCAAGGTGCGTTTCTTGGTTCAGGGCTTTGTCTGCTTTTTTAGATTGAAAATATGACAAGATCTTTTTCCATTTGATGTAGTTTGTCATGCCATGAACATTCCAGGAGAGGATTCGTAGTGGGTGTATTATGTGGGGGGTTGTCTCTGGCATACTGAGTTAGAGGAGGGAATTTCAGCAATACTGGGGGTGATAATCGTGTGGGGCTGTGTTCGCTGCAATATGAGTATTTGGGAGTTCGAGGGGTGAGGCAGAGGCAGCTGATGAGGGTCGGGTAACCCAACAAGAAAGGGGGGGGAAGAAACAAGAACGTGGAGGGGTTGGTGAGGGAGGGAAAAGGGATAATATGGGAGGGAAGAAGGCTAGGGTTAGCGTTTGTCTGTGAAGTGGGATGGATGCGATGATTGGGAGGGGAAGAGGTTGGAGGGATATAGGGGGACCGGGAGTACTATGCTCCCTTGGGGACGGTCTGTAAACGGCGAGTCCGAGTCTTATCCAAACTCCTAATGCCGTCGGTGCAGCCTCTCTGCCGAGGAGGCGGCGTTGGGGCAAGGGGCGGCCAGTATTGATCTAAGGCGGTCGAATGCACAGGTTCTGAGCTGAGCTCCGGAGGGGGGGAGCGAATAAAGGGGGGAAGCCATGGGCATCTTATGGGAGGGGGGGCCCGGGTAATAGCTATGTTGATGAGGGAGGGTGTAATGTATAGGTAATGGGGGGGGGATTTGGTAACATAATTTTAATATGGTGGGGATGGGCATAGTGGGAAAGGTGATAGAGAGGGAGTTCACGCTGACCTGGATTAAGAAATAGAGGAAGATCCAGTTGATACCTCGCAATGTCCAGTGTCTAATATAATAGGTTAAATGTTTATCCTATTTTCGAGTGAAAGAGGACTAGCGATCATTGTACTTGATGTGTATCATCGCGATGGGTTCTATGTTGTGAGGGTATAGTGGTCGAGGAGGGGGGTGGGTATGGATCAGGGTGTGTATTTGTGATCATGATTATAATGATAGATGTAAATGTGATAATGATTTTAATGTAGATGTTACAGTAGGTGTTGATATAGGTGTAAGGGGGGGAGAAATTATTTGTGGGATCAAAGGGTGGGTGCCTAAGGGGCCAGAGGAGAGGGCGGGGGGGAGGATGTAAAGTAACACAATGCCGGTTCAAATCAGGATATTGGAGTACATTTGCACATAACAACAGTTGGAATATTACTATACTTATATAGCATAATATCACTGTGTCAAACGACATAATGTCAAACAGCATAATATCACTGCAAACTGTTAATTTGTATAACATAACGTAATATAATATAGCATAACGTAACACAATATAGCTTATTTCCACACAGGTAATCGTACTATTTTCTATTAGTTTGTATGTCGTGGGACCAGCCCCGGGGTGGATGGCAGGGTTTGATGGTTCCTAGCTTATGTATGCGTGATTTGTATGTCTTGCTACCCCATGCGTACCATGGGTCGTATTATTGCGCCATGGTACTGCAAAGCACTTTAAGGCGTTATTAGTTCACTAATTAATCGTATGTTAGTTACGGTCCTGTTCGTTCAAGGTCCTGTTTAATATAGGGACAACGTGTGTTTACTAAGGTTATTCTGGATATAGTCGTACGTGTGACTACTGATCCTTTGGCGGGGCGTCATTTGTTATAGAAGGGTGGGACATGGGTTATATATTCAAGTGGTTGATCCACTGCTCAACACCTGCATGGTCAGGTGCCATCGCCAGTATATGGAGGGGTTGCATCCCCCTCATGGGGAGGATTCTGGGAAGTGCGTATGTATGTCGGCCTATTTGTTATGCCTCTATGGAGATATAGTGTTCCGTAAGAAGTAGTGATACATCTCCGTAATATGTAGTGTTGTATTGTATTATATCTTATCGTCCCCTGTGGCAGGTGATCATGTTGTGCCAGTACTCTGGTAATCATCGGGATGTATATTATTGCGCGTAGATTATATTACATTCGTTTCCTGGTGCAGCCGATTAAGGGAGAAGTGGAAGGTGGTAGGTTCAGCTGAAAGGGGTCAGCATTACGACTTGTCTGCAGAATCGGGCCTGTTCATGTAGTCTTGTTGTTATTGTGTGGTGTTGTGTTGTTGGATGTTCTATATTGTAGTAGTGCTGTGAGGGGGTGAATGGCAGCTTCTCTTTAGGTGTTGAAACGTGTCCCTACTGAGCAGGGTCCCGATGTATGTGTTTGTATCACCTGTAGGATCTGGAAGATCCGGCTTCTGCGTTTCGCGTTATACAATGGTTGTCTATGCAACGGTGTTATAGAATAAGGCCCGTGTTATCTTGTAGGTCATATAAACATAGTGATCATCTAATATTGTTAAAAGGGTTATTGCCGATTGTTAAGTAATCATGGCTACAAACAAAACCCGGGTTTGTACTCATCCTTCCGTGAATTCTCGCCGTTCAGGTTTCAATGTCTTGTAATCATCTCACATGCGCCCAGCGAGGGATCGGTGTCTCAAGGGGGTACAGTCGTTGGTTTTAGAGGTGATCTGGATTTGTCCCTTTCTGATAGTTGGGTGTAGGTTGCCACAGCGTGGAGAACCTGACCCCTGTCGTCGTGTAGTCTGGCTAGTCTCTCTGCGTCTCTGCCCCTTTGGTTGAGTTCGGTGTCATGGTGGAGCGGGCCTTCTTTCTCTGGGCCCAGGGGTGAGGGTCCTCCCCCTTCATTTTCTCTCACGGTATTTTGTGAACAGTCTGGATTGGTAGAGTCCATAGGCTGATGTTGAAAAGAGTCAAGGAAAAGGCTCAGTTCATCTGGATTATAGAAGTCTTTGGATATACGGTTAATGGTGACCCACATTCTGGCGGGGTCGAAGAGGCCGAATTTCATCCCCAGTTGGCGAAGTCGAGGTCTTAAAGCTAGGAAGGCTTTTCTAACGTTCGTTGGTGTCCTTGGAGTAATCAGCCGTTATCTGGATGTCATGTTGGCCTATCCGGAAAGGGCCATGTTTGCGCGCCGTTTGTAATATCTGTCGGGCATGGTTGTGGCGTAATAGACAAGCGATTATCGGTCTGGGTCTTAAAGATGTGTCAGAACGTTTCGGGCCTACTCTGTGTGCTCTTTGGAATTCCAGCGGTGGGTCGAAGTCCAGGGAGGTTAGTTTGGGGAGAATGGAGCCCAGGAAGGTCTGTATGTCTGTGCCTTCTTCATGCTCCAGGATTCCCAGTAGGCGAATGTTATCTCTTCGACTCCTATCCTCTAGGTCTGTGAGTTTACTCCTAAGGTAAAGGAGGTCTTGGTCTCTGTCTCGGTAAGTGGTCACCTGCGTTTCTAATGAGCCCATGCGGTGTTCCAAGCCTGTCACCCTGGTTTGAAAACCTGCAATGTCTGATCTCATAGATTTGGTTTCCAGGGTCAGTGAAGATAGAGAAGCGTCCATTCCCTCTATTCGGCGGCTGACAGCGGTGATCTCCTGTAGTATCTTTTCCATGGTTATGGATTGTTCCTTGTCAGACATTGCGGTGGATTGCGTTGGGGAGGGTGGTGAGTGGGGTCCTGTTATCGTAGATGTTGGGCGCCTATGATGAAGAGCTTCGGAGAATAATAATTGTCGTGCCGACTTACCAGTGGATTTCTGGTTTGTTTTGCTGCCGGGCATCGCCTCGTCCGTCTGCGTGTGTTGTCCAGCTGATTCCAGAGTTTTCCTCGGAGTCTGGCGGAAGCTGCGTTACGCAGTCAACCGGCTCTTGTCTTGTTCTGACTTTTTTATGTTCTTTTTTTTTTCCCCTTTCTTTTCCCCTTTCTTTTCCCCTACTCTTTTTTTAAAAATGTTTTAAATTTATTATTTTGGGGGGGGGGGGGGGGTTTAGGGTTTAGGCGGTGAGAGGATATTTGATCCTTTTTCTGTTCCCCGATATGTTGGGGGGTGATTTTTTGGTTTGTTTCTTCTTTCTTTCTTTCTTCTCCCCCTTTTTTCCCCCTTTCCCCCTCCTTCGCCTCCTCTCTCCTCTCCTCCCTTTTTTCTTTTTTTTTTACTTGGTTCTTAGTTCTCTTCTTCCCCTTTTCTGTTGGCTCTTTCTACTTCCTTCCTTTTATTTTCTCTTACTCCCCTTCTTCTCTGGTTTCCGTGTCTTTATTCCTTTCTATTATTTACTGTCCTGGTTCACTCCTCCTCTCCTCCTCACCCGGTTCCCCTCGCCGCTCCCCAGCGCTGTCTTCCTTTCTCTCCCGGGCCAAATAGAAGATAAATGCTCACCCTCTCCCTCTGGAAATCGGGTGCGAAGGATTGTGCCTGCGGCTCCAGTCGCCGTAATGGTAGGGAGGCCGGCTCCTCTCTCGGGTCGAGAGCGCGGCTCCTCCCCCGCAGTTGGGCCTACCTCAATATTGTGCACTCTAGATCCCCTTGTGCTCCGGAGCGTGTCCCCACTCGAGATCGGAGGTCCTGGGCTTTGGACGGCTCCTCACGGTCTCCCGAGTTGGGTTCCTCCGCCCTTAAGAGAGCCGGTTTTCTGGTCGAGGAGACGCGGCTCTGCCCTCTCTGTAGGCCATTTTTCCCCCTTTTCCTCTGAGGTGTGCTGCCGGCCGGCAAGGTCTCGGCGGCCGGTTGTTAAGGTTCGGGTCGGAAGCTCGGGTTGTGGGAGGGTTTCGACGTACGTTAAGGTGATTTTTTGGCCTCCGCAGGGCCCCTGCCGCCTCCTCGGGACCGCTGCGGCACAGAGCTCAGGATTTAGGCGGCCATCTCCTTTCGTGGCCCGGCCACGCCCCCGTAACACTTATTTCTAAAGGGGAAGGGTGTAACACCCCTCTCCCAAAGGAAATCCTTTGTTCTGCCTTCCTGGGCTTGAGCTTCTCAAGCAACAGGAGGGCAGAAACCTGTCTGGGAGGTGGCAGCAGATTGGGCTGCCTGGAAACCCTCAGAAGGCTGTAATGGCAATACCGGGGGCCTTTAGGGAGCCCCCAGAGTGCATGCAAAACCATTGTGGTATGATTCCAAGATGTTTGATACCAAACATGCCTATGTTCGGAGTTACCATTATGTAGCTGGACATAGGTATTGACCTTTGTCCAGTACACTCATAAAATGGCGTCCCCACACCCACGAAGTCCGGGAAAATGGGCCTGGAGTTTGTGGTGGCACCTCTGCTAGTGCCGGGGTGCCCTCACACACAGATATTTGCCCCCTGCCCTCTGGGAAGGAAGGCCTGCCATCGGGATGACTTATAAGTGACCTGGGGCCAGATGTATCATTCCGGTTTGCATTTCCTAGATAGCGATTTTTAAGAAATCGCTATTTAAGAAATGCAAAATGGGATGTATGAAAATAGGGATTCGGTAACAGCGATTTCTTAAAATTCGCAATCGCTATTACCGAATCGCAATTAAGGAATGGGACTCCAATTATTCCTATGGGCCTGTAGGCCCATAGGTGCGAATGGTTTAGCATTACCTAATTTACGAATTCCTGTTAGGAATTCGCGAATTAGGTAATGCAAACCCCAGGGTGCAGGGGGCCTAAGGCCCCGTTTGATGCACCCCAAAATATATTTGTGGACATGTAAAGCGCACACATGCCCAAGGGGCATGTGTACCCTACATGTCATTTATAAAAATGCATTTGTAATGCATTTTTAAAATTGCACATGCTTACCACCAAACTTGAGTTTGTGGTAATTGCTTTTCCTAAATGGCAAATTCGCATTTAGGAAATGCATGATAAATGTGACAAGGTAATCGCACATAGGTATTCCATATTTGCGATTACCTATTTAGGGAATCGCAAATTGCGATTCCCTAATCGGAGTCGAATTTTAAGGAATTGCTATTTTTGCGATTCCTTAAAATTGCACTGCGAATTCCTTTCATAAATCATGAAAGGCGATTTTGCATTCGCAAACGGTGGAATTTTTCGATTCACACTGTTTGCGAATGCAAAATCTTTTGATACATCTGGCCCCTGGAGCAGTGAAAAGCGGCAGTGTAAGGGTTCTTGCACCTTTTCACGCAGGCTGCAATGGGGCCCCCCTATGGGTGGCAAATTATATGCTGCAGCCCATAGGGATCCCCTGGAACCCAAACGCCCTGAGTACCATATACTAGGGACTTCTAATGGGGCACCAATGTGCCAATTGTGGGTGAAATACAGAGTTTTGGGAGAGAAAGCATAATCACTGGGGTCCTGGTTAGCAAGATCCCAGTGAACACAGTCAAACACACTGACATCAGGCAGAAAAAGGGGGTAACAATGCCAAGAAAGAGGGTACTTTCCTACAACTACCAGGACAGGCCACGCAACCAGGCACATGCACTGCCTTCTACATACATAGCATCCTTTCTAAAGGTAGGGATAGCTAGGGCCTACTTTAGGGGTGACTTACATGTAGTAAAAGGAGAGTTCTCGGCCTGGCAAGTAAATTTAGATGCCAGGTCCCTGTGGCAGTAAACTGCGCTAGCAGGCCTGAGACAGGTTTGAAAGGCTACTTCTGTAGGTGGTGCAAGCAGCGCTACAGACCCACTAGTAGCATTTAATTTACAGACCCTGGGTACAGAGATACCACTGTACAAGGGACTTACAGGTAAATTAAATATGCCAATTAGGTATAAACTTACCAACTTTAGAAGGGAGACCACCTGCACTTTAGCACTGATCAGCAGTGATAAAGTGCTCAGAGTCCAAGAGCCAACAGCAACAGGTCAGAAAAACTAGGAGGACGGAGGCAAAAAGTCTAGGGATGAACCCACAAAAAGGGCCAGATCCAACAACATTATAAAGCAGCACTTCATACAGTCTACAGGGAATTTATCTTTTTAGATATATTTTATATTCATGTGCATTAGATCCAATTTTAAACGTGTCTTATGGTATACACTTTAATAAATAAATGTGTGCTTCTTTATAGAATAATAGTGTTATTCCTGCCTTCTGCAAGGTGTTTTTTTGATAGAAATATGAACTAGGGAAACACCAGAGACAGCTCGGTATGACTGACTCAGTCCTTCTTGCATTGATGTTGAGTAAAATGAATGTCATTACATTTGGTGGTAAAAGAACTCTTTAGTAAAGTGGCAAATGAGTGAGCGGCATGTACTAAGTAAGTGGCTGGTTTTATTTTTTCGTGAGAGAACAAGTATGCTCATATATCACTTTTATCTTAGGATATTTTGGGCAAATGTTAAGCGTTTGTTGTGTATCAGCTTGAATTGGCTCTTCTTGTATTTGTCACTCCCCTGGAGTGCAGCCTCTTTACCGTCCTTCTGAAAGGATGACTTGTGTACTTTCACTGCTCAGGAACTACCTTTGTTTTGTGGATCAGCAATCCATGGAGGTGCATGGGTTTAGGTTCAAGGGTTTGCAGGCTGATGATAAATCTTCACATCAAGCTGAAAATGCCCTTGTTAGTCCAAGCATTGTTCATAGCGTTGCTTTTACTAGTAGCGTGACCAGGTGTGCTTGGATGTTTTATTTTATAACTGAACAATGTTTTGTTTCTTTTATTCTACATAATTCTAGTTTCGCAGTGTGTTTCCTGGTACTTCATGTTTCTACCTACCTGTAGAGAAATGAACAATCACTGAGAATAGACATTTTCATAATTCTACAAATATCTCTGTTTTTCTTCTTTCCTGGTAGTTGAGGCTCTATCTATCTTCTACTTTTAATTATCTGGTATTTGAATGTTCCACAGAATTATAATGTTATAATTTTCTGCAATTCGTTCATCTCACAATAAGTGCATGTTTGCTCCTGTGTGTGTCCACAGATGAGTCAGTATTCTTTTTTTTTTTTTAAATGTATTTATTCATTTTTACAGAACAATACAGGTCATACAATATACAGCTACAGAAGGATATAAAACACTTGTCACCCACCCTAGTCAGCCCATGACCTAGAAAGAAATAAACACACAATACAAAAAAGTAAACAGTGCAATTTCAGCGTCATCGTGTATTCACACTGGGTACGGGTAAAAAGCATTAGCGGGCCATCAGATATTTTTCATGGGAGTCAATGTCCTTGTTAATGTACTTAGGTCCTTGCCTAGTGTACTGCATTTATAGGATTATTTCCATGTGTGTCCAATGAAGATGTGTTTTGGCTTAAGGCAGAATAGAATTGATAATTCACTAAAGGCCTTTATACATTCAATGCACTTGTATGGCTTTTCCCCTGTGTGCGTTTTCTGATGAAGTCTTAGGTTTGAGGAGTTACTAAAACAGTTTCCACTTTCATTGCACTTGAATAGTTTTTCTTGTGTGTGTCTGCTTATGTCTGTGTAGGATTGATGACTGACTAAAGCTCTTCACACATTCACTGCACTTGAATGGCTTCTCCCCTGTGTGAGATCGCTGATGAATCTTTAATGCTGAAGAGCCATAAAAACTACTTCCACATTCAATGCAATGGTAAGGTTTTTCCCCAGTGTGTGTTCGCTGATGGCGATGCAGGTGTGATACATGACTAAAGCTCTTCACACATTCACTGCAATTGTATGGTTTTTCCCCTGTGTGTGTTCGCTGATGTCTTTGGAGGTCTGATGATTGACTAAACCTCTTGCCACATTCACTGCACTTGAACGGTTTCTCCCCTGTGTGTGTCCACTGATGTCTCTTTAGGTGTGATAAACGACTAAAACTCTTCACACACTCACAGCACGTGAATGGCTTTTCCCCTGTGTGTGTTTGCTGGTGTCTTTGTAGGGTTGATAACTGACCAAAGAACTTCACACAATCACTGCACTTGAATGGTTTTTCCCCTGTGTGTGTTCGTTGATGTCTTTGTAGGTGTGATAACTTCCTAAAGCTTTTCACACATTCACTGCATTTGTATGGTTTTAGTCCCTGGTGTGTTTGCTGATGCCTTTGTAATGCTGATAACTGAATGAAGCTCTTCACACATTGAGTGCATTTGATTTTTTTTTCTCCTGTGTGCGTTGGCTGATGGTGCTTTGGTTTTGATGACAAACTAAAGCTCTTGATGCATGTGTATGCTTTTTCTCTCTTGGTTGTTTTTTCTGGGTTAGGTGTATATTTTTCTAGATCCCCTGACTGTGTTTCCTGAATGGCTAACATGGCTGATAAAGGACTTGTGTTATTCCCACACTACCTGTTTATATGTTGTATTTTGCATGTTTTAATTCTAATTTAACAATAAAGTACAATGGTCTTTATATATTACTTATCACACTCCTTACATGTGCAAGGCTTCTTTTTTGGGCGAGTGTGTCTTTAGATTGGATAATAGTTCTGCACAGGCGTGTAAAGATCCTTCCTCATCCTGGTTGATGCAAACCTGGACCCCTGTATTTTAGACAGCAGAACTAATCTTCCCTTTACCTTTTGGTTGTCTGTCTGCACTTTGTTGTGCCTTTCTCTGGCTACTGTGGTTTAGCCAAAAAGAGTTTACAATACACCTGGAGCTCGGAATGACGGTCTGTCATTGCTTTAGAAAACAAAGCACTGCTGTAACCACATCAAACCAACATCATGATCAAAGCTGGTATTCGACACTGGTTTATAGAGGAGGTGGATTGTTATTGTTGTTGCCTTCATTGTCTTAGAGCTCATTTCTTAGTCTTGTTGCGTGGAGGTGCACAGCGCAGTCTCTTACATTCACTGATTTGCTCTTGACTGGTTCTTCAGGGCTCAGTCAGTTATGTTCCGGTTCCTCTGTCTCTTACTGCACTGTCTTTGTGCGTCCAAGGCTTGTTTCCTGTTGGATGCAAAGTGATTGAAAATCACTAAATGGAAACGTAATGGAATGTGAATAGACAATATTTATCTGGTTGTAAAAGACATCTCTTTTTTACCATCTTTGACACTTATCAAGGGACATTTCACTAGAGACAACTATTTGACTAGAAGTACTGTTGAACACGTCACATCTTTACTTCAGAAAAGGTGGAGATTTACATGTTCACAGAGTAACTTAATGAAGAAAGGGCTCTCACAGAGCACCACGTGCTACAGGTACAGCTTTAGGTAGAGGCACATGGTCAAGATTGAATTTAAACAAGAACAGATGTGGGAAACAGAGGTGGATGAGAACATGAAAGTTTGAAAGTTTATTTATTTATTAGCAAGGTTAATTAAAACCATCGCTATTCAAGCGTACATACTATATAAATACTTGAACATACTCTCTATGTAAAATAAAAGCACATAAAAATTTATTTTTGCTTATTTTAAACTAAATCATGTCATGGTGTTTAATTGTACATGATTAAAACTTACTCCACTGATTTCAACCTTATTCTTGACCTTAAACTCAGGACTTTCTTACTCCTGTGTTAAAGCCATGTTGCGTCCTGGTTACTAAAAGTAAAACACAGGCAATTTCCTGAAGTAAATAACACAAAATTATACCTATGACTAATTTCTAGCTGGAGTTAACCATTTAGGAACTCTTCTGACATAAGCCGATAAACCATGCACTCTTGGCTTACTAGACTTTATTCTCCATTTCTTTTTGGGCCTGTACCCTACATTTGGTCCCTTGACAAGAAAATGGGATTGAAAGTCCACTAAGCCAACTGATAACGGCCGGCCTATATTTAGTGACCTGAAGATGTTTTTCAAATACAATGTCCTGAGGCCTAGCAAAGCCAGGCACACGCAAAAGATATGTTCTAATGACTCTTGTCTGTACCCACACAGTCAGCACAAATGTGTTGCTGCTTGCTGTGTCCATAAAGGGACCAAGGGCCAGATGTAGCAAGCCATTTGCATGTCGCAAACTGCGAAAAACGCAGTTTGTGCTATGCAAAGGGCCTCCCACGATGCTCATTCCCAAATTGCGAGTCGGTACCGACTCGCAATTTGGGAATGCGACTCGCAAATAGGAAGGGGTATTCCCTTCCTATTTGCGACTCGCATCGCAATGCAGACTTGCTTTGTGACCGCGAATGCGGCCGCAAAGCAACTCGCAGTTACCACCAGTGTCACACTGGTGGTAACTCATTCGCAAAAGGGAAGGGGTCCCCATGGGACCTGTTCCCCTTTGTGAATGTCGACCAAAATATTATTTCAGAGCAGGCAGTGGTCCTATGGACCACTGCCTACTCTGAAAAAACGAAACCAAATGGTTTCGGTATTTTTTTCATTTTGCGACTTGTTTTCCTTTAAGGAAAACGGGCTGCAAAATAAAAAAAAAACTGCTTTATTTAAAAAGCAGTCACAGACGTGGAGGTCTGCTGACTTCAGCAGGCCACCATCCCTGTGAGTGCAGGGACTAGCTATGGGGGTTGCAAAAAGCGACCCACCTCATTAATATTAATGAGGTGGGTATTTGCGTACCCATAGCAAGTCGCAGAAGGTGTCTGAGAAACCATTCTGCATATGCTTTTTGCGAGTCTGAAATTAAAGCATATCTTGCTACATCTGGCCCAAAGTCTTTCGTTTCCATCAACCCAAATCAAAAAAGCATAAACTGATGTTTCAACAACTGGTTGAAGGATGCTGCTAGATATTCCTGCACCCATAAAGTTTTATATGATGTTATTACAGTCCAGGCATGTTCTCTTCTTGCCACTTTTTGTTTATCAAAAATTAGAGACTTCCACCTAGTGATAGCATTTGCTTTCTGATAAAACTCCACTTTACCCAGGTTCAGCTCCCAGGCTTCTCGCAAACCTAGCTCTTTAATATAGTTGTTTAAATGATGACCCCAGGTGCCTTTATCATTGTGACGCTGTTGCTTCTCGATTTGATCCAGCATAGATTATTGATGGTACCGATCTCTGCTGCACGCATTCTCCACCATAATTTGGTAAAGGCACATTTACTCTGATATTCATAATTTATCAGACCCATTTCTAAGCGACCTGGGCTGGAGATGCTGATCGCGGAATCCAAAAAAACGATTTATAGGCCTTCGTCTGAACTTGGTTATAAAAAGCTGCTTCCTTCCCCAGCATGATTTCGGCTCCATAAGTGACGGTGGGCATTAGCCGTGCTGCCACGACAGAAAGCAAGTGAGTGTACAACAGGCAACTCAGTTTTAGTTTTAATACTTTAAAGCCATAGGCCAAAGAGTGGGCTTTGGCTTGAGCAACAGCAAGCTGTGGTTTGAAAGTCAAGGGGCGATCCATAGTGAATCACAAATATTTATATGTGGGGGCCACCTCCACCCGGGTTCTATTTAAGAACCATGAAAAAGATGTAAACTTCTTATCAACCAGGCGGACTACCTTAGTTTTGCTCAAGTTCAGTTCCAGACCTTGCGTTGTTATGCATGTATAAAATGCGTCAATGCGTCAATGCTATGCTGTATCCCGACTGGTGTTTGGCTGAGTAAAACTATGTTGTCTGCATACTGTAACCATGCTATTCCTTTCCTGGCCAATACTGGCGGATGACTATTTATGGGTGCGAGGTCCTCGGCTAGGTCTGCAAGGTATCAATTGAACAGCATGGGAGCTTATACACACCCTTGTTTTAATCCTTCTGCCGTTGATATTCTATTCGTGAGGTAGCCACCCTCCCCGATTTTTACTTGCACCCAAGTGCCTGTATACAAGTCCATCATTGTGTTCAGAAGGCTGCTTGGTAAGCCCCAACCTTTCAGTTTCTCCCTTAAGCGGGTTCTTGGCACACACTCAAAAGCAGCCTTCAGGTCAATAAAACACACAAATAACCTTTTGTTCTTAAGCCTGGCTTTATTTCCCAAGAGGGCCAGGGCTGCCAGGTTGGTAGAGGCTCCCATACCTGGTCTGAAGCCTGTTTGGCATTGTGGAATTAGATGTCTATCATATATCCATTCCGCTAGTTGTTGCACTAGACAGGCTGCATAGAGTTTTGCTTCCACATCAATCAAGGCTATTAGCCAGTAATTTGAGGGGGCTGCAGGATTTCCTCTTTTTGTATATTGGGTGAAAAATACTGCCTTTGCATGCATCTGGTAGCACCATAGTGCCCTGGAGGTCATTAAAAAGCAGCACCAGATAGTGAGCCCAGAATGAGGGATCTCCGCTGAAAAGGGCGTTCAGAATTCCGTTCTGGCCAGCTGCCCCTTCCAGTTTTAGTTTCTTAATAAGGCCTCTCAGCTTTTCGATATCTATGTTTATTAGAGTGTGTTTTTATTCACTGTCAGATAGAGATAAGTCAGTTTCCGTTTTCACCTTAAAGCCAAAGTTTGTCTTACTTAAGTCATTTACTACCTGAGTGGCCTCCTCCTTCATGTGGTGCTCTGGGAATGAGTACATTGTTAGTACATGGGCTTCCCATGTGGCTGTGTCAATACCTGCATTCATTTGTCGTTTTTTTACCTGATTTCACCTGTTTATCAATTGCCAGAACTTTTTGTTATTTTTCTGTTCGTTGGAGATGAGAAACTTCGTCCACAAATCCTCATGATATCTCTGTTTTGCCATTCAGCAATTTGTCTTGTATTTGGCTCTTAATTCTGAAAGCCTTGTATTATCTGATTTCCTTCCCCGGTGTATGTCCTTTAGGGCTTTTTTTGTTTCTCTAGAGACTTGATTTTTCTGATTACGTAGTGTTTTGTTATACCACAGCTTTTCCGCTATGCCACTCTTAACTTTGATATTTGCCTCTATTACCGAAATATGGGAGACGTTTTTTGATGGTGAATTTCTTCATTAAAGAGTCACACAAGTGCTTCCAAGCCGTCACTTGTTCTCCTAGAGGATGTTCTTCTTGTTTCTGTATTCTTAATGTTTCTTTGATCTGTTCAATTGTACCTGCACAGCGATACACTTCTTCCATCACTTTCTCAACGCCCTTCCATTTAAATTTTTTGGTATATCATAAGTCACTGGGGCAGTGTAGGAAAGTACCATCTTGGGCATGTTACCCCCATTTTTACTTGTATGTATGTTTGTTTTTGCCTGTGTCACTGGGATCCTGCTAGCCAGGACCCCAGTACTCATAAAGTATGCCCTGTATGTGTTCCCTGTGTGGTGCCTAACTTTATCACTGAGGCTCTGCTAACCAGAACCTCAGTGTTTATGCTCTCTCTGCTTTTAAAATGGTCACTGCAGGCTAGTGACTAATTTCACCAATTCTGATTGGCACACTGGAACACCCTTATAATTCCCTAGTATATGGTACCTAGGTACCCAGGGTATTGGGGTTCCAGGAGATCCCTATGGGCTGCTGCATTTCTTTTGCCACCCATAGGGAGCTCAGACAATTCTTACACAGGCCTGCCACTGCAGCCTGAGTGAAATAACGTCCACGTTATTTCACAGCCATTTTACACTGCAGTTAAGTAACTTATAAGTCACCTATATGTCTAACCCTGACATAGTGAAGGTTAGGTGCAAAGTTACTTAGTGTGAGGGCACCCTGGCACTAGCCAAGGTGCCCCCACATTGCTCAGGGCAATTTTCCCGGACTTTGTGAGTGCGTAGACACCATTACACATGCGCACTACATGTAGGTCAATACCAATATGTAACGTCACCATGGTAACTCCGAACTGGCCATGTAACATTTCTAGGATCATGGAATTGTCACCCCAATACCATCCTGGTATTGGGGGGACAATTCCATGCATCCCCTGGGCTCCAGCATAGAGCTTGGGTACTGCCAAACTAACTTTCCTGGGTTTTCTCTGCAGCTACCGCTGCTGCCAACCCTCAGACAGATTTCTGCCCCCCTGGGTCCTGGGCAGCCCAGTCCCAGGAAGGCAGAACAAAGGATTTCCTCTGAGAAAGGGTGTTACACCTTCTCCCTTTGGGAATAGGTGTTAAGGGCCTGAGAGGAGTAGCCTCTCCTGGCCTCTGGAAATGCTTTCAAGGGCACAGATGGTGCCCTCCTTGCATAAGCCAGTCTACACTGGTTCAGGGATCCCCCCCAGCCCTGCTCTGGCGTGAAACTGGACAAAGGAAAGGGGAGTGACCACTCCCCTGATCAGCACCTCCCGAGGGGAGGTGCCCAGAGCTCCTCCAGTGTGTCCCAGACCTCTGCCATCTTGGATGCAGAGGTGTGAGGGCACAATGGACACCTCTGGGTGGCCAGTGCCAGCAGGTGATGTCAGAGACCCCTCCTGATAGGTGCTTACCTTTCTCTGTAGCCAATCCTCCTCTGAGGGCTATTTAGGGTCTCTCCTGTGGGTATCTCACCAGATAACGAATGCAAGAGCTCACCAGAGTTCCTCTGCACTTCCCTCTTCGACTTCTTCCAAGGAACAACCGCTGACTGCTCCAGGACGCCTGCAAAACCGCAACAATGTAGCAAGAAGACTACCAGCAACATTGTAGCGCCTCATCCTGCCGGCTTTCTCGACTGTTTCCTAGTGGTACATGCTCTGAGGGCTGTCTGCCTTCACCCTGCACTGGAAGCCAAGAAGAAATCTCCAGTGGGTCGACGGAATCTTCCCCCTGGCAACGCAGGCACCAAACCTCTGCATCACCGGTCCTCTGGGTCCCCTCTCATCCTGACGAGCGTGGTCCCTGGAACACAGGAGCTGGGTCCAAGTGTCCCCGACAGTCCAGTGGCCCTTCTGGCCAAATTTGGTGGAGGTAAGTCCTTGCCTCCCCAAGCCAGACAGTAATCCTGTGTACTGCGTGAACTGTGCTGCTAGGGCTTCTGTGCACTTTTGCAAGACTTCCTTCGTGCACAGCCTAGCCCAGGTCCCCCGCACTCCGTCCTGCATTGCCCAACTCGCTGAGTTGGACTCCGACTTCGTGAGACCCCCTTGTTGTGCTGAGTCGACCGTCATGCTCAGATTTTCTGAACGCCTGTTCAGGTGCTTCTGCGGGTGCTGCCTGCTTCTGCTTGGGCTCTCTGTGTTGCTCAGTGCCCCCTCTGCCTCCTCCTCCAAGGGGCGACCACCTGGTCCTTCCTGGGCCCTGACAGCACCCGAAACCTTCAACCGCAACTCTTGCAGCTAGCAAGGCTTGTTTGCAGTCTTTCTGCGTGGAAGCAACTCTGCATCCTCCAGCACGCCATGGGACATCTTCTGACCAAAGGAGAAGTTCCTGGCACCTTCCGTTGTTGCAGAATCTTCAGCTTCTTCCACCCAGAGGCAGCACTTTTGCACCTTCATCCGGGGTTTAGTGGGCTCCTGCCCCCTCCCTCCCCGGACACTTGCATGACTCTTGGACTTGGTCCCCTCCCTTTGCAGGTCCTCAGGTCCAGGAATCTGTCTTCAGTGCTTTGCAGTCAGTTGTTGTCCTTGCAGAATCCCCTATCTCGTCTTTACTGTCTTTCTGGGGTAGTAGGGTAACTTTACTCCTACTTTTCAGGGTCTTGGGGTGAGGTATCTTGGACATCCTTAGTGTTTTCTTACACTCCCAGCGACCTTCTACACACTACACTAGGCCTGGGGTCCATTCAGGGTTCGCATTCCACTTTTGGAGTATATGGTTTGTGTTGCCCCTAGGCCGATTGTCTCCTATAGCGTTCTATTGTGTTCTACAGTGTTTGCACTACTTTTCTAACTGTTTACCTACCTGATTTTGGTTTGTGTGTATATTTTGTGTATATTACTTACTTTCTAAGGGAGTATATCCTCTGAGAGACTTTTGGCATATTGTCACTAAAATAAAGTACCTTTATTTTTGGTAACTCGGAGTATTGTGTTTTCTTATGATATAGTGCTATATGATATAAGTGGTATAGTAGGAGCTTTGCATGTCTCCTAGTTCAGCCTAAGCTGCTTTGCCATAGCTACCTCTATCAGCCTAAGCTGCTAGAACACTTCTAATCTACTAATAAGGGATAACAGGACCTGGCACAAGGTGTAAGTACCACAAGGTACCCACTATAAGCCAGGCCAGCCTCCTACAGGCAGAAATTATGTTATTAGTGACGGGAAGCCGATTCCATTTGTTAATGAGTTGTGGGAAGTGAGCGCTCTCTGTGCGTTGTTGGATCCTATATGCTAAGATCAATGACAGGTCGGTTTCGCTTATTAATGTGAAATCAATACTGGATTTTTTTGGTACCTCGTGAGAAGGTTACTTGTGTGAATGAAGCATCCTCAGGAAGAGGCCTAAAACAGCGCAAACCCAGATTTTCAAGCCTTATATTCAGATGTGTTCTGTTGCAGGGTTTTGTGCTGCCTTTTTTCAAATCTATGTTAAAATCGCCAGACACAATGAGGATAGCATCCTTATTTTGCTTCTGCAGGATTTTTAAAATACTGATCAATGCTTCTGTATTTTCACTGTTTTGAGTTTTGTTTGGGTGAATATATGCATTGGTCAGTAGTAAAGTTCTGTTGTTGATAAACCCGATGTTCCAACTTTATTGGTAGCAGCCAATCGATTCCCAGGTCAATCTGTTTGATCACCCAGTTGATTTTCATAGAGCAGCAGGTTATGAGGCCACCCTTGGGATGTCCGTGTCTTTGAGGTTGTTTTGCGGAGACGTCCATCCCAGTATATCCAGAGATTTGTATCAGCTCCATACACCATGTTTCCTGAAACATGATGATTTCGATTCGAACTGCTGTAGGAAACTCAGAGCCGCCTCGTCAGTAACCAGATTTTTCAGACCATGAGCATATGTAGATGTTTTCTGGATTTTCGTCAGGACCAGTTGCGACTGTTGTCGTTTAAGTTTTGCCTTCCTACCAGTTTGACTGTTGAGGGCATACCAATGAAAACATGTTGGTACATGATGTGATGAAGCATGCTTTAGTGCTTTACTATCGTTAAATGTTCCCATCTACTTGGGGAAGTTTCTATTCCCACTGCCCCTTTTAAAATCAAACTGCCCTTCTTTCATTCCGTATCAGAAGATTGGGGTATCAAAGCGGTTCTAATTTTTGCAGAGCAATGCCCTGTGCACTAAACCTGTCTTGGTATGCTAGAATTTGGTCAGTTATGGCCGACGTGGCCCAGGATGTCAGCGTTGCCTCTTTGTCTTTATTATTTGGATGTGTCATCAATTCTGTTGTTGAGATATGAGCCAGGGGCTGAATCGCTTTTATTAACTTCAATACTGTGCCTCTGTTTAGGATGTTGAATGCCTCCTTCGAGTCATAAGAAGGGATTAGAAGTAGTTTCTTGTCTTCTGAAACCACCTTATCATACAATGTCTGATGTCCTGGAATTCTTGTTTGTGCCGCACTGTTTGTGCAATTATCTGGCCAAGGGTAGTGAACTTGATCTGAAATATGTTTATTATTTCCCGCAGACTGATTTAGCGCGATCGTATAATGTGCGGTGCTTGCACATTGTGGGTCATATTCCCGGAGTTTGACAGTTTCCAGCCTATCATTAACCCGCTGAAATCCCTGTTCAGGGCACTGACAAATAATTGTTATTTTTCCCTGTGGTTCTCTTGAGGCCACCTCACCATACGAGGGGTCCCGCCCCGCTCGCCGCTGGAAAAAGGGGTTTTAGGTGACTGTTGCTGTAATATTAATTGATTACCAGGAGCACTTGGTTCACACGTGGGGTTGTCCTCGCTAGCAGGCTGCTCTTCCCTCATCTGTCTGGATTTTATTCTACTTGCTGCCTTGTTACTATTATCTATTCTTCCTGATTCCTTACTCTGCAAGCCGTTGAATTTAGCAAATGATTTCCATATACTGTTTTGTTGTACCCCCTTTGATTTTTTCCGTGCTTTCCTTTGTCTTTTCTTTTCCCTTGCAAAATGCAAGGTCAACCCCACAATAGGTCCCTGCATTGCCCTGCATGGGAATAAACTGCACAGAATAGTGCATCGTCATCTGATTTAGTAAATGTAACATACATGTCCATTCCCACCCACAGGCACCACCACCCATGCCACCCTGACGGAAAGGCCAAGGAGTGCCAGGGTCCCACATGGAGACAGAGGCCACACTCAAGACACTAGAGAGTGAAGTGTGGACAGTGAGGAATACCCTGGCCCATCACACAGTCCTGGATTGTCACC
This sequence comes from Pleurodeles waltl, assembly GCF_031143425.1. Lineage (NCBI taxonomy): Eukaryota > Metazoa > Chordata > Amphibia > Caudata > Salamandridae > Pleurodeles > Pleurodeles waltl. The sequence continues at coordinate 13,464,520 of NC_090442.1, forward strand.
CTCCAGCAGCCCCAAACAGGACACCACTGACACCCCTACCACCCAGCCACCAACATCAGCTCTGGCCAAACAACCCTACATCAGTGTATCCAGGCCACAGACTGGTGGAACAGAAGTACAGAGGCTAGAGTCTTCACCTACTAACATGCAAGATGACGATGGCCCCAGTACATGTGTTTAGGAGGCTGGACTGGCTTGTAGTGAGTACCAAGGGGTACTTACACCTTGCACCAGGCCCAGGTATCCCTTATTAGTGTATAGGGTGTCTAGCAGCATAGGCTGATAGATAATGGTAGCTTAGCAGAGCAGCTTAGGCTGAACTAGGAGACGTGTGAAGCTACTACAGTACCACTAGTGTCACTTGCACAATATCATAAGAAAACACAATACACAGATATACTAAAAATAAAGGTACTTTATTTTTATGACAATATGCCAAAGTATATCAGAGTGTACCCTCAGAGTGAGGATAGCAAATATACACAAGTTATATGTACACAATACCAAAAATATGCAGTATAGTCTTAGAAAACAGTTCAAACAATGTATAGTTACAATAGGATGCAATGGGGACACATAGGGATAGGGGCAACACAAACCATATACTCCAAAAGTGGAATGCGAACCACGAAGGGACCCCAAACCTATGTGACCTTGTAGAGGGTCTCTGGGACTATTAGAAAATAGTGAGGGTTAGAAAAATAGCCCACCCCAAGACCCTGAAAAGTGAGTGCAAAGTGCATTGAAGTTCCCCAGAGGACAAAGAAGTCATGATAGGGGAATAATGCAGGAAAGACACAAACCAGCAGTGCAACAACAATGGATTTCCAATCTAGGGTATCTGTGGAACAAGGGGACCAAGTCCAAAAGTCACAAGCAAGTCGGAGATGGGCAGATGCCCAGGAAATGCCAGCTGTGGGTGCAAAGAAGCTTCTACTGGACAGAAGAAGCTGAGGTTTCTGCAGGAACGCAAAGGGCTAGAGACTTCCCCTTTGGAGGACGGATTCCTCTCGCTGTGGAGAGTCGTGCAGGAGTGTTTTCTCGCAGAAAGAACGCCAACAAGCCTTGCTAGCTGCAAATCATGCGGTTAGCGCTTTTGGATGCTGCTGTGGCCCAGGAGGGACCAGGATGTCGCAAATTGGACCAGGAGGTAGAGGGGACGTCGAGCAAGACAAGGATTCCTCTCAGCAGCAGGTAGCACCCGGAGAAGTGCCAGAAACAGGCACTATGAGGATGCGTGAAACGGTGCTCACCCGAAGTTACACAAAGGAGTCCCACGTCGCCGGAGACCAACTTAGAAAGTCGTGCAATGCAGGTTAGAGTGCCGTGGACCCAGGCTTGGCTGTGCACAAAGGATTTCCGCCGGAAGTGCACAGGGGCCGGAGTAGCTGCAAAAGTCGCGGTTCCCAGCAATGCAGTCTGGCGTGGGGAGGCAAGGACTTACCTCCACCAAACTTGGACTGAAGAGTCACTGGACTGTGGGAGTCACTTGGACAGAGTTGCTGGATTCAAGGGACCTCGCTCGTCGTGCTGAGAGGAGACCCAAGGGACCGGTAATGCAGCTTTTTGGTACCTGCGGTTGCAGGGGGAAGATTCCGTCGACCCACAGGAGATTTCTTCTGAGCTTCTAGTGCAGAGAGGAGGCAGACTACCCCCACAGCATGCACCACCAGGAAAACAGTCGAGAAGGCGGCAGGATCAGCGTTACAGAGTTGCAGTAGTCGTCTTTGCTACTATGTTGCAGTTTTGCAGGCTTCCAGCGCAGTCAGCAGTCGATTCCTTGGCAAGGCTAGAAAGAGGCTACTTTCTCACAATGTGGTACTGCCAGACCTGTGCAGGGGACACAGGCACAGAGGGCTAGGCCCAGTGGGAGGGCATCAGTGCCCCAGGGGGAGGCCAAAGGATAGATGCTGCAGCCCAGGAGGTGATCTCTGAGGTCCAGGGAGCATATCACCATACCCAGAACAGGATGGGCCAGAACCTGGCCACCCTGGAACAGAGTCAAAGGCTGCAGACTGCCCAACATCAAGAGACCATGGAGCAGTGGAAACAACTGAATGCCACCATGGCCACCATAGCAGGGGTGCTGCAGCACCACCACCTAATCCAGCCTGAGACCCCCCACAAACCAGGAAGCCCCTACCTTCCTGCTACATCAGCAGCAGCAACTGGACTGGTGACACTGGCCCAAGACACACAGGAGACCAGCACCCCTACCCGTGCAGCCCAACATCAGACCCTCAAACGGTCCCTCAGACCCAGATATGGCACAAGAACACCTGCCAAGACCAAGGCCCCCACCAAGAAGTGACTTTGACATGGACTGACTTCCAAGTGTGCCACCATCCTCACCCGCCAAAAGCAACATAACAACTTGCAAGGGACAGATGGACCTATATCCACTGCCACCAATCGCCCAGCCCATGTACCTACAATGGACATCCACCATTAGCCCACTCCCTAGATCTGTAAAGCGCACCAATGCAATAAGGACACCAAATAAAACACATGTATGCCAATTCGCATGTCCCCTGTCATATTGATGAATCAATTGTAAATGTGAATTTATTTCCAGTCAATTCCATAATCAGACCTTTATTGCAGGAATGGCACCCCACGCACAACACTGTGTGGAGTAAACAGAAATGTACACCATGTTTGTGTCAATGGCACATGCCACCTCAATATTTAGGTAACACTGTCAATCACTATAGACCCCAAATCCCAATAGTGAATAAGTCAGACAGTTATTATGCATTGCAGACAACATCATCAGTGAACAGTACCTCATGATCACTGGAAATATAGTTGGATCAGCCGGTTCCTGGAGTGGGCATCTTCCCCCTCTTCATCCTCACCATCACTCTCATCCCCTCTCAGATGATGCAGGTCTGGATATTCAGCACCCTCCTCCTCCAGTAGGGGGATAGCTTTCCTCACAGCCATGTTATGCAGCATGCAGCAGGCTACCACTGTTCTACACACCTTCTCAGGGCAATAGCACAGGGAACCCCCATAGAGATGGAGGCAACGGAATCTAGCCTTCTGGAGACCTATAGTGCGCTATATCACCCTCCTAGTACGTCCGTGGGCCTCATTGTAATTCCTCTATGCATCTGTCCTAGGATTTCTCACAGGTGTCAGGAGCCAATGCATGTTGGGGTAGCCAGAATCACCTGCAAAAGTGTTTTGAAACAGGACTGTAACAGACTGCCATTACTTGCAGACAGCCTGGCTGTCAGCTATGTGCATAACCAGTGTCATACACACTCACCTATGAGCCGTCCTCTGTCCCCTTGTAGTTGATCCATCATGTGTGGTACACTGCTGTTTCTCAGGACAAATGAATCGTTGACTGATCCTGGAAACATGGCATTCACATGTGATATGTACTGGTCTGCAGTACACACCAATTGTATGTTCATTGAGTGGAAGTTCTTCCTGTACACCTGTTCATTTACTCTTGGGGGGATGAGAGCTATGTGGGTACCATTTATGGCACCTATCACATGGGGAACGTTAGCAAAGGCATAAAATTCAGACTTGGTGGCAGGGAGATCAGCCCTTTGGGGAAACTTCACATATGTCTGCAGGTGTAGTACAAAAGCATCCAGGAATCTGGACAGGATGAGGCTAAACACTGGCTGTGAGAGCCCTGCACCCACGCCCACTGTCACCTGAAATAAGCCTGTGGACAGGAAATGGAGTACAGAGAGCACTTGCACTTCAGTAGGGATGGCATGCTGATTCTGATTAGCCGGTCTCAGTACTGGATCCAGTTATGCACTTAGCTCATGGATTGTAGCACGATTGAGTCTGTAGTTGATAATGATGTGACGTTTCACCATGGTCTCCAAATCAACAAGAGGTCTGTACACAGATGGGGCCCTCCCTTGTTACATGGGTCTGTACCTAGGGGGAGTGGAGAACACATGTGAGGGACACATATACATGCTGTGTACAGTATGAATAACTGCTGTACAATATGTAGGTTACACACAAGCGATGTATGATGTACAACTGTAGGGACATGTATGAAGTGATACGTCTGGACTGTTGGGGGGAGGAAAGAGTCATATATGCATGCGACTAAGGAATGGGGTCCATAGGGCCTCATGGGGCCCATGACCAGAAAATGTCTGCGTTGTGCTAGCAAACTGGCAGCCCCCTGCCTTCCAGACATGTAGCAGTGGAAGTGACCTCATTCTGCTGGCGGTTGATGTTATGGCGTAAGGCGTTGTTCACCGCCGTGCGCCCATTCATTGGTTAACATGGTTGTCAATGGGGAATCTGTGACCATCATGATCGCCGCCAGTGGTGACGGTGCATACCACCGCAGAGCAGATGCCATGTCATCACCCCAGGTTCACTTGACTCCCGGATTTCGTGCATGCAAGCACTCCACTGAGTGTGCTACTGTATCCTGACTCGGGTTACTCAAATGGCACGAGTCACAGGGGAAAGCTGGAGAAGTTGGTGGACGGGATCGTACCCCTGTATGCCAAGTTATATGGGCGATAGGCGGTTGACGTGCATGGATGTGTGTGATGGTGGCAGATGCTTGTATGCATGTGTGGTCGGTATGTACCTACACAGGCATAGTATGTGTGGCAAGTACCGTTAGTGGGGTGGTGTAATGATGTTGTGAACTGTCCGTCCCATAGGGGACAAATAGTGAGCAGTATCACATGGCCATTTTCTGAACTCTGTTTTTCTTTTCTGTGTGTCCCCTACAGGTCAGCGCCCATCAGAAGAGGGCACTCTGGCAGGCCATCGCCAGGGAGGTGCGGAACCTGGGGGTCTACAACCAGCGGAGCATCCACTGCAGGAAGCGGAGGGAGGACCTGTGGCGCTGGGCCAGGAAGACCTGCGTGGCCCAGCTAGAGAAGTCCTTCCAACGAGGAAGGGGTGCCCGCCGGGCCCCCCAATGCGCCACTTTCTAGCAGTGGCATATCCAGACTTGGATGGGTGCTTGAAGGCTGCATAGCAGCCACAAGGGGGTGAGTACCAACACCAAATCATGCCTCTTTGATGGATGTCCAAGGGTGCTGTAGGATGTATGCTGTATAAAGCCAGGTACTCTAACAGGTGTCTTACAGCAATCCGGGCCCCCTGGGCACTGAGATAATTAGGGGCAGGTCTGCAGTTCATCAGGTCCTTGTGTCATGTGGGAGAAGAGTTGTATGCTAGGGTTGTGGCCACTAGTCAGGGGCATAGGCATGACTATAGCGGTAGGTGCTGCGTGGTGGTGTATAAGCTGGGTGGGAGTATGAGTGAACCAAGTATGTACATCCATTCAGGTATTTAAATATATCTCTCATGTTTTGTCTCCTCACCCCTGTACTCTTGTGTTGACTGTGTACATCAGCATCATCTGGCGAGGGAGCAGTGGCACCAGCCAGTGGGGATGCAGCGGCCCACGGTTCCAAGGAGGCAGAGTCTACAGACCAGGGGACCAGTGGATTGGAGAGTGAGGGGAGTACCACGGGGTGGCTACTACCACTGGCGGTAGTGACTCTGTTACCTCCTCAGATGGGAGCTCCCTGGTGGTGGCAGACCCTAGTGGGCCCACCCATTCTTTGTCATCTTCCGCCACCCTCCATACCATCACTGCCCTCTCAGTTGCTCCCCATCCTGTTGCCCATGCCCGCTCACCCAGGAGGGTGTGCGTCTCCTTCGCCCCAGGCACCTCATCCCCTGCCCCAGTTGGCCCTGCTGCCCTCACGGAGGAGGCTATTGACCTCCTGAGGACCATCTCTGTAGGGCAAACAACCATTGTGAATGCCATCCAGGGACTAGCATCCCAGATGCAGCAGTGCAATGCATACCTGGAAGGTATTCACGGTGCGATGTCTGGCCTACAGATATCTTTTTTCAGTCTCTGGCCTCCTCTTTGATGGCAGCCAGTGTCCCTGGCCTTTCCGTCCCCCCTCCAACCACCTCTACCCCTTCCAGCACCCAGCTCCCTTCACTCATCCCAAGCACATGTTCAGACAGCCATACACACACCTCAACACACAAAAAACATACACAGAAACTCAAGCACCACACTTTCCACCACAGGCATACACACAGCCAGCATACAAAGGCACACACAACAAGTCACTTCCCCCAGTGTGTCCACCTCTCCTACCTCCCTGTCTGTCACCTCTACATGCACACCCACAAGCACTGCACCTTCATTCACTTTTGCTGACCCCATTCTTACAGTCACCACAACATCAGACATCCAGTCATGCACCCCAGACACCACACCTGCACTCACCACAGCGACACTGACTGACACATGCAGTACACTCACCAGACCTGCAGACACCCACATAACATTCATGTACACTGGCAGCCTGTCTTGTCCCACTGTGTCCACCCCCCCTCCTCCCAGACACCCACCCAACACACATCCTCCACACCTCACCATACTGTACAGGCACCTGCATCCACGTCCAGCACACCTACACCTGTTACAAACACTCCGTCTTCCATCACTCCCCCACCTTCCTCCATGTCCACCCCAACTGCCCCTAAAACATTTTTCCTGTCCTGTGTTGACCTTTTCGAATCCACTAGCCCACCCCGTCTCATCCCTAAATGTGCCCACCTCCTTGCCCTGTCCACTCCTTCCATGTCTAAGTCCGCCCCAGTCTGCCCTTCCCATTCCCATGCCCCTTCCCCAGTGAGCAAGAAGCCCTGTGCTGGCCGTGGTCCATCTCCCACAACCCCGGTCTAAGCCAGCTCCCCCACCTTCCAAGGCTAAACCCAAACCCCCACCACCTCCCAAACGTAAGCCCAAGCCCCACCCAAGACATAAGTCCCCACCCCCGCTACTCCCTGCCCCTGAGGTGCCTGGATTCCCCATTGATTTCCCTTTATGGTGGGGTCCCAGGTGCACAAGTGGGAGTCAAGTTTGGGGCATTTGGGCCCTTCAGCCTTTTTATATTTGGACTGGCCAATGGCCTTATTTGGACATTGAATTTTCTACGATTATTAAAGTTTGAGTGCCCAGTGTTGCTGTAGGCACACTCTGGAGACGTGGTTCATCATTTCATTGTGGGGGTGTGGTGTGCACGTGTGTACTTTGGGCAGGTTGTATTGGCCTTGTGTCGGGTAAGTGCCTCTTGTTCTGGTGTGTATGGCTTGTGATGGTGTGAGGGGTTGGGGGGTGGGTATGTAACTGTGCCCTTTCTTCACTTGTTTAGTAGGTTGCAGTACTTACCGTCATCGTCTTCGTCGGCGGTCATGGTCGTGGAGGTATACGGCAAGGAGCAGCCCTGACATGATTTCCAATTCTCTCTCCATGTCTGCTTCGGCATGTTGTGTGTGCCTTCGGTGAGTGTTTTCTTTTTATTTGGTTCGTTTCCACCAGGCTTTGCGTGGCGGTGGTTCCCGCCCCGGAACTGATGGTGGTCTTGTGCTTCATTATTTGTTGGGAAGATGGGGCCTTTCCGTCAGCCTGTGGGTGGCCTCTTCCGTCGATATCGGCACTCCTCTGCTGGCGTTGAGTGGTTTTCATGCTGGCTGTTTTTCATGTGTTTCGTTATTTGGCGTCCATACCACCAACCTATTGGCGGTGGTTAACGCCACAGACGGTGGTGCGGTCTTTCCGGCTATGTTCATAATGACCACCTATGTCTGAATATTTCAACAGATAGTCAATTCTTTTTCAGGTAAAAGATGCTTGAGCGGCTTTCCTTATGCACAAGCCACGTCGGACTATTGCTGGCTGCTTCTGTGCTGAAAGGGCAGACTGCAGCCTAGAGAAATTCGCGCCCACTGGCTTACCTCAGTTTCTCTACACAGTCTCTGAGTTTCTGTATCAGGGTTTATTGTGATTAAGAAATGTGGGGATCGTTAAACCTAGTGCCTCACTAGGAGCCTCGATGATTACCCCCACTTTCAGTCTTTCAGATTCCTTTCAGAGCCCCCAGGTTCCACAGGGTTTCATCCACCAAATGGCTACTGGAGGAAGCGGGAGGGCCAGATCTCACGTTATCACTGTCTGATAGTTTTACAGGCTTGCAATCTCTTTGTCTCTTTATGAGTGACTATTTTAGCACCCCGAGATCCCAAGTGGAGTCCTTGTGAAGTCCTCGATGCCATGCACGATGGATCAGGACATGATACTGCTACTTAGGTTTGAGGAAGTGTATAACAATGGTAACTCTTCAGGAAGTATATAACAATGGTAACTCTTCAGGAAGTATGGGCCAGATGTAGCAAGGCTTTTGCACGTCGCAAACAGTGAAAATTGCTGTTTGCGAGGCGCAAAACCAACATCGCGATGCCCATTCCCATTCCCATTTTGCGAGTCGGTAACCTGGTTACCGACTCGCAAAATGGGACTGCGAGTTGCAAATAGGAAGGGGTGTTCCTCTTCCTATTTGCGAGTTGCAGCGAGATGCAGGATTGCTTTGTGACCGCGAACGCGGTCGCAAAGCAATTCGCAGTTACCACCAGTGTCACACTGGTGGTAACCCATTCGCAAAAGGGAAGGGGTCCCCATGGGACCCCTTCCCCTTTGTGAATGGCCTGGAAAACATTTTTTCAGAGCAGGCAGTGGTCCTCTGGATCACTGCCTGCTCTGAAAAAATGAAACTGAAACATTTAATTTTTCATTTTGTAATGCATCTCGTTTTCCTTTAAGGAAAACGGGCTGCATTACAAAAAAAAAACCTGCTTTATTTAAAAGCAGTCACAGACATGGTGGTCTGCTGTCTCCAGCAGGCCACCATCCCTGTGAGTGCTGCGACTCGCAAGGGGGTCGCAAATTGCGACCCACTTCATTAATATTAATGAGGTGGGCCTTTGCGACCCCCTTGCGACTCGCAGATGGTGTCAGGGACACAATCCTGCATCCGGCATTGCTACTCGCAAATTGCGAGTCGCTCAGACTCGCAATTTGCGAGTCGCAATGCCGGAATTTTCTACATCTGGCCCTATATAACAAAGGTAATTCTTCAGGAAGTATATAACAAAGGTAACTCCATTCTCTTCTTCACAATCCTTTCCTGTTTACATTGGATCAGCCGAGTGCCACCTCCTTTCTTTACCTTATTGTTCGTTAAGTTATCTTTGCCACTCTTCACAGCCTCCATGGGGGTGGGTCAAGCTTTTCTTGTTTCTTCAGACCTGGAAGACTGGAGCATTATTGTGAGTTGAGGTGGATTTTCTATCGCCATAATGTACACCCATTTCCCTGAAACTAGTGAAGCTCAAACTGCCTAGCTCTGGCCCTGACACTTTACACAAACTAGAGATTATTTAGTTCTTCCTAAAGCAGATAAAGTTCGGATCCTGTTGCCCTTTAAGCTTCAGCTTTTTCTAGGGCTTTTTTGTAAACAGAATGAAGGTTCATTGGATGACCGACCTTTACTTTACACATGCAAAAAGGGCACAGAAACAACAGCAATATCAGTCATTTAGCTCTTAACAGAGGGATTCCATCACAATCAATAATTGACCTGACATATCCCCGCAGCCAACAGATTTGTCCATATTAAACAACTGTTGCTTTTTTTCTGCCTTCTCAGGCCCTCATTAAAAAAGACAGGCAGTAAATTCCACCTACTGCCGCAGCGACGGATGCCAAAAGACCGTCGCCGCGGCAAACAACCGTCCACCAAATGATGACCACAGCCGGATTTCCGCCACAAGAAGGGCGGAAATCCGGCTGTGGCCATGCTGCCGGATGGCGTTAAGGTGGCACTGCTACCACCAGAAGCACCACACACGTAGACCGTCGCCAGCCGTATTATGTCAAATAATACGGCCTGGCGATGTTCTGCTGGCAGGCGCTGCTGGTGGTAGCAGTGCCCCATCGAGTCCCCTGCCGGAAGACCCCCTGGATCCAGGTAAGTTGGGTTTCCGACAGGGGAGGGGGGTAGGGTGTGTTGTGTGTGTGGGGGGGGGTGCATGAATGTGGGAGTGTGTGCGTGAATGCGAATGTATGTGTATGTGTAGTGTTGTTTGCGTGCATGTATGCATGTGTGATAATGCGTGTATGAATGGATATGTGAATGCGTGTCTGTGTGTCAGTGTGAATGTGGTACAGATCTGTGCATGAATGAATGGATGGATGCATGTGTGTATGCCTGTGTGAGTGAGTGCGTGTAAGCGTGGTGCGTGTCTGCGTGTGTGTGTCTCTAGGGTGGGATTTGAAGGGGGAGCCTGGATGAAGGGGGTGGGGGCATCTGGGGAGTGTTTGGGGGGCCTCCTATCAGTGACAGGGAAGGAACCACCATGGTTTTCGTGGCGTGACGAACACCACGGAAACCATGGCAGTAGTCAGGGCCGGTACAATAGCGGCCGCGGGCTGGAGATTCTTATCTCCAGCCCAGCGGCTGCTACCGTCATGGCAGTTGGAGTGGTACATTTGCCAATGTTACAATGTGCCGGTATGTACCGCCAGCCTGCTGGCGGTACTATTGCCACTTTATCACTGACCACCGGGTGACCCCCTCAGTGTTGTCTGTTTGGTGCTGAGGAGACTACTTTGCGGCCAGATGGGCCTTTAGCAGAGTGGTAGGAGGTGTCTGTTGTCCGCAGGTGAATGCAGCATATCTACCTTTGGGCATTTCTTACATCCAGGTTTACCACATTACCTTTCTATCACCCGCCTCCCATACCCTATATCTGCTTTCCCACTCTACAGGGCTCACTGTTACTCAAAACATAGGGAGCAACTTGAAACCATGACAGAGCAGAAAACAGATAGCAGCCTGATAGTCAAATGGCCATGGTTGGCAGTATGGGGATCACAAGCTTCATTTTTAGGTAGGTGCGTATGAGGTACAAACGGTGGAGGTGCACATGTAGGTGCTTATATGGTATAAACAGAGGAGGTGCACAGGCAAATGCTTATAAACATAAAACGTAAACATCGCACTTGTATAGCACACTACTCACCCATTATGGACTCAAGGCGCTGTACGCATACCGCTGTGGAACCCCTCCTGGCTTTTCCCTGTGAGGCACACACTCCTGGGCAGGCCCAGGATGAAGCAAGGCATCCAAGCGCTGTCAGGGCTGTTGTGGAGATTAAGCAACCTATTGCCCAGAGTTACCGAGTGGGGCCCATTAATTAGATTAGGCACTGAGGCGAGAAGTATCTGGTGCAAGGGAATTGAGCCCAAGACCTGCTGAGGCAGGAATTGAACCCTGGTCCCGGACCAGATCTCTGCATCAGGGTCTGCCGCTCTAACCATTGTGCCACACTTCTCCACTTATGAGGTACAAACAGTGGAGGTGCACAGGAAGGTGATCAGGAGGTACAAACAGAGGAAGGGCACAGGTCGGTGCTTATGAGGTGTGAGAAAGTAGCCTCTTTCTAGCCTTGTTACCCCCACTTCTGGCCTGTTTGTGAGTGTATGTCAGGGTGTTTTCACTGTCTCACTGGGATCCTGCCAGCCAGGGCCCGGTGCTCATAGTGAAAACCCTATGTTTTCAGTATGTTTGTTATGTGTCACTGGGACCCTGCTAGCCAGGACCCCAGTGCTCATAAGTTTGTGACCTATATGTATGTGTTCCCTGTGTGGTGCCTAACTGTCTCACTGAGGCTCTGCTAACCAGAACCTCAGTGGTTATGCTCTCTCTGTACAAATTGTCACTAACAGGCTAGTGACCAATTTCACCAATTTACATTTACATTGGCATACTGGAACACCCTTATAATTCCCTAGTATATGGTACTGAGGTACCCAGGGTATTGGGATTCCAGGAGATCCCTATGGGCTGCAGCATTTCTTGTGCCACCCATAGGGGGATCTGACAATTCTTACACAGGCCTGCCAGTGCAGCCTGAGTGAAATAACGTCCACGTTATTTCACAGCCATTTACCACTGCACTTAAGTAACTTATAAGTCACCTATATGTCTAGCCTTTACCTGGTAAAGGTTGGGTGCTAAGTTACTTAGTGTGTGGGCACCCTGGCACTAGCCAAGGTGCTCCCACACTGTTCAGGGCAAATTCCCCGGACTTTGTGAGTGCGGGGACACCATTACACGCGTGCACTACACATAGGTCACTACCTATGTGTAGCTTCACAATGGTAACTCCGAATATGGCCATGTAACATGTCTAAGATCATGGAATTGCCCCACCAATGTCATCCTGGTATTGGGGAGACAATCCCATGATTCCCCGGGTCTCTAGCACAGACCCGCGTACTGCCAAACTGCCTTTGCAGGGGTTTCACTGCAGCTGCTGCTGCTGCCAACCCCTCAGACATGTTTCTGCCCTCCTGGGGTCACAGCTGGCATTTCCTGGGCATCTGCCCCCTCCCGACTTGATCGTGACTTTTGGACTTGGTCCCCTTGTTCCACAGGTACTCTTGTCTGGAAATCCATCGTTGTTGCATTGCTGGTGTTGGTCTTTCCTGCAGAATTCCCCTATCACGACTTCTGTGCTCTTTGGGGAACTTAGGTGCACTTTGCACCCACTTTTTAGGGTCTTGGGGTGGGCTATTTTTCTAACCCTCACTGTTTTCTTACAGTCCCAGCCACCCTCTACAAGGTCACATAGGTTTGGGGTCCATTCGTGGTTTGCATTCCACTTCTAGAGTATATGGTTTGTGTTGCCCCTATCCCTATGTGCCCCTATTGCATTCTATTGTGACTATACATTGTTTGCACTGTTTTCTATTGCTATTACTGCATATTTTGGTATTGTGTACATATATTTTGTGTATATTTGCTATCCTCATACTGAGGGTACTCACTGAGATACTTTGGCATATTGTCATAAAAATAAAGTACCTTTATTTTTAGTATATCTGTGTATTGTGTTTTCTTATGATATTGTGCATATGACACCAGTGGTATAGTAGGAGCTTCACACGTCTCCTAGTTCAGCCTAATCTGCTTTGCTAAGATACACCTTTTCTATCAGCCTAAGCTGTTGGACACCTCTTCTACACTAATAAGGGATAACTGGACCTGGTGCAGAGTGTAAGTACCCCTTGGTACCACTACAAACCAGGCCAGCCTCCTACAAGTGTATTTTAGGGAGGGGTTTTTGGAGATCTTATGGACATAGCCGAGGGTTGTGGACCATTGTTTATCTGGGATGTCTTTATCCACAGTGCCAGCCCAATTCTCTTTCAAGGCCGGATGTTCATAGGGCTTAAGTATGTGATCACTTGTTTATTATTCCCATGTGTTAAGAAGACCTGCAAGGGAGGGTAAGCATTTGATTGGGACCCGTCCAGTTCCCATAACATGCTTATTGTGTTAACCAGTGCATTGTAAGTCAGGAATTGACTGTCACGTCAGCAGAGTCTGATGTGTGTACAGGTTTCCCAACGTGGCCAAACCTGCTATAATCCGCAGGCAGGTTGTTCTATTATGGTGTGAAGATCGGGGAGTGCCCACAAGAGTAGATCAAGTGAGTATGGCATATGAGCGTGCTAAGGTTGGATGAATGTCCGCCAGCAGTACTTGGACATATTGGCCTGGTGGTCAATACAGTGGGGATCTTGACGGTGGACTAGGAGCCAGTCCAGTATTGGGCAGCCCTTAAGTTACGGAGAACGACTGACCACTCAGAGTTGGGGGGTTCGACATGCCACTGTGTCGCCCATTACAATTGGGCTGTGGAGTAGTAAAGTTTGAAGTTGGGGGCACTCAGTCCCCCTCATTCAAGTGCAGGATATAGTTTGTGCAGCGCTGCTTTCTTCTGACCCAATCCCCAAATAGGGTGGATGACGGTAGAACTAAGGTCTCAATACAAGCGTTTTGGCAACTGGACAGGCACCGCTGAAAAAATGTACAATAGCCTGGCCAATACTAGCAGTTTGGCTATTGTTATTCTGCCCATGGGAGAGAAGGGCAATGATCCCCAGAATGTCATGGAGTTCTGCGTGCCAGCTAGCACCTTCACCAGGTTCTCTTGTACTAGATCTGCCTCAGAATGGTATATATGTATATGCAAATATCCGAATGTGTTGCCCTCCTTTTCCACAGCCAGGAGAGGCAGCCCAGTGCCTTGGTTGTGTAAGACTGTGCAAGGGGAACAAGCAGCACTTAGTTCAATTAAGTTTTAATCCAAACATGGTTCTGAAATCTTCAAGGGTTTCCATCACCTGTGGTAGGGTTCTGTGGGGTTCCCGGAGGTACACCAGTGCATCATTTGCATCCAGCAAAATAGCCTCCCAGGAGCCACTGCTTGGTATCCCCCACTGTGCCCCCACACCAGGTTTGTGAATGGTTTCATCGCTACGGAAAATAATATTGGTGACAATAGAAAATCCTTGCCTGGTGCTCCGATATATATTGAACACAGCAGAAATCTCACTGCTTGTATGGACCTGAGCCTCTGGGTTGGTATATAGTACGCCTTTCCAACGTAGTATTTCTGGGCCAAAGCCCATTTTCTCTAGCACTGCAGTTTGGTAGGGCCACCCTAGGGTGTCAAAAGTCTTCTCTATATCTAGAGATAAGGCTGTAGGGAGCAGATCTTTGTGATCAGATTCTACCAGGATTTAGAAGAGATGAAGTAGGTTCAAGAAAGTGTTTCTATTTGGTATGAAGGCGTTTTGATCGCTGTGCACCAACGTGGGAAGTAGTGGTAATAATCTCTTAGCTACAACCTTCCCCCAAAATTTAGCAGTCTGTTTGAGGAGAGACAGCAGTCTGTAAGAACTCCCCTCTAACGGGTCTCTGCCAGGTTGGGGGAGGATGGTGATCACGTAGTTACTAGAAAGGTGCCCAGTTCCCTTACGTGGTTCTACAGTTGTAAAAATTTTGGGGTCAGTGTAGCTCCACAGAGCATTGCAGTAGATGGATGCCATCTGAGTAATCTTGTAGGGAGGGATTACCCCGGACACAGTCCTTATGTATAGCATGCTATAATAATCTGAGAAGGCTTTATTACTGTTGTCTTGTGCGTTCATTAGTACCCCTGTTGGAGACTTATCCGCAGTCACTTGGGGAAGTGGAGGATTCAGAGCACAGTGCATTTGATCGTGATCTGGCCTCGCTAGAAAGGCCCTTGTAATCCTCACTGTGGTATTGCCCTGTAGTAGGGGGAAGAACCTGTGTAATGTGGTGTTGTGCACTGCATTGAAGTCACTACTCTATAAACTTGGTGCTTGTAGGTCCTGGACTAATATAGGAGGGAGATTAATCAGGAATTGTGGTTGTTGCAATTGGTCGCTTATATCATGATCAGGGTGATTGGTGCTCCATCCAATAGCCCCTCTACAAACACATAGGCCTTCATTACAACCCTGGTGTTCGGCGGAGAAGCGGCGGTCTTACCGCCAACAGGCTGGCTGTAAAAAATTTGGAATTATGACCATGGCGGTTACCGCCATGGTCATCCGCCACTTCTCTGATCCGACCGCCAGGGCGGAGACGACCGCTGGGCTGGAGACCTGGGTCCCCAGCCCGGCGGTCGTCACAATACCGCCAGTGGTATCATGACCCGGCTGAGCGCCATGGATTTCATGGGGTTTGGAACCGTCATGAAATCCATGGCGGTGAGCATTATCAGTGCCAGGGAATTCCTTCCCTGGCACTGATAGGGGTCTCCCCCACCCCCCACCCCCACCCGAGTCCTTCCCCTACAACCCCCACCACCCCTGCCACTCCCAAAGGTGGCAGGACCCCCTCCCCACCCCTACCCCCAACATTACATTACACATTCACACCCAACACGCACGCAGGCACTACTAACACACATACCCGCACACACCAACATACATGCCAACAGCCACACACAGAGTCATACACACCCACCCACATTCAGACATATACGCACACATCCATACAGATATACATACATACAGACAGACACGCGCTCATTTCCAAACACATAACACCCCTGCATGCATACACGCACTCACACACCCCCTCTACATACACACACGCACACCCCCATGCACACACACATCACACAACACCCCCCCACCCCCTCCCCTAACGGATGATCAACTTACCTGGTCCGTTGATCCTCCGGGAGGGGACGGGATCCAAGGGGGCTGCTCTGCCGCCACCACCCCGACAACAGAACACCCCCATGCCAAATCACAGAACGTGATTCAGTGGGCGGTGTTCTGTTGACGTGGCGGTGGAGCAACCTCCACTTCCCCGCCACCCGCCAGTATGGCTGCTGGCGGCTCTCCGTCCGAAAAAAGGATCTTATCTTTTTATCTGTTTATGGTGAAGTAACCCTTACTCAGTTTCAAAGATGGTAAAGAAGAGGTGTTTAAAGACAGTTAAACATTGTGTATCACATTCTGTTATATTTGCATTTCGTAATTTTAAATCTCTTTACATCCAACAGGAAACAAGCCTTAAATGCATGAAATGCTTATAAATAACAGCAATGGTTCCGTAAATCATAAAAAAATAGAAATAATCCACTCCAGTATTCAGGAAAACATTAGTGCAGTCCGAGACTGAGGACCCTGAACATAGACTGATAGATGCTGGAAGAAGCTCTGAAGGACAATTCAGTGAACACAGGAGTCTGAGCTGTGCACCTTCACACCACAACACTAAGAAATGACCTCTCGAAAATTAAGGCAACAACACTGACAAACCACCTCCTGAATAAACATTTGACCAACACCAGCTTTGATCATGGGATCTGTATGATGTGACTACAACAGTGCTCTGGTTCCCAACATGATGACATTCCATAATTCAGTGCTCTAGGTGTATTGTAAACTCTTCCTGGGTACACCACAAGAACCAGAGAAAAGCACAACCGAGTGGAGACAACAACTGAAGGGTAAAGGAAAGAGGGATTCTGCTGTCTACAATACAACAGACTGTTTGAATTTGCACCGACCAAAAGGAGAAAGATTAATCACTTGTCCACAAGCATTGAAAACTGTTACCAATCTAAATACATAGGTGGTCATTACAACCCTGGCAGACGGTGTTAAAGCTGCGCAAATACCACAAACAGGCCGGCGGACTAATGGAATTACGTTGGGTGGTTTGCCCACTGTGCCATCCTGGGGAGTGCAAAGCCACAGTCTCACACGTCTTTACAGTGGGTGGTTTGCCCACTGTGCCATCCTGGGGAATGCAAAGCCACATTTTCGCAAGTAGATGCAGTTTTCTACTGGTACTGGGTGGGTCTGGTGCCCAGACTGGATGAGTCTCCCCGTGAAAGTTCATGTCCTGTCACTGTCCCAGCTGCACATGGGAGAAGGATGCCTGATGTGGCGGCCTATTCATACCCACACGGTGTTTGCCCTGTTCAGCGGTCTTCACCATGGCGGTCTTTGCCCTGTTCAGCGGTTTTCACCATGGCTGTCTTTGCCCTGTTCAGTGGTCTTCACCATGGCGGTCTTTGCCCTGTTCAGCGGTCTTCACCATGGCGGTCTTTGCCCTGTTCAGCGGTCTTCACCATGGCAGTCTTTGCCCTGTTCAGCGGTCTTCACCATGGCAGTCTTTGCCCTGTTCAGCGGTCTTCACCATGGCAGTCTTTGCCCTGTTCAGCGGTGCTTTGCCATGCCGATCTATGGACTGTTCAGCGGTCTTCACCATGGCGGTCTTTGGCCTGTTCAGCGGTGCTCTGCCATGGCGGTTCGGATACTGACATTGGTGTGTGGCATGATGATCTCCATACTGGGCATTGGTGTGTGGCATGACGAACTCCACACTGGACATTGGTGTGTGGCATGACGAACTCCACACTGGACATTGGTGTGTGGCTTGACGTTCCATCATTGGCCAGCGGGGCTGTGGGATCCTGGTCCCTCCTGGGCTGTGACTCCGGCGGTGGTCTCCTGACCAGTAACAATACTTGTGCGCTCCTTGGCTGTGACTCTGCCCTCCTGGGCTGTGACTCCGGCGGTGGTCTCCTGACCACTAACGATACTTGAGCCCTCCTGGGCTGTGACTCCGGCGGTGGTCTCCTGACCACTAACGATACTTGAGCCCTCCTGGGCTGTGACTCCGGCGGTGGTCTCCTGACCAGTAACGATACTAGGGCCCTCCTGGGCTGTGACTCTGGCGGTGGTCTCCTGACCAGTAACGACGGTGCTGGCGGTTGTGTCTGGACCGCCAGAAATGATGGCGCACTTCTCAGCCATGACACTCACAACAGGTTGGGGAGATTTCCTCGGGACCTTCCCCACCTTCTTTGGAGCTGACTCACCAATCGCCTTGGATCCCATTTCAGTTGTTGTCCCACCAGGAGTCTTGACACGGTCCCATCGTCCACTCTCCAATTTCAGAGCCTTTACAGGGGATGGGCTGACAGTGCCTTGGCTCTGGGTCCTACTGCCTACCCTGGTGGACGGTGCACTCCAAAAACCTGGAACACGCACCACTGGTACTGGAGGCTTTTTGGCTGAGGCGCTAAAACGGGACTGCTGAATTGGAGGGGGGGGGGGGTGCAAAAAGGTCAATTTGACATAGGGACAGTTTCTGATGGACACTGGGATGGGTAGCTGGAGGAGGTCTGGGAGTGGAGGAAGAGGAGGTGGTTTTAGGAGGTGTCACTTTAGGTGTTTTGGGTGCAGGTGCAGGTACTGGAGGCTGTCGTGAGGTGGATGGATGTTGGGTGAGTGATTGCCGGCGTTTGTGTACTTTGGGAGGGGGCGTCACAGACACACTGGGAGAGGACACAGGGGACGTGTAAATGGCAGTGGAGGTGGTGAGCGGCTTGTGGTGCTGGGTGTCCTGGTGCGAGTCCTAGTGCCTGTAGATGTGGTACATGCAGGTGTGTGTGTAGACGACAGTGGGAGGGAGGAGGGAGAAGAGGAGGAGGGGGACACAGTGGAGACAGTGGATGTTGCTGTGTCTGTATGGGTGTGATGCTTGTGTGAGTGCCTGTGGTGTGTGTGGTGCCTATGTTTGCTTGAGCTACTTTTGGGTGTTGACTTGTGTGCATGCTGGTCTGTAGGTGTGCTTGGGATGGGCTGGGGTACAGGGGATTGGGTCTGGGTGGAGGAAGTTGGAGGGGGGAGGCTGGACACAGGGACAATGGCTGCCATCATTGCTGAGGCCAGAGATTGCAGGGTTCGCTGAAGGACAGCCTGACCAGATTGAATGCCTTCCAGGAATGCATTACCGTGTTTCAACTCTCGTTCTACACCCTGGATGGCATTCACAATGGTAGACTGCCCAACAGTGAGTGACCTGAGGAGGTCAATGGCCTCCTCACTGAGGGCAGCAGGGGTGACTTTGGCAGGGCCTGAGGTGCCTGGGGCGAAGGTGATGCCCACCCTCCTGGGGCACGAGGCGAACGCTGAGGGGCTGCTGGGAGGGCGGCGCTGGTAGGGGAGGTGGCGGCTGTACCTGTAGAAGTGGGGTGCACAGATGGTGCCGCCACCACAGGGGAGCTCACATCGGCGTACGAGTCAGTGTCGCTGGTTGGTGATCCTGTGGCCGACATGAAGCTCCCCTCGCCCTCCGTCCCACTGGTGCATTCAGAGTCTGTGGTGTGGCCCTCCATGGCCATGTGGGATGCAGCTCCCTCATGCTCCGGTGCCACTGTACCTCCGCCTGATGATGCTGATGTACAAAAGGACAGGGAGAGCAGGAAAAGGGGGGGAGACAGAAGAAAGAGAGTTTTAGTGCATGTCATACCGCTACCGTTGGCGGACAAGGCAGACGCAGCAGCCCCATGCATTACGCCGTGCTCCTGGCCTCTGCACATGCAATTTCTGGGATATGGCCTACATTGCAATGGTAGAAATCTGCGCACATGGATGGCAAAGGGGCAACTATACCTCAACTTGCCACTGTTCTGAGGTGGGGTGGAGTCCCACATGGCCTACATTATGGAGGGGCCTTGCCTACCTAACTCGCCCTGGCCTAGGGACACCCACAGCCCACCTCCCCCACCCAGACACCTCCACTGAACGCAAAGTCCACAGAATGAGGTTGTACTCATCCCCTTGTGTCTGCTGTGATGTCCTTAAGCGCCCATCCAACTCCGAGTAGGCCACCGCCAGCATCCGGAACATCAGGGGGGGTCATGGTGCGACGGGCACCCCTCCCACGTTGGGAGGCCATCCCCAGCTGAGCCTCTCCCGTCTTCTTGCTGCAGCGGCGAATGTCCTCCCATCTCTTCCGGCAGTGGGTGCCCCGTCTCTGGTGGGCCCCCAGGGTCCAGACTTCCTTGGCGAGGGCACGCCAAATGTCCCTCTTCTGGTGGGCGCTGACCTACATGACATGCACAAGGAAAGAGGAACAGTCATTACCAACTGCATTGTCAATGTGAGTGGCCCCCTCCCAACTCTGGGAATGTGGCCCATTCATCCCCATGCATTTCTGTTCTAAGAACTCTGCCCCCTTCCCTCTCCCACCCAGCCCTGTCCACCCAGGCCTAGCCCATCCAACGTGCTCCCTGTGTACTGACCTGTTGGTTTGGAGGACCGTAGAGTAGCATGTACTGGGGGAGGACCCCATCCACAAGTTTCTCCAACTCCTGTGCAGTGAAGGCAGGGGCCCTTTCCCCAGACGCAGCAGCCATCGTCTCTTCCAGACCGAGGTCACAGCAGCACTGGCAGTGTAGGTCCTCTCCTGTCGAAGGTCAGGTATCTAGTGATTGAACAGATAGAAAAGGGCGGTGACGTCCGCGGCGGTGACGTCCGCTGCGGGGCGCATCATCACCGCCGGCGCACCTGTTCATTGGCTCCTGGGACCCATAGGGTCCAATGTTAACCAATGCAGCATTGCGCCGCGGGCTACGACCGCCTACTGCGACGGTGTCCAACGCCAGCGCAGTTACCCCACAATTCCACTGTCCCACTTTAGAGGTCAGGCAGCCGCCATTTCAGGGGCCCACATGGCTTCATTTACTACTGCGTCACACATACCGAGGCGTACACTCAAAACATATCCCGGAAGGGTTAATTGTCTGTTGTAGTCTTGTGTATGACTGTGGGTACATACCTGGAGGAATGGTGACTGTTTCTTCGCTGTTGTCCTTCTTAGGCACCGTCAGTTGGGACATATGGGAAGATGGCGGAATTCGCCGGTGTACTGACCGCTGGTGGACCTGTTGACAATGGAAGAGAGACATTTGATCGTGACCTACCGGTTTGACTGTGCCACAATCCAGCAACTATGTACCCAGTTGGAGCCAGACCTGATGTCACCAATCCGCCATCCGACTGGAATCCCTCCTGACGTTCAGGTGCTGTCAGTGCTCCATTTCCTTGCAAGTGGGTCATTTCAGACTACTGTGGCCATGGCATCAGGGATGTCCCAGCCTATGTTTTCCAACGTTTTGTCCAGAGTGTTGTCTGCCCTGCTGAAACACGTAAGGAGATACATCATTTTCCCTGAGGTGGAGGATTTGCCTACAGTGAAAGGTGATTTCTTTGCCCTTGGACATATCCCCAACGTCATAGGTGACATTGATGGGACCCATGTAGCTCTGGTCCCCCCCCCCGCAGGAGTGAACAGGTATACAGGAACAGGAAGAGTTATCATTCGATGAATGTCCAGATGGTCTGTTTGGCAGACCAGTCCATCTCGCAGGTAAATGCTATGTTCCCTGGCTCTGTGCATGACGCCTACATCCTGCGGAATAGCAGCATCCTTGATATGATGGGTCAACTCCAGAGGCACCGTGTATGGCTATTAGGGGACTCTGGTTACCCCAACCTTTCCTGGCTATTGACCCCAGTGAGGAATACCAGGACCAGGGCAGAGGAACGGTACAATGATGCCCATGGGCGGAGTAGGAGGGTGATCGAACGCACCTTCGGCCTCCTGAAGGCTAGGTTCAGGTGCCTACATATGACAGGTGGGTCCCTATTCTACTCACCGAAGAAGGTGTGCAACATCATCATCGCCTGCTCCATGCTCCATAATTTGGCTTTGCGACGCCAGGTGCCTTTTCTACAGGAGGATGATCCAGATGACGGTGTTGTAGCAGCGGTAGAGCCTGTGGAGCCTGTGGACAGTGATGAGGATGAATCTGAGGAAGAAGAAAACGACAACAGAGAGTCAGTCATACAGCAATATTTCCAGTGAAACACAGGTGAGAACATTTTCAGGTTTCACATTACATTAACTTTCACACGTCTACCTCTATCCTGTACCTACATTTCACTCACTATTTGTTAACTGAGTTGTCCCCTTCCATTTCAGTTTCACAAATGTGGTAACCTACGTGTCAACAGCTTGCACCCTTGAAGGGCTTGTGATGTGTGACATTGGTATGTTGGCCTTCCAATGGGTAACCCTTTTCGACACTGTAATTGACAATACAAAATTTAAAATCATAGACTGACTCCAGTTTTATTAGTGTTTCAAGGGTGTTTATTTAAGTGCATAAACATGAAGGGGGGTTGTGAAATGGGGATGGGTTATGGTGGAAGAATGTCCATGGCAGAGTCCAGTCTATTAGTCTCACAGGTACATTGCACATCTGGCCATTGGAAGTGGAGCTGGGGCAATTCTGAATTGGACAGGGTAACAAAGTGGGACAGTGGGGGGGACAATCAGGGTAGTCTTATTTCCTGGCAGGGGTCTTGCCATTTTGCTCTGTCCTGTTCCTGGATCTCAGGGACCGCTTTCGTGGTGGTTGTCCGTCTGCAGGGGGTGGGGTGCTGGTGTGTTGGTCCTGTGGTGGGGCATCCTGTCCACTAGCGCCGGCGGAGGTGGTGGGCATTTCATCGTCCTGGCTAGTGTCAGGGGCCCCTTGGAGTGCCACGGTGCCCCTCAAGGTCTTTTGAATGTCCGTCAGCACCCCTACGATGGTGCCCAGGGCGGAGCCGATGGTCCTGAGCTCCTCCCTGAACCCCAAATACTGCTCCTCCTGCAGACGCAGGGTCTCCTGCAACTTGTCCAGGACCGTAGCCATCGTCTCCTGGGAGTGGTGATATGCTCCCATGATGGAGGAGAGGGCCTTGTTGAGTGTAGGTTCCCTTGGCCTGTCCTCCCTCTGTTGCACAGCAGCCCTCCCAGTTCCCCTATGTTCCTGTGCCTCCATCCCCTGGGCCGTGTGCCCGCTACCACTGCCCCCAGGTCCCTGTTGTTGTTGGGGTGTTGGGTTAGCCTGGGTGCCCTGTAGTGGTGGACACACCGCTGATTGACCTATCATGGGTAGGGAGGTATGGGCCCGCTGGGTGGGTGCTGTGCTGGTGTTACCAGAGGGTGGCAGCTCGGTGTTGGGCTGTGGCTGGGCAAGGGGAACCGACTGTCCTGAGGCCCACGATGGTCCGGGCTGGTCATCAAGATCCAGTAGGGCAGGGATGCTGTTGTCACTGTGGGCCTCTTCTGGGGGTGGAGTGGTGTTGTCTGGATCCTCTGGTGTGGTGACGTTCCTTCGGGTTCCTGCGGGGGTATAAGTACATGATTATTGCATGTGTGTGTTTCATGGTGTGCAATGGTTGGGTGTGCGTGTACACCAGTGCTAGCATTCCTGTGTGGGGGCTTGTGTGCTGATGGTTGGGGGCTGTTCTGGGTCTGTGCAGTGGGCATGCTTTAGTGCTGGGTATCCATGCTTAGTTGTGTCATGCAGGTCTTGGGGTTGGGATGGGTGGTTGGTGTTATGGGTATATTAGTGAGGAGTTAGGGTGTTAGGGGAGGGTGTGAGGGTGGGGGGGTGTGATAGCATGCAGGTAGGGTGGGGGATATGATAGTTAAGATTTGACTTACCAGTGTCCGTTCCTCCGA
Source organism: Pleurodeles waltl (assembly GCF_031143425.1). Classification (NCBI taxonomy): domain Eukaryota; kingdom Metazoa; phylum Chordata; class Amphibia; order Caudata; family Salamandridae; genus Pleurodeles; species Pleurodeles waltl. Next base: position 13,488,112 of record NC_090442.1, read on the forward strand.
CGACTCCTCCGAGGCCCTCAGGATGCAAGATGGACAAGACTTGCTCCTCCCATGTTGTTAGTTGTGGGGGAGGAGGTGGGGGTCCGCCGCCAGTCCGCTGTACCGCGATGTGGTGCCTGGATACCGTGGAACACACCTTCCCCCGTACGTCGTTCCACCTCTTCCTGATGTCCTCCCTATTTCTTGGGTGCTGTCCCACAGCGTTGACCCTGTCAACTATTCTTTGCCATAGCTCCATCTTCCTGGCTATGGATGTGTGCTGTACCTGTGAGCCAAATAGCTGTGGCTCTACCTGTAGGATTTCCTCCACCATGACCCTGAGCTCCTCCTCAGAGAAGCGGGGGTGTCTTTGGCGTGACATGGGGTGGTGTGGGGTGGTATATGTGTTGATGAGTGTGGTGAATGTAGTGGTATGTGGTGTTTTGTGCATGGATGTTGTGTGGGTGATGGTGTAGTGTGCCTATGTGTGATGGGGTTCTCTATTCCGTGCTGTCTCTCTATGGCCTTCTCTCTAATTTTGGGTCGTAGGGGTTTGTGGGTGATGTGGGTGTGTGTTTTATATTGTGTTGGATGTGTGGGAGTGTTGTTTGTATGTGTATCAGGTGTGTGTATTTGGGTTTGTCCAACGTGGCGGTGTTTTGGAGCTGTGTGTGTATTTTGAGCATGGCAGTGTATACCGCCAATGGAATACCGCGGTTGAAAGACCGCCGCATGGATTCGTGGGTCGTAATAGCATGGGCGTGTTTCTGTTGGCGTGAAGGTGGAGGATTTGTTTCCGCATGTTTATCGCTGACCTTTGGTGTGGCGGTATTGTATGGGTGTCTGAGTTTCGGCGGATTCCGTGATGTGTGTCATAATAGCTGTGGCGGCCTCCCGCCGCCACGGCCGTGTATTGGCAGTCTTCTGCACGGCGGTAAGCGGCTTTTACCGCCAATGCTGTAATGACCCCCATAATCTCTTGAAAGGAAGCCTTGCTCATATCATGACAATGGCAGGTATTAATGACCATTGTACTTTACTTTTAAATGAAAAATCAAATGCCCTAAATACTAACAAATACAGGCAATGTGAGAATATTACAAGTGATTTATCAACCATGTTGGCTGGTCAGGAACCACAGTCATGGGATGTAGACAAATATATACCCGATCCAGAGGCACTTCCCAATAAAGAAGAATCATACACAGGCAGTGAGAGCTTTGGTTTATCATTGCTACAGAAGCACCATCAGCGAACACACACAGGAGAAAAGCCATTGAGATGCAGTGAATGTATGAAAAGTTTTAATCAATTATCACGACTACGAATACATCAGCGAACACACACAGGGGAGAAACCATACAATTGTAGTGAATGTGTGAAGAGCTTTAGTCACTCATCAACGCTACAAAAACATCAGCGTACACACACTGGGGAAAAACCATATCATTGCAGTGAATGTGGAATTAGTTTTAGTGGTTCCTCAAATCTCAGGATTCATCAGCGAATACATACAGGGGAAAAGCCATTCAAGTGCACTGAATGTGTTAAGAGCTTTAGTCGATTAACAGCTCTCCAAAGCCATCAGCGAACACACACCGGGGAAAAACCATACCATTGCAGTGAATGTGGAAGTCATTTTAGAGAATCTTCAACATTAAGGAACCATCAGCAAATACACACAGGGGAAAAGCGATTCAAGCGCACTGAATGTGTGAGGAGCTTTAGTCGATTATCACACCTCCAGCGTCATCTGCAAACACACAAATCAGAAAAACTATTCAAGTGCAGTGAATAAGAGAAGGGCGTTAGTCAATTACTGAGCCTACATAGTCATCAGCAAATTACAGAAGAGGATCACATTACAAGTATGTGGAACATTCAAATTCCAGATGCTAAAAGGGTTGATGATATAAGCTCCAACTATTCAGAAAAGAAGAAACATGCATATATTTGTAGAATTATAAAAATATCTGTTGTCAGTGATTGCTTATTTCATTTCTCTACATATAAGAAAAAGAAAAGAAGTTGCAAGCAACACATTAAGACATCAGCAGAGTGTGGAATAAAAGAAAAGAAACAGTGTTTTTTCTTCGATGAAGTAGAATTATAAAGGAAAACATCCAAGCACACCTACTCATGCTGCCTGTAAAAGCAACATTGTGAACAATGCTTGGACTAACAAGTGTATTTTCAGCTAACTTCAGGAATTAGTCCTAAAACCTATAAACCCAACACACTCAAACCGTTTAAAGAAGCACAAACTGGAGAATAGTCATAGCTTATTGTGGTGTTTGGGTGCTTTTTGCAACATTTTGTGACTGTGGCCAGAGAACAGAGACCAAAAGCACGAGAAGTGAAAGTAGGAAATATGAGCTGTAACTCTTAGGATTAATGCTTCCAGTGCACAACATTTACCCCCCAAGACCTGTCTCAGGAGAAGTGATGCTTATTTCCATCATCACATGCATCTGTAAATGCACCCACCATACTGTTACTTCCTCAGTGATGTTCCACAGCTGCATCCTTGGGAAATTGGACGGCTCCAGGGCCGGACTGGGAACCCAAAATAGCCCTGGCAATTTTGTCAGACCATCCACTGGGTATGGGGGGATGGAGAGTATGAAGCACTGCTGCAGAACCGTCCCTCACTGCTTCAGAACTGGCCCCCACCCTTCCAGCCTCTCGGGGAAACACTCGATGCCCGCTATGGCCCTGGACGGCTCACCACAGACTATGGTAATGATTAATTGTTAGATTAATTGTATGTAAATATATTTTATGAGTTTCTTATTTGCAGAGAATCATTCAACCGAATCCTGACTGGGTGCAAGGATAGAATTAGTGTATGATGGCAAAATTACTGATAGGAGAAAAAGATGTTCTTAATAAGTTCCTGAAGTGTTGACGGCTAAGTAAAGATGGAATCTTGAACTGTAAAGAATTCCAGCTCTTAGAAGCTAGAATCCAGAACTATTGACTTCCTGCTATACATTTCTGGAACCTTGGCACTGGAAATGAAATCTGGATTGAGCAGAAAAGAAACACAAATTATATTCAGGCTTGTGTTTATAAGCAAAAAGGAACCCTTGTTTTATAAACTCTGCGGGTAAATGCAAGGCCTTTAAAAGTTTGTGCTGCCTCATCAGTATGCAGGTGAGACTTTCTCAGACCTCAAATAAGATAGATCGCAGCTTTGTGAATCATCTGAAATTTGCTTTTGTGGTGCTGGAGCCACCAAATAAACAGTGTTTTCATAACCCAGCCTTGTGTAGTTGAAGGAGTTCTACGATAAAATATTCATGTGAGAAGAAAGAAAAGGAAACATCTTCAGTAGCCAAAGATGGCAGAAAACAAATGTAATCCTCTTAATTAATTTTAAAAAAGTTCAGAGTCCTTGCTGCCGACCACCAACACCTAGTAGTGGACTTGCTGTTAAATACCAGAATGAGCACAGCACATCAATGCCGCCAGAGCTCTGCCCGTCCTGGCATGTTTCACATTGAAGGTTTTGTGAAGCAGTGAGAATCAAGAGTCTCAGCACCTGTGACTAAGGAGAGATCACTTTTGATGGATACTTCTACCTGACGATTCCTCATCTATAGCATAATCCCCAGGTGTCAGTCTGGAGCAGGAACTTCAAGGTTATCATATTGATGGTAGGGGGTCTGGCATTGCATCGGTGTCAAAAGTGGCATCCGATGACAACAAAGCCATATAGCACTCACCCCGGTACAGGGACATCTGTTCCCTTTTTCCATCTCTTTTGGCGCAGATCCGGAGCCCACTCTCTCAAAAAGTCTAGAGTTTTTTCATTGACATTTTTTCACAAGTGCAGTACCATGCCTCCTACCAAAAAATCGGGGTTCAAACCCTGTAGGGATTGGGAAGGACAGATGTCCATAACTGATCCCCACTTCATCCGCCACTAGTCCCTTGTTTGAGACCATGAGTCCTGGTCCTGTAACTACTACCAGCACCCAAAGGACATCAAAGACCATGAGGCAAGACTCCTCATGGTCCAGGCCATGGACGAGAAGCGCAGTCGACACTGCTTCCGACCACACTACAGCTCAAAAAGGAAAAGTTCAAGAGGCAGGCCCTTGTGCAAGTGTTAATGGCTTTCAAAGCTGGAGACTGTATGGTGTCAGTCGACCTGTAGGATGTGTACTTCCACATCCCGATCCTGCATTTGCATCAGAGGTATATGCTTTATGTAGTGGGTTCTACACACCACTAACTTGTAGTGCTACCATTTCAGTTAACATCAGCACCTCAGGTTTTCACAAAGGTGATGGCAGTGGTTACAACCCATCTCCAAGGGTCGGGCACACCTATTTTCCCATACCTGGATGACTAGCTAACCAAAGTCAGGTCGCTAGATTTGATATTTCCACATCTACAGTCAAGAGCAGCCCTACTGTTTGACCTGGGTTTCTGGACTAATGAGCCAGAATCTCACCTGACACCCTCCCAATGACTCCAGTTTATAAGGTCAGTACTGAACACCACTCTTCTTCGTACCTTTCCTCCACCTCCAATGATAGCAGACATTCGGGGGAAATGGTTCCCTCTTTGCAACACAATACGAAAGTCCCAGTTCTGTAGGTCCTCTGACTCCTAGGTCTGATGGGTTCCTGCATTCTCATAGTCCCACATGAATGTTGGCCCATGTGGGCCTTGCAGTGGTGCCTTTGCAGACAGTGGCCACAGTATGGCAGAGACCTGTTGGACTCCATCATAATCTCCCCCAGTGCTGCAACAGAAGTGGTTTAGTGGGGGAACGAGGTGAACCTGAATTGCAAGATGGCCTTTGCTTCCCCTTCAGCCATGGCTATGGTAGTAACAAATGATTCCACTTCAGTGTGGGGAGCTCACCTAGAGGATCTGGAGATCAGAGGCCTTTGGTCAGTAGAAGAACAGGTTCTCCATATCAACCTGTTGGAACTGCAGAGTGTCCCTGAATGTGAGATCTTACAGCCTCAGCTGGTGTTATCTTTGCGATCATGAGTAGCATCCGCTACGGATATGAGTCCACGACATCTTCACCCAGGGGGCACTCCTCCTGTGGACTTGTTCACCATTTCAGAAAATTCTCAACACCAGCAGTTCTGTGCCCTCCAGTATCCATTCATGGATGCCTTGGAGAACATGTTTCATTTGAGGTGTAACTTTCAAATGCACTACACATTTCCATTGATTCCATGGGTTCTCCGGAAGATACACCAAGATCAGTCCCAACTCATTGTAATTGCCCCAGATTGGCCAAGGGGTGTGTGATATGAAGACCTTCAGCGCTTCTCTATATGTCCCCCCTCTCAAGTTGCCATGCAGACTAGACCTTCTCTCCCAGTCGGAGGAAATGGTGCTGTATCCCAATTTCCAAGGCCTTCTCGTTCATGGCTGAGATGAGATTGAGAGGGGACATCTGAATTCCTTGCAGCTGCCACCGGATGTGGTAGACATCATCTTGTCAGTGCGCTGACCCACCACCAAGTCCATCAGATCAAGAGGTTACTTACCTGGGATAACAACCTGTCTAGTGTATACTCTGTCTTCTTGCGGATTCCTCAATGACTCTCCCTCCTCCACATTTGATGGATGTGTTATGGGACAGTTAATAAGATCCCAAATTGATTTTGGTACTGCACCACTCTATCAATGTCAGTCAATCTCCGGGCCTAAAAGGTGGGAAAAATGGCTAAAAACAGGAGTTCTTGTGCACTCTATGACTTTGGGGACCTCATCAGATGGCACTTCCAGGTCTGATGTGAATCAGCGCCCCCCTACTGGCAATGTGAGAGCTTTGAAGTTTCCGGATCCAGACTGGTGCCTGGGATTATTCTTTGGACAAGGAATCTGCAGGCGGATAAGAGTATCCACAAGAAAGATAGTTACCACAGGTAACTTTTTTCTTCCTGCCCTCCTTGTTACCGGTTTGTGTGACATGGTGGGAGTTCACTGAGAATTGTTTTCTCTGGAAGTTTGACTACTTTAAATAGTTTGTTGATCGATAAGAAATCTGTCTTTAGCTTTCAGTGCAGATGTTCAGAATAAGGAGGCGCACATAGTCACTCTTACACCCAGTTGTGTGACTCTGAGGCGACAGATAACAGAACAGAATTGCATTTTCAAAGCTGCATTTGCCAATGTATTGTTGCTCTTAAAATGGAAATACTGATTTTAAATAAGCTAACGTGGGGCGCTGTAAGTGTGTAATAACATTCCTCCTAACATCTCATGGCCCAAGTGTTCTGTAATAATTGGCCAATAGTATGAAACATAACACTAAAAAGGAATTGACTAAGTTTGTGAGTTTTTGGTAATAAATTTACGTCATTAGCCTAACAATTCACGTCATCCATAGGTTGTTAGAAGCTGCTGATACTTATTTCTGCAAGTTTAATTCAACCAGTGGTATTTTAAACTATGGACTCCTTTAAGTCAGTCTATCTATTGAAAATTCTATCAAACGTATAATAATTTTCAGACATTAGGTGTATGTTATACTTTTGGTGCTTCAGTTGCTTGTTTCCCTACTACTGTTTATGAATTGATTAGCTAATGTTAACATATATTTCTGTTGTTGCACTCTTCTGTACTATTGATGTAATGATGCCATGGAATATACATTAATGTACATTAATTCTATGATTGATTAATTCACTCACATTCTGTCAACTCCTCAGTGATTTTCTTATTTATTAAGAAAATACTGAAATATATGTCCAGGGCAATGGTTCTTAACCTGTGATTCGGGGACCCATGGTGGTCTGTGGAGCCTACTCCGGGGTTCATGACTGCTTAGAAAATTAAATAATATTAACTAGGATAAAGTGTATTTAAGAAAAGACACAAAGGCCCTGATTCTGACACTGGCGGGCGGCGGGCTCTGCCCGCCGGGCAGAAACCGCTGAATGACCACTCCGCGGTCAAAAGACCGCGGCGGCCATTCTGGCTTTCCCGCTGGGCTGGCAGGCGCCCGCCAAAGGAGCGCCCGCCGGCCCAGCGGGAAAGGCCCTGCAACGAGGAAGCCGGCTCCGAATGGAGCCGGCGGAGTTGCAGGGGTGCGACGGGTGCAGTAGCACCCGTCGCGATTTTCACTGTCTGCAAAGCAGACAGTGAAAATCTTTGTGGGGCCCCCAGGGGCCTCACGACACCCGTTCCCGCCATCCTGTTCCTGGCGGGTTTTACCGCCAGGAACAGGATGGCGGGAAGGGGGTCGGAATCCCCATGGCGGCGCTGCAAGCAGTGCCGCCATGGAGGATTCTCCGGGCCAGGGGAAATCCGGCGGGAAACCGCCTGATCCCCTTTTCTGACCGCGGCTTTACCGCTGCGGTCAGAATGGCCCTGGAAGCACCGCCAGCCTGTTGGCCCTGGCGGTTTTTACCGCCAGGGTCGGAATGACCACCAAAACGTACAACTGAAAGTTTTTTTAAAATTTCTGTAAATGTCAAGGAATTTAAAATGGGAGGCTCAAAATTAAGTTGCTATCCTCAGATTGATTTGTGGGAGCAATGCAAGTGCATCAAACAGAATTTAGTATGGACGATGAGTGGCCCCAATTGAATTAGAAAAGCTCCAACCTTTCTATTAAAATGAAAATGTGTATTTGTTTGATTCTATTTTTTGTGCATTGTTCTGTGGTTTAAATCAAAAATGCCTATGCCGGGCTCCCCGGATTCCACTAATGACTCAGGCCCTCATTATGAACATGGCGGGATAGCCTGCCGCCGACCATGCTGACGGTCGACAGAAGACTTCCAGTGGCAGCAGCAGGCATTCCGCCATATTCTGATGCATGGAGCCTCACCGCCATTGATGGCGGTGAGGCCCGCCTTGCGCCATGCTGGCGGTCGGTTGTGGAGGTGGATGCTGCTCCACCCTCACCGCCACGGCAGTCCAGACACCGCCACGCCTATAATGATGCAGTCATAGGAGTGGCGGTGTATGGAGGCGCGGCGATGCCGGCGGAGCACCATCCAAGGAGCCCATTCCCTCTTGGAGCAGCACCACAGAACAGGTAAGTGCTGTCCGGAAGGGAAAGGGGGAAAGGGGTGTATGTGTATTGAGTGTTTGAGTTCATGGGTGTGTGTGTTTGTGAAGGGGAGGATGTATGTCTGCGCGTATGAATGCATGTGTGCATGTAGGAATATGGATGCATGTGGATGTGGGGGGTTAGGGTTTGGGGGTACCTGTGTGGAGGGGGGTGGGTGGTGGATGGTGAGGGTGGGGTTTTGTGAGACCTACTGGGAGATTGGAGGGTGAAGGGATGGGGTCGGTTTTATAGGTTTGGGAGGTGTGGGCAGTTCTAGGGGTTTTGGGGGTGGGTAGTTTCAAGGGGGGGCTGGCATGTCACAAACAGGTGACAGGAATGAGAATTCCTGTCACCCGTATGCTTTCCACCAGAGATTACCTGCCAGGAAAAACCTGATGGAAATGGGATCATTATCCCACGGCCGGTCCGGCCTCCACCGCCGGGTCGAGAGTGCCTACCGTCGGCCCGGTGGTCGATTCTGACCTGGCAGTGGGTAGTAGTGAACTGGCTGCTGTTCAGAATATGGCGGTCTGAAGCCGCCATGCCGTCGCTCATTACTGCTATGTTCATAATGAGGGCGTCAGTCTGTGTCCCCAAATTCCAGTAATGACGCAGGGGTCCGTCGAACTCAAAAGGTTTAGTATTGCTGGTCTAGGATGAAGGAGATATCAAAAGTCTGATTCAACATTGTTGGTCAGTCACAGCTTAAAGTGGAGGTACAGACTCCTTACAATAGGATTTCAGTCTCGAACCTGTTGATCGCCTCTTACTCATCTTCATTGATCGTAGTAGGTGCTGGATCATGTCCCCTCCTCCCTTGTGCAGATGGACCACTAGCTGGCTGAATTAATTTCAATAACAAGATCTCATGATGTAAAGGCAAGACAATTGTGTAGGCATTGAGAAGGAGGGTTGGGGGCAACACCATCTCCTGTGTGACTCCCCCTACTCAACTACTCAACTACTGCAGGCAGGAGTGCGATCATTTATATGCTAACAGCACCCCTTTAAGAACATCTCTCTCTGTCTCTTTCAAACCCAACCTATTCTTCACTCTGTCCAACAGCACCTCTAGATGGCTTGTGGGTGAACACCAGTCCCGGTATGCTGGCGGGCATCAGCACGGCGGTAGGCAGCATTTACCACCAGGGTTGTAATGAGGGCCTCAAACCGAAACTATTCTACACCCTCTCTGGCAGCACCTCTGGAAGACTGGTGGGTGAATACCAGACACTCTATGTCAAACCCAACTTATTGCACACCACCTTCTGCAGCACCTGTGCAAGAATCGTAGGAGGACTGCTGAGGGACCTGATCACTGGCCCTGAGTGACTGGTCCTGGAGATCAACCAGGGCTTATTTGGTCACACAGTGGTGCTCCTTTAGACATTGGTGACTACCGCCCCAAAGACTAAGGCCCTCATTACAACCCTGGTGGTAAATGCTGCCTACCGCCGTGCTGACGCCTGCCAGCATACCGGGACCGTGGCGGTAATCCGCCACGGGTATTATGACTCAGACAGAGAATACTGCCACAATACAGACACCCACACAATTCCGCCACACCAAAGGTCGTCGATAGGGTGAACGCCGTGGGACAGCATCCAAGAACCAGGGATGACATCAGGAAGAGGTGGAACGACCAAGGGGGAAGGTGCGTTCCGTGGTATCAATACACCAGATAGCAGTACAGAGGACTGGTAGTGGGCCCCCAACTCCTCCCCCCCAACTAACAACATGGGAGGAGCATGTCTTGGCGATCATGTATTCTGAGGGCCTTGCAGGAGTAGCAGGAGGACTGGACTCTAGTAAGACATATCATTACTACTATATCCCCCACCCTACCTGCATGCCATTACTAACTCCTACCCCTAACCTCACCCCCATCAGTCCACCACCTCACATATACCCCACTATCACAACCCACACATCCCAAAACCAAGCCCTGCATGCTACACCAATGCATGGACCCCCATCACAGACCTGCATGGACACCCATCATCACAGCATGCCCAGTAGAGAGTCCCACCCATCCCACACAATCAGCAATTACACAAGGCTAAAACCGATAGGGAAAGCACAATTCTATAAGGGAAACACACCCATTGCACAAGATGGCACACACAGATACAATAACAATGCATTTGCATCCCAGTAGGACCCCTACCCAACGTCACCGGACAGGAGGTGCCAGCTACATCCAGCCCCCCCCACAGAAGAGGCGCACAGTGATGACAGCAGCTCTGCACGCCTGGATCACGATGACCAACCTGGCCCATCAGGGACCTCTGGACAGTCGGTTACCCTGCCACAGTCCCAAACCACCACAGAGCCTCCCCCCTCAGGAAACACCAGCACAGCACCCACCCAGCGGACCCATGCCACTGTCCCCAGGACACGTCAATCAGCAGTGTGCCCACCACAACAGGGACCCCAGGCAACCCCACAAACACACAACGATCAGGGACCTAGGGTCAGTCGCAATGGGCACACGGTTCAGGGGACAGAGGCACAGGACAACAGGGAAGCTGGGAAGGACTGCTGTGCGACAGGGGGAGGACAGGCCCAGGAAACCGAAACTCCAACATCATGGGAGCATACCACCATTCCCAGGAGACCATGGGCACGGTACTGGTCAAGTTTCAGGAGACCCAGCGGCTGCAGGAGGGACAGTACATGGGGATCAGGGATGACCTCACAAAAATCTACAGCATCCTGGTCACCATAGCAGGGGTGCTGGCTGATATGGATAAGACCATGAGGGAGGCAATGGCACAACAAAGGGCCCCTGACACTAGCCAAATGGAGGAACAGCCTTCCACCTCCAACGGCGCTAGTGGACAGGAGGCACTGCCACACAAACATCAGGCCACCAGCACCCCACCCCCTGCAGAAGGAGAACCACCCCGCAAACGGTCCCTGCGATCCAGGCAGAAGAGAGAGAACATTGGCAAGACCCCCGCCAGGAAATAGGACTCTTCTGATTGTCACCCTTCTGTCCCACTCTGTTACCCTGTCCACCTTGTACTGACATTGCTCCACTTCCAAGCCCCCTTGGACAATGTACCTGTGATGCCATAAGATTGGACTCTACCATGGACCTTCCTCCACCGTCACCCCAGCCCTTTGCACATGCCCCTATACTTATTATCACCGAAATAAACATCCTTGAAACAAATAACAATCTGGAGTCAGTCTGATGAATCACAAATGTATTACTAGAACATTAGCAAAGCATTGCAAGGTATATGCTCATTTACTCATGCCAATGTATGACACTTGTTGGGCAGCAGTACACATAGCAGGAGCCAGAGTGGGGTACACAGATCTGAAAAAAGCATTTGAAATGCAATAGGTCTCGCATTTACGAGAGTTAGAGCTATTGTCATTGTAAATGCATAATTGGACTTTTCTTGCCACATAAATTGGTCAATCCTGCCTCATAATTTGGTCCTTTCCTACCACATAATTCCAGTTATCCTGGCTATAACTAACGCACTTCCATTTACCTTCTTCATCTATCTGTAGCAAAAATGTAAAAGGTTACCATTTAGCATTCTAGTATAAATCTGCCATGCTAATTCTAATAGAATACCACTTTCACCACCCACCATCAGAGCTGCTGGCGGGGTAGCACAAGTCCCCCCACAAATACTCAAGACAGTCACAGAGGAGTAACGAGAGAAATAAACTAGAAGTGTCACCAACACATATCAAGAGTGTTCACACAGTCAGTGTAATAAGGATGTTATGCTGGCTTAAAACAGGGTCATAACTGCAATAAGGAGAAATTAATAAAACATATACAATCACCCAAAAACATTTATCAGGAATACATTTTTGGCATTAGTCTGTAATGCTCAAAACAACCCATAGAGGGCACCACAACGCACCCATGTATAGTGTTATTTCGTGGTTGTTGCTCTGGCAGTTCCCTAAATGGTAAGAGGCAGATAAACTGTTGTCTCTTCTGCCAGCTTCATTATCTCTTTGATCCTTTATGCCTTGTTGTTTCCTGGTCATTGTCGGAGGAGGGTCTACCTGTTCCCTAACGCATTACCTGGAGTGATATGCCATTGCCTACCAATCAGAAGGACCCATCGCTTCGACGCATCTCACTTATAATCTGTGCCAAGGTCCCCTGTTTACAGTAATGTAGGTGGCCCATGAGCTCTTTACCTTCCCGGAGAAGCAGGGCGCGCTACACGGCCCCTATTTACTGGGATCCAACAACACAAAACGGCAAATAATCGATCTGGGTGGAAAGTCGAGGTTGGGGCCAGCACACTTTAAGCCACATACCTACGAACTGCCGCCTTTCAATCCTTGCATAACGGTTTGATTACATTTGGAACCCCACAATGGATGCGCAGTCCTTCATGTTTCACAGCCATGCCATATCTATTCCCTGGATCAATGCTAGAAACCTTGTGTATATTACAGGCATAAGCATGTGCTGATGGGATAGAACGGTTTTAATAGTGATGCCCACGTCCGACTAGCCGTAAACCAACTTTGCTAAAACAACAATTGCCTTAAAATTCAAATGCCAGTGACTCCCATGACCTCCTATGTACTCCATGACGTTGGCAATGCTTACAGTTACTGTAATGTCGAGGGGTATCACAGAGATGATGTACACCTAGCGCGCACACGCTAGCTGAATGTATTCTTGCACATGTGCTAATTGTGTACTTATTAGCATTGGAAAGTGTCACCCACTGTTCGCTTTACAAATTACCCCGTCTTTGCCGCAGCAAAGATTCAAAATGGAAATCTCTTTGTCGAAGTAAAATATGTTCCATTCGCAGCTGCCCTCAAATGAATAAACTATGAAATGTAGTGCTAATTCCATTCCGAATACTTGCTGGGAATACATTACCCAGACAGCAATGTGCACTTCTGGTGGAGCTGTAGAGACCAAGGCTTCCTGAAACAACAATTCAAGGAGGTGGTTACAGTTTGATGCTGTTTCATGAGCCCTCCTGGGGCATCAGTTAATCCCATGAACTCATCCTACAAGGACATGAAATGAATGGTAGTCAGGGGCACTTGAGTCCCAGAAAGAGGATTCAGGGTTGATACTGTCTGTTTAAGCAGGACTGTGTGGCCCTCCTGAAGTGATGCTTCAGCACACCAATGCCATAGGACCAAGCTGCTAGTAATAATACATTTTTGTTATTTTTCACATGATCATCCTATGGTGCATCTATTTTTCGATTTGTGTAGTTCAATTAAATATGTCTGAGTTACTTTAACGTTGTGAATTTGCTACCATCTGCACAAAAAACAACATTACATTTTATTTGCAATCAATTTCATTGTTCCAAAGCAGATTATACGTGTGTTTTCTTAGTGAAGGATGCTCTGCAAGCTGCCCAACGATTGAATTAGTGAATTCATTAACAAGGACCAGTAAATGATGTTTAAAAGCATCTCTGGCGTTACACTCTGAAAGTAAACTATGCGGGGTCAAATATTTTCTAATGAATAACAGATGAAAGCTACTAACTAATGCTAACGAACTCGTATTTTTCCCAATTGCTTTTTATTTCCAATGTTAAGCGAGTAAGGATAGCAGTGCGTTGAGTATTTTGCGTTAATTTTCTCAGTTTTAGAGAAGCAATTATACAACTAATTCGTATATGCCTTCGGTGGTAGTGCATTTTTTCATTACATATTCACTTTTTTTGTATTTCACTGTTAGGGATTTCATTCTCCAGTCAAAGGTAAAATGCATTTGACATCTGTCTAGAAAGAGCAGATTTTTATCACAATTTATGAGGAGGGGTGGGGGGGGTTCGCTCCGTATTTTCTGGGGAACAAAATTGTTGTAATAGTAACGATTTATGACCTCTGTTGGCCGCCGACCGGGCGCAGCCTGAGAGGGACTCATTTCAGAAAGCAAAACCAACAATCCAGCCGCCAGTGGCCATGGAGCGCGAAGGGCTCAGACAAACGTGCACAAGATGTGCAGGGTTGGACCCTGTTTTCAATCACAATGGAATTCGAAAGGCAGGGAGGGGAGCAGCTGAGCGAAGGACAGGGAAGAGACCAGCTGTTTCATGCTTCTCGGGTCCATTTGAGAGACGCTTAGCCGAGGATTTGTTTTTGAAATCCGGGACATGTTTTAGCTCATAAAAGCAGAAAGACATGTCCTGGATGCCAAACAAAAATAAACATTTGAACTGCAGTGGGTTTCGCCTTCGCTCGAGTTAGAGCTATTAGTCTTTTCTTGCCACATAAACTGAAAATAAAACTTAAAACAGTTGACATAAGAGGCTGGTTCAAAGCAACTCCGTGAGCTCACAGAGACAGACAAAAGGAACAAGCATTTGAAATGCAAGAACAGAAAATGTGCGAGGGAGAGTAAGGAATGGAGTAAACAAAGTCACACATGACTGCAGATGAAAGTAAGTAGTAGACTAGAGCCCTGTAAACAGAAACAGCCTGGAGCCACTGAAACATCCAGCGCTCTGGTCAAATGCTATTAGCCTAAGAAAAAAGTAATCCCTTAGCACATGCTACATAGGCACAAGTGGAAGGGTACAAGTACTAGGGCCATGCTCCAGGGGAGTGTACAACTGTGGAAAAGGTGGGACAAAGAGCAAGGATTGACCACTAACAAGGCAATGAAACAAACCAGTGAAAAAGCAGAGACCCCACAAAGAAGTATATACTAAAGTATATACAAGAGGCCTCGAATGCTCGACCTAAAAAGGAAACCCAAAGGGAACAGTCAATGTCCATAGACAGAGAGTAAGAGGCTGCCATGTACAATGTCCTAAAGCAATGATTCCCAACCTTTTGACTTTTGTGGACCCCACTTTATGATTACTGGAACCCGGGGACCCCCACTGAATCATTATAGGAATCTGGGGACCCCCCACTGAGTCTTTACTGAAAGCTAGGGACCTAATCTGTTAATAATATTGAACTTTCTAAGCAGCCGCGGACCCCTGAGGAGGCTTCGCAAACCCCCAGGGATCCCTGGACCACAGGTTGGGAACCACTGTCCTAAATGTAGGAGGCTGGACTGGCTTGTAGTGAGTACCAAGGGGTACTTGCACCTTGCACCAGGCCCAGTTATCCCTTATTAGTGTATAGGGTGTCTAGCAGCTTAGGCTGATAGATAATGGTAGCTTAGCAGAGCAGCTTAGGCTGAACTAGGAGACGTGTGAAGCTACTACAGTACCACTTAGTGTCATATGCACAATATCATAAGAAAACACAATACACAGTTATACTAAAAATAAAGGTACTTTATTTTTATGACAATATGCCAAAGTATCTTAGAGTGTACCCTCAGTGAGAGGATAGGAAATATACACAAGATATATATACACAATAGCAAAAATATGCAGTATAGTCTTAGAAAACAGTGCAAACAATGTATAGTTACAATAGGATGCAATGGGGAAACATAGGGATAGGGGCAACACAAACCATATACTCCAAAAGTGGAATGCGAACCACGAATGGACCCCAAACCTATGTGACCTTGTAGAGGGTCGCTGGGACTATTAGAAAATAGTGAGAGTTAGCAAAATAACCCTCCCCAAGACCCTGAAAAGTGAGTGCAAGGGCACCAAAGTTCCCCTAAGGACAAAATAGTCGTGTTAGAGGGAGAATGCAAGGAAAACACAAATCAGCAATGCAACAACGATGGATTCCTGTCTGAGGGTACCTGTGGAACAAGGGGACCAAGTCCAAAAGTCACAAGCAGCTCGGAGATGGGCAGATGCCCAAGAAATGCCAGCGGTTGGTGCAAAGAAGCTCTTACTAGGCTGAAGAACTGTGAATACTGCAGGAACGACAAGGGCTAGAGACTTCCCCTTTGGAGGATGGATCCCCCACGCCTTGGAGAGTCGTGCAGAAGTATTTTCCCGCCGGATGGACGCCAACAAGCCTTGCTACACGCAAATCGTGCGTTTGGCGTTTTTGGACGCTGCTGGGGCCCAGGAGGGACCAGGAGGTCGCAAATTGGACCTGCAGAGAGAGGGGACGTCGGGCAAGACAAAGAGCCCTCACTGAAGCAGGTAGCACCCGGAGAAGTGCCAGAAACAGGCACTATGAGGATGCGTGAAACGGTGCTCGCCGAAGTTGCACAAAGGAGTCCCACGTCGCCGGAGACCAACTTAGAAAGTCGTGCAATGCAGGTTAGAGTGCCGTGGACCCAGGCTTGGCTGTGCACGAAGGATTTCCGCCGGAAGTGCACAGGGGCCGGAGTACCTTGCAAAGTCGCGGTTCCCAGCAATGCAGCCCAGCGAGGTGAGGCAAGGACTTACCTCCACCAAACTTGGGCTGAAGAGTCACTGGACTGTGGGGGTCACTTGGACGGTGTCGCTGGATTCGAGGGACCTCGCTCGTCGTGCTGAGAGGAGACCCAAGGGACCGGTAATGCAGCTTTTTGGTGCCTGCGGTTGCAGGGGGAAGATTCCGTCGACCCACGGGAGATTTCTTCGGAGCTTCTGGTGCAGAGAGGAGGCAGACTACCCCCACAGCATGCACAAGCAGGAAAACAGTCGAGAAGGCGGCAGGATCAGCGTTACAGAGTTGCAGTAGTCGTCTTTGCTACTATGTTGCAGGTTTGCAGGCTTCCAGCGCGGTCAGCGGTCGATTCCTTATCAGAAGGTGAAGAGGGAGATGCAGAGGAACTCGGCTGAGCTCGTGCATTCGTTATCTAAAGTTTCCCCAGAGACAGAGACCCTAAATAGCCAGAAAAGAGGGTTTGGCTACCTAGGAGAGAGGAAAGGCTACTAACACCTGAAGGAGCCTATCCCAAGGAGTCTCTGACGTCACCTGGTGGCACTGGCCACTCAGAGCAGTCCAGTGTGCCAGCAGCACCTCTGTTTCCAAGTTGGCAGAGGTCTGGAGCACACTGGAGGAGCTCTGGACACCTCCCAGGGGAGGTGCAGGTCAGGGGAGTGGTCACTCCCCTTTCCTTTGTCCAGTTTCGCGCCAGAGCAGGGGCTAAGGGGTCCCTGAACCGGTGTAGACTGGCTTATGCAGAATTGGGCACATCTGTGCCCAACAAAGCATTTCCAGAGGCTGGGGGAGGCTACTCCTCCCCTGCCTTCACACCATTTTCCAAAGGGAGAGGGTGTCACACCCTCTCTCAGAGGAAGTTCTTTGTTCTGCCATCCTGGGACAGGCCTGGCTGGACCCCAGGAGGGCAGCTGCCTGTCTGAGGGGTTGGCAGCAGCAGCAGCTGCAGAGAAACCCCAGGAAGGGCAGTCTGGCAGTACCAGGGTCTGTGCTACAGACCACTGGGATCATGGAATTGTACCAACAATGCCAGGATGGCATAGAGGGGGCAATTCCATGATCATAGACATGTTACATGGCCATATTCGGAGTTACCATGGTGAAGCTACATATAGGTAGTGACCTATATGTAGTGCACGCGTGTAATGGTGTCCCCGCACTCACAAAGTTCAGTGAATTGGCTCTGAACAATGTGGGGGCACCTTGGCTAGTGCCAGGGTGCCCTCACACTAAGTAACTTTGCACCTAACCTTTACCAGGTAAAGGTTAGACATATAGGTGACTTATAAGTTACTTAAGTGCAGTGTAAAATGGCTGTGAAATAACGTGGACGTTATTTCACTCAGGCTGCAGTGGCAGGCCTGTGTAAGAATTGTCAGAGCTCCCTATGGGTGGCAAAAGAAATGCTGCAGCCCATAGGGATCTCCTGGAACCCCAATACCCTGTGTACCTCAGTACCATATACTAGGGAATTATAAGGGTGTTCCAGTAAGCCAATGTAAATTGGTAAAATTGGTCACTAGCCTGTTAGTGACAATTTGAAAGTAATGAGAGAGCATAACCACTGAGGTTCTGGTTAGCAGAGCCTCAGTGAGACAGTTAGGCACCACACAGGGAACATATACATGCACACCTATGAGCACTGGGGCCCTGTGTGACAGGGTCCCAGTGACACATACATATAGGCCACAAACCTATGAGCACTGGGGTCCTGACTAGCAGGATCCCAGTGACACATAACAAACATACTGAAAACATAGTGTTTTCACTATGGGCACTGAGGCCTGGCTATCAGGATCCCAGTGAGACAGTGAAAACAGTGACAAACACCCTGACATACACTCACAAACAGGCCAAAAGTGGGGGTAACAAGGCTAGAAAGAGGCTACCTTCTCACACAACCCCCCCCCAAACGAAGGACAATAAGGCTAACCTTGGCCAGTTGAGACTTTATTGTCTAAGTGGTGATAAGTAGAGAGTAGCTCTGCAATAGACTGGTTACTCCCTTTATCATCCACTATATGGTTACTTCCCTGTGGGGATGTAAACCACCCTGTTTGAAGTTTTTTAGCTAACCAACAATGTGAAGATGTATTTTCAGAGTTTCTATCAGTAAGTTTTAGTTTAGAGCAGTGGGAATTATCCACTGAACCTATTTGTAATGATGGAAATGCCAGACAGGGATGCTGTTTCAGTAAAGCCATAGCTGGGCAAAAACTTTGTCCATTTGGCTGGAAGAGGGAACAGGGATGCTGTTTCTCTTGAGTTGGAGCAGGGCAGGGATGCTGTCCTATGAGCTCCACACTAGGGCAGGGATGCTGTCCTAAGTGTTGTGAGGCAGTACAGGGTTTCTGCACTAAAGTTTCTCTGGGAGGGTTGGAGGGATGCTCCATGTTAACTAAAATGGTGCTCTTTTTGTCACCAATGTTAGTTATCCCACAGAGAGGTACTTCTACCTCAGGGAGTCCAGCTATGCCAGCTGATGATTCCCTTGGAACAGGTGCCACCCCAGGAGAGGTTTCTCCCACCACAGGAATGGTATCCTGAATGGTAGGGTGGTTAGGGGATACTGTGATACCCTTTTTACCTGTTGATGGAGAGGGATCCTGAGTTTTCAGGCCTTCTCTCCTTTGCTTTTTCATTTCAGTAGAAATGAGAGGGAACAATTCCTCAGGGATGCCCAGCATGGCTGCATGGGCATAAAACTCTACATCAGCCCAACCTGAGGCCTCTAGGTCATTACCTAAGAGACAGTCTACAGGTAAGCTAGGTGATACCACCACCTGCTTAGGGCCAGTAACTCCACCCCAACTAAACTGAATTATAGCTAAGGGAAGAAACTTAGTGGAGTTATGGACATCAATAATCTTATACTGTTGTCCAATGATGTGTTGTTCAGGAGGCACTAGGTTTTCAGTCACCAAAGTGAAACTGGCACCTGTGTCCCTGTAGGCCAAGGCCTCAACACCATTTATTGAAACTGTCTGCCTGTACTTATCCATTGTAAGGGGACAAGCAGCCAGTGTGGCAAGGCCAATGCCACTAGGTGTGACAGAAACTGTCTTGGGACTGATTACATCAGTTTCCACTATGGACCCATAAGTGAACCCAACTACACCCTTTGCTTGACTGTTGCCAGCAGTCCCACCACTAGTACCACTACTGCTAGGGGCACTAGAGCTTGATGTATTAGTGGTGGTAGGCTCAGGGGGTTTACCTGGACAGGACTTATCCCCTGGCCTATGGCCTCTGTTTTTACACACAAAGCACCAAGGCTTTTTAATGTGTGCAGGTTGGGAAGAAGAGGAAGAATTTGTTTTATCCCCACCCTCTGAAGAGTGTTTAAGATTTGAAGTGGGATCTTTGGTTTTACCCTTATCCCCATGCTTATCTTGAGATTTTTCACCATCTTTCTTCTTATTGCCATCTTTGTCACCCCCTGTATGAACTTTTCTGTTCACCCTTGTTCTGACCCACTTGTCTGCCTTCTTTCCCAATTCTTGGGGAGAGGTCAGATCAGAGTCTACCAGGTACTGGTGCAACAAATCAGACACACAATTATTAAGTATATGCTCTCTCAGGATTGTGTTATACAGGCTTTCATAATCAGTAACTTTACTGCCATGTAACCACCCCTCCAAGGCCTTCACTGAATGGTCAATAAAATCAACCCAGTCTTGTGAAGACTCCTTTTTGGTCTCTCTGAACTTTATCCTGTACTGTTCAGTGGTTAAGCCATAACCATCCAGGAGTGCATTCTTAAGAACTTGGAAATTATTAGCATAATTTTCTTTTATAGTAAGGAGCCTATCCCTACCTTTTCCAGTAAATGATAGCCATAGGATAGCAGCCCACTGCTTTTGAGGGACATCCTGTACAGCACAGGCCCTCTCAAGTGCAGCAAACCACTTGTTAATGTCATCCCCCTCCTTATAAGGGGGAACTATCTTGTGCAGATTCCTGGAATCATGCTCTTTTGCAGGATGACTATGGGGAATACTGCTGCTGCCACCATGGGTATCTAAACCCAACTTCTGTCTTTCCCTCTCTATTTCTAAAGACTGTCTATCCAAATCCAGCTGTTGCTTCTTGAGCTTCAGTCTGGTTTGCTCCACTCTCAATCTATTGAGCTCCCTTTCTAACAATCTGTCATCAGGGTGGGTGGGAGGGACATTTCTAGATACAGAGGTATGATGGGAATGAACAGAAGGAGACCTGTCCCTTACAAGGGGCACCCTAACAGCTTGGCTACCAGCATAATGTGAGAGCACATCATCAGTATGATGTGATTCAACCTCTGTACCAACTATGCTAGACTGTCTAGTAATGGGCAGGCTGAGAAGTTTCTTTCCTGAACCTTTTCCTGGGGGAGTCCCTGGATCAGATTGAGAACCATTAGCTACTTTTTCTACAGATTGGGCACTTATGGCCTTATCCTGTACTCTAAGCATATTAATTAACAGTTCTAAGGAAGGATTCTTCCCTACACTCAAACCTCTCTCTATGCAGAGACTCCTTGCTCCTTTCCAGCTAAGGTGATCATATGCAAGTTTGGACAGTTCAACTTTTTGGCCTGTGCCAGACATTTTTAGAGAGAGTTAAAGTGATAGAAAAAGAGAAAAAAGTTTTCAGAACTTTTTGGAAAGACAGAAAAAAAACTTTTTAAACTTTTAAGAACTTTTTGAAAGTTTAGAAGTACTTTTCAGCACTTAGAAAAGAGTGAAAAGAGGAAATGCAAAACTTTTTGGCTATGTGTATATACACTGACCTTGTTTTGTATATTTTTCTCTTATGAAAAGTACAATGACAAGAGTGGTAAGTAGTCTCAAAGCACTTATCCCACCACTGCACAACCAATGTAGGAGGCTGGACTGGCTTGTAGTGAGTACCAAGGGGTACTTGCACCTTGAACCAGGCCCAGTTATCCCTTATTAGTGTATAGGGTGTCTAGCAGCTTAGGCTGATAGATAATGGTAGCTTAGCAGAGCAGCTTAGGCTGAACTAGGAGACGTGTGAAGCTACTACAGTACCACTTAGTGTCATATGCACAATATCATAAGAAAACACAATACACAGTTATACTAAAAATAAAGGTACTTTATTTTTATGACAATATGCCAAAGTATCTTAGAGTGTACCCTCAGTGAGAGGATAGGAAATATACACAAGATATATATACACAATAGCAAAAATATGCAGTATAGTCTGAGAAAACAGTGCAAACAATGTATAGTTACAATAGGATGCAATGGGGAAACATAGGGATAGGGGCAACACAAACCATATACTCCAAAAGTGGAATGCGAACCACGAATGGACCCCAAACCTATGTGACCTTGTAGAGGGTCGCTGGGACTATTAGAAAATAGTGAGAGTTAGCAAAATAACCCTCCCCAAGACCCTGAAAAGTGAGTGCAAAGTGCACCAAAGTTCCCCTAAGGACAAAATAGTCGTGTTAGAGGGAGAATGCAAGGAAAACACAAATCAGCAATGCAACAACGATGGATTCCTGTCTGAGGGTACCTGTGGAACAAGGGGACCAAGTCCAAAAGTCACAAGGAGCTCGGAGATGGGCAGATGCCCAAGAAATGCCAGCGGTTGGTGCAAAGAAGCTCTTACTAGGCTGAAGAACTGTGAATACTGCAGGAACGACAAGGGCTAGAGACTTCCCCTTTGGAGGATGGATCCCCCACGCCTTGGAAAGTCGTGCAGAAGTGTTTTCCCGCCGGATGGACGCCAACAAGCCTTGCTACACGCAAATCGTGCGTTTGGCGTTTTTGGACGCTGCTGGGGCCCAGGAGGGACCAGGAGGTCGCAAATTGGACCTGCAGAGAGAGGGGACGTCGGGCAAGACAAAGAGCCCTCACTGAAGCAGGTAGCACCCGGAGAAGTGCCAGAAACAGGCACTACGAGGATGCGTGAAACGGTGCTCGCCGAAGTTGCACAAAGGAGTCCCACGTCGCCGGAGACCAACTTAGAAAGTCGTGCAATGCAGGTTAGAGTGCCGTGGACCCAGGCTTGGCTGTGCACGAAGGATTTCCGCCGGAAGTGCACAGGGGCCGGAGTAGCTTGCAAAGTCGCGGTTCCCAGCAATGCAGCCCAGTGAGGTGAGGCAAGGACTTACCTCCACCAAACTTGGGCTGAAGAGTCACTGGACTGTGGGGGTCACTTGGACGGTGTCGCTGGATTCGAGGGACCTCGCTCGTCGTGCTGAGAGGAGACCCAAGGGACCGGTAATGCAGCTTTTTGGTGCCTGCGGTTGCAGGGGGAAGATTCCGTCGACCCACGGGAGATTTCTTCGGAGCTTCTGGTGCAGAGAGGAGGCAGACTACCCCCACAGCATGCACAAGCAGGAAAACAGTCGAGAAGGCGGCAGGATCAGCGTTACAGAGTTGCAGTAGTCGTCTTTGTTACTATGTTGCAGGTTTGCAGGCTTCCAGCGCGGTCAGCGGTCGATTCCTTATCAGAAGGTGAAGAGGGAGATGCAGAGGAACTCGGCTGAGCTCGTGCATTCGTTATCTAAAGTTTCCCCAGAGACAGAGACCCTAAATAGCCAGAAAAGAGGGTTTGGCTACCTAGGAGAGAGGAAAGGCTACTAACACCTGAAGGAGCCTATCCCAAGGAGTCTCTGACGTCACCTGGTGACACTGGCCACTCAGAGCAGTCCAGTGTGCCAGCAGCACCTCTGTTTCCAAGATGGCAGAGGTCTGGAGCACACTGGAGGAGCTCTGGACACCTCCCAGGGGAGGTGCAGGTCAGGGGAGTGGTCACTCCCCTTTCCTTTGTCCAGTTTCGCGCCAGAGCAGGGGCTAAGGGGTCCCTGAACCGGTGTAGACTGGCTTATGCAGAATTGGGCACATCTGTGCCCAACAAAGCATTTCCAGAGTCTGGGGGAGGCTACTCCTCCCCTGCCTTCACACCATTTTCCAAAGGGAGAGGGTGTCACACCCTCTCTCAGAGGAAGTTCTTTGTTCTGCCATCCTGGGACAGGCCTGGCTGGACCCCAGGAGGGCAGCTGCCTGTCTGAGGGGTTGGCAGCAGCAGCAGCTGCAGAGAAACCCCAGGAAGGGCAGTCTGGCAGTACCAGGGTCTGTGCTACAGACCACTGGGATCATGGAATTGTACCAACAATGCCAGGATGGCATAGAGGGGGCAATTCCATGATCATAGACATGTTACATGGCCATATTCGGAGTTACCATGGTGAAGCTACATATAGGTAGTGACCTATATGTAGTGCACGCGTGTAATGGTGTCCCCGCACTCACAAAGTTCAGTGAATTGGCTCTGAACAATGTGGGGGCACCTTGGCTAGTGCCAGGGTGCCCTCACACTAAGTAACTTTGCACCTAACCTTTACCAGGTAAAGGTTAGGCATATAGGTGACTTATAAGTTACTTAAGTGCAGTGTAAAATGGCTGTGAAATAACGTGGACGTTATTTCACTCAGGCTGCAGTGGCAGGCCTGTGTAAGAATTGTCAGAGCTCCCTATGGGTGGCAAAAGAAATGCTGCAGCCCATAGGGATCTCCTGGAACCCCAATACCCTGGGTACCTCAGTACCATATACTAGGGAATTATAAGGGTGTTCCAGTAAGCCAATGTAAATTGGTAAAATTGGTCACTAGCCTGTTAGTGACAATTTGAAAGTAATGAGAGAGCATAACCACTGAGGTTCTGGTTAGCAGAGCCTCAGTGAGACAGTTAGGCACCACACAGGGAACATATACATGCACACCTATGAGCACTGGGGCCCTGTGTGACAGGGTCCCAGTGACACATACATATAGGCCACAAACCTATGAGCACTGGGGTCCTGACTAGCAGGATCCCAGTGACACATAACAAACATACTGAAAACATAGTGTTTTCACTATGGGCACTGAGGCCTGGCTATCAGGATCCCAGTGAGACAGTGAAAACAGTGACAAACACCCTGACATACACTCACAAACAGGCCAAAAGTGGGGGTAACAAGGCTAGAAAGAGGCTACCTTCTCACACTAAAGTATACTGAAATGTGAAGAGGAGTTACTGTCTCTTACCTGTGTGTCACTGGAAGTACTGCAGGATAATGTTTGTTCTGTTGTCAACATCTTCTTCCTCTGCCTCCTCTTCCTCACTGTCCACAGGCTCCACCGCTGCCACAAGACCATCACCAGGCTCATCCTCCAGCAGAAAAGGCACCTGGCATCTCAATGCCAGGTTGTGCAACATACAGCATGCCACGACGATCTGGCACACCTTCTTGGGTGAGTAGTACAGGGAACCACCTGTCAGATGGAGGCACCGGAATCTAGCTTTCAGGAGGCCGAATGTCCTGTCAATGATCTGCCTAGTTCGCCCATGTGCCTCATTGTAACATTCCTCTGCCCTTGTCCTGGGATTCCTCACTGGGGTCAGTAGCCATGAGAGGTTGAGGTAACCAGAGTCACTTGCAAATACTGAGGGACAAATGTGAGACACACACTAACCCTAAGGGACACCCCCATACCCAGACACCTACTCATACTGTGTGGGGACCTTGGGCTCACCTATTAGCCACACCCGGTGCCTCTGGAGTTGGCCCATCACATAAGGGATGCTGCTATTGCACAATATATAGGTGTCATGCACAGAGCCAGGATACTTGGCATTCACCTGGGAGATGTACTGGTCTGCCAAACACACCATTTGCACATTCATTGAATGGTAGCTTTTCCCGTTCCTGTACACCTATTCATTTCTACTGGGGGGGGGGGGCAAATGCCACATGTGTACCATCAATGGCACCAGTGATGTTGGGGATATGTCCCAGTACATAGAAGTCAGCTTTCACTGTGGCCAAATACTCTACCTGAGAGAACACAATGTAGCTGTGCATATGTTTCAGCAGGGCAGACAGCACCCTGCTCAACATGTTTGAGAACATTGGCTGAGACATCCCTGATGCCATGGCCACCGGAGTTTGGAAGGAGCCACTTGCCAGGAAATGGAGCACTGACAGGGCCTGCACTAGAGGGGTTATACCTGTGGGCTGGCGGATAGGTGACATCAGGTCTGGCTCTAATTGGGCACACAGTTCTTGGATTGTGGCACAATCAAGTCTGTATGTGATTATAATGTGTCTGTCCTCCATTGTCGAAAGGTCCACTAGGGTTCTGTACACCGGAGGATGCCGCCATCTCATCATCTGCCCCAGCGGTTGTAGCCTAAGGGGAGAATGGTGAGCAGAAGGTCGATTACCACATAGATAACACAACTGTGTCGGAATTAATGTAACAGAAGCAGTGTGTGAAATAGTGAGTCAGTATATGTGCCAATATGTGCTGTGACGCAGTTAAGTGCCATGCCGTGTGCCCCCCTGAAATGGAAGCTGCCTGACCTTTGAGGCAGGACAAGAGGAAATGAGGTAACTGCGCTGGCGTTGTGCAGTGTCGTGGTAGGCAATCGTAGACCGCCACCCAACTCTGCATTGGTTATCATTGGGCCCTATGGGTTCCAGGAGCCAATGGTGATGTACGCCGGCGGTGATGGTACGCACCGCCACGGACGTCACTGCCCTTTTCTACCCATTCACTCACTTGATACCTGACCATCAACAGGAGAGGACCTACACTGCAAGTGCTTCTGTGACCTGAGTCTGGAAGCGACAATGGTTAGAGTGCTTGGGGAAAGGGCCCCTGCCTTCAATGCGGAGGAGTTGGAGAAACTGGTGGATGGGGTTCTTCCTCAGTACACGCTACTCTATGGTCCTCCAGACAAAAAGGTGAGTACACTGTGAGCATGATGTGTGGGCAATACCTGTTTGGAGTGGTGTGGATGTAAGGCACATGTTGGGGGTGCTAAGGTGTCCTGGCCTGAGTGCTGCCTGGGAGGTGGTCAGTGTATGTGCATCAGGGCATGGGTGGGAACTGGTGGGCAATGAGTATGACGGTCCGGACGGGTGAGTAATTACATTTTCCTCTGTCTTTACCCTCTAGGTCAGCGCCCATAATAATAAGGGTATTTGGCGTGCCATCGCCAAGGAGGTGCGGACCCTGGGGGTCTATCACAGTTGGAGCATCCACTGCCGCAAGAGATGGGAGGACCTGCACAGCTGGGGCTGGTCTCCCATTGTAGAAGGGGTGCCCGTCACACCATGACCCCCCTGATGTTCCACATCCTGGCGGTGGCCTATCCGGAGTTAGATGGGAGCTTGAGGGCATCACAGCAGCCACAAGGGGGTGAATACAGTTTCAGAAAGCTGACTTTGCGCGCTTTAGGAACTAGATGGCTGGGAGATGTGGGCTGTGGGTGCCCCTAGGCGAGGGCGATCATGCCAGGGCAGGTCCCTTGTTTGCAGGCTCTGAAGCACCCCTACCCCAGTGGTACAAATGGGCAACTATTACTGGGCAGGGTCCTGTGGGTGTCAGGTGTGCAGGTGCTGGCGTTAGACATTGTACCCCATGGACTGGTGACTACCTTAGTGAGTGGTTGGCCAAGACCTAGTGCATAGGGTAGCTCAGTGTGTGTTGTGTCCGCCAACGGTAGTGGTGTTGCTGGCATTGACCATGTGTGTCCTCTGTCTTTCCCCCCTTCTTGTTTTGTCACCCTGTCCTTGTGTGCATTAGCATAATCTGGCGGAGGAGCAGAGGCACCGGTGACGGAGGGAGCTGCATCCCACATGGCACATGAGGGTGAAACCATGGAGGGTGAAGCCACCAGTGGGACGGAGGGCGAGGGGAGCTCCACGATGGGGACAGCAGGGGATACCAGTGACAGAGACTCCTCCTCCGATGGAAGCTCCCTGGTGGTGGCGGACACCTCTGTGCCCACCCCAACAACAGGTACAGCCGGCACCCCCCCTACCAGCACCGCCCTCCCAGCAGCCCCTCATCGTGTTTCCCTGCCCGCTCACCCTGGAGGGTGGGCATCTCCTTCGCCCCAGGCACCTCAGGCCCTGCCCCAGTCAGCCCTGCTGCCCTCAGTGAGGAGGCTATTGACCTCCTGAGATCCCTCACTGTTGGGCAGTCAACCATTCTGAATGCCATCCAGGGTGTCGAGAGCCATTCGCAACAAACAAATGCATACCTGGAGGGCATTCATTCTGGCGTGGCGGCCCAACAGAGCATTTCAGGCTCTGGCCTCAGCACTGATGGCAGCCATTGTCCCTGTGTCCAGCCTCCCCCCTCCAACTTCCACTACCCCGACCCAATCCCCTCTAACTCAGCCTATCCCAAACACACCTTCAGACCAGCATGCACACACATGAACACACAAAAGTGGCTCTTGAAAACATAAGCACCACACATCATCACACAGGCACTCACACAAGCACCATCCCCATGCACACATACCAACATCCACTGCCTCCACTGTGTCTCCCTCCTCCTCATCCTCCACCTCCCTCCCAGTATCGTCTACACTCACACCTGCATGCACTACATCATCAGCCACTGCCTCCTTCACCAGCACGCCCATCGCAACACACCGCTCCCAAGCAATCACCACCCCACAACCATTCGCACGTACCCTGTGTCCTCTCCCGGTGTGTTTGAGAGCCCTCCTCCCAAAGTACACAAACGCAGGCACACACCCATTCAACAGCCACCCACCTCACAACAGCCTCCAGCCCATGCACCTTCACCCAAACTGAGCAGACGTACACCTCCTACAACCACTACCTCTTCCTCCACTCCCACACCCCCTCCATCTTCCCGTCCCAATGTGTCAAAAAAACATTTCCTAGCTAACATTAACCTTTTCCCTACACCTACCTCCCCGTCCTCCCCCTAGGGCCAGGATGCCTAGATCCCAGGCCAGCACCTCAGCCACCAAATCGGCATCCGCTGCGGTCCCTGCAAGTCTGGTAGGATGGGAGGGGACACCCATCAGGGCTGCTAGTGTGCCACCTACAGATGAGAAGGACCATCCGATTCCACCACCTGCGAAGGTTAAGAAGCGGCCGGCATGCAGCAGGGGAAAGTCGCGCCACCCACCCAGCAAGGCCTCATCCAAACCCAAAGAGGACAGTGCCAAGGTCCCAGCAGCGACTACCAAGGTGGGGAAGGGACACAAGAGCAAGGGCAAGTCACCTGTCAGGATACTTCTATTCGATTTCCTCAGAAGCAGAAGACAACTCCTCAGTCCCGACCCGAGCTACTCACAATGAATATTAATCCTTCGTGCTGAGTACCCCGGAGGGGGAAAGGGGAATGGGATGGTAGAGAGACTGCCACAGAGATGATGAACGCCAGTACTCAGTCTGCCTCTTCACATCTAAGATTGGATACAGCACCTGCAAGAGTCACAGTCGCAATTACTAGGGACATACAACATCAGTTTTTTCACTTTCTACTCTCAACACTTAATTCTCTTTAATTCTATTATTTCTTCACTCACCCTGAGTTCTCTGTAGCCTTGCTTCTCTCTATAAATGATAGCTCTTCTTAAAAAAATGCTTATTACTGATTCTGGAAGAACTTCTCAACCTTTGTTAGAGATTGGTTTTAAGTTGCTATATATATATATATAGTTGGTGATAATGCGTTCTTCAAATCAGCTGATGTTATTTAATTTCTCCTGTCTTATTGTGACTTCTGTCAATACTTGTATTTGTAAATGCTTGTTTATTAAAGTTCGTTTCTCCTTTCTTACTTCGACATTTGTTGATAACTTGTATTTGTAAATGCTTGTTTATTACAGTTAGTTTCTCCTTCCTTACTTCGACATCTGTCGATAACTTGTAGTTGTAAATGCTTGTTTATTTAAGTTTGTTTCTCTTTTAAACTCTGTTTTGGTTTATTACCATTGAATTTGTAAATGCTTATTTGTTAACAGTTCGTTTCTCCTTTAAACTTGGCCTTTGTTTATAACCTTGACATTTGTAGATACTTGCTCTTTTAAAGTTCGTTTTTTCTTTGACTTCAATTTTTCTTTGACTTCAATATCTTAAACAAGAACCTTGTAAACATAAGGTTAATTCACACATTAACTCTGTAGCCTTGCCGACTTCCACGGGAACGGTCTACTATCAAACTCTTTGAATAAACCTTCACTATATTTATCCGTTTTCTGTAATATAATCTTCAAATGTAATTTTACCTCACAGGAGTTTCTGTTCTGAAGCGCGCTCTCTCTCCACACAGCTGATTCCTGTCAGACCTCAGTTGAAGTGCAAGGCTTCCAGCTGGAGAGCTCGTAACCTAGCAACCAACCGATTGCAAGACTAGAACTGTAACTAACCTTCAGGACTCACAGCGGCCATCTTGGATCTTCTCTTCTTGATTCTTCTTTTGAAATAAGCGCAAGATTATTCTGCAAACCTTCTTCCAGTTTGGGATTTGCTGTCTCCACTGAGGATATCTCTTTGCTTTTCTCATGCACTTCTTTGTTTTGACTTGGCATGTTTGTGTGGTCATGACATCACCTCAGGGCACGAAGCCTCCTGGTGAGGGGCTGGTGACCACAATTTCCCCAGACAGGCCAGCAACCTGTACCACGATCAGCACCACCGCAACGACCGCCACCTGAACCGCCACCTGCACTGCCACCTGCACCACTGCTGCCACAACGTCAGTCACCAGCATCCTCCCCAGTGATCAGCCGTCCGAGGCTGCCAGAGACTGTCTGGTGTCTCCCTTCACTACTACAGACATCTGCACCACGGGCAGCACCGGCAGCATCTCTGCCGAGGACACCGCCACAGCCACCGCCACCTGCACTGCCATCTGCACCGCTACATGCCCAGCCAGTGCCACCGCATCGGACATCAGAAGCATCCCCAGTGGGTAGCCGTCCGAGGCTGCAGGTGACGTCCTGGAGCCTGCACACACCACATGAGGCACCACCACCAGCACTGGCACTACCAGCAATTTGCAGCCTAAGTCGCCGCAGGATGGAGTGTGGCTCTGCCTCCATGGAGCATCATGCTACCTGTTTCCTGCGCATCTTGTGGCTCAGACACCCAGGTGAGAGAATGGGAACTGCCACAACCCAGGTGCAGCATCACTGGGCACAATGCCCCCACCAGAACCAGTGGAGAGATGCATCCATTCCCCCCATCCTTGGGAGGATGAAGCAGACTGGGCAAAATGCCTCCTCCAGAACCAGTGGAGAGATGCATCCACTTCCCGAATCTTTGGCAGGATGAAGCAGACTGGGCACAATGCCCCCTCCAGAACCAGTGGAGAGATGCATCCACTCCTCTATCCTTCGCAGGATGAAGCAGACTGGGCACATTGCCCCCTCCAGAACCAGTGGAACAAAACATCCACTTGAGAGAATGTGGCTTGGAACTCCCCAGGACCAAGCAGGGGGCAAACCACCCAGTGGGGAGACTGTGGCCTTGCACTCCCCAGGACCAAGCAGTGGGCAAACCACCCACTTGAGAGACTGTGGCTTTGGACTACCCAGGACTAAGCAGTGGGCAAACCACCCACTTGAGAGACTTGAGAGACTGTGGCTTTGAACTCCCCAGGACCAAGCAGTGGGCAAACCACCCACTGGAGAGACTTGAGAGACTGTGGCTTTGCACTCCCTAGGACCAAGCTGTGGGCTTGAAGCCCCCTTGAGGAGCAGTGGCCTAGTACCATCTTCCGGCTGAGGTGCCCCCCCATCCCCTTCCCCCTGAGGTGCCTGTGTTTTTTTGACCTGATGCCCCTGCAGTGTTCTCTCCGTTTTGAGGCAGGTGTCATGTGTAGGCTTCGCCCCTGATTTTTGGGTCCACTGGTCCATGGACATTTACAAGGGACAGTGTACGGCCTTCTGTACATAATGTGGATATTTGTATATACTGATTTATTTATATTTGATTGCTATATCTGATTGTACAAAATATCACTGGTTAAACTCAATTCCTTTTGTCCTTGCGTTCTTCCAGGGGGAAATGGGGTGTATCTGTAATGTTGTTGGATGTGTTAGTGTGTATGGTGTTGTGGGTGAGGGTGTGGGGTGGGGGTGTTGCGTGCCGCGTGTGTGTGTAACTGTCTTTTACCTCCCCCCTCCCCTGTGTGCTAGGTGCAGCACTCACCGTCGTCTTCGCCTTCTTTCTACTTCCTGGTGTATTAGTAGATACACCAACATGGGGTGGACCTGCAATTCGGGCTCCATGGCGTCCTGGAGTGTTAAAGTGGCTGTCTATGTTGGCGGTTTCCACCGTGGTCGAAATTTCATTTTTTTCTTACCGCCGGCCTTTTGGCGGTGTTACTGCCGCTTGAACACCAACCACCAGGGTTGTAATGAGGGCCTAAGTCTTGACACTACCAATGGTTGGTGGTAACTGATTAAACTAGTGTTTGATAAGTCTTTATACCTGACCACCAGTGGGGAGACTGGCTGCTGGCTCTTCTTTGTTAATCTCTGCAACATTCCATGACCCTGATTTGGGTTCCTCTCTGTGTAAGTAACCCTAAATTTATAGGGTGCTTCATAGAGTCACGAAGGTGTTGGGGTGGGAATGTCCAGTGCATGGTGTCCGTTTGTGTTCCACTGTCCTGAGTGACTAACTGTGACCATCTGGCGTAATGGTTTTTCATTTTTCCCACAATTATCTGGTGTATTTGTGTGTGTTTGTCTGCGTGTGTGTGTGTGAAGGCTTAGACTTGTCCCTGGACCTGAAGGGGCAACCAAAGCATGCCCTCATAAGTTGGACAGTGGCCTAAAATCCCAGTCATGGTTTGTTGGAAAATGGGTTATTGGTAAGGGCAGGTAGGTACCTACACCTAGCAACAAGCCACTAACCTCCACTTAGGTCCAGTTAGGTCTCAGTAAATTAACCCCAGCTCAACCCTTGGTAGCTTGGCAACGAGCGTCAAGGCTTAACTTAGGAGACAGTGTGTAAAGCATTCAAATATCACAAAACAGTAATTAAATAAAACACAGGAAACAGTTTAAAAATCCAAAACCAATTTATAAAAATAGTTTATATTTTTATCTTTAAAATGACACAAAAACGAATAAAATCGGCTAAGGGGAACCGGAGATATGAATTTTTAAAGAATTATTATTTTTCTAGCGCTTAGAAACAAAAAGCGCCAATCGGGTCATCTGGTTTCACCTCGACCGGGGCAAAGTCAAAGTTTCAGGCCGACCGCGATGGAGCCCTGCTCGGCTACAGGTCGCGGGAGGCCTCCGTTAAAAAGTTACCTTCTGACTTAGTCTTTATTTTGAAGATTTTCTTCAGCGGGACGAACCTGCCAGTCCTATCCGACCTCCTGGAGCCCTTCTCCGGATACGCGAAGCTGGATTCCTCGGTGGAGATTTTTACCTTCGGACTTAGTCGTTTTTTCGAGGTGAAAATCCTTCGACCGGGGTAAACCTGGATCTTGATCCGACGTCCATGGAGCCCTTCTCGGATACGATGGCTGGGAGGTCCCGGTCAACTTTTTACCTTCGGACTTAGTCTCTTTCTCGGAGATTTTTCTTTACCGGGACGAACCACCAAATCAGGCCGGGTCGCGGTTGAGGCAAGCCGGCTAGAATTTCCGCGGCGGGTCGGTCCCTCTATGGAGCTTTTTTACAAAAATTCTCAAATCTTCTCCAAACTTCTGGGGCTTCACCCAGATGTTCTTCTAAGGCTCTCTTGGGGTCCACAGCTCACCCCAAGGGTCCAGAAGTTCTGAGATGGTCCTTGGGGGGTGCGGACTACAACTCCCAGAATGCAACTGGCGCAAACGCCTTTTTGGCCACTGGGCAGTGGTCAGCTGGTCGCTTTCTTCAGGAGTTGGTGCAGGGGACTCTGGTTAGCAATTTTTCACCTGTAGCAAACAGGGAGTCCCTCCTTGAACCAGTTGAAGCCAGGCAAAGTCCTTCTTGTGGTGAAGCCCAAGTGTGCAGCTGGTGCAGTCCTTTTGAGTGCAGGTTCCAGGTGCAGGCCAGGGGTCCAGCAGGGCAGTCCTTCTTCTCCTTTGGTTCTTCCTTGTTGGAATCTGATGGGGATCTGAGGTGTGGGTGCAGGTCTGCCAGTTTTATCCTTGCTCCTGGGTGAAAAGCAGGGGGGCCCTGGTTCTCCAATCAGGTACAGGGTCGTCCCCCTGTGATGACCACTTCCTGGGAAGTGTGGCAAAAATCCATCCCAGAAGGCAACAGTCTCTAAAAATCCAACATGGCTAAATCTGATTTTTGGAGGTTACATCTGGCTGAGCCCACCCACTGGTGTGGCTAAAAATCATAAACACACCCCTCTCCTGCCCTCTCCTAATCTAATCAAGGGGACACCTAATTGTCTGGGGTTGCAGGATGTGGGGGTGTTGCTGGGTGCTCCAAATGTCCTTCTCTGCCTTTGAAGACCAGTTTGGCCGCCCTCCCCCTTCCTGCCTCACCATCTGCTGAGGGGAGATTCTCTCCCCCAAGCACATTCCTTTGTGTGAAGCCAGGCCACTTCACACCTCATCAAGGCAGCTTGGCAAAGCTGCTGCAGGCTGGCCAATCAGAGCACAGCAGCAAAAACAATGCAGAGCTGAAATTGGCAACTTTTTAGGTAAAGTCCAAACTTTTTACCTGAACAAGTTATATTAAATCCAACAACTGGAAGTTGTGGGATTTATTACAACAATTAATTTGATACCAAATTCTT
The DNA here is from genome assembly GCF_031143425.1 of Pleurodeles waltl. Classification (NCBI taxonomy): domain Eukaryota; kingdom Metazoa; phylum Chordata; class Amphibia; order Caudata; family Salamandridae; genus Pleurodeles; species Pleurodeles waltl. Next base: position 13,521,932 of record NC_090442.1, read on the forward strand.
GGTATGCAACATTTAAGGAGACTTTAAAATTTAAAATAAAGTCTCCCCATTCTAGCCTATGAAGGCCATTTACTTCAATGAGGGAAAAACGAATTTGGCTGTTTTTACCTCACCAGGGCTTATAAATCTATTTTTATAAAGTCCCTGCTTATAGTTACATGGCACCCAGCCCTAGGGGCACATAGGGCACACCATAGGGGTGACTTATATATAACAATAAGGTAGTTTAAGACTTTGGAAGTACTTTTAATTCCAAAGTCGAATTTGCATATAACTTTAATTTAAAAGCAGCCAGCAAGGCAGGCTTGCTTTTAAAATGACACTGGGCACCTCAGCAGTGCACCTACGTGTGCACCACCTATGCTGTGGTGCCTAAACCTACATGCCCTACCATATACTAGGGACTTATAGGTAGGTTAACTTAGCCAATTATAATTAGCCTAATTTGCATATCCATTTTACACAGAGCACTGGCCCTGGGACTGGTAAGCAGTACCCAGGGCACAGCCAAGAGTCAGTAACCACCAGTACCTATCCAAAAAGTGTGGGGGTGATCAGGCAAAAAAGGAGGACTTTCCTACACTGCCCCCCCCCCAGATGAAAGGTGATGGGTCCTAACCTACACCCTGGTAGTCCTCATCAGCTAAGTGGAAAAACCTGGAAAGGCCATCTGCATTGGCATGGGCAGTCCCAGGTCTGTGCTCCACTGTGAAGTCCATCCCCTGTAGGGAAATGGACCACCTTAACAGTTTTGGGTTCTCCCCCTCATCTGCATCAACCACCTGAGAGGTCTGTGGTCAGTTTGTACACGGAAGTGAGTGCCAAACAAGTAAGGCCTCAACTTCTTCAGGGACCAGACCACAGCAAAGGCCTCCCTCTCAATGGCACTCCATTTTTTCTCTCTGGGGAGTAGTCGCCTGCTGATGAAGGCAACTGGGTGATCATGGCCCTCTTCATTAACTTGTGCTAACACTGCCCCAATCCCTTCCTCTGAAGCATCTGTTTGCACTACAAACTCCTTGCTATAGTCAGGGGCCAGTAACACTGGTGCTGAACACATAGCCTGTTTTAGGGTGTCAAAAGCTTTCTGACACTCTGGGGTCCAAATGACCTTCTTGGGCTGTTTCTTGGAGGTAAGCTCAGTCAGAGGGGCCACTATGGTCCCAAAATTCTGAACAAACCTCCTGTAGTACCCAGTCAGGCCAAGAAAGGCCTGGTTCTGCTATCTGCATAAGTCACCTGGTGGAAGACACCAGGTAAGACCTGCTCTGGAGAAACCAGCTTTTCTGTGACCATTGTCACACTGGCTCCTGTATCTCTCAGAGCTTCCACTTCAGTCCCATTGACTTTAGGCCTCTGCCTATACCTCTCCATGATGGGAGGTAAGGTGGCCATAGTTGCAATGTCCACCCCACCCACGGATACTAAGGTGACCTCAGTGTACCCTGATTCCACCCCTGGGCCAACTTCCCAGACCTTTCTACTTCCTGGTGTATTAGTAGATACACCAACATGGGGTGGACCTGCAGTCCGGGCTCCATGGCGTCCTGGAGTGTTAAAGTGGCTGTCTATGTTGGCGGTTTCCACCGTGGTAGAAATTTCATTTTTCTTTTACCGCCGGCCTTTTGGCGGTGTTACCGCCGCTTGAACACCAACCACCAGGGTTGTAATGAGGGCCTAAGTCTTGACACTACCAATGGTTGGTGGTAACTGATTAAACTAGTGTTTGATAAGTCTTTATACCTGACCACCAGTGGGGAGACTGGCTGCTGGCTCTTCTTTGTTAATCTCTGCAGCATTCCATGACCCTGATTTGGGTTCCTCTCTGTGTAAGTAACCCTAAATTTATAGGGTGCTTCATAGAGTCACAAAGGTGTTGGGGTGGGAATGTCCAGTGCATGGTGTCCGTTTGTGTTCCACTGTCCTGAGTGACTAACTGTGACCATCTGGCGTAATGGTTTTTCATTTTTCCCACAATTATCTGGTGTATTTGTGTGTGTTTGTCTGCGTGTGTGTGTGTGAAGGCTTAGACTTGTCCCTGGACCTGAAGGGGCAACCAAAGCATGCCCTCATAAGTTGGACAGTGGCCTAAAATCCCAGTCATGGTTTGTTGGAAAATAGGTTATTGGTAAGGGCAGGTAGGTACCTACACCTAGCAACAAGCCACTAACCTCCACTTAGGTCCAGTTAGGTCTCAGTAAATTAACCCCAGCTCAACCCTTGGTAGCTTGGCAACGAGCATCAAGGCTTAACTTAGGAGACAGTGTGTAAAGCATTCAAATATCACAAAACAGTAATTAAATAAAACACAGGAAACAGTTTAAAAATCCAAAACCAATTATTATTTTTCTAGCGCTTAGAAACAAAAAGCGCCAATCGAGTCATCTGGTTGCACCTCGACCGGGGCAAAGTCAAAGTTTCAGGCCGACCGCGATGGAGCCCTGCTCGGCTACAGGTCGCGGGAGGCCTCGGTTAAAAAGTTACCTTCTGACTTAGTCTTTATTTTGAAGATTTTCTTCAGCGGGACGAACCTGCCAGTCCTATCCGACCTCCTGGAGCCCTTCTCCGGATACGCGAAGCTGGATTCCTCGGTGGAGATTTTTACCTTCGGACTTAGTCGTTTTTTCGAGGTGAAAATCCTTCGACTGGGGTAAACCTGGATCTTGATTCGACGTCCATGGAGCCCTTCTCGGATACGATGGCTGGGAGGTCCCGGTCAACTTTTTACCTTCGGACTTAGTCTCTTTTTCAGAGATTTTTCTTTACCGGGACGAACCACCAAATCAGGCCGGGTCGCGGTTGAGGCAAGCCGGCTAGAATTTCCGCGGCGGGTCGGTCCCTCTATGGAGCTTTTTTACAAAAATTCTCTAATCTTCTCCAAACTTCTGGGGCTTCACCCAGATGTTCTTCTAAGGCTCTCTTGGGGTCCACAGCTCACCCCAAGGGTCCAGAAGTTCTGAGATGGTCCTTGGGGGGTGCGGACTACAACTCCCAGAATGCACCTGGCACAAACTCCTTTTTGGCCACTGGGCAGTGATCAGCTGGTCGCTTTCTTCAGGAGTTGGTGCAGGGGACTCTGGTTAGCAATTTTTCACCTGTAGCAAACAGGGAGTCCCTCCTTGAACCAGTTGAAGCCAGGCAAAGTCCTTCTTGTGGTGAAGCCCAAGTGTGCAGCTGGTGCAGTCCTTTTGAGTGCAGGTTCCAGGTGCAGGCCAGGGGTCCAGCAGGGCAGTCCTTCTTCTCCTTTGGTTCTTCCTTGTTGGAATCTGATGGGGATCTGAGGTGTGGGTGCAGGTCTGCCAGTTTTATCCTTGCTCCTGGGTGAAAAGCAGGGGGGCCCTGGTTCTCCAATCAGGTACAGGGTCGTCCCCCTGTGATGACCACTTCCTGGGAAGTGTGGTAAAAATCCATCCCAGAAGGCAACAGTCTCTAAAAATCCAACATGGCTGAATCTGATTTTTGGAGGTTACATCTGGCTGAGCCCACCCACTGGTGTGGCTAAAAATCATAAACACACCCCTCTCCTGCCCTCTCCTAATCTAATCAAGGGGGCACCTAATTGTCTGGGGTTGCAGGATGTGGGGGTGTTGCTGGGTGCTCCAAATGTCCTTCTCTGCCTTTGAAGACCAGTTTGGCCGCCCTCCCCCTTCCTGCCTCACCATCTGCTGAGGGGAGATTCTCTCCCCCAAGCACATTCCTTTGTGTGAAGCCAGGCCACTTCACACCTCATCAAGGCAGCTTGGCAAAGCTGCTGCAGGCTGGCCAATCAGAGCACAGCAGCAAAAACAATGCAGAGCTGAAATTGGCAACTTTTTAGGTAAAGTCCAAACTTTTTACCTGAACAAGTTATATTAAATCCAACAACTGGAAGTTGTGGGATTTATTACAACAATTAATTTGATACCAAATTCTTGGTATGCAACATTTAAGGAGACTTTAAAATTTAAAATAAAGTCTCCCCATTCTAGCCTATGAAGGCCATTTACTTCAATGAGGGAAAAACGAATTTGGCTGTTTTTACCTCACCAGGGCTTATAAATCTATTTTTATAAAGTCCCTGCTTATAGTTACATGGCACCCAGCCCTAGGGGCACATAGGGCACACCATAGGGGTGACTTATATGTAAAAATAAGGTAGTTTAAGACTTCGGAAGTACTTTTAATTCCAAAGTCGAATTTGCATATAACTTTAATTTAAAAGCAGCCAGCAAGGCAGGCTTGCTTTTAAAATGACACTGGGCACCTCAGCAGTGCACCTACGTGTGCGTGTGCACCACCTATGCTGTGGTGCCTAAACCTACATGACCTACCATATACTAGGGACTTATAGGTAGGTTAACTTAGCCAATTATAATTAGCCTAATTTGCATATCCATTTTACACAGAGCACTGGCCCTGGGACTGGTAAGCAGTACCCAGGGCACAGCCAAGAGTCAGTAACCACCAGTACCTATCCAAAAAGTGTGGGGGTGATCAGGCAAAAAAGGAGGACTTTCCTACATGGTTTCATCATGTAGAGCGGTGATGGCTCAGAATTTTGTGAATCAATAGTTGTAAACAGACCTTTTTATCTGCTTCACATGAATGGAGGCCTATTGCCCACTCGTGTAAAGTTCTGCTTCTATGCACTAACCCATGTCCTCTTGCCAACATCCTATGCATGGTATGTGTGTGCATCTGTGTGTTACCTGTATGAGACAGTCATTATGTGTACAAATGAACCAGAGAATTGGAGACCCGTGGGTTTCATTTTAGAAGTCCTGGACCTGGCCAAGGGTACAAGATGGGGTAGCGTTTTTTCCTAGAAAGTTGGCGAGTTTTCATGACATTCCTGAAGCTGGAGGGAAGAGGCCTGGGCACTTAAGGGGGGAAGAGGGAAACAGGGCTCCCTTTTGAAATTTGAGTGTCTCCTTTTGCAGTGAGCGTTATTTGTCTTCGGGAGCACTGCCATTTGGTAGCTGGTGGGGGTGAAGAGTGGAACTGCAGTCTCTGTTGTTTAGGGTGTGAGGCCAGTCTTTTGTGTGTTTCTTGATCATTGTTGTGTGTGACTGTTGTGTGATGCTATTTATTGTGTTTGACCAATGACTTTGTGTTTCACCACTGCGCATATTAGTTGCTCAATGTTCACCAGTAGCACATTACATGTTGTGTTCAGTTTAGCTGCCTATTGGCTTTAACATGGCATCAGCCATTACATTCTGTATTCAGTTTAGCTGCCTATTGGCTTTGACATGGCATTAGCCATTACATTCTGTATTCAGTTTAGCTGCCTATTGGCTTTGACATTACATTTGCTATTTAGGTTAGCTGCCTATTGTCTTTAACGTGGGGTTAGACATTGCAGTTGAGACATTGCAGATGAGCTGTGTTTTTCCACATGGTAGACCAAGCCGTGTTGTTCACACCAGACCTTAGCTGATAAGAGCACATAGATTTTGTGTTTACCTCGCAATCCATTCTGAGAGCTCGGGAGCTCGGGAGAATTGGCCACTCTCCAAGTTTCTTCGGTTCTCACACTGAGTTTGCTTTTAAGGATGACTCTGGACTACAGCAGAGGTAGATTGAATCTGCTTGACTTCAGACAGGAGTGTAGATGTCAGTTGCCTGTCTCCCGTTTGGGTAGAAAATCTCTTTCTCGCAGTTGACCGGAGTCATCAACTTGCAAACCCCAGAAAGATGAAGCTGAGCTATCGGCCCTACGGTGATGAATTTTGACTTTTATTCTTTGCTTTGAAGTTATGCTACAATATAATCACATATATTTGCTGTGTACATTGCAACTGAGAAGTACTTTGATATATTTTGCTTTCATTGCTGCAACTACTTTTGAACGTGTGCTTCCAATCTACTAATTTTGTCTCTCAGGAACCTCGTGGTGAAGTAATAATAACAATAAATGTCTTCTTTAAACTCAGAAGTGCATTTCAGAGAGGTTCTGTAAGCTCGGTTATGAGATAAGAGCAGGAAAGTAGAACATGTTGATAGCCAGGTGCAGAAAGCTAACAGCTATTTGTTCCACTGTTGTGGGTGGTCGAAACTGGAAATGACCCTGCTGTGAAGAGCATCATTCTACACAAATGCTGTGTGTGGAAGGCAGCCTGGAGAGGACACGTCACAGAAGAACAAACTATTACAGGGCCCAGGAGGGGAGAGTGTCAGTGTCGCCTTGCGCCACCTTAGAATTTGGGGGGATGCCTGATTGGGACGTGATAGCCGGCAGTCTGCTGAGGGCACTTCCTGCCGGGGCTGGCACTGGGTGGGCCACATGAAGAGGAGTGGCAGCCCCTGACTTATCAACTCCAGACCTAAGGGGAAAAGTAACCACTAGCACCTCACACCACCTGGGAGGCAGGGAGTTGAGAGACTGGTGGTAAAAGGGTTATTACAGGCCTTGAGAGTAGGACAGTTCATGCAGTGCAGTGATATGCTGCATTACCAGGTGTTTAAAGACAATATAACACCCTCAGGCAGGGTATATGTGCTGAGTGATATCCTTCATTACCTCCTGTTTAAAGACAATATAACACACTCAGGTGGGGTACATGTGCTGAGTGATATGCTTCATTACCAGGTGTTTAAAGACAATATAACACACTCAGGTGGGGTACATGTGCTGAGTGATATGATTCATTACCAGGTGTTTAAAGACAATATAGCACAGTCAGACAGAGTGATATGCCGCACACGGAGGAGCCCAAATACTAGTGATTTACCCTTTTAATACTGATGGTCGGCAACTTCATTTAACAATCTGTGGCCCATCCAATTACAAGGTCATCTGATTTACCACAGTCCTGGTGCTTTCTTCATGGAGATGTCATCAGCTCTAGGCAGGTGAAAGCTCTGGGCGAAAATCAGGAGAAATGAGGATTTACAGGAGAAACCAAATGCAGAATTATCGATTTGTCCGGTTAATTATCATTTCCAAGGATTCCACTTGTAATTGCCTGGTAATTCTGCCTCCAGAGTTACCTACATTCAAAATATCAGTAAATCGAGGGGGCCCTTGGGGAGGCACATGTGTACTGTCTTTACTCAGCTTTGACATATATGTCACCCACAAAACATTTCTTCTGAGTTGGTCAAAAAATGGAAGCACACTTTCTGGCAAATCAGTCTCTCAGGCCAGGATTTAAGAGCTCGAGCATCATTCTAACAACACATTAGCGTCATTTTTTAATGCTAATTTGGTACTAGATGGACAAAAACAATGCACTATATTTACAAAGTTGCACAATGCATGCATTGTGCCACATTGTAACCCTTTGCGCTACATCATGCCTGCGTCAGGCATGATGTATGCAAAGGGGTCAATCCCCCATTGGTGGGGGGGAAATTATGCAAAGAAATCTAAGAGATTTCTTAAGGCACTTTAACGCCTGCTCTGAGCAGGTGTTAAAAAGAGGCTCCCATTGGTTACAATGGGCCTCTGGGCACTTTGCAGGATTTGCGTAAAACATGTTTACGTTAATCCAGCAAAGTGCCAAACTGGCATCAGAAATTCCCTAACCACTGCCATGGTGTGCCGTATAATAAATACGGCAAACACCTGGTGGCGTTAGGCGGGCGCTAAGGGGTTCAAGAAAAGTGCCGCTGCACTAGGTGCAGCACCTCTTTTAAAAAATCTGCCTCTTAGTTTCCACAGTCTGGCTATGACCCTCTGATTTCTCGTTTCCTCAGTGATTTCAGAGTTATTAGGTAGGATCCTGTCAGTAAGAGTGCAGACTGGTGTTGGGCGCCTGTTCGTCTTTTTTACTCTCTCAAGGTCCCTTCTCTGTTATAAATCACTGAGTTCAACAACAGCAGGAAGTGTTGGGTCCGCGGCGATGGCACAAATTCTACCCTTCTCATCCTGTGCTACTGGGCATGCCGGCTGGAACGCAGGGCAGGGATGCTCTTCTGCAATAAACATCCCTACTACACCAAGGAAAACAAAAAAGTGATTAGTGGAATGTTGAAATTATCTGCCACTGGTAATTACTCGGGCACGGATCCCAGTCCAGTCCATTGCTTGTTTGCCCACCGTCCCACCACAGACATATGCAAATCAGACCTTCTGAAAGGACAGTGACGGCTGAACTGCCAGGCCCGATCCCCTCTGAATGCAAGCAATAGCAACCCGAGTACTTTCAGCCTATTCATGCCTTGTCGGCAGGGTGCGGCTTGTGCAGACCATTCTCGAAAACGGCAGAGATTCATTCAAACATTTCTTCCATCAACTTGTGTGTTGCTGTGGACTCTCAAAGTGTGACTGGTATCCCCAGATGTGAGTCCCATGCTCACTATTCCACAGGACGCAAGCTATACCTCACTGAGAAGACCTAACTTTGCTGACTGGATTAACACAGTATGTAATTCAGGACACTGACAGTACGCCTAGGAACACATGTGAGGAACACTTTGTTACCATTATAAAGATCAACAACATTGACATGAAGCGCAGTTGAACAAAAACAAAACAAAAAATTATAAAAAAAATTCTGGTCTGAACGCTGAGCGGAGCTTGGCAAGAACTTGTCAGAGTAGGGTCTCCTCTGCTTCCTGCCATTTTCAACTCTGAGCGAAGACATTGGGCTGTCCCCTTGCCTCTGATGTATACCCTGTTCAGTGCCCTAGAGCGCTCAAGCTTTTCTTAGGAGCCAAAACTAATGAATATATCAATGACCACACAGGAAGTGATGTCCCATAACATTAGACTTTGAAGAAAGAAACATTAGTGAAACTGTAGAAATGATGGTTACACATGTAAAATGATAATGCTAAGTCACTGAAACAAACAAATTAGTATTACAGACCTGACAACTCGCACAATGCCACTGTGTGACACACAATATCAACTCCCTTCACACATTCATCCAGTGCGGAGCTGATATTCCATGATGGCAGAGAAGATGAGCTGAAAACAACTGTAACCAGTGGAGTTTCAGCCCGGTTTCAGAGGCCTTGAACTGCTGACATCCATTAATGGGTGTGTAAACATCTCAAGTCACCATCAGCAGCCTCAGCAAGCGTATGTGTTTTTAGGAGAGGGTTTGAGAGTGGGCTGAGGACACAAGTGCCTCATAGGTCCTTCTCAGAATGAGGCACCCGCCTCAAAACCTCTCCTCACACGCTGTGATTTTTGGTTTCGTTGGCAGGTCTGATCATATTTACAAAAGTCAAGGTAAAATATGGAAAAGTACAAAAAGTGGGATATTGGGTCTGCTGAAAAGTTACTATACTCTGAAGAGGATTGTTACTCCCTCGTTTGGTGTAAGGTGCTAATCTGCACAGTAGAACTCTGAACACAGTCACATGTGGAGTTCATGTTCTAGCTCCCCCCCTTCCCCTGTTTATAAGATATAGCCAGGTGTGAGTGAGACTTCAGCACAAACTCTAAATATGTGATTGTCAGTCGTGGTGTGCGAGGCTTGAAGGCTCTGGTGCATGTGCATGCCACATCTTATGTAACTTCCAAGGCATGAAATGCTATTTGCATGACAATGCTACGAAGCGTTGCTGCACTCTCTGATTGATGGAGTGACCCAGGGACACTCGTATCCTGAAGACCACGAACAACCCGGAACCACACCATTGCATCCTGCTCAGAACCCGATCACTCTGCAAACATGCCACAGAAATCTAGGACACCATCACCTCCCTATCCTCCAACGTGGCCTTCATCACCGAAACCTGGCTCACCCTCACTTTGAACCGTCACATCGCCACCGCAACACCCGACGGCTACAAAATGATACACTGACACTGCACCAACAAACAAGGCTTGAGCTTCACCATCATGTTCAATAACACCATCCGATGCATCGCCACCAGAGACAACCCTACCCACTCATGGCACACCTCAATTTCCAGCTGCAATCCGATGCCAATAAAGAGGCACCCTCGTCTACCGACCCCTAGGACTTCAACCGCCCCTCTGTGACGCGATCCCCAACATCATTGCACCACTAGCCATCGACTCCAACCACTACATCCTACTCGGAGACCTCAATTTCCACATCTACAGTGCTAACTCCACCACTCTCCTTGGGAACATGAGCAGCATTGGCCTCACCCAACTAGTCACCATACCCACACACAAAGTAGGACACACACTTGTCTGTATCTAACCTCCAGTGACAGTCAGATACAGCCACGCCATAGAACTCACCTGGTCCGACCACAGCATCATCCACTTCAGCATTGCTGGCGTTCAACACACTACCCCCAAGCACCATAGATGCAACTAAAGAAGCTGGGGCAAAGTTACAGAAAAAGACAAAGTGACAGGGATGCAGGCCCTTGACAATTGCAAACTCAAGGCATCATGCAACCTTGACCAGACTATCCTAAATTTCTCCACCTGGATCTTCGAATGTGCAGACAGTCGCCCTGCTGAAACCGGTCAGAACCAATAAAACCTAGGGACAAGCCAGCCAGTACATCCCAGAGCTCAGAGCCACCAAGCGCAGCTGCTACAGACTTGAGAAACGATGGGGATCCACCAGGATCCCCTCCTACTGAGCCACTTACAAAGCAGCCCTCAACAGCTACCACTGGAAAATCAAGGAAGCCAAGAGAGCACCCATCACCGCCCGCATTTCCCTAGCTACCAAGCATATGAAAGAACTATTCAGAATAGTCAAACATGGAACTTCCCCATCATCCTTAACACCTCCATCACCTCGGCCGTTTTTACAGACAAATGGAAGCACTTGGAAATCAGACCCCTCCTAAAGAAACCCTCTGCCAAACCCAGAGAACTCACAAATTACCAACCCATCTCTCTGCAAAGTACTTGATAAGGCCTTCAGTCAACAGCTCACCAGCATATAGACACCTCAACAGCAGGTCCTAGCCCAGGTAAGTGCAGCACGTTCTCCTAACAATGTAATATGTATATAGACACATCTATAGCTAACCTACACTACAGCCATACTAGTGCATACTGGGATATGTAATACATTGGACACAATGCAATGTGCATTACATTTTAATTTGTATTAACAGCAAACAAATGCCATGCAGAGACAAATCAAAATCCACTACAGGCAATAATTGTCACTTTCTTCTGCACCACAGACAGCTCTGCACAGTACACAGAGGGGGCTGACCCAGATGATTGTGGGACCACTCATATTGATGAGGAGGACAATCCACAGCACACATACTGTGCATCTCCACCGTCACAAGGGCACATCAGTAGTGCTGCATGCACTGCAGCATACATCTGAAGAGGCTTTCATGGCCCAAACACAGTCAAGCATCGCCACAGCTCTGGTGGTGAGACGACGCCAGCAGCGCATTCTGGGTCATGGCAGGTCATGGCAGGCCATGACGCAGGCCAAGACCCGTTGCGCAGGCAATCCCCGCCAGTCCACAAACTGTTGACACTGAGGTGTTTGGAGGCCTAGAAGGATCCATGTTACATGTTCAATGCCTGCAACAAAAACAGATACAAATCATGAATAGAACGTTGCAGACTATGCAACAACAATGTCAATAGGACTGGCCAATGTCTCCAGGCAGTTGGCAGAAAATCAGGATCACATGGACACGAAGATGGACAGCACGACAGCTGCAATTGAACAGTTGTGTGTCCAACGTGCTACATGTGACACCAACCAGAAGCGCGAGGAGAGGCACCTTGCCACCAAACTGGACACACTAAGGGTCTGATTTATACTCTTCAGCACCGCATTTGCGTAATTTTTTTATGCAAACGCGGCGCAATCTTACAAAATTCAATTATATTTTGTAAGTTCGCGCCGCTTTTGCTTAAAAAAATTATGCAAATGCGGTGCTAAAAAAGTATAAATCAGGCCCTAAGTCACTCAGTTGGCAGATTGGCTCATGCCATGACTAACCTATGCAGGGAGTGTTAATGTCCAAGTAGGATTGGGCCACTTCAGTGGTGATGTTACAAGAGGATTACAGCTCCTGACATCAGCCGTGGAGACATGCAATGTGAGCGCATTGCAGGCGGCGTAGCTGGTGACGGTCAGGGTAGGGAGGACCACTCTAGGATTAGCAGCGTGTCTACCATTAATACCTCAACACAAAGACGCAGCATCCGCTTACGTACTGAGGCACATGAGCAAGGAACACCACCAATCCGCAGAGGCAGAAAGTAACAATGATGTTAAATAAGTGTTACTCATAAGTTGCAATCAACATTTCTGGTGAATTAACCAGCATTGCATACCTCACTATTGTTGATTTTATTAATGATTCACTTAACATATTGATCCCAGTCAACAATGTCAGACGTTTCCAAGCATCATTAACTGTCTGTTTTTTGGCCACATGATCAAATGCATGGAGAAATTGGGAGTTACCTTCCAAAATAATTGCTGGCATTGGGGGCCAGTTGCAATCATCCCTCCACTGCCCTCCTTTCCTCTGTGCGTTGCTGCCTTGGAGGTGCGATATCGTCATCTTCAGATTCAGAGTCCGATGCTGTGATGTGTGGTCCTCTCCTGGTGGCAATGTTGTGCAGCACTGCACAAGTAGCTATGATTTTGCGAGCTGTTTCTGGTGCATACTGCAGTGCACCCCCACTTTTGTGCAAACACTGAAATCTGTTTTTCAACAGCCCAAATGTCTGCTCAATTATCCCTCTTGTGCGTTTATGTGCCACATTGTAGCGCTGCTCTGTCTGGTTCAGTGCTTAATTTGTAAATAAAAAGGTGCCGGTGCCCAAAGCCCTCCTCTTAAACACGCCGCTGCTGCAATTAAATGTGCAAACATGGAATACTGAGGTAGTGTAATCCCGAAGCCATCTCGGACCTCTTCAACCCATATAAAGCTACTCCCTGCCCCTTCAGCTCACAACTGCAGCTTTCTGCTTTCTCTCATTGTGACGCTTTTTTTTTTTGTCTTCCTCCGTCTTTCCCAAACGTGTCTTTTGTTCGCAGCAAATGCTTGAGGCAGAAAACTAAGCGCCGGCCCTCAAAAATAAGTGCCTGTGCTCAGCAATGGAAACAACAAGCACAAATTAAGCACTGGTCTGGTCAAAGATGGTCACCCTGACTTTGTATATCCTCTCGTGCCTCCTTCTCCTCCTTCTCAGCTGAGCCAAAATCGTCATTCTCCTTGTTATCACGTACAAAGCTGCCATTTTGAAAGAACTCTGATGCATTTTTGGCCTTTTTTAGGGTATCGCTTGCGTAGCATGCGCTAGCGCATGGGTATCGCTTGCGAGATGCTGTGGTACTTAGAAAAGGGCTCGGAGCCCCGCCCATGTCACGTCAGTGTCTTTCATTGGTCGTGGGCTTGCCTTTTAAAATCTGCTTGCTTTCATTAGTGGAAGGCACACATACGTCATGCCTTTTCTGGTGGTTAGCCCTCCTCTGGTGCAGCGACGAAGTACTGAAAAGATACGAGGCTCCACGTTTTCCGTCCGGTTTGTGGACTACTTTTTCTCTTTTTTCGCAGTGCGTTCTCGCTTGGCAGAAGTCAAGCACTTTGCATGACATCAACCCTGTTACATAGTTAATTGCACTTTTGCCTGTTACATAGTTAATTGCACTTTTGCCGGTTATGTAGATAATTGCACTTTTGCCGATAGGTTTCACTGTGAGTGAACTTTTATTTCCCTTTGTGTGTCTGCTTTGTACTGATGGCGGCCGTCAGCTCGCTTATGTGAAACTTTTACTTTTCAGTTTATATGGCAAGAAAAGTCCAGTTAGTTACGTGAAACTGTTTTACTTTTATTTTCAATTCAGGTGGCAAGAAAAGTCCGGTTAGGAATTTACAGTGCTAATTGCTTGTTTAATGAAGGTTTGGTTCTGTACCTTAATGGTCACGCCATTTTTCTCGTTCTTTTAATAGCTTTGTTGGCCATATACAGGATGCGCTACAACACAGCATCTTTAATGCTTGTAACGGAAACGTATCCGAAGGCATTAATGGAGACCTGGGTGTATTCGGGTCTTTCAGCATCAACGGCGAGCTATTACGCACTGTGGCCCTCATTACAACCTTGGCAGTAAATGCCACCTACCGCCGTGCTGACAGCCGCCAACATACTGTGACCGCGACAGTATACTGCTACAGGTATTATGACCCACTCAAAGAAATCCGCCACTATACAGACACCATTGGTGGTACACACCGCCGCGCTCAAAATACACACACACTTACAAAACTACACCACATTGAACAATTCAAACTACACACACCTGACACACATACACACACCATACCCACACACCCAATCCAATATAAAACACTCACCCACATTACCCACAACCCTTTCAACGAAAAAAAAAGATTGCCAAAGAGAGAGAGACAAGCCAGGAGCACCCACTCAATCTGAGGCACAAAACACCATCACCCTTACACCATCCACGCACCTCACATCACATACCCCAACACATCACCCCACACATCCTCACACATACCACTCACACCATATCCATGCACCCCAAAGACACGCCAGGTTTTCAGAGGAAGAGCTAAGGGTCATGGTGGAGGAAATCATCCGGGTAGAGCCACAGCTATTCAGATAACGGGTGCAGCAGACGTCCATTGCAAGGAAGATGGAGCTATGGCAGAGAGTCATGGACAGGGCCAACGCCATGGGACAGCACCCCAGAACAAGGGATGACATCAGGAAGAGGCGGAACGACCTACGGGGGAAGGTGTGTTCTGTGGTTGCAAGACACCAAATAGCCGTACAGAGGACTGGAGGTGGACCTCCACCTCCTCCCCAACAACGAACAACATGGGAGGTGCAAGTCTTGGCAATCATGCATCCTGAGGATCTCGCAGGAGTAGCAGGAGGACTGGACTCTGGTAAGTCAAATTCTTACTATTATATCCCCCACCCTACCTGCATGCCATCACAAACTCCTACCCCTACCCTCACCCCCATCACTCCCCCACCTCACATATACCCCACTATCACAACCCACCCATCCCAAAACCAAGCCCTGCATGCCACACCAATGCATGGACACCCATCACAGACCTGCATGGACACCCATCTCTAAAGCATGCCCATTAGAGAGAATCACCTAGCCCACAAAACGCCACTCACACAAGGCAAAGCTGACAGGGCAATCACATCCATACAGGGAAACACACCCATGTACAAGATGGTACACGCAGAGACAATAACACTGCATTTACATCCCCACAGGACCCCCACTCAACGTCACTGGAGAGGAGGTGCCACCAACATCCAGTCCCCCACAGAAGAGGTCCACAGTGATGACAGCAGCTCTGCACACCTGGATCACGATGACCAACCTGGCCCATCAGGGACCTCTGGACAGTCGGTTACCCTGCCACAGTCCCACACCACCACAGAGCCTCCCCTCTTAGGAAAAACACCATCACAGCACCCACCCAGTGGGCCAATGCCACTGTCCCCAGGACACGTCAATCAGCAGTGTGTCCACCACTACAGGGACCCCAGGCAACCCCACAAACCCAAGACAATCAGGGACCTGGGGTCAGTGGCAGTGGGCACACGGTTCAGGGGACAGAGGCACAGGACATCAGGGAAGCTGGGAGAACTGCTGTGTAACAGGGGGAGGACAGGCCCAGGGAACCCACTCTCCACGAGGCACTTGCAGGGATCCTGAGAGTATACCACCATTCCCAGAAGACCTTAGGCCAGATACTGGCCAAGTTGCAGGAGACCCAGTGACTGCAGGAGGGACAGTACCTGGGGATCAGGGAGGACCTCAAACACATCCACACCATCCTGGTCACCATTGCAGGGGTGCTGGCTGACATGGCCAACACCATGAGCGAGGCCGTGGCACACCAACGGGCCCCTGACACTACCACACCGAAGAACAGCCCTCCACCTCCGCTGGCGCTAGTGGACAGGAGGCCCCGCAACAGAACCAACAGGCCACCAGCACCCCACCCCCTGCAGAAGGAGAACCACCCCCCAAACGGTCCATGCGATCCAGGCAGAAGCCAGAGAACATTGCCACGACCCCCGCCAGGAAATAAGACTCCCCTGATTGTCACCCTTCTGTTACAATCTGTTACCCTGTCCACCTTGAAGTGCCATTGCTCCCCTTCCTATGCCCCATTGGACATTGCACCTGTGATACAAAGAGACTAGACTGTAACTGGACATTCCTCTACCATTGCCCCAGCCCATTGCACATCCCCGTCAACCTCATAGCACTTAAATAAACACCCTTGGAACAAATACAAGTCTGGAATCTGTCAATTGATTGAAATATGTATTAGTTCAACAAACTGTAAACTATGCAATTCACATGTACAGTTATATATACATTGGTATGACCTGTGGTGGGCAGCAGTAAACACACCAGGAGCCAGAGTGGGGCACAGAGATCTGAAAATAGGGATGCCAAAGGGTACAGTAAGTTGCCTTAGACATAGGGAAACATGCTGCCATGCCCAATGTCCAACAGAAAACTGCTATATAAAGTGAAGCTACATTCTGTTTTGGAAAAAAAGAAAAAATATGGAGTATATACGTGTCCCTTATTCAGGTCAACAAAACGTTAACTTATTCTACAGCTCAGGCTAGAGCCTTGAATGATGCTCACAGCATCTGCAAACACGATGGTGGCCATGGACACATGCACAGGATGGCACACATGGCTTAAATGCATCCATGTGGTAGTATAATTTGTTGTACCTTGTCATGTATCTTTAGTATTTTCTCGGATTGAGATGTCCATTGATGAGCCACAAAGACCCACTTGCAGGGTTTACTATCAGTGAGAAGTTGATGGAAGGACAAGTTCAACTGCTGATTGTGACATCAAATGAGGATAATTTGGACCTCGTTAGAATTGCTAGCCAGCGTGTGCAGTTAGTGGTTAGTTTCTTTTATCTGAAAAGCAAATTGAGCTTGATGGTTAGAACTAGAATCCTGTAACCTGTCAAGAAGAATAAAATCCTCTTTATGGCACATGATTCACTTACTTTAGCTCAGTCTGGAAACTTGAGTGTCTGAAGTTGTGCCGCTGTCTCTCCCTTGTCTGTCTCAGAGCCCTCTTGGTACAGCTCTTAAGAGAATCTCATGTCTCAGCTTCTGAGCTGATATCTCTTTGGAAACTAGATTGTCTGACACTCTTCCTTCCTCTGTATCATCTCTACCTCACTGTCTTCCTGGTACAGATCTTAAAAGAATCTCACATCTGTCTTTCTGAGCCTGTGTGTCTGATGCCGGATCACTAATAATGGTTTAAGTTTTGCTCTGTTCTGTTCTGGTTTTCTCTACTTATTTGAGCACTGAAAATATTTTCTTAGACTTCATCTCAGGTTTGTTTAATGCAGTGAACATTAAGGGTTCATCAGCGAACACACACAGGAGAAAAACATTCCTGTGCTGTGAATGTGCTAAGTGCTTTAGTTGGTTATGATGGGTACAAACTCATCAGCTAACACACATTGGGAAAAGCCATTTAAGTGAAGTGAATGTGTGAAGAGCTTTATTCCATTTATTCCATTAGCAAACCTACGAAGACATCAGCAAACACATAATGGGGAAAAAGCACATCATTGCAGTGCATGTGGAAGTAGTTTTAGCGAACTCACACTGAGGAAAAGCCATTCAAATGCAGTGAATGTGGGAAGAGCTTTAATCATTTGTCAGTCCTACAAAGACGTCAAAAAACACACAGGAGAAAAAACACTCAGGTGCAATCAATGTGGCAAAAGCTTTAGTGAATCCGCACATCCAAAAGTATATCAGCGTACACACACAGGGGAAAAACCATACAGGTGTAGTGAATGTGTGAAGAGCTTAAGTCAATTATCAGACCTGAAAAGACATCAATGAACACACACTGGGGAAAAACCTTACCACTGCAATGAATGTGGAAGTAGTTTTAGTGAATCTTCAGAGGCTCGGGGAGGGGGTACACTGCACCCCCCTTTTAAAGTAGAAAACAGCCCCAGGGATGGGGTCCCGCAGAGGTGCATGCTCCCTTCCCTAAACAAATGAGTTTTGCCCCGGGGATGGAGTCCCTGGTGCCTGTAAAGGTTTGTGGAGTGGAGCTGCATGAAACACCTGCAGTGATATTTGTGTGTTGACCACTGACTTCATGTCGCACTTGGCTTAGCTGCCTACTGTCACTTTAGTGGCCACTAGTTATAGACTCCATTTTGTATTCAGCTTAGACTCCATTTTCTGTTCAGCTTAGCCTCACTGCCACGTTACAGGTGCGAGTAGTTTTCTGTACAAACATGTTATGCAATGTGTTTTCTACTTCTGCATGTTCTCTTTCTCACTGAAGAGCTAGGACATATTATCACCAAAGAGCTAGTACATAATTTGAAGGAGTTAGTCAGTCAGCATGATAAGGATGTACCAGACTGATTTTTATGGTACAGCAGGGAACGGTTTGACTTTGGGAGGGACGCCTTGGGATTTTGTCCAATTCCCAACATGTTTCTTTCACAGCTTACCTAAACTAGCCAGCATTTTTGAATATTTCTTCTTGGTGGGAGAGGTTTTTCCAGAAAGCCCCTTCTCCTGTTCTTTAAGATATAAAAGATGACCCTGATCAGCAGTTTTAGATTCCGAGACCTCAGTCAGGATTTTAGACGTTGAATGCCTGATACATTTCCCGTGAGGGTGGAGATCTCTTTCTCGCAGTCGAACAGGGTCATTGTCTTGCTGGCATGAGAAAGATGAAGCCTCTGGCAGGCCCTACGGTGATGCATTTTTATTAATTATTTGGTTTGCAATGTGTATGTATATATATCCATACATTAATATAAGTGTTTGTATCCTTGCATGTATGTATTTGCTGTTTATAGATTGAAAAGTCTTCATGCATGTTCTTACTTCATTGTTGCACATATTAAAAGTACACTTTTTACTATTCAAGCATTCTTTCACAAACCTTGCAAAAAACTATAATAAATGTCTTCTTCAGATTAAGAAGTGCATTCCAGAGAATCTTTTCGACTCCTTTCAGTGTGTATATTTTGGCTCACTCAAAAGTAAAGCAAAACAACACCCAAAATAAAAATGAAAAGAGTAATTAATGAGAGACAAGAGCAGCAGATTGATTATTCACTGCTCCTTGAAAGAGTGTTCCATAATGTCCTTGGGTCCTGTAAAGGGTTGTGGAGTGGAGCTGCGTGAAACACCCAAAAAGAAAAAAGAAAAGAATAATGAATGAGAGAGAAGAGCCACAGACTGATTATTCACTGCTCCTTGAAAGAATGCCCCACAATGCCCTGTAAGGGCTTTTTAAGCATACTTATTACAGCTTGGTGGTGCTCCTAGAAGGCACGGGGCATCAAGCATTTTTTAATGTTGTGGGAGAGCTGCATGGAGTGCAGCAGCTTTCCAGCAGCATTTTGTAAAAAACAGTAAACTCCTGGGGTCTTTGAATCGATGACTCTAGGAGAACAGACCCTTTTTTTCAAAAACAATCCTAGCAGGAGCTCTATGGTCTGGAGTGTAAGGCCCTTTTGTGTTTTTTTCTGATTCCCTTTTGTGAGCTGAAAAAATGTCAAAAGAAAGACTCAGATACATGTTGGTTTTATAAAATAAAAAATGTCTTCAGGTCTTTCTTTTAACATTTTGCAGACCACAACCTGGTTTGATAATAAACTGTGTTAAACAAAAGACCCACAGACATGATGATTCTTTTAATTAAAACTTTATTTACCATTTTTCTAATAATTACTATTATTAAACATTGCATTGTGTGAATTACTGAAAAATACATTAGATTTTTCAAGAAAGATGATATTACATACATATATATATATATATATATATATATATATATATATATATATATATATATAAAATGCTGTATAAGCTTTAGGTATGTTGATATGCTCATCTCTTTACGAAACCAATAGACCCACTTGTTATATTTTGGTGTTGTGACTCTTTAACAAAATCATTAGTCTTCCTGAGTGCGACCACGACCTGCAAGACCAACCGCACCCTGCGACCCTGCGCATGCCAGAAGGCCGTGTGTTGCATGGGATTGGCTGCTCGCAAGGTGTTGGATGCAGGGCCTGTCCACAGGCCAGACCTGCGGCCAACCTCATGATGTACACAGCAAACGTTCATGTGTGGCTTGGAGTTGCTTTTGTGCGACAGGTTGGACGCAGGGCCTGGCCGCAAAACCTTTAACATAATGACAGTGATGACTGGCATGACAGGGGTTGGCTTCCCTCTGGTAGTTGGAGGCAGGCCCTGGCAGCAGGCTAGCCCTGTGGGTAACTCCATGCTGCGCACGGACAAAGGCTTAGTGCGGCGGGGCTTGGCTTTACGTATGGTAATATAAGCGTTTATGTAAAAAAAAAAACTAGAAATTCTCTGAAATAAACAAGGTTAAAGTGAGGTTATAGTTATGAGTTATTATATCTTGCTTTACATTACAAAACACCTTAGAAATTCACTGAAAAAAAAGAGTTTAAAGCGGTGTTATAATTAGGTGAAAATTTCAGTCACAACAAAACGTTTTACATTAAAAAAATCACTGAAATCCACCAGTTATAATTATCTTTAGTAACCGTAACTCATGCCCTAAAGTAACTATAACTCACACTCGCACCATGCACAGCCAATTACCAAACATATTATATCACTTATCACATGTTCTATAGCATCATTGATGCCATCACTGCAACATTTGAAGGGACAACATTGATAACAGAACGATGCATGGCGGGCGTGAGTCGCTAATACATTATTAAAGCATCATGCAGTAAAGCAGTGTCATCTACAGACAGCACATTTTCCATTCAAATGACCACTAAATTTGCATACATACAGCTTTACTAAGGTATAAAGCAGGGAAATGATAATGTATGGAAATCGGGTTTCAGTGAATATCCTTTGTGCATCACCCAGTAAAACTGTCCTGATTTGTTTTGATCCTTTTAAAATCTTTGCTCCCATCACAATTTAGAATTACAAAAAAACTGGTTTCATTTTTGCTTTCCTAACTGTTGATATATTCTGAAAATATATCTGCAGTTAAGAAAGTTACAGGTATTTAAATGTTGTGTGTTACAAAAACGACATCCCACAGCCTTTCCTTTCACACCTCATGTGCACCAGCGAGGTGGCCACACAGTTCACTTTAAAAACTCCTCTTGCCTTGCAGCCAGAGTAAGAAAAGTAAACAACATTCACCATGCTAACAGAATAAACAGGAATTTGTCACAAGACGTATCCTAACATTAGACCTCTGCCTTTACAGCACAGCAAATGTGACAAGATAACTACAAAATGTAAAGGCACTGTTATTTATTACTCTTTTGTGATCCACTAGAAATTGGCTGGCTGCCACCAGTGGGTTGTGACCCACAGTTTGGGAAATGCTGTTCTATAATATTCTAATGTGTCAATTTAATGGAATATAATTTAATTCTAAAATAAATGTTAATTCAATCATTCACTCACATTCTGTCAACTCTTCTGTGATTTTCTTATTTATGGACAGAGAGAGCTTGAAATGTATGTCTAGGGTCTTCTTCATCAGGGAGGTGTGAGGGGCCCGATCTAACACTGTTGGTCCGTCAAAACTTAAAGTGGAGGCACAGAGACTCACACCCAGAGGATTTCAGTCTCAGACCTGTATATCAATACTTTCTCATCCTAACTGACTGAAGTAAGTGACTCGATCTGGCAACCTTCTCCCTTGTCCAGATGGACGGCTAGCTGGGTGAGTTCAGCATACATTGGAAAATACGAAATTTCCTAGCTATCGTGAAGGAAAGTTTCAATTCTATTAAGGACACGGAGGCGAGGATTATGCAAATCTTTCTTCACTCTTTATTCAACAGCAAGTTCAAAGTTAAACAAAACATGAACAGAAAAACTACAAGTTCCATGAGCCCGCCGCCATGGTAACGAGTATCCAATGAGGTGCCCTCCTTCACGTCAGTATAAATGGCCCGAGACACGTCACACTTCCTCGACTTCACTGCGGAAGGAATCCTGGTAGAGTCAATTGGTCGTAGTTTCGGAACCTAAAAAATAGGTGTAATTAGATGCAAATCCAATAGAACACAGGAAACCTACCAAAGGCCACAAAGTTATGAACTCTGAAACACATATAAATGAAAACATATCTGAATCAAGTGTTTACCTGAAAAATTAAAAAATATGAGCAGAATAACCAATAAACAAAGGCATAAACGCAAGTATACTACCTTGCTACGCAGATAGATGTAATCGGGAGGGAACATATCCGCGAAATGTATGTGGGTGGGATAATCCTCGCCTCCGTGTCCTTAATAGAATTGAAACTTTCCTTCACGATAGCTAGGAAATTTCGTATTCTATCACAGGACCGGAGGCGAGGATTATGCAAGTTCAAAGCTTACTTACCACCAGTGCGGCTGCGTCGTGAATTGGTTTAAAGTAAAACTTCTTAAAAGTAGACTCTGAAGACCAATCAGCAGCATGCATGATGTCCTCCAACCTGCCCCCCACTTGTATGGCTTTGGAAGCCATAGCTCCCCGAGTAGAATGAGCCCCAAAAACTCGAATATCTATACCTGCCTCAGAGAGAATCCACCGAATCCATCTGGCAATGGAGGGAGAAGAAACCGCCCTAAACGGCTTCTTAATAGAAATCAACAATTGAGTCTCACCTGGAGGTCGTAAAGAACTGGTCACTTCCTCATAGACTTTGAGACATCTAACCACACATAGCCTCGGGGAATCAGGGAAAACGGGATAGGACACCGACCTGGTATTATTCTTTGTTCTCCTTGCAATAGTAAACGTGACCCCTGCTGGAGTAAAGACTCGAGCGGAAACATCCAGTGCTCTGATATCTGATACACGCTTACAGGAAATGAGGCAGAGAAGCATGGCTAATTTTGCCGACAATTCCTTCATCGATAAATATTGGTTGTCCCGCCAAGAGGATAAGAGATTAAGAACCAAATTCACATCCCAGAGCTCCGAATATCTAGGTTGTGGAGGTCTGGAGAGTCTAATACCCCTAAGAAGTTTACAAACCCAGGGATGCCCCCCCAATCGGGAGATTATTCAGGGGAGGATGGCCCGCAGAGATGGCCGAGCGAAAAGAATTGATGGTGCGATACGCTAAGCCGGATGCAGCTAATTCCGCCAGGAAATTGATGATGTCGGCAATGCTGGCCCCCATGGGATCGCAGTGTTTGCCCACACACCAACTAGACCACCTATTCCATGCTGATCTATATCGTTTGCATGTACCAGGGGCCCAGGCCTGTGCGATGAAGTTATTAGCTTCCTGCGAAAGCCGGTTGTTTTGCCAATGATGCCGGAAATCTTCCAAGCTATGAGGGGAAGATGACCTTGAAGGATTAGAGGGTGGCAGAACCCCGACGGATCCAGGAGTATCGAGGGAAAATCCGGGAGGCGAAGAGGACACTCGCACGAGAGTTCCAGCAGAGTCGGGAACCATGCCTGTGATCTCCACCAGGGGGTTATTAGAATCACCGTCGCCTCTTGGCGGCGAACTTGAGCAGCAACCCGCGGGATAAGAAGAAACGGGGGAAAAGCATAACCCTGAAGAGTGCCCCAATGTTGGAGAAACGCATCTACTGCCATCGCTCCCGGATCCGGACGCCAGCTGAAGTATAGGGGAAGCTGGGCATTCCAACGAGACGCAAAGAGATCCACTGAACAGGGACCCCAATGATCCATGATCGCCTGAAAAACCGAGCGATGTAGTCGCCAATCGCTGGGATCCCGGAGAAACCGAGAATTCCAGTCTGCCCACACATTCTGGGTTCCCGGAAGATACTCCGCTGTGACTGAGATTTGGTGTTGAAGGCAAAAATGCCAAAAATCTATCGCTAGCCCCGCTAGGGCTCTTGATCTTGTTCCCCCTAAACGATTTATGTATTGCACTGCCGATACGTTGTCCATCCGTAGTAGAACTACGCATGAGACCTTGTTTCTCGTGAGAGACTTGATTGCAAAAGAACCCGCCAGGAGCTCCAGGCAGTTGATATGCATGGTTAGTTCCTGCGGGGTCCAGCGTCCCCCCAACGAGATGTCCCCGCAACGAGCCCCCCATCCCTGGCGACTGGCATCTGACTCGATCACCAGATCCGGGGCCGCTCCAAAGATGGCCCTGCCATTCCATGCCTCCATGTGGTCCAGCCACCAACACAACTCCGTCCTTGCCTCTTGAGACAGGGAGATCAACTCGGAGTACGTCACCCCTCGGCGAAGGTGAAACGCTTTCAAGCGTTGCAGGGCTCTGTAGTGTAGGGGACCCGGAAAAATGGCTTGAATCGAAGACGAAAGCAGGCCTACCACTCTGGCTAACTGGCGTAGAGAGATCTGGTCCCGTTGTAGGACCTTTCTCAGTTCCCTCTTTATCTTGGAAATCTTCGTCGCCGGGAGACTGAGAGACGCTGAGCGGGAATCCACCAGAAACCCTAGGAAGACTAACGATTGAGTCGGAGTAAGTTGCGACTTCTGTTGGTTGATCACAAAACCAAGGTCCTGGAAAAGCGCAATAGTTGTGTTCAGATTGAACATCAACCGAGACCTGGACTGATTCATCAAAAGGATGTCGTCCAGATAAATTATGAGGCGAATGCCTTGTAACCTCAGAGTTTCCACTACTGGTTTGAGAAGTTTTGTGAAACACCACGGCGCCGACGACAGGCCGAAGGGGAGTGTGGTGAATTCGAACACCTGGTTGTTCCATAAGAATTGCAGGAATCTGCGATGGGGTGGAAAAAATAGGGACCGTGAGGTACGCGTCCTTGAGATCTAGACGAACCATCCAGTCCTCTTGTAAGAGGAGGTCGCGGAGCATGTGAATACCCTCCATTTTGAAATGTCTGTAAACCACCCACTCGTTGAAAGCGCGAAGATTGATAACGGGACGAAACCCTTTGTCCTTCTTTTCCACCAAGAAGATGTTGCTTACGAAGCCTGTGGGGTGAAGGGAAGTAAAGGAGATGGCACCTTTGTGAAGAAGGGCCTGAACCTCTAAATCTATGAGTTCTGAGTCTTCTGCCGAGAACGCGATGGGCTGAGGCAGTTTCTCCTGAAATGGGGTACCCCAGAATTCTATTTGAAAACCTGAGACAGTTTGCAGAACCCATGCGTCGGAGGTAATGCGCCTCCAATTGTCCCTGAAAAACCTCAATCTCCCCTTGCTTGGCCCGCTCCGCCAATTGAATAATCTGTGTGAGGGGACCTAACACATCAAGAAGTTTATCCTGGCATGCCCTCCAGGAGCGATCAATCCCTTTTTTGGGATCCTTGGTGTACTTGGAAAAAAAAAAACGTACACATTTTTGGGTCAATAACTGGCGTGAAAGCGACCTTATCCGATAAAGACGGGCGTGGGCACTCCGCCCGTAGACGAGTGCGCACCTCTTTGTCCAGAGGTTGCCTAATTTTACTGGCGACATATTCAGCCACCTTGTGGTCTGGACGCCACTCCGAGGAACGCGGATGGTAGATACCCTCCGGCTCAAACATATCGGAGTCAGAATCAGCGTGATCCGAAGGATCTGGTAGGGTAGCACCCGGACGCCAAGGGCGACCCGAGTCGTCATCTAAAGACGATGAGTCCTCATCTGAACCTCCCATGAAGCCTTTGGGGGATCCCAGGTCAGGGTTCCATAGGTGGTGAAGCTTGTCACCCAGAACTCCGGGCAAACGGTCCTCCCGGGAGGGTACGCGCTTATGCGCGCGCGCACTCTTGGGAGTGGGTGAAAATACACCATCCCCCAGGTGCCCCGCGTCGCGCTTGCGCATTTTCCTGGGGGCCGAAAGGGTAGAGGAATCACCCTCCGCTCCCGTCACACCAAACACGCCCGTACCTCTGGACACCTGTTCAGTAAGCTTAGCTACAGTATCCCTAAGAGGGGCTAAAGCGTGAGAAATAGCCTGGGAAAACAAAGTGTCCACTCCGGGGGGAAGGGTACGGTGAGAGGGACCCTCACCTGGGGACATGTTGGTAAAAGGTTCATTCTCTTGGGAGGAATGCATAATGAGGACTATGACAGAGTGTACACCCAACAAAAAATATACAATATATAGGGTAAAAAATCCCTACCCTCTCTGTCACCGATAGCAAGCCAAGAAGTAATGCCTTCCCTAATGGGGTAATTCTTACCCAAACGGGTGTCAGGGTAGGGAATAGGAAAAAATGCACCAAGGTGCCAAGCATGCAGTAGAGGAGAAGCCCTCAATTCTGGGAAAAAAAGAAAAAGAAGCAAACGCTAAACGCGAGCCGCGCACTGAGAGGCACGCTCTCCGATCGATAAAGAACACAGCGCGCGCTCCCTCTGGTGGGCCCGACGTGTATTAACACGCCGAGGGCCGAAAGGAAATTAAACGCTCGAGCGGCCCGTCCGTTCCGGACCGCTCATGGCGATAAAGTTGCTACAACAACAGAAAGCCCCGCAAAACAATTGAGCGGCAGCGCGCCAAGTTTAGGAAACAAACTCCCAACGGAGGCAGAAAAGGCACTTATCTGAGCAGTGAAGAAAGAGAAAGTGTGACGTGTCTCGGGCCATTTATACTGACTGTGAAGGAGGGCACCTCATTGGATACTCGTTACCATGGCGGCGGGCTCATGGAACTTGTAGTTTTTCTGTTCATGTTTTGTTTAACTTTGAACTTGCTGTTGAATAAAGAGTGAAGAAAGATTTGCATAATCCTCGCCTCCGGTCCTGTGATAGAATCAGGATTTCATGATGTGAAGAATAAAGGCAAGAGGATCATGTAAGCATTAAAAAGGAGAGGGGGCAACACCACGTCCTGTGTGACTCCCCGTAATCAAGTACTGCAAACAGGAGTGCAAATATTTATACCCTGGCAGTGCCATTTTATGAAATAGGCTAGATGCACCTTAAATCTCTGCATCTCTCTCCGTCAAACCCACCCTAATCGATCCCCTTTCCAGCAGCACCTGTATAAGACCGGTAGGCGAACACTAGACACTCTCTCAGCCAAACACACCCTATTCTACAACCTCCCCATCAGTAGGAGGCTGCTGCGTGAGCATGAGGCACTCTCTAATAAACCCAACCCCTTTTACACATTCCCCTGCAGCACCTGTAGGAGACAGCACAGAGTGGCTTGACCTAGAGATCTGCTAGGGCTAGTTTGGTCTCATGTGTGGGTAAAACTTCATTGGTTTCTGTCCAGAAATACTTGGTGTGCACAGGGAATGGGCGAACTTTGTTCTGGAAGGACTTGGCCAGGGAGTGCTTAAGACCCACAGCGACTAGGCCCCCACTAAGTAATTTATTGATAATCTACAGATAACTAGCACACCAGCTAGTGTCAGACTCTTGAAGGTGCAAGAGTCATTTTCCCTAGATCACTACAGTCAGAGCTGGCTCTGGGAAACCCACCAAACTTCAAACATCTTGGTTTCTATTGGATCTTTTGGTCAGTCATTACCAGGCTGTCCTTTAGCGGGATCAGCATTCATTTTTCCAACATGCAAGATTTTCTTAGAAATATTTGGTTCGCTTTTCTGGGAAGTAAAGGTTTACGTCAGGAGGTTATAGGTTTGGAACTCAACATAAGGAATGACTCAGGCGACAAGATGAATCCATGTCACTGGGAGACACGTTTTCCAGATCTGGGATTTGACTTAACTTCGCGGTATACTCTGGGATTTGTAGTCTTAGTTCATTTTAATAAAGCATATTGGACCAACACATCTGATAACATTGATAAATAACAGCAAAGTGAAGGCTTGGAAAAGTGGCATCCTGGGAACATGGGTCATCCTAAGTACGACAGAGTAATTTCACACAAATTACTTCATCTCTCGTTAGAGATGTTACTTTTAAAAAGATGTTAATTTTCATAGGAATGTTACTTTTAAAAGGAGACATTCACATATACGTGGAGCAGGTAGAATCAGGAAAACCAAAAAACCCAAGTCCTAGCAACCTGTGCTGTTCAGATATGACCCGACCCAAGAAAGGATTCTAGTTCTTAGAAAACGGTAGTACATACGAAAAAACGTCTGGTGGGTGAACAGCAGACACTGTCTGTAGGATTAGTGGATAGTCCCTGGCACAATGCTCATGTGATAGCCTGTTCTTCATTTTAGCACATTGGCACAACTAGTATGTTTTCTTGTGCAGGAGACCTGCCTCACAAGTCTCATCACAAGTGTGCTATATTCTGGTGGGTATAGGGATATCTATATGGTACTTCTTTATACATGGGTGACTATTGTCCCAAAGACTAAGGTCCTCATTACGGCTGTGGCGGTCTTTTTCAAGTGCTGGCGGTCTGCTGACTGTCATATTTGGAGTTGTGCAAGGACTTCTGCCCATTTATAGGCGGAAGTCCAACTCCATCGGCAAGGCCGAAAGAGTTGAAGAGGCAGGCGCATCACCAGCACCGCCATACCAACAATACCCTGCCCGCCATATTACGAGCGGTAATAAGGCTTGGCGGAGTCTTGCCGGCGTGATGGTGATGGTGGTGCAAAAGGGGGGGTGGAGAGTTTTGGGTGCAAATGTGTGTAGTGTGTGCGTGTATGTGTGTGCGAATGGGGGTGTCTGAGTGTGTGTATGTGTGTGAATGGGGGTGTCTAAGTACGTGTATGTGTGCGAATGGGGTGCATGTGTGCAAGTCTGCGAGCGACTGGGGGTGCATGTGTGCAAGTGTGTGTATGCAGAGGGGGAGTGTGTGAATGTTTGCGTGCATAGAGGGGGTGGGGGTGTGAATGAATGTGGATGGAACTGCGTGTGTGAGCGATTGTGGATGGGGAGGTGGAGGGTGTTTGTGGGAGCGTGTGCATGAGTTTGTGTGCATGAACGGGGAGAGCAGGTGAGTGCATGTATGCAGTGCAGGGGGAAGGGGTGTGAATGTTTGCTGAGGGGAGTGCGTATGTGTGAGTGGGCGTGTGTGCATGTCAGTGTCAGAGCGGGTGGGGGCGTTTGGATGGATGTATATTGTTGGGAGGGAGTTGTAAGTGTGTGGACGGGTGGGGGTGTTTGTAAGTGTGTGGACGGGTGAGGGGGTGCATGGATGTGTGGGGAAATGTGTGCATGTGTGTGCCAGCGACAGGAATGAGTATTCCTCTCGCCGGGTGCATTACCACCAGGGTTTTTGTGGTGGGGTGACCACCACGGAAAGCCTGGTGGTCTGCAGCCCCGAAATCCAGCCAGCAGGCTGAGGTCTGCCGCCGTGCTGGAGGTGCTCATTGCCAGCTGCGTCTGGGCAACTGCACCAGTCGGGCCAGGTAGTGTTGTGGAGGTTTGGCTTCTGCCAAATCCCACAACTTGTAAAGCGGCGGTCTTTACCGCCAGGTCTGCAGTGGTAAGACCGCCACAGCGAGGCTGGTGGTCTGATGACCGCCATCCTCGTAATGAGGGCCTAAATCTTGACACTACCAGTGGTTGGTAGCAGCTGATTATAGTGATTGTTGCCAGGCCTTTATACATGACCCTCAATGGGGAGACTGGCTGCAGGCTCTTCCTCGGAAATCTGTGCAGTGTCATGATGGAGTTTATGGTCCCTCTGTTTAAGAATCTGCAACATTGTAGGGTGCTTAATAGGGTTAATAGGGTTAGCATTAGTATTGTGTTGGGAATGTCCCCGGCATGGAGTGCAGTCATGTATCCCTGCCCTGACAGTCATGCATCCCTGCCCTGATTGCCTGGGTTTAGATTTTGCCCCAGTTTCACACTAATCCAGTGTGTGATGGAAGGCCTAACCCTATTCCTTCACGAGTGAGGTCCAGGACCTGCTCGTATCTGGAGGGGCAATGCTGTCATGGGTTGGACAGTAGATGTCCATTGTAGGTTCAGCATGTAGAGCTGTGGTAGCAGCATACTGTGGTTTGTGAAATTGTACTGGTGAACATACCTTTTTATCTGAGTCGAACATACCTTTTTATCTGAGTCACAGGAATGGAGGCCTACTGGCCCATTTGTGTAAAATTCTGCTTTTATGCTCTTACCCAGGTTGTGGTGCTAACATTCCAGTGTGTTTTATGTGTTTGTATTTGTGTGTAGCCAGTGTGGTGTAAGAGTGAATGAGAGTCATGGACTATCCAAGTACTCAGGATGGCGTTTCAGTTGTTTTCCTAGACAGTGGAAGGGTATTGCTGACTTTCCTGGAGCTGGAGGGAGGAAAGAGGAGACAGGGCTCACTTTAGACACTGGATTAGCTCCTTTTGCTGTGAGGGTCTGCTGATTAGTCTCCTTGAGCTCTGTCGATAGTTGGATTGAAAG
Source organism: Pleurodeles waltl (assembly GCF_031143425.1). Taxonomy (NCBI): domain Eukaryota; kingdom Metazoa; phylum Chordata; class Amphibia; order Caudata; family Salamandridae; genus Pleurodeles; species Pleurodeles waltl. The sequence continues at coordinate 13,552,079 of NC_090442.1, forward strand.
GTGGAACTCTCTGTTACCTCATAGCATGAAGGATCCTTTAGGTGAGGCTAGCCTTTTGTCTACTTCCTCTTCACTGTTCTGTGTGCTGCTGTTGCTAGGTGCAGAAAGCTCACACACCTCTTTGTGCCTTTGTTGTGGGTGGTCCATACTGGAGATGACTCAGCTGTGAGGACTATCACTGTAAACAAAAGCTGTGTTTGAAAGACTGCCTGGAGAGGACACAAGAAAGAAGAACCAACCAAAACACACTCTGAGAGTGTAGACAGAGAATCCACATCCCTTGTTTGCTTTGGGTGTATAAAAGTGGGAGGTGCTGTCCCACCAGTTCCAAGTTGGTTCCAAGTTCTCTACGACTGAGGAAGGGAATGATCTACAGAGTACTTATTGGACTACTGAGCAGCTAGAACTGGTGCCTGCCTGACAGCCAGCGTCCCAGCGGTGGGTGGACTTCACCTTGAGTCTGACCTGGAAGAAAGAGTTGTTGCCTTTTCCTGAAGGACTTGCAGTCTAACCTGCATGCTGAGACACAGAAGGAATACACCAACCATGCAGGAGGTGTGATTGTTCAGAGTGAGCAGAAGCAGCTGACCCCAGAATTGATGGTCCATCCACGTGGAGAGAGATTTGCATGCCTCAAGGATCAGTTTGTTGGATCTTCTGCCCAAGCGGCCTCTATTGTGGCATTGTCCTTAGGTTGTTCCTGAGCATATTATGCACCTGTGATCCAGGAGTTGTGCCTGAGTGGCCTCCCCCATGGCACTGTCTGCAAGTTATGCCCAATTCGACTGTGCAGCTGTGAACCTAAAATTGTGCCAAACAGAATGTGACTGCAGATTTTTAAAGTTGTTTCAAAACTGAGTGCATCACTGTTATGACTGACTGAACCAGAGCAAACTTCACCACTATCCCACTATAGAGAGTTGAGGTGGGGTTGTGTCACAGGTGAAGATGTGCCCTGTTGCATTTTGAGACCTCTGATCTCGTTGCTCACCGCCCAACTCATCCAAAGCTAAGAAGAGGGTCTGCGGCCAGCCAGGGACCTTCAATGATGCTAAAGCCTCAGGGCAGCAGCCTTTGCTGCTACTTCAGCAGAGTTGACCAGAGTGCCAGAGCACTCACAGGCAGTGCGTCTCTTCTCAGGAAAAGGGGGTAAAGTCAGATGCATGCTCCTGGTCCCTGCTGTGACCGGCTCCTCCACAGAGCTATGAATTTGTGAGATCCAAGAACATTTGGGACTGAGGAAAGTAACTGGGTGCAGGAACTCTAGAGAGGGGGTGCCTGATATCTGCACTTGGTCATACATCACTTAAACCTAGGATAAGGGCAGAGAGTGGGGGTCAGTAGGGAGAGGGGGATTGTCAATCCCAGGATACAGTGATTTTGCATCAGTGAGATATTCATACTTGCATACTGTAGGGTGCAGTATTGAGTTTTCTGAGTGTATTAATGTACTTTCTTTTCACAGAAGACAAGAACTCAATTGGACAATCAGTTAAGCGCTGCATGGTGATTGTGGAGTGTTGCACTTCAATCACCCCCAAACTACCTCTCTGAGAACCCAGTGAATGTTTTGTATCGCTTCCACTGAAATAGTTATACTTGGCCCAGTTGCAGAGGCATAGTAGAACATACCCTGGAACATCAGAGGCAAAAGGCCCAGGCTCCATGGCTAAAGTCCAGAAACCTCTGCTTGTCCTGAGACTTTAACACCTACCCAGCAACATCTCAGGTGCAAGGCTAGTGGGGATAGACTTCTATACCCTGTCCCGAGATCAGTTGAGGGATCTATGTTTGGAGAGAGTGTGGCAGGTTACCGGGAACAAGGGCAGGCAGTAGTTGTACATTAGTGACCAGTTAGAAATCAGAGTGGAGAACCTGTGATGGACTCTTGGAAGGGAACCATGATAGGAAACCTTGGAGTAAGTGTTGTAGCGCCATGCTCTGTTAGCTCTTTAGCTCAGATCTCCAAACACACCCTAGGGTATCCCCATTTTTTCCTTTCAGTGTTTTCCCAAGGCAGTCTCCACTGATTTCTAGTGTATCATTGGCACCGACTCCAGATGTTATTCCCTTGGGTGTGTTAGCTCTAGCTAAGACCCTGCACATGCAGTTGGGTCTCCAGACGGACAGGGCTGAGGAAGGGGAGAAGACCAAGGAGTTGGAGAAGGAGATGCTGAGATCTGAGAGAGAAACTCAGGATAGAAGCGAAGACAGCTACATCTGGGGAAAACAATAACTCTACCAGAAGAGCTTGTCCATTCACATGTGGATGGACAAGATGTTTTGAAATAGTTTGTGAGCTTTGAGATTGTTTGCAGGGCTCAGGCTTTGAATGACGTGTCAAAGACAGCCACTCCCACAAGTCATTAGTAAATGGAAGGATGTCTGGGACTAAAAAAATGAATTTTGAGTGAATGAAAGAGGCTCTAATTAGAAGGTTTGGGCTGAAGCCAGCTCAGTAACTGCAAAGGTTTTTAAGATGGTGAGAGAGCAATGAAAGAGCAAAGATTTGAGAGCTGGATTCATGGTGTGTTGTCTGATTGAAGTGAGTGGCTGAGAGGGATGGAGGCCAAAAATGTTTATTCCCGTAACCTGTTCATTGTAAGAGAGAGAGACCCAAGGAAGGCTGCAATATCCCAGTCAGGCACTAACTGACAGACCTATCAGGGAGGGACCTAGAAAAGGTTGCAGTGTTGACTGACAAGTGGTTGGTTACCAGGGTGGGGCAGTATGACTCTAAGACAAAAGGAAAACATAATTCCCAACAGAACTTGTTCTAAACCTGAAGTTAGGGGCCAGGGCAAATCTCAAGGTTTCCTAGAGGGACAGACACCGAACAGGAGTTGGGTTTCAAGTCAGGAACAGTACTAGGAGAAGGGTGGACTGGATGCTTCTTCCAAACCGAGTGGGGTTACTTAGTTTAAGTGCCACAAGAACGGGCATTAAAAGAGAGAAGACCAGCTGTACCCATCGTAGTGTACTGGCTTTGAGTGAAGGGACCTCAGAGGACACTGTTGCACTGAATCAAGTGGCCTTTTGGATGAAGATCCCAGATGCCTTGCAGCAGAATCACTCAACCATGATGGGGTTTGTGCTAGAAGCTAGTGTCAATTGGAGGGGGGCTCCTACCCGAAGAGAGCTAGAAAACTATTGAAAACCACAGCAGAGTTTCCTAGCGGTAAATTATTGAGAAGATGTTAAAAATGTTATCACCAAAATAAATATTTTAAAAATGTTTGCATGAAATATTATTGTTCAATATTTGTATATATATTCTACCAAAATAAAACAAATTCTGCAACAGTGTTAATTTTGAAATACATCTTTAGTTTGTGGAAATATATATAATTAAATTAAAATTATTTTTCTGAATTGTAAATTGAAAAAAATAAATTTCCAACCATGAAAATATGCCTATGCATTCATGATTATTAAAAGGGATGTGTAGAATTTATTGAAATATTTTAATAATTATTATTGTTACATTAATCTTGAAATTCAAAATTGCCTATTAAAATAGTTTATAATCAAATAAGGAATATGTACAATTTGTATATGTATATTTTAACATTAATTTATTCATGTATTTATATTTTAACTATTTTAAATAATGTAATTTAATGTTTACATTATTTCTTATGGACTTTTATTTTAATGCAATTTAACTTCAGTGGGAGAGTGCTGTAGTACCAGTGGTTGGCCATGTGTAATAGTGGAGTTACTGCTGTTTTTATTTAGTAGCTGTAGAAAAGTACCATCTTCCTTGGCATGTTAACCCCATTTTTACCTGTATGTCAGTATGTTTTTGCCTGTCTCACTGGGATCTACTGGTCAGGACCCCAGTGCTCATAGTTTATGTCCTAATGTGTGTGTCTGTGTAGTGCTTGACTGTGCCACTGAGGCTCTGCTAATCTCTGCTTTTAAAGTTGTCACTGTAGGCCAGTGACTTCATTTACCAATTTCAATTGGCACACTGGACCCCCCCCCCTTATAAGTCCCTAGTATATGGTACCTAGATACCCAGGGCATTGGGGTTCCAAGAGATCCCTATGGGCTGCAGCATTTCTTTTGCCACCCATAGGGAGCTCAGACAAACCCCTGTACAGGCCTGCCATTGCAGCCTGCATGAAATAACGTTATTTCACAGCCATTTTCACTGCATTTAAGTAACTTATAAGTCACCTATATGTCTAACCTTCACTTGCTGAAGGTTAGGTGCAAAGTTACTAAGGGGCATATTTATACTCCGTCTGCGCCGATTGTGCGTCAAAATCTTTGACGCACAATCAGCGCAAACGTTGCCCCGTATTTAAACTTTGACGCCCGAGCCCGCGGACGACAAAATTCTGCTGTGTGCGTCATTTTCTGATGCGGCAACCCGCCTTGCGTTAATTATATGCAAGGTAGGCGTTCCCTTCCAAAAAATGGCTTAAAGGGCCGTGCGTCGAATTTATGCTTTTGGGCAAAAATGGCCGGGAGGCGGAGCCAGAAAATGACGCACAGCCCAGTTTGCGTCAAAAATTAACGCCTGGGTCAGGGCAGGCGTTAAAATGGAGCAAACACACCTGTATTTAATCAGAACACACAGAACAAACAGCAGAGCAGCAGAGCAGCAACAGGGAGCCATGGAGGTGATTCTAATCCAGCATGCACGCAGACGCAGAGCCCAGCAGCAACAACAGCAGCTACAACAACACCAACAGGGACCCCAAAGGTAGCGCAGAAGGCAGGAGAGGAAATTCCACCCAAGAACAACCCTTCAGGGCCTCAGGGAACACGATATCATACAGACGTACCGGTTGAACTGGCAGGCCATTCAGCAGCTGCTGCGAAACATTGAACAGCAGTTGGCACCCACTTTGGTGACACCCTGCACCATCCCAACAAAAACAAAGCAGCTTGCTGTACTTCACATGCTGGCAAGTGGCTCTTTTCAAACAACTGGTGTCCTGGTTGGCGGAATATCACAACCATCAGTCTCCGCCTTTTTGCCCAAAGTACTGGACGCCATCATTCGACTGACACCCACCACATCTGCTTCCCTAACACACTGCAGAAGCAGCAGGAAACTAAACAGGGGTTCTACGCAATCAGTGGCTTCCCACACGTCCTTGGTGCAATCGACTGCACACATGTACGCCTTGTGCCACCTGCTGCAACTGAACACTTCTACCGCAACCGGAAGCACACACATTCCATCAACGTGCAGGCCATAGTCGATCACCAAGGATTGATCACCAACATCGTGGCTAAATATCCTGGGAGTGTACATGACTCATACATCTTCGGTCACTGCACCATCAATGAACACTTCCAGGATGGACGGTATGGCAATGGACTACTTGTTGGTAAGTACAGAAACCTACTTATATACACACTGCACAGCAACCGTCTAGGACACACAACACATACACCACAACAGCAACATGTCAACAGGAACACACTGAGGTCGTGACATTGCTAGCCATGTTTCTTAAGTCACCATTGAACCTGTCACACATAGGAATTTACTGTACAGCCTAATGTGAAGACGTCAATGAGTGTGGTTGCCTAAATGTCACCTTGCAAATTGTAAGTGTCCCAATGACCTTTACATTAATACATTGCATAAGTCTAAAGGTATGGGATGTCCAGGGTACTTTGATATGAACGTGTTAACAACACTTTCAATTTTAACTGTGCATGAAACTATCATCTCACCCCCAGTGAAGACACACGGACACCTGTATCACAAGTCACAATGCTAGGGAGGGCACACTGTACTGAAAATCCCAAAACATACTGCTGACAAACGGTTAGCAGACAAACACTTGTTCAGCCAAAAGAAGCAACACAATGCAGATGGTATAGCCTACAAGCATAGGATGTCACATTAGTCACAGACAGCACAAGACAACCACTGCCATTAAAGGTCTTTTCAATAGTGCCATCTACATCAACATGATCCCATTCATTTTCTCTTGCAGCTGATCAGGGGTATGGCATCCAGCCATGGATTATGACACCATTTGGCAACCCGAGTACTGCTGCAGAGCGTGCATACAACGAGGCCCATAGGAGGACACGCAGCATTGTCGAGCGGACCTTCGGCATCCTCAAGTCAAGGTTCCGCTGCCTCGACATCACTGGTGGTAGCCTCCTATATTCCCCCGAGATGGTCTGTAGGATCATCCTCACATGTGCAATATTGCACAACATTTGTATCAGAAGAAACATTCCCCTCCTGGAACCAGAGCCACACATGCCTGAAGAGGAGGAAGAGGAGGATGCTGGCCCGCAACAGGAGGGGGAACTACAGAACACAGCTGCTGGTATACGCAGGCGGCAACAGATTGTAAATAATTTCTTCTGAATATGATCACCTTCACCACTTTAGTTAACTAATGTAAATAAACACCTATTATAATCACCATATCATGGTCTGGCTATTCCTTTTTACACATCTTCATCCTCAGCATCAGTACATTTCGATTGTGGTTGCTCATGCTCCAGGCATCCAGAGGTGGTGCCCTTGGCCAGTACAACTCCAAGGGTGATATCTAACGCTCTCCCAGGCGCTCTTCTAGGGTTGGATTTCCTAAGACTCTGATTTCCGACCAGGGAACCAACTTCATCTCCTCTTATATGAGAGAGAAGAGGGAACAGGCTGGTGTGACACATTACTGTTCCACTACACACCGTCCACAGACCAATGAGTTCAGTTCAGTTAATTCCATAGTGCGCACTTAATTAAAACCGTTGCACCAATAGGGGAAAACATATACAGCTTTTTTTTTAAATAAAGGAAGAGAATTAAAAGTGAAAGCCTGAACAAAATGTCAGGTGCTAAAAAGAGGCGGCTGTAAACTTCACCGGGTTTTAGAGTTTTGGAAAAATTACGCAACCACTGCATGGCGAAGTTTCTTCTCATGCACAGCGGGCCATCGTTAAGTTGCTGAGCGAGACGGATTTGACGGATGACACCAAAAATGGCCCAATGAAATCTTGTAGATTTGATTGCGCCATTTTTGCGGGCTTCTTAATGCAGGAACGCCCCCCCTCCTCTTGCATACATAATCCCGGGCGCAGGCATAATGTGGTTCATTGCATGCGTTGAGCCACTTTGTAAATGTGTCCTTCGCCTTTAGTAGTTTTCGATGAAAATCCAAGGGCATTAGCTGATAGGGAGGCCTTATGGCAGAATGTTTGTTCCACTTCAGCAGTTTATTGCACAAATCGACAACCTATCTGCAAGTTATCACCTGTTCCAACCTGCAGCCGCTTTTGAAAATGCAGATGAAATTGCTTTAAATATGTTTTAAAATCAATTACAACGTGAATATTGGATTCTCATTTTCCAGTGCAGACTCCACTTTTATTGTACAGAATTGCAAACGCAGCATTGAGCTGAACACCAAAGATTTAAAAGCGGTTTGAGGACGGATGAGGATCTGTGCATGTGTTATAAGTAGGGCTCGCGGTTATATGCTTTTTATTTATTTTAATTTCAGTCTCTATTTACCCAAATCTATTGTTTGTTAAATTTGTCTTTGTCCATAAATATTTAAGATATTTTTAAAGTAAAAAATAAAGCGGAAACTACTATATTTCTGCATTTATTTACTCGATAAATGTATATTTCTTTCTGAATGCAAGAGATAGATGATAAGTCAATACACTGGAATGAAAATGCACATTTTTGTATCGACCTTGTGCGCAAACTTCAGTCTCATTACTACACTTTATCTCTTTTTTAAACCCCTTTATCTGTCAATTCGCACAGCTATGGCACTTGCAACTGACAGCATTTGGTACGTTGGGGGGACCCCAAAATAATAATATATAAAAAATATAGTAAATAATGGCAACATTTTCATTTTTTCTGCAGACAGAGGAAGAAGGTAAATGGGAGCGCTTTAGGTGTATGCTGGGTCACTGGAATTATGTGGCAGAGAGGACCAAATTATGAGGCAGGGTTGACCAATTTATGTGGCAAGAAGAATCCAGTTATGCATTTACAACGCCAATAACCCTAACTCAAGCAAATACGAGACCCATTGCATTGCAAATGCTTGTTTGCATTAGTCCTGGCACTCTTGCCCTGAAGTGATCGTGGCTGGTAATCTTGCAAAGGGCGGCTACGAGTGCAATCTATCCTGGCGCGTACCACACAAATACCAAGGGTAGCTCTGCGTGATATTCATTCAATACCTGCACTCACGGCCCCACCTGCACTCACTGCCCACTCCAGACCCACCGGCACTCACTGCCCCACCTGCACTCACTGCCCACTCCAGACCCACCGGCACTCACTTCCCACTCCAGACCCACCTCCCCTCACTGCCCCACCTGCACTCACTGCCCACTCCAGACCCACCTGCACTCACTGCCCACTCCAGACCCACCGGCACTCACTGCCCACTCCAGACTCACTGCCCACTCCAGACCCACCGGCACTCACTGCCCCACCTGCACTCACTGCCCACTCCAGACCCACCGGCACTCACTGCCCACTCCACACTCACCTGCACTCACTGCCCACTCCAGACCCACCTGCACTCACTGCCCACTCCAGACCCACCGGCACTCACTGCCCCACCAGCACTCACTGCCCACTCACTGCCCCACCTGCACTCACTACCCACTCCAGACTCACCTGCACCAGTACCGCGGGCCGCCATTAGGCGTCGGTAGTGCAGTCCGGGCTGGAGGCCTCTTGGCGCTAGACACACTCAGGGTTATCTCCTGGTGGGTTTTATACCGGCAGCAGCGGTATTTAATGTCCCTGTTGGTACAAAAACTGGAAAAAACACCCTCAGACGGTATTTGTTCTCATCACTCACACTTTATTTAAGCAGTAAATGTCAGGAGACGGCGCTTTATGACGCGCTCTGCAGCTCCCTGATGACCCCGAGTGATAACTGCACAGAAAGCGCCTGTTACACTGAGCGCGGACACTTCATACAAAGCGCTGCCTGAGAGTCCTGCCGGGGCTGAGCAGGGTCTGTAGGAGGAGGGGGGATCCACAGGCATCGGGAGCAAGGAACAAAGGGCCAGATGTATCAACTGATTTTGCATTCGCAAACAGCAAAATCGGCCGTTTGCGAGTGCAAAATCGTGGTCTGCAATGCATCAAATGCATTCGTAGACCAAAAAATGAAAATCGCAAAAATTTCGATTTTCTGCGTTGCGACCTGGATTTTGCGAATCGCATTTTGGGATTCGTAAAATCCAGGTCGCAAAGCAATTCTGCAAAAAATCGCAAACCTGGTAACCTGCTGCAAAATTTAAAAATGTAGTAAAACTGCATTTTTAAATTAAATATGTAAAGCACACATGCCCTTTTGCCATGTGTGTACTTTACATGTGCAAAAAAAAAAATTTGGGGTGCAGGAGGAGGGGCCTTAGGCCCCCAGCACCCTGGCCCTTTTCATTTCCCAAATTGCGATTTCTGTTTCAGAAATCACAATTTAGGAAATGCCAAAAATTTGCAGCTATGGGCCAACAGGCCCATAGCTGCGAATGGGGCCAGTATCGCAATTTGCGATTCGGTAATTGCATTACCGACTCGCAAATGCGATACATGGCCCTTTGCGAGTCAGTAATTGCGATTTCTTAAAAATCGCAATTACCGAATCGCAATAAGCCAGATTCATACATCTGGCCCAAAGCGCTGCAGCGCGGCCTCTAGGCGCTAGGGACACACACATGTACTTGAAGCAGACGCCCCACCCCTCCCAGGCGCTGGTCGTGTCTTCCTGATGTTGAGGTGAAGGGGGCCCATCAGTAGTTACACCAGGCGCAGGTCTGCCCCTTGATCGACCCAGAAGTAGGGGCGCAGCCCCCCGGTGAAGGTGTCACTGAAGGTGTAGAGATGGTCCCAGGTGTCTGCGTTGTACAGGGACAGCCTCCCCCCCTCATAGTCCAGGTACAGCCCCAGCTTCGGGGAGGCGCTGGCGGGGGTTCAGGTGGGTGCCAGGGTAGGTGAGAGCCACGTACTTACCAGCATACCACCGCTCCACAGCCCAGAACCCCCTCTCAGGGGAATGATCGATAGGCCCCTCCCTTCTCATGGACTCTCGTGCGACGCCCTCTATCCACCACTCTCCCCCCTGCAGCAGCGGCTGCACCTCCCAGTAATGTCTCCCCGAGGTGAACCCCTCCCGCCCCAGCACACAGGGGGAGTCAGTGAATCTCTTGGGGTTGTCCGGAGGGATCTGCGGTCTGTCTGTGCATCCCACGCGTCTCCCGTCCTCAGAGAGGGTCAGGCTTCTATGAGCTGTGTCTGGATCGAGAATCACCAGCGCTGCAGAGAGAGGAGAGAGAGGTAATGACACACTGTGTGACCTCAGGCATATCACTACCCAGAGACCCCAGCACTGCAGACAATAGAGAGAGGTAATGACACACTGTGTAATCTCAGACGTATCACTAATAGGGTACTCAGTAGTTACTGGGCAGTGTTCTGACTGAGGGCCATATTTATACTCCGTTTGCGCCGAAATTGCGTCGTTTTTTTTGACGCAATTTCGACGCAAAACTAACGCCAACTAACGCCATATTTATACTATGGCGTTAGAGGCGAATAGCGCCAAAGTTCCCGGAATGTGCGTCATTTTTTAGCGTGAACCCCTTCCTTGCGTTAATGATATGCAAGGGAGGCGTTCCCGTCTAAAAAATGACTCCCAGGCCTTTACGTGGTATTTATACTCCCGAGCAAAAGAGACGCCCGGGAGTTGGCGTGGCAAAAAACGGCGCATTTGCGCCACTTTTTAACGCCTGCTCAGGGCAGGCGTTAAGGGGCCTGTGGGCTCAAAATGAGCCCACAGGTGCCCTCCCATGCCCCCAGGGACCCCCCCTGCCACCCTTGCCCACCCCAGGAGGACCCCCAAGGATGGAGGGACCCACCCCAGGGACATTCAGGTAAGTTCAGGTAAGTATGATTTTTTTTTTTTTATATTTTGTTTTGGTGGCATAGGGGGGCCTTATTTGTGCCCCCCTACATGCCACTATGCCCAATGACCATGCCCAGGGGACAGAAGTCCCCTGGGCATGGCCATTGGGCAAGGGGGCATGACTCCTATCTTTACAATGATAGGAGTCATGTTGATGGGGGATGGGCGTCGAAAATAAATGGCGCAAGTCGGGTTAAGACGATTTTTTCGACGTAACCTGACTTGCCCCATTTTAAGACGCCCATGCGCCATCTTCCCCCTACGCCGGCGCTGTCTGGTCTACGTGGTTTTTTCCCACGCAAACCAGGCAGCGCCGGTCTGATTGCGCCGTCTAACGCCATTCCATAAATACGGCGCCGCATGGCGCTTCAGAATGGCGTTAGACGGCGCAAAACTTTTTGACGCTAAACTGCGTTAGCGCAGTTTAGCGTCAAAAAGTATAAATATGGGCCTGAGTCCTCTGGCACTCAGTGGTACATGGGTAGTGTGCTCTCCGAATCCTCGGGCACTCAGTGGTTAATTGGCAGTGTCCGTTTTGGTTCCTGGGGCACTTGGTGGCTAATGCGCAGTGTCCTTGGGCACTCACTCATTACTTGGCAGTGTCCTGTCTGAGCCCTCGGGCACTCAGTGGTTACTGTGCAGCATCCTGTCCGAGTTCTCGGGCGTTCAATGGTTTCTGGGCAGTTCCCTGAGACACTCAGTGGTTACTGGGCTGTGCCCTTGGGCACTCCACTACTGGGCAGTGATCTCTATGGGTCTTTGGGCAGTCAGTAGTTGCTGAGCAGTGAACACTGTGGGTCCTGGGGCAGTCAGTGGTTACTGGGCAGTGACCACTATGGGTCCTGAGACACTCAGTGATTACTGAGCAGTGTCCTATCCAAGTCCTTGGGTCCTCAGTGGTTTCTGGGCAGTGCCCTGGGGCACTCAGTGGTTACTGGGCAGCATTCTGGGCACTTAGTGGTTACTGGGCAGTGTCCTGTGTGAGTCCTCAGGCACTAAATGGTTAGTGGGCAGGGTCCTGTCTGGGTCCTGGGGCACTCAGTGGTTACTGGGCAGTGTCCTGGAGCACTCAGTGGTTACCTGGCAGTGTCATGTCTGAGTCTTCGGGCACTCAGTGGTTACTGGGCAGTCTCCTGTCTGAGGTATCGGGCACTGAATGGATACTGGGCTGTGTCCTGTCCAGGTCCTGGGGCACTCAGCGGCTACTGGCAAGTGTCCTAGGGCATTCAGTGTTTACTGGGCAGTGCCCTGTCTGAGTCCTCAGCCACTCAGTGGTTACTGGGTAGAACCCTGGGACACTCAGTGGTTACTGGGCAGTGTCCTTGGGCACTCAGTGGTTACTGGGCCATGTCCTGTCTGGGTCCTGGGGCACTCAGTAGCTACTGGGTAGTGTCCTATATGGGTCATGGGGTACTCAGTGGTTACTGGACAGTTCCATGTGGCACTCAATGGTTACTGGGCAGTGTCTTCGGGCACTTAGTGGTTAGTGGGCAGTGACCACTATGGATCCTGGGGAAGTCAGTGGTTGTTGGCCACTGTCCTGTCTGAGTCATGGTGAACTCAGTGGTTACTGGGCAGCATCTGTCCAAGTCCTCTGGCACTCAGTGGTTACTGGGCAGATCCCTGGGGCACTCAGTGGTTACTGGGCAGTGTCCTTGGGTACACAGTTACTGGGCAGTGATCTGTATGGGTCCTTGGGCAGTCAGTAGTTACTGAGCAGTGATCACTGTGGGTCCTGGGGCAGTCAGTGGTTACTGGGTAGTGACCACTATGGGTCCCAAAGCACTCAGTGGTTACTGAGCAGTGACCTGGGGCACTCATTGGTTACTGGCCAGTGTCCTGGGGCACTCAGTGGTTACTGGGCAGTGTCCTGTGGCACTCAGTGGTTAATGGAAAGTGTCCTGTCCACGTCCTGGGGCACTCAGTGGTTACTAGGCAGTGTCCTGTCCGAGTCCTTGGACACTCCGTGGTTTCTGGGCAATGTCCTGGAGCACTTAGTTGTTACTGGGCAGTGTCCTGTCTTAGTCCTCGGGCACACAGTGATTACTGGACAGTGTCCTGTTCGAGTGCTCGTGTGCTCAGTGGTTACTGGGCAGTGCCCTGTCCTAGTCCTCAGGCACTCAGTAGTTACTGGGCAATGTCCTCTCTGGGTCCTGGGGCACTCAGTGTTTACTGGGCAGGGCCCTGTCTGAGTCCTCGGGTACGTAATTCATAGGGGTTTGTCTGTTTGGGTCCTGGGGAACTCAGTGGTTACTGAGCAGTCTCCTGTCTGAGTCCTCGAGCACTGAGTAGATACTGAGCTCTGTTCTGTCCGGTTCCTGGGACACTCAGTGTGTACTGAGCAGTATCCTTTCTGAGTCCTCGGGCACTCAGTGGTTACTTGGCAGTGTCCTGTCTGGGTCCTCGGGCACTCACTGGTTACTGGGCAGTATCCTCTCAGTCCTGTCTGGGCCCTGGGGCACTCAGGGCCATATTTATACTTTTTGACGCAAAACTGCGCTAACGCAGTTTAGCGTGAAAAAAATTAGCGCCGTCTAACGCCATTCTGAAGCGCCATGCGGGCGCCGTATTTATTGAATGGCGTTAGCCGGCGCTAGCAGACCGGCGCTGCCTGGTGTGCGCGAAAAAAAAACACGTACACCAGGCAGCGCCGGCGTAGGGGGAAAATGGCGTATGGGCTTCTTAAAATGGGGCAAGTCAGGTTGAGGCAAAAAAATCGTCTTAACCCGATTTGCGCCATTTTTTTACGACGCCCATCCCCCATTAACATGACTCCTGTCTTAGTAAAGATAGGAGTCATGCCCCCTTGCCCAATGGCCATGCCCAGGGGACTTGTCCCCTGGGCATGGTCATTGGGCATAGTGGCATGTAGGGGGGCACAAATAAGGCCCCCCTATGCCACAAAAAAAAAAATAATAAAAAAATATATACTTACCTGAACTTACCTTAATGACCCTGGGGTGGGTCCCTCCATCCTTGGGTGTCCTCCTGGGGTGGGCAAGGGTGGCAGGGGGTGTCCCTGGGGGCAGGGGAGGGCAGCTGTAGGCTCATTTTGAGCCCACAGGTCCCTTAACGCCTGCCCTGACCCAGGCGTTAAAAAGAGGCGCAAATGCGGGGGTTTTTGCCCCGCCCACTCCCGGGCGTGATTTTTGCCCGGGAGTATAAATACGACGCATATGCGTCGAAGTCATTTTTTTAGACGGGAACGCCTCCCTTGCATCTCATTAACGCAAGGGAGGTGTTCACGCCAAAAAATGACGCTAACTCTGTGCACTTTGGCGCTAGACGTGTCTAACGCCAAAGTATAAATATGGCGTTAGTTTTGCGTCGAATTTGCGTCGAAAAAAACGACGCTAATTCGGCGCAAACGGAGTATAAATATGCCCCTCAGTGTTTACTGGGCAGTGTCCCGTCTGAGTACCTGGTCACTCAGTGGTTACTGGGCAGTGTCCTGTCTGGGTACTCAGGCACTCAGTGTTTACTGGGCAGTGTCCTGTCTGAGTCCTTGGGTACTCAGTGGTTACTGGGCAGTGTCCTTGGGCACTCAGTGGTTACTGGGCAGTGTTCTGTCTGTGTCCTGGGGCACTCAGTGGTTACTGGGCAGTGTCCTGTCCGAGTCCCTAGTCACTCAGTGGTTACTGGGCAGTGTCCTGTCTAAGACCTAGGGCACTCAGTGGTTACTGGGCAGTGTCCTGTCTGGGTCCAGGGGCATCTTTGAGAAAATCTTTGAGAAATTTCTAGAAATCCCTCTCAGTCATCCTGCTTAGTGGCCTAGAGACAATGCTCATTGATGTGTTCTTCTGAGACCCGGTTATCTAGAATAATTCATAGGGGTTTGTCTTTATTGTCATTGTATTTATATAGCCTGACGAGGCGTTGAATCCCTTTTTGGTAGTCGCACGTACTCCAGATCTTAAAGCGGATTTGATATGGATTCGTACAGGGAAATCTAAGCTGTTAATTCGAGCGGTGGACACACAACTCTGTTGTTTGGATTGAACAAGATAAAGTAGGGATCGAGGAGGGAAGAGTCGAGAACAAGTTATTAAGGAGATCATAGTGAAGAGATGAGGTTTGGGATGAGTCAAAGGACGAATAGACGAGGTGAGAGTCTGGAACAAGTTACTAAGGAGATCATGGTAGTGAGATGAGGTTTGGGATGAGTCAAAGGACAGATAGACGAGGTGGGAGTCTAGAACAGGTTATTAAGGAGATCATAGTAGTAAGATGAGGTTTGAGATGAGTCAAAGGAGGGGTAGATGTGGTAAGAGCCTAGAACGGGTTATTAAGGAGATCATAGTAGTAAGATGAGGTTTGAGACGAGTCAAAGGAGGGATAGACGTGGTAAGAGCCTAGAACGGGTTATTAAGGAGATCATAGTAGTAAGATGAGGTTTGAGATGAGTAAAAGGATAGACAGACAAGGTAAGAGTCTAGAACGGGTAATTGAGATCTTAGTAGTGAGATCAGATTTGAGATGAGTCAAATGATCGATAGACGAGGTAAGATTCTTGAACGGATTATTAAGGAGATCATAGTGGTGAGATGAGGTGTGGGATGAGTCAAAGGACAGATAGACGAGGGAAGAATCTAGAACAGGTTTTTAAGGAGATCATAGTGGTGAGATGAGGTTTGGGATGAGTCAAAGGACAGATAGATGAGGTAAGAGTCTAGAATGGGTTATTAAGGAGATCATAGTAGTGAGATGAGGTTATGGATGAGTCAAAGGACAGGTAGACGAGGTAAGAGTCTAGAACGAGTTATTAAGGGGATCATAGTAGTGAGATGAGGTTTGGGTTGAGTCAAAGTAGGGATAGTCGAGGGAAGAGACTAGAAGGAGTATTAAGGAGATGATAGTAGTGAGATGAGCTTTGGAATAAGTTAAAGGAGGGATATAGGAGATAAGAATCTAGAAGGGGTTATTAAGGATATCATGTAGTGAGATGAGGTTTGGGATGAATCAAAGGATGGCTAGACGAGGTAAGAGTCTAGAACGGGTTATTATGGAGATCATAGTAGTAAGATGAGGTTCAGGATGAGTCAAAGGACGGACAGACGAGGGAAGAGTCTAGAATGGGTTATTAAGGGGATCATAGTAGTGAGATGAGGTTTGGGATGAGTCAAAGAACAGACAGACGAGGTAAGAGTCTAGAACGGGTTATTAAGGAGATCATAGTAGTGAGATGAGGTTATGGATGAATCAAAGGACAGGTAGACGAGGTAAGAGTCTAGAACGAGTTATTAAGGGGATCATAGTAGTGAGATGAGGTTTGGGATGAATCAAAGGATGGCTAGACGAGGTAAGAGTCTAGAACAATTTCATTATGGAGATCATAGTAGTAAGATGAGGTTCAGGATGAGTCAAAGGACGGACAGATGAGGGAAGAGGCTAGAACACGTTATTAAGGTGATCATAGTAGTGAGATGAGGTTTGGGATGAGTCAAAGGATGGATAGACGAGGTAAGAGCCTAGAACGGGTTATTAAAGAGATCATAGTAGTGAGATGAGGTTCAGGATGAGTCAAAGGACGGATAGACGAGGGAAGAGGCTAGAACGGGTTATTAAGGTTATCATAGTAGTGAGATGAGGTTTGGGATGAGTCAAAGGACGGATAGACGAGGTAAGAGCCTAGAACTGGTTATTAAGGAGATCATAGTAGTGAGTTGAGGTTTGGGATGAGTCAAAGGATAGCTAGATAAGGTAAGAGTCTAGAACAAGTTATGAAGGAGATCATAGTAGTGAGATGAGGTTTGAGATGAGTCAAAGGACAGATAGACGAGGTAAGAGTCAATAACGGGTTATTAAGGAGATCATAGTAGTACGATGAGGTTTGGGATGAGTCAAAGGACAGATAGACGAGGGAAGAGTCTAGAACGGGTTATTAAGGAGATCATAGTAGTGAGATGAGGTTTGAGATGAGTCAAAGGATGGGTCGAGGAGGGAAGAGTCTAGAACGGGTTATTAAGGAGATCATAATAGTAAGATGAGGTTTGAGATGAGTCAAAGGACAGATAGACGAGGTAAGAGCCTAGAACGGGTTATTAAGGAGATCATAGTAGTGAGTTGAGGTTTGGGATGAGTCAAAGGAGGGATAGAGTAAAGAAGAGTCTGGGACAAGTTGTTAAGGAGATCATAGTAGTGAGTTGAGGTTTGGGATGAGTCAAAGGACAGGTAGATGAGGTAAGAGTCTAGAACAAGTTATTAAGGAGATCATATTGGTGAGATGAGGTTTGAGATGAGTCAAAGGATGGATCGAGGAGGGAAGAGTCTAGAACAAGTTATTAAGGAGATCATAGTAGTGAAATGAGGTTTGAGATGAGTCAAAGGACAGATAAACAAGGTAAGAGTCTAGAACGGGTTATTAAGGAGATCATAGAAGTGAGACGAGGTTTGGGATGAGTCAAAAGACAGATAGACGAGGGAAGAGTCTAGAACGGGTTATTAAGGGGATCATAGTGGTGAGATGAGGTTTGGGATGAGTCAAAGGACAGATAGACGAGGGAAGAGTCTAGAACGGGTTATTAAGGAGATCATAGTGGCAGAGAGTGGACGTGGAGTACATATTGAAAGAGGTCTATAATGAGACACAGGGTATTGCATTGGTGTGAGTTGTAGGGGTCTTTTTTTTCTTTTCTTTTCAGTAGGAGTAGAATAATAAATATATGAATACATAACTACATAGAAATGTATACATGTATAAGGAAAATAATAAAGAATTATAAAGTTGCATGATATAAAGTCCCATGTGTACATGTATGGATAACAGATACAGATAGGTAGAAACTCTGACTTTCAAGTGTTGATGTACATAACGCTAGTTTATTTATGTTTTTTGTGTTTTTATGAACTTGTTTACTTTGTTATATTTATTTATTTTATATGTTCCCAATCTTCAATAGTAAAGCACCTATATATACAATTGTTAGGATCATATTTATACATTGTGATAGATGGGGCGTGGTTAGACCGCCCAAGATGGCAACCGCTTAATCCTTCGGCTCCCGCGGGGCCTTCCATTCATCAGCATAAACAAACCCCACCCCGGGATCATCGCCATGTGTGCTGGATGAGGAACCTGGTTGGGGCTGAGGCCGGGCGGCGGAGCGGACTCCTGGACTCTGAGACCGCTCCTGGAGGAGAGTTACGGAGCGGGGCGGTCGAGGCTCGGAGGAGATTTGAAGCTGGGGACTCGAGTATCGGGTCCGCCTGTCAGTGGTGCAGCGGCGCGCGTAGAACTGCGGTGAGGAGGAGCGGCGGCTCTGACCCTGCGACCCCCTTGATAGGGGGCGAGGATATATCGCCTGGGGCAGCGGGCGAGACGAGCTCAGCTGGCCCTAGCTGAACCGGAGAGTGGTGCGCTGCGCCCCGCGGGGCGGCCGGGCCGGGGCGGACGCCTGGCTCGGGCCGACTGAACGGATGGCGCTGGGCTTGGAGGCCCCAGAACTCTCCAAAACAGAGAGGTGTGAGGAGCCCTGGATGCCCCAGGCCTCCCTGGCTGTCCCAGGGCATTGAGGAGCGGCGGACTGGATGCCTGGACAGAGGTTGAGCCGCCGAGGGTTCGAATTGACCGCAGGGCCCAGCGTTTGCCGACCACACAGAGCAAATGAGGTATTGGGCACACCGATGAGGCACCGGAGAGGACCCCGGGTCATCGGTGAAAGAACCTTGGGGCCCCGGAAGGGAGGCGAGGCCCCAGGGGGCTATGCAGAGTGGGGCCCAGCGCTGAATCTGGAACTGGCCCTTGGGGATGGCCGTGGCCGGCCCCGGAGGGTCCCCACCTAAGGGCAGTACACACATGAGAACACGCCTCGCATAGTTAACCGGAGGAACCAGCAGAGGGTTGCCGGGACGCTGCCGCACTGCTAAAAGAGCCTGAACTGGGCGCACTGGAATCCAAGGTGACGGGGCGGGCGGTGTTGCAGCTGGGGGCCCCAGGCATCGTTAAAGTCCCAGGTTCCGAGCTGCCCTATGGCGATGACATCTAAGAGCTGACGCAGGAGTAAAGCAATGGAACGCGCCACTATCGCTGAACGCAGTGGAGGGGACCTGCGAGACCTCACGCAGACCAAAGTACAAGACACCCTGAACAAAATATTGGACACAAAAGCCACTCTACAGCACAATATTAACCAGGTGGCGGTGGAAATGGGCCTCCTACGAGCGGACCACCAAAAGCTTGTAGATAGAGTCAAGGAGACGGAGACTGAGCCTCACAGACCGAGTGATGCGTCTGGAGCGCAGGGCAGAGGATGCAGAGGGAAGGAATCGAAGGAACAATGTAAGGGTGGTAGGGCTCCCAGAAGGCGCGAAGGCACGAATATCATGGAATTCCTTGAGGAATGGCTGCGCACCATGGTAGCACTGGGACAATTGACACCATTCTTTACATTGGAGAGAGCACACCGGGTCCCCTCCAGGCCCCTGGCTCCTGGAAGACCGCCTTGTGCAGTGGTCACCAGGTTACTCCACTATAAAGATAGAGACATCCTACTCCAGAGGGCCAGAGAGGCGGGACCATTTAAGGTGGCGAACGGAGAAGTAACTCTCTTTCCGGAATTTACTATGGACGTCCAAACTAAGAGAGATTCATTTATGGCAGTGAAGAGGGCCCTCAGAAACGAAGGGATCCAATACTCACTCCTCTTCCCGGCAAGACTGAGAGTGATAATGGAGGACAAGACCACATTCTTCCAGAATCCGGAGGAGGCATGGGAGTGGCTGGAGACCCGCGGAGGACGGACAAGGCGGCCCATGAGGTCGGACATGGCTGAGAGAGGGCTATGGGGAGCATCCCGGGGGCGGTGCCGCCGTACCCGTCTCCGGGCTGAGCCAATAAGATTCCAGAAGGAGTCTGGGAGGAAAGAGGCCCTGAGGGCGGTGGCCTCCATGGGCAGAGAAGTATCTCCTCCAGAGAGCAACGAGAGAGACTCGGCCGGCACAACATTCTTGTCGGTGGATGGCTCCGGCTGCTCCGGGCAGCCCCCAAGGGTGACCCCGTAGACGGCAGACGACCTGGGGTAACTGTACGCGATCAGGTCTAGAGGCGGGGCGCACTGAGCACGTAGCGGGCCCCGACGGGCACGGTCCCACCCCCTATCTACCGGCTTCTCGTCCACTCAATCAGACCGGCGAGAACTATATTTACTTGGTTGACAAAGTTGCACTGTTGCACTGTTTATTTGGGCTGCCAGCATTTTCGGAGGCGCCCTGGGGATGGGGAGTTGGGGTTTTCAATTTTGAGTTCTGATGGCACCTGGGGGCTGCGGATTGCATGTCAGCAGCACAAGATAGCAGATGGAAGGGAGTGGGATGCCAAGGGTGGTGGGAGGGGCCGTAATTCCTTTGAGGTTTTTACATGACAGACTATAGTTTCCTAACGTTGAACATACGAGGGGTGGGGTCACCAGCTAAGAGGCACAGAATATTGTCCCATCTGGAGAGGAGAGGCATACATGTAGCAATGCTGCAGGAGACCCATCTAACAGCCATAGAGGTGGAAAAGCTAAGGCACAGATGGAGAGGGCAGGTGTTCACTACTAAATACTCTGCGTATGCTAGGGGAGCGCTGGTCTGGGTGCGGGCGGGTGTCCCCTTCGAGGTGGTTTCAACTGACGTAGAGGGTAGGTACGTGCTGGTAGAGGGGAAACTCCATGGGGTCCCAGTGGTACTGGGAAGTATTTATGCCCTCAACCAGGACCAGATTCCCTGCGCTTGTCGAGCCACCTCACGCGCCAACAACATGGAGAGTTACTGTTGGGGGGGGGGGACTTCAATAGCATAATGGACATAGAATTGGACCGCTCCACCCCGCCGTTACCGGGAGCGGTAGTCCACAAAGTGGCCCAAAAAATGAGAGAATGGATGCATGACTGGGACTGATTGACATTTGGCGTGAACAGCACCCTGGTGACAAGGACTACTCATATTACTCAGGGCTACACCGCATATACACCAGGATAGATAGGGTGGTGTGTTCTGCCAACCTAGCACGGGGGATGACCCACTCAGAATACTTGGGGTGCACATTATCTGACCACAATCCCCTATTGCTCAATTGGAGAGTGGTTGAGGACAGGCCTCCCATACTGCTGTGGAGACTATCTCCAGCTGCACTCGAGGACCAAGCATACAGAGAAACGCTCCGCACATTCCTGACAGACCATATTAAAATTAATAAGGGATCTGCCACTTCTAGGTACATAGAATGGGAAACGCTTAAGGTCGCGACAAGAGGATACAGTATAGAGCAAACGGTAGGGATAAAGCGCACCCTAGAACGCGAACTGATCAAACTAGAGAAAACCATACATGAGGCGGAAAAAGAAGGGAGCAATGGCATACCGAACCAAGAAGAATATATGCAAGCAAGGAGGTCCCACTCTCAGGTAGAGGAACAGCTCAGATGCCACTGCACGCAGAAATATTTAGCGTTGTTACAAGTGGAGGAGGGTAGGGCCGGTAAGCTGCTGGCCTGGCTGGTGAAGTCGGGAGGGATCTCCCATCGTGAGTGTACGGGATACGACCGGTCCCACTGAATATCTTGACACACGAGGGAAGGGGCGTACTGGGGGGCCCAGTGACGGTTGAAGAGGTTCGGGAGGCCATTACACAGCTGGCCCCTGGGAAGACACCTGGCACAGACGGTCTCCCAATGGACTTTTACAAAAAGTACATGGCGCTGATGGCGCCCCAGCTGGTGGAATTATATGCAGAAGCGCTACGCCGCGGTCAACTACCAGACTCGCTTAGAGATGCCCTGTGGTGCCCTTACCCAAACTGAAATCGGGTGAGGCATCCATCACTGATTTTCACCCGCTATCCATGCAGAATAGTGATTTTAAAATCCTCAGTAAGATCCTAGCTAATCGATTGCTCCAACATATACCCATGTTGGTCCATGTGGACCAGAATGGGTTTGTCCCGAACCGTAGCACATTGCTGAATCTCAGACGCCTCTTTGCCATATTGCAGATGCCTAGGACGGAGCGACCTCCAGCTGGTACACTACTAGCAATTGATTTTGAGAAAGCCTTTGATTTAGTTCGATGGGACTATTTGTGAACAGTGATGCTCAGGATGGGGCTAGGGGAAGAATGGGTGAGATGGGTGGACCTACTGTATACAACCCCACTGGCGCGAGTGAGAACGGGTAAGACGATCTCAGAGCCCTACCCCATATACAGAGGTACCAGGCAGGGTTGCCCGCTGTCACCACTATTATTTGCCCTGACTATTGAACCCCTGGCTGCTCAGTTACGGATGGAGGGAGCGGGCAAGGGAGTGAAGTGGGGACAAACCGAACACATAGTTTCACTCTATGCCGACGATGTCCTAATCTATCTCAGAGAGGGGAGACTGGACTGCCTTGGGCCCTACAAATAGTGGACTGCTTCGGGGGCCTGTCGGGACTACGCCTCAATAGGAGCAAGACGTTCGTCTTCCCTATCTTGGCGGGATGTGACCGCCGCTCCTCGTGTCCTGGGGATGTGGTGTGGGCACCACATACCTTCAAATACCTGGGTATACAAGTGTTTCACGACGTTAAAGACCTCAGAGATGGGAACCTGGGGAAGGTGCTCTCCTCCCTCCGGACCTCGGTTAGGTTCTGGCTGACACTGAAATTGCCGATAATGGCCAGAATATCATTATCTAAGATGATTATGTTGCCCTGCCTCCTTTACTATTTTGTTAAACTTACGGTGCTGATCCCTGCATCGTGGTTTAGGGAGCTGAATACTTTGTTCAGGGAACTGGTGTGGGATGGAGGGGGAAGGTGCACATCGCTCACAGTTCTTTGCAGGCCAGCGCTCGAGGGAGGACTTGGTGTCCCAGACTTCGAATTCTATTATCTGGCATGCCAGCTACAATGGGCCTCCAAGTGGTTAGCAGGAGGAAACTGACTAGACAGATGCACCACCAGCGACGAAACGAACTGCGATGAGATCATAGCGCAAATGATACACCGAAAGGTGGAACCCCAAGAAAAAAGTAAAATGACGAAAGTGGCCCTGGCCTGCTGGAGAAGATGCACACGACGGGTAGGTGTAGGACCGGCTTATTTGTCTGGACTACCATTATCGGTACTACTACTAGACACAGTGGACGGGAGCCGAAAGGGCGCCGGACTGAGAGCATGGGTGAAGGCGGGGTGGAGACAATTGGAGACCTCTTCCGCGATGGGGTGTTGAGGCCATTCACGGACTTGATGGATAGTGGAGGGGTACCGAGTGGACAGTTCCTCCTGTATCAGAGGTTGACACATAATTTAAAGAAGCATTGGGACACGGTTAACGCGGAGCCCACCACACACGAAGTGCTGCACCTCCTGGTGACAGCAGGAGATGATGCTCACTTAATAACTAAGCTATATAGAACACAAGTCGGAAGCGTATTGGACCCACTACAACCCCAAAGGGAAAGGTGGGAGAGGGCTTTGGGCAGGGATCTCTCGGACTCGGAATGGTGGGAAGGACTGGCACAACCACGGGGGTATCGAGGAACACACGATTAAGATATCTTCAATACAATAGTATAGTATAGTACATAGGACGTACCTTACTCCACATCGACTGACCCTAATATACGGAGGAGCCCCCAGGACATGCCCCAAATGTGGCGAATTGGACGCTGACTTTGACCACATGGTATGGCACTGTCCCGATACTCAGAGAGGCTGGGGAGCGGTGGTGTCCGAACTGAAAGAATTGCTTGAGATGGAAATGACCCAGACCGCAGCAATGTGTCTACTGGGCCTGAAAACGGGTTTAGTAATGGGGAGGGTAAATGACTGCTTCCTGGTCCTGGCGCTGGTCCTATTTAGGAGATTAATTGCACATGGCTGGGGGTCACCCAGGAGCCCTTCCCTGGCTGAATGGAGACGAGACGGGTTGAAATAGGCCAGAGCTGAATTACAAGCCCTAAAGTGCAAAGAGGTGCGGGCCTGAGACTGACACCCATTGCTCTGGCGTGGGAAGAAATACTGATGAAATGGGAACGTATAGTTAAGGGAGAAGGAGACACGGAGGTGGGGCCGACTGACATGTAAAGTATAATGTTGAGATATAGAAGACACAAAACTGCAATGTAAGTTGTGTGGACTGTGAGGAAAGGGCCAGGACCACGATAGATGTGGGGCGGTGTAATGAGAAGCAAGAATGAGATGCAGGCCTCCACAGACCTCGTATTGAACGGATTGGGAGAGTAGTTAAACAGCAACTGGGGTGACCCCTGACATACAGATAGGCCAATCAAGTGATGAGGATGGAGCTGAGAGCCGGGCCCCTTCCCTGGCGTGGGTCCACCCCAACATCACACAGCAACTATCCCTAGCATGCCCCCACGCGCACCATCATGTTAATACGTTGTTCAGGGTTTGGTTAAGATAGTTGAACGGGGAGGTGAGAGACAGCATGGTACATGACAGACGCCACCGGAGGATGCTACTCCCAGGTACACAGCAGAGAACGTGCAAAAGCGAGGCACAGACATAGGGATAAGGTATCAAAAATAAGACAAATAATAGACCCTAAAATGTGTGCTGGGGAAGCAAATAACGTCGGCAAATGATATGATAAGAAACTGTGAATGTCAAGTTCTTGTCTGTACTTACACCACAACAAAATGTGAATAAAAACAATTATAAAAAAACAAAAAACATTGTGATAGATAAAATAAAACAGAGACTCATAAGCATATAATCAGATGCCTTATATGTAAACTATGCACTGACCTATATACATGTGAAGCATAATTAGTAGTTGTTGAGTGTATTTGGTGATTTTATTCCTGATGAAAAGCGGTCCTGTTTCATGTACTGCTTTGTGGGTGATACAAAGCAACTTGAAGGTGGATCTTCTGGCAACTGGTAACCAAGGTAGGGCCCTCAAGGCAGGGGAGATGTGGGCTTGTGGCTTTACTTGTAGAGGTAGTCTGGCAGCCGAGTTCTGAATGTGTTGTAGTCCTTTCATAGTTGATAGGGATGATCCGTGGTAGAGGCCATTAGTGTAATCAAGTTTAGACAGATAGCAGCCTGGACCTTGTGTGGAAATCCACGATGGGGAAGATGTGTTGCAGAGTTGTCATAGTAATTAAGCTTCATCTTGGTAACTTGTCCACTTGGGCATTCACTGAGTTCCTCATTGGATAATTTAGTCAGAAATCAACAATGCTTGGGGTTAATCCTAATGGGTTTAACATCCAAGATATGGTCCGAATCTTTAACAGCGATTGGCTCCTTCTCAAACTAATGTCCCTGCAAGTGGCAGCCATACTTCTCCTATTTCAGTCTAAGACTGAGCAGGTCTCTGATTCATAGCTGTTTATTCCCATATGATCATAGATAATCAGACTGGGCAGAGTGGAGGGCTTTGAGAATTTCACATCGTGACATTTCTTTATTGCAGACCCCGGCCATCTGGGGGACAGGGGTGGTAATACAAAAACAGGCATTTTGTGATTTGGAATGCAGTGACAGACATCTGCACCTCGTAGGCTTCAAATCCTATTGAAGTGCCATTTTTGTATCATGAGGGATTTATACATCCATCTCTGGTCGCATAAGAGTTGCAGTGTTTGCACAGTGACCGCTTTTGATTTAGTGTTTTCAATGAAAATAAAGAGCTTTAGACAGTGGGATTCTTTTATGGAGATGTTCATAAGAAGTGATTGGACCAAAAGACAAAGAACTTAGGGCCAGATGTACAAAACCTTTTGTACGTTGTAAACAGCTAATTTTGCTGTTTGCGACGTGCAAAAAGCACATCGCGATGCCCAAACCCCGTTTTGCGATTCGGTAACCTGGTTACCGAATTGCAAAACAGGACTGCGAGTCGCAATTAAGAAGGGGTGTTCCCTTCCTAATTGCGAGTCGCAGCGCGATGTTGTATTGTTACGTGACCGCGAACGCGGTCTCAAAACAATCGTAGTTAGCACCCATTTCAAATGGGTGTTAACCCATTCGCAAAAGGGAATGGGTCCCCATGGGCAGATTGCGACCCACCTCATGAATATTCATGAGGTGGGCCTTTGCGACCCCCCTGCGAATCGCAGATGGTGTCAGGGACACCATCCAACATTCTGAATTGCGTCTCGCAAATTGCGAGTCGTCTGACTCGCAATTTGCGGGGCGCAATTCAGAATGTATCTACATCTTGCCCTTAGGGACTTATTACGAGTGTGGCAATCTTGAGACTGCCACACTTGCGGTGGCTATATTACGACCGTGGTGGAGCTGCCACGGTCGGACCGCCGGCACCACCAAGTTTCCGCCGGTTGACGCTACAAGAAGCGCTGCAAGAAGCGCTGCCCTGGGGATTACGAGTCCCCTGTCTGCCGGCATTTGCATGGCAGTTCCACTGCCATGCAAAGGCTGGTGAAGATGGGGTGCCTGGGGCACCCACATCACGCTTTTCACTTCCTGAATTACAGGCAGTGAAAAGCGTGACAGGTGCTGTCGCACCTGACACACTGCAACATTGCCACCAGCTTGATCACGAGCCTGCGTCAATGTTGTGGCCTGTTTCCCGCTGGCCCAACGGAAAACTCATAATAGGACCAGCGGGCGGAAAACCAGAGTGGCGGTTTTCCGACCCAAAGAGTTTGGCGGGCGGCCTCCGCCAACCACCAATCTCTTAATAAGGCCCTTAATGTTGTTTGCCAGAGAGGGGTGAATCTGTCAGTATGACTCTGTCCATACTGAATCTGTAGTCTTGGTGACTCTGAAGAAGAATTAATTCAGCTTTCTCAGGGTCATGTGGGAGGACATTCGATGCCATCCAGTCTTGTAGTTTATACAGACCAACCTTCAGGGGGAGAATGTGCTGGAGAGACTTTGTTTCCTACTTTCAGGTAGTTCTGTGCAACATTGTCATGAAGAACCAAACCCTGGAGGATGCCAGGGGTAATGGGTGAAGGGTTGGAGGTGGCTGTTCCTACTCGTGGCTGTTCCTACTCTCACCATCTGCTTGTGGTTGGTGAAGCCTGAGACCAGCTCAGTTCTTCTCCACCGAAGCTTATTGGGGTCTCAAGGACCCGGCACAGTCTATGAGGGTCGATTGTATCATAAGTGGTGACAGATCGAGAAGGGTCAGAGCACAGGTGCCCTTGTCGAATATGACAGGTATGTCGTTGAGGAATTTTAATGTAGGGGTATCTGTGCCTGAACCTTTGGGGGTTGATAAGTGGGTGAGGGATCTGCTTGGCTACACCTGATGGTCGCAGTTCTTCTAGTAGTTCTTTAACGTGTCACCAAGCCCGACGCCCGTAGTTTGACACATCATTAGGGTTTGCTTCGGGTTCATTTTACCGATGGGGTGATTTAGAAGAATGTTCATGTTCACAATAGGTATGCAGGGAGTACTATAAAACTCAGCAACAGACTCATGAAAGTATGATGCGTAAGAAAACAGTTTTGACATTGTCGATTAGGGTTGTGTAGTGAATAATGTTTGAGATATATATTTTATTTTATTTATGATTGTCCGTTTATCTATTATGATCATAGACCTAATCCTTATGATTTACATTAGATTAGTACATAACAAACACTGATTATTATAGGATGCTGATGATAGTTTGTGGTTTGATTCTGGGAGCTGAGGACGGGGTCCCTTATTAATCCTCTAGAGGAGTATGAGTTTCTGGGGTACATATAATAGATTCCAAACAACCCACTGTTAGAAATGGGGTCTCTGGTTGGCAGTCAGTTTGAACAGTGTCCAAGCAGGGACACTCACTCTAGTCAGGGCAAGGGAGATACACACTCAAGAGAACCCATGCTCAACCCCTTGGTAGCTTGGCACAAGCAGTCAGGCTTATCTCAGGAGCAATGTGTAAAGTATTTGTACCAACACACACAGTAATACAGTGAAACACTACAAAATGGACACCACACAGGTTTAGAAAAATAGTAAATATTTATAAGTAGAACAAGACCAAATCCACCAAAAATCCACAATCCACAATAAAAAATATGAATTTTGAAATTGAAAACACAAAAATAGTGCCTAGAAGCACCAATGCTGCAATTTGATGTTAAGTGGCATTCTGACGTAGTCATTCCCCAAAATGTGACACCTCTGCCACCGTTTGCGGACCCCCAAGTACAGTACCTTAGCAAAATGGGTGAAAAAGAGGTTGGTGCACAGATTCGGGGAGCGAGGCTTCGCTGGATCTGATGCAGCGTCGGTTCCGGTGCTGTGGGCCGAAGGAGCAGAGGTGTCACGAAGAGGAGTCGGGTCCTTGCTGCAGAGCGGTGGAGGTAAGGCGGTGTTTGTTGCGAGGTCAAAGTCAGGATGCTGCGGGGTGACCTCATAGGGTGGCGGTCACGTCGCAGGGTCACAGTGCTGCACCGGAGTCTGGTATCACGAACATCGGGGTTACGACACTATGATTTAGCAAGTTCTTGGGATGTCAACCTGCGATGTCAGTGGGGGTCGTCGCGCTTCTGCGAGGTCCATGGCTTCAGGTGCTGGCGGCGTCATGAGTTCCATACAGCGGCATCCTTACAAAGTCACAGGGCTTTGTCCGATGTCGTTTCATTGGAATTTGCACCGTCTGACAAGCTAGAGTCCACAGCACTCAGAGACTGGTTGGTGAAGCCCTTGTTGTCCCTGAGACTTCAAAAACAGGAGGGAAGCTCAGTCAAAGCCCCTGGAGATACCTCTCAAGCAGGAATGCACAACAAAGTCCAGTCTTTGTCCCCCTTTCACAGACAGAAGCAGCAACTGCAGGATAGCCCAGCAAAGCACAGTCACAGGCAGGGGCAGCACGTCTCCTCAGCTCTTCAGCTCTTCTCCTTTGCAGAGGTTCCTCTTGAATCCTTGAAGTAATCCTAAGTCTGGACTTTTGGGTCCAATACTTATACCCCTTTCTGCCTTTGAAGTTGCCCAATTTCAAAGAAAAGTCTGTTGTTTACAGGATCCTGACTTGCCCAGGCCAGGCCCCACACACACACACCAGGGGATTGGAGACTGCATTGTGTGAGGGCAGGCACAGCCCATTCAGGTGTGGGTGACCACGCCTCCCTCCACTCTAGCTCAGATGGCTCATCAGGATATGCAGGCTACACCCCAACTCCCTTTGTGTCACTATCTAGAGGAGATTCACAAATAGCCGAACTGTCAGCCTGACCCAGACAGGGAAACCACAAACATGAAAAGTAACAGAATGGTTAAAGCAAGAAAATGCCTACTTTCTAAAAGTGGCATTTTCAAACTAACAATCTAAAAACCAAATTCACTAAAAGAAGTATTTTTAAATTGTGAGTCCAGAGACACCAAACTCCACATTTCTATCTGCTCTCAAAGGAAAACTGAACTTTAAGGCTATTTAAAGGCAGCTCCCATGTTAACCTATAAGAGAGATAGGTCTTGCAACAGTGAATTTGGCAGTATTTCACTTTTAGGACATGTAAAACACATCAGTACATGTCCTACCTTTAACATACACTGCACCCTGCCCAGGAGGCTACCTAGGGCCTACCTTAGGGGTGCCTTACATGTACAAAAAGGGTAAGTGTGGGCCTGGCAAGTGGGTACACTTGCCAGGTCAAATTGGCAGTTTAAAACTGCACACACAGACACAGTAGTGGCAGATCTGAGCCATGTTTACAGGGCTGCTCATGTGGGTGGCACAACCAGTGATGCAGCCCCACTAGTAGCATTTGATTTACAGGCCCTGGGCACACATAGTGCACTTTACTAGGGACTTACTAGTAAATCAGATATGCCAATCATGGAAAAGGCAATTGCACATACAATTTACACAGGGAACACTTGCACTTTAGCACTGGCCAGCAGTGGTAAAGTGCCCAGAGTACCAAAAACAGTAAAAACAGAGTCCAGCACACAGGGAAGCAGAGGCAAAAAAGACAGGGGAGACCACACCAAGGATGCCAGGTCTAACACCCATACTCCTGTAATCATGGACTAGAGGAGCAGGTGCAAAATGCCTGTCTGTTTTCTCCTTCTCTTCAAAGGACTGCTGTCATGGCTGGAAAAAATCTATCTGGGTATCAACCTCAAAACAGAGGGGATCTCGGGACACAATATTGTGATACATGATGCCTGCTCTTCAAGCATGTCACTGGCTCCCAGTGGGAAGACCTATCCCTTCTAGATCCTCTCTGTATAGCTCACCAAGCCTTTCATGGAGCCTGGGGATCGTTCTTTTGTAAGTATCCATAACAACCAACCAATCAGAGCTCTCTAATCAAGACTAGTCCCACTGCTGACCCCTGCCAGGTTTAGAGAGCCCTACCTCCTTTGAGTTACAGAGAACCAATCTCTGGAACTTCTGTCAGCAAGAATAAGAAACATTCCTAATCATCTGGAAGTCCTGTAAGGAAATGCCTCCTTGGCATGGTTACCCCCTAACTTTTTGCCTTTGCTGATGCTAAGTTTTGATTGAAAGTGTGCTGAGACCCTGCTAACCAGGCCCCAGCACCAGTGTTCTTTCCCTAAACTGTACCTTTGCTTCCACAATTGGTACAGCCCTGGCACTCAGATAAGTCCCTTGTAACTGGTACCCCTGGTACCAAGGGCCCTGATGCCAGGGAAGGTCTCTAAGGGCTGCAGCATGTCTTATGCCACCCTGGGGACCCCTCACTCAGCACATGCACACTGCCTCTCAGCTTGTGTGTGCTGGTGGGGAGAAAAAGACTAAGTCGACATGGCACTCCCCTCAGAGTGCCATGCCAACCTCACACTGCCTGTGGCATAGGCAAGTAACCCCTCTAGCAGGCCTTACAGCCCTAAGGCAGGGTGCACTATACCATAGGTGAGGGCATAAGTGCATGAGCACAATGCCCCTACAGTGTCTAAGCAAAACCTTAGACATTGTAAGTGCAGGGTAGCCATAAGAGTATATGGTCTGGGAGTCTGTCAAATACGAACTCCACAGTTCCATAATGGCTACACTGAAAACTGGGAAGTTTGGCATCAAACTTCTCAGCACAATAAATGCACACTGATGCCAGTGTGCAATTTACTGTAATATACACCCAGAGGGCATTTTAGAGATGCCTCCTGAATACCAATCTGACTTCTAGTGTAGGCTGACCAGTTTCTGCCAGCCTGCCGCACACCAGACATGTTGCTGGCCACATGGGGAGAGTGCCTTTGTCACTCTGTGGCCAGGAACAAAGCCTGTACTGGGTGGAGGTGCTTCACACCTCTCCCTGCAGGAACTGTAACACCTGGCGGTGAGCCTCAAAGGCTCACCCCTTTTGTTACAGCGCCCCAGGGCATCTCAGCTAGTGGAGAGGCCCGCCCCTCCGGCCACTGCCCCCACTTTTGGCAGCAAGGCTGGAGGAGATAATGAGAAAAACGAGGGGTCACCCACCAGTGAGGACAGCCCCTAAGGTGTCCTGAGCTGAGGTGACCCCTGCCTTTAGAAATCCTCCATCTTAGTTTTGGAGGATTTCCCCAATAGGATTAGGGATGTGCCCCCCTCCCCACAGGGAGAAGGCACAAAGAGGGTGTAGCCACCCTCAAGGACAGTAGCCATTGGCTACTGCCCTCCCAGACCTATACACGCCCCTAAATTTAGTATTTAGGGGCACCCCAGATCCCAGGAAATCAGATTCCTGCAACCTGAAGAAACAAGAAGGACTGCTGACCTACAAGCCTGCAGAGAAGACGGACGACAACAACTGCTTTGGCCCCAGCCCTACCAGCCTATCTCCTACTTCGAAAACCTGCAACCAGCGACATCTGAAGCCTCAGAGGACTGCCCTGGACTAAAGGACCAAGAAACTCCTGTGAGCAGCGGCTCTGCTCAAAACCAGGAACTTCTTTGCAACAAAGAAACAACTTTCAAAGACTTCACGTTTCCCACCAGAAGCGTGAGACTTCACACTCTGCATCCGATGCCCCCGACTCAAGATCCAGAGAACAAACACCACAAGGAGGACTCCCTGGCGACTGCGAGCCCGTGAGTAGCCAGATACGACCCCCTTGTGCCCCCACAGCGAGGCCTGCAGAGAGAATCCAGAGGCTCCTCCTGACCGCGACTGCCTGTAACAAGGGACCCGACGCCTGGAACCAGCACTGCACCCGCAGCCCCCAGAACCTGAAGGAACCGAACCTCAGCACCAGAGTCACCCCCAGCCCAGGTGGTGGCTGTCCCGAGAAGCCCCCCCTGTGCCTGCCTGCACCGCTAGAGTGACCCCTGGGTCCCTCCATTGATTCCTATTTGAAACTCGCCACCTGCTTTGCACACTGCACCCGGCCGCCCTTTTGCCGCTGAGGGTGTGTTTTGTGTGCCTATTTGTGTCCCCCCCCACTGCTCTACAAAACCCCCCCGGTCTGCTCCCCTAGGACGCGGGCACTTACCTGCTGGCAGACTGGAACCGGAGCACCCCTGTTCTCCATTGAAGCCTATGTGTTTTGGGCACCTCTTTGACCTCGGCACCTGACCGGCCCTGAGCTGCTGATGTGGTAACTTTGGGGTTGCCTTGAACCCCCAACGGTGGGCTGCTATGCCCCAGAACTAAGAATTGTAAGTGTTTACTTACCTCACAATCTAACCTTTACTTACCTCCCGCAGGAACTGTTGAGTTTTGCACTGTGTCCACTTTTAAAATAGCTTATTGCCATTTTAACAAATACTGTATATGATATTGCTTTAATTCAAAGTTCCTAACCTACCTGTGTGGAGTACCTTGCATTTTATGTGTTTACTTCAAATCTTGAACCTGAGGTTCTTAAAATAAACTAAGAAAATATATTTTTCTATATAAAAACGATTGGCCTGGAGTAAGTCTTTGAGTGTGTGTTCCTCATTTATTGCCTGTGTGTATACAACAAATGCTTAACACTACCCTCTGATAAGCCTACTGTCCGACCATGCTACCACAAAAGAGAGCATTAGAATTATTTAATTTTGCCACTATCAACCTCTAAGGGGAACACTTGGACTCTGTGCCCACTATCTCTCACTTTGAGATAGTATATACAGAGCCAGCTTCCTACAAGTCCCAAGAGCCAGGTCCCTGCACATTGAGTAGGAACCCAGCTGGAGGCGGTAAGGCCTGACAAGTGAAACCTTATCTACCTGAGATGAATCT
The DNA here is from genome assembly GCF_031143425.1 of Pleurodeles waltl. Lineage (NCBI taxonomy): Eukaryota > Metazoa > Chordata > Amphibia > Caudata > Salamandridae > Pleurodeles > Pleurodeles waltl. Next base: position 13,585,079 of record NC_090442.1, read on the forward strand.
CTGTCACCAGCTCCCAAGTGCAGCACTGTGAGCGCTGTTTACCTTCTCCTCAAATGAAATGCATTAGGAACTGGGTTCACGCTAACATAGTCTGCGTTTACACTGTCCTCCATCTTGGATCACTGTCATAGTATACCGTGTGATGTCTGTGCTACTGTGTCTTGTTCTAAATAAAGGAGCACAAGTTTAATGAATGAAGAATGTTCCGGAGACTTTTCCCAGCTCCGTGCTTAGCCAAGGACTCTCTAACTGTTGTAGGCTATCTGTGCACAATGTATCAACCAGTCCGCTTGAACAAACAGTGAGAACGTCTAAATCCAATGTCATACTTCCATAGGAGAACCCTCAAATGTATTGTCCAAATTCAAATTCTAAATTCCAAATCATTTATAAAGTTCATGGCTACCCGAACTTCTGGTTTCCCAGTCCGCTATCCAACAAGATGGAGTGAGTGACTAACCAGAAGATTCATGAAACAGGAAACTCAAGAGGTTACTATCACCTCGCAGACTTCTGGGCAATGAATTCCATAATTTAGGTGGTAAGTATGTGAAAGACCTCGCTCCGCTTCTTGCTCTTTGGATTCTGGGAACGACGAACAGCTCCTGGTTGTGGCGTTTTGAGTGCAGTGGCTGCAGACTGTGCTTTGGGATCCCTAGCAGTATGCGAGCAGCGGCATTCTGGATGACCTGTAGCTTGTTTATCGCTGCTTTTGGACTTCCTGAATGGAAAGCGTTTCCATAATCAAGGTGTGAAAGGATCACTCCTTGGATCACCGCTCCGTGTGCTTCCACAGGGAGCCAATTAAACAGCTTCCTGGCCACTTGTTTCCCTTGAGGCGCCATTGTCAGATGTTCATCTAAAATCATTCCCAGGCTCGTTAACCCAGGGAAGTTGGCGACCCTCTTCCAGAGAGAGATTGAACATATCGGCCAACATACCAACCATCGTCTTGCCCCATTCAATAAATGTAATCGCCTACACTAACCGTCTCCTCTACAGAGTCTGACAGGGCATCATAGATGCCGCTCGCTTTCCCGAGAAACTGACGTGCCAGAGCTTCACTTCGTTCTACTGATGCAATATTCTGGAGTATCATGCTCCAGAAACAAATTTACTATCCTATATACCTCTCTAAGGGAGTTCTCTGATTGTTTAATCCTTGCTGCTGGGTCTCTTGTCCAGGCCTTCCAAATTTGATGGTAATATTTTAATATATAACGTTTCTTCAAGCTTGTCCTCATTGGTGCATTCCCTTTGTCTAAAGTCCTATAAAAGGACAAGCATTTCTCTGTCCTCTGGAACTCTCTAACTCGCATCTTTAGGAGGCGAATCTATGACGGATTTTATATAGAACTTTACTGAGTTCCTTATACTTATTAATTATGCACTTTAGCTGTTAACTTATTGATGGTCTATTCCATGTATTTTGCATATAATCTCCTCATTTAAACTTTCAAACCATAACCGGTGTCTGTCATTCTCATTAGAATGCCTCAGTACTGAATACTGAACTTGATCTCAAATATACCATTGACAGGTTTAATTGGGGTGGCACCAAAGTCCGTACCACTCCCGGTCCCAGCCATTGGCGTGCTTTGGTGTGATCATTTGAGATAGGTTGAAACCGACGGCACCAAGTCTGCAGCAAAACAGCATCAGTGGTCCCCAATCCACGCACGCCGTTCACAATGAAGATACATCATCCCTGTCACACAAACCAGGCAGGACACTAACTAACATGACCTATCGTCCTCACACCCTTCTCTATGAATGACTGACATGCCAAGGCGGAGCACCAAGTGTGCAGCAAGAAGACTGGAGCACATCCGCGTCCATCATGCACGACAGCCAATGCTTACCACACATGTGGCGCTATAAACACTGTCATCCACCATAAATAGCTGTGTTGGTAACCTCATGCCCAGTCTGCACCACAGAGTACCTGGTGTCACATCACTGGTTATACATGTGTATGGAGACCTTTAAATCCATAAACCCTTGAATGCACCCACTGCTCTGCCCTAAACTAAACCTTGTCCAGAACTGACTATTTCCTGATAAAACGTTTGTATAAAATATGGAGGAAGATATGAAAGAGTTTATAACTTTGGATAGTGCTTTAGAGTACAGGACAGCAGGCCAAAAAGCAACCATTATGTGTCCGGCAATCTCATCACATGCACAAACATGCATGCACACACAACACACATACACACACAATCTCTCTCTCACACACACACACACACACACTCACACACACAATTCAATTTTAAAAAGTAATTAAAATACATGTAAGCATTAAATTAAAAGTTTAACACACACCCACCTCCTGTCCAGGCACATGGGGCCAGATTTTTCAAGTAGTTGCATCACCCTTGCACTACACAACAGGGTGCAAAAGCAATGCAATTCTTAAGTTAGATTTATCAAGGCACACAAGGCCACCTGAGGGGCTTGATAAATTTAGATCAATGCAACGCAGCACAAATTTCTGCGTTGTTACTCTGCTCCGGGGAGGCGTTCCATGGGTGGAGCTTTGGTGTTCCTACGCATCCACCCATGGATTTGGCGCGTTTCTAGATTTACCATTACTGGTAGACCTGGAAATGTGTCAAAATGGTGTGCATCCCCGGGGGGAGTAACGAGGAGAGATACCTTTATTTCTCCTTCTTTTTCCTCTTTCTATGTGTGATGCATTTTGCAGCACACATAGAAAGAGGGAAATGCCTCAGTAGATTGTTTTTGTGCAGGAAACAATCCTTCCTGCACAAAAACAACGCAGGCACACTTGCACTATCATGGAGCAAGGGTACCTATGTTGGCGCTGGGCAGCAGATTGTGTGCCAGCGGAGGGAAAGACAGGAATGCCCCATAGATTGTTGAATACGGTACATTCCTACCCTTTCACCATCACACCCGGCAGTGCAGCAAGGTGACCCACTGTGCCGCATGAGCTTTTGATGAATGTGTTATTGGTGTAGAGATAGGCTTCCCTTGAGAATACAAAGAGCAGCAACCCAAATCTCTTTGTCTCTTGGGCTAAAGAGAAGCCCATGTGTCAGAAGCACAGAAACAGGACTGTGCGCAGAGGCCTCAGTAGGGATGAGTGATTAAGAGGGAGTGCAGCAGTGAGGGAGGGGCAGGAGCAGCAGTTAATACTGGTGCACATTTATATACCCACCCGGGCCTCATACGTGGCCTCTCATTGCAAATTATATATATACCCACACAGGCCTCATACGTGGCCTCTCTTTGGGTGTTATTTATATACCCACCCGGGCCTCATACGTGGCCCCTCATTGGATATCATTTATATACCCACACAGGCCTAATACGTGGCCTCTCATTGGGTGTTATTTATATACCCACCCAGGCCTTCTACATGGCCTCTCATTGGGAGTTACTTATATATCCACCCAGGCCTTATACATGGCCTCTCATTGGGTGTTACTTATATATCCACCTAGGCCTCATACGTAGCCTCTCATTGAGTGTCTTTGGAGTATGCCTGGTTGTGTTTGTGTGTCTGTGTATCCCTGTGTTTGCATGGCTGTATGCATCTCTTTGTGTAAGTGTGTGTTTGTATGTGTGTGTGTATGTGTGTATGAGTGTGTGTGTACACACACATGTACAAACATATGTATCAGTGCTGAATGCAGTGTTCCTCCATTTCTATCTCTCTCTCTCTCAGTCTTTCTGACTATTCCTTTGTTCTCCAAACCCAAACACCAAACATGTATGATTTGCTGAATCTAACTGGCCAACTGGAGTCAAAGCACCAGGTAAATCCACCCGCTCTCTCCACTGCCTCTCTCAGTCCCTCCCCAGACCCTTCGTCCATCTTTCATGGTCTTCTTGAACTCATAACTAAGGTGAAACTGGTCCTGGGTTGCTTGTGTTCTGGTTCAGAGAAGACCTGGCCGGGCTGGACTGTTCCTATTGGAGCAGGGCCAAGACTGATTTGCATATGGCTGGTCCAAACTGAGGTGGTTTTGTGTGCAGAATTACAAGGGATTGCGATGCAGCCCGAGTGATTACCAGTGGCTGAGATTAATTCAAGCATCCATCCATCACTTTTGTATATATTCACAAAAGACATAGGCACTTTTAAACCTTAACTGTTTTCAGAATTCTTGTTTTAGTCTGTCCAAGAGGAAAGATGTTTTAAAAAAATACATGAAAGGGGGCGTGGCCAAGATGGCCGCCGAGTAGGAGCGTTTCACTGGAGCTCCGCCGCCAGACCACGTACCGGAACGGACAGCCAAACACGCCTATGTCCCCTGGAGGCCCTTGAGTTTGGCTGGGGGCGGCGGGCACAGTGTTGGGTCATGCAGCGACCGGAGGTGCGGGATGAGACGAGCCGCGGCTGGAGCAGCTGGAAAATGGCGGCTGCGTCGTGATCGGGACTCGATTGCCGCGCAGAGGCGGTGGATGCGGCGAGCTGGAGTGTGGGCCCCCAAAAAACTGTGAGCCCGGCTGCCCCCGGGTGGACAGAGAAGTGAAGTGGAACAGGGGCTGGGCCGACAGACCCTGGTGAGGCGCGCAGTGAAAGGGCCAAAACAGTGCAGAACCTTGCGGAGAAGAGCAAGAGGGGACCCGCGCTGGGCACATGAATGAAGTGCCGGACAGCCTGGTGCATCGGATGGGCCATGGTGCGCTGTAAGCCCGGGCTGAGCACGACAGGAAGAGGACAGATGCTCACAGCATAGAGGCACGGAAGAATAGCATTCACCGCCGGAGTGCGAGTAAAGAGGATAGTCAAGAGCAGGTGAGGAGCCCCGGCTGGGGTCTGGACGGGGACTGGGCGTGTGGCCGCCCACCACAGTTGAGCAGAATTGAGCTGCTCGGGCCCGCTGACACGGGTCGCAGGACCACCCCAAGCAGGAAGATGAGGACATTCCAGGAGCCGTCCCCGGGTAGGACGAAATGGGAGCCGGCTGGAGGGGGCCTCTGTACATTTGAAGGATCATGTTACTCGGGCCGCTTCTCAGAGAGAGAGCAACGCCCACGCAGCTATCCGCTCAAATGGAGTCCCCGGAGCAGACGAGTAAGCTTGGACAGCAATAGGACGATGTTGGACGAGCTAGAGGCCCCCCTGATACGGGTAATCAGGAATGGCGTCTCAGAAGCACAGCAAGAAGGAGGGCTCCCTTAAGGACCTCTTCAATAAAACCCTGCCAAAAAAGTGGCACAGTCAGGGACACCGGAAGTGAAGAGCAGAGAGACGGCTGGGCCGGGGCCATTGGAAGGTGGTGGAGCACCATTGATGAGAGCATTCATGGAACACCTCTTCAGGTCCCTATGTGAAGACTTCACAACACTGAATCAGGAAATAGTGGCTGACATTAAAGACCTTAAAAGGGAGGTGATCGATCTGGGACAATGTGTGGACACGATAGAACAGACACACAATACACGAGAGGAAGAAATGGACTATCACAGGAGAGAACTCCTCACCCTACAAGACAAGAACCAAGAATTGCAGTACCAAATAGAGTACCTAGAGAACAGATCACATCCCTCTAACATTGGATAAGAGGAGTACCTGTGCAGGCAGTGACGGGGACCCTGAAGGATTTCTTGGTGCGTGTTTTTCGCCACGTGGCACCGGCCTTGAAGGAACAGAACATTGTGTTTGACAGAACGCATAGGGCTGGCCGGCTTGCTCACACGCCATGCCAGACTCAGGACATACTAACCTGTCTGCATCACTATAAACAGAGGGAGGTCATAATGGCAGTGGTCCACGACACAACATCTATTGAGTTTGAGGGCCATTGGATCCGCCTCTATCAGGACCTCTCGATGATAACACTGCAGCGACGTAGATTGCTCCGGCCTGTGATAGACCTCCTCAGGGAGGAAGGTATCAGATACAAATGGGGCAACCCCTTCAGGCTACACTTCACATGGCAAAACAAACTCTGTGGCATCTGCACATTGGAGGAGGCACAGAGATTGGATGAGATGCCGCCGAACCAAAGGGATTGGCGCAAAAAGCAGCATCACAGGCACAACTGCCGGGCACAGACAAGGGATGCCTGAAAACGCACAACCGGTGATGCAAAACTCACAAACCTTCAACCGCTGAGAGCCAAAAGGAGAGAGCGGCGATGCTCAGAAGCCTACACAGCCAGGACAGCATATCGGAAGTGGATTCAGACCATTGAGATGGACTGGACCGTTATGTGGGATCTCCTTCGGTTCCTAATCTGATGCATCCTGGATGATGTCAGCGGGTCGTCCGCGCGAGGTTACAGACATGGAAACAATAGGCTGGGATAACCAGTTGGCGGAGCTCCAGTCTACTGGAGCAGTGGTTGATATTTCGACGGACTGATGAACAGGCACTGACCCCAGGCTTTGCTGATGACTGTTCCCAGGTGGGGAAGGTTGTTAATAGTTTATCCCAAGTTAAATGTTAATTTCTTATTACCTCCCCACACTATCCCAGAGGGGGCGGCATCCTCTTACCTTATTATTCCAGAACATGTGTATGGGGACACTCACACACTGCACCAACTAGACGATGTACAGCACAGCAACACCGTCATCCTTCCCAATGATAACCACACTTACGGGGTCATTACGACCCTGGTGGAAGGCGGAGAAGCAGCGGTAAGACCGCCAACAGGCTGGCTGTCTTTTTTTTTGTATTATGACCGTGGCGGTTACCGCCATGGTCATCCGCCGCTTCTCCGTTCCGCCCGCCGGGCTGGAGTCCTGGGTCTCCAGCCCGGCGGCCGTCACTATACCTCCGCCGGTATTTTGACCCGGCTTACCACCCTGGATTTCATGCGGTAGGAACCGCCATGAAATCCATGGCGGTAAGCACTATCAGTGCCAAGGAATTCCTTCCCTGGCACTGATAGGGGTCTCCCCCACCCCCCACCCTGACTCCCTCCCCTACACCCCCCACCACCCCTGCCACCCCCCAAAGGTGGCAGGGCCCCCCTCCCCAACCCGACCCCCAACATCACATAACTCACACACACACGACACGCACGCAGACACCACCAACACACACACGCACACACACCAACATACATGCCTGCATCCACACACTCAGTCAGACACGAACACTTATATACAAACAAACACGCACACATCCATACAGACATACATACAGACATACACGCACTCATTCCCAAAACACGCAACACCCCCGCAAGCATACACACACTCACACACCCCCTCTACATACACAGACGCACACCCCCATGCACCCACACAACCCCCCCCACCCCCTCCCCTAACGGACGATCGACTTACCTGTTCCGTCGATCCTCCGGGAGGGGACAGGAGCCATGGGGGCTGCTCTGCCGACACCACACCGCCAACAGAACACCGTTGTGCAGAATCACAGGACGTGATTCGCTGGGCGGTGTTCTGTTGGCATGGCGGTGGAGGTGGAGCAACCTCCACTTCCCCGCCGCCCGCCAGTATGGCTATTGGCAGCTCTCCGTCCGTAAAAGGACGGAGGCCAGCCAACAGTCATAATACGCCGAGCGACAAAGCTCCACTACTGGCGGTTTTCCGCACAGCGGTCTTGTAAAAAGACCGCCGAGGTTGTAATGACCACCTTAGTCTTAATGTAAGAGGCTTTAACGCCCCGGTGAAGAGGCAGGCTGTATTGCTACAGCTTAGAGACCTGAAGGGCGACATATGTCTACTACAGGAGACACATTTACTCCGTCAGGACTGGAAAAAAATGAGGACACGCTGGTTTGACTGTCAGTTTCATTCATCGGGTCCTGGACGGAGGGCGGTGGTGGCGACCTTGCTGGCCACAAACTTCCCAGGGAAAGTGATTCGGGTGCAGGCTGAGATCCCTGGGAGGCTCCTTTCGCTAAAAATTGACATGCAAGGGCACAGCCTGATGATAGCTAACATTTATGGGCCAAATGAGCACTAAGAATGCTTCCTAAAAGATGCACTGGGTAGGGTCCTAGTGTCGTCCGACGAAGATATTGTAGCAGGCGGAGATTTTAATATAGCCCCAGATCCTCACCTAGACAGGTCCACCCAGAGATATGGCGAGACAGGTGCCTTCTCACAGGACTTTCAGGACTGGCTCGGGAGGGCGGGACTGACTGACATTTGGCACCGACACCACCCAGCAGACAGAACATACTCTTTCTTCTCGGCTGCTCACCAGACATACACCTGTATAGACCTCTTCCTCACCTCTCCACGTATTACCACCCTGTCCACCAGCTCTGCCATTGGAGTGGCGGCAATCTCAGACCATTCCCCGCTCACGCTCTCCCTTACTCTACCTGCCTACACACCAAGTAGACGACACTGGCGTCTTAACATAAGACTTTAAGCGTATGAGGACACGTTGGCAGAGATTAGAGACACAATCATCCACTTTCTACCTATAAATGATACTCCCACAACCAATATCGTGACCCTCTGGGAAACCTTTAAAGCAGTCGTTAGAGGTCAGTTTATATCGATAGCAGCGAGACAGAATGCCGTACGCCGTAACAATCGCCAACAGCTTGAGGACGACATACGGGCTTTAGATGTGACACATAGACAGACTGGGTCCCTGGCTGTGAGGAGACAGCTCACCACACAACGAAAGCAGCTATGGGCCTTAGATAAGGATAAGGTGGAATACGCCCTACTGCGAACCAAGCAAAAGTTCTACGCTGGGGGGAACAGGGCGGGTCGTCTGCTGGCTCATAGACTCCACAAGCAGGCCGCGGAGCGACAGGTGGCAGAACTAAGGTTGCCCGATGGTACACTGACATGTCAGGAAGAGCTGATCCGTCAACAGTTCGAACTATTCAGACCTATATTCCACAGAGGGGATCGACCATACGGGTGTGGAGGACTATTTGGACTCTGTGCCTGTGGCTCAACTTCTACCCGTGGACAGTGCCACTTTGGAGAACGATATTGCACCCACAGAAGTCCTCGTGAGCATACACCAGCTGCAGCCAGGTAAAGCTCCAGGCACGGATTGCTTTGGGGTGGAATTTTATAAATCTTTCGGCACCCAGCTAGCCCCGGTACTAGCCAGGCTCTACAATGAGTTGGGCTCATCTCTCCCCCCTACGCCTACGATGGAACTGGGTGTAGTGACAGTAATCCCTAAACCAGGGAAGGATCCACAGCTCTGCTCATCCTACCGCCTCATCACACTACTAGATGTGAACACAAAGATCTTCATGGGTATCTTAGCACATAGGTTGAACCCGTGCATGCAGCATCTGGTACACCCGGACCACACTGGTTTCATACCTGAACGGTCATGTCGTGATAATACTAAGAGACTATGCCACTTGCTAGACAAGGTCCATCATTCTAAAACCCCAGCTCTTCTTCTCTCCATTGATGCAGAGAAGGCATTTGACCGAATACACTGGCAGTATCTTCACGCAGTCTTAGGGAAACTTGGGCTTGGCCCCAGGTTCCGTGAGTGGATTCGATGCAATTATGACACGCCTAGAGCCATGGTCGCTGTGAATAGGGGACTGTCTCGGCAGTTCCCCATATTAAGAGGCACTCGACACGGATGCCCTCTCTCGCCTCTATTATTTGCTCTATATATATATAGCCCTTTGCTGAGCACATACGGCAACATCCAGATATTTCTGGAGTGCCAATGGGTGGTAGATCGCATAAAGTAGCTCTCTACGCAGACAACATGCTCCTTCACCTGACCAGGCCCCAGACCTCTCTCTCCGGGGTCCTAGCGGAATTGTCAGCCTTTGGCAGGGTATCAGGTTTTAAAACCAACCTTGCAAAATCGTCCATACTGAATCTTACCACCCCATCCTTGGAGGCCACCCTCCCCTTTTTGTGGGCCGCACAGTGGTTCACATACTTAGGACTGTGATTGAATAGTCCCCACCATAGAGGCCACAATAGACAGTAACTATACCCAGATACCTGACACTACACGCTCAGACTTAGCAAAATGGAAGTCACATGGCCTCTCCTGGCAGGGGTGACTGGCTGCGGTCAAGATGACACTCCTGCCCAAGATACTCTACCTCATGCAGACCCTGCCACTGCAACCACCCCCTAACCTCCTAGACAAAATGCAAACACTCATTTGGGAGTACGTTTTGGCCGGAAAGAGGGCCAGAATGTCCAGAGTCCAAACATACCTTCCTCAGGCAGAAGGTGGGTTGGGAGTTCCACACCTATTGAGCTACTACCATGCAGCACAGTTGCGCTACATGGTTGAATGGAACCGACCCCTGACGGAGAAATACTGGTGTTTTATCGACCAGGAGGTGGCAGGAGTTCACATCTGGAAGGTACCATGGTTGCCTAGGAAACACCGTCCACAAGGGGTGTATGTCTCACCAATTCTGAGGGCCACTATGAGTGCATGGGACAAAGACCAGGTGCTGAAAGGGCTCTCCACACTGGTATTCCCACAGACACCGGTCATTGGCAACCCAGATTTCCCCCTGCACTTGATGAACCTGCCTTCCTACCTTGGCAGGAAATGAATTGCAAGAGGATACGCAACCTTTTTGACGAGGACGGAGTCATGGACTTCCACAGCCTCCAAGCAGGGTACGGTCTCCCGAATTCTACCTACTGGCAATTCATGGCCGTCCATCACTGGATGACCTTGCCCGCGATACGTCCGCATTCTATTCAACCCCTTACGAGATTTGAGCAATGGTTACTGACCAATGATACGGACAAACGGCTCTTGTCTGACATCTATGCTCTACTGATCACATCAACTACACTCTCTGTAACACCAGCGAGACGCAGATGGGAGAGGGAATGCGAGCGTACATTTACAGACCGGGAATTGCGCAGTGTCCTTCACCGGGCACGGGTCACAGCGCAAGCCACGAACACCAAAGAAATGTTTCTCAAAATAGCCCATTACATGTACTACACACCTTTATGGGTGGCCCAGTGGAGGGCGCAAAGCGGCAGCAAATGCTGGTGTTGGTGCGGACAGAAAGGTACGCTTACTCACATATTATGACACTGCCCAAAGATCACTTCCTTCTGACAGTCCATCCTCCAAGCAATTGAGGACATATATAACACAACCATACCGCGCTTCCCAAGCTACGTACTACTATGCCTCCCCAACCCCCAAACATATCCTCTCCGCGCACCCAAGGGAGGGCTATTACCTTGGCACTGGGGGCTGCTCTCACATTGGTGTACCGAGACCATTCCCACCCACACTGACTGCCTGCATCGGCTTTGGACTCTTATGGCTATGGAAGGATTGACAGCGGCAGCGACTGGCTTGTTGCCCCTCTTTGATAAAACATGGGGACCACGTATCCAAGACTTGTAGGACGAATTCAGGGAACAAACCTGCCCTTCCTACTCGCGCATCCTTGACTGACGAATCCTGCCAGACTTCCCTTGGAACAGGCTGCCTGTTGAGATTCTTCTCCGCTCGCCACGTACGCTTTGAGTATGCATACTGAGCGGGGAAACTATTGCACTGTAGGTGCCGTATCCCCCCCTTTGTTCCCCCATCCCTCCCCCCTACCTGTCTCCCCACCGCCCGGTGGTTGTAGGTGGGAGAAACTGTATCATTCTTGCCTTTAAAAAATGAATAAAAGATATCTTAAACCTAAAAAAAAAAATGAAAGGCACTAACCCTCAAAAAAGCACATTGAAATCAAATATTGTTCGGTGTAAGTTATGTAAATTTCTGAAACAATATTTGTTTTATTCCTAAATCAAATGTGGGTGTGGAAAGCTAAAAAGTAAAATATTCCCACCTTTGTGCAGACAGAGAGTCTCTCTCAGATGAGGCTGTAAATCTCTCCATGAAGAGGAATCTTCTGTTCCTGGCTCATCTCTCACCCAGGGGCAGCTCTGTCCAGGGAGACTTCCTTGTCTGCCATGAAGGTTGCACTGGGAAACTGGTACAGATGAGGGAGAGGCAGGTACAGAGAGATAGAGGGGGGGAGACAGGTACAGAGAGATGGAGGGAGGAGGGAGAGACAGGTACAGAGAGATGGAGGGAGGAGAGAGACAGGTACAGAGAGAGAGAGGGAGGGAGAGACAGGTACAGAGAGATTGAGGGAGAGAGAGACAGGTACAGAGAGAAGGAGGGAGGAGGGAGAGACAGGTACAGAGGGATAGAGGGGGAGAGACAGGTACAGAGAGATAGAGGGAGGGAGAGACAGGTACAGAGAGATGGAGGGAGGAGGGAGAGACAGGTACAGAGAGAGGGAGGGAGGAGGGAGAGACAGGTACAGAGAGATGGAGGGAGGGAGAGACAGGTACAGAGAGATTGAGGGAGAGAGAGACAGGTACAGAGAGATGGAGGGAGGAGGGAGAGACAGGTACAGAGAGATAGAGGGGGAGAGACAGGTACAGAGAGATAGAGGGAGGGAGAGACAGGTACAGCGAGATGGAGGGAGGAGGGAGAGACAGGTACAGAGAGAGGGAGGGAGGAGGGAGAGACAGGTACAGAGAGATGGAGGGAGGGAGAGACAGGTACAGAGAGATGGAGGGAGGAGGGACAGGTACAGAGAGATGGAGGGAGGGAGAGACAGGTACAGAGAGATGGAGGGAGGAGGGAGAGACAGGTACAGAGAGATGGAGGGAGGAGGGAGAGACAGGTACAGAGAGATAGAGGGAGGAGGGAGAGACAGGTACAGAGAGAGAGAGGGAGAGACAGGTATAGAGAGATGGAGGGAGGAGGGAGAGACAGGTACAGAGAGATGGAGGGAGGGAGAGACAGGTACAGAGAGAGAGAGGGAGGGAGAGACAGGTACAGAGAGATGGAGGGAGCAAGGAGAGACAGGTACAGAGAGATGGAGGGAGGGAGAGACAGGTACAGAGAGAGGGAGGAGGGAGAGACAGGTACAGAGAGAGTGAGAGACAGGTACAGAGAGATAGAATGAGGAGGTAGAGACAGAGAGAGGGAGGAGGTAGAGACAGGTACAGAGAGATGGAGGGAGTGAGAATCAGGTACAGAGATATGGAGGGAGGAAGGAGAGACAGGTTCAGAGAGATGGAGGGAGGGAGAGACAGGTACAGAGAGATGGAGGGAGGAGGGAGAGACAGGTACAGAGAGATGGAGGGAGGAGGGAGAGACAGGTACAGAGAGATAGAGGGAGGAGGGAGAGACAGGTACAGAGAGAGAGAGGGAGAGACAGGTATAGAGAGATGGAGGGAGGAGGGAGAGACAGGTACAGAGAGATGGAGGGAGGGAGAGACAGGTACAGAGAGAGAGAGGGAGGGAGAGACAGGTACAGAGAGATGGAGGGAGCAAGGAGAGACAGGTACAGAGAGATGGAGGGAGCAAGGAGAGACAGGTACAGAGAGATGGAGGGAGGGAGAGACAGGTACAGAGAGAGGGAGAGACAGGTACAGAGAGATGGAATGAGGAGGTAGAGACAGAGAGAGGGAGGAGGTAGAGACAGGTACAGAGAGATGGAGGGAGGGAGAATCAGGTACAGAGAGATGGAGGGAGGAAGGAGAGACAGGTTCAGAGAGATGGAGTGAGGAGGGAGAGACAAAAAGAGGGAGGAGGGAGAGACAGGTACAGAGAGATAGAGGGAGAAGGGAGATACAGGTACAGAAAGAGGGAGGGAGAGACAGGTACGAAGAGATAGAGAGAGGAGAGAGATAGGCACAGAGAGATAGAGGGGGGGAGACAGGTACAAAGAGATGGAGAGAGGAGGAGGGAGAGACAGGTACAGAGAGGTAGAGGGAGGTAGAGACAGGTACAGAGCGATAGAGACAGCAGAGAGATAGGCACAGAGAGATAGAGGGAGGGAGAGGAGAGACAGGTACAGGGCAATAGAGGAAAGAGAGAGAGACAGTGACATAAAGGGAGAGAGAAACAGGTCCAGAGAGATAAAGGGAGGGAGTGACAGGTACAGAGAGAGAGAGGGAGGGGGAGACAGGTATAGAGAGTTAGAGGGAGAGACAAATACAGAGAGAGGAAGGGAGGAGGGAGAAACAGGTAGAGAGTGAAAGAAGAGAGAGACAGGTACAGAGTCATAGAAGAGAGAGACAGGTAGAGCGTGATAGAGAAAGGGAGGAGAGACAGGTACAGAGAGGTAGAGGGAGGCAGGAGGGAGAGCCAGGTTTAGAGAGATAGAGAGGTAGAGGGTGGGAGAGACAGGTACAGAGAGATGGAGGGAGGGGGGGGAGAGACAGATACAGAGAGATAGAGGGAGGGAGTGGCAGGTACAGAGAGATAAAGGGAGGCAGGGTGGAGAGCCAGGTATAGAGAGATAGAGAGAGGGAGGGAGAGACAGGTACAGAGAGATAGAGGGAGAAGGGAGATATAGGTACAGAAAGAGGGAGGGAGAGACAGGTATGAAGAGATAGAGAGAGGAGAGAGATAGGCACAGAGAGGTGGAGGGAGGGGGAGACAGGTACAAAGAGATGGAGGGAGGAGGAGGGAGAGACAGGTACAGAGAGGTAGAGGGAGGTAGAGACAGGTACAGCGCGATAGAGACAGCAGAGAGATAGGCACAGAGAGATAGAGGGAGGGAGAGGAGAGACAGGTACAGGGCGATAGAGGAAGGAGAGAGAGACAGTGACATAAAGGGAGAGAGAAACAGGTCCAGAGAGATAAAGGGAGGGAGTGACAGGTACAGAGAGAGAGAGGGAGGGGGAGACAGGTATAGAGAGTTAGAGGGAGAGACAGGTACAGAGAGAGGAAGGGAGGAGGGAGAAACAGGTAGAAAGTGAAAGAAGAGAGAGACAGGTACAGAGTGATAGAAGAGAGAGACAGGTAGAGTGTGATAGAGAAAGGGAGGAGAGACAGGTACAGAGAGGTAGAGGGAGGCAGGGGGGAGAGCCAGGTTTAGAGAGCTAGAGAGATAGAGGGAGGGAGAGACAGGTACAGAGAGATGGACGGGAGGGGGGAGAGACAGGTACAGAGAGATGGAGGGAGGGGGGAGAGACAGGTACAGAGAGATGGGGGGAGGGGGGAGAGACAGGTACAGAGAGATAGAGGGAGGGAGAGACAGGTACAGAGAGATAGAGGGAGGGAGAGACAGGTACAGAGAGATAGAGGGAGGCAGGGGGGAGAGCCAGGTATAGAGAGATAGAGAGAGGGAGGGAGAGACAGGTACTCAGAGATAGAAGGAGGAGAAACAGGTAGAAAGAGGTAGAGGGATGGAAGGGGGAGACAGGTACAGAGAGATAGAGGGAGGGACAGACAGGTAAAGAGAGATAGAGGAAGGGAGGAGGGAGAGACGGGTACAGAGAGTAACAGGAAGGGAGGAAGAGGAAGGGAAGGAGGAACAGAAACAGTAATAGAGAAAGAGAGAGGAGAAAAAGAGTTCAGATCAATCTCATATATTGTCAGAGAAAAATATTGGGCCAAATTTAACAAGGGCCTAGCGCCACCAAGGGCCACATTAGCGTCAATTTTTTTTCTCGCTAATGTGGCGTTAGGTTGGCAAAAACACAGCGCCAAATTTACAAAGTGGTGCAACATTTTTGGTGCTAGTCCTCCAAAGTGTCACAATACTGTCAGAAATGATTATGCTATTGATCCTAACGTGAGCCATAGGGTGCTGAATCATTGATACGGAGCACACATGGTGGCGTTAGGGGGGCGCAATGGGGTGCAAGAAAAGTGACGCTTCATGTAATGAACAAATCATGTAATGAATTAATGATTTAATAACGAATAATGGAATTAATGAATCATGTAATGAACAAATCATTTAATGAATTAATCATGTAATGAACAAATCATGTAATGAATTAATGATGTAATAACGAATAATGTAATGAATGAATCATGTAATGAACAAATCATGTAATGAACGAATCATGTAATGAATGAATCATGTAATGAATGAATCATTTAATGAACAAATAACGTAATGAGTGAATCAGATAATGAATCAACCATGTAATGAATCATGTAATGAAGCGCCACTTTTCTTAAATCTGGGCCATTGTGGCATAAATGTCCATCATCGCCCCTCTGGAGTTAATAGAAAATCAACCGCCAAAGAGAGAGCTGTTTTGTAAATGACATTTAAGTCACAATACTAAAGTAAGACATTGCCTGATTACAACTTTGGAGGAGGTGTTAATCTGTCCCAAATGTGACGGATATACCACCAGCCGTATTACGAGTTCCATAGGATATAATGGACTCGTAATATGGCTGGTGGTATATCTGTCACATTTGGGACGGATTAACACCTTCCTCCAAAGTTGTAATCAGGCCCTAATTTTGTTGATGATTCTCTGACACTCAACCCTCTTTGTGTTTGTGTTTCTTTGCTCAACTTCAGACAGAAGTGCTGTGCACAGTAACAGGAGAGCATCGGCAGTGTGGAGGTATCACAGACCAGGTCACGGAGGACTGTGAGGGGTGTGAGCTCAAACAGCCTAGTACAATATGACATGTTAGGAACATACTTACATGTGAGAGTGGGAGGGGTGTGAGGCAGGGGCGTACCCACCAAGCGTGCAGCAGGTGTAGTGGCACTGGGGCCCAGGGCTGTAAGGGGTGTGAGCTCAAACATCCTAGTACAATACAACATGACATGTTAGGAACATGTGAGAGTGTGAGGTGGAAGGGGTGTGAGGCAGGGGTGTAACTGCCAAGAGTGCCGCTGGTGTAGTGGCTTTGGGGCCCAGTGCTGTGAGGGGCCCAGGGCTGTGAGGGGCCCACTGCACTCCAGTTGTATCTGGTTTAGAGCTCTCAGCATCCCTGCTGCACCACTGGTACAAGACAGATATGTTGAACGAGCTGCTACCTCACCCCTGTGTCTACAGCCACCACCCTCACTTTCAGCATCTACTCTCCCAGAGTGATGCTCACTAACATGGCTGAACCCAAACCTACATGAAGGTCAGGCCATGCCACAGGGGCACTATGCACATCTGACATGATGTCATGCACCACAACATCTTGGAACAGAGCAGGAAACAATCTTTACCTGGAGAGAGACACAGAGACATAACATGTCGACTCAAAGTAAGAGAAACTTTTTTCCTGGCCAACGACACAGAGATATAACATGTTGACTCAAAGTAAGAGAAGCTTTTTTCCTGGCCATAGACACAGAGACATAGCATGTTGACTCAAAGTAAGAGTGTAGGAGGCTGGCCCTCCATATAGTGTGCAAAGCTAGGCACACTGTGCAGGGGGTCCGGCAACCACACTTTGGTTTACAAAGGTAAAAACTAGCTCACCTAATGCTCTGATTTCTATGGTAGGTTGGTTGAGCAGTTAGGCCAATCTTGGAGAACTGCAAAGCATTTTTTCACAGTATCAATCATGCAACTCAAACATTCAAAGGAATAACTCGAAACCAATTTATAAAATTACTTCAGAGTTTTATATAGTTTTTAACACCAAGATTTTCAATATCGGTTAAGTACTTTTTGATATATGGATTTTTGAAGATTAAAAAAAATAGTTGTTTAGTGCGTAATTACGCACCATGGGAATTAATGGAAAGTTACCTTTAAAAATACATATCAAATCACACAGTTGCTTTACCAAGTTCTTCTTTTGCAGGTTGGTCGAGGTTATTAATGGGCACACTGTGCCAGCTGGAGAAGTTCAGGCGGCTCCCGGTTTTGGCGGGAGCAGCGGTTAAAAGTATCTGTATCTGATGCAGGGCCACTGCGGGCCACTGCATGTGGAAAAGCTCTCTGCAGGTAAGTTTAGGTGGGGTGACCTTGGAATCCAAGATGGCAAAATCCAGGGACACTCTGGGGTGGTGATGGACAGGGGAGTGGTCACTCCCCTTTCCTTTGTCCAGTTTCGCGCCAGAGCAGGGACTGGGGGTCCCTGAACCGGTGTAGACTGGATTATGCAAAGAGGACACCATCTGTGCCCTTCAAAGCATTTCCAGAAGCTGGGGGAGGCTACTCCTCCCATGCCCATGACACCTATTTCCAAAGAGAGATGGTGTAACTAGTATGCCACAAACCATAAGCACTGGGGTCCTGACTAGCAGGATCCCAGTGACACAGTCAAGACACACTGACAAACAGGCCAAAAATGGGGGTAACCATGCTAGAAAGAGGCTACTTTCTCACATTCTGGTTCTTCCAAATCTTATATCACGTGTTCTTGTGTGTTCTGGGAAACTTACTGTGATTTACTCCTGCTTTCCTGGGCTCTGGGGTGGGATCTATTACTTACCTTTGGTGTTTTCTTACACTCCCAGCAGCGCTCCTCTACACACTACACTTGCCTGGGTGGGGAACCGACTTTCGCATTCTACTATTCTAGTATATGGTTTGTGTTTCCCAAAGGCCCATTTCTAACTATTGTGTTTTTCACTATTTGCACTGTTTTCGAACTGTTTTTACAGCTAATTCTGCATTCAAGTGTATATACTGTGTATATTACTTACCTTCTAAGGGAGTATAGCCTCTAAGGTATTTTTGGCATTTGTTTCACCAAAGTAAAGTATTTTCTGTCATGTGTGTAAGTACTGTGTGACTACAGTAGTATTGCATGAGCTTTGCATGACTCCTTTGGTACCCACTGCAAACCAGGCCAGCCTCCTACACTTACCCATAGTAAATGTAGTTGATGGAGGACAGGGCACACAGGCAGTGTGCCATGTCGAGTTTGTGTTTTAGGTTGCACCAGGACTTTCAGCCTGCGAAGGCAGTGCTGGGTTCATCTGGGTGCATGGCCCTAGAGGGTGGCACAATCAGTGCTGCTGACCTCAGGGGCCTACCCATAGTACCCCATGCCCAGGGTACCTAAGTAGTCTTTTACTAGTGACTTATAGTGGTAGTTAAGAGTGTATCCATTTGTGCCAATGCATCACAACAGTTTTAGGGAAAGAGCTCTGGCCCAGGGAACCTGGTTAGCAGGGGCCCTGGGCACAATTATTTCTAGGCTACATTATACATCAGGCAAAAAGTGGGGGATAACAATGTCAAAAAGAGGCCTTTTCTCACGAAGAGAAGCTTTTTACCTGGGTAGAGACACAGAGACATAACATGTAGACTCAAAGTAAGAGAAGTGTTTTACCTGTATGGAGGCACAGAGAGGTTTTCAGAAGAGAGAGCGGAGGATTCTGGGAAGACCCTTGACCATCTCCAGCCTGGCCTTGGAGACCAGCACAGCTCTGCACCCTGGGGCGGTAGAACACTTCTCTCTCCACTGCAGGGTGGTAGAACCCGAAGAGAGGGGAGGTGGAGATGAGAGAGAGAAAACAAATACAAGAGATTAAGGGAGGAAAGAAGGTGTGAATTTTTTCCAGTTCAAACTGCAGGGCCCTAATTAACTTTCACTGACAATAACCAAGAAAGTCTTCAGCACTTTGCACCCTCTAGTAGGGCAGTAACAGGGTGTTAGACATGTTTAACTTCAATGCGCTATTATTCTTGTTCATCTCAAGATACAAAATTGTGTGCTTGTGAATGAGCCTGATTCACAAAGGTAAACTTGTTTGTTATTCACAAAGGTATTTTACTACCAGTATCTTTACGACTTCTGAGTCGCCGCACATAAAAGATAGAACACTGTTTTTATATGTGGAGGCTCCGCTGTCATCAAGAAACTACTCATAAAATACCTTTGTGAATAGCAAAGAATTCTAAACTTACCTAAAAGAGTAAGCTTATCTTTGTGAATAAGTCCCAATGTAGCTTTTTTCCCTGATTCTAAATAAGGTGTGAAACATTTGTTGACGATGACCATAAAAAGCTAAGTCAGGCTGCAACAGTACAGTTGCTCAAATAGACACAGAGGGCCTGATTTAGAGTACCCTGTCCCCCAAACTCTCAGTCTACTTGCCTAATTATTAGAAGGCGGGACTGTAAGGTTTCCGTGGACATTGACTCTGTTGACATGAAGCTACCTTTGATGGAGGAGGGGCCGCCGAATGAAGAGTAATACGCTGCCTGGCCTATTAAGAGTGGACGCAGTAATGACCAGCAGGACAGGTTCCGGCTCCCAAACCTTGAACCATCCACAATCCATTGATGCACCACACATGGAAGGTGTCACATGCAGTTGTCCACATAAACCTCCTTTCTTAAAACATCAATCTATAAGAGAAGAATGGTTTATGCCTTTTTAGGTGCTCGCTGTATGAATGGGTGAGCCCATCTTTAAGACACCACACTAATCACCCTTGCACAGTCATAAGTTTTACTTTGCTGTTGTGGGACTTACAGATTTTTAGTTCATGTGTGCCCATGTAGGCTTTCTTAAACATTCAATAAAAATAATCAATTAAAAATATTAGCCCTAGGTCAAAGGTGTCAACTATACAAAATGTTGCAGGGCAGAGGTCATCTTATCACTCCATCCACAACACTCTTCTTTGTGGACACAACTTCAGCTCACCACAGTGTGACTGTTTGACAAGACCTCATGTCACCACTACACGCTACAGGCTACACATCGTAGAAAAAACAGAACGCATACAAGACAACATATCATCTTCAGAAAGGTGCTTTGGGTCAGCCTTTTTTAGCCATTTGCTTGTTTGCCATTTGTAATCTATCACACACAACAAACCAGATCTTACATAGCCATATACCATACCTAACTAGTATTACTTCAATAGCTAACCTGCTTACCTATCAAACCTAATATACCTAAACTATCTAGCTATCGACCACATGTACCCCATACCTAACTCACCTGACCTACTCACCTACTATACCTACTGTACCTAACCTACACTATCTACCTTAACTACATAACTTCCTCACATACCTAATCTACCTTACCTACTCTGATTCCCATGCCTAACCTAACATACATAATGTATCATACTTACCAAATATATCATGCCTACCTATCATACTTAACTTACCAGACCTGCCTACCGTAAACACCTACCATCTCCAACTACAAACCTACATTACCACCATCCCCACCCACCGACCATACCTAACGTACAATACTTGACTTTCCATATCTCTCATACCTAGCCGAGTACACCCAACCTACCATAACTACCAAACATACCATACACCTAGCTACCAAACCGAACTTGCAATGCTTAACTTCCCCTATCTCTGTTACTTAACCTAATACACCTAACCTACCATAACTACTAAACGTACCATACACCTAGTTACCAAACCAAACCTACAATACTTAACTTCCCATATCTCTCTTACCTAACCTAGTACACCAACCTACCATAACTACCAAACGTACCATACACCTAGCTACCAAACCGAACCTTGTAGTGCTTTTGCTCTTATCTAGTTTTTAGCACTTACATAATATATCAAGAATGCACTTCTGAGTTCAAAGAAGACTTTTATTGTTGTTAATTCTTCCCCAACCGCAATTTTTATGAATGACGAATTATTAGATTTCAAGCACACGTTAATGAAAACAAAATATATCAGTTTGCAATATACACAGCAGGTTATATTTATAAGATATTGAATGCAAAGCAAAACAAATACTTCACCGTGTGAGAAACTATTTACAGCTTCATCTTTCTAGGGTCTGCAAGCTGATGACTCCCTGTCAGCTGCGAGAAAGAGATTTATCTACCCACACGGGATGCTGGCAACTGGCGCCTAGTTCCAGCACGAAGTCAGGCAGATTCGAATCTAATTCTCTGAAGCCTGTGACATTCGTTACAAAGGTGTGCCCCATCCTCTCAGACCCGGGAAAACTACGCAAGCCTTTGGAGACTGGCCAGATCTCCGAGACTGCTCCTCTTCCCAAGCTCAAGCAGAGAGAAAAACAACCAATGTACCCTCTCTTATCAGGTCTAGTCTACTGTGAGAAGAAAACAGCTTGGTTCATCTTGTGCAAAAACACAGCTTGGAAAAATACAGCTTGGATTCTCAACTGCAATGTCTAACTCCACGTTAAAGGCAATAGGTAGCTAACCTAAATATCAAATGCAATGTCTAATGTCATATCAAAGCCAATAGGCAGCTGAGCTGAATACAAAATGTAATATATAATATCATATCAAAGCCAATAGGCAACTAAACTGAATACAGCATGTCAAAGCCAATAGGCAGAATACAGAATGTAATGGCTAATGCAATGTCAAAGCCCATAGGTGGCAAAACTGGATACAGAAAGTAATGGCTAATGCCATGTCAAAGCCAATAGGCGGCTCAACTGAACAAAACATACAATGTGCTACTGGTGAACATTGAGCAACTAATATGCGCAGTAGTGAAACACAAAGTCATTGGTCAAACAAAATTAATCAAATGGCAGGACATTCCATCCTTTGACCAATGAATTTTTGTTTCACATATCTCTTGTTTCACACAAAAACAAAAAACATCAGCACAAAAAACATTATCAGCAAATCAGATTTGAATGATCAAAGCAATACCTGTAAAGCAATAGAAGTGGATTAACACATTGATCTCATAACCTTTCACATCAGATACATCTACATAGAAAAGACTGAGCAATTTGTACTCTGCATGAGATTATAGTGTCTCTAATTCAACAGTGTTAGCAATTTGATGTGGCATGAGTTCTACTCATGTAAAGATGCACGGTCCACCTGAAAGGTTTGCTGGAAGATAAGTGAAAGTCAGAGTTCCATACGAGAAGGGAAAAAAAAAAAAAAAACACAGCTTAGTTCCAGTGGAAGAATGCAATCAAACAAGTTTAACTTGAACTGAAGGCGCAGTTTGCGCAATATGGATCCATGGTGATGGCACTTTACTCAGCCAGGTTCAGGTTGGGGGTTCGGTCCCTTCCCCGACCCCACACGCACACACCGGAAGGGGGACCACACAGCACACTCAGGGACAGTGGCGAAACGTGGTAGGATCTGCAAAAGAAACAAGTATGACTTTTCTTGCAAATAACATTTGTCATTTAAACTGCACCCTTCCTCTTTCTTTCCCTGTTTTATAATCAGCAGGATGGTTTTGGGGCCCTTTGTTATGATTTCTGCAGGTTCTGGAGGATCACTTGGGGCTTCAGCCCACACATCAGCACTGAGGTTTTTATCTGCTGCACCACAGCTTCCTTTTTCTTTCACTGTCAGAAGGGCTGGGGCAGACTCATTCTTTACCAAACCTCCATTCACTGCATTTTTGTCAAGTTGGGCCATTCTGTCTCCAATTTGTATGAATAAATCAGATTCTTTTCTAGGTATCAGCATAATTTCGATTTCTCCTTGGTAATTTGCAGCAATCACTCTCCCTAAAACCTGATCAATTTGCCATTTCTGTCCTGGTAACTTTCCTCTCCCCAACTGCTCTGTGACTGCTTGCATGACAGATTGCTTTTGTGCGTGCTGCACAGTTTTTTTCAAATCTAGGGGAATGTGCATCTCTCTCATCTCTGCTCACCTGTAAGTGGCTTTTTCTCTCAGCTGTTCACATTTCTGGGGCACCCACTTAGCCATCCCCACTAAGGCAGAATTCTGGGTGTACACTTCTCTCTCTGAATTTTTCTCATTAACATCTGCAAGGTAATTGAACCAGTTAGGTGCAAGCCATGTGGAAAAACAAACAGCTAAAACATTAGCAATGAACCAAAAATCAGCGTAAAAATGACACATCTCACGTAGCTCTTGCTTTAAAATCTGGCACACATTGTACAACGCTGTTCCTTCTCCTGTGCCATAAAACAACATTTCAGTCAATGAATCATTAGTAAAACAAACATGCTTTTTATCTTCAGTGGACACGAATTCAAATGGTGCACACAATTTCACTGGTGACTCTTTTACCTGTGGTACTCTAGCCCTGTCTTGCAAGTACCAGATCCAGTGTATGATCCTAGCTAGGGGCACTCTTTTCTTTCCTTGTTCTTGAATTACATGTACATAAGTATTTCCTTCTTGCACTGCGCAGAAACCTAAAGTCAGCATTATTTCATTTGCCAAATCACAAGCGCGCAGCTGCATATTATTTTTCACAGTGACCATATACCAAAGTGTTAGGATTTCACTCAAATGAGGGCTATTCTGTTTCCAAAAATCAAACAAGCTAATGAAACTCAGTGTCTCTTGCTCTAAAATCTTTTGTTTTACTTGTGCATTTTGCAACGGTAACTCGTAAATCACATTCTGAGCTCCGTCGTTCTCATCCGTGTTATCAGTTAAGGAATGCGCTTTCACTGCCAAAAACCCTGGCTCACACGAAGGCTCAGTGCAGCTGGAAGCTGTCTTAACCCCCTCATTACTGGAATGGGAAAAGAAAGATTCTTCTAAAACAGCATTTTTATAACTTTCAGCATTATCTTGAATTAATGTATTCTGGCTAATTTGCTCACGTAAATTCCTATTTTCATGTTCCAACTGCCTACATTTCTCCTGCATTCCTCTGTAAGCAGATAAAGGTATCCAAACCTTTCTGTCATCATTACTTCCAAAAGGCACATTTTCTAAATATGCTTTATCACAATAAATATTTCTCAAAGCACTATCAGGCAGTTTAGCTACACATGCATTTTCAAACATGGTCTGCCGTGCTTCTGTGATTCTCAAAACAGAAAACAATTTCTGTAACTCTCCAAACAACAAAAACAATTACACTTTTACAGTGTGCACATAGAAATCCACTAACTCGTCAAACCTCTAAACCGCCTCTTAACGACCCCACTCCTGGTACCAAATGTAGTGATTTTGCTCTTATCTAGTTTTTAGCACTTACATAACATATCAAGAATGCACTTCTGAGTTCAAAGAAGACTTTTATTGTTGTTAATTCTTCCCCAACCGCAAATTTTATGAATGACGAATTATTAGATTTCAAGCACACGTTAATGAAAACAAAATATATCAGTTTGCAATATACACAGCAGGTTATATTTATAAGATATTGAATGCAAAGCAAAACAAATACTTCACCGTGTGAGAAACTATTTACAGCTTCATCTTTCTAGGGTCTGCAAGCTGATGACTCCCTGTCAGCTGCGAGAAAGAGATGTATCTACCCACACGGGATGCTGGCAACTGGCGCCTAGTTCCAGCACAAAGTCAGGCAGATTCGAATCTAATTCTCTGAAGCCTGTGACATTCGTTACAAAGGTGTGCCCCCTCCTCTCAGACCCGGGAAAACTGTCCAAGCCTTTGGAGACTGGCCAGATCTCCAAGACTGCTCCTCTTCCCAAGCGCAAGCAGAGAGAAAAACAACCAATGTATCCTCTCTTATCAGGTCTAGTCTACTGTGAGAAGAAAACAGCTTGGTTCATCTTGTGCAAAAACACAGCTTGGAAAAATACAGCTTGGATTCTCAACTGCAATGTCTAACTCCACGTTAAAGGCAATAGGTAGCTAACCTAAATATCAAATGCAATGTCTAATGTCATATCAAAGCCAATAGGCAGCTGAGCTGAATACAAAATGCAATATATAATATCATGTCAAAGCCAATAGGCAGCTGAGCTGAATACAAAATGTAATATATAATATCATGTCAAAGCCAATAGGCAACTATACTGAATACAGCATGTCAAAGCCAATAGGCAGAATACAGAATGTAATGGCTAATGCAATGTCAAAGCCCATAGGCGGCGAAACTAGATACAGAAAGTAATGGCTAATGCCATGTCAAAGCCAATAGGCGGCTCAACTGAACAAAACATACAATGTGCTACTGGTGAACATTGAGCAACTAATATGCGCAGTAGTGAAACACAAAGTCATTGGTCAAACAAAATTAATCAACTGGCAGGACAAACCTGCAATACTTAACTTCCTATATCTCTGTTACTTAACCTAATACACCTAACCTACCATAACTACTAAACGTACCATACACCTAGTTACAAAACCAAACCTACAATACTTAACTTCCCATATCTCTCTTACCTACCGTAGTACACCTAACCTACCATAACTAACAAATGTACCATACACCTAGCTACCAAACCGAACCTGCAATACTTAACTTCCATTATCTCTGTTACTTAACCTAATACACCTAACCTACCATAACTACTAAACGTACCATACACCTAGCTACCAAACCAAACCTACAATACTTAACTTCCCATATCTCTCTTACCTAACCTAGTACACCAACCTACCTTAACTACCAAACGTACCATACACTTAGCTACCAAACCAAACCTACAATACTCAACTTCCCATATCCATCATACCTAACCTAGTACAGCCAACCTACCATAGATAACTACCATACCTAACATACCATTAACTAACCTACCACTCCTCCTCTGCTTACAAACATTATCTAACTGACCATGCCATGGGGTGGGGGTGATATGATGAGGGTCACATGATATTTGTTCAGGCTCTGGAAGAGACATGCTGCACCTTCTATGATGATTAGTGGGTGTCAGTGTGGAGACTGGGAGGCACGGAGCGGGGCGTCACCACCATCCAGATGCAAGAGCAGTTGTGAAGTCACTTTCTGGAAGAAACAGTTCCTCTTTATTTTGGAGAGAGAGCTGGAACTAGCCCTTCTTTGTGGTTTTGGTAATGTGTTCCTTGAGGGAGAGCTTGGTGTCCAAGGTGCAGCCAAGTGACTAGACACTTGGTGGACGTTGGGGTTCAAAGCCATCAAAGTTCTTCTCATTGAGCCAGGTTTGTTCTATTTCTTGTCTTTTGTTTATGGCAAACAACATGAATTCTGTCAAGGTTGGATTGAGCTTCAAGTAGGTGTTGTGCAGGTTTGTGACTCTTGATGGTGTTATCTGTACCTAGAGCCCCAGGGGGCTTCTTGTGGAGGGGAAGATAACAGGAGACAGTGTAAAACCCCGGGGGACTCCGCAAGTGATGGGGATCTTCTGGGACCTGGAGGTTTCCATGTGAACAAGCAAGCTGGTGTCGACCCCCATGGGATGATGCACATGATGGGATCTTCTGGGACCTGAAAGTGTCCTTTGGAACAAGCTGGTGTTGATCCCTGTGGAATGTTGAAGGTGATGGGATCTTCTGGGGCATGACAGTCCCCATGTGAACAAGCTGATGTGGTTCCCTGTGGGACTCCGCAGGTGAGGGAATCTTCTGGAATCTGGAGGTGGTCATGTAAACAAGCTGGTGTCGATCCCTGGAGGGGTCCATGTGAACAAGCTAATATCGATCCCTGGTAGACTCTGCAGGTGATGGGGGTCTTCGGGACCTGGAGATGTCCATGTGAACAAGCTTGTGTCAATCCCCGTGGGACTCTGAGGGTGATAGGATGTTCTGGGACCTGGAGCTGTCCATGTGAACAAGCTGGTGTGGATCCCTGTGGGACTCCTCAGATGATGGGATGTTCTGGGACCTGAAGGTGTTAATTGTGAACAAGTTGGTGTCATTCTCCATCGGACTGTGCAGGTGATGGCATCTTCTGGGACCTTGAGGTGTCCAAGTGAACAAGATGGTGTATATCCCTGTGTGACACCAGTGGGACTCCACAGGCGATGGGATCTTCTCTGACCTGGAGCTGTCCAGGTGAACAAGCTGGTGGTGATCCATGTGGAACTCCTCATGGGATCTTTAGGGACCTGGAGGTGTTAATTGTGAACATGTTGGTGTCAATCTCCGTGGGACTTTGCAGGTTTATGGGATCTTCTGGGACCTGAAGGTGTCAATGTGGACAAGCTGGTGTAGATTGAAAAGGTAGGAGGAGGACCAGTGAAGGCCACTGACAGTGAAACTCACTTCATTTCTCCATGGTATGGCTCAAGGTATAGATTAAGTGGTATGCATGTATGTTCCACACTCTTCTGCCCAATTGTTTTGTAATTACTGCTGTATATTTCAGACTCTGCCTAAATACAGAGTGGCAGATTTCTGAAAAGTGGCGCTGTACCTAGTGCAGCGCCTCTTTTCTTGCGCCCCTTAGTACCCCCCCTTAATGCCACCATGTGTGCGCCGTATTTCACATACGGCGCACCATGGCAGTAGTCAGGGGTACTAGCATCATCATTTTTTATGGTAGTCCTGCGCCTTGCAGGTTTAGCGCCAAAAATGTTGACGCTAATCCTGCAAAGCACCCAGAGGCCCATTGAAAACAATGGAAGCCTCCTTTTAACGCCTGCTATTAGCAGGCGTTAAAAATGCTGATAAAAATGACACAAAGAAATCTCTTAGATTTATTTGCCCCATTTTTTCATCCCCCCTAGCGCCCAAACGCCCCCCTTGGATACATTATGCTTGCCGCAGGCATAATGTGGCGCAAGGGGATACAAAGTGGTGCAATGCACGCACTGTGCACTTTGTAAATATGGTGCAGAGTTTTTGGCCTTCCAACGCCACATTAGCATCATTAAGATGACGCTAATGTGGCATTGGAATGGCGCTAGGCCCTCTGAAATCTGGGCCAGAGTGTTTTCTTCTGCACTTCCCAGTTAACTCTGAGCTCTGTTGGTTCACATTTCATAAATACCCTCACATACACAGGTACGTGACGGCAGGTTTTTGCATTTTATTTATTTCAATAGCTCATGTGGTACCATCACACCTCCTTAGGGTGCGCAACTTCAAGTTCATGTTAGTACATTTAATTTAATACATTTTTACTGAATCATAATAACTAAGAAGTCAGACTAAAGCTCCTCGAGTCGGACATAAACCGCTTGTTTCTATTCACTGACTTAGAACTGTGATTTCATCTTAGTACAAAACGCAGCTGTGATCCCAGGAGGGGGTGTGAAGGGTCTTCAGGGCAGGATCAGTGCAGCTTGCTGTGGAATGGAGAGAGAGGGACACAAACTGAGGGACATGGAAGATAAGGAGAAGGACTGAGGAGGGAGGGAAGCAACGGGGGAGAAGTTAGAGGGGAGGTGATATAGAGTGAGAGGATTTAAAGAAGGAGAAAGAAGGTGGGTGCAGGAGGAAAAGCATAAAAGGAGACACCACGGTGGAGCGGTCACTGAAGGAGTGAAGGGAGCAAATAATATTTAATGTAATAGGAGGACTTGGTGGCAAAGGTTGTGAAAAGTGGAGTGTTTATAACCAGATTACATTGGTGACGTGCTCACTGTGTGCCTTGCCTTCAAAACCTAGTTCCCCCCACTCCCTGCTGAATGTGTGTGCCCTTATTTCAGTCCGTCAGAGTCAGTGTAGGATGTTACATCACTTTCACATTTTATCAGCGACCGCTCTTCACCGCGGCCCTTTCGGATGCATCATCGTCATCATCACTACTGGCTACGTCGCCCCCTTCAGGAGCCTTCCACAGCTCTCGAGACTAAGAGAACTTAATGATGATGACCATCATCATCACATCATCATCATCACTGGCCACAGTGCCCCCCTCAGGAGCCATCTGTAGCTCTCAACCCTGAAAACATTTAAAAATCACCATCAGGCAAATTTGTGTCTGCAGGCCTGCCATTTGCAGCCTGCGTGAAATGGTGCATGCACCCCTGTGGTAGGACCTTTCAGCCCAAAGGGCAGGATGCAGGTCCTTGTGTGTGTTGGAACCCCTGCATGAGCAGAGGTGCCCCTACGAACTCCAGTTCCAATTCCCTGGACTTCATAAGTGCAGAAAGACATTTTATCTATATACCAGCCACTGATCACTACCTGTGGTCCAATTATATAATGGCAACTTGGGCATGTTTGGTATCAAACATGTCGGAATCATACCCCAATACTGATAATGGTACTGGTGGCATGATTGTAGGAAAGTACCATCTTGCCTGGCATGTTACCCCCATATTTCACTGTATGTATGTTGTTTTAGCCCTTGTGTCACTGGGATCCTGCCAGGCAGGACCCCAGTGCTCATAGTATGTGCCCTGTATGTGATCCCTGTGTGATGCCTAACCGTATCACTGAGGCTCTGCTAATCAGAACCTCAGTGGTTATGCTCTCTCTGCTTTCTGAATTTGTCACTGCAGGCTAGTGACTCAATTTACCAATTCTCATTGGCACACTGGAACACCCTTTTAATTCCCTAGTATATGGTACCTAGGTACCCAGGGTACTGGGGTTCCAGGAGATCCCTATGGGCTGCAGCATTTCTTTTGCCACCCATAGGGAGCTCAGACAATTCTTACACAGGCCTGCCACTGCAGCCTGAGTGAAATAACGTCCACGTTATTTCACAGCCATTTTTGACTGCACATAAGTAACTTAGAAGTCACCTATATGTCTAACCTTCACCTGGTGAGGGTTGGGTGCCAAGTTACTTAGTGTGTGGGCACCTTGGCACTAGCCAAGGTGCCCCCACATTGTTCAGGGCAAATTCCCCGGACTTTGTGAGTGCGGGGACACCATTACACACGTGCACTATACATAGGTCACTACCTATGTATAGCGTCAAAATGGTAACTCCGAACATGGCCATGTAACATGACTAAGATCAGTGGTCCTGTGAAACAGCCCTTAAACATGAACGATTTGGGACTTTTTGACATGCCGATAGTCGAAATGTTTGGAGGATTGATATAGAGCTTTGTATTGTTTTTGTATGTTAAATACCAATAAACAGATTTGATCCATGAAGGGGAAACAGTTGTACTAACAGTGCGCATTTGGCTCCATGATGTTCCTCTACGGGATCAAGAACGTGAGCTACAAAAGATTATCGCAGAGACCTACTCTAGTACTGGTCGAGATAGTCTGGGTGCCAGACCGTTTAAACCACAATTTCAAAGCAGATCTAATAAAGATACTACCAAGCAAGTGTTTGAAGGGTCCAAGAATCGCTCGGATAAAATACAGCAAACACCTAAAAAAGAAAAGAAATTGGGATAATATAAAAACATCTGACAGATATCAATGTACTGATACACACCAATCTCGTTCCTTTCAGGTCTCACCGGGAAAACGCAGTGAGAGAGGTAGGTGGTCAAAGCAACAAATTGAGTATGTGAAAGGACTCACAACGCTTGTCAAAAGTTTCAGTGAAAAAAGGAGAGAAACTTCTCCAAAAAAAAAACCAATTTAAAATGAAAAAAGTGACAGCAGCTACAATTCGACATGTCACTCAAGAAGAGGGCTTCACTGAAGAACAGGAAGTGGGCACTGCTCAACAGTGCAGCAGAGGTCACAATAGTTCGCCAGGGTCTTTAAGAGCATCTGGAGGTGAAAGCAACTGATGACTTTTTACAAGTTGAGACTGCGGGCATGAGTGTCTGCACGCCCGATAGGGTGTACAGAGTAACTACTCAGTTAGAAGGAGACATTGAAAATGGCATTGACGCCACCTTTTGGAACTCGTTGTTTCTATTTATGACAATTTGCTGGCTGAAAAAGATTGGCCTCCAGAATTCATCCACAATCTCCCTTATGGACATGAGGTGATTGAAAAAGCCTTCTCCCCCCTTGTTCCCAGAAAGCTCGTTGAAATGCATGCCATTGACTGGGCAGTGGCACAGGCACCTGCGTTATATCGGAATCATGTAGGATGGGACAAATATTCCCCCTACCATGTAATACCAATAAAACCCCAACCGCAACCTCAATACCTAATCAAATATGATGCAAAAGCACCTGTGAGGGAAATCCTCAATCAATTGGAGTACCAGGGTGTCATTGAACCCTCGGACTCATCCATGAATAATCCATTATTTCCAGTCTCGAAGCCCGACCATTGATATAGAATAATCTTAGACTACAGACACTTAACCAGTCACACAAAAACATTTGCTATACAAAATGCACAGAACACAGCAAAAATACAAGATGACCCTGGATATATCCAACGGGTTTTTCTGCCAAAATATAGCGGCTGAAAGTAGGGACTTAACAAGCTTTAGCGCCCTTGGCTCTCAGAAAAAAATTCTGCTGACTCCCACATTGGTACAAGAACAGCCCAGGGCTGTTCTCAGCTCGTGTAACATCTATACTACATGACATTGACCCTGAGGAGTTGTCATATGTGAATGACATTTATCTCACGGACGACAGCCTCGTGCAACATTTAAGATGGGCAGCCCGTATTGTTGTAGGATTTACCGAAATCAGCTACAAATTCAACTTAAAAAAAATGAAAATAGCCTTCATTAGTGTCCTGTTTTTGGGATACAAACTGTCTGATGAAGTCAGGAGCCTGGCATCCCAATTTTTAGAAAAATGCGCACACCTACAACCTCCAAACACAATTAAAAAGCTACAGTCAGTGTTGGGCTTTTTAAACTTTAGCAGAACATATATTCCAGATTTTGCACAATGCATCAAACCATTATGTATGAATTAATACGTCCTGATTTTACTAGCACATTTTGGACAGTCGAACATACATGCGTTCTAAAAGCTTTGAAAAAAGACATGCTTGAAGCAAAACACTTGCACACAAGGGACAATAAAAAACACTTGGTTATCAGAGTAATTGCTGGTGCCATTTGTTTCACCTATGTGATATTCAATGAGGGTGAGACCGTCCCAATTGCGTATAAATCACGCTAATATTCCACAGATGAACAAAGCTTTGCTCCCCCTGAGAAAATACTCACTGCTGTTCAGTTGGCAGTCCTTAAAGAGAGACCTCTTGCCCAGGGGAAGTGCATTATTGTTGTATCCCTGATTACAGCCCTTGAGGCTGTTACCAAAGCAAGCGTTCCAAACGCTAAAGCATTACATCCACGTTAGACGCAATAGGCAACGTCTCTGACAGCCACTGATGTTGCTTATGTTTTTGACTCTAAATTACAGACCTAATAATTCTTACAATATGAACTTGAGTACCCAGGTCCAGCAAATACATTGCCTATTGAACAATATCATAGAATTTTGTACACTAATGGTTCAGCTCAACCAGCGATAGGAACCAAACATCAAAACTCCGCTGCTTGCGCAGTGGTGAGTGGATACATGAAGGATGGCAAGTTCAATCCGCAAAATACTTACACGCAGACTCTAGGAAATTGCACTGCACAACTGGCAGAGCTCAAGGCTCTGGTGATGGCACTGCAACATACGGATCAAGAGCAGATGACTGTGATTATCTGTGATTCGCACTATTGTTTCCAGTCCTTCAATGAATATCTGCATTATTGGCACCAAAATGGATTCAGAGATTCAAAAAGCAAAACCGTTAAACACAGACTTCTGTGGGGGGAAAGTAGCGGAGCTGAAAGAAATGCTATCTAACGTCCATGTTTTGCATACACTAGGACATCAGCATGTAGGAATATACGTTGAAGGCAATACTCTGGCTGATGAAGCAACCAAATCAGCAGTAGCCCTAGCTTCTATTGCTGCAGTAACTCCCTGTAAGCTGAATGTGGATGATGAAACACTTGCAGCCATGAAAGCTTCAGGCGACGGCACACCTTTACCTAAAAATATTCCTACCGGCTGGCAGGCTTGTTTGATGCCCAAGTAACGATCCCAGGTGTGGGAATTCAAGTGATTCCCAATAAAGACCTAAGACCTAATTTAATAAAATCAGCCCATGAGTATTGGTGGTCTGGGCTCTACAAAGAGACCAAGCAGTGTGTCCTTTGTTGTGACATCTGCCAGCAAATAAAAGGGTCCACTGTGAAACACTCACCACAGACCCCACCCCCTCCTAATTTCCAAGAAACCTTCACAATGTGTGTACTTGGACCATTGTGGTCCCCTAACACCAGATAGTGCATACAGATACATCCTAGTCACTGTTGAATCATGCTCCAGATTTCTATGGGTTTGGCCACAGTGCTTTCTGCCCGCACCGGGGCCCTGCCTTTGCCTCAAGGGCTTACAGGGATGTCATGGCTTCATTAGGGGTCCAACTGCATTACTCCATTTCATCCCGAGGGAAATAGTGTTGTGGAGCGACAAAGCTGAGATTTAAAGCAATCATTAACAGCTTAGGCATGGGTCATAGTTGGCTTACACACCTATATGGAGTCCAGAGAGCACTTAACAATCTGCCTAGAAGATCCCTGGGGTGGCGTACATCATAAAAATGCCTTTTTTTAACTTGAATGTATGTTCCAGATCTTGATGGTCCTAGAGTGGAGGTGGCTGGTACACCCTTAGACATTAATGAACGTGTCACTGTCTTGCAGGACTTACAACAGTTCCGTGATGACAACGCATCTGCCAATGCTTCCTCCTTTGGAATCAGGGATGTACCAGTAACATCTACCAACTGGATTCCTAAACTTGGGGATCTAGTGCGTGAAAAGATTGCTGTGAAAAAGGAGTTTGGTTCTTCTTATTATGCACCGGTTCCAGTCCTGGGAATACACAGTACCAAAACGGTGATTCTACCACCGCTGCCTGGCTCTAAGGACAATCACTTTGTCTCCATCGACAATGTCAAGCTACGCCATGTGGCTGATCCTTCACAGCAGACCTAGTGGACCCCTGATTAGTGCCCAAATCCCTCCCACTACAGACCAGGATATTCCCCTACTAGTCTTCAACAGCAATGTTGACACCTCTCCGAGCTTGGGGAGGGTGGAAAATGAGCTTTCATTGGTTCCACTTCCAACTACTTCTACAACCAGTAATGAAAATAATGAGCAATTTCTTACAAATTCTACACAAGTGGATGTTGTAATTTACTATGAACCACCAAGGGAGTCCTCAGCAAGTTCAAAACACAGCTCCGGTTTTTGCACAGACAAATTCTGGGTATTTTGTCGACGTTAACGACCCTCTCAGTGACTCATCTGCCTCTACTGCAACAGAACTGTCAAGAGCACGTAAGCTAATACATTGGCTTAAATTTAACTATTTAATTTGTCCATGGATTTATCTATGACTCTTATTGACTTTGCTTTCCTTCCTCCTTTGGACTGGGTTTGTCATTGTCTTTTTTCTCCATATGCATGGTAATTTTCTTCCAGAACGCTCTACGGTTGAACTGGTGGATGAGGTCCTAAAACCACATTTTTCATCACGCAATATTTGCAGAGAGTTGTCTCGGGTGAACATTACAGCCATACTATTCCCAATGGGATGGTTTGGGAGAAAGTATTATTCAATATATATGGGTCTACTAAGATCATATAAAATACCATATGTATTCAAACTCTCTATGACAGAAGTGATCTCACTTGGTGTATTTCTGATGATAGTGTAGTGAAAACTGTTGATGCCATAATGCCTGATATGAAGTTTTATACAGTATTTGAAAATTAAGATGTGTACCAGTTTAAAGGAAATTATGGTAATATGTTCTGTTATAATTACTTTGGACACTATTTCATTCACAGAGCAAGTACCCCAAAGACTATTTTTAAATATACACAATGGGAACACTGCCCGACTGCCAGTGGGGAGTTCCAAAATGTATACTGAAAAATGTGCATATTTTTCTAAGCGCAATGTAAAAAATGCTGAGTTATATTATTTCAAATTACCAGAAATGGACAGCCAACATGTTTTATTGACATATACAACAGTGATGTACTCTGATTCCTTTGTTTCCTGATTGTCTATAGAAGGCTATGAGTACCGGTTGAAG
Organism: Pleurodeles waltl; assembly: GCF_031143425.1. Lineage (NCBI taxonomy): Eukaryota > Metazoa > Chordata > Amphibia > Caudata > Salamandridae > Pleurodeles > Pleurodeles waltl. Next base: position 13,620,278 of record NC_090442.1, read on the forward strand.
TCAATTGACCTAAAGAGTGTGTGGGGAACAAAAAATTGGCAAATTAGAGGAAGAGAAGCTTTATTTAGAGCATGTATGATTCCTGTTATTTCTAAATGAAACAGTACAACAAACAACTTGTTTAGGCTTAGCAATTATTAAGGAATTGAATGCGGCCAGTATTCCTACACCTGCAAAATTTTACAAATGGCAAAAGTATATAAATTCCTCAGATGATCAGCTCAATGAATGGGTCCAGAATCGTACATTTAACACATCATTTTTGCATCCTGATGGGTGGTTATTGTGGCCTTTAGGCACCATTGAGTGCCATACACATTTTGTTAACTCCGGGGGGGGGGGGTTTAGAACGCAGAGGCCAGACCCTTGCTATGTGTCTGCAGAACACTCGACTATAGTGACAACATGTAGGCCCGCATTATGACGTTGGCGGTCTATTTTGTATACCGCTGAAGTCATGCCTGCCATATATCCACCAGTGTTGGCAGTCTTCAGACCACCATATTATGGCTGCTAGGTGCTCTCCGCCACTATTTGGTGGGGAAGCCACCAGCAGGCATACTGGCGGTCAGCGCTCTAGTGGAGCTTGCTCCGTCACCACCGCCATGTCACCACTACACTGCCCGCCGTATTACAACATTGTAAACAGCACGGTGGTGTTGTGTTGGTGGGGTGCTGGCAGTGAAGCAAGCTCCATGGACCCCATTCCCACCCGGATGACCAACGCGACCACCAGGTAAGGTGATCGTCCGACAGGAGAGGGGGGATGTTGAGTGTTGTGTGCATGAATGGGGGTGTGTGTGAATGGAGGGGCGCGGGGGTGTTGTGTGTGCATGTGTGGAAATGTCCGTGTGCTTGTGTGAATCCCTGTATGTGGGGGTGGGTGGGTGTTGTGGCCGTATGGGCATGTGTGTGAATGAGTGAGCGCGGATGTGTGCATGTATAAACGTAAGTGTGGTGTGGCTGTGCATTGATGGGGGCAGGGGGTCAGACCGTGGAGGGGGGGTGTCACTGCTTGGGGGGGGGGTTCTGATGGGCTCTGGGGATAGGGGGTGCTCCTCCATGGAGGGGGGTGGTTGGGGAGTCCTGTTTTGGTGACAAGAATGAGTATTCTTGTCACCAGTATCCTTACTGACAGGGATTTCGTGGCAGGGCTGCAGTCACAGAATCCCTGGTGGTAAGGATACTCAAAATACCGCAGGCGTCGTTAGGTGGACCGCTGGGTCGAAGGTGGTCAACCTTGGCCCAAGCGGTCCTACCACCTTGACGGTACAGGTGGTGAACTTGCTGCGATGCAGCCAGTTCACTAGCGTTGTCATCATTTGGCAGTGATCCACCCACACGCTGTCGGCGGTCAGACCGCGACTGCAGGCATGGCGGGGCAGGACCGCCAAAGTCATAATGACTACCATAGTGTAGGGAAACTATGCCGGCAATGGTTAAAGGATTCCTCGCTGGATGCTGTCAATGAACATCTAAGTGTCCTGTCCAGTAACACAGATTTACAGGATTTCCTGTTAGGCCCCAGAAGACGACGCAGGAAACGCTTCTTATATGCTGCATATAACGAAATATGGAAGCTTTCCCAACAAGAAGCAGCTGTCTGGTTAAGGCATATAGATCAGAAAAACGTACAGTAAGCATTAGTCATTGTAGATAATGGAATTATCACCTTGTCCAACCGAATATACACCTTGAGTAACATTGAATCCTCTGCAGTATATATAGTATAGAGTGATGTATCATTTTTGCAATATGGACAAAGTGAGCTAAGATCCATTATGCAGATAGATTGGACACTACAAACGTTGAAAGTAGGTCACGTTCCCTGGCAACACGTGAGCGCAAGGGAAATATTTTCCACATTTAATTTAACTCGACAACAACAAATAATGGCCATGAAAGAAGCAACATATGTTATGTTGAATATTGAAAAGTTAGAAAAGCTGCCTTTTACTGTGGCTGAAATACCATCTGCTGAATGGCTAATACATGGGGTTATAAATCTGCCCATTTCAACACTTCAATTTACATCCTGTTTGAAACACATTCCAGTGGGTAGATATGAAAGGCTGGGAGATAGTTGCATACATGAGGAGTGGGAGCTTCTTTTCTTGAACAAATGTTTCAATGGCATGAAAGAGGTCTTTCTTAGCTGTAGTGAATGCAAGACTTCTGTGAGCCATTCAATGGTTTGTAAACAGCTGACCTTGCACAGGGCATGCAATGCCTCCATGGCAAATTTGGCTTGTTATCTGATGGAAGTCTCATTCTCCTTTATTAGACCTGCATTCCAGGTGCTCTCGAATGGCAGCTATGCGCTCCTTAACAGTGAGAGCTGTTGTGGAGGGCGAGCCTGAATAGCTTATGTCGTTTCTGTCTCCCAAATTGTTACGTGTTGCAGGAATGTCCTTTTTCCCCCAACGCAGTTTCAAAGAGTAGCAGACGTTTGGCCTCACATTGCTACTTCTGACGTGAATTATGACAAGTTGAGCAGACTAAAGTCTTTATTGTTTCAAAAACATGTGGCACTTACATCTGCACGCAAGACCTATGCGCTTCAGGTTGTGAGGTCATCGGCGGAGATTCAGTCCCTTTTAACTACAAACTTTCTGAGACACTTTGGTGAACTCGTGAGATGAATATTTAATGTGTCTAGTACTACTGGAATCGCATACATTTTTAAGGCTGTTGGTTCTGGTTTTATTTACACCTTCTCCTTTATATTCGGTTTAATACCACCAGCCATACATTCAATATTTGTGAGTATTTTCGGTGGATTTTCAATTACTTTTGCTATAACAGGTGGCATTTTGCTGTTGCTACTTTTTCTGTGCAATGGCTGTCCTATTGCAACAAGGAGTACCGAAAGCGATACCGCCAGCACAACTGTGTCGTGAATGCATGATGCAGTATTTCGAAGCACCATTCCTGGAACCACTGGAGTGTGACTGATCTTTGTCATTCGGACCGGTTTTGGATTGTGTGCAGCCCGTGTTTCGATACCTCTGGTGTCTCTTCGAATGTGCACTGAAAGTCTGTCTTTCTACAAAGCGCTTACTTTCATTGGACGCTGATCTGTTGATGTTCTCGATGAGGGCTCATTATCAGACCTGCGCGTTGAGGGTGCGTTTGCTACAGGAAGCCGTTCATGAGTTGCCTTCTGTGGAGTCCGCGACTCTTAACTCAGTGACAGGCATGACACAGAATGCTGCTGCTTCAGCTGGAGCTCAGGCTTTGGAACATGAGTGCTCTGTGGCTTTCCTTGGATTTGATCTGGATATTTTACTCCCTTCCGAAGTAGAACGTCTCCTGGCTTCAATTGTCCCGGACGTAATTGGCAATTTCCAAAGTGACACTGACTATTGAATTTAGGCCCACATTTATACTTTTTTAGCACCGCATTTGAGTCATTTTTTGATGCACAAGTGGTGCAAACTTACAAAATATAATTGTATTTTGTAAGTTTGCGCCACTTTTGCATCAAAAAGTGACGCAAATGTGACGCAAAAAAAAGTATAAATATGGGCCTTAGATTTTTTCTCTCATTACTTGTTCCAATTGTCCTTTTCCGGCTTGTGTGTCTCTTGAATTGTCACTATTGACATATATGTTTTTGTGGTGTAAGATTTTATTAGATTTCTTTTACCTTGAGCTTTTAAACCACTTTTGATCGGCAAGGGGAGGGTGTTGTATAGCTATTTTAACCATGTTTTAGACGTGTTTTAAGCTAACTAGGCCTGCCGCTGTGCACTTTAATCCAGTTACATATTAATCAGCATTGCTTTATTTTTCTAGCAATAGCCACATTTGTGGGGCTGTTTTATTTTCTTTATCTAATTGTACTTTCGCCTAGGAAAGCATCACGTTCTTAGTAGGACATTTATTTCACTGCATTCTCCAAGGCTACAGTCAGGGTTGCTGACAAACGTGGTATGGTGTGTCTCCAACATTCAGAGAAAACACACACTCATACGTGGGGACTATTTTCTAGAATGTCAGCTGTTTTATTATAAAACACCCCTTTGTCCTAGACACTTTAGAGGGAGATTCCAGCCAAATGACCACGAATGTGTGCAAATCGCTGATTCACTGCAGCTACTTGATTAGACGGCCAGACACCTGATCCACATGGGGACGGTGTCTCTCTAGACTACAGGCTTCTTACTCCAGGTATGAGGGATGATGTACCCCAGGGGGAAAACCAGAAGGGCAGATTAGGCTTATTACACTGTGCTCAAACCTAGTGTAGTATGAAAATACTCAAACTTAGCCATAGGTATCGACTGTGCAAAATGTTGCATCGTCTGTTTATTCTCTACTTACAACCTCATCTTCTCTCTCCTTTTCATTACTCTCTTCTTTGAGGGCTCATTTTTAGCTCCACAAAGCTTTAGCTGTTTGACTGGACCTCATGTCACCACAACAGTCCACAACTACACATTATGTCTAGCAAAGTCACCCTTTTTGCCCTGATCACCCCACCTTTTGATGGTTACTGATGGTTACTGACTCTGAAAGGGCCCTGGGCTGTGCTAACCAGGCCCAGGGCCTGTGCTCTGTCCTAAAGGTATATGGCATTTGGTATCATTATAATTGGCCAAGACACTCTACTGTATGTCCCTGGTATATAATAGGGCAGGGAGGTTTAGATATCACAGTGGACTAAATGCACTTAAGTGTGCACTGATGTGGTGTCTAGTGTCATTTTAAACCCAGACCTGCCTTACAGGCTGGTAAAAACTATATCCAAATTCGACTTTGGAACTAAGAGAACTTCCAAGGTCATAAACTACCTTTTTATTACATATATGTCACCACTAAGGTCTGCCCTAGGTGCCCCAGGGGTGGGGGCCTCGATATAAAAAACAGAGACATGGTTAAATATGTTTTATATGACCTGGTAGGGAAAAACAGCCAAAGTCATTGTCCCCATTGTAGTGCTGCTAGCCGAGCCCCATCGGCTAACATGGGAAGGCTTTCTTAAACTTTAATAAAGTCTAACTTTTGTTTGGCATTAGCTAGCAACCTGATTCGAGGTATCAAAATACTAGTTACAATAAATCCAACAACTTGCCATTAGAACGTACTATCCTGCAGTTACCTAAATCAGCCCTGTAGCAGCTTCTTCTGATTGGTCAGCTTGTTTACAGCCGGAGACAGGCTGCTCCCTGATTAGGTGTGAAGAGGCCTAGGGCTGAAACAATACAGGCATTTGGTGAGAAGGGACCTGCACTCCAAGGAGAGATTTTCCCCATTTAGATTTTTTGAAAAAAGTGCATTTTGGGTCACAAATATGCCTCACTTTTCAAGAAGTGGTCATAGCAGTGGTTCTACCTGCACCTACTAATAAGTCACATTCCTACATTATAGAAACAGCACAACACACACAAGACTACATGTAATCTTCATAGAGAGGCTTTGGGTCGACTTCTTTAGCCATTGGCTTGTTTGTCAAACATAATCCACCACACCTTCCAAAGCCATCTCACTTCCTCACTACCATGGCTTAAAGCTAACCCTCTCCAGACACAGACCTAGAATACCACCAACCCCAGCTGCCTACCACAACCAACCTACAATACTTATCATCCCATATCTATCATACCTAACATAGAACACCTAAACTACCATAGATATCTACCATAACTACCAAACCTCCTGTACATGGTTACTTTACCTACCATACTTAACCTGCCATTACCTAACCCACTATACCTCCCGTATGTAAGATACTTGCCTAACATACCTTAGATATTTACCGTAACTATAGATATCTACCATAACTACCAACTCTCCTGTACCTAGTTACCATACCTACCATACTTAACCTGCCAATACCTAACCTACCATATCTCCCAAACTTAAAATACCAATCTGACCTACCATAGATATCTACCATAACTACCAAACCTCCTGTACCTAGTTAACATACCTACCAGTTTTACCTGCCATTATCTAACACACCATATCTCCTGTACTTAAAATAGATACCTAACCTACCATAGATATCCACCATAAATACCAAACCTCCTGTACCTAGTTAGCATACCTGCCATACTTAACCTGCCATTATCTAACCCACTATACTCCTGTACATAAGATACCTATCTAACCTACCATATATATCTACCATAACTACCAAACCTTTTGTACCTCGTTAACAAACCTACCATACTTAACCTGCCATTATCTAACCCACCCCGTATGTAAGATACCTATCTAACCTACTACACCTAATCTACTACTCGTATCCTGCCCACTTACCAAACCTACCACGCCTAACTTCCTTCCACCTCTGGGTTGTGTATAAGTTACGCCTGTCTGGCAGTTGTAGCTTTTGTGTGTGTTGTTGAATTTGACAACATTGAAGGAGAAGTCACTAACCATGACTCTTTTATATTTTACATTTTCTTTTGTACGAGTGTCCTGGAAATTATTAAACCCTGTGATTAAACTAACACATCTCAAAAATGCTAACTACATACTTCTCACACCCTAATCATTTGCACAGTAACACAAACTCACATTTGCACAACCTTGTACAAATGGACAAGAATCAAACATCACACTTTACAAAGACTCATAGTGAACTTTACAATAAACTAAAGACAAACATAGCTACACTCTCACAACAGTCACTCTATGTCAAAACATCAACACTAAACAAATTAAACTACAGTTCTATCATCTTCAGTTGCTGACAATTCAACTCTCCTTGAACAAAATTTTAAAAAAGAAATCATCAAGGACATTTCTACAAAGAAACTTCCTCTCCTCTCTTTCTATCTTACTAACTCTGTACTAGTGTACAATGCCAAGATTTGTATTATTAAGAAAAACTATAAAACTAAACTATCAATGTCATCATACCACCTAAACAATTAAAAATTAAGAGAGGCCTTTGGCATTGCCAGTGCTTGTTTTACTGTTTTTTTGGGTACAGGAGATGATCTTCACCCCCTCACATCTAACTCTGTTCTCCATTTCTAGGTCTGGCTTGAGGGAGCTCCAGCTTCCTAGCAGGTGTGGCATCTCAGAGGTTCTCAGCCATTGGTCGTTGAGTCTGTTATTAACAGGCTGTACAGCCTTCATTACAGACATTGTTTGTGTATCTGTAATTCATGATGTATGGAGCAGCCTGTGTAGTGAGATATGATAATGTCATTGGTACATTACGTGTATGAGTGAGTAAAGAGAGGGGTATATTTCCCTTTATTTCTACTGACTATACTTGTAGTGTTTCACTTGATCACTATGGCCTGGTCAGCAGAACAGAGGTCTCTCTGCATCTGAGATAAGAAGTTGGCTGGAATTTGAAACTAGGAGGAGGGGCCGGGGGAACCAAAGCAGTGCAGATCTGAGCCACAACTGAGGTGTAAAGTGCAGAGGGGATGAGGCTGAGGTCCACAGACACTCAGGACACTGAACGTCAGACTCAGGAAGTGAACTAATCTAGGCAGGGGAGGGAGAGGGCCCACCCCAAAAAGGAAGAAGGAAGAGAGGAGGTTGAGGGCTCTTACCAGCCGTCAGAGCCCGCAGGCTGGGGCTGTGTGACGTACTGACTGTGTCTATGTTTGTGTGGTAATTGGCAGTTGGAGTGTTCAAAACAGATTTTAGTGACAATGCAAATTTGCAAAAAAATAGTTAGAAACTGATACTGTATCTGTGAACTAGTAGATGTGAATACCAAAACATTTACATTAAAGAAACCAACATGAAGAATTGCAAAAGGAGGTGTGCATTTATACCACATTTAAAATAAGGATTAAAGATTTACAAGAGCAATTAAAAAACATGGGCAGCAAAAGTGATAACACATAAGAAGAAGAAGAAATCACCCAGTAGTACGATATACATTTAGCTATAAAGAGCTTTCATGAGAAAATTACAAGACATGGGATTTCAGCTCTACATAGGAAAACTCAAACAATTGTCTATCCTTTGCTGTAAAGATGTAGATGACGTTGCGACCCTAAATGAATAGACGGGTCATCATCAGGGCTAAAAGTATTGAAAGTAACGCAGTGGGTAATCTATTACACTATACAGGTACAAATAAGGATACATTGGTAGTAGTATTTATTTACACATGATATAGCAAGAATTATTAAGGCGGTCTTGTAGATGCCGACTATCCAATTAGGAAATGTGTCCCTTAGGAGGAAAGAGAAGGAATGCGTCACAGGAATAGGTAAAACAGCACTAGTGAGCATATGTGAGAGGTGTGTAGAGTGTGAATTAACAACTAAGTAAATGGCATTGGCAATGCATGTCCCCAGCTCAGCAAAAATTACCATTAAAAAAAAACAAGCATCGAATTGACTTTAAGTACAAATTCTATTCTCAAATGTCAGCTTTTTATGTCTCGCCTACACAGCACACACCTTGCTCTTCGAGACGCATTGTTTACTATTCAGTGGGCTTACAACTCACCCACAGCAACCCATTGGTTGTTTTCATTGTCACTCACATTTGCGATTGTTCAATTGCTTAGCTCCCATAGGCTTTCCTTCTTTTCTTGTGTTAGGTCCTCCCTAGAGCATGGTCCAAGTACATGTGTTCTTCCTCATCTTTATGCACTTTTTTTCTATTTTATAAGTGTTCCAGTACTACTCCCGGACGTGCAATGTGCTTTACTGCTTTCAACACAGGTATGCAGCTTATTCATATTGCTTTCACCTTATCTACCATTTATATTGATGCTTTAGTTACAGCAACAACTGTACTGCTCTATGCCAATGTACTCTATGGTACTCCACTCTATGTCACTCCTCTCCACATCCCCTGACTCACCTTCACATCACTCTGCTCTATGGCACTCTACTCTACTCTACGCCACTCTACACCAATCTACTCTACATCTCGATACTCAGAACACCTAATAATCATCATCATCATCACCACCATTATCATCTTAACCATTGTCGCAACCATCATCGTCAACACTGATCACGGCTCCCCCTTTATGAGCCTTCCACAGCTCTCGAGACTCAGAACACTTAATAATCGTCATCACCATCATCATCACTGGCCACACAGACCCATTTAGGAGCCTTCACAGCTCTCAAGACTCAGAACACTTAGTAATCATCATCATCACTGACCACAGCACTTTCGAGAGTCAGAACACTTAATAATAATCATCCTCTTTGTTAGAAATTGGGTCTTTGGTTGGCAGTCAGGTTACCCCCTGTCCAAGCAAGGAACATCACTCTAGTCAGGGCAAAGGAGAAAGACACCTGGTTAACCCCCACTCACTCCCTTGGTAGCTTGGCACGAGCAGGCAATCAATCAATCACGAATTTGTAAAGTGCACTACTCACCCGTGAGGGTCTAAAGGTGCTGAGGTGGGGGGGGGGGGGAGGGGAGGGCTGCTACGGCTCGAACAGCCAGGTCTTGAGAAGTTTCCTGAAGGTAAGGAGGTCGTTTGTCTGGAGCAGGCAGGCTTGACTCAGAAGCAATGTGTGAAGTATTTGTACCAACACACAGAGTAATACAGTGAAAACACTACAAAATGGACACCACCAGTTTAGAAATATAGGTAATATTTATCTAAGTCAAACAAGACCAAAATGACAAAAATCCAACATACACAAGTCAAGATATGAATTTTCAAAAGAATAAGAGTCTTACTCCATAGAAAACAATGGAAACTATGATTTTGCCCACAGTACCTGGTGTGCCTCAAAAATAAAGCTGCACGGGTGGGCGTGCATCGGAAAAGTCAGAGATACATCAATTCCTTACTCGAAAGTGAGGCCGGCGTCATGTCTTCTCCAATCGGCTCGGCGATTCGTCGTTTTTCTCCCTCGCAAGAGTGCAATGCGGCGATTTCTGGATGGGGCACCTCAGATCCGTGCATATTCACAACCATTTTGATGCCCAGGGACGATGCATGAGAAATACGGTCACACGGTGTTAGAAAACCATGCTGCGTGGAGTTTGCGTTGTTATCAGCAGCCACAAGCAGGTGTTGCGCTGAGTTGACCACCAGCTTTGTGGGACCCTCTTTTGTAGTGTTGAGATGACCACCGTGCCCAGTTTTCTTGAACCCTTGTTCAAGTACTTCTGCGGGTGCTGCCTTCTTGTGCGTGAGCTCTCTGTATTGCTGAGGGCCCCCTCTATCTTCTCTTCCGAATGGCGATCTCCTGGTCCTTCCTGGGCCCGGGCAGCCCCCTTTTTCTTCAACCATGACCTTTGCAGTTAGGAAGGCTTGTTTGCAGTCATTCGCCAAAGAAATAGCTCTGCATCCTCCAGCACTCCATGGGACGTTTTCTGCATAAAGGAGAAGTTCTTGGCATCTCTCGTTGTTGCAGAATCTTCAGCTTCTTCTACCCGGAGGCGGCCATTTTGCACCTTCATCCGGGGTTTAGTGGGCTCCTGCCCCACTGGACACTTTCGTTACTCTTGGACTTGGTCCCCTTCCTTTACGGGTCCTCAGGTCCAGGAATCCGTCTTCAGTGCTTTGCAGTCTGTTGTGGTCTTTGCAGAATCTCCTAGCAAGTGTTTAATGTGTTTCTGGGAAAGTAGTGTCACTTTACTCCTACTTTTCAGGGTCTTGGGGTGGGGTATCTTGGACACCCTTAGTGTTTTCTTACACTCCCAGCGACCCTCTACACACTACACTAGGCCACGGGTCCCTAAGTGGTTCGCATTCCACTTTCTTAGTATGTGGTTTGTGTTTCCCCTAAGCCTATTGCATCCTTTTGTATTCTACAGTGTGTGCACTATTTTTCTAACTGTTTACTTACCTGATTTTGGTTTGTGTGCATATTTTGTGTATTTTACTTACCTCCTAAGGGAGTATATCCTCTGAGATATTTTGCCACATTGTCACTAAAATAAAGTACCTTTATTTTTAGTAACTCTGAGTATTGTGTTTCTTATGATATAGTGCTATATGATATAAGTGGTATAGTAGGAGCTTTGCATGTCTCCTAGTTCAGCCTAAGCTGCTAGAACACTACTAATCTACTAATAAGGGATAACTGGACCTGGCACAAGGTGTAAGTACCATCAGATACCCACTATAAGCCAGGCCAGCCTCCTACACATAACCATCATCATCATTACCATCTTCATCATCATCACTGACCAAGGCGCCCCCTTCCACAGCTCTTGTGACTCAGAACACTTAATAATAATAATATTAATAATAATATTAATAATAATATTGATGACCTTCACCATAATCGCCGCCCTAACCATCATCATCCAGCAGAATGTACAATATCAAACACTATCTAAGATAAACCTTTGAGTCAGACATTACTGCTGAGCTCGATGACATCTTACAAACTGTCCCTCTATGGTTAAAATGTAGAATTAGGAGCCTCCATTTCATTTCATCTGCAGTCCTCATGGCGGCGCTGCCATGGGGATTCCGACCCCCTTCCCGCCAGCCTGTTTCTGGCGGTTTTCACAGCCAGAACCAGGTTGGCGGGAACGGGTGTCGTGGGGCTCCCTAACAGGGCCCCACAAAGATTTTCAGTGTCTGCTTAGCAGACACTGAAAATCGCGACGGGTGCCACTGCACCCGTCGCACCCCTGCAAATCCGCCGGCTCCATTCGGAGCCGGCTTCCTCTTTGCAGGGGCTTTCCTGCCGGGCCGGCGGGCGATCTTTTGGAGATCGCCCGCCGGCCCAGCGGGAAAGTTAGAATGACCGCCGCGGTCATTTGACCGCGGTGCGGTCTTTTGGCGGTTTCCGCCCGGCGGCCGCTGCCCGCCGCCCGCCGGGGTCGGAATGAGGCCCTTAGTGTGTCTGCCAATACTGGTCACTGAGTCTCAGTGTATGCTAAGACTGGTTCATTGAGTCTAAATGTATGTGCCAAGACTGATCATCGAGCTCAGTGCATGCCAAGACTTGTTACTGAGTCTCAGTGTGTGCTAAGACTGGTCACTGAGTCTCATTGTGTGCCAAGATTGGGCACTCAGTCTTAGTGTGTACCAAGACTGGTCACTGAGTCTCATTGTGTGCCAAGATTGGGCACTCAGTCTTAGTGTGTGCTAAGACTGGTCACTGAGTCTCAGTGTATGTATCAAGACTCGTCACTGAGCTCAGTGCATGCCAACACTGTTCACTAAGTCACGTGTGTGCCAAGACTGGTCACTGAGTCTCAATATATGAGGAGACTGTTCACTGAGTCTCGATGTGGGCCAAGATTGGTCACTCAGTCTTTGTGTTTTCCAAGACTGGTCACTGAGTCTCAGTGTTTGTGCCAAGACTGGTCACCGAGCTCAGTGCATGCCAACACTGTTCACTACGTCACGTGTGTGCCAAGACTGGTCACTGAGTCTCAATATATGAGTCTTGGTGCTGGTCAAGATTGGTCACTCAGTCTTAGTGTGTGCTAAGACTGGTCACTGAGTCTCAGTGTATGTGCCAAGACTGGTCACTGAGCTCAGTGCATGCCAACACTGGTCACTGTGTGTGTCAAGACTGGTCACTGAGTCTCAATGTATGCCAGGACTGGTCACTGAGTCTCAGTGTGTGCCAAGGCTGGTCACTGAATCTCAGTGTGTGCCAATACTGGTCATAGAGTCTTCATGTGTGACAAGACTGGTCAGTGAGTCTCAATGTATGAGAATACTGGTCACTGAGTCTTGGTGTGGGCCAAGACTAGTCACTGAGTCTTAGTGTGTGCTAAGACTGGTCACTGAGTCTCAATGTGTGCCAATACTGTTCACTGAGTCTCAGTGCATTGGTCAAGGCTGGTCACTGAGTATCACTGTGTGCTAAGACTGGTCACTGAGTCTCAGTGTGCAACTTTCATTGCGTGAAAGGGAGAGAGCAGAATTGCTTTATATATACACAGATATGGTGTATTATTGCTGTCTGCCCGCACTGGCTCGCTTTTGGCAGCCTAGCGCCAACGCAGGAACCCTTGCATCGCGGTGTTAGGGCGCCTCTGCTCATGCAGGATTGTTTGTGTGCAGGAAGGGACACCTTACTGAACAGAAACAATCCTTAGAGGTATTTTCCTCTTTCTATGTGTGCTGCACACTGCGGAGCTCATAGAAAGAGGAATAAACAAGAAGATATGTCTAGTTGTTGCACCGCTGACAGGTAGGGGCACCTTTTTGCTGTAAACCCAGGTATACATCTTTGTAAATCTGGACCTCCTTGAAGCCGGCATTATCAAGGGGAAATGTTTTTATTTCTGCATAAAATCTCCAGATTGCATGTGAGTTGCAGGACACAGAACTAGTGCAGATGCGTGGCATCCTTCTGCGTTTACGTGGGCACAGGAATGTGTACTGGAAGGGTCTGCCTCCAGAACAAATCCTACACTATACAACACAATCTCACCTCCGCGGCGTGGTGCTAGGCTTTGTATTGTGTTCACAGTCTTTTCTTTCCCCTGCGCTACACAGTGCAGCAGTTTGTCTGCTGCGTTGTGTGTGCTGCCATTAGGTGAGACTCTATTAGTTGCCCTGCACTGACTGTGTATAGATTATAATTCATATACTCTGGACAGACTGCATGGAACACACTGCTTGGAAAAAGAGAGGTGTCTTCAGCCCCCTCTCCAGACTGTACAACTCTAAGCATCGCCTTCAGATGAAGTTTACTCACCTCTATCCTGCCCAGGCTGTATACCACTAACCATAACCTTCAGATGAGGTTTCCTCACCCCTATCCTGCGTAAACTGTGGTTTACTCACCTCCATCCTGCCCAGACTTTATGACACTAAGCATGGCCTTCAGATGAAGTTTACGCACCTCTATCCTGCCCAGACTGTCCAGCACTAACCATCCTACACTATACAACACAATCTCACCTCCGCGGCGTGGTGCTAGGCTTTGTATTGTGTTCACAGTCTTTTCTTTCCCCTGCGCTACACAGTGCAGCAGTTTGTCTGCTGCGTTGTGTGTGCTGCCATTAGGTGTCATTCCATTAGTCGCCCGCACTGACCATGTATAGATTATAATTCATTTACTCTGGACAGACTGCATGGAACACACTGCTTGAAAAAAGAGAGGTGTCTTCAGCCCCCTCTCCAGACTGTAAACCACTATCCATCACCTTCGGATGAAGGTTACGCACCTCTATCCTGCCCAGACTCTGCAACACTAACCATTGCCTTCAGATGACGTTTACTCACCTCTATCCTGCCCAGACTGTACAACATTAACCATCGCCTTCAGATGAGATTTACTCACCCCTATCCTGCCCAGACTGTACAACACTAACCATCACCTTCGGATGATGTTTACTCAACTCTGTCCTGCCCAGACTGTGGTTTACTACCCTCTGTCCTGCCCAGACTGTACAACACTAACCATCGCCTTCAGATGAAGTTTACGCACCTCTATCCTGCCTAGACTGTACACCACTAAGTATCGCCTTCGGATGAAGTTTTCTCACCTCTATCCTGCCCAAACTGTGGTTTACTCACCTCTATCCTGCCCAGACTGTACAACACTAACCATCACTTTCAGATGAAGTTTACTCACCTCTGTCCTCCCCAGACTGTATAACACTAACCATCACCTTCAGATGAGATTTACTCACCTCTATCCTACCCAGACTGTACAACACTAACCATCACCTTCAGATGAGATTTACTCACCTCTATCCCGCCCAGACTGTTGTTTACTCACCTCTATCCTGCCCAGTCTGTACACCACTAACCATTGCCTTCAGATGAAATTTACTCCCCTCTATCCGGCCCAGACTGCACAAAACTAAGCATCGCCTTCAGGTGAGGTTTACTACCCTCTATCCTGCCCAGACTGTACAACACTAACCATCACCTTTGGATGAAGTTTACTTACCTCTATCCTTCCCAGATTATACAACACTAACCATTGCCTTCAGATGAGGTTTACTCACTTCTCTCCTACCCAGACTGAGGTTTCCTCACCTCTAGGCGGTCCGGACTGTACAACCCTAACTGTCGCCTTCAGATGAGGTTTACTCACCTCTATCCTGCAGAGACTGTGGTTTACTCACCTCTATGCTGCCCAGACTGTACAACACTAACCATCGCCTTCAGATGAGGTTTACTCACCTCTGTCCTGCCCAGACTCTGCAACACTAACCATCACCTACAGATGAGGTTTACTCACCTCTGTCCTGCCCAGAGTGTACAACATTCACCATTGCCTTCAGATGAAGTTAACTACCCTCTATCCTGCCCAGACTGTACAACACTAACCATCACCTTCGGATGAAGTTTACTCACCTCTATCCTGCCCAGACTGTATAACACTAACCATCACCTTCAGATGAGGTTTACTCAACTCTGTCCTGCCCAAACTGTGGTTTACTCACTTCTATCCTGCCCAGACTGTACAACACTAACCATCGCCTTCAGATGAGATTTACTCACCTCTAGGCTGTACAGACTGTACAACCCTAACTGTCGCCTTCAGATGAGGTTTACTCACCTCTATCCTGCTCAGACTGTGCAACACTAACCATCGCCTTCAGATGAGGTTTACTCAACTCTGTCCTGCCCAGACTGGTTTACTCCCCTCTGTCCTGCCCAGACTGTATAACAATAAGCATCGCCTTCAGATGTGGTTTACTCACCCCTCTCCTACCCAGACTGTAGTTTCCTCACCTCTAGCCTGTCCGGACTGTACAACCCTAACTGTTGCCTTCAGATGAGGTCTCGTCACCTCGATCCTGCCCAGACTGTACAACACTAACCATCACCTTCATATGAGGTTTACTCACCTCTGTCCTGCCCAGACTGTGGTTTACTCCCCTCAGTCCTGCCTAGACTATACAACACTAAGCATCGCCTTGAGATGAGGTCTACTCACCTCCGTCCTGCGAGGCTGCATCAGATTTATCTGCAGATGAAGTTTGATGCATTCTCTGAAGCCTCCTCGATGCCATCGGAGCCGCCACTAATGATCACGGTGCTCAGAGATGCAGGAAGCAGGGAGAGGTTCTCAGGTCTGAGCCACTCTGATAAGCAGCCCCAGAGAGGATTCTATATAACAGGTAGAGACACAGGAAGCTCCACTTAGAAAGTGCTGGCGGTGGTATTGTGCAATCTGTGTGTGAGGGGGAAATGATGAGTGTGCAGAAAACAGCCTAGAAAAACCTCCATATCTCAGTCCTGAAGAGTGTGTGCATGTGATGAAATTCTAGGCAACACCTCAGCATAAGCCGTGTGTCACTGTGGACTGTGTGCGAGCATGTATGGGTGTGTGGGTGTGGGTGTGTGAGTGTGTGTGAGTATGTGTGGGTGTGAGTGTGTGTGACCGAGAGAAAGACAGGAGAACATGATCAGACTGAGGATAACTGATGCCGACTGTGTGTTGTAATTGACGATCCCTTCTTACTAAGTTGGAGTCAGGCAGCCAGTTCATGTAGAATGACAAGTTGTAGATTTATTCTAAAGGTCACAGGTTAGGTTGCGGGTCACTTAATGGAAAAACCCATCAGGAGCGGCATCCTCTCTTCTCAGCCCACTCTCTCTAACTCTCCAATCCTCCAGTCACTCACCAACATTCCTTGGCATCACACACTGGCTGAGCAGGGCAGGGAAACAGAGAAGCTGTGCAGGGACTTCACTACAACCATTTCAGTTTATTACAACTAGTACAGGTTATGACACTGCACCACTGTAAACAAGCTGTACCCTACTGATGAGCCCAACTCAGGGGAAACATGTGTGATATTGCTTGTCTTCCGGTTCAGAGGTGACCTGGTCTGGAAGTTCAGGCTGACCTGTTCCTATTACAGCAGGACCCAGGTTACTTGCAAATGGCTGGTTGGTATCTGATGGTGGCAAAAGAAACAATGGACTGGGATGTGACCTGAGTCATTACCGGTGGCTGACATTAATTCAAGCATCCATCCATCACTTTTTGTATCGTTCAAGGTTATACAGACTCCACATGCAACACGTTCATCACTTATCAAAACATACAGGGGCATATTCACAAATCTCAACTTGGAGTACGTTTATAGCATGTTTGCTAGTACATTTAGTAGTAATGCGTTAGTACTACTAAAGCACTACATACTGGTATGCACAAACCTGCAGGTGTAAATCTCCACCTCCACCTCTCCTGTCTCTTCTGTGGGGAGATCCTCACACATGTAAGCTTACTACTCAGTGGTACATATGGGAGGCAGGAGGAGGATTCGATGGAAAAAGGGGCGTACTCACTACTAAATAGGAGAGTTGAGGAAGGAGTAAGGATGGGTTTAGCAAACATCAGGGGGGTTTAGCCCATTGCTTTTCACAAACTGCACTGCTTAGTACATACAAAATGGGCCCAAACCAGTAGTTAATTACGCCACCTCAGAGCAGGAGTAAGTTTAGCTCCACACATGGCCAACCACTGGTATTGCAAAACCCTCTGAATAAAAATAGTGGTGGGACAGAATAAACTAAATTATGTAAAATAGCTATAAATATAAATAAATACAATATCATTTTAAAGATCCCTAAAAGTTAAACACACTTATTATTTATTTAGAAAAGATTTCAACAATTTTTTCTTATTGATAAATCAATTTGTTTTTATTAAAATATAATTCAATTTTTTAATTCCATACATCAATTTTAATAAGTATTAATGCATAATAAAGAATCATATTTATGGCCTTAAGTGTGAATTGTTTTTAATTTAAACAAGTACAAATATATTAAATTTATTATAATAAAATAATTAAAGATTTAAATCAAAATTAAGTTAAAAGTGCTGTCACGTTTTTTTATTTTCCATTACATTTAAAATAAATATATAAAAGGAATTTACATAAACATTCAACATTAAATATATTTGCTTTTTTTCTCACTTTTCCCTATAATTTACTATAGGGAGATTCCATTGTCCAATTGGAAAAATATAGAGAAAAATAAAAATGTTTATTAAACATTTTTAATAACTTACAAATTGAGAACGCATACAACATTGGGATGTATCTGAATTACGTCACTTGGCTATTGTGAATTTACAATTAAATGAGCTGATATTGTGTGGTCAAGTGACCTGCATTGGACATCTGTGGTTCCAGACAGATGCACATTATGTATTTGTACTTTGCTGGAAAGATAAACAGATTATGGTTGAATTTCTTGAGCTGAGTATGTGACAGAGTAGTTGGCGTCAGTTTTCTTTCTCGGGATGAAGCCCCTCAGATAAAGAGACCCAAGGAACTGATGCCTAGCGCTTCTGTTAATTACTGTCAGGACCGCTTGTGAGGGGCATCCATTCCTTATTGCAGTTTGCAAGACACTGAGATACCAGACAATTGGTCTTAGTAAGATGGCAGCCACGCATGTTGTTTGAAGCTAGTACGCTAACTGCTCCTGAGAAGTAAGTGTGAGGAGGGCCCGCCAGGTTTCTTCTCCTTGTGCGGTTACATAGTCCTTGGGGCCTACCCTTTGATTAACAGCATGTTGAGAGTCTGTGACTCACTTCATTTTTGCTGTATTGTTCAGGGTAATTGGGATATGTTTACAGCTGGACTGGGTCAAGCAGCGGTACCTCAGAGATACGTACCTGTAGGGGCCCTTTTTATCCCTGCTTCATATAGGAACTTACGCACTGTGCTATATTTGACTTGTTATCCTCACAAGCCTCCTGATGCAATATTAATGATGGTATCATTGTGATGATATGAGGATAGGACAAATGCATTGCTTCTAATGTTTAGAAGATGGGGTATTATTTGAATTTAAGGTGGCGGTGCACTATTGCCATGATTGATGGAACCCGTGCAGCGCTCCGTTGTGTATTTCCATGTAAACCCTTACACCGCGGCATTACTTCAGGACTCATCCGAGGGACATGCACAGCCCCATTACCTGCAGTCTTCTACAGACTGGGCCACGGTGCTGACAGATTCCTTGTACTGTCTCTACGTGACCGATACAGGAGCAGGTGATCTCAGTAGTCGGATTGTATGTTGAGTCTGTAAAACGGTTCCCTGACTCAACATGTGCACCACACAAGTGGTGTGCATGATCAAATGTGACCAAACTTCCTACATGTACCTGTTGACAGTGGAGATTATGTAGAGTCTTCTATGGACAACACACAATCACAAAGAATTGTGTCAATTTGAATTGCAGTCACTGGCCATTCTTGACCCGCTGCACTTCCTGGGATCAGATGCCAATTCCAGTTAAGTCTGAATCACTGTGGAGTTATGCAAGCCATAAATAATTTCTGAGGTGAGAGTTGGCTCAGCTCAGTGTTACTGAATGAAATGTCCAAAAGAGCCAACTCTGTTTATTCTGCAGGTAATAGACAGATGGTCTTTGTCCTGATGAAACCCATGGAATGAGAGTGTTGGGTCGAAATGTCAGGTCAACCTATCTCAAAGGTTGGCTTGTTGACAGTTTCTTTTAAAGTAGGTTCAAGGGTACTGCTAGCACTTGGTTTACCTTGCAGCTCTATGACAAACGTGAATGTACATGTGTATCATAATGTTATAGTCACATGATAACTAGTTTTGTGCACTGCACTGCCTACACTATTACACATGTTTACACAATAGAAGCACAGTTCCCTGGTTACTCAAAGGCCATGTGGTTAGTTCTGATTACATGTTTTGAATCAATTAGTCAATCAATCAAACATTTGTAGAGCGCAACTTATCACCTGGGGGTGTTTCAAGGCCCTGAAGGGGGACGTGGGTCATTCGAAGAGCCAGGTCTTGAGGTCCTTCCTGAACCAAGCCAGTGAGGTGGACTGCCAGAGGTGAAGCAGCAGATCAATAAATCAAAAGTTAGTTAGTACTCACAGGTTGAATATATACACACCATACCACTTGCAAATGAAGCCTAAGGAACCATTAAGCATAATTTCTGCCAGGGCCTTCCCTGCAAGAAGAAGAGCCTGAAACTCCTGAAGCATTCATGGAGGCCACCTCCAAGACGTGAGCCACCAAAGAGCCAGTCTGTGAGCACTGCCCTGACGCAGTGTGAGTGTGATAATCCTGCTCTGCCCTCTCATCCCACTTACACCCCTTGACTTTGGGACACCCTATATCTCTATTGGGGTTGTGTCCCACTGGCTGAGACAGTGAGGAACGTCTCCTTCTTTCTGGGGCTCAGGAAAGTGTCCCATCAGGTGAGATGCTGAGGTTGGCCCTCTTAACACTGGGGCTCAGGACAGTCTCCCATCAAGTGACACTTTTTATTCTGATTTTGGAGCAATTGATTCCTCTCTGTAGCCCTTACATTTCTGGAGATGCAGCTGTTTAAAGGCACAAATTCATGTTACCTTTAAATACCAGGGCCTCCTGGGTGTATTCAGTGGGTGTCATCTGTCGTGTCTGGCCACACCAGCCTTGACCTTTGACCAGCAGCTGTCATGCTATGGGCTCCTAAAATATTGGTATCCCAGAGGCTTGGTCTGGCTTAAGATGAGAATTGCACCAGTAGGTGCACTTGCAAACACTGACTTTTGAAACCACTCCTCCCCTCCCGCTGAAACAGGTCTTAAGGTAAGGCAACCAGACCGCTAGGGTTCAATCATCAGGACACAAATTAAACTCACATATACCAGACCTTTTACCCCTGAGAAGTAACAGGAAATTAACTACAAGAAGGACAGGGCCCTACTTTATATCGCTAAGGGTGCAATAAGATACCTGGGCGTACAGCTGGCTGCTTCGCTATATGGTTGGTATCATGTGAATATATCCTATGGAAACACAGGAAATATGTCAGATGACTACTAGGGCTAGGGCTGCCATTGGACCCAGGAGTTAGGGCTACCATTGGACCCAGGGGTTAGGGCTACCTTTGGACCCAGGAGTTAGGGCACCCATTGGACCCATGAGATAAATCTATCATTGGACCCAGGAGTTAGGGGTTCCAATGTACCCAGGAGTTAGGGGTTCCACTGGACTCAGGAGTTAGGGTTACCATTGGACTTTCCCTCCCATTCAAAAAGAACCTTTAGGACATCCAGGTAACTGGGAACAGGTGAAGAGCGCTTACTGTGTGGGACTCCTAGGGCCTGGCAGGTGCCAATGAGTAGAAACTCTCCCTTTCCACCCTCTATGGGTAAGCACCCACTCAACACTCGCTCTCAGGAAGCCGCACATCCATGTACCCATGTACATTCACAGGGTGAACATAACTACTACTGAAGTACAGGTGACTATCACAACTGCACACTCCCACCTACTGGTCTCTTAACTAACATTACTCCTTTGTAGAGACCACAAATAGATCAGTTCGTCAAAGAGTCAACCACAAGTGCACCCCCTTGTTCTATGACGCTGGTAAAATCTCCCCCCCCCAGAATCACACTATTCTGACTCCAGCACCACCCTGATGTATCTATCCCCAGCTCCTCCACAGGACATGATTAGCCCCTCTCCCCCAGATCCAATAACCACCACCTTGCTAGCACTTGAAGAACTCACACCGGCTCCCAAGCCACAAACTCAGCTTAACCACAACAACCCTCATCACACACACCTAAATCAGACAGATTATCTCAGGACAATCCACTGACTGAAAGCCATCAGTACAGATAGTGGACATACAACATTTCACTTGCTAGATAGAAATAAAAAATTATGGGACTCTCGAAAGCATGACTTCTGGGCTCCCTCCACATCCTCCTTCCCAACCTCAGGATCCATTAACCCACCAACCTACCCTCAATTCCTGTCTCAGGCCACAGATGTGCTACTTCCCCAAATCATCCTTATTCACATCCCCTATGCCTTCACTCGTCATATGCAAGGCCACACCTTCTCAATGGATCATCACATTAAGGACAGAGATGCAGCAGCAAAAATGTCTGCTCGGAGTGGGCATGGCTAGCTAGTCAAATGGCAAATGTGAGTCTTTAAGCTCAGCAACCACTGGTCCAGCAAACTAGATATGGTGGTCTCTAGATTAATCAAATGGTCTCATAAGGGCAGCTGCTTTTCATGTAGGCTGCTGAGACCTAGGAGGAGCAAAGTGTAGACCTGGGCAGTCTCTAACAACGAGCAGAACAGGAGGATAGCACCCACCAGGCAGACCCAAAATAGCAGTGACTGCTGAGTGGTAACAGTGGAGCAGCCAAAGAGTCACTGTGACAGGAGGTGAGTGTGGCTTGGATCACCCGCAGACCCTCCCTCTGCACAGACAACCCACACGGAGGCCTCATGACCCACTGGTCATGATGGCGAGACCACAGGACATAGCAACCCCTATCTGAGAGGCCCAAACATAGACTAGACCCCCGGGTCCCGCAGCAAAGAGGAGGGTCAGATGACGCACTAGTTAAGACTCATGATGATGTCCTGGTTGGTCCTAGAAACAGCTTAGAGAAGTGGGGAGCAATAACCTGTAACAAAGAGGTAGCAAGGGAAAAGAGAGCAGAGCAAATACAATGTTTAAAGGCATGGTCCCCCGAAACTCACACTGAAACAGTGCCAAACAGAGTGTCACGCAGTACCTGGTGACACAGTGTGAACAACGGTGAAGCACAGCAGCAAAAGTAAATCAAAAAGTGCTGTAAATAACAAGTGAAATCCAGATACCCCAGGAAAGAGGTACTCCCCAATTGATGGAGCTTTGAATGCCTCAGAAAAATCCTAAAAAAGGCAGCATGGGGATAGACTCCTTCTGACACAAGCAAAGAGCGGTGCAAACCAGCAGAACCTGTGAGAACTTAGCTGCAGAAAAGATGAAAATACCCTCACAAAAGAGGACCTCAAACAATGCAACAGGATCTCAGAAAAGAATGGAAAGAAGACTTGTGACAGGAGTCAGAAGACATGACTGTGGAGAAGCCTGGCACATGCACTGCTAAAACTGAGACATCTGTGCAAGAACCCATGGGCAAGACAGTGGAGAACTTCAACACATTAACCTCGCTGGAAGCACAACTGAGCTTGTTGCAACTAAAGTGTAAGGACGTAGAGAATAGAGTGAGAAGAGATAACATCAGAATCTATAATGCATGAGAGGGGGTGAAGAATTCTGACATCCTTGACTACGTTCAAATGGTGTTTGACCATGTGTCATCAGAATGGAACAGATGCACAGAGCAGGTCAGAAGAGTCCAAGAAATAACAACACACACAGGGCCACAGCGGTAAAACTACCCTAATATCCACCAAAGAAATCATTTAAAAACATTCCCCAAGGGATGTGCACTCCTTACCTGGTTCTGCTGCAACACTTGCCCCAGTCCACTTCTAGGAAGTGCAAGAAACTGAGGGGCGCACTTACAAAATAATGACGGAGCCTGGTGAGTATTTCTCCTTGTTGCTCCAATTTAATGCCACCCCTAGGGTGGTGTAGGAAACTGATGCATTCCCAGGTTGAGGAAACCTTTTAAATCTGGGAATGCGTCAGATTCCTTTGGGCTCCAGGGGTGTTGAGTGGGAACACGCACAGCAACACCCATGGAACCCCCCTTTCATGCAGTGTTATGCAAAAGAGTGGTCCATATTTACAAGGCCATGAAAAGCGGTCCATATTTACAAGGCCATGAATGTCCATATGTACTAGGCCATGAAAAACCATGCATGGTGGCTTTGCGTGGCCTTGTAAATGTAGACCGCCACACTATGACACCGGATCATCAAAAAATGTGACGCTCCTGGTGACGGTAGGGGCTTGTGAATATGCCCCTGAGACTCTTGACTGAGGCTCTGAATGAAAACACAATTCAGTTCAGATGGACCTTCCCATGTTAAGCGGACTCCGAAGTAGAGGGCACAGCACATCATGTGCAACATTTCTTAAATATTTGGAGAATGGATTATCAAATTGAGGCTGAGAATGAGTACAAAAAGCTGAACAAAGGGAACGATAGAGGGAGATCCCACCCATCACCAGCAACAAATAACTTGAATGGTCTCACAGAGACAAAAGAAGAAGTTATGAGGAAGAAGAGAAGCTACCATAGAAGGAGAGGAGGAAAGGCAGCTGAAGAAAACCCTTTTTGTTCATGACAATCATGTCCCTAAGCTATGTGACCAAGAGAAGATGCCTACAGTTTGAAGACACTCAGGCCCATATTTATACTCTGTTTGCGCCAAATTTGATTTAAAAAATTGACGCAAATTCGGCGCAAACCTAACACCATATTTATACTTTGACATGTGCGTCATTTTCTGGATGCATGAAACCGCCTTGCGTTAATGACATGCAAGGTAGGCGTTCCCGCCCAAAAAATGACTTTAAGGCATGTGTGCCTTATTTATACTCCCACGTCATTTTGACGCACAGGAGGGGACGGGCCTTAAAAAATGTTGCACAGCCTGATTTGTGCCGTTTTTTAACGCCTGGGTGAGGGCAGGCGTTAAGGGACCTGTGGGCTCATTTCCATGGTCTCTGACCATGGAAGCAGCCTGCAGGTGCCCTTCCCTGCCCCCAGGGACACCCCCTGCCACCCTTGCCCACCCCTGGAGGACACCCATGGATGGGGGGGGACCCATCCCAGGTAAGTACAGGTAAGTAGAGGTAAGTAATTTTTTTTTTAAGTGGCATAGGGGAGCCTAACTTGGGCCCCCCTACATGCCACTGTGCCCAATGACCATTCCCAGGGGAATGCCATTGGGCAGGGGGGCATGACTCCTGTCTTTCCTAAGAGCGGAGTCATTTCAATGGGGGTTGTGCATCAAAAAATGGCGCAAGTCCAGTTAGAGCCATGATTTTTTTACTCTAACCTGACTTGCACCATTTTTTGACGCACAACCCCCATTCTTCCCTACGCCTGTTTTGCCCGGTTAGAGTCATTTTCTTTTACTCTAACCAGCCCGCAGCGCCGGCTAATGTCAATCCATAAATAAGGCGCCTTGGTAAAAAATGTTATGCAAACCAGCGCTGGCGCAGGTTTGCGTCAAAAAGTATGAATATGGGCCCGAATTGGAAATGTGTTGGATGGGAGCGTTATTATTTAAATAACCACAACAGACGGTGATAGTTGACCCCAACAAGGGTTGTTAGTAATTATTTAAGTAATGAGAAGGTTGAAATCATCAGGTTACAAATTAAACTAACATATGTCAGACCTTGCACCCCCGGGACGTACCAGGAAATGAAACACAAGAATCAAGGGACAGGACCCTATTTTAGGTCACTAACGGTTGTGATGGGCACCTGGGAGTGAGGATGGCACTTCCGCTATCAGGTTGGTATCATGTGAATATTAAATAAGATCTACTGAAATGGTTTGAGCCGGATAGTGGCAATCAAAATAAACTTGATCATAATAGTTATATGTCTTCCAGGGACTCCTTATCCAGACTGATGAGTCCACGCTACACAATCATGAGAAAAACTTGATAAAATATATTTGTCAGGGGAGAGCAGCAAACG
Source organism: Pleurodeles waltl (assembly GCF_031143425.1). Taxonomy (NCBI): domain Eukaryota; kingdom Metazoa; phylum Chordata; class Amphibia; order Caudata; family Salamandridae; genus Pleurodeles; species Pleurodeles waltl. The sequence goes on from NC_090442.1 coordinate 13,645,545, forward strand.
TTCAAGGAAAATGTTGTGAATTCAAAGGACATGTGGGGGAGTGGTCTGAAAGCGAATCTGATAATCATTATCAATCATTATAATCACTAGCGATCTATGGACAGTGCACTGGTGGGCAGATCTTTATGGGATTTAATACGTCTCTACCATTAATACAGACAACAGACAAACCAAATCACTAGACGCTAATGGATAATTGGAACAAGATTGTTTTTAGATTCAATAGACATCCTTCCCAGTTCTGCTAATACATTTCTTAGACAACCCAGATTAAACACTAGCCAGGGATGCATGATGTACCAAAATTGGAAATTAGACCACTGTAGAATGATATCAGATATGCTTACAAAAGGGAAAAATAGATTTTTATTTGACTGTAAACAACCCTGCGGGCTCCCTGAACATGAAAGATATCAAACAGTCCATCACTGGTTCCTCCACCAGCCCTGAAGTTTGTGAGGAGGGGGTACCTAACTCCTGCCACACTCCTCAAAATGTACCGCAGCACATCAGATGGCTGCTGGAAGAAGTGCGTGTGGGAGGGTGGGTGTGTCAGTACAGGTATGGTGGGAATGTCCCAAGCTGTAAGTGCACTGGAGAGAGATGCTAGTGACAATTAAAGCCATAGGGCCAGATGCATCAAACAGTTTTGCAATAGCAAACGGCCCAACTTGTTACCGAATTGCATATTGGATTTGCGACTACATACCGATTCGGTATTAGGAAGGAGCATGTCAGGGTCATCCCTTCCTAATAGCGAATCGCAGAGGTATGTATGATTGTTTTGTTACCGTGAATGCGGTCTCAAAACAATCGCAGTTACCACCAATTTCAAATTGGTGGTAACCCATTCGCAAAGGGAAAGGGGTCCCCAAGGCACGCATCCTCTTTGTGAATGCATGCAAAAACTTTTTTTAGGAGCAGGCAGTACTGCCTACTCTTCAATTTTCTTTTTTAAACGCATCCCGTTTTCCTTTAAGAAAAACGGGCTGCATTTTAAATAAAAAGAGCACAGCAGGCCACCATCCCTGTGATTGTAGCCATACAGCATGGTTCGCAAATTGCGACCTACCTCATGAATATTAATGAGGTAGGTCCATTTGCGAGCCCTTGTGAATCGCAGTATGAAACTCCTGGAGTTTCATACATTCCAATAGTGATTACTTAATTGCAATTCGCAAAAAACGCAATTTAGTAATCGGTGTTGGAAAGAATGATACTTATGGCCCATAGTGAGATTCACGATTATTAACACCACAGCACCCCTTTCCTCCTGAATGGGAAGAAATTGCCCACGGGAACTGGAAGTTAATATACCAGTTGCAACTTTTAGCAAAAATCACACTCACCAGAGAACTGAAGAAAAAATAAGCCCAACGTGGCTCATGTGGCACAGATTTGGGAAGCAATGGTGGTCAAGCGGCTGATAATGCATGTATCCAAACATTGAGATAGTTTTTCCAGGATTTGGCAGATGGGGCAAACTGATATGGATGAAGAGCAAAGAGAAGAATGTTTGACTGTCCGAGATGCGCAGCAAATGGGGTTTGCACTACAATGAGATTTCTAGAATATTGAGATTTTAACACAAAATAAGATCGTTTGAACATTAGGAGCTCCATTGAATACAATGGATTAGAACATTGGAATGTTGATAGCTCCATTGAATACAGCTCCGAGCTTCTAAGGACTGGTAAAAGCCGGAGATCCAACATTCTGCTGCGCGGAGGGTCCCCAGCAACAGCTGTGAACAAAGGCCTCACGGAGCCAGATGGGATTTCAACCCCCTCAGGCTCTGTGAGGCCTTTGTTTTATTTATTAGAATATTCTACCCTCTGGAGGCAGAATGTTCTAATCGCGTTATACCCTGCCATAGCTGGGCTACAACGGCCATTAAAGTCCTGCTACCTTGTTAAAGTTTCTTGCCTTTGGATTGGACCTTTAACCCTGGAGCGAGCCTTTATTGGCCGGTATAGCCCGCTACGACAGGCTATAAGGCTATAATGAACCTGTAAGGAGGGAGATGTACAATTAATAGTTTACAAATGTATTGCCGGTGAGGGAGGAATCCAGAGGGGACAAAGTTTGCTACTAATGGCACTGGTGGGTCAAAGTTAATTCAGTGAAAAAGAGAATGATCCCTTCTCAAATGTTTACTCTCTATATTGATGGGAAATTAATAATGAGTGTGGGAAAGTAGCCTTTTTCTAGCTTGGTTACCCCCACTTTTGGCCTGTTTGTCAGTGTGTTTGACTGTTTTCACTGGTATCCTGCTAACCTGGACCCCAGTGACTGTGCTCTCTCCTCTAAATGTGGTTGCTGGTAACTTTTTATCCCCACAATTGGCGTACTGGTGCCCCCATGTAAGTCCCTAGTATATGGTACCTAGGTACCCAGGGCTTTCTGGTTCCAGGGGATGCCTATGGCCTGCAGCAGTTATTCTGCCACCCATAGGGAGCCCATGCAAAGCGTTCAGCAGGCCTGCAATTGCAGTCTGCGTAAACCGGATGCACACACCTGGTTTCACTACAGGTCACTGCAAGTCACCCCTAGGGTATGACCTCTCAGCCCAGAGGGCAGAGTGCAGGTAATTGTGTGTGAGGGCACCCCTGCACTAGCAGAGGTGCCCCCATGAACTCCAGCCCCATTTTACTGGACTTCGTGAGTATGAGGACACCATTTTATATATGTACCACACATAGGTCACTACCTATGTCCAGCTACATAATAGTAATTCCGAACCTGGACATGTTTGGTACCAAACATGTTGGAATCATACACCAATACTGTTGCAAGTATTGGAAGTATGTTTCCATGCACTCTGGGGGCTCCTTAGAGGACCCCCAGCATTGCTACCACCACTCTTACAGGGTTTTCTGGGCAGTACAGCTGCTGCCACCCTTTAGACAGGTTTCTGCCCTCCTGCTGCTTGATCTGATGAAGCCAAGGAAGGCAGAACAAAGGATTTCCTTTGGGAGAGGGAGGTAACACCCTCTCCATTTGGAAATAGGTGTGACTGGCTTGGGAGGGGTAGCCTTCCCAAGCCACTGGCTTTGCATTGAATGGCACATTTGGTGCCCTTCGTGCATAAACAAGTCCACACCGGTTTAAGGATCCCCATTCTCTTTTCTGGCGCAAAACTGGATAATGGAAAGGGGAGTGACAACTCCCCTGTCCATCACCACCCAAGGTTGGCAAGGAAAGCTCTGGGAGCATCTGATTGGCCAAGCCAGGCAGGTGATGTCAGAGGCACCCTCTGATAGGTAGTTATCTGGTTAGGTGACCAAGCCCCCTCTTTGGGCTACATAGGGTCTTCCTCTGGGGTGGGTCCTCAGATTCAACTTGCAAGACTCCAGCAGGACTGCTCTGCAACCTCTGCTTTGACTTCTGGCCTCAGGAACCGCGACTGGACCCTCCAGGAGCCTATAAGCTGCAGATCCACAAGGAAGACTCTTCTGCAACATTGTATCCAGAGTTCCTGCCAGCTTTCCAACATTTCCCCAGCTGTGCATCCTAAGAAGACTGCAACTCTTCAGCCTGCACAAGAAGAAGGCATCTCCCTTGGGGTGAAGGCATCACTCCTCTGTAACTACAGGTACCTGGCTGAAACGCCGACCAGCTGCGTGGATCTCTCCTAATCCTGAGTGCCGTGGGTCCTGCATCAGGAGTGGTGGTCCGGAGAGTCTCCCTTGGTCCTCTCTACCAGCTGTCACACTTTGGTGGTGGTAAGTCCTTTCCACTCCATGCAAGACAGTACCCCTGTGCGCCGCGTCTCTGCAGCTGCCAAGGCTTGATTGCTTTGCCTCCAAAGGGAACTTCAGGCAACGTCTAGCTCTAGCCCCCAGCACTCCCTCCTGCAACTTCTGGACCTCTGCATGGTGCTCTGGCGATGTGAGAGGAACTTCTGTGGTGGGCGTGGGCTGCTTCTTCGACTTCTGTGTCTCTGCCCTATGGGACAGCTGTGGATGCTGCCTGTGCTCCTGTGGGCCTTCTGCTGCGCGGAGGGTCCCCTGTCATTCACCCTCCTGGGTAGAGTTCTCCTGGTTCTTGCTGGTCCCTGGGAGCACCCCTTTTCCTCCAAACGCGAGTTTGCCTTTGTCAAGGCTTGTTGGCAGAAATCCTTCACCGACACACATCTGCAATCCAGCTTCCAGCGTGGGGCAGCTTTTGCATGCATCAAGAACTCTTCTCCAGCTTCTGTGCTGCAGTGTTGATCTGTCTCCCTTCTTCGTCGACCAACGCCTAAAGGTACCTCTGGTTGGGTAGCATATCCTACTCCCCCTGGACTCCACAGACACTTCTGGACTTGGTCCTCTCTCTCCACAGGTCTCCATCTTCGGCTTTCCACTGCTGGTTCCTTGCAGGCTGTTCTGGGGAGTCTTCATTTTCTTCTTTTCATCCTTTGTGGTGGTTTTGGGGAAATAAATCAGTGTTTTACTCCTGCATTCCTGGTCGCTAGGGGTTACTGCATTACTTACCTGTGTGGTTTCCTAGTACTCACACCTCCCCTCTACACGATTTACTTACCTAGATGGGGGTCTTGTGCTTGTGTTCACATTCCAGTTCCTTAGTATATCGATTGGGTTCCCCCTAGAGCTACTGTTACATTTTGCTATTTTACACTGTTTTCGAACCTTTTTATGCCTCTTACTGTTTATTAATGTATACATATATATATATGCATAGTGTATTTACTTACCTCCTATTGGAGGGTTGCCTCTCTAGTATTTTCTAATACTGTGTCCCAAAAATAAAGTACCTTGATTATTCTACAACCAAGCGTTTTCTTTCTTGTGTCTTCGTACTGTGTGACTACAGTGGTATTGCATGAGCTTTGCATGCCTCCTAGATAAGCCCTGGCTGCTCAGCTACAGCTACCCCTAGAGAGCCTGGCTTCTAGACACTGCCTACACTACACTGAGAGGGGATACCTGGACCTGATATAAGGTGTAAGTACCATAGGTGCTCACCACACACCAGGCCAGCTTCCTACAATGAGTAGTTACCAAAACAGTGCCTGAAATTCAGCACAAGGTCTATGAACAAAAAACACTTCAGCGTATTTGATCTGCTCTCAAAACCCACAAAAGGCCTCACCTTCATTACATGAACTTGGGTCAACAAACTCTTCTCCCCCACATGCCACAAAGCCATCAAACCTCATTATGGCATCACCAACAAAATTATTTAGGGAAAACTGAAGCAAACCTACTGGCCATTCATTGAAAAACAATAAAAATAACCCACATTGAAACGTCATCATGAACTATTGCGGATCCCTGCTGGTACGATATCACATCACTTCTACTCGTGCTTGTGCCACCACCACCAAGCAACACAAACTTAAAAAATATCTTACTGTAGGAGGCTGGGTCTCTATATAGTGTGCAAAAATGATGTCACTGTGTAGAGAATCCAAACAACCCCACCTTGGTTTCCAGGGTTAAAAAGCAGACCACCTAGTGCTATGTTTTTGTGGTAGTGTGGGCGAGCAGTTAGGCTTATCTTGGAGATATGCTAATCATTTGTTGTACTCACAGTATCAATAAATGCGGACACACACTCAGAAGAATAACTTGAGGCCAATTTACAAAAGTACTTCTCATTTTTATAAGGTTTTTAAGACCAAGAGCATCAAAATCGAGTAAGTACTTTATAGTTATGATTTTTTAAAGCTTAGCAAAAATAGTCTTTTTCTGTATAATTCTGCACCATTGGAATCAATTGGAAAAACCTAAAAAATGCATATAAAATCAGGCAATGCCTTCAAAAGTGTCACCTTCTATTTTTAGGTCGAGGTCATCGAGGTGTCTTGTAGGCCAGCTATATCCATAACCCCGGATTAGAATCTGAAACAATAATCACTCCTTCAACCACAGACGACAGATAAGCAACAACCCAACAGCCACTCTCCGATGTTCACAAACACTCAGAAGATTCTATGCCTGGTGAGCTGAAGCGTTGACCTGTGTCTAGCTTGTGTGTTATATCATAAAGTAAATTCATGCAAACCCCTCCTAGGCCTCACTAATACTGGACTTATAACACTCTGAGGTGCTGCAGCAGAATGTGGTTCAAACCCACTGCGCAGTAATTCTCTTGTACAGCACAACCCTCCTAAGCCAAATAAGACAGAACCACTACCGGTCATGTCTACCACCCAGTACTGTACAGTCCACAGCAACAAACCACACGTCACCAACTGAACAGGCAAGAAATACAAGAGACAAACCAAGAGCTAAAGAAAGCTCACACGAGCGAATCACACAACTTCACAGACTCAGGGGCTCATTCACAAGTCCCTTGCGGCGCAGGTGAAAAAAGTGACGCACCAATGGGGCAAGGGGATTGTAAATTAGCCCCTCAGTTTGCAGAAATAAAAACACGTACATGATGGAGTGCTGGAATTGATAGAATAAAACAGAGGGGTTTATTCAAAGAGAACCCTTAAAGTGTGTACACTTAGCAGGGTTCCAGCAGCGTGTCGTTGATAGGAAACACCTGGGGCGTATTAATGATAGGGTGCACTTTCCCACCCTGCTTCATGGCAGTCACTTAGAAGGTGGCCCCTGCACTCTGAACATCGTGTTGGTGAGAGGCGGGCCAGCTGTTTGAAGCCACCAGTCACCAATCCACCTTTCACTGTAGGTGCAACCGGGACACAGTTTTAAAAGGGGGGCAGAGATCCCTCTGCAGGGAGGTGCAGTGAATGGCTGCACCTTCCGGAAGGGGGTGTTCCATGATACCCATGTGCCCCCCTTCAAAGGGGCACCCTCGGTGTGTATTGACTGTGCTCCACCTCTATGAGGTGCACATTCACTGCCCCTCCTGACAGTCTCTGAACCCCTCATCTGTAATATGGCGCGGGTGCAAAGGCAAAGGATTCTGCTGGCCACCGGAGGACTTTAACTTAGTCTTGCAGTGCTCGTCCAAGCTAACTCCATGCTCTGTTCATCTCTCCCTCCAGCCTATACCTGCTCAGGACCACAAAATGTCAGAACTGACACCTCTGTGAGATAACCAACCCAGGCCCTCATTAGGAGTGGCCTCTTAATTCCAGTGGTGCCGGTCACACAACTTTCCGTCGCTTTCACAATTATGAGATCCACTGTGTATCCGCGGATCTGTTTATTTTCACACAGAGATTTTGGCTGGTGGAAGCAATCAAAATCTACGTGTGAAAATCTGGGAGACGATGACAGCAGAATGGGACCCAGAATTGCCAATTCCCTCTGTAATTCCTCATTTCTTAAGGGACCCCAAGGGTCTAACTTGTATTGGTCTGGATTTTCAAAATCCCTGGTATCAGTATTCCATTGTGGAGAAAAATGAATCCATTTTCCAGGCTACTTCTAATAAAGACCTCAGGGTACTTTAGCCATAAGAAATATTATAAAAAGACCTGCAGAGCTCATGAAAGCTGACCCGACCATAAACAGTGCGCCTCTTGATCACACTTCCTCATTCATCACACTGCTACGTGTCGCATCCTGTACTACGATAACCACACCTCAATGGTCATCAAACACTCATGAAAACACTTCCCATATAGCATCAAAACAAAGATCACTGCTTCCATCCACATTCCTTGAATGGTGTACTGTCCTACCCATGTAGGCAAGCGCTTCAGGGACCTACCTAGTGGTTAAAACACAAAACAGCCTGATTCAAGAATAGCGGACAGGGTAATGGTGCTGAACCCCATTGATCCCCAAGTCTGGAGCCGTGCACTGACCTTAGGGACCAGTTGTAGTTAAATCCAGCACCTTACTGTGCAAGTGCTATAAATACATCTTTGGTTATATCTCAAGATCATAAGGTGCCAGGACCTCCTGCCTTTTAACATCTGCCTTATATTAACTGCACTCCTTCACTAGATATAAACAAAAGACTTAGGCAGTCATTCTGACCGCGGCGGGTGGCGGTCGCCGCCCGCCATGCGGTTACCGCCGAATGACCGCACCGCAGTCAAAAGACCGCGGCGGCCATTCCAACTTTCCCGCTGGGCCGGCGGGCGCCCTCCAAAAGAGCGCCCGCCGGCCCAGCGGGAAAGCCCCTGCAACAATGAAGCCGGCTCCGAATGGAGCCGACGGAGTTGCAGGGGTGCGACGGGTGCAGTGGCACCCGTCGCGATTTTCACTGTCTGCAGTGCAGGAGCCCCCAGGGGCCCCACGACACCCGTTCCCGCCATCCTGTTGCCAGGAACAGGCTGGCGGGAAGGGGGTTGGAATCCCCATGGTGGCGCTGCAAGCAGCGCCGCCATGGAGGATTCCCTGGGCCAGGAGAAAACCGGTGGGAAACCGCCGGGAAACCGCCGGGAAACCGCCGGTTCCCCTTTTCTGACCGCGGCTTTACCGCCACGGTCAGAATAGCCCAGGAAGCACCTCCAGCCTGTTGGCAGTGCTTCGGTGGTCCCCGGCCCTGGCGGTCATGGACCACCAGGGTCAGAATGACCCCCTTATTCCTTTTCTAAGGTACAGATCTGTCTGTACAGTGAGTTTATTGAGTTTGATAACTGAATTGTATCGTAGGTGACTTCCAAACCCTCTGTTGCCTCCTACATTTAGTCTTGACTACTCAATCCTGTTACCAATGGAGAACACACCAAAGAAACTGCCAATAAAGCATGCCTCAGATCTCAGACAAAAGGCCCCACATGCCCCAAGTGAGCATTAAGTGAGGGTCACGTGTGCCCCGGGTAAACTACATGAACACTTCGTGTCATCCACATGTGAGCCTCATGTCAGTCTCACATCAGCCTCACTGGTGGCTCGTGAGTCTCATGTCAGCTTCACTGGTGCCTCGTGTGAGCCTCATGTCAGCCTCACCGGTGCCTCATGTGTCTCACTTCAGCCTCACTAGTGCCTTGTGTGAGTCTCTGTCAGCCTCACTGGTGCCTCGTGTAAGCCTCATGTCAGCCTCACTGGTGCCTGATGTGACCCTCATGTCAGCCTCACTGGGCCTCGTGTGAGCCTCATGTCAGCCTCACTGTTGCCTCATGTAAGCCTCATGTCAGCCTCCCTGGTGCCTCATGTGAGTCTCATGTCAGCTCCATATCAGCCTCACTGGAGCCTCTTGTGTCCCTCATGTCAGCCTTACTGGTGCCTTGTGTGAGTCTCATGTCAGCCACACTGGTGCCTCGTGTGATTCTCCTGTCAGCCTCACTGTTGCCTCATGTAAGCCTCATGTCAGCCTACCTGGTGCCTCGTGTGAGTCTCATGTCAGCTAACTGTCAGCCTCACTGGAGCCTCTTGTGTCCCTCATGTCAGCCTTACTGGTGCCTTGTGTGAGTCTCATGTCAGCCTTACTGGTTCCTTGTGTAAGTCTCATGTCAGCCTCACTGGTGCCTCGTGTTAATCCCATGTCAGCCTCACTGAAGCCTTGTGTGAGTCACTTGTCAGCCTCACTGGAGCCTCGTGTGAGTCACTTGTCAGCCTCACTGGAGCCCCGCGTGAGTACACATCAGTCTCAATGGTGCCTCATGTGTCCCTCATGTCAGCCTCACTGGTGCCTTGTGTGAGGTTCATGTCAGTATCATTTCAGCCTCACTGGAGCCTTGTGTGTCCCTCATGTCAGCCTCTTGTAGACATTGTGCTGTTGTGAGTTTTTGCTGCTCTTTAACCACAGCCACAGCTGCAGATCCCCCGTGTGAGATCCGCTGAAGCTGCTGGATGGTTCCAGGGTGATTATCATCAGGAGATCTGTGGTGTTGATTCCTTTTCTGCTGATCAGTCACATTTGTAGAAACAACATCCTGGCTTTTTATTTCTGTTTAAAACTGTATTTTTCATTGCATGAAGTGTAAAACCACTTATCCAACTAGCACCTTGAATGCAGTTATGTATTTATGCATGCATGTGTGTGTGTGTGTGTACAGGTATGTATGCATGCATGTAAGTCTGTTTAGTGAGAACGATGGGTTGGAAGTTACCCTGAGTGATTGCCACTGATAAAGCTTAGGGGCAGATTTATGGAAAGTGGTGCAGCACCGAGTGCATCACCACTCTCCTTGCGCCCCTTAGCGCCCCCCTACCACCACCATGTGTGCGCCGTATTTAAAATACGGCACACCATGGCGCAGGGTAGGAGGCAATAGCATCATTTCTCATGACGTTATTGATGTACTCTGCAGGAGTATCGCCAAAATATTGGCGCTACTCCTGCAGAGTAGATAGGGCCCCATTCTAAAGAATGGAAGCCCCCTTTTAATGCCTTCTCTTAGGCAGGCGTTAAAAGTGCCGTAAAAAATTGCAGAAGGAAATCTCAGAGATTTCCTTACGCCATTTTTCCAGCTCCCCTAACAGGGGAGCTCCCCCTTTGCATACATTATGCCTGGCGCAGGCATAATGTAGCGCAAAGAGTTACAGAGTGGCGCAATGCATGCATTGCGTCACTCTGTAAATACGGCGCAGGGATTTCGGCCTTGTTGGCCCACATTAATGTAAAAAATAATGACAACTGCCCCTTATTGCAAGCGCTTCTCCCGTCACCTTTTGTTTATTTGTAGTAAAGCCCTATGTGGCAAGAGTGAATCCAGACGTGGTCCCCGCACTCATTGTGGCACAGGAACCAAGATACACCCGACTGATGAGTCCCGATCAGGGTGAGACCGGACGTGGGTCCCGCAACTCACTGTGTCACTGGAACCAAGATACACCCGACTGATGAGCCCCGATCAGGGTGAGACCGGACGTGGGTCCCGCAACTCACTGTGTCACTGGAACCAAGATACACCCGACTGATGAGCCCCGATCAGGGTGAGACCGGAGCCATTGCACGGACGTGATAACTGTTCAGGGAATACTTTCCACAGGGAACACTTTGCCACCGCTAAATTTGAAATGTTTTGATTTTTATATGGATTATGAATTCGAAATTTAAATCTGTTTTTTTATATTTTTACTAGTTTTAGTTTGGAAGGGCTGTGTGCAGTTGGGTTCTGTGGGTGCAATAATTTATTTTGTTCTTATCTTGTCCCTATGTATTTTCACTGGATTAATTTGCATTGAATTTGCCCAGCTTGAGGCACCATTTTGTAAGGGCTGTGCTTTAGTCTTTTTGCTGGTGTTTGAGGAGATAGCTTCCTCCTATACAAATACGTCGGTGGACATGCAGCGGGTGTGCTGCTGGAGCACCAAAGGCAAGCTCGTCTGCATCTGTCCGCGTCCCAATCAAAGTCAACACCAGGAACCCTGCTGGTCCCAGGTAACAGGGGAGTGCGCAGGTGTCTTATTACGCTGCCATGGGGCTACTTCAAATTGGGAAGTAGAGGGGGGCCTGGGCCCATAGCCTGCTGTTGATATTGGATTCATTAATGACGATGCACATGACAACAAGACATTCCCATATGCAAACAATACATTTTCATAAATGAACAAAGTCGCATCACTGCTGTTAGGTTTCCCCATTTTCAACCCCAGCACATGGGTTCGTGGTCAGGCAGGCTCTGCAACCCAAGCCTGAAGGTTAATGACTGACTGGTCACAGTTAGGGTAACACTTATCCAACAGCATCATAGATAAAATCCCACAGATGGGTCCCTGGAGAATGGCCCCAATAAAGCACATATGGCCAGAGGGACGCATGCATTCCCAAATCACCATAAAGTTGGATGCCACATGTAGTTAGGTACACTTAGCCAATCAGGATACAGCGCACACAACACACGCAGCGACCACGCACCCCTCAGGCAGGACACCTGGACACGTACTTGCTGACCCACATTGTGTCCACGGTAGGTTGTGGCCCACCTGCATTCCTTATCTAAAAATCTATTTATGACTCCTTGACATCTGTTTGTATTTTTTCACCAAGGAAGGAATGTTTTTATGACTTTATGGAACCCAGAGAGTTGTATAAAAAGTGATTCAATTCTATGTATGAGAGACAGTCTTCAGACTTCGGTGCTATAACTGCTCTCCTGGCCATAACGTTTAATTAAATAAACCTTTTTCTATTTTGCCAGACGCCGCTTGTCTTTTGTTTTTTAAGGTAAAATCTAATTCAAGTAACATTTTGCCGAGTCAGCCTGGAGCTGATTGGTTTTTTGAACTTGACTGAGACCAAAGGAAGGGGACCCGAACCGGACAGATTCACATTTTGCGCAAAAAAGAAAAGTAAGCAGACACTGTGATATGCATGACAGAAAAAGAGAACATGTGAAATAGACTCTTCACGTTGGCAGCCCATCGGGCAGAGCTTGGATCTATTAGTGGAACAATGCCAATTGTACGTTAGAGAACACAGAGGGAGGGACCTTATTCTGAATCTAACAAAAAGAGCTCGCGCAACTGGAGATAATGCTATATCCATATAAGGCTCAAATTCATAGGGGCATTTGATTAATAAATAATTATCAGACATTGACAGCGGAACAATCTTAATAAATTGCACAATCTGAGCGTTGTGCCAAAAAGCATCCTTCAATAGCTGCACAGCATTTTTAGGAATGGAAAGAGGGTCCAACCAATAGGACCCTAAACCTAGATGGAATAAGGATTCTTTGACATAGGTACACCATTTCGTTTTACTAATAGTGTTGCTACCCACCAATTTGAGAAGCCCACAACGAAATGGAGAAAGGGCATCTGTTATCCAGAGCCGGATCCAATATAGCAAGGGCCTTAAAGCAGCAATCTGCGAAATAGAAAAAAGAGTTAAATCCATACGGATGGGCAGAGATGGAGTGCTAGAAGGAACATTTAACAATGATTTCAAAAATAGAATTTCCGCCCTTGCCAAATCCACCAGGTTGCAATGGCCCCAAAGTTCAGCACCATATAAGTCCCCCCCACCCCGGGCTTGAGATTTATATATTTCAAGGGTGGGAGACATTGCAAACTTGGGAGATCTAGAAGCAAATCTTACGATGCCACCCGCCCTTTGCTTCAGGCACAATAAGGATTTCTGGCGGTGAGCATGCCAAAGGTGTGAGTCTTCCAGTTTAATACCTAAGTAGTCGAAAGTGCCCACTCTTTCCAAGGGGGCACCATCTAGGTATACTGGTCTCTTCGTTTTGCAGCTATTGTCCCCAAAGACCATATACTTTGTTTTTGCTGAGTTGATTTCCAACGCATGTTTTTTGCAAAACACCAAAAATCGTGATAGCAATCTGGAAAGGCCCTTGGCAGTTCGCGAGAGTAACAAGGTGTCATCTGCAAACAAAAGACAAGGGAACTTCTGGCCACCCAAATTCGGGGCATCACCATAACAATCTAAGAGGTATGGGATGCAAGCGTTAATAAACAATGGAAATAGGGTGGGCGCAAGGACGCACCCCTGCCTCACACCTCGTGTTGTAGAAAAAGCTGGGGTCAGGTCACCAGCCGAACCCCAGCGCACTCTGGCATAATTATCAGAATAAAGATCTCGGATAATATTAATCAAAGAACCCGGAACTCCAATATTGCTCAGGACCTCCCAGAGCTTAGCACGCGGGACAAGGTCAAACACAGATTTCAAATCGACAAAGGCCACAAATAGATGGCCGTTGTCTGCGTCTACGGTATTCCACTTGATGGTAGTAAATCGGAAGACCTGATTGATGGTACTGACCTTGTCCCGGAAACCAGCCTGGAGATGGCTTAAAACCTGTTTTTTTGTTATCCAGTGTTTTAATCTGGATAACAACTGGAAGGACACTGCAATTAATTGATAGTTCTGGTGAGTCCACGGGGCAGAGGTTCATTCTGAAGCTGCCACCCCAAGGGTAAGAGTCTACATTAGAACCTTAGTCCTAGCATTTGGCGTGTGGCAAACTAGGAAAAGAAAAAGTAAAGTTATACTTGAGAGGCCTAAGTCAACTTTTTTAATTGTCAGCATTAGGAAAGGTGAAGTTTTTTTATTTTAGTTTGCTACTTTAGGGAGGCCGACCCCCTGAACCTCTGTCAGTGACACAGGTGGCATGCATAAGTCCCTGGGTGGGACATAGGGTCAGCATCTCTTTGTAAGAGGTGTCTTTTTACTTGGACCACTATGCGTGATGCAGTCAGTACACATATGCTCTGGGTGTGATATAGGGCCCCACCTCAATTTTCTTAGTCTATCCTGGTATTCACAGAGCCACCGGTTTCTTAACACAGGTGGTATTTGAAATAAGTGAGAGGTGTGCTTTGCTTGGACCACTGGACATGACACAGATGGTGTAGGAGGCTGTCCTGGCTTATAGTGGGTACCTGATGTTACTTACACCTTGTGCCAGGTCCAGTTATCCCTTATTAGTAGATTAGTAGTGTTCTGGCAGCTTAGGCTGATAGAGGTAGCTATAGCAGAGCAGCTTAGGCTGAACTAGGAGACATGCAAAGCTCCTATTATACCGCTTATATCATATAGCACTATATCATAAGAATCACAATACTCTGTGTTACTAAAAATAAAGGTACTTTATTTTATTGACAATGTGCAAAGATATCACAGAGGATATACTCCCTTAGGAGGAAAGTAAAATACACAAAATATACACACAAACCAAAATCAGGTAAGTAAACAGTTAGAACAGTAGTGCAAACACTGTAGAATACAATAGGATGCAATAGGCCTAGAGGCAACACAAACCATATACTCTAAAAGTTGAATGCGAACCACAAAGGGACCCCAGTCCTAGTGTAGGTTGTAGAGGGTCGCTAAGGGTGTCCAAGATACCCCACCCCAAGACCCTGAAAAGTAGGAGAAAAGTGACCCTACTTCCCCAGAAACACACTAAAGTTGTGATAGGAGATTCTGCAACGACAACAACTGACTTCAAAGCACTGAAGATGGATTCCTGGACCTGAGGACCTGTAAAGGAAGGGGACCAAGTCGAAGAGTCACGCAAATGTCCAGGGGGGGCAGGAGCCCACTAAGCACCGGATGAAGGTGCAAAAGGGCTGCCTCTAGGTGGAAGAAGCTGCAACAACGGAGGATGGTAGGAACTTCTCCTTTGCACAGAAGATGTCCCACGGCATGCTGGAGGATGCAGAGTTGTTTCTACAAAGAAAGACTGCAAACAAGCCTTGCTAGCTGCAAGAGTTGCGTTTGAAGAAAATGGGTGCTGCCCGGGCCCAGGAAGGACCAGGAGGTCACCCCTTTGAGGAGGAGACAGAGGAGGCGCTCAGCACTTGAACAGACATTCAAGAAATCTGAGCACGGTGGTCGTCTCAACACTACAAAGGACGGTCCCACGAAGTCGGTGGTCAACTCAGCGAGTTGAGCAATGCAGGACAGAGTGCTGGGGACCTAGGCTATGCTGTGCACGAGGGATTCCTTGCAAGAGTGCACAGAAGCCCTAGCAGCTGCAGTTCACACAGTACACAGGATTACTGTCTGGCGTGGGGAGGCAAAGACTTACCTCCACCAAATTTGGACAGAAGAACCACTGGACTGTTGGGGTCACTTGGGTCCAGCTCCTATGTTCCAGAAACTACGCTTGCCAAGATGAGAGGGGACCCAGAGGACCGGTGATGCAGATGTTTGGTGCCTGCGTTAGCAGGGGGAAGATTCCGTCGACCCACTGGAGATTTCTTCTTGGCTTCAAGTGCAGGGTGAAGCCAGACAGCCCTCAGAGCATGCACCACCAGGAAACAGTCGAGAAAGCCAGCACGATTAGGTGCTACAATGTTGCTGGTAGTCATCTTGTTACTTTGTTGCGGTTTTGCAGGTGTCCTGGAGCAGTCAGCGGTCAATCCTTGGCAGAAGTTGAAGAGAGATATGCAGAGGAACTCTGGTAAGCTCTTGCATTCGTTATCTGATGAGAAACCCACAGGAGAGACCCTAAATAGTCCTCAGAGGAGGATTGGCCACCTAACCAGGTAAGCACCTATCAGGAGGGATCTCTGATGTCACCTGCTGGCACTGGCCACTCAGAGGCCTCCATTGTGCAGTCACACCTCTGCATTCAAGATGGCAGAGGTCTGGGACACACTGGAGGAGCTCTGGGCACCATCCCTGGGGTGGTGATGGACAGGCACCATCTGTGCCCTTCAAAGCATTTCCAGAGGCTGGGGGAGGCTACTCCTCCCCAGCCCTTAACACCTATTTCCAAAGGGAGAGGGTGTAACACCCTCTCTCAGAGGAAATTCTTTGTTCTCCCTTCCTGGGACTGGGCTGCCCAGAACCCAGGAGGGCAGAACCCTGTCTGTGGGTTGGCAGCAGCGGTAGCTGCACTGAAACCCCAGAGAGCTAGTTTGGCAGTACCCGGGGTCCATGCTGGAGCCCCGGAGAGGCATGGGATTGGCACCACAATACCAGATTTGGCATGGGGGTACAATTCCATGATCTTAGACATGTTACATGGCCATGTTCGGAGTTACCATTGTGAAGCTACATATAGGTATTAACCTATATGTAGTTCACATGTGTAATGGTGTCCCCGCACTCATAAAGTCTGAGAAAATTGCCCTGAACAATGTGGGGGCACCTCGGCTAGTGCCAGGGTGCCCTCACACTTAGTAACTTTGCACCTAACCTTCACTAGCTGAGGGTTAGACATATAGGTGACTTATAAGTTACTTAAGTGCAGTGTATAATGGCAGTGAAATAACATGGACGTTATTTTACTCAGGCTGCAGTGGCAGTCCTGCGTAATATTGGTCTGAGCTCCCTATGGATGGCAAAAGAAATGCTGCAGCCCATAGGGATCTCCTGGAACCCCAATACCCTGGGTACCTAGGTACCATAAACTAGGGAATTATGAGGGTGTTCCAGTGTGCCAATCAGAATTGGTGAAAATGGTCACTAGCCTGCAGTGACAATTTTAAAAGCAGGGAGAGCATAAGCACTGAGGTTCTGGTTAGCAGAGCCTCAGTGACACAGTTAGGCACCACACAGGGAACACATTTAGGCCACAAACTATGAGCACTGGGGTCTTGGCTAGCAGGATCCCAGTGACACAGACAAAAACAAACTAAAACACAAGTAAAAATGGGGGTAACATGGCAGACAAGATTGTACTTTCCTACAGATGGTACACAGAAGCCCTGGGTGTGACATAGGGGGGATTCAACCTGGAGTGGGCAGGGCTAAGGTATTGCGGACTGAACGTTCCACTGATTTTTGTGGGCCTCGTCGGCATTTACCCTGCCTGTTAAAATGATGTCTCTTCGATATTATGATGCTGATAAACCAATGTGACTTTGTTTGTCTTAAATGTTGAATGTTGTGTTTTGTCAATGTTTAATGTTTTAATGAAGAAATTGCTGATTTGCACAAATTGTTGTTTGATGCCAAAGTAAGGCTCGCTATTATGTCTCCAAATTTCAAAATTCCAGTGAGTTAACAATTGCACTTTTTCCTAGGATGGTGACTCTTCATGCATTTGTTTGTTGAATGTTGATTTTGATGCCTCTGTGAATAACATTGAGCTTATTAGATCTAGGAATCCCTGTGTGTATATCCTTCCCCACCACATCAGGATTGGTAAACCACTTGTGTATATAGTTCCCATTACTGGAGAGATCTAGTGTACATATTTTTCTGTCACCCAAGTACAATTTAAAACCAATAAAGTTAGCAACTTAAGAAAGAAAACCCTATAAAAGTAGAGAGAGCTAGCCCTCGCATAACTGAACAATCCCCTAAAGAACGTAAACTTAGTAGAGTAAATGTCCCCTGAATATACTACCCAAACACCACCATGGATCACCTATAGAACAAATGTAGAGTAAGTTCCACAGTCAGACCAAAAAGCTTAGCTAACTCTGCATGAGTTAAATGCACATACTAGACTCACACTTTCCTCTAGCCAAACACTAATATAATCGCACACACAAGGCTATACGTACACACAAAGCATACAGGGCAAAGAAAAGACAAAAATGAAGCACTGCCAGAGCTCTGGGCCATTTTAGAGGAAGTCCAGGTCAATAATCTTGACCCTTCACCAGTAAGCAAGGCATCCACACTGTCCCCATCATTTGTAGGTATGGAGGTACTCTCCCTGATGTCTCAAGTCCCTTCTTTCGGGTACCCTACCCCACCAGCTGAGGGAGCTCAAAGTGCCCCTACCGAACAGCAGGCTGTTAGGTTCATGCATGACAGACTGTCAGGTCAACAAGCCCCAACACTGCCTGCACCACCCCAGGTCAGCAGTAGAGTGCCCCAAAGCTCGACCCCCTCAGTCCCGTGGCCTCAACAGCTCGGAGAACACCCAATCCCGCCGGTCCCGGGGAATGAATGTGGGTAAAAGGGAGATTTATAGCATTCGTGGACAGCGAAAGAGAGCGAGAGAAGAGGTCCCAGTCCTTCAAGATCTGGCAGTGAGGAGGGAGCCACAGAGTACGCCCAGGTAGCCAAGGAGACCACAGAGAGCAAGAATGAGAGACAGTCTCGACTTAGTAAAACAGCTCATAGCTCAGGAGGCAGTCTGGATAGGAGTTAGAAGAATGGTGTGAACTAAGGAGGGAGAGAAAGAGAGCACCCTGGAAACCCAACGAAAGAGTTGAGTAGCACGCCCTTCACCTGAGGAGAGCGGGAGTAGGCACAGAGCCTGAGTCATGGAAGAGTCCGAGATAGGGGGGTTCATGCCTCGCCCATTCATCAGCAATGGAGAGGGGGTGACCAGGAAATCAGGGACCAAGGCAGCTTGGTGCAAACCCAGCTTAGACACAGGAGGTCCAAGATGACGCCTCTGCGTACACCCGAGGAAAGTAGTGACTAAGACATCTGCTGCTCCCCCCGAACACACAAGACGGGCAAACCAACCCCAAGGGACATAGTAGCTCAGGAGGAAGGCAAAAATCTTTACCTGACCTTTTACCAACTGCTAGCACGTTGGGCAGAGAGAAGTGATCAATACGATCACTATGATCATTAGCAGGAGGTTACTCCCCAGAGAGCAGCGTTAGAGTGCCATTGAGAGTGAAGCCTTTCTGTGTTCTGGTCTCTGAAGAAGTTGAGACCATACTTGTTTGGTACTCACTTCTTTGTACAAACTGACCACAGGCCTTTCAGATGGCTAATGTAAATGAAAGGGTAAAATCCTAAACTGTTGAGGTGGTCCGTCTCCCTACAGGGTATGGACTTTACAGTGGAACACAGACCAAGGACTCACTATGCCAATTCAGGTGGCTTTTCATGGTTTTTCCACTTAGACAATGAAAGCTCTCCTGGGAAACGTTAGTCTCATTCCCTTAGAGTGATGGGGATTGTGTAGGAAAGTGCCCCTTTTGACATGGCCACCCCTACTTTTTGCCCAGTGGTACTGAGGTTGTTCGACTGAGGTGCCCTGGGTTCCTTCGAAGCAGGTCCCCAGTGCCACTGCTATTTCCCTAAAAACAGGTAACAATGTGTACAATTAGCACACTCCTTTATTGTATAACTACCTAGTAAGTGGTACCACTAGTACATAGCCATGGATTTGTGGAGAGGGACCCCAAGGGCTGCAATAAATATTGTACCACCCTCAGAGGCCTCCCCTAAAACAAGATGCATGCAGCTGCCACCGAGGTCTGCGTGTCCTGGTGCAAGCCAAGCAAAATCACGACATGGCACATCAAATGTGTACCATGTCACCAATCCTGCATTTGAATGTATGTAAGTCACCCATAGAGAAGGCCTGGGAGCCCTAAGGTAGGGTGCATTATATTTGATGTGTTGTTCTTTTCTCATGAGCAGATATGACCCTGGGATGCCCAGCCCCATTGCGGATCATTGCAAGTAAAAAGGGACGCCATCTTAAGGTATGTGCTTGCCACTCGACCTCCTGAGTGACTCAATCACATTATGGCTTCACTGAAACCTATGTTGTTTGGTAAAATTTTTGATGCACAATCGGCGCAAACCCTGACCCATATTTATACTTTGACGTCCGACCCCGCGGGCGTCAAAATTCCACCATGTGCGTCATTTTTTGGAAGGGGGAACCAGCCTTGCGTTAATTATATGCAAGGCATGCGTTCCCTTCCAAAAAAAGACTTTAAGGCCTGTGCCCCTTATTTATACTCTGATGTCATTTTGACGCACAGGAGGGGGCAGGCCTTAAAAAACGGCGCACAGCCTGATGGGCGCCGTTTTTTAACGCCTGGGTCAGGGCAGGCGTTAAGGGACCTGTGGGCTCGGAAGGAGCCCAGAGGCGCCCTCCCCTGCCCCCAGGGACACCCCCTGCCACCCTTGCCCACCCCAGGAGGACACCCAAGGATGTAGGGACACATCCCAGGGAAGTTGAGGTAAGTTGGGGTAAGTATTTCTTTTCGTTTTTTTTAAGTGTCATAGGGGGGCCACAGGTCCCTTAATGCCTGCCCTGACCCAGGCATTAAAAAACGGCACCCATCAGGCTGTGCACAGTTTTTTAAGGCCTGCACCCTCCTGTGCGTCAAAATGACGTCAGAGTATAAATAAGGGGCACAGGCCTTAAAGTGAATTTTTGGAAGGGAACGCCTACCTTGCATATAATTAACGCAAGGCTGGTTCCCCCTTCCAAAAAATGACGCACATGGTGGAATTTTGACGCCCGCAGGGTCGGACGTCAAAGTATAAATATGGGGCAGGGTATGCGCCGATTGTGTGTCAAAAATTTTGACGCACATTCAGCGCAAACAGAGTATAAATATGCCCCCAAATTTTAATGATCTTGGTCTTAAATATTTGATAAAAATCTAAAGTATTTTCGTAAATAGGACTTGAGTTATTTTTTAGAGCGTGTGTCCACATTTATTAATACTGTAAGTACAACAAATGCTCACGACATCTCCTGGATTAGCTTAACTGCTTGACCAAGATACCACAAAAGTATTGGGTGATCTATTTTTTCCTCTGGATACCAGGGTGTGGTTTCCCAGACTTTTTGCACAGTGTAAACCGTTTATGCACAGTATATAATGAGCCAGTCTCTAACAGCCTGTGAGGACCCAGAACTCCAGTAAATCTCCAATGGCCCTCTATTTAAATCACTGGGACATGCCAGCCTTCTTCAACACACATCTCCACACAGCATGATGCAGCCCACCATCGACTCTGGCCGGTGTGGTGCATCTTGTCCTCGATGCCGACTGATTGCAAGCCATCACAGGCACTGACAGCTTCTTCAAAGCTGCCCGATGCTGACACCCAGCACGATGCATCTCACCCACTGTGCCGACCAATCGCAGTGCAAATCTCTCTAAGTCCCACCGGACATGGACTCCACTGCTCCATGATGCATCTTGACACCGGACCTCACACTGCAGCTCCTAGTCAGCGGCATTTGATGCCCGCTGGCGCATCTTGATGCAAAAATGTGACATCTTGATGCCCAGGCCCACAAGGTTCTTCCTCAGCTGCCAGAACTCAGTCCTGTATCCAGCCAGCGCTCAACCTGAATTTGTGAGTAATTCACAAACAATTTCAAAGCATCTTTATTTAAACCTTTATTGAATTCCTTGAACCAAATGCAGCAATCCATAGCACCTCCTGCTGCATTTTCACCAAATCCATCCTCACCTGACAGTGATTGGAAGCAATGGAAAGAAGAATTTTAGGCATACTTGGATGCTCTTGATGGAGAGTCATTTATGCATTAGAAAAAAATGTACCATGTTAAAGCATTGTGTAGGCAGAGAAGGCCGCAAAATGTTGAATCACACTCCCAAGGAACTTGTACTGTTAAGAGAGGGTAAAGGTGATGGCGGAGAAGATGAATACTCATCAGCCATCAAATCTCTGGATGTGAGATTTAAGGCATGTAAGAATGTTATAATGGAAAGACATAAATTTTACAGAAGGACCCAAATAGCTGGTGAATCTGCATTAAGTTATGTTGGTGCTTTGAGGATTTTGGCTGTATTGTGTGACTACAAATAATTTGAGGAAGATATGATCAGAGACCTGCTAGTAGAGAATACGAACAATAAAAAAGTGCAAGAAGCCTTGTTATCTACACCAAATTTGACCGTGCAAACAGCAATAGAAATTGCAACAAGAATGAAACAAATGTCGGTATCAGATGTCAAATCACCTTCACAAGACGTACTAGCCATAAGGAGTGAATAAAAAAAAAAGGAAATAGAAAGGACGAGTCGTAAAAGTCTAATAAGAATGAAAATTGTAAACAGAAATGTAATTACAAACAACTTGAATGTTACAGGTGCGGAAGTACTTCCCACCTAGGCAAATCCATTGTAAGTACTTCCCACTTAGGCAATGCCATTGTATGTCTGGCTTTAGAGAAATCATGTGCAAAACGTAGAAGGAAGGGACACTTTGCAAGGGTGTGTAGGTCTAAAGGCAAGGCACCATCTAATAAAATACATAATATTGAACCAAACAAACATAAAGTAAATGAGACTTCTTCCAGCGAAGAAGATGAGATACTCACTGTTAATGACATGAATACAAGTTAGCGTAAGGAGAGTATAGGTAACACAACATTGTGTGAGACAAGAATACCATTTTTAGGGTTGGCTATAAATGGTGTAGGTGTAAATTTTATAGCAGATTCTTGATCTCCTTTCACATTAATAAGTGT
The DNA here is from genome assembly GCF_031143425.1 of Pleurodeles waltl. Lineage (NCBI taxonomy): Eukaryota > Metazoa > Chordata > Amphibia > Caudata > Salamandridae > Pleurodeles > Pleurodeles waltl. Next base: position 13,667,959 of record NC_090442.1, read on the forward strand.
AAGGAAATGGATAGAAATGTTTGACAAGCAAGGTATACAACTGAGGAAATCAGCCATTCGACCAGTAGGTTATGGGGGAAAACCTATTGGTATAGTAGGATAACTTGAGGCACAGTTAAGTTTCAGGAATAATACGTCACAAGGTGTAGTATATGTTTCCAGAGATGAGGCTTGTCTACTGGGGTGGTATGACAAAGGGAATGTGGGTATTTTTTTAGACCCCAACAATCCTGAGCAAGTAATACTCAAGAAGGATTACACACAAATTTTGACAGTGGAAAAAAATATGTGGGAACAATATTATCCTGAAGTCCTTCAAAAGGACTTAGGGTTATTTAAGTGATTCATGCACAAAATTAAAGTAAAAGTTGGTGCAAGTCCTGCTGTGCATAAGGTTTATAGAGTGCTCATAGCGTTACGGGAGGAATTGAGGAGTGAGCCAGACAAACTATGCAAACAGGGAATAATAGAACCAGTTGAATCGTCAGACTGGGTACCACCGATTGGCTTAGCTTGTAAAGCCAATGGGTCCATTAGAATGTGTGTAGACTTACAAGACCTAAATGACCAAATTTGGGTGGATCATTATCCCTTAACCAATATCATGGAAATGCTATCTACACTTAAGGGAGGTAAAACTTTCACTTTGTTGGATATGACATCATCATACCATCAGATATCTTTACAGCTGGACTCTAAGCATTACACTGCATTCATCACCCCAGACGGCTTATATCAATTTAGATGCATACCTTTTGGGTTAGCTTCAACTGTGTTCCAAAGAGCAGCGAACGTTTGTTTAAGGGTATAGTTGGTGTGGAGGCATTTCAGAATGATGGGTTGGTATATGGAGAAAATCAAGTTTAGCATGATGAGAGGCTGCACCAGGTACTGTCTGTACTAAAGAATAAGGGACAAACTCTTAGCATAGAGAAGTGTGGGATGAATACTACCACTAAGGAGTACTTAGGGTATAAGCTGCCGGCCAAAGGTATTGAACCAAAAACTAGTTTGGTCAAGGCCATTGAAGTCCTTTGTGCACCAGAAAACAGGGACCAATTGAGATCATTTATGCGTCTAATCAAATTTTACACTAGATTTGTTCCAAAATGTGTAGAAAAGACATACAACTTGAGATGCCTTTTTAAAACAAATGTAGAATGGTATGAGGTAATGATTGTGAGGCAAGAATTCAATCTTATTTAAAAGGAGATCTGCATGCAATTCCATTAAAACACTTTGAAACAAGAGATCAAACTATAGTTATGACTATAACTGTATGATGCTAGCCAGGGGCAGTCCTTATGCAACTCAGAAAATAAAAGGAAAAGGTAGGTGCCTTTGCATCCAGAAGTTTGAGGGGTGCATAATCTACGTATTCTGTGATAGAACGTAAAGCCTTAGCATGCTGGTGGTGAATTGTACATTTCAAACAGTATTTATGGTGTTCACCATTTTTAGTAAGAGTATATCACAAACCTCTGGTGCAATTATTCACTACCAAAGGGGGAGAGCATGCTTCTCCAAAAATTGCTAAATGGCAATACAGACTTCAAGAATACAACTTCAATGTGGAGTATGTGCCAGGAAGGAAGAATGTGATGGCAGATTGTTTATCCCCTTTACCAACAAGTGAATGTGACGTAGGAAGGGATAAATCGGGGCGGATGACATGGAATATGTATGTTGAGTGGAAAGTCATTCTGAAGGTGCCATTACTGGAGAAGAGAGGATGGACACCAGTGAGGTAGATCAGGAAATGAAAGATGTGAAGAAGGACATTTGTCAAGGTTGGTCAAAGTGGAACTCTAAGAGCGATGCTGGGGAAAAGTACAAGCATGTTTTGGATGAGTTATCTATTGTCAATTGTATTCTATTTTGTGCCAACATGATGGTGGTGCTGGAGGGTATCAGGTATAATGTACTCACTTTAGCACATGAAGGACACATAGGCCCTCATTACAACCCTGGAGATAAATCCCGCCTACAGCCGTGCTGAAGGCCGCCAACATACTTTGGCCGCGGCAGAAATCCGCAACAGGTATTACGACCCACATCTCGGACCCTGCCACAATACGGACATCCACACAAGTCCGCCACACAAAAGGTTGGTGATAAACAGGCGATACCAAAACCCACACCGTCACGCCAACAGGAATACGCCCACACTATCACGACCCACGAATCAACGCAGTGGTCTTTCAACCGCAATAATCCATTGGCGAACACCCCGCAGCGCTCAAACTACACACACACTTACAAAACACAACTACATTGGACAATTCAAAATACACACATCTGATACACATACACACACCACACCCACACACTCACAACACTATAAAACACACACCCACATTACCCACAACCCCTTACAATGATTTTATTTTAAGAAGCAGAGAGAGAGAATAGCAAACACAACACCAGCATCCACAGGCACACAACACCATCACTCATACAACATCCATGCACCTCAAACAACACATCCCAACACAACACATCACCCAGCACAACAAACATCACCTCACACATTACCCATAGCACATCATAGCACCTCAAAGACACCCCAGGTTTTCTGAGGAGGAGCTCAGGGTCATGGTGGAGGAAATCATTCGGGTAGAGCCACAGCTTTTCGGATCACAGGTGCAGCATACCTCCATTGCTAGGAAGATGGAGCTATGGCGGAGAATCGTCGACAGGGTCAACGCAGTGGGACAGCATCCAAGAACACGGGATGACATCAGGAAGAGGTGGAACGATCTACAGGGGAAGGTGCCTTCCGTGGTATCAAGACACCAGATAGCACTACAGAGGACTGGCGGTGGACCCCCACCTCCTCCCCCACAACTAACAACATGGGAGGAGCAAGTCTTGGCAATAATGCATCCCGAGGGCCTCGCAGGACTAGCAGGAGGACTGGACTCAGCTAAGTCATATCCTTACAACTATATCCCCCCACCCCACCTGCATGCCCTCACATACCCCCACCCTCACCCTCAACCCCATCACTCCAACACCTCACATATGTCCCACCATCACAACCCACCCATCCCAGTCCCAAACCCTGCATGCAACACCTCAGCATAGACACCCATTACCAAAGCATGTCCAGTACAGATACTCACCCAGGCCCCAAAATCACTAATCGCACAAGGGCCAACACAATAATGCAAGCACAGGAGTAGAGGGTAACTCACCCATTGCACAAGATGGCACACACAGATACAATAACTATGCATTTACACCCCAACAGTACCCCTACCCAACATCACCGGACAGAAGGTGCCAGACATATCCAGTCCCCCCCACAAAGAGACCCACAATGATGACAGCAATTCTGCATGCCTGGATCAAGATGACCAGCCCGGCCCATCAGGGACCTGTGGACAGTCAGTTCCCCTGCCACTGTCACAAACCACCACACACCCTCCCCCCTCAGGAAACACCAGCACAGCATCCACCCAGCGGGCCCATCCCTCTGTCCCCAGGACACGTCAATCAGCAGTGTGTCCACCACTACAGAGACCCCAGGCAAACCCACCAACCCAAGACAATCAGGCACCTGGGGTCAGTGGCAGTGGGCACACGGTTCAGGGGACAGAGGCACAGGATAATAGGGAAACTGGGAGGACTGCTGTGTGACAGGGGGAGGACAAACCTAGGGAACCCACTCTCCACGAGACACTCTCCAACACCATGGCAGCATAACATCATTCCCAGGAGACCAAGGGCCCAGTACTGGGCAAGTTTCAGGAGACCCAGCGGATGTAGGAGAAACACTACCTGGGGAGCAGGGAGGACTTAAAGTCTACCAACACCACCCTGGTCACCATTGCAGGGGTGCTGGCAGACCTGGCCAACACCATGAGGGACACAGTGGCACACAAACGGGCCCCTGACACTAGCCTGAACGATGAACAGCCCTCCACGTCTGCCGGCGCTAGTGGACAGGAGGTCCCACCACAGGACCAACAGGCCACCAGCACCTCACCCCCTGCAGAAGGAGAACCAGCCCACAAACGGTCCCTGAGATCCAGGAACAAGACAGAGAACATTGCCAAGACCCCCACCAGTAAATAACACTCTCCTGATTGTCAACCTTTTGTCCCACTTTGTCACCCTGACAACTTTGAACTGCCATTACTCCACTTCCTATGCCCCCTTTGACAAAGCACCTGTGAGACCTTTGACTGGACTCCACCATGGACATTCCGCCACCATCACCCTAGCCCATTGCACAGCCCCCTCCAGTTATTTGCACAGAAATAAACACCATTGAATCACAAATCAATCTGGAGTCAGTCTGTACTTTCACAAATGTGTAATTGCAACCTCTCAGAAATATAGCAATGTCAATGTACATGTTCACATACCAATGTTAGACAGTTGTTGGGCAGCGGTAAACATACCAGAAGGCAGAAAGTGGGACCCATATCTGTGAAATGGAAAGCCAAAGTGACATGTCAGGGTCCATACACAGAGGTAAAAAGACAGATTTATGCAATGTCCTACAGAAGTATGATATGAGCGAAGCAGTGCCATCCTGTTACCTGTGGCTCACTGGAAGTATTGCATGATGATGTTGTTTCGGTTGTCTATATCTTCTGCCTTCTCTTCTTCACTGTCCACAGGCTTCACAGCTGCCACAAGACCATCATCAGGGTCATCCTCATGCAGAAGAGGCACCTGGCATTGCAAAGCCAGGTTGCGCATCAGACAGCATTCCACGATGATCTGGCACACCTTCTTCGGTGAGTAGTATAGAGAGCCACCTGTCAGATGGAGGCACCGGCATCTGGCCTTCAGGAGGCCGAAGGTGCGCTCTATTATCCTCCTAGTTCGCCCATGTGCCTTATTGTAGTGTTCCTCTGCACTTGTCCTGGGATTCCTCACTGGGGTCAGTAGCCATGACAGGTTGGGGTAACCAGAGTCACCTACAAATATCGAGGGACAACTGTTAGACATCCTCCAACCCTTAGGGACTCTCCCATACCCAGACACCTATGTCAACTGTGTTGAGACCTTGGGCTCACCTATTAGCCACACCCGGTGCCTCTGGAGTTCACATACAGGATGCTGCTATTCCTCAAAATGTAAGCGTCATGCACTGAGCCAGGATATGTGGCATACACATGGGCGCTGTACTGGTCTGCCAAACACACCATCTGCAAATTCATAGAATGGTTGCTTTTGCGGTTTCTGTACACCTGTTCATTCCTGCGTGGGGGGACAAATGCCACATGTGTACCATCAATGACACCAATGATGTTGGGGATATGTCCCAGGGCATAGAAGCCACCTTTCACTGTGGGCAAATCCCCCACCTGAGGAAAAACAATGTAGCTGCGCATGTGTTTCCGCAGGGCAGACAACACTCTGGACAACACATTAGAGAACATTGGCTGTGACATACCTGATGCCATGGCCACTGTTGTTTAAAAGGACCCACTGGCCAGGAAATGGAGTACTGACAGGACCTGCACTAGAGGGGGGATTCCTGTGGGATGGCTTATAGCTGACATCAGGTCTGGCTCCAACTGGGCACACAGTTCATGGATTGTGGCACGATCAAGTCTGTAGGTGATAATGATGTGTCTGTCTTCCATTGTCGACAGGTCCACCAGGGGTCTGTATACTGGAGGATGACGCCATCTCATCACCTGCCCCTTCGGAAGTACCCTATGGAGGAGAAGGGTGAGAAGAGGGTCATGCACCACATAGGTTTCACAAGGCTGTTGAGAACAATCGTGATGTAATCGGTGTGTGGCGCTGTCTGTCCGTATTCCTGGCTAAAAGTGCTGTGACGCAGTTAGTTGCCCTGCCATGTGCCCCCCTGAAATGGAGGCTGCCTGACTTGTGAGGACGGACAAGGGGAAATTAGGTAACTGGGCTGGCGTTGTGCAGTGTCGGGGGTAGGCGGTCAAAGACTGCGGCGCAATTCCGCATTGGTTATCATTGGACCCTATGGGTTCCAGGAGCCAATGACGATGTACGTCGGCAGTGACGGTACGCACCGCCGCGGATGTGGCCACCATTTTCTCTCTGTTCACTCACTTGATACCTGACCTTTAACAGGAGAGGACCTACACTGTAACTGCTGCTGTGAGCTGAGTTTGGAAGCAACAATGGCTACAGTGTGTGGGGAAAGGGCCCCTGCCTTCACTGCGGAGGAGTTGGAGAAATTGGTGGATGGGGTCGCTACACGCTACTCTGCGGTCCTCCAGACAAACAGGTGAGTACACTGCGAGCATGATTCATGGCACATGAATATATGGAGTGTCGTGGATGGAAGAGACGGGGGCAGAGGCCAGCATGTGAGGATGGTGAGTGTATGTTTTTCTTGGCCAGGGTGGGAGGTTTGTGGCCAATGATTAAGAACTGGACAGGGGAGTAACATCCATTCTTACTTCACTATTCCTCTAGGTCAGCGCCCACCAGAAGAAGGGGATTTGGCGTGCCATTGCCAAGGAAGTGCGAATCCTGGGGGTCTACCATAGACGGACCACCCACTGCCGCAGAACATGGGAGGACCTGCGCCTCTGGAGCAAGAAGATGGCGGAGGCCCAGCTGGGGATGGCCTCCCAACGTGGAAGGGGTGCCCGTCGCACCATGACCCCCCTGATGTACCGGATCCTGGCGGTGGCATATCCTGAGTTGGATGAGCCCTTGAGGGCATCACAGCAGCCACAAGGGGGTGAGTACAGTCTCATTCAGCTGACTCTGCACGCTTAATGAGGTTTCTGGGTGGGGGAAGTGGGCCGTGGGTTCCCCTAGGCCAGTGCAGACGCGCCAAGGTAGATCCATTGTTTTGCAGGCTCAGTGCCAATCCAACCGCAAAAGTGGTAGTGGCCCTCTACACCTAGTCAGGCTCCGGTGGGTTCCAGCTGTGCATCAAATGGGTCTAGGCAGAGTCCACAATGGGCATGTGCTTTTCCCCTGAACTGTCAGTGCATGGGCTAGTGCATAGGGCTGCTCTCTGTGTGTTGTGTCCGCCAACAGTAGTGGTGTTGCAGGCATTGACCATGTGTCTCTTCTGTCTTCCCCCCCTTTTTGCTTTGTCACCCTGTCCTTGTGTGCATTAGCATCATCTGGCCGAGGAGCATTGGCACCGGAGCAGGAGGGAGCTGCAACCCACATGGCCCCGGAGGGTGAATTAACGGAGTCTGAAGGCACCAGTGGGATGGAGGGCGAGAGGAGCTCCACGACGTGGACAAGAGGAGATACCAGCAACAGCAACTCCTCCTCCTCTGTACCCACCACATCAACAGGTACAGTCGCCACCCCCCCTACCAGCACCGCCCTCCCAGCAGCCCCTCAGCGTGTTTCCCGTGCCCACTCACCCAGGAGGGTGGGCATCTCCTTTGCCCCAGGCACCTCAGGCCCTGTCCCAGTCAGTCCTGCTGCCCTCAGGGAGGAGGCTATTGACCTCCTGAGATCCCTCACTGTTGGGCAATCAACCATTTTGAATGCCATCCAGGGTGTCGAGAGTCATTTGCAACAAACAAATGCATACCTGGAGGGCAATCATTCTGGCGTGGCAGCCCAACAGAGAGCATTTCAGGCTCTGGCCTCAGCACTGATGGCAGCCGTTGTCCCTGTGTCCAGCCTCCCCCCTCCAACTTCCACTACCCAGACCCAATCCCCTGTACCTCAGCCTATACCAAGCACACCATCAGACCAGCATGCATACTCATAAACACACAAGAGTGGACATGGAAAACATAAGCACCACACATCCCACAGGCACTCACACAAGCACCATTCCTATGCAGACACAGAAACATCCACTGCCTCCACTGTGTCACCCTCATCCACATCCTCCTCCTCCCTCCCAGTCTCGTCTCCACTCACACCTGCATGCACTACATCCTCAGCCACTACCTCCATCACCAGCACGCCCATCACCACACACCGCTCACGTGCAGTCACCACCCCCACTACCATGCACCTGTCCCCTGTGTCCTCTCCCAGTGTGTCTGTGAGCCCTCCTCCCAACCTACACAAACGCAGGCACACACCCACTCAACACCCATCCACCTCACAACAGCCTCCAGCCCATGCACCTTCCCCAAGCGTATACCTCCTACAACCACTACCTCTTCCTCCACTCCCAAACCCCCTCCATCTTCGAGTCCCAATGTGTCTAAAAAACATTTCCTGGCTAACATTGACCTCTTCCCTACACCCCCGTCCCTCCCCTAGGGCCAGGATGTCCAGATCCCAGCCCAGCACCTCAGCCACCAAATCCTCCAGCACTGTGGTCCCTGCAAGTCCGGGAATATCGAAGGCGGCAACCATCAGGGCTGCCAGTCTGCCACCTAGCAAGGCCAAGGATCAGCCCATTCCACCACCTGCCAAAGTGAAGAAGGTGCCCACAGGTCGTAGGGAAAAGCCGCACCAACCACCCAGCAAGGCTTCCTCCAAGCCCAAAGGGGACAGTGCCAAGGTCCCAGCAGCCACTTCCAAGGTGGGAAAGGGACACAAGGCTAAAGGGAATTTAGCACAGGGCACGGAGCCTCAGGATGAGGGACTGGTGTCATCCCTTCTGGGAAACAGAGCAGAAACCTGTACGGCGGTAGACACTGCCACCTGTGCCTCCACCTGCACTGCCACCTGCACCGCCACCTGCCCAGCCACCTGCACCGCCACCTGCACCGCTACCTGCACGGCCACCTGCACATCTGCTGCCTCAGCAACAGTCCCCAGCTTCATCCCCAGTGGGCAGCCGTCCGAGGCTGCAGGAGACGTCCTGCTGTCCCCCTCCACAGGTGCTGACACATGCACCACCGGCAGCATCTCTGCCACAGACACCACCGCTGCCACCGCCACCAGCCCAGCGACGTGCACAGACAGTGCCACGCCAGCTGACATGGACAACATTCCCAGTGGACAGCCGCCTGAGCCTGCCGGAGACGTCCTGGACCCTGCACAGCGTATGTGAGGCACCATAACCAGCACTGTTAGTACCAGCAGTTGGCAGGCAAACTCGCAGCAGAGTGGAGTCTTTCTCTGACTCTGTTCCAGGCAATCTCGTGGCATACACACCCAGGTGAGGGAAAGGGCTCCGCCACACAGCATGTGCAGCACTCTGGGCACCATGCCCCCTCCAGAACCAGTGGAGAAGAGCATCCACTACCCCAGTCCTTGGCAGGATGAAGCACTCTGGGCACAAAGCCCCCTCCAGAACCAGTGGAGAAGAGCATCCACTAGCCCAGTCCTTGGCAGGATGAAGCACTCTGGGCACAAAGCCCCCTCCAGAACCAATGTAACATGTCACACAATTGAGAGACTGTAGCTTTGCACTCCCCAGGATAAAGCAGTGGGCAAATCACCCACTTGAGAGACTTGAGAGACTGTGGCTTTGCACTCCCCAGGATAAAGCAGTGGGCAACCCACCCACTTGAGAAACTGTGGCTTTGCACTCCCCAGGATAAAGCAGTGGGCAAACCACCCCCTTATGAGACTGCGGCCTTGCACTCCCCAGGACCAGTCTGTGGGCATGGAGCCCCCTCGTGGAGTCAGTGGCGTCGTCCCTTCATCCGGCTGAGGTGCCCCCCTCCGCTTCCCATGAGATGCCTGTTTATTTTCGACCTGATGCCCCAGCAGTGTTCTCTCCGTTTACAGTCAGGTATCATGTGTGGGCTTCGCCCATGCATTTTGGGACCACTGGTCCATGGGCGATGATTGGAACACTATTCGGACTTGCTTAGTTGCTGTGCATATTTTATATTCTGATCTGTTACAGACCTGTTTCCATATCTGAATTTTCAACTACACTTGTTACAATCATTTCATTTTGTCGTTGCTTTCTTCCAGGGGCTTACGGGGTGCATATGTAATGTTGCGGCATGTATTTGTGTGTATGGTGTTGTGGGTGAGGGGGGAGGTGTTGCGTGTTGTGTGTGTGTATATCACTCTCTTTTTCCTCCCCCCCCCCTGTTTGCTGCTCCTGGTAGAAGAGAAGGTAAAAGAACATTGATAGCACCTGAAGTTCGAGCTCCATGGCGTCCTGGTTCCTCGTAGGGTGTCGAGAGGTGAGTGGTTTCCGTTCCAAAGACTGTTTCTGCTGTGCTTTTGATGGCGTTAGTACCACCCTGGAAAAGGTGGCGGACTGGTGCCTTGTAATACAGTGGGTGGTACATTGTGTTCCACCTGTCTGTTGGCGGTTACAGCTGCGGTGTTTGTTTCTACCGCTGTGGCGGTCGGAGTGTTAAAGTGGCTGTCTATGTTGTCAGTTTCTGCCATGGTCGTGATTCCATTTTTTTTACCGCCGGCCTGTTGGTGGTATTACCGCCGCTTTAACACCGACCGCCAGGGTTGTAATGAGGGCAATAGACATGAGAGCCATGAAAAGAAGAATTAGAGAGAATTCCTGGTGGCGGTGGTTAGATAGGAGTGTGGAGCATTATGTAAGAGAATGCATGAGTTGTGCCATTGGTGATAAGTCTCAAGTAACTGTACCAAGCCCTGTGAAACAGTTGATGTTCCTGATAAGGCATGGAGCATATTAACAAGTTATATAATCGGTTGTATGGTGTTATATGGTGGAACTTCAGAGTATGGCATAGTTGCTATAGAATAGTATAGTCGTTGGCCAAAAGTAAAATTTGTAAGGGCCCCAAGTACCATAAATATCATAAAATACTTAGGACCAGATTTAAGAAGGCCTTGTGCCTCCTTGCGCCACATTAGCATTATTGTTTTTATGCCAAGGAGGCAAGTTTCGCTGCGCCATATTGACGAAGTGGCGCAATGCATGCATTGCGTTACTTTGCGACCCCTTGCACCACATTATTCCTGCGTCAGGCATATTATATGCAAGGGGGGCGTTCTGGCATTAGGCGACCAGCAAAAATGTCGCAGTGAACTCTGCAAGATTTCACTGCACCATTGTTGCCATTATTTGTAATGCCTGCTCAAGGGCAGGCGTTAACGAGACGCACCCATTGTAATCAATGGGCCTCCTTGCACTTGCATCAACATTTTTGACGCTAGTGTAGTAAAGCGCCACCATAGCATCAGAAGTTTTGATGGTATTGTCCTAAATACTGCGATGGTGTGCCGTATGTTAAATACAGCACAATCATGGTGTCGTTAGGTGCCGGTAGGGAGGTGCTGCAAAAGTAGCACATCAGAGCTGATGCAGCACTTTTTCATAAATCTGGGCCTTAGAGTCCATCTTTGCAAGGAAGGCATCCCTGATGAACTATTAGCAGATAACGGGTGCCAATTCACATCCAGTTAATTTGAAGAATACTTGAAGTGTATAGGGATCAGACACACCAAAACTTTGTTATATCACCTGTGAAGAGATTTCATAGAATTATCAAGGAAAATGTACAGTTGTCCAAAGTCAATGGTTTAGATTGTGAATTGTAACTGAGGAAATTGTTGTGGGCTGATCACACTACTGCCAATGCTGGTACAAATGTGTCTCCCTTTGTACTGTTGAGGGGCTGTGTGCCTGCGTCCAAAATGCTGAGAGACTGGATGTGCAAGTTTAACATATCCAAGTCAAAACTGAGAATGATGATAAGAAAAGAAAACAGGCACAGAAGGAGTATAAGTGAGAGTAAGAGGAAACTGAAAGTAACTGCAGGAGATTATGTAAGAGAGAAGAGTTCAAGGATCATTACTGAGGGAGAATCCACAGAACCCAAAGAGTGTGAGAAGTGTGGAAACATGTGGTAAAGTTGGAAGATGGCAAATGGTGGAATAAGGATGAGATAGTAGTAACTCTTAATGGAGAGAAGAAAGGAAGGTTAGGTGCTACGGATGGACTGCAGGAAACCAAAGGGGGAAAACTGGAATGCTTGAGAAAAATCAAATTACTTGTTAGGTTCCGTGACTACGTTATGTGGTAGCTATATTAACACTGCAATTTAAATCCATTGGAATTATTGCTATGTATATATATATATGTATGTAATTCACATGCATTATTATTATGTATTCGTGATAGTTACCATATATGATTCTATGTTACATATGTTAGCATTTAAGTTAGTGCATGAACTGTACCTTTAACAATTGTTGAGATTATATTTTGTTGCAAATGTAAAGGGGAAAGATGTCTTGGGATGCTAAGTTATGATGTAAGCATGGAATGCAGGTGTAGAATGTAGATGATGTAATTCCCCCAGTGGAATGTAGAGTGAAGATGGAAAGGGAATCAAGAGTGTAGTTAGCCAGTGGGCGAGGGAAGAGTTGTCGCTTCACTTCTGTGCCCTGTTGTCATTGGAATAAAGGATCTTATCTTACCTGGAGTCCGAGTCCTAACAGTGCTCTGTGCCTCTCAAGGCTTGCTTTTCACAAAACCTTTAAAACTGCATATTATCGGTTCTACTAATTGTATTTTTGTTATTTTGGTGTCAAATCATTTTAAAATTTTACTCTATTTTTCTAAATTGTTGTGGGATTTTCTTGTGTAGTGTTTTCACTGTGTTATTGTTTGAAGTACTCGTTGCCTCTAAATTAATCCTGACTGATTTGTGCCCAGATACCAGAGGGCTGAACACAGGTTAATTTGGGGTTTTCTTGTGTTTCACCATGACTGGATTTGTGGTTGCTGCTTGAGTAGGTTTTTACCCCTCTCAACCTGTAACCCAATTTCTTAATAAATCAATCAATCAAAACTTTTCTTAAGCGTGCTACTCACCCAGTAGGGTCTCAAGGCGCTGTGGGGGGGGGAGGAAATGTTACTGCTCGAAGAGCCATGTTTTGAGGCGTTTTCTGAAGGTTAGGAGGTCCTGGGTCTTGCGTAGGGTGGTGGGGAGGGAGTTCCAGGTTTTGGTGGCGAGGTGGGAGAAGGATCTTCTGCTGGAGGTGGTTCGTTGGATGCGGGGGACTGTTGCGAGGGCGAGATCGGCGGAGCGGAGCTGGCGGGTCGGGATGTGGAATTTTTTTTTGATAAAGAAATTTTTATTAAATTTTGCGTAAAACAATTATGAATACAATACAACCTGATGCCAACGGGCATCAAAACAGTAATGGTCAAGTCCTCGGTCCCTGTCACTTTTATTACTAAATGTTGCTCACCATCCACTCTTAAAGGCCCGCTACACCCTCCCACTTCCCCGATATCTTCTTGTGTTTGTGTAAGCAACCTCTGGCCTCGTACACAAGTTTCTCCCGCTGCGCACACCAATCCACTCCCCGTCTCCACTTAGCCAGTGCCGGAGCCACCCTGGCCTTCCAATCTGCCATTATGTCCCTTTTGGCCACTAGACACGCCACCCCTAAGAAGGACCGGTCCGCTCTTCGTAACTCTGTATCTCCCATGACCCCGAGAAGGAGGGGCAGTGGCGACCTCTTTACCTCCTCCTGCAGGACCTCGGATGTCTCCTGCACCACCTTTTCCCAATAGGCCATTTTAATCGGACATGTCCATACCATGTGGTAGAAATCCGCTGTTTGATACCTGCAGCGGGGGCATTCCACTGTGGGGTGGAGGCCTGCTTTATGTAACATGGCGGGTGTAAGGTATGCGGCATGTAGGAAATAGGATTGTATTAAACGGAAGCGTGTGGCCATTGTTAGGGAGCGTGGGGCCATTAGTGCTTCTGTCCAGTCCGCTTCCTCCATGGGTCCCACCCAATTCTCCCACTTTTGGCGAAGCTCTCTCAAGGGTCCCCCAGTGGCGGTGATTAAGGTGCGATAAATCTGAGAAACCCCTCCCCTTCCCAGGTCTCCCATCAGTGCCTTGGCTTCCATGGGGCTGTGCTCGGGTATGGTGTCTCCTGTCTGCAGGTGAACTAGTAGGGCATGACGTAACTGGAGATATCGGTGGAATTGTGTTTTGTTTAAGGAATATTGTTTCTGGAGGTCTTGAAAAGATCGTATATGTGCCCCTCTCCAAATATCTCCCAGCGTGGAGATCCCTATGGTGTCCCATTTCTGAAAGCCCTCCAGACCTGCCACATGTATCAGCTGCTTCCCATGCCATAGCGGGGTTTGTTGGGTTAGACGTCCCCACCACCCTGTCACTTTCTGGGCTGTACGCCATCCCAGAAGTACCCCTTTGGTCACATCTGGAGTGTCCCGGGGTATCGGGCTCCCGTAGAGTGTGTCAAGGATCCGTGGGTAGCCCATTGTCTGTAATTCTAGTTCGTATGCGGGGTCTGTCCATCCACCTCCCATCCAGTCATTGATTACAAGTGCGTGCATCGCTAGATAATAGTATTGAATTTTCGACATGCCCAGTCCACCCTCATATACATCCCTCTGACAGGTTTTCAGCGACAATCTTGTACGTGAGGCATTCCATATGAATTGGCGTGCTAAAGAGTCCATCTCCTTGAACCATCTCACGGGGATAGGGTGTGGGAAATTCTGCAGGAGGTATAAGAGCCTGGGGAGAATCATCATCTTGTACAGCGCTATTCTACCAAGTAGATTCAGGGGGAGGGCCTTCCAGCGCAGAAGGTCGGTTTTGATTTTCTTTGTAAGCGGCGTGACATTGAGTTCCCACGCTAGCTCGGGGAGAAGTGAGATATGTATCCCGAGGTATTTAAAGCTGTTTCTCCGTACAGGGATATTCTGTTGCCAATCTATACAGTCGTGCGAGCGATGAAGGGGGATCAGTAAAGATTTGGCTGGGTTCAGGGTCAGCCCTGAGGCTTCCGCGAAAAGTCTAAGGATCTCTAGGACGCGCGGGCCGCTTTTGGATGGGTTGGAGATATACAAGAGCACATCATCTGCGTACAAAGCCACTCTGTCTTCCGAACCAGATGGCCAGAGCCAGCCCTCGATCAGTGGGTCGCTTCTCATTAGTATCGCCAGTGGCTCTATCACTAGTGCGAAGAGCAGGGGAGATAACGGGCATCCCTGTCCAGTCCCACGGCCAATGGGGATTGGGTCGGAGACTACTCCATTCACCCTGATTCGAGCCGTCGGGTTAGAGTATAGGAGTTTCACCAATCCCCGGAATTTAGGTCCGAGCCCGTTTTTATATAGGACTTGATCGAGGTAGGACCAATCTACCGTATCAAAGGCCTTTTCGAAGTCGAGTAAAAGCAGTGCCAATTGCGTATGCAATAGTGCTTTGCGGTGTGCCAAAGCAAGATGTAATCGTCTGATGCAGTGCCTTGTACTACGAGTGGGCATAAAACCACACTGGTCAGGGTGCACCAGCGTGGGCATTACCTCCTTCAGTCTGGAAGCAAGGATCGAAGAGAGCACCTTGACTTCCACATTTAGGAGCGAGATAGGCCGGTACGCAGAACATTGTCTTGATGGGGGTTGGGTTTTGGGGATCACCACAATAGTGGCTTGATCAATCTCTGCTGGGAAGCGGCCTTGATTCTCAGCTTCTTTGTACATGTTGAGCAGGTGGGGACCCAGAATATCGCTGCATTTACTATAAAATTCCGCTGGAAAGCCGTCGGGGCCTGGTGTTTTGCCTGATGCCAGTCCCAATATTGCGCTGCAGACTTCTACAAGACCGATGGCCTCGTCCAGTCTGTCTCTCGCCTCTAAGGTTACCCCGGGAAGGGTAATCTCATTTAGTAGGGGGGACTCTCTCTCAACAGCAGGACGTGGGTGCCTGGCGTATAGACGGGCGTAGTAGGAGGCGAAGCTATGTGCGATTTCCACTGCTGTTTTGACAAGGGTGCCCTAGTCATCTAAGATCTCCGGTATAATTCTGTTAGCCATGGGGCGGGTGGCCAGCCAATGCAGTAGCTTCCCGTTTTTATCCCCCCATCCATAAATTCGGCCTGCTGAGGCTCTCCACATGTGCTTGGCCGAATCTAGCATTATATGTTTAATATCTTCTCTTACCCTGGTCAGTTTCCTCATGGTCGAGGCCGATGCCAAGCTTATATGCTGGCATTCGAGTCTCCGGGCCTTGTTCTCTAGCTCGGTGATCTGGGAGTTTTGATCCCGTTCACGGGACCGAAGAATGCTTTTGGCATGTCCTCTAATAGTGGCCTTGCAGGCAGCCCACAGCACTCCTGGGGACCGAACCGAGCCCTCATTTAATTCGAAATATTGGTTGAGGTGCAACCTGATCTCTTGGGTGTACTCTGTATCTTGTAAGTGCCACGCGTTCAAGCGCCACATAGGCCGTTTGGTAAGGTCTGCTCTACCCAGTCTGGTCCGTACTGGTGCATGATCGGAGACCCCCCGTGGAAGAATCTCTGCCCCTGCGACTTTTAAGAAATCTAGGGCGGGCATAAATACCAGGTCTATTCTGGATTGCGTCTGATGGGCTGCCGAAGTATGTGTGTATTGGCGTTCTCTGGGATGCCAGGTGCGCCACACCTCACACAAGCCGAGGCTCTCCGCCCAATTACTTAGAGCTGAGGCCCGCTCGGATCTATTTACAGTAGTTTCCCCAGAAATGTCCAGCTTTGGGTCAAGGACCGCGTTGAAGTCGCCTCCCAGTACGGTAGTTCCTTGGGGTAGTCCTGAGGTTACTCGGTGGAGTGAAAGTAAGAAGGAGTCAAGATTTGCTGGGGGCGCATAGGCGCACACCAAGTTTAGCGGTTGTCCGTGAAGAGTCCCCGTGACCACCATGAATCTACCTTGTGAGTCAGATTGCGTGGAAGTGACCACCATGGGCAGAGATCGTGGAGCAGAATGGCCACTCCTCTAGAGCCTCTGGAAAACCCTGCATGGTATACCCTATCATATCCTCCTCTCGCAAGCATAGGGCATCTGGACCCAAGAAGATGGGTTTCTTGCAGGAGAACTACTGAGGGGGAATACCTGCGGAGGGTATTAAAAACTCGGGATGTGGAATTTAAGTTGTTCGTTGAGGTAGGCCGATTCGGTGTGATGGAGGGCTTTGTGAGCGTGGATTAGGATTTTGAAGACGATCCTTTTTTTGATGGGCAACCAGTGTAGGGATCTGAGGTGGGCGGAGATGTGCTTGTGGTGAGGGAGGTTGAGGATGAGACGTGCAGCGGCGTTCTGGATGCGCTGGAGTTTTCATGGAAGCTTGGCTGTGGTCCCTGCATAGAGGGCGTTGCCATAGTCCAGTCTGCTGCTGACGAGGGCGTGAGTGACCGTTCTTCTGGTTTCTATCAGAATCCACTTGAAGGTCTTGCGTAGCATGCGGAGGGTGTTGAAGCAAGAGGATGATATGGCGTTGACTTGCTGAGTCATGGAGTGAGACGAGTCTAATATGAAGCCGAGATTGTGTGTGTGGGTGGTGGGTGTCGGGGTGGTCCTAGGGTGGCAGGCCACCATGCTGTCTTGTTGGGTCCGAAGATGATGATCTCGGTTTTTCCTGAGTTCATTTTGAGGTGGCTTGCTGTCATCCAATTAGCAATGGCGAGGAGTCCGGCTTGGAGGTTGTTCTTAGTGGTAGATGGGTTCCTCGTGAGGGAGAGGATGAGCTGGGTGGCGTCGGCGTATGAAATTATGTTGAGGCCATGGGGGCGGACGATGCTGGTGAGCGGAGCCATGTAGATATTGAAGAGGGTGGGGCTGAGTGAGGATCCTTGGGGAACTCCACATATTGTCTTGGTGGCTTTAGACTGGAATGGAGGGAGGCAAACTGTTTGTATTTTTTGGAGAAGAAGGAGGTGAGCCAGTGCAGGGCTTTGTGGCGAATTCCGGTGTCGAAAAGGCGCGTGCGAAGGGTTTGGTGGCATACAGTGTTGAATGCTACGGAGAGGTTTAGAAGGATGAGGGCAACGGTTTCACCCTTGTCAAGTCTGGTCCTGATATCGTCAGCGCAGGCGATGAGGGCGGTCTTGGTGCTGTGTTTTTTGCAGAATCCAGACTGGGAGACATTGAGTATGTTGTTGTCCTCCAGGAAGCGGGACAGTTGTTTGTTGACTATCTTCTCTATGACCTTCAAGGGGAAGGGGAGTAGAGAGATAGGTCGGTAGTTTGTGAAGTCGTCCGAGTCTGCTTTTGGTTTTTTGGGCAGGGCATTGACTTCGGCGTGTTTCCAAATATCTGGGAAGGTTGCGGTCTCGAAGGAGCTGTTAATGACGGCCCAGAGCTGGGGAGTGATGATTTGTCTAGCCTTGTTGAAGACGTGGTGGGGGCAGGGGTCTGTTGGGGAGCCTGAGTGGATGGAGCTCATGGTTTTGCTGGTTTCTTCATCGTTGGTGGGGCTCCAGGTGCTCAGAAGGTTGGTGCGGCAGGGTGCTGTGGAGTTGGCTGCGTTGGTGGTGGTGATGATGGGTGGCGACGATATGAAGCTTTCCTGTATGTCTGCGATCTTGCGGTGGAAATAGCTGGAGCGGGAGTTGCAGAGGTCTTGCGAATGCGGAGGGTTCGTGGTGCAGGATTTGGGTTTGGTGAGTTCTTTGATGATGGTAAAAGTTCCTTGCTGTTGTGTGCATTGTTGTCTAAGCGTTCTTTGTAGAACGATTGTTTGGTGGTCCGGATGAGCTGGTGGTGTTTGCGCATGGCTGATTTGAGGGTGGAGAAGTTGCTCACTGATGGTTATTGGCGCCAGGCTCTCTCAGTTTTCCGGCATTCTTGTTTGGAGGTCTGAAGTTCTGCGGTAAACCAGGGAGCTGTCTTGTTGATGCGGGTGCTGTTGGGTTTTTTGAGTGGGGCGGAGGAGTTTGCGCACTCCTCGCGCCATCGTGTGAGGTTGAGGGCGGCGGAGTTGGGGTAGTTGGTAATGGGTGGTGTAGATTGGGCGAGGTTGGAGATCTTCCCCATCATTGAGAGAGGAAAATGTAGCCATCTATCAATGGGTCACTCAAGGGTCTCTAATGCCACCCCAAAGATTCTCCTAATCAATTTAGTGATATTTCTTGTAAATGTTACAATTGTTTAACTACTTCAGTGCTACATTGTAGTGGGTATTCTATTTCATCTGATTTAATGCCATCCGTCAAGAATGTTCACCAAATCTGATTACTTCTTCCTGACCAGGGGCTAGTTTGACTTCAGAATTCTGCACATATAGCATAACATCATCAGAGTACAAGGATATTATTAGAGATTTTACTACTATGCAAAGACCTCGATGTGAATGAAAGTCACGAAAGAAACATTTTTGCTTGGAAAGGAAAAATTGAGAGGATATTTTCTCCAACTTCTGAAAAATCTGTGAATAAACAGAATAATGCTTGTTTAATATGCATCACATTTTAAATTATGTTTTTAGTAATATTGGTTAAAAAATTATTTCTTTATCTTAAAAATAGTGATTAGTCAGATCATCTTGATGTGCATGTCTCTCTGCAACTCCTGCAGCATCCGGTACAGGAGATGGCAATTGAAGGGGCATTTCTTCATTCTACTCTTCTGAATCATCACTTCCTGCCTCCATGGGTCGACTCCTGTGCACAGCTAAGTTGTGTAGCATCCATCAGTTATCACTTTCTGCCTCCATGTGTCGACTCCTACGCACAGCTAATTTGTGTAGCATTGCATATTGAAGTAGGCTGGCACCATAGGAATCAATGGAGGATCTCTTTTAAAAATACATTTAAAATCATACAGTTGAATTACCAAGTTCTTCTTTTGCAGGTTTGAAGAGATCATCGGTGGTCACACTGTGCCAGCTGGAGATGTTTGGACGGCTCCCGGCTCCGGCGGGAGCAGCCGGAGAAAGTCTCTAGAGCTGATGCAGGGCCACTGTGAATGACCTCTTGGAAAAGCAATGTACAGGTAAGTTTAAAGATGGTTACTTGGGGTGTTGAGGTCCCAATATGGTGGGGGCCCCTAGGGCACAGCAGATTCTTTGGTGCAGGGCACAGGGCGGCCGGGTGGGGAGTGAATCCATGAGCCAGGAACTGTGCAAAAGGATGCTTTCAGGAGCAGGAGGTAATTTGGTTCAAGGGCCGTTTGCAGGACAACAGGGCCACTCTGGTGAGAGGTCCAGGATGTTCCTGAGGATCCTCAACTGAGGCTTCTTCTTGGGCCTTTTCCAGCCCAGAGGGTTGTTTTTCTGGATGTCCAATGTTGTCTGACCGATACCAAGTGTATTGGCATGGTTTGGCCGCGGGAGGTCCCAGTGCCACCACACTGGCAGGGCTTGGTCATGCAGTTGTCAGGATGCAGATTGGTCCAGCCACAGCATCTGGTTTGGGAGTTAGCAGCTGGTCAGTGAAGTGACCCTCACTTCCCTGCGGGTTTCTTTGGGTTGTAGTGGAGGGAGTTCTCATGCAATTGGCAAAGCCTGGAGGTCCTCTGGGGGTTTTGTAGAGTTGTTCAGTTGTCTAGCAGCTCCTCAGCAAGATTGTGGAGTCCTGGGTGCAACAGGCAGGGTTTGGAACCTTTTCTTTGGTGCAGCAGGTCCACAGTCCTTGTGCTTTGGTTCTTCTTGGTGCTGGTCTTCTTTTTGTCTGTCAAATCTGATTTCCTGGTCTAGGGATGCCCACTAAATACTAAATTTAGGGGGCGTTTTAGTGGGACCGTGGAAGTAAATGGGTCATTCACCTCAGAATGGCTACACCCACTAAGTGACCACTTCCGGTGGGCAGAGGTCACATCCCTATACCTGGGTGGCTATTTTCTTTCCTTCCAAGATGGAGGAAAATGAAATGGAGTGTCCACATCGCAGGCAATACCTTAGGGGTGATGCATGCCAGGTGGGGACACTCTTCCTAGCCTTTGTGTATTTTCCCACGGTTGCTCCCGCCAAAAGTGTGGGTTTGCAACGGGGGTGGCCATCGGCCAGGGCAGTGCACATTTCTGAGGAAGGGGGTGTTAGCACCTCCACCAGGAAGGGCATTGCTGTACAATCCAGAGAGACAATTCTCTCCCCTAAGGTTGTAGACTGGATGTCTGGTGGCAGCAGGCTGGATAGAACCAGTCAGCAACCATGCCAGGGTGGTTAGCTTTTGCAGGGGGCACCTGAAGGGTGACCCCTGGGTACATTTTATAATAAATCCCCCACTTGCACCACTCTGGATTTTTCATTCTGAGTTGTTTGATACCAAACAACCCAGGGTTCAGAGCGGCCATCATGTAGCTGTGAAACTCATACTGACCAGTGCCCAGCACATGCATTTAAAATGGCTGCTCTGTACACTCACTATGTCCCAGGTTTGGCTAGGACACAGTGGGGGCATATTGCTCATGCAGCTATGCTCTCACATACAGTATAGTACACCCTGCCTTAGGGCTGGAAGGTCTGCCACAGGGGTGACTTATCTATATTGTATACAGTGTGTAGTGGAAAGGGTACACAGGCAGCTTGCATTTTACGATTGCACCAGGACACTCACCCTGCAATGGCAGTGCTGGGTGAATCTGGATGCATGGCCCTAGTGGGTGGCACAATCAGTGATGCTGCCCTCAGGGGCCTACCCTTAGTACCCCATGCCCTAGGTTCCTTAGTATCATTTACAAGGGACTTATAGCGGAAGCTAAAGGTGTTTCCAATTACCTATTAGGGAAAGAACACCGGCACTGGAAACCTGATTGGCAGGATCCCAGTACAATCCAGTCTAAGTTGCATCCAGAAACCAGGCAAAATGTGTGTGTGTGTGATTGGGGGGGGGGTTTACTGCAACAAAGTGCCAGTTTCCCACACATATGTGGCTATAATTTTACAGCACATGTAAAGTCATACTCCAGGGCACCACAAGGTTTAAACAGACATCAAAATCTACTTTTAAAAAGCACAAAGGTTCTTTCTTTAATGCTCCTTGTTTGTCTGTGGGCAACATTATGGGGGTGATTCCAACCCTGGCGGTCGGTGTTAAAGTGGCGGCCAACCCGCCAACAGGCAGGCGGTCAAAAAAATGGAATTCTGACCCTGGTGGGAACCGCCAACACAGCCCGCCACTTTAACACTCCGACCGCCACGGCGGGACAGACAAACAGCGCGGCGGTCACCGCCAACAGGCAGGCGGCAGACAATGTACCGCCCACACTATCACAACTCACCAATCCGCCACCTTTTCCGGGGCGGGAGCCCCGCCGATAAAAACACGTCGGAAACAGACTACGAACGGGAAAACGCTCACCTCTATACACTCCACGAGGACGGAGGACAGCATGGAACCCGAATTAAACATCCTACCAGCTATTGTCTACCTGCTCATCTACCACGAGTACGAACTCCGGCACAGAAGACAACGGTGAGTACTGCACCTACGACACAGGGGAGGGGGGAGGACGAAAGGTTACGGGCACACACATACGCCCCCCCACCCCCTCCAACTATCAACACACCAATGCAGAGCAACAACTCATAGTGACAACCCCCAAACCCCCCTGAAAAATGCAAAGACATAATAAAAATGTTAATTTAAATTTATGTATAAATTAGGTTTATTGAAGTCATGGAAAATTATCGATATGAAATATCCGTGCAAAAATAATGAACAGTGCGAAAGCTATGTACATAGTCAATAAGTCCTGCTCAGTTTGTCAAATATCCACAGTCCGTGGGCCAATGTCTACCAAACACATGGGCAAAGCCCACACAGGAGACCTGAGTCCGTTGGAGAGAACACTGCTGGGGCATCAGATGACAAAACTACAGGCACCTCAGGGGGAAGGGAAGGGGGGGCACCTCAGCCACATGAGTCCACGACGCCAGAACCACGAAGCGGCCACCATGCCCACTGTGCCATCCTGGGGAGTGCAAAGCCACAGTCTCACAAGTCTCTACAGTGGGTGGTATGCCCACTGTGCCATCCTGGGAAGTGCAAAGCCACAGTCTCTCAAGTCTCTACAGTGGGTGGTATGCCCACTGTGCCATCCTGGGGAGTGCAAAGCCACAGTCTCTCAAGTCTCTACAGTGGGTGGGTTGCCCACTGTTACATCCTGGGGAGTGCAAAGCCACAGTCCATCAGGTGGATTACAGACTCCACTGGTTATGGAGGAGGCAGGGTGCCCAGAGTGCTGCGTGAACACTAGCTCGACACAGAACCGGCACTGTCAATGGGCCAGCGGAGCTTGACAGGAAGGGCCCAGCGGAGCGGTGCTTGAGACGGCGGGGCCCAGCGGAGCGGTGCTTGAGACGGCGGGGCCCAGCGGAGCGGTGCTTGAGACGGCGGGGCCCAGCGGAGCGGTGCTTGAGACGGCGGGGCCCAGCGGAGCGGTGCTTGACAGGAAGGGCCCAGCGGAGCGGTGCTTGACAGGAAGGGCCCAGCGGAGCGGTGCTTGAGACGGCGGGGCCCAGCGGAGCGGTGCTTGACAGGAAGGGCCCAGCGGAGCGGTGCTTGAGACGGCCGGGCCCAGCGGAGCGGTGCTTGACAGGAAGGGCTCAGCGGAGCGGTGCTTGACAGGAAGGGCCCAGCGGAGCGGTGCTTGAGAGGGCGGGGCCCAGCGGAGCGGTGCTTGAGACAGCGGGGCCCAGCGGAGCGGTGCTTGACAGGAAGGGCCCAGCGGAGCGGTGCTTGAGACGGCGGGGCCCAGCGGAGCGGTGCTTGACAGGAAGGGCCCAGCGGAGCGGTGCTTGAGACGGCGGGCCCTGTTCAGCGGTGCCTTTCTTCACGGCGTTGCCCTGTTCAGCGGTGCCTTTCTTCACGGCGGGGCCCTGTTCAGCGGTGCCTTTCTTCACGGCGGGGCCCTGTTCAGCGGTGCCTTTCTTCACGGCGGGGCCCTGTTCAGCGGTGCCTGTCTTGTCTATCAAGGGAGCCAGACCTGGCCAGGACTCCCTGCTTAGTCGCCCTCCGACCGTGCAGTTGCTGGACCCTCCTGTGACGGAGTCCTGGGCCCGTGGGTGTCCTCTGTCACACCCGGGATGGGGCTTGTGGGGCCCTCCTGGTCCGCGCCCCTGCTGGCTGACTTCTCCGCCCTGCTGCCCTTGCCCTCCTTCGATGAGGCTCTCTGGCCCTTGCCTCCCCTTGATGTTGTGGCAGGTGACGGCCCACGACTTTGCTCCTTGGGGGCAGCCGTGTCAGCCTTCTCGCGGCGGCCCTTGGTTTTACGGGTTCTCTTTCCAGGGGGGGGGCTGGCTGTCCCCTTGCTGCTGGCCGATGTATCTGTGCTGGGAAAGGGTGGACTCCAAAACCTGTGCACAATGGTCAGACTTGATGCAGGGCTGGTGGTGGCTGAGGTGCTCTTCGGACTCTTACCAGATGGAGGGGGTGGGTCAGGTGGTGCAAAGAGGTTAACTTTGGAGAGGAAAAGTTTTTTAGGAGCAATGGGAAGGGTAGGTGCAGTGGGTATGGGAGTGGAGGAAGAGGATGTGGTTGTAGGAGAGTCAGGTGTGCTGTCTTTGGGTGCAGGTGCTTGTGACGTAGGCTGTCGTGAGGTGGTTGGCTGTTGGGTGGGTGGCTGCCTGCGTTTGTGTGTTTTGGAAGAGGGGGTGACAGACACAGTGGGAGAGGACACAGGGGACGTGTAAATGGCAGTGGGGGTGGTGACTGCACGTGTGCGGACTGTACTGGAGGGTGTGGTGGTGATGGAAGTACTGGCTGATGGTGGTGTGCATGCAGGTGTGAGTGGAGACGTCACAGGGAGGGAGGACGGAGACGAGGAGGAGGGGGACACATAGGTGGTAGTGACTGTTGCCATATCTGCATCTGGATGTTGCTTGGGTGAATGCTTGTGGGATCTGTGGTGCTTATGTCTGGATGAGCTGCCCTTGGGTGTTGAGGTGTGTGCAGGCTGGTCTGATGGTGTGGATGAGATAGGCTGAGGAACAGGAGACTGGGAGAGGGTGGAGGCAGTTAGAAGAGGGAGGCTGGAAACAGGGACAATGGCTGCCGTCAGTGCTGAGGCCAGAGCATTGAACGATCGTTGATGGGCAGCCTGACCCGAATGAATGCCCTCCAGGTATGCATTGCTCCGATGCACCTCCCTCTCTACCCCCTGGATGGCATTCAAAAGGGTAGACTGCCCAACAATGATGGTCTGTAGGAGGTCAATGACCTCCTCACTGAGGGCAGCAGGGGTAACTGGGGCAGGGCCTGAGGTGCCTGGGGCGAAGGAGATGCCCGCCTTCTTGGGCGAGCGGGCACGGAGCGAAGGCTGAGGGGTTGCTGGGAGGGCGGAGCTGCTGCGCTGGGTGGCGGCTGTACCTGTTGAGGCGGGGGGCACGGATGTTGCCGCCACCGCTAGGGAGCTCCCTTCCGAGGACGTGTCGGTGTCGCTGACGTCTCCACGGGTCCCCGTTGTGGAGCTCCCCTCGCCCTCCGTATCACTGGTGACCTCGGTGTCTGTAGCATGGCCCACCGGGGCCTTGTGAGTTGCAGCTCCCTCGTGCTCCGATGCCAATCCTCCTCCGCCTGATGATGCTAATGCACACATGCACAAGAAGATAAAGAAAAAGGGTGGGGGGAGAAATAAAGACAGGTTGAGTGCATGCATTGTCAACACCGTTGTCGGAGAGGACAGACACAGGAGCCTCATGCACTACGCCGCGCAATCGGGGTACACTACTCAGTACTTGTGACTAGGCCTACAGGTCTATGGACAACAAATGCACACATGGGTGATGCTGGACCATGGATTGCTGTACTTGGCACCCTACAGAGGTGGGGGGCGGGGGCACAGGGCCATGCCTAAAGGAGGGGACTACACTACAGAAAGAGCCCTGGCCTAATGTCACCCACAGCCCTCCTCCCCCACCCAGACACCTCCACTGCGCGTAAAGATAGCAGAGTGTGCTGGTACTCACCCCCTTGTGTCTGCTGTGATGTCCTCACGTGCCCATCCAAATCAAGGTAGGCCACCGCCAGGATCCGGGACATCAGGGGGATCAAGGTACGACTGGCACCCCTCCTACGTTGGGAGGCCATCCCCAGCAGTGACTCGGCGGTCTTCCTGGTCCCGCGGCGGATGTCCTCCCACCTCTTTCGGCAGTGGGTGCCCCGTCTGTTGTGGACCCCCAGGGCCCGGACTTCCTTGGCGATGGCACGCCAAATGTCGACTTTCTGATGGGCGCTGACCTATTTGACATTGACAGGGTGGGAAAGGAAATATCATAATTTTTCTGCATGTTAGATGTGATTGCCCCCCCCCTCCCCAACCTTGCCATGTGGCACATGCTCTCATCTGTCGTGCCTTGCACTCCTCATTCGCTCCCCACCCTCTTACATCCACCATACACAACCCAGGCATAGCCCATTCAACGTGCACCCAGTGTACTTACCTGTTGGTCTAGAGGACCGTAGAGTAGCGCATACTGGGGCAGGACCCCATCCACAAGTTTCTCCAACTCTTCTGAAGTGAAGGCAGGGGCCCTTTCCCCAGTCGCAGCAGCCATTGTCTCTTCCAGACCGAGGTCACAGCAGCACTTGCAGTATAGGTCCTCTCCTGTGGATGATCAGGTCTCGAGTGATTAAGCAGATAGAAAATGGCGGTCACACCCGCGGCGGTGCGTGCCGCGGCGGTGCGTACCGCGACCGCCGGCGCACATCGTCATTGGCTACTGAAACCCATAGGGTTCAATGTTAACCAATGCGCCTTCGCACTGCGGTCTTCGACCGCCTACCGCCACGGTGTGCCACGCCAGCGCGTTGACCTCACATCCCACTGTCACACTTCTCAGGTCAGGCAGCCGCCATTTCAAGGGCCCACATGGCTTAATTTCTACTGCGTCACACAGGCCTAGGCCTTGCATTGCCACTCATACAAGCCTTTCAATGTATAGCGATTAGTGTACTGTGCAAGCTATGTGAACGTACCTGTGGGTTGCTTGACTCAGTACTCCATGTTGTCCTTCCTAGGCACCGTCCGCTGGGACTTGCGAGGAGAAGGATGAATCCTCCAGTGTACCGACCGCTGGTGGACCTGTCGACAATGGAAGAACGACATATTATACTTCGATACCGACTTGACCGAGCCACTATACATGAACTGTGTGCCCAGCTGGAGCCAGACCTGATGTCCCCCATCCGCCAACCCACAGGAATTCCCCCTCTGGTGCAGGTTCTGTCAGTACTCCATTTTTTGGCAAGTGGGTCTTTTCAGACAACAGTGGCCATGTCATCAGGGATGTCTCAGCCTATGTTTTCTAAGGTTTTGTCCAGAGTGTGTTCTGCCCTGATGAAATACATGCGGAGCTACATTGTTTTCCCTGAGGTGGACGATTTGGCTACAGTGAAGGGTGATTTCTATGCCCTTGGACATATCCCCAACATCATTGGTGCCATTGATGGGACCCATGTGGCTTTAGTACCCCCAAAAGACAATGAGCAGGTGTACAGAAATAGAAAAAATTACCATTCAATGAATGTCCAGGTGGTCTGTTTGGCTGACCAGTACATCTCCCATGTAAATGCCAAGTTCCCTGGGTCAGTGCATGACGCGTACATCATGCGAAATAGCAGCATCCCTTATGTGATGGAACAGCTACAGAGACACCGTGTGTGGCTAATAGGTGACTCTGATTACCCCAACCTGCCTTGGCTATTGACCCCAGTGAGGAATCCCCGGACCAGGGCAGAGGAACGGTACAATGAGGCCCATGGGCGAACTAGGAGGATTATAGAACGGACCTTCGGGGTCCTGAAGGCCAGGTTTAGGTGCCTGCATATGACAGGTGGATCCCTAATGTACTCACCAAAGAAGGTGTGCCATATCATCGTGGCGTGCTGTATGCTTCACAATCTTGCTTTGCGACGCCAGGTGCCTTTTCTGCAGGAGGATGGTCCAGATGGTGGTGTTCTAGCAGCTGTGGAGCCTGTGGAGAGTGAAGAGGAGGAAGACGACGGGGACGACACGGACAACAGGGACACAGTTATACAACAGTATTTTCAGTAGCACACAGGTAAGAATCACCCACGCCATTTTACATTTACTTCTGGCCTCCTGCATCTCTACTGTCTGTGTTTCCCCCCAGTTCCTTTTAACTGATTTTTGACTTTCCCTTCCCTTTTCAGAGCTGTATGACCCACTGCGTGACTTCTGCTTTGTTTGCTCATGGACTAAAGCTTATTGACATTGGTATGTTGTCATCACAATGTAACTGAACATTATTTCACCGTTATGTGTAATACATTTGTTAAGAATACAAGCAGACTCCTGATTTTTGAAGTGCAATTAGTGATTTATTTTACGTGCTACATATAGGTCCATGATAGTAAAACGGTGATGGGTCGGGGTGGAGTAATGTCCATGGCAGAGTCCAGTTCTCAGTTTCACAGGTGCATTGTCCATATGCCTGTGGAAGGATGGAGCAGGGGCTGTTTAAGGTTGGACAGGGTGACAATGTGGGACAGTGGGATGACATCAGGGGGTATCTTCTGCTGGCGGGGGTCTTGGCATCCTACTCTGTCTTCTTGTGTGATCTCAGGTTCCGCTTGCGGGGTGGTTGTTCTTCAGCAGGAGGTGGGGTTCTGGTGGCCTGTCGTTGTGTGGGGGCCTCCTGTCCACTAGCGCCGGCAGAGGTGGTAGGCTGTTCGTGGTCCTGGCTAGTGACAGGGGCCCTTTGTGGTGCCACATGGTCCCGCAATGTGGTGACTATCTGGTTGAGGGCCAGGACGATGGTCCCCATTGCGGAACCGATGTTCCTGAGTTCGTCTCTGAACCCCATGTACAGTTCCTCCTGCTGTGCCTGGATCTCCTGGAACCTGGCCAGTACCGTCGCCATCGTCTCCTGGGAGTGGTGGTATGCTCCCATGATGGTGGTGAGGGCCTCTTGGAGAGTGGGTTCCCTGGGCCTGTCCTCCCCCCCCTGTCGCACAGCAGCCCTCCCAGTTCCCCTGTTTCCCCGGGCCTCTGTCCCCTGGACGGTGTGCCCACTACCACTGCCCCCAGGTCCCTGTTGTTGTTGGGGTGGTGGGTCAGCCTGGGTGCCCTGTAGTGGCGGACACACCGCTGATTGACGCGTCCTGGAGACAGAGGCATGGGCCCGCTGGGTGGGAGCTGTGCTGGTATTCCCAGAGGGGGTTAGGTCTGCTGTGGCCTGTGTCTGTGTGTGGGGAACCGACTGTCCAGAGGTCCCCGATGTTCCGGGCTGGTCATCAGGTTCTAGGTCGACAGAGCTGCTGTCATCACTGGGGGCCTGTTCTGGGGGTGGGATGGACAAGTCTGGACCCTCCTGGCCGGTGTGTTGGCGTTCGGGCCCTGCAGGGGTAAAAGAGTATGGTTATTGCTTCTGTGTGTGCCATGGCGTGCGATTTGTGGGTGCCCTTGTCCCCCATTGCTGGCATTCCCTTGTGGGAGGAGTTGTGAGGGTGGTTTTTGGGGGGGGATGGGTGTGTGCAGTGGTCATGCATAGGTGACGGGTGTCCATGGTTTGTGTTGGCATTCAGGGATTGGTGTTGGGTTGGGTGGGTTGTGCTGGTGAGACATTGCAGGGAGGATGTGTGCTGGGGCGTTGGGGGTGAGGGTGGGGGTGTGGGTTGGCATGCTGGTGGTTGGGGGGGGGAAGTAGTTGAGATTAGACTTACCAGAGTCCATTCCTCCGGCTACTCCAGCGAGGCCGTCAGGATGCACGATGTTTAAGACCTCTTGCTCCCATGCTGTGAATTCGGGTGGAGTGGGTGGGGGTCCGCCGCCAGTCTTCTGCACAGCGATGTTGTGTCTTGACACCATCGACCGCACCTTCCCCCTTAGGTCGTTCCAGCGCTTTCGGATGTCTTCCCGATTTCTGGGATGCTGTCCCACAGCGTTGACCCTGTCGACGATCCTTTGCCATAGCTCCACCTTCCTGGCTATTGTGGTGTGCTGCACCTGCGTGCCGAAGAGCTGGGGCTCTACCCTAATTATTTCCTCCACCATGACCCTGAGTTCTTGGTCCGAGAACCTGGGGTGTCTTTGGGGTGCCATGGGGTGGTGTGGATGAGGTGTGGGGTGCTGTTTGTGGTGATGTGAGTGGTGGTGTGTGGTGATGTGTGCGTAGATGTGGTGTGGGTGATGATGTTGGGTTCCTGTGTGTGTTGTGGTTTGCGTTCCCTGTGCTCTCGCTCTGTGTATTGCGCCTTGTCTCTGAATTTCGATTTGTGGGGGTTTGTGGGTGATGTGGGTGTGTGTTTTATATGGTGATGGGTGTGTGGGAGTGGTGTGTGTATGTGTATCAGGTGTGTGTATTTGGAATTGTCCAATGTGGCTGTGTTTTGTATGGGTGTGTGTATTTTGAGCGAGGCGGTTGAAAGACCGCCGCAGGGATTCGTGGGTCGTAATGGCATGGGCGTGTTTGTGTTGGCGTGACGGTGGAGGTTTGGTCATCTCCAGTTTATCGCTGACCGCTGATTAGGCGGCCTTCCGTGGATGTCGGGTTTTTGGCAGTTGTGGGTCAGAATGACCGTGGCGGTTTACCGCGGCCGCGGCGGTATAATGACGGTCTTCTGACCGGCGGTAAGGGCCTTTTACCGCCGAGGTCAGAATGACCCCCTATATCTCCTTTGTCTAAGGGTTATAGGGTAAATATGGAGTAACAATCCATGGCCTTAAGAAGTAATTAAGACAACTGATTTCTAATGCTACAAAAGTGTACAATTAGTCATATTATTCAAAATTACCTAATAGCCATTCGTCTCCAAAATCTCATCTGGATAGCCGCTCATACAGTCCACAATGTCTAAATATATAACAGTCATGCATGCTATGTTAGAAATGGGGTCTCCAGTTGGCAGAGGCATTCACCCTTGTCCAAGTAGGGACCACTATCCTAGTCAGGGTAAGTCGCAACACTATCCAAATGATCCTGTGCCCACCCTCTGGTATCTTGGAACTGAGCAGTCAGGCTTAACTTAGAAGGCAATGTGTAAAGTATTTGTGCAATAAATCATATAGTAACACAGTGAAAAATACACCACACAGGCTTAGAAAAATACATAGGTCAAAACGACAAAGATTCAATAAACACAAGTTGAAATATCACTTTTAAAATGTTTAAAAGAGTCTCAAGCCTTAGAAATCAATAGCTGTTTCTTTGTAACACACAGTACATGGGATGCCCCAAAAATAATGATGCACAGACACCGCAGAGGAGGAGATGCATGGAAAAATAAGGCGTTGTGACGGATTTTCTGGCTTGGCACAGACGATGTGTTGTTTCTTTCCACACTACAAGGATTTGCATCATTTTTCCAGTGTGCAGTCTTGGTTCCTCACTGCTATGCTGGGGTATTTTGATGCCCAGGAACAGTGCGTTAAAAATCCTTCACATGCTGGAGGCTCTGCTTCAATCCGGTAGGCGATGTGTCAAATTTTCTTTTGCAAGGCAGGCGATGCGGTGAATTTCCAGTCAGGAATTCAGTGCTGCGTCGTTCCGGTCTGCGGTGCAGCAATTTCTGAGCTAGGATGCAGGCTGTGCGTCGATTTCTGCACCCGTTGCATACATTTTTGACACACAAGCAGTTTCTTTGAAGAGGTGACGTCCTTGTTAGCCCTGAGACTTCAGAAATAAGAGGCAAGCTCAATCCAAGCCCTTGGAGAGCCCTTCAGGAGGAAGCCAGCAGGGCTGAAGGGCAACAAGCAGGGCAGCAGTCCTTCTCAGCAAAGCAGTCCAGAAGAGTCCTTTGGGGCAGCCAGGCAGTTCCTCTGACAGAGTGCAGGTGTAAACCCAGAAGTGTCTCATGTGGTGGGGTCAGAGATCCAGTTTATATACCCAAAAATGCCTTTGAAGTGGGGGAAACCTCAAAGAGGGGTTTTGAAGTGCACAAGTTCCTCTTTCAGACCATTCCTGACTGCCAGGGTCTCCGTGGGGGTTAATCAGTCCTTTGTGTGAGGGCAGGCCACTGGCCTTTGAAATGTAAGTGTGACCCCACTCCACCCTTTCAGCCCCGGAAGACCCATTCAGTATGCAGATGAATGCAGATGTGACAGAGTGTCCTGTGTTAGTGGTTGTCTGGGTGGAATTCACAAGGGCAGCTGTGAAAGACCACAGACCAGACGTGGATTGGAGACAGGCTGTAAGGCACAGATGGCATTAAGTGCAGACAAATGCCCACTTTTTAAAAAGTGGCATTTCTAAATTAGTAATATTAAATCCAACTGCACCAGTAAGCAGGATTTTCTATTACCATTCTGGCAATACCAAACATGACAGGGCAATTCCTTCCAGATCAGAATCTATCACTCAAACGTGTATTAGGCCAGGTCTAATGCTAGTCTATGAGAGGAGCAGACCTCGCAGTATTTATGAGTTTTTCACTACCAGGACATGTAAAACACATACATACATGCCCTGCCTTTTACCTGCACAGCACCCTTCCCTATGGGTTACCTAAGGTCTACCTTAAGGGGCACTTATATGTAGAAAAAGGACAGTTTAAGGCCTGGCAAGTTGTTTTAAATGCCAAGTCGAAGTGGCAGTGAAACTGCACACACAGGCCTTGCAATGACAGGTCTGAGACATGTTCAAGGGGCTACTTATGTGGGTGGCACAATCACTGCGGCAGGCCCACTAGTAGCAATAAATTTACAGGCCCTGGGCACATGTAGTGCACTTTACTAGGGACCTATAAGTAAACTAAATATGCCAAATGGGTATGAGCCAATGTTACCATGTTTTAGGGAGAAAGCACATGCACTTTAGCACTGGTTAGCAGTGGTACAGTGTCCAGAGTCCTAAAGCCAGCAAAAATAAGATCAGAAAAAGAAGAGGAGGAAGGCAAAAAGTTTGGTGTGACCCTTCAGGAGAAGTCATTTTCCAACACATGCTCCCTGGGTATTTGGCAACAGGTCTGTAATCAGACTGTTTGCATCATATACTACCTGCCTGTTTGATGAATGTTCGCTTCTATGGTTATGATACACATACTCTATCTTGGTTGCATGACACAACCATGCATGCTTGAACCAGGCATGCCTAAACAACGCGGTCTTAACCATGACCGCGTCTTTACCAGCATGCCTTTACCACGCATGCCTTTACAACAAATGTAGTTACAAAATCATGTTTGGTAAAGGAATATGCATGGTAAATTCCTCCCCTTGTCCTGCGCCCTAACACCTAGTACCCCAGCCCTCCTGCTGAAAAATACCCTGACCCCAGCCCTCATGCCCCAAGCCCTAAAACGAACACCCACTTCTTAAAACTGCCCCTTACCCCCTGACCTGAGCTCTAAAACCTGACCCCTGCCCTCAAAATAGCCCTGATCCCCAACCTAAGCCCTAAAACCAATCCCACACTGCCCTAAAACTACCTCGACCCCCCCACCTTGAGGCCTAAAAGCCTGTCCACTGCAAAAAACTACCCTGACCCCAGCCCCCCGCCCTGAGCCCTAAAACTGACCGCCACCCCTTAAAACTACCCTTTACTGCCCGCTGTGAGCCCTAAAACCTAGCCCCTGCCCTTAAAACTACCTCACTCCCCGAGTCCTAAAACCGTGTCCCCTGCCCAAAAAACTACAATGCCCCTCAGCCTTGTTTCCGTACACCTGATACCCTAGCCCTCTTGCCCACTGCTGAAAACTACCCTGACCCCAGCCCCCCTGCCCTGAGCAGTAAAAATGGCCCCCACCCCTTAAAACTGCCCCTCCCTGAGCCCCTAAACCCACCACCTGACCTGAAAACTACCCCAATACCCCTACCCTGAGTCCCAAAGCGCTGCCCCTTGCCAAAAAACTACCCTGTCCCCCGCCCTGAGCCTTAAAGCCACCCCCATTCTAAAAAACAACTCCCCCTGCCAAACCCAGCCTCAGCTCTACTTACCTCTCCTGATCCTTCCTGTTCCTGATCTGCCAGCCTCACAACTAGACCCCTCTGTGCCTTAACGACGCATGTGCATGGTTAAGGCGTATGAGTGGTTAGGGCAGACTCCATGCAGAGTCGTGGTTTAGGCAAGCGTTGTTCCACTTGTGGGGAAACGGCACGCATGGCTCAGCCCGCGTTTGAAAGGACGTTTCCCACTCTATCTCATGGGAGGGGGGAAATTAAAATATGAGCACCATCTACACAACCAAGCACTTGAGGAGAATGTGCTACAGCATAAAATTTAATTTTGGTAGTTTCTAACTCTTCAGGGTGCTAGGGAAAGAAATAATTTTAGACAGCATTGCCTCTTGAAAATTGAGAAAAACTCTATGTAAACTACTTTAAGAAATCTCACCAGCGACCGCCGCAGTGGTAGCTACCAGAATCTAGAGGATATAAACTACACAATACCTGAGTATGTGTAGGGATTGCTGCACCGCTCTGGGTGGGTGTACTTCATCCAGGGTCCAAGTCATGAATCAAACTGCAAATAGCCTCTTTGGTACCCGGTATCCTGCATACGCCTCCTCGTCAGTTTCATCAAACAATCTTCTGCCTGAATATCCTCCTCTCCTCCTCTGTTGTTGACCTCTCAGTACTCACATCCTCCTCACTACAGCACCAAGTGCAGTCACTCTGAAAGATTGCGAGGCGTTTTGGGCCCCCTTTTATACTTTGCATCTTTTTACCACCTTATTCTAGGCCACGGTATTTTGCACAAGAAAAACAAAGGCCCAGATTTAAAAGTAGATATAGAGTGTTACGCGTTGCCACATTTGGCAGCGCCACACTCCATCATTGTACGCACAAATCCAATCATGCACCACACACCCTCAATGAATAACTGGAGACCAGAATTTATAAAAAATACTTTGAATTTTTATATAATTTTTAAGAGCAAGATCTTTAAGATATGTTAAGTACTTTTTGAGTTATGATTTTTCAAAGTTTTAATAAAGTTAGTCTTTCTGTGTGTAATTACGCACCATAGCAATCAATGGAAGGCCACCTAGAAAAATGCACATATAATCACACAGGTAAGTTACCAGTCTCGTCTTTTGCAGGATGGCCGATGAGGGTGGTGGGCACACCATGCCAGCTGGAGAGTCTCAAGCGGCTCCCAGTTCCAGCAGGAGCAGTGCTGGAAAGTCTCTATGCACAGGCACAGGGCCACTTGGAGGGACCACTTGGAAAAGGAGCTGGTTGGCAGATTTAAAGGTGGTGCCTTTGGGTCCCCTTGGGCTGTTGAGGTCACAAGGGGTTAGGGACCCGGGAACACAGCAGGTTCCATGATGCAGGGCTCAGGGCAGTCGGATGCAGGGCGAGTTGGAGGTCCTGGATGCTGTGTGCAATGGAGCCCTTTGGAGCTGGAGGTAAGTCTTCTTTTGGGGGCCTAGCAGGTCAAAGAGGGTGCTCTGGTGGGAGGTCCAGGGTGACTCTGAAGTCTTCCACCTGGTCCAGTTGCAGTTCTGGGCGAGCTGTTTTTAGTGGTGTCTGATGTGCAATGATCAGTACCTTGGCACAACTTGGCTAGAAGAGGGCTCTGTGCCACCAACGTTGGCACACTTGTAGGTCTCATCAAGGCTGTTGTTGCTGTATTGTCCGGTCTGGCTGCATACTGGTTGCAGAGATATTGGCCAGTTGGTGAAGTGACCCGTCACCGGTTTACTGGTTCCTTTTAGATTTCTTTAGTTTTCTGATTGGTGCCTCCACTCAGGAGGGAGATCTTGGGCTATTTGTGAAGTCTGGAGGTCCTCGGGGTCTGTCCAGTGGTCAGCTCCTCGGCAGCGGCGATTGTCGGGACTCTGGTGCAGCAAGCAGGGGTATTTGGCCTCTTCTGGTGCAGCAGGTCCTCTTTTCTCGTCCTGTGGGTTCTTTGGTGCTGTCTTCTTTTCTTCCTGATGAATCTGATTTCTTGCTCTAGGGGAGCCCACTAAATACTGAATTTAGTGTGCATTTTAGGGGGAATCTGGTAGGGTCTAATGGGACACTAACCCTTGGGTGGCTACACCCAATACAGTGACCACTTCCTGTGGGAACGATCACCTCCCTAAACCCCATTGGCTATTTTCCTGCCATCCAACATGGAGGAAAATGAAACAGGGGTCCACTTCCCCTGCAAGGCCCTAGGGGTTGTGCATGCTCACTGAGATCCCTCCTTTTACCCTTTGTGTGGTTTCCCGCCTTTGCTCCCGCCAAACGTAGGGTTTGACAAAGGGGGACGCCATCTGCTGCTAGCAGCAGGTCTGGGGGCTCGAGTTTCAAAGGCGGTAGCCCTTTGAAGCTCACAGATAGGAGAGTGCACATGCCCTGGGTACATTGGTACCCATTTACTAGGGACTTACAGGGAGAGTTAAGAGTAGATCTAATTGTGCCAAGCATCACAACAGATTTAGGGAAAGAGCTCTGGCCCAGGGAACCTGGTTAGCAGGGGCCCTGGGCACTACTACTTCTAGGGCATATCAACATCAGGCAAAAAGTGGGCGCTAATCATGCAAAAAGAGGCCTCCTCTCACACAGCATTTAATAAAATACGGTGCACCCCATGTTACCCCCTGCACCAGCGCTAAACTTGCTTCAGAGCACCAATGCAGCCACCCTTGCGCCATTGAGCAAGGATGGCTGAGCTGCAGGGGAGATTGTTTTTGTTGAGGAGGGTACACTTTCCTGCACAAAAACAATCTTCAATTTGCTCTTTGTATGCGCACTTCAGAATGCAGCACACATAGAACAAAAATGAGGAGAAGCATTTCTCCTCTTTGTTCATCGTGAACTGCAGATTTAGGGATCACTAACCAAGTTGCGACTGGTTACTGACTCACAAGCCATTCATAAATCAGGCTCAAGGTCACAAGACTCTACGTACAGCTTTATGATGCATTAACTTGGTTGGTGGTTGGTGTCATATCGCAAATTCCTCACCTTCCAATATCCGGGGTGTGGAATTGGATCCAGAAACATCTGAGATAGGTCTCTGGCACCGACAGGGGTCGCTGATTCTTAGATGACGCTGGGATGGGCTCTGGAATTAATTAAATAGAGGTAAAAAACATCTTCTGATGTCAGTTCATCACTTTGTAGCGCAACAACTAACTTGCCATCTTAATATCAAGTCACAGAAGAGTTTTCTTTGGAATGAGGAAGTGGGTGGGCCGGTGAGGAATCTGCAGGTAGACAGATTATTCACCAGATACTTCTACCTCCAGATTTGTCACCTTTGAACAGAATCCCCAACAATACTCACCAAGGAGGGGTGTCTGAAGAAAAAACAGAGGAGGCAATTCCATCCGTCCTCACTTTTAAATCCAAACAATAATGTTTGGCAACAGTGCCGGGGAAGACCACATCGCTGCCTTGCAAATGCCAATGCCATCGGCATTCCCCTGGCTGAAGCTGCCAAAGACTATTTAGCTCT
This sequence comes from Pleurodeles waltl, assembly GCF_031143425.1. NCBI lineage: Eukaryota > Metazoa > Chordata > Amphibia > Caudata > Salamandridae > Pleurodeles > Pleurodeles waltl. Next base: position 13,704,845 of record NC_090442.1, read on the forward strand.
GGTAGAGTGGGCTTGAATTCCCTCCGCTGGTTCCTTGTTCACCAAAGTATAACAGATCTTGATATCCAGGATAATCGAGAAGGAAAGAGTCCTTTGGTGGATGTCTTTTTGTGGATGCCTTCCCTTCTTGCTGCCTCTGTACCCAACAATGAGACTGTAGGAGGCTGGCCTGGCTTGTAGTGGGTAACAAGGGGTACTTACACCTTGCACCAGGTTCAGGTATCCCTTATTAGTGTAGAGGGGTGTCTAGCAGCTTTGGCTGATAGAAAAGGTGGCTTGGCAGAGCAGCTTAGGCTGAACTAGGAGACGAGTGAAGCTCCTACAGTACCACTAGTGTCATATGCACAATATCATAAGAAAACACAATACACAGATATACTAAAAATAAAGGTACTTTATTTTTATGACAATATGCCAAAGTATCTCAGTGAGTACCCTCAGTATGAGGATAGAAAATATACACAAGATATATGTACACAATACCAAAATATGCAGTAATAGCAATACAAAACAGTGCAAACAATGTATAGTCACAATAGAATGCAATGGGGGCACATAGGGATAGGGGCAACACAAACCATATACTCTAGAAGTGGAATGTGAATCACCTTGTAGAGGGTCGCTGGGACTGTAAGAAAACAGTGAGGGTTAGAAAAATAGCCCACCCCAAGACCCTGAAAAGTGGACCTAAGTTCGCCAAAGAGCACAGAAGTCATGATAGGAACAAGGGGACCAAGTCCAAGAGTCACGATCAAGTCGGGAGTGGGCAGATGCCCAGGAAATGCCAGCTGTGGGTGCAAAGAAGCTGCCACTGGATGGTAGAAGCTGTGGATTCTGCAAGAACGACAAGGGCTAGAAACTTCCCCTTTGGAGGATGGATGTCCCATGTCGTGAAGAGTCGTGCAGAGGTGTTTCCGTGCAGAAAGACCGCAAACAAGCCTTGCTAGGTTCGCAAGGGTCGCAGTTGGGGTTTTTGGATGCTGCTGTGGCCCAGGAGGGACCAGGATGTCGGCAATTGCGTGAGGAGACAGAGGGGGCGTCCAGCAAGACAAAGAGCCCACTCGGAAGCAAGCAGCACCCGCAGAAGTGCCAGAACAGGCACTACAAAGTGGAGTGAACCGGAGCTCACCCGAAGTCACAAAGGAAGGTCCCACGACGCCGGAGGACAATCCAGGAGGTCGTGCACTGCAGGTTAGAGTGCCGGGGATCCAGGCTTGGCTGTGCACAAAGGAAATCCTGGAAGAGTGCAAAAGAGCCGGAGTAGCTGCAAAACACGCGGTACCCAGCAATGCAGTCTAGCGTGGGGAGGCAAGGACTTACCTCCACCCTGGGGTGGTGCAGGTCAGGGGAGTGGTCACTCCCCTTTCCTTTGTCCAGTTTTGTGCCAGAGCAGGGCTGGGGGATCCCTGAACCGGTGTAGACTGGCTTATGCAGAAATGGGCACCATCTGTGCCCATGAAAGCATTTCCAGAGGCTGGGGGAGGCTACTCCTCCCCAGCCCTAACACCTTTTTCCAAAGGGAGAGGGTGTAACACCCTCTCTCTGAGGAAGTCCTTTGCTGTTCTGCCTTCCTGGGCCAAGCCTGGCTGGACCCCAGGAGGGCAGAAACCTGTCTGAGGGGTTGGCAGCAGCAGCAGCTGCAGTGAAACCCCGGGAAAGGTAGTTTGGCAGTACCCGGGTCTGTGCTACAGACTCGGGGATCATGGAATTGTCTCCCCAATGCCAGAATGGCATTGGGGTGACAATTCCATGATCTTAGACATGTTACATGGCCATGTTCGGAGTTACCATTGTGACGCTATACATATGTAGTGACATATGTATAGTGCACGCGTGTAATGGTGTCCCCGCACTCACAAAGTCCGGGGGATTTGCCCTGAACAATGTGGGGGCACCTTGGCTAGTGCCAGGGTGCCCACACACTAAGTAACTTAGCACCCAACCTTTACCAGGTAAAGAATAGACATATAGGTGACTTATAAGTTGCTTAAGTGCAGTGGTAAATGGCTGTGAAATAACGTGGGCTCACTCAGGCTGCAATGGCAGGACTGTGTAAGAATTGTCAGAGCTCCCTATGGGTGGCAAAAGAAATGCTGCAGCCCATAGGGATCTCGTGGAACCCCAATACCCTGGGTACCTCAGTACCATGTACTAGGGAATTATAAGGGTGTTCCAGTATGCCAATGTAAATTGGTGAAATTGGTCACTAGCCTGTTAGTGACAATTTGTAAAGAAATGAGAGAGCATAACCACTGAGGTTCTGGATAGCAGAGCCTCAGTGAGACAGTTAGTCATAACACAGGTAACACATTCAGGCACACTTATGAGCACTGGGGCACTGGCTGGCAGGGTCCCAGTGACACATACAACTAAAACAACATGTATACAGTGAAATATGGGGGTAACATGCCAGGCAAGATGGTACTTTCCTACAGAGACGGAGAAATGTGATTGACTGCAAACAGCTGTAAGGAAACCGAAACACCTCTACTCCAGCAGATTGATGTGTAATCTCTGCTCTTTTGTTAACCCTTGCCTTCTGATCTCCATATCCTCTGGATGTGCACCCTACTTAAAGGAGGAAGCGTCTGTCACCATTGTTGTTATTGCTGGAGGGAGACCAAATGATCTCCTTTATGAGAGGTTGTCCTCTGTCTCCCACCAGTTCACCTCCACTGCGGCACCCATGGCGATCACTATGGATTCTGCCAGGTCTCTGTGGTGTTGGAATCACTGTTGCAGAGGCACCAGCGGTGGTCAACATATGGCAGCATGCATGAGGGACTAGGAGGATGCAGGAGACAAACAAACAAAACCCGCACATTCATAACCACACAGCTGTCAGATATGTTGTAAAAAGAGGGCACAAAGTAAGTGACAAGCAAAAGGAGGGAGTAGAAGATGGACCTACCCAAATGTGGGGTGTGGCCTGGTGATGCACCTCAGTGTGGCAGCAAATTCAGGCTCATATTAAAGCAGGCAGGGTCTGTGAGGAGCTGGTCTAGGCTCACACAGGAGCAGGCAGGGTCTGTGAGGAGCAGGTCTAGGCTCACACAGGAGCAGGCAGGGTCTGTGAGGAGCTGGTCTAGGCTCACACTGGAGCAGGCAGGGTCTGTGAGGAGCTGGTCTAGGCTCACACGAGCAGGCAGGGTCTGTGAGGAGCAGGTCTAGGCTCATATTAAAGCAGGCATAGTCTGTGAGGAGTAAGTTTAGGCTCACACTAGAGCAGGCAGGGTCTGTGTGGAGCTGATATAGGCTCACATTCAATCAGGCAGGGTCTGTGAGGAGCAAGGTTAGGCTCACACTAGAGCAGGCAGGGTATGTGCAAACCTGGTCTAGGCTCACCCTAGAGCAGGCAGAGTCTGTGAGGAGGAAGTTTAGGCTCACATTAAAGCATGCAGGGTCTATAATAAGCAGGACTAGCCTCAGATTAAAGCAGGCAGGTTCTGTGAGGAGCAGGTTTAGGCTCACATTAAAGCAGGCAGGGTCTGTAACAAGGAGGTCTAGGCTCACATTAAAGCTGGCATGGTCTGCGAGGAGCAGTTCTAGGCTCACACTGGGGCAGGCAGGGTTTGTGAGGCACTGTCTAGTCTCACAATAAAGCAGACAGGGTCTGTGATGAGCAGGTCTAGGCTCACACTGGAGCAGGCAGGGTCTGTAAGGAGCGGGTCTAGGCTGCACTGGGGCAGGCACGGTCTGTGCGGGGCAGGTCGTGGTTCACATTAAAGCAGACAGGGTCTGTGAAGAGATGGTCTAGACTCACACTGGAGCAGGCAGGATCTGTGAGGAGTTGGTCTAGGCTTGCACTGGAGCAGGCAGGGTCTGTGAGGAGCAGGTTTAGGCTCGCATTAATACAGACTGGGTCTGTGAGGAGCAGGTCTAGGCTCACATTAAAGCAGACAGGGTCTGTGATGAGTTGGTATAAGCTCTCATTAAAGCAGGCAGGGTCTATGAGGAGCAGGTCTAGGCTCACACTGGAGCAGGCAGGTTCTCTAAGGAGCAGGTCTAGACTCACACTGGAGCAGGCAGGGTCTTTGAGGAGCAGGTCTAGGCTCACACTGGAGCAGGCACGGTCTGTGAGGAGCAAATGTAGGCTCACACTGGAGCAGGCAGGGTCTGTGAGGAGCAGGTCTAGGCTCACACTGGAGGAGGCAGGGTCTGGGAGGAGCAGGTCTAGGCCCACACCAGAGCAGGTAGTGTCTGTGAGGAGTCGGCCTAGGCTTGCACTGGAGGAGGTAGGGTCTGTGAGGAGCATGTCTAAGGTCACATTAGAACAGGCAGGTGTGAAGTGCTGGTATAGGCTTACACTGGAGCAGGCTGAGTCTGTGTGGAGCAGGTCTAGGCTCACATTAAAGCAGGCAGGGTGTTTCAGGATCTGGTCTAGGCTCGCACTGGAGCAGGCACAGTCTGTAAGGAGCAAGTCTTGGCTCACATTAAAGCAGGCAGGGTCTATGAGGAGCAGGTCTAGGCTCACACTGGAGCAGGCAGGTTCTCTAAGGAGCAGGTCTAGACTCACACTGGAGCAGGCATGGTCTGTGAGGGGCAAGCCTAGGCTCACACTGGAGGAGGCAGGGTCTGTGAGGAGCAGGTCTAGGCTCACACTGGAGGAGGAAGGGTCTGTGAGGAGCAGGTCTAGGCCCACACCAGAGCAGGTAGGGTCTGTGAGGAGTCGGCCTAGTCTCACACTGGAGCAGGCAGGGTCTGTGAGGAGTAGGTCCAGGCTCACACTGGAGCAGGCAGGGTCTTTGAGGAGCAGGTCTAGGCTTGCACTGGAGGAGGTAGGGTCTGTGAGGAGCAGGTCTAAGGTCACATTAGAACAGGCAGGTGTGAAGTGCTGGTATAGGCTTACACTGGAGCAGGCTGAGTCTGTGTGGAGCAGGTCTAGGCTCACATTAAAGCAGGCAGGGTGTTTCAGGATCAGGTCTAGGCTCGCACTGGAGCAGGCAGGGTCTGTAAGGAGCAAGTTTAGACTCACATTAAAGCAGGCAGGGTCCAGGAGTGGCTCCTCCGTAATGGCAGAGGATTGTCACCCCGTTCAGTCAGGCAGTGACAAATAAAATTATGATAAAATCATTTTATTATCATTTTATTTGTCACTGTTTGACAACAGGGCTAGGGCGGGGCGAGGTTGGTCTATAAGGAGGAGGGATGGTGGGCATTGTAAAGTGTGCATGTCGGTTTGGGAAACCAGCAGGTGCACTTACATTTCCCCAACCGAGCTGTGTCACCGAGCCGGGTTGGAGAAATGGCACAGGCTCTCTGTGCCTGAGTGAGCGCCAAACCAACCCGCTCAGGCCAATCCCGTCACTGCTCTCATGCTTGCTTTAGCATGAGAGCAGCGGCTGGATTAGGAACCTGTGCCACAGTGACTGCCAGGAACACGAGGTGTAACGGAGGTGGCTGGAAGCAGCAGGCAGGTCATTTAAAAATATATATTTTTAACCTCCCCAACAGAAAAGCTCCCCCCCTCACCTCCCAGCTCCACCACCCTTGATCTGCGGCAGCCATCACTGGTAGGGTCTGTGTGGAACATGTCTACGCTCACATTGAAGTACGCATGGTCTGTGCAGGTCACGTATAGGTTCACACTGGAGCAGGCAGGGTCTGTGAGGAGCAGGTCTAGGCTCACTCTGGAGCAGGCATGGTCTGTGAGGAGCAGGTCTAGGCTCACCCTGTTGCGCGCAGAGTCTGTGCAGAGAAGGTCTAGGCTTGCACCAGAGCTGGCAGTTTCTTTGAGGAGCAGGTCTAGGCTCGCAATAGATCAGGCCGGGTCTGTGAGGAACAAGTTTAGGCTCACATTAAAGCAGACAGGGTCTGTTTGGAGCAGGTCTAGGTTTGCACCGGAGCAGGCAGGGTGTGGGCGGAGCAGGTCTAGGCTCACATCAGATCAGTCAGGGTCTGTGAGGAGCAGGTCTAGCCTCACTTTAAAGCAGATAAGGTCTGTGAGGAGCTGGTCCAGTCTCAAATTTAAGCAGTCAGGGTCTCTGAGGAGCAGGCCTAGACTCACACTACAGCAGGCAGGGTCTGTGAGGAGCAGGCCTAGGCTCACACCAGATCAGTCAGGGTCTGTGAGGAGCAAGTCTAGACACACTGGAGCAGGCAGGGTCTGTAAGGAGCTGGTCTAGGCTTGCATTAAAGCAGGTAGAGTCTTTGAGGAGCAAGTATAGGCTGTCAACGGAGCAGGCGGGGTCTGTGCGGAGCAGATCTTAGCTCGTGCTGGAGCAGGTACAGTCTGTCAGAAGCAGATCTTGGCTTTCACCGGAGCAGACATGGTCTGTAAGGAACTGGTGTAGGCTCACATTAAAGTAGACAGGGTCTGTATGGAGAAGGTCTTGGCTCGCTCTGGAGCAGGCAGGGTCTTCAAGGAGCAGTTCTAGGCTCACACCAAGCAAGCTGGGTCTGTGAGGAGCTGGTCTAGGCTGCACTGGGGCAGGCAGGGTCTGTGCGGAGCAGGTCTTGGCTCACAGTAAAGCAGACAGGGTCTGTGAAGAGCTGGTCTAGGCTCACACTGGAGCAGGCAGGTTCTGTGAGGAGTTGATCTAGGCTTGCACTGGAGCAGGCAGGGTCTGTGAGGAGCAGGTCTTGGCTCACATTAATGCAGTCAGGGTCTGTGAGGAGCAGGTCTAGGCTCACATTAAAGCAGACAGGGTCGGTGAGGAGTTGGTCTAAGCTCTCATTAAAGCAGGCAGGGTCTGTTGAAACAAGTCTAGGCTCGCACTGGAGCAGGGAGGGTCTGGGCGGAGCAGGTCTAGACTCACATTAGAGCAGGCAGGGTCTGTGAGGACCAGGTCTAGGCTCACATCAAGTAGTCAGGGTCTGTGAGGTGCCGGTCTACATTCGCACTGGAACAGGCAGGGTCTGTAAAGAGCTGGTGTAGGTTCATCTTAAAGCGAGCAGGGTCTGTGCGGAGCAGGTCTAGGCTCACATTGGAGCAGGCGGGGTCTGTGCAGAGCAGGTCTAGGCTGCACTGGGGCAGGCAGGGTCTGTGCGGAGCAGGTCTTGGCTCACAGTAAAGCAGACAGGGTCTGTGAAGAGCTGGTCTAGGCTCACACTGGAGCAGGCAGGGTCTGTGAGGAGTTGATCTAGGCTTGCACTGGAGCAGGCAGGGTCTGTGAGGAGCAGGTCTTGGCTCACATTAATGCAGTCAGGGTCTGTGAGGAGCAGGTCTAAGCTCTCATTAAAGCAGGCAGGGTCTGTTGAAACAAGTCTAGGCTCGCACTGGAGCAGGGAGGGTCTGGGCGGAGCAGGTCTAGACTCACATTAGAGCAGGCAGGGTCTGTGAGGACCAGGTCTAGGCTCACATCAAGTAGTCAGGGTCTGTGAGGTGCCGGTCTACATTCGCACTGGAACAGGCAGGGTCTGTAAAGAGCTGGTGTAGGTTCATCTTAAAGCGAGCAGGGTCTGTGCGGAGCAGGTCTAGGCTCACATTGGAGCAGGCGGGGTCTGTGCGGAGCAGGTCTACGTCACACTGGAGCAGGCAGGGTCTGTGAAGAGCAGGTCTAGGCTCACCATGGGGCAGACAGGGTCAGGAGCAGGTCTAGGTGTGCACCAAAGCAGGCCGGGCCTGTACGGAGCATGAGAAAAGCAAAAGTAGAGGTACCCATGTGAGGGGTGGGACACAGCAATAGAAGCCTAAAAATGGAATGCATAATGTTTTCCGCTTTCAAAGTCAGTGCAAAATATTCTAATAATCTGCACAGCAGCCCTCCTATCTGGAAAACGGTTGCACTAGCTTCTTCGTCATAAGTGAGATAAATGAGTTGATCTTCCAAAGAGATACACATGTCAGGAAGTTTATTCTGCAAATGTGACTGATCAGCAGATAAGGAATTAATAGCTCAGCTCTCAGATGAAAGTCACTCAGGAAACTTCAAGCTGTTGGCACATTTGAGCCTATGAGAGGGGGACGGGAGGGGCACTGGAGGACAGTCACACACGAGGGTGACACATGGCTGACATGTGCCTGACATCAGCCTGACATGTGCCTGACATGAGCCTGACATGTGCCTGGCATGAGGCTGACATGTGCCTGGCATGAGGCTGACATGTGCCTGACATGAGCCTGACATGTGCCTGGCATGAGGCTGACAAGTGCCTGAGATGTGGCTGGCATGAGGCTGACAAGTGCCTAACATGTGGCTGGCATGAGCCTGACAAGTGCCTGGCATGAGGCTGATGTGAGGCTTACACAAGGCCCCCACACAGGCAATGCCAGGACACCAAGAGACTTTCAGATGTCTGTAGCCTCAACTTGTAGTTAACTATGGAGCTGACATCAAGTCACCTCTGGAGCCCACGGTATCCTCATCATGTGAACACTGCAGTGAATAGTCCTTCAGCAGAGAGCAGATGTCTTTAGGCCCGGACTGAGCCGGCATCAGCATGCTACAGATATCAGAATCATTATTGCAATGAAGAAGGTCTTGGACATGTTGAGGTGAGCAGACCTCTTCTCCATAACATCACAAGTCATCGCTTCGCTAAGAAGCGGTGTGTATCTTCTGGTCTCCACTGGACCCTCCTTCACACACCCCAGTAACGCCATCCATGGGTCAGGGTCACAGTGAGTTGTATCAATCCTGCTACATCCCAGTGATGCCTGTGACACCAGCGTCCCCCGACAGGCTGGAGTTTCTTGTAATGTAGCCGGCATGTGATGAATCCTTTCAATAAATGTGAGCTGTACAAGCCCGCGGCTGCTATTAAGAGATTAATTCCTGATTACAGAATAGCAAGAAGTCCCTACATTTTGGTGATGGTTTAAGTCGTGTTCCCATCGCTGGTGAGACCAGTTCGTATCTAACACTCCAAGAAAGTCTATCACGCAAGCTGAGAACTGATGTGCTTAAGATCTTTAGGGGCACATCTATGAGAAGTGGCGCTACACCCAGTACTGGGGGCAGCTCCACTGTTCCTGCACACCTTAGCGCCCCCCAACGCCACCATGTGTCCGCCGGATTTAATATATGGTGCACCATGGCGGTAGTTAGGGAACTAGCATCAACATTTATTATGCTAGTTCAGCGCTGTGCAGGATTAGCGTCAAAACGTCTGACGCTAATCGTGCAAAGCACCCAGAGGCCCATTGAAAACAGTGGGAGCCTCCTTTTAACGCCTGCTCTGAGCAGGCGTTATAAATGCAAGAAAAAATTATACAAAGAAATCTCTTAGATTTCTTTGCACCATTTTTTCAGGCCCGGTAACAGGGGAACACCCCAACTTGCATATATCATCCCTGGCGCGGGCCTAAGGCGGTGCAAGGGGCTAAAAAGAGACACAATGCAAGCTTTGCGCCACTTTGTAAATCTGGAATGGAGATTTGGGCCTTCTTACACCACATTAGCGTAAAACAATGACGGTAATGTGTCGTTAGATAGCACTAGGTCCTCTTAAATATGAGCCTTAGTCTGTATTAGATCTGTAAGCAGAGTGAGAGATTTGTGTTCAAACGGGAAGTAGGAGTGGGTCAAATTTTAATTATGTGGAGTGATCAGAGTAATTTGGGTAATTTCGTGTTATTCTTGTGATGCAAAATCGACAATTATGCGATTACACTCGCATAATTTGGTGCAAAGAGCACAGGAACAGAGCGCACGTGACAGCTGGCTGCTTCGGTTTGTGTTCTGTTGCACTTAGCGGTTTCTTAGCACAAATTGCATCTTCTGGTCCATTTGGGATGCAGGGGTGCACTAGAGTCAGGCTTACGATCCATATGTAATGCATAATTACGCCACAGCAAATTACGCAAATTACACCCACCCAACCGTCCTAGAGGAAAGTCAATGGGAGTGTTTTCAAGTGCAATCTAATTCTGTAATATAAAATGTTATTTAAAGCTGTCGAGGCAGGGCTATTGCCCCAAATCTGATTGAGCATCTTAAGTGTATTATCCCGGAACAGGCCAATCATACACTCAATATTCAGCCTCACTGGCAGTCTGTGGATCACTATTGGCAACCATGTGCACCACTCAAGCCTCAACCCATGGACTAGAGTCATTCAACCTGACTTTGCCCTGTCTGCCAATGCTGTAATGCCTTCATGGCAGATTCAATGAGTCGCAGTAGGTGCATGGTGACAAACGTGGGCAGAAGAACATCCCTTAGAGTACTCTCCTGACCTGGAATGGATTTTATCTAAAGTGTGGTCAATATATGTCTGTGCATGATACTAATTTAGCAAGGCTATATCATTTTCAATTTTTGTCATTTTGTGCCATATAGACTTAGAATTCCAGCACGTATTGCTGTCTTAAAATCACAAATGTATACTTTAAAGGCCTCCCAGGCCATTTCAAAGTGCTGAACAGATCCCATGTTGAAATCAAAGAATTCCCTAATAGCATCATCAGTCACAGATCTAAATACAGAGTCCAACAGGGCCTTGGAGGGAAATCCTCATGAGAAGCATGGAGGGTATCTACTCTCTATCAGGTATAGCAAGATCAACCACAACTGGTGAATGGTCAGAGTATGTACACATGTACAGTGTGAGCAGGATTGGACCCAAAAGGCAATATCCCAGGCCATCAGTATGTACCAGATAGGGAAGTGGCATAGAAGACAGAGAAAATGTAAATTGAGCATCCCTCGGGTTCCTGTGCCGCTATCAATCTAGCAGTTGCTCCTGCACCATGATATGATTTATTCCCTGGCAGCATCATATGGCCTTCTGGAGGCCTCTCATGATCCATCTAACGAAAGGTGCAGGGTGCGGTTAACATCAGCACCCCATATTAATGCACCGCAAATGAGCTTCTCCACCACCTGTTGTAAATTCAAGTAGAATTAGGATTTATTGTGTTTAGGGCAGTATATACTGACTATCACCATCTGCCTATCCTCCAATGTACCCACCACAGTGTATCTGCCATTCATGTCTGCGACCGTTTAAGGGATGTGCATGCTGTAACCCCTCCTAATCCAGATTAATAACCTGCTGGTAAAAGAGCTGAAGGACGCTGAGGAGCATGAGCACATCATTCTGTTAGATAAACCATGCATAGATTGCAGTGTGAGGAGGGTCTCCTGAATGAGGGCTACATCAAGTGTCGCTATAAGTAGAAAATTATATGGCATATCTTCCACCAGACCAGTACTCACAACATTGGACGAAGCCTCACACTCCAGTAACAGGTCATTGGATACCACCAGTACTCACAGCGTTCAACAAAGCCACACACTCCAACAGCAGATCATTGGATCACACCAGTACTCATTGCAAGTGCCAATGAAAGTGACAATTACCAACTATAAGAACTCAGTCATCGTCGTCAAAAACAACATTTGACCCTCCACCCTCAGAATCATTCCTGTGAGAGCCATGATTCTCTGCATAGTTTCTCACTGGCTTCATCACCCACTGTGGGTCACGGAAAGTATGCGGCGTACCTATCAAGGTGAATTCAAGCCAGGCCAGGTACAACATGCTCTAGTCAATATTCATTATCCATCGACTGGAGTGTTTTTGCTGACAGCCAGGGACAATCTCTGGCCTCTTGCACAGTCACTGTGAAGTCAGGAATCAACAAGATGGAGGATCACAGGCATTGCAAGTTCTCTCTTCTTGTGTTTCTAAGGGCAGCATCAAGGTCTGGTAAGAATAGGTCTGGAATGAGCTGCAGTGATCGGCCTCGGGGACAAGGAGCGGTGCAGAGACTGTGTCTCTGTGAAGTACATCTAAATCAAGGACTCCACAAAAGTTTCCATGTTTCCTGTGTTGGCAGATTCGTACACTGGTACAGTCCTGGTACTGAGGCATCAAGACCCACATTCTTGGAGAGGATCCTCCTGGTCTCTTTTTCACTTTGGCTTAAGTGTCTTTATAGGCCACCACCTCCTCCTCGATTTGTAACATAGCGTTGGGCAGTGCGAATGCACATATTTGTGGGGACAATTCTTTACTACAGTCAGGGCAGCGACAATGTACCTGCATGTGTTTTGAACCTGACATCCTTGGCATGGTTTTCCCTACCTTTTTGTTTGCCATCCTCCTGTTTTTGCTGACTTCAGATTTGCTGGCATTAGAACTCTGAGCACTCTCTCCTTTGTACGTGATACCATTGGCTTACACCGAACTGACCTATTTAATTTGCTTGTGAGTCCCTAGTAAAGTGGTACTCAAAGTACCTAGAACCTGTAAATTACATGCTACTGGTGGGCCTACAGCATTTATTGCGCTACCCGCTTAAGTAGCTCTTTAGGACATGTCCCAAGTCTGCCACTGAAGCCTATGTGTGCAGCTTTAAAACCACCCTTTTTGATATAGCAAAATAAATATTTTGCAAGGCCTAAACCTTCCTTTTATGATACATATACATCACCCCTATGGTAGGCCCTAAATAGGCCATAGGGCAGGGCACGGTGTATTTAAAAAGTTGGACATGTACTTTTAAGTTTTACATTTCCTGGTAGTGAAAAACCCTTAGATTAGTTTTTCACTAATACAAGGCCTACCTAGGAAAACTTTGAGTCACCCTATTACATTTAATAAGTGCTAACTTTCAGTTGGGAGTGTGTGGGAATGTCGAGTTTGGTGTCCAAAGAATTGTAGTTTAAAACCCTCGTTAATGGTAAAGTCGGGATTCAAGTTACGGGATTTAAGTTAGCATTTTCTTGTCCCAACACGACTAGGTGTAGCTGGCAGTTGGTCTTTGTGTATTGCTCCATGACAGTGAGGCAAAGGGCAATAGGTGTTGGCAGGATGGGCCATCTCTGACTTGATGAGGGAGAGTAGCGGTCACTTACCACACTTGCACATCACAAAGACTCTGCCTTAGCACACTCACACAGGATTTGACACAATCCTTTTGAGACTCCAGACAAGCCGGCCCCAGGGCAGGGAGGCTGGAAATTCCAGATACCTCTGGGGGTAGAAACCTCGAGAATCTTCTCCTACTTCAAGGTGGGCACCAGGTATAAATAATGGAGCCTCAGACCCAACTGTTTAGTACATCTCTGGACCTGTAGAAGTCACAGGAGGACTGCTGCCCTGGTGGCTGAGTGAAGAGGACTGGACCTACCTCTTGAACCCAAGACCACCAGAGTGACTATAAGGGCCAACTGGCTGAGCTCCTGATCAGAGCATCAGGGAAAGAAAATACTCCATCCATCTTGAACCCACCACATGGACTTTGTCTGCTGTGAGTCCTAACCCCCCCCAAGTGAAGTGGTGCCATCCAAGTCCTGGACCCTTGGAAATGGGCCTACAGGTGCCCTGCTAGCCCAGCTGTGGTCACATGAGCAGACGCAGCATAATACACCTCCTTGCAGCCACATCGGATCTCTGCATCCCGATGCCAGACCTTGTGGCGCAGCCCACACGCTCCTCGGAACCGAAGCACTGTGACGCATCCTCTACCCAGGACTTTAAATCACAAGTCCTCCTCAATGGCATCCTTGGTGATGATGCATGGCCACACAACAGCCCGCGGCTTCTTCAGAACCACTGCTGAGCGCTGCATTCAAGACACAGTACATTGCACTGCAAGCTCCTCATTGATCACATCCTCAACAACGATGCAGGACTCTGCATTGCAACCCTGCAGCTCCTCCGAATCGCTGCTGCCTGAAGCATCCTTGATGCAGCATCTGGCCACGCCTAATAGACCAGTATTTAAGGTACTTTGTTTAGGAAGCCTAACTTGGACCCTGTATCCGGCCCGCATTACTTTGCGATCAGCATGAATTTATGACTTTATCCCATCCGGCGCAACCAGATAGCCACAGTTGGCATTTTGTGCTGCAAGATAACATTGACACCAAGTGTGCCAGTGCAAGGAGAGAGCAGGAATATGCCATATCTTGATAGATACTGCGCATTCCTGCCCTCTCTATTTGACATGGTATAGCGCAGCAAGTTAGTTGCTGTGTTGCGCTGTGTCAACATTTGATGAATCTGGCCCCAAGTGTCAAGATGTGAAATGGAGCAGCTCCCTTCACAGCGTGTTAGAGTCACAAGGGTGCTCACGGCTGAATAGTATACTCATCTAATCAGCACACCATCAATCACATTTCACTCACTGGGTCATATAGTTGCTTGGTCCATGAAGTCTGGCTTGTGGGCTTTCACTGACTGGAGCAGCTAAGCAACCAGGTGTAAATATGACCACGAGCCATTCATGCGACATGAGAGGCCCGGGGTAGAGGGTGTGGTACATTGCTCCTCAAGGAAGCAAGGCCCCCATGCCAGAGCGACGTACATCTGCAAGGGGCACCCATGATCACACAATAGGGGCCCTGTTTACCTTTTTTCGGTATTCACAAAGGTAAAGTGACGAGTAGCAACTTTACTCATGTCCCCTAGGTGGAGACTCCGCCAATGCGGGATGTAGTTCTGGTTGAAGGATTATGGGGGTATTAGTGATAATAAGAATTTTTAAACTGTGTTTGTTTTTTTGAGTTGTAGGAAAGTACCATCTTGTCTGGCATTTTACCCCCATTTTTACTTGCCTGTCTCACAAGGATCCTGCTAGCCAGGACCCCAGTGCTCATAGTTTGTGGCCTGAATGCGTTCCCTGTGTGGTGCCTAACTGTGTCACTGAGGCTCTGCTAACCAGAACCTCAGTGCTTATGCTCTCTCTGCTTTTAAAACTGTCACTGCAGGCCATTTGACAATTTTTACCAATTCTAATTGGCACACTGGAACACCCTTATAATTCCATAGTATATGGTACCTAGGTACCCAGGGTATTGGGGTTCCAGGAGATCCCTATGGGCTGCAGCATTTCTTTTGCCACCCATAGGGAGCTCAGAACCATTCTTACACAGGACTGCCAATGCAGCCTGAGTGAAATAACGTCCACGTTATTTCACAGCCATTTTACACTGCACTTAAGTAACTTATAAGTCACCCATATGTCTAACCCTCACTTAGTGAAAGTTAGGTGCAGAGTTATTAAGTGTGAGGGCACCCTGGCACTAGCCAAAGTGCCCCCACATCGTTCAGGGCTATTTCCCCGGACTTTGTGAGTGCAGGGACACCATTACACGTGTGCACTGCATATAGGTCAATACCTATATGTAGCTTCGCAATGGTAACTCCGAATATGTCCATGTAACATGTCTAAGATCATAGAATTGTCCTGCCATGACAACTCTGGTATTGGGGTGCCAATCCCATGCATCCACGGGGCTCCAGCATGGACCCCGAGTACTGCCAAACTAGCTCTCTGGGGTTTTCTCTGCAGCTACCGCTGCTGCCAACCCTCAGACAGGTTTCTGCCCTCCTGGGGTCTGGGCAGCCCAGTCCCAGGAAGGCAGAACAAAGGATTTCCTCTGAGAGAGGGTGTTACACCCTCTCCCTTTGGAAATAGGTGTTAAGGGCTGGGGAGGAGTAGCCTCCCCCAGCCTCTGGAAATACTTTGAAGGGCACAGATGGTGCCCTTCTTGCATAAGCCAGTCTACACCGATTCAGGGATCCCCCATCCCCTGCTCTGGCGCAAAACTGGACAAAGGAAAGGGGAGTGACCACTCCCCTGTCCATCACCACCCCAGGGTGGTGCCCAGAGCTCCTCCAGTGTGTCCCAGACCTCTGCCGTCTTGAATGCAGAGGTGTGAGGGCACAATGGAGGCCTCTGAGTGGCCAGTGCCAGCAGGTGACGTCAGAGACCCCTCCTGATAGGTGCTTACCTGGCTAGGTGGCCAATCCTCCTCTGAGGGCTATTTAGGGTCTCTCCTGTGGGTTTCCCGTCAGATAACGAATGCAAGAGCTTACTAGAGTTCCTCTGCATCTCCCTCTTTGACTTCTGCCAAGGATCGACCGCTGACTGCTCCAGGACGCCTGCAAAAAGTAGCAAGAAGACTACCAGCAACATTGTAGCACCTAATCCTGCCGGCCTTCTCAACTGTTTCCTGGTGGTGCATGCTCTGAGGGCTGCCTGCCTTCACCCTGCACTGGAAGCCAAGAAGAAATCTCCTGTGGGTCGATGGAATCTTCCCCCTTCTAACGCAGGCACCAAACGTCTGCTTCACAGGTCCTATGGGTCCACTCTCATCTTGACGCACAGGAGCTGGATCCAAGTGACCCCGATAGTCCAGTGGTCCATCTGTCCAAATTTGGAAGAGGTTGCCTTCCCACGCCAGAAAGTAATCCTGTGTACTGCAAGAACTGCAGCTGCTAGGGCTTCTGTGCACTTTTGCATGGAATCCTTTGTGCACAGCACAGCCCAAGTCCCCAGCACTCCGTCCTGCATTACTCAACTCGCTGAGTTGACCACCGGCTTCATGAGACCCTCCTTTGTAGTGTTGAGACGACTGCAGTGCTCAGTTCTCTTGAACCCCTGTTCAAGTGCTTCTGCAGGTTCTGCCTACTTCTGCGTGGGCTCTCTGTGCTGCTGAGCGCCCCCCTCTGTCTCCTCCTCCAAGGGGCGACCTCTTGGTCCTGCCGGGGCCCTGGCAGTGTCCATTTTCTTCAACTGTGACCTTTGCAGCTAGCAAGGCTTGTTTGTGGTCTTTCTACGTGGAAACAACGCTGCATTCTCCAGCACACCGTGTGACATCTGTGCAAAGTAGAAGTTCCTAGCATCTTCTGTTGTTGCAGAATCTTCAGCTTCTTCCACCCGGAGGCAGACATTTTGCACCTTCATCCGAGGTTTAGTAGGCTCCTGCCCCCCCGGACACTTTTGTGACTCTTGGACTTGGTCCCCTTCCATTACAGGTCTCCAGGTCCAGGAATCCTTCTTCAGTGCTTTGCAGTCAGTTGTTGTCCTTGCAGAATCTCCTATCACGACTTTAGTGTGTTTCTGGGGAAGTAGAGTAACTTTACTCCTACTTTTCAGGGTCTTGGGGTTGGGTATCATGGACACCCTTAGTGTTTTCTTAACTCCCAGCGACCCTCTACACACTACACTAGGCCTGGGGTCCCTAAGTGGTTTGCATTCCACTTTCTTAGTATATGGTTTGTGTTGCTCCTAGGCCTATTGCATCCTATTGTATTCTACCATGTTTGCACTACTTTTCTAACTGTTTACTTACCTGATTTTCGTTTGTGTATATATTTTGTGTATTTTACTTACCTCTTAAGGGAGTATATCCTCTGAGATATTTTTGGCACATTGTCACTAAAATAAAGTACCTTTATTTTTAGTAACTCTGAGTATTGTGATTCTTATGATATAAGTGGTATAGTAGGAGCTTTGCATATCTCCTAGTTCAGCCTAAGCTGCACTGCTATAGCTACCTCTATCAGCCTAAGCTGCTAGAACACTACTAATCTACTAATAATGGATAACTGGACCTGGCACAAGGTGTAAGTACCATCAGGTACCCACTATAAGCCAGGCCAGCCTCCTTCATGAGTCACCTGTTCATAATTTCTGCTATTTAGCCAGTAGCCAGTGACACTCAAGTTCATCCGCCTAAGCCAAAACTTACCATCCACACAACAGCACCCTCCCACCCCTCAGAGACAGAGGCAAGTCAGCCTCCACTAATGCTGAAAATAGGGGTTGCACCCTGTTAGGGGGTCTGAGGGCTGCAGCTTCTACACAGAGAGGTCTGTCACCAACTGAAAGCAGGGGACCAGCACCTGAGGAGGGAGGAAGAAGGGAACTCCAGTATTACATCAGGCTCTGGTTTGTCCATGTCTCAGCCAAGAAGTGGGGTTGCAGCCCCAGGGGAAGGTGTTACTGAAGGTGTAGAGATGCTCCAAGGTGTCTGCATTGTACACGGACAGCTGCTCCCCTTCATAGTACAGATACAGGCCCAGCCTCAGGTGTAGGCTGACAGGGGTACAGGTGGGTGCTGGAGGAGGTGACAGTTTCCTTACTATCCCCCCACAGACCCACAGCTATGACTCCTTCCATAGGGCAGGGCCAGCTTTAAGCCAACACCAGGGCACCAACCTCCAGAGGGGCGCAGGAAGCTGTCTGCATTAAGGTCATCCAAACAACTTCATCCATTACATTTGGCCCCAGTGGTTACAGAATAAACTGTTTTAATTATTTTTATTCACTTCAGGTGCTAGTTTTAAAAACCCATTAATCCCCTTCCTTCCACACCATGTCACCCCCGGCTGCTGCGCACCAATAACCTCTTCAGCCCCACTAACAACCTGGCACCACAGCATGATGGGATCAGAAGAGTTAGGGGTGGTGAAAGATGTATGTGTTAAGACCCAATGACAGACCTCTGAACACAAAATGGGCCCCTGCAGCTTCATTTTATTTTATTCACAAGCAGTAGTGAGGGTGTAATTTTTTTTTACACCCAAGGTGCTATCCAAGCAAGGGCCTGCTCTGCCTTAGGGAGTCTCTGGTCACCTCCTTCTTGCTCACAGATGCTAGTGAGATCTCCACAGAGGATTCAAGCCCATCTTGTGAAAGCTGCACCTCCCATTAACCTCTCATTCAGGTGAACCCCCTCCCTCTCCAACACACAGGGAGAGCCAGTCAATCTGATGGGAGGTCCCAGCTGGGGCTGCAATGTCTCTGTCAAAGTTACACATCTCCTGTCCACAACAATAGAAACATTTGCAACAGGTTTGAAGGTGAAGCACAGTTTCCTTCTTAGGGGAAGATACCTAAAACATTTCATGTTCACAAGTTAAACATTCTCAAAAGGTAGCAATTGATTCACATAGACAGTCCTGGCTGGCATTTTACTAACTCTGCATGGGGAGCAGTGGGTGTATAAGTGATATGTGCACAGCAAGCAATGGTGTGTAACACATTAACGAGAAGCAGTGGGTATGTGTGTGTGTGACACCTGCACAAGGAGCAGTGGGAGTGTAAGTGACACCTGCCCAGGAACAGTGGGTGTGTGACACATTAATGTGGAGCAGTGGGTGTGTGACACCTGCACAAGGAGCAGTGGGTGTGTAAGGGAAACCAGCATGAACAGCAGTGGGTGTGTAAGTGAAATGTGCACAGGGAGTGATGCTGTGTGACACATGAACGAGGAGAACAGTGGGTGTGTAAGTGACACCTTCATGAGGAGCAGTGGGTGTGTGTCACCTGCATGAGGAGCAGTGGTTGTGTAAGTGACACCTGAAAGAGGAGCATTGGGTGTGTGACACCTACACAAAGGGCAGCGGGTGCATGCCTGACACCTGCACGAGGAGCAGTGGATATGTGATTGAAATGTGCACAAGGAGTGATGGGTGCATATTTGACACCTGCACGAGGAGCAGTAGGTGTGTAAGTGATACATACAAGAGTAGCAGTGGGTGTGTTAGTGACACCAGCATGAGCAGCGATGAGTGTGTGAGTGATATGTGCGCAGGGTTTGATGGTGTATGACACATGAATGAGGAGCAAGGGGTGTGTAAGTGACACTTGCATGAGGAGCAGTAGGTGTGTGACAGCTGCTTGAAGACCAGTGGGTGCATGTGTGACACCTGCACAAGGAGCAGTGGATATGTGAGTGAAATGTGCACATGGGGTGATGAGTGTGTGTGTTGACATCTGCAGGAGGAGCAGTGGGTGTGTAAGTGACACCTACAACACAAGCAGCAGGTTTGCACATGACACCTGCAGGAGATACAGTGGATGTGTAGTGTAAACGATATGTGAACAAGGAATGATGGGTATATGTGTGACACCTGCATGAGGAGCAGTGGGTGTGTAAGTGACACCTGCACGAGGAATAGTGGATGTGTGTGTGACACCTGCACGAGGAGCGGTGGTTGTATAAGTGATATGTGCACAGGGTGGCACATGAACGAGGAGCAGTGGGTGTGTAAGTGACACCTGCATGAAGAGCAGTGGGTGTGTAACTGAAATGTGCACAGGGAGTGATGCTGTGTGACACGTGAACGAGGAGCAGTGGGTGTGTTAGTGACACCTGCACAAGGAGCAGTGGGTGCATGTGTGACACCTGCACAAGGAGCAGTGGGTGTGTGTACCACCTGCATGAGGAGCAGTGGGTGTGTAAGTGACACCCACACAAGGAGCGGTGGGTGTGTGACACCTACACAAAGAGCAGTGGGTGCATGTGTGACACCTGCATGAGGAGCAGTGGATGTGTGATTGAAATGTGCACAAGGAGTAATGGGTCTATGTGTGACACCTGCACAAGGAACAGTGGGTGTAGGAGGCCGGCCTGGTTTGTAGTGGGTACCAGAGGTACTTACACCTTATACCAGGCCCAGTTATCCCTTATTAGTGAAATGTAGTCAGTGTCTTGAAGCCAGGCTGTCTAGAGGTAGCTGTAGGCAGAGCAGCCAAGGCTGAACTAGGAGACATGCAAAGCTCTAGCAATAACACTGTAGTGACACAGTACTCAAACAAAGAAAGACAATACTCAGTGTTATTAAAAATAAAGGTACTTTATTTTAGTGACACAAGGGCAAAAATACTTTCGAGGCTATACTCCCTTAGGAAGTAAGTAAAATGCACAATATATACACTAGTAATCAGAAATAAATTTAAACAATTATTATTTTATACATCATGTGTGTCCATAATTTATTAAGCAATTTGTGCCTTTGCTGTGTTCCACTAATTGCCTTTGTAGAGAATTCTGGTTGTGCCTTCCTTGCCCTTCAAGACTGTCACTTCTATTGTTCATAGATGTAGCAGGCACACCCTTGGGCATACAGTTCATCCTTGAGCCCTCCTCAGTTTCACTAACAGACCCTGGTGCCCTGTTTCTAACACCATCAGTTTGCATTTATTCAAGGACATTGGTCCAAGGCTCTTTGTAGCATCACCACTGAGGGGTACTAACTTAGCTGTACTACACATTGCTGATGTCACTGTAGGCTACCTCTCCATTGAACGCCCATATGTTTGCAGATGTTGTTGGTGTGCCTCTGTAGAAACCTGTGATAAGCAGGCTCTTGTGTCATTTGAGTAGCCATCTCTTTTAATGCCGCAGTTAAGTCCTCAAAGTCTTCTCTTGATATATCATTGTATTTTCTAATTTCTCTCTCTAATTTTCTGATCCTTAATTCAGATATTGCTCTGTGCTGCTTAGTCCCGGGAGCAAGGAGAGGCCTACTCGAAGAGCAAGGCTTTCAGGTTCTTGTGGAACTCAAGAAGCAAGGAGGAGGCTGTGACGTGTAGTTGGAGGTCGTTTCATGTTTTAGGAGAGATGCAAGAGAAGGCGCGACTTCCGGTTCTGCTTCTGTGAATGCGTGAAACGTGTGCTAGTGAGAGTCCGGCTGAGAGGAGGTGAAGCCAGTGAAGCTCCCTCAGGCGTGATGTGATGTGAGCCAGGCGTGGGAGGTTGATGATGAGTCTTGGTGCTGCGTTCTACATGATTTGCAGTCTTTTTGTGAGATGTTTGGTGATTCCTACTTTGACAGAGTACACAAACTCCAGTGATGAGGGCTTGGGTGATGGTCTTTCTGGTGTTGTTCTTTCTCAGCACCATAAGGGGGATTTCAATTATTGTCCATTCTCTACCTGCATCCCAGTTGCTTGAAGTGCTGTTTGGTCATCCTGAGTTCCTCATTGTACCAATTAGCCAGAATTTGTGTTCATGCTGTTTGGCTTTGTATGCGAGGGGCCTTGTTATACACTGAATCATGCACTATGGTGAGGGTTGACAGACTTTACTCTGACATGTTACCAATATGTATGGACACATGACAGGGCTGCCTGCTATCAGTTCTAATGTTTGCACTGTCCGTAGACCCAATAGCATGTTTCTTTCGTGAGCTTGATGCACATTGAGCTCTTTACATAGTAGTAAGAAAATAATAATAATATTCTTGCCCTCTGTTGATATTGTGCTATATGCGCAGAATTCTGAAGTCAATCTAGTTGATCAGGTTTGGGGAATATTCTTGATGGATGACATTAAATCAGTTGAAATAGAATACCCACTCCAATGAAGCACTGAAGTGGTTAAACAGTTGTATACTTTACAAGAAATTTGTTTTGTGAAAATCAAGCGTTAAGAGGCACAGAGCACTCTTAAGACTCGGACTCCAGGTAAGATAAGATCCTTTATTCCAATGACAACAGGGCGCAGAAGTGAAGCGACGACTCTTCCCTCACCTACCAGCTAACTGCCACTCTCGATTCCCTTTCCATCTTCATTCTATATTCCTTTGAGGGAATTCCATCATCTTACATTCTACACCTGCATTCCATTCTTACAACATAACATATCATCTCAATGAGCACCAACCATGGTTATCTGGTCAGGGTAGGCTGGGTCAATTTCACAAATTCAGGTTGAGCACGGGCTGGATACAGGACTGAGTTCAGGCAGCTGAGAAAGAACCTTGTGGGCCGGGGCATCAAGATGTCACGTTCTTGCATTGAGATGCGCCAGCCAGCACCAAATGCCGCTGACTAGGAGCTGCAGTGTGAGGTCCAGCGTCAAGATGCATCACGCAGCAGCGGAGTCCATGTCCGGTGGGATTCAGAGAGACTTGCAGTGCGATCGGTCGGCACAGTGGGCGAGATGCCCTGCGCTGGGTGAGTGTCAGTACCGGGCAGCTTTGAAGAAGCTGTCAGTGCTTGTGAGGGCTTGCAATGTGATTTGTCGGCATCGAGAACGAGCGGCATCACACTGGCCGGAGTCGATGGTGGGCTGCATCATGCTGAGTGGCAATGCGTGTTGAAGAAGCCTGGTATGTCCCAATGACTTGAACAGGGGCCCAGCCAACTGGCCAGTGGAGATTTCCTGGAGTTCTGGGTCCTCACAGGCTGAAGGAGCCTGGTTCATTATATACTGTGCATAAATGACGTACACTGGGCAGAAAGGCCGGGCAACCACACCCTGGTATCCAGAGGCAAAAATAGATCACCTAATGCTCTATTTTTGTGGTAGCTTGGTCAAGCAGTTAAACTAATCCAGGAGATGTGGTAAGCATTTGTTGTTCTTACAGTATCAATAAATGTGGACATATGCTCCAAAAAATAACTCAAGGCCAATTTACGAAAATACTTCAGAATTTTATAAAATATTTAAGATTTAAGGCCAAGATCATCAAAATTGGGTACGTACACTTTAAGTTATGATTTTTCAAAGTTTAGAAAATGTATTGTTTCTGTGCGCATTGGAATCAATGGAAGAAAACTTTAAAATTACATGTAAAATTTGGCAATGCTCTCCCAAGTGTCATCTTTTGTTTCCAGGTCGAGGTTGTTGAGATGTCCTGTGGGCCCTCTCTGGTCCTAGAGAGCAGAAGCTCTCAACCCAGGGATCCAGAATCGTGCCTGGTGGTGGCAGGCTGGTTTGACTAGCCAGCACCTTTGTCAGGGTGGTGTGGGTTTTACAGGGGCACTTCTAAGGTGGCCCCTGGGTACACAGTATAATAAATCCAGCACTGACACCAGTGAGGATTTATTATTCTCAGTTGTTTAATGCCAAAGAACCCAGGGTTCAGGGTAGCCATCATGTAGCTGGGGAACTCGTACTGATCTGTGTCGAGCACATAGATTTGCCATGGCTTCCCTCTACACTTACTATGCCTTTAGGTTTGGTCAATGCAGAGCAGGGGCATATTTGCTCATGCACACATACGCCCACAAGTGCAATATAGTGTACCCTCCCTTAGGGCTGCAAGGCCTGCCAGAGGGGTGACTTACCTATGATCCACACAGTGTTAGTGGACAGGGCACACTTGGCGAGTGGCAATGGCAGTCTGCATGAGGCTGGTGTGGGGCCTCTCAGAGTGGCACAATTGATGATGCTGCTCTGGGGGGTCCTCTTCAGTACCCATGCCCTGGGTACCAGGGGTACCATTTACTAGGGACTTACAGGGGTGACTGAAGTGCCTATACATAGTACAGTTTTTGGGGAAAGATATCTGGCCCTGGGAAACTGTTCAGCAGGGGTCCACAGCACATTTCCAGGCAAGAAGGGGAGGGCTAACCATGCAAAAAAGCCCTTTCTCACACAGGCATGCTGGATTCAGCAGAGCAGCTCACAGCAGCAGAAGAGTCCTGGTGCAGCAACAACCGGCCCTGGGCAGCAAAGGAATCCTGGCACAGCAAGCAGGTCAGCAGGGTAGACATCACAGCTGGTCAGTTCTTCTTTCTAGCAGAGTCCACAGGTCCAGAAGTGATATGAAGAGTTGGGTCGGAGTGTCCACTATTTACACCTTGTGCTTACTCTGAAGAGGGAGAAATATTTTGTGCCCTCCCACATACAGAGGTGTCTGGAATTTCCTGCCTCCTTGCCCCGACCCCAGCTTGTCTAGGGGCACAAAAGACTAGTATATAACCCTTTTTGAGTGTAGTACTGAGGCAGACATTGCGATGTGCAAGTGTGGTGGGCGACAACTCCTCTCCTTCATCCTCACAGAGAGAGCCCATCCTGACAGCACCCAAAGACCACCACAAAGACCAACTGCCAGCTCCATCTAGTCATGTGACCCAGGATACAGGCTGCAGGCACCAAACGGTTAGGACATGAAAATGCCAATTTCCTAAAAGTGGAATTTTCTGCATTGTGACTCCACCCTGTAGGAAGCTGACTATCTATGTAGTGCACCAATGTATGTGTGCACCATGCAGATAGTCCAGGGGACCCTTATTGGTTTACAGGGCTACAAATGACAGTCCCAAAAGCTCTCTTGTGTGATAAGGAGGGCGAACAGTTTGGTTTATCAGAGGGTAGTGCTGAGCATTTGTTGTACTCACAGAGGCAATAAATGAGACACTTGCTCAAGAAGGAACTCGGGACCAATTGTTTAGAAAATAGATACTTTGTTTACATTATGTTTCAACACCAGAATACTCTTACCAAAATAAATACTGATGTAGTTTGCGGTAAACAATTGAAATACTTCAAGTGTCTTTTGAGCAGTAATGCAATCTTATGGCGTAAAACACACATATTGCATATGGGTACTCAACAGCGACTTACAGGACCAGTCTTCAGGAGTTAGGGTAAGTACAAGGATATGTCCAAGACAACACCAACAGGTCAATTTAGGAAGCTCTAGAGCATCCAGGTGCAGAGATGCTTTTCGATGTCGGGTGCCCCATTGATTTTCCATTGAAAATGGTCCTGGAGAAAAGAGGCTGCACGTGGGGACTGGAGGACCAGTCTGACTGAATCATCAAGGGGCTCAAGTGTTGTGATGCTCGAGGACGTAGGAACACCTTTGGTCCTCTTCTCATTATTTCAAGCTGGTTGGGTGCAGAGGTGATCTGAGATTTTGGGTCTTTTATCACCGGAGACCGTTGTGGTAGAGGAGGGCCTGCACAAAGAAGCTGCAGGTGGCATCAGGGAGCCCACTGTTGAGTCACTCAAGGTGGGCTCATGTCCTGGAGAGTCAGGGGACCATGCTGGCACCATTGGCTCACTTCGTCTCGGGCTAGGAGGCAGGGGCGCAGTGGTTTTTGGCGGTTTGGAGTCCTCAAGGTTCTTCTTGGGTGCCTGCTGGGTTCAGGGAAGTAGCTCCGCTACTCCACGGGAGAGCCTGGTGCTTCCTAAAGTGCAGGCAGTCCACCTAGGCTTCTGGAGGCAGAGCATTTGAAGGACAAGTCATCTTTGGTGCAATAGTGGAGATATGCAGGCAGGCTGGCAGTGTTGGGGCCAAGCCAGTAGCTGCTCCTCTGTTCTTGCTTCTGGGGGCTCTTCGGTGTACTTCTACTTCTTGGGTCCAGTGAATCTGTCTTCTGGTGTCAGGGAGCCACCTAAATACTGAATTTGGGGGTGTTTAGGGGGGTTTAGGGGTGTGTAGTATAGAAACTATTTGGATACTCTCAACCTTGCGATGCCTACACCCCCTGTATGACAACTTCCTGAGGGGAGTGGGCATATTTCTATCCCAGAAGGCTTGTTCCAACCAAAAACAAGATGGTTGAACCCTTCCTCGAGTCTCCACCTCGGATTGCCCATCTTAGGGGTGTGGTTAGCCCAGAGGTGGTACACACCTACTGACCAGCTAATTATCCTGCCTGTCCTGGTGCCAAGTAGGCTTCAGGGCAGGAAACGGCTACACCAAGGGCTGGGGGAGCCAGGGATTGCATACCAAAGGTGGCAGGGCCTGTGAAGACCCTGGCCTTAGTATGCAGATCTGCAAGCCATCCTGCTGGAGTAGGTGACAACATCTCCATCCAGAACAGGCTTTGTTTTAAACCTCTAAAAGTGTGGGTTCTCACCTCCAGGGGGTCAGCCAATATACTCAGAGACTAGTGGGGTTCAGAGGGTATCTCTAAGGTGCACTCTGGTTGCATGTCATAATAACTCTGAGGCTGGCATCAACCTGGACTTATTAAGATGAGGTGTTTGATACCAACCAACATAGGTTTCAGTGAAGCCACAATGTGAATGAGTCACTCAGGACGACGAGTGGCCAGCACATACCTTAAGATGGCGTCCCTCTTCACTTGCAATGATCTGCAATGGGGCTGAGCATCACAGGGTCATATATGCTCATGAAGATAGGACAACACATCCAGTATAATGCACCACACCTTAGGGTTCCCAGGCCTTCTATAGGGGTGACTTACATACATTCAGATGCAGTGATGGTGACATGGTACATAAGTATTGTGCCATGTCGTGCTTTCGCCCGGCTTGCACCAGGACACGCAGACTGTGGTGGCAGCTGCATGCATCTTGTTTTAGGGGAGGCCTCTGAGGGTGGTACAATGTGTATTGCAGCCCTTGGTGTAGCCCTTGGGGTCCCTCTCCCAAACCCATGACCTATGTACTAGTGGTATCACTGACTAGGTAGTTACACAGTAGAGGGGTCTGCCAATTGTACACATTGTTACCTGTTATTAGGGGAAAAGCAGTGGCACTGGGGACCTGCTTAGAAGGAACCCAGTGCACCTCAGTCAAAAAACCTCAGTACCAGTGGGCAAAAAGTAGGGGTGGCCATGTCAAAAAGGGCACTTTCCTACACAACCCCCATCACTCTAGGGGAATGAGACTAACTGTTCCCAAGAGAGTTTTTATTGTCTAAGTGGAAAAACCAGGAAAGGCCACCTGAACTGGCATGGCGAGTCCCTGGTCTGTGTTCCACTGTAAAGTCCATACCCTGTAGGGAGATGGACCACCTCAAGAGTTTAGGAATTTACCCTTTCATTTACATTAGCCATCTGAGAGGCCTGTGGTCAGTTTGTACAAAGAAGTGAGTACCAAACAAGTATGGTCTCAACTTCTTCAGAGACCAGAACACAGAAAGGCTTCCCTCTCAATGGCACTCCAATGCTGCTCTCTGGGGAGTAACCTCCTGCTAATGATTCTTCCATGACCCAGGCTCTGTGCCTACTCCCTCTCTCCTCAGGTGAAGGGCCTGCTACTCAGCTCTTTAACTGGGCTTCCAGAGTGCTCTCTTTCTCTCTGTTCTTACTTCACACCTGTCTCCAAAGTATAAATATGGAGTTAGTTTTGCACCAAATTAGAGTAAAAAAAATGACGCTAATTCGGTGCAGAGTATAAATGTGCCCCAGAGTATAAATATGCCCCTAAATATGGCGTTAAGGCCATAGAGTAATTTTTTGCACAGGAACGCCTACCTTGCATCTCATTAAGGCAAGGTAGGTCTCCACTTCCAAAAAATGACTTTAACTCCATAAATGTGGAGCTAGACGGGTCTAGCATCAAAGTATAAATATGGAGTTAGTTTTGCACCGAATTAAAGTTAAAAAGAAATACGCTAATTCGGTTCAAACAGAGTATAAATATGCCCCTATGGCCTTAACGCCATATTTAGGGGCATATTTATACTCTGGGGCATATTTATGCTCTGGCCCATATTTATACTTTTTTAGCACCACATTTGCTTCATTTTTTTTATGCAAAATCGGCGCAAACTTATAAAATACAATTGTATTGTACAAATGCGGCGCTAAAAAAGTATAAAGATGGGCCTCTGTTTGGACCGGATTAGCGTAATTTTTTTACTCTAATTCGGTGCAAAACTAACTCCATATTTATACATTGGTGCTAGACCCGTCTAGCACCAAGGCCCTGATTTAAACTTTTTTTTGCCCCACATTAACTTAATTTTTTGACGCAAAAGTGGCGCAAACTTACAAAATATTGACCCTTATTTATACTTTTTGGTGCAAAACTGCACTAACTCAGTTTTGCACCAAAAAGTTTAGCACCGGCTTGCACCATTTCTGTGCACCAGCCGGGCACCATATTTCTGGCCTGGTGCAAGCCGGTGCAAAGGGTAGGCTAGAGTAAAAAAAATGACTTTAGTCGTGTGGGGCTGGCGGCATAGAAGAATGCGTTTAGCACCAAAATATGATTTTAGGCAGGTTGGAGTAAAAAAAAAATGACTCTAACCAGATTAGCATCATTTTATGGTGCTAAACCTACCATACCACATGACTCCTGCCTTAGAAAAGGCAGGAGTCATGCCCACCACCCCAATGGCCAGAACAGAGGACAAGGGTCCCCTGGGCATGGCCATTGCACCCTGTGCCATGTAAGGGGGCCCATTTCAGGGCCCCCTATGGCACTTTAAAAAATAAAATGCAATCTTACCTGTACTTACCTGGGATGGGGTCCCACATCCTCCAAAGTCCCTCTGGTTTGGGTGGGGGTGCCCCTGGGGCCTGGGGAGGGCACCTGTGGGCTTATTCCATGGTGTTCCACGCCTGCCCTTACCTTTAAAAAATGGGGCAAAGCAAGCTTTGCACCATTTTTTGACCCCTCCTCCCTCCCTTGCATCATTTTTGCATGGGAGAATAAATATGGCGTTAAGGCCATAGAGTCATTTTTTGCACGGGAATGCCTACCTTGCATCTCATTAAGGCACAGTAGGTTTCCACTTCCAAAAAATGACTTTAACTCCATAAATTTGGCGCTAGCGCTCTACTTTTATAGGGTTTTCTTTCTTAAGTTGCTAACTTTATGGGTTTCGAAATTATACTCGGGTGACAGGAAAATATGTACAAGAGTATTACTAGATCTCTCCAGTAATGGGAACTATATACACAAGGGGTTTACCAATCCTGATCTGGTGGGGGAGGATATACACATAGGGATTCCTAGATCTAATGAGCTCAGTGTTATTCACAGACGCATCAAAATAAACATTCAACAAACAAATGCATGAAGAGTCACTATCCTAGGAAAAAGTGCAATTGTTAATTCATGGGAATTTAGAAATTTGGAGGCAAAATAGCGAACCTTACTTTAGCATCAAACAACAATTTGTGCAAATCTGCAATTTCTTCATTAAAACAATAAACATTGACAAAATACAAGATTCAACGTTTAAGACAAACAAAGTCACATTGGTTTACCACCATCATAATATCAAAGACACATAATTTCAATAGGTAGGGGAAATGTTAACTAGGCCCACAAAAAGCAGGGCATCGGCCTGTCCGCAATACCTTAGCCCTGCCCACTCCTAGTGCATGTTATCCTGTGACTAAGTGAAGCTCTGTGCAGCGTGAAGCTAGGGGGGCCTGATAATCCTGGCGATACCAGTGTGGGGGGAAAAGATTGCAACAATTTACGTGGAGAAAGAAAGGACTCACTTCAGTGACCAAAGACCTTTCTAGGCAAAAAACACAAGCTATGCCCAATCTCCGGGATCCCAATGGTTCTAGTGCCCTAACGTCTGTATTTCCCCTATGTCACACCCAGGGGCTCTGTGTGCCATCTGTGCCATGCACAGTGGATCAAGCGAAGCACACCTTTCACTTATTTCAAATCCCACCAGTGTTAAGAAACCTGTGGCACTGCTAATACTAGGATAGCCTAATAGGATTGAGGTGTGGGCCCTATATCACACCCAGAGCCTATGTGTACTGACTCCATCACACCCAGTAGTCCCAGTGAAAAGACACCTCTTACAAAACAGATGCTGACCCTATGTCACAACCCAGGGACTCATTCATACCACCTGTGTCACCGACAGAGGTTCAAGGGGTCAGCCTCCCTAAAGTAACAAACTAAAATAAAAAAGTTCACCTTTCCTAATATGAAAATTAAAATATTTGACTTTTGCCTCGCAGGTATAACTTTACTTTTTCTTTTCCTAGTTTGCCACATGCCAAATGCTAGGACTAAGGTTCTGATGTAGACTCTTACCTTTGGTATGGCAGCTTCAGGATGAACCTCTGCCCTGTGGACTCACCAGAACTTTCATTTAATTGCTGTGTCTGCTCACCGTTCTTGTTTGCGCAAATGTGAATATGTCCGGTTCGGGTCTCCTTCCTCTTGTCTCATTTAAGTTCAAAGAACCAATCAGCTCCTGGCTGTCTCGCCAAAATGTTACTTGAATAAGATTTTACCTTAAAAAACAAAAGACAAGCGGCGTCTGGCAAAATAGAAAAAGGTTTATTTAATTAAATGTTACGGCCGTGAGAGCAGTTACAGCACCAAGGTCTGAAGACTGTCTCTCATACATAGAATTTAATCACTTTTTATACAATTCTCTGGGTGCCATGAAGTCATAAAAACATTCCTTCCTTGGTGAAAAAAATGCAAACAGTTGTCAAGGAGTCGTAAATACATTTTTAGATAGGGAATGCAGGTGGGCCTCGACCTGGTGTGGACACAATGTAGGCCAGCGAGTATGTGTCCAGATGTCCTGCCTGCGGGGTGCGTGGTCGCTGCGTGTGTTGTGTGTGCTGTATCCTGATTGGCTAAGTGTTCCCAACTACATGTGGCATCCAACTTTATGGTGATTTGGGAAAGCATGCGTCCCTCTGGCCATATGTGCTTTATTAGGGCCATTCTCCGGGGATCATTGAAGTGGTGCTGCCCATTTGTGGGATTTGATCTTTGATTTGTGCAGTTGGCTCTCGGCGAAGTGTTACCCTACCTGTGACCAGTGAGTCATTAACCTTCAGCCTTGGGTTGCAGAGCCTGTCTGACCATGTACCTATGTGATGTGGTTGAAAATGGGGAAGCCTAACCGCGGTGATGCGACTTTGGTCATATACAAAAATGTATTGTTTGCGTATGGGAATGTCCTGTTGTTGTGTGCATTGTCATTAATTAATCCAATATCAGCAGCAGGGTATGGGCCCAGTCGTCCCTCTGCCTCACAATTTCAAGTAGCCCCATGGCAGCGTAAGACACCCGCTGACTACCCTGTTTCTGGGACCAGCAGGGTTCCTGGTGTTGACTTCAATCGGGACGCGGATAGGTGTAGACGAGCTTGCCTTTGGTGCTCCAGCAGCACACCCGCTGCACGTCCACAGCCCTATTTTTATAGGAGGAAGCTATCTCCTCAAGCACCAGCAAAAAGACTAAAGTGCAGCCCTTACAAAATGGTGCCTCTAGCTGGGCCAATGCAATGCAAATTAACCCCATGAAAATAAGTAGGGACAAGAGAAGTGCTAAAGAAATTA
The DNA here is from genome assembly GCF_031143425.1 of Pleurodeles waltl. Classification (NCBI taxonomy): domain Eukaryota; kingdom Metazoa; phylum Chordata; class Amphibia; order Caudata; family Salamandridae; genus Pleurodeles; species Pleurodeles waltl. Next base: position 13,736,028 of record NC_090442.1, read on the forward strand.
CTGGCCCCACCCACAAAACCCCAACTGCGCACTGCCTTTCCAAACTAAAACTAGAAAAAATAGTAAAAACAGATTTCAATTTCTAATTCATAATCCATATAAAAATCCCATTTCAAATTTAGCTGTAGCAAAGTGTCCCTGTGGAAAGTATTCCCTGAACAGTTACCGCGTCTGTGCAACAGCACTATTTCCGGATGTCATCACCCCTAGCACCAGCTTTAGGTAGCTTTGAGGGGTCATCATTGCTTGTTACCCTGAAGGTACCAGTGAGTCATATACTGCACTTGTACCACATGACTGATGCTGAGTTCTGAGTCCCATGCATTTACTGATGTTGATCTGCTGCTTGTAATCTTGGGACACGTTCAAGTCCCAGAAGTCCCCTCAACACCGCCATTATCCCTATGACTACTGAGAAGCTCCTACCGCGGCATCAGGAGGCAGGCGTGGTCTGTGTTCCCTTCCTTCCTTCACTCTCAACCCCTCTTGCCATGCACAGGAGACTCCCCAAGAGGTCTTTTCAGTCCTTTACCTCTTGAGACACCAGTTTAGGGAGATTGTGGGATTAACCTTGAGATCCATACCAGCTCTTTCCCTCGTGTGACGAGGCATTCGAACAATGAGACAAACCCAATGTCTATGATGGAGAACACGAAGAATCAAGAGAATGGTTTGAAGATAACTGAGGTCTTCTTGACCCTAAAAGAACAACTTACACCATCCTCAACCGAGGCAGAAACTGAGGATGATCCCGAAGGTGGAGGCTGATCACACAAGCCCCTTGGTTCCTGGCTAATCCAATTAACATTAAAAACAATCCCCCTAATTAAATATTCAGGCCTAGTGAAGGAACTGCACAAAATAAATGATGGGTTCTACATAAATGGGGGCAGTGATTGTTCAAGGATGAAAGGTATCCAAGGTGGATGGGGTATAAAGAAAATTGAAATAATATTTCATGTTTTTTTATACTCCTTCTTCTACCATACGTTTTTGTAGGCATGTGTGTGTGCCATTCTTCGTCTCACCAATAGCAACACTTACTCCCTGTGCCATCCTCCCACTACTGCCGAGGACAAGAATGACACTGCTGGCCGTGTGTCTTACGATGTTAACAAATGTCTTGATGAAAACTAAATAAGCAGTGAAGTCAGAAAACTGATGTCCATAGATTTACTCTAGAGGCAGCACTAAACTTTTTGGAAAAGGGAGGAATTGAGAAGTTGCACGACTTACCGTAACTTGACTTCAGTAGCCGGCTCCATGCTGCTTCAGCTAACGCCATCTTGTTTGCCCATGTTAAACATGAATGAACTCATTTGTGAGTCCCAAAACCATATGTACAACACCGTACTTCACACTGTTTGCGATTCCCAATGGGGTTGAAAATTACCTACCTCATTAATATTCATGAGGTAGGTCGCAATTTGCGACCCCATTGGGAATGGCTGCACTCACAGCTATGGTGGCCTGCTGGGGACAGAAGACCACCATGTCTGTGACTGCTTTTAAATAAAGCAGATTTTTTTTATGCAGCTCATTTTCCTTAAGGGAAAACGTTATCCATTTCAAAAACAAAAAATGAAAAGTTTTCTTTTCATTTTTTCAGAGCAGGCAGTAGTTGAGGGGACCACTGCCTGCCCTGAAAAAATATTTTCACTACCATTCACAAATGGGAATGAGTCCCATGGGGACCCCTTCCCGTTTGCGAATGGGTTAGCAACTGTGATTGTTTTGTGATCGTATTCACAGTCACAAAACAATAATACATCCCACTGCGACTCGCAATTAGGGAGGGAACGCTCCTCCCCAATTGCGACCCGCAAACTATTTTACGATTCGGTAAATAGATTACCGAATCACAAAATAGGGTTTGTACATACCAAAATGCTTTTTTATTGTCGCAAACGGCCCGATTCTGCAAAAAAAAAAAGATACGTACATCTGGCCCTAAGTGAGACCTTTCAAATAACTAGCTCAGGGTAAGGAAATTTACATTCTTTGCATCTCTTCCTAAGGTCCAGTTCGTTTTACTTATGACATCACTGTACACCTTCAATGATATCAAAGTTTCAGGTTGTCATGTGTCTTTCATAGGTGCTTGTAGGCACAAGTCTGTAAACAATCTCTGCGTTTAGGAGATTTTACCATTAAATGCTCATTTCTAGGGATGGTAATCCTTTCACACACATTAGGATAATACAAAGATTTAGAAGATGCAGTTAGAGAACAAGAGGAGGTCTACATTGGCATCCAAAGACGAAGCAAGGGATGTAATCACCTAAGAAGCAAGGAATAGAATTGCCAAAAAAGCAAGGGATGGAATCACCTTAGAAGCAAGGAATAGAATCACCAAAGAAGCAAGGGATGGAATCACCTACGAAGCAAAGGATGGACTCACCTATGAAGCAAGGGATAGAATCACCAAAGAAGCAAGGAATGGAATCACCAAAGAAGCAAGGAATGGAATCACCAAAGAAGCAAGGGATGGTATTCACCAAGGAGCAAGGAATGGAATTCTAAAATCTCTTTCCAGCACCAACCCCTTGATCATCAGAGTCTTGTTCCAATCCTAGTAACCTGGATGTGATTCCCCTAGAGAAGGATCTAGGAAACCTTGGAATAAAGGACATTCTGAGGCCCTTTCCCAGTCCTGGTTTTGTTACAAAGCTCATTCTGAGCCCCTCTTCCAGTCCTGGTGTTGTTACAAAGCTCATTGTGAGCCTCTCTCCTAGGCCTGGTGTTGTTACAAAGCTCATTGTGAGCCTTTCTCCCAGGCCTGGTGTTGGTTACAAAGCTCATTCTCCCAGTCCTGGTGTTGTTACAAAGCTCATACTGAGCCTCTCTCCCAGTCCTGGTTTTGTTAAAAAAAAAAGCTAATTCTGAGCCCCTCTTCCAGTCCTGGTGTTGTTACAAAGCTCATTGTAAGCCTCTCTCCCAGTCCTGGTGTTGTTACAAAGCTCCTTGTGAGGCACTCTTCCAGTCCTGGTGTTGGTTACAAAGCTCATTCTGAGCCCCGCTCTCACAGTCCTAATGTTTGGTTACAAAGCTCATTCTTAGCCCCTCTTCCTGACCAGGTGTTGGTTACAAGGCTCATTCTCCCAGTCCTGGTGTTGTTACAAAGCTCACACTGATCCTCTCTCTCCCAGGCCTGGTGTTGGTTACAAAGCTCACTCTGAGCCCCTCTACCAGTCCTGGTGTTGTTACAAAGCTCATGTGAGCCACTCTCCCTGTCCTGATGTTGGTTACAAAGCTCATTCTGAGCCGCTCTCCCATTCCTAGTGTTGGATACAAAGGTCATTCTGAGCCCCTCTCCCAGTCCAGGTGTTGTTACAAAGCTCAGTGTGAGTCGCTCTCCCAGTCCTGGTGTAGGTCACAAAGGTCATTCTGAGCCTCTCTCCCAGGTCGGGGTTGTTACAAAGCTCATTCTGAGTCTCGCTCCCAGTCCTGGTATTGGTTACAAAGCTCATTCTGAGTCTTTCTCCCAGTCCTGATGTTGGTAACAAAGCTCATTCTGAGGTGCTCTCTCAGTCCTGGTGTTATTACAAAGCTCATTCTGAGCCCCTCTCCCAGTTCTGGTGTTGTTACAAAGCTCATTCTGAGCCACTCTCCCAGTTCTGGTGTTGTTACAAAACTCATACTGAACCGCTCTCCCAGTTCTGGTGTTGGTTACAAAGCTCACTCTGAGCCCCTCTACCAGTCCTGGTGTTGTTACAAAGCTCATTGTGAGCTGCTCTCCATGTCCTGATGTTGGTTACAAAGCTCATTCTGAGTCGCTCTCCCAGTCCTGGTGTTGGTCACAAAGGTCAATCAGAGCCTCTCTCCCAGGCCTGGTGTTGTTACAAAGCTCATTCTGTGCCTCTCTCCCAGGCCTGGGGTTGGTTACAAAGCTCATTCTCAGTCTTTCTCCCAGTCCTGATGTTGGTAACAAAGCTCATTCTGAGGTGCTCTCCCAGTACTGGTGTTGTTAGAAAACTCATTCTGAGCCCCTCTCCCAGTTCTTGTGCTGTTTCCAAAGCTCATTCTGAACCCCTCTCCCAGTCCTGGTGTTGTTACAAAGCTCATTGTGAGCCGCTCTCCTTGTCCTGATGTTAGTTACAAAGCTCATTCTGAGTCGCTCTCCCAGTCCTAGTGTTGGATACAAAGGTCATTCTGAGCCTCTCTCCCAGTTCTGGTGTTAGTTGGAAAGCTCATCCTGAGCCCCTCTTCCAGTTCTGGTGTTGTTACAAAGCTCATACTGAGCCACTCTCCCAGTTCTGGTGTTGGTTACAAAGCTTATACTTAGCCACTCTCCCAGTTCTGGTGTTGATACAAAGCTCATTCTGAGCCGCTCTCCCACTCCTAGGGTTGATTACAAAGCTCTTGAAGCAGGCTCTGACAGAGAGAGACTCCTATGCAATGAGGGAATCCGGTGCCTTTGCACCTGCACCGTGTTACAGATGCTGAGACGTCAGTAGGGATAGAGAGTGTGCCCTGCATAGCGGTGGACTACAGTCAGTACAGACCGAGGTGCACCTTTGAAGGGGGGCACATGGCTCCAGGGACCTCACAGGAAACCCCATTCTGGCAGGTGCAGTCATTCACTGCACCTCCCTGCAGAGGGATCTCTGCTCCTCCTTTAAAACTCAGGCCTGTTTGCACTTACAGTGAAAGGGGGGGGGGGCGTTGGCTTTAAACAGCTGTCCCGTCTCCCACTAATATGATGTTAAGAGTCGGGGGCGACCTTCTAACTGATTGCCATGACATAGGGTGGGCCAGCGCCCTATTATTAATACGCCGCCACTGTTTTTTTTCGATGACACGCTGCTGGAAACTTGTCATGCGTACACACTTAAGGGGATCTTTTGGAATGAACGCCTCTATTTCATTCTACTAGTTCTTGCACTCCACCATGTATCTGTTTGTGTTTCTGCAAACAGAGCGGCTTATTTACAAGCCCCTTGAGTCACAGTGCGTCACTTTTTTCCATATAATAAATGACGAACCGCGGCGCAAAGGGCTTGTAACTAAGCACCTCAGTTTGTGAATTTGTGTGATTACCTTGTGTAATCTTTCTTTGGTGCACACATTTGCTTGGCAATCAAGCTCTTGGTTTGTCTTGTGCCCTTTAAAAAAATTTCATTTGCATCATTGAAATGTAAGTCCTTGTTTTCCTGAGGGCAGCCCTAACCCTGTTTCATTTTAGCAAAGACCTGAAGACACCCTCTTTAGAGAACACTACGTCATGATGCAGGAACACTCCACTTCGGCTCTCAGGGCAAAGTTTTGCTTCTAATCATTTGTTGCCTTTGACCCTGTACAGAGCTCCGCTGCCTCCTTGTTAGGTTCACACCAAATACACAACAGCTGAGGAGGAATGTTTGTAATAAGTCTAACCACTGGCGTCACTCAGTTTGGACCCAAACGTTGCAGATCAGTCTTGACCCTGCTCCAAAGGGAACAGTCCAGCCCGAATAGCTAAGCCAGGTCCTCCCTGAATTGTCAGTCGGGGGTACCTTGGTTCCGGTGTCACAGTGAGCAAGGGTCACACGTCTGGGCTCACCATTGCCACATAGGGCTTTACTTCAAACACAAAAAGTGGTGGGAGGAACAAATGCAATGAGATTTATCTCTGGCATTCACTTGGGATAGGATTCCAACCCATTGATCTCACTAAACAGACTTACATACACACACATGCATTTATACATACATAAATGCATTCAAGGTCCCAGCTAGAAAATTGGTTTTACACTTCATGCAATGAAAAATATATTTTTCTAAAGAAATAAAAAGCCCTTGGGTAGGTCGCTCCCCCGCCGCTGCAGCTCCACCTGCCCTGACCCCTGCCACCTGTGTGTAGGTCCTCTCTGCGCCTGCTTCCAGTCTGACGTTCTCTCTCCTGTCGAAGCTCTCCATCTAGCTGCCTTTCTCATCCTGTTGCCTTTCTCTCCTGACTCCTTCTTCACCTTGTTGCCTTTACTCTTGTGATTCTTCCTTCCATATCGTTTGTCTTTCTCTCCTGACCCCTTCTTCACCTTGTTGCCTTTACCCTCGTGATTCTCTCTTCCATTTCGTTTTTCTCTCTTCTCTTTCTTTTCTCTCTTGCTGCCTTGCTCCATCTCCATCTTTTTCGCCCCCCCCTTGCCTTTCTTCTTATTTTCTTTTCTTGAAGCCGTTTTCTCCCTCTAGTCGCCTTCCCGCTCTCCTGATTTCCCGCCACTGCCCCGTGCCGCCCCACCCCCCCTGCGCCCATTCGCTGCCCTCCCTCCCACCTCCCGCCCCCCAGCTGACCCCTCCTCCCCCCCTTCCCTCTTATGCGGCCGCTGTGCGGCTGCGCCAAAGGCGCACCACAGGCAAGCCCGTCTGCGCCGGGACCGCACCCAGCGCCAGAACCCCTGGCTCCCACCGCACACAAACCCCCCATCTCAGATACGACGCCGCCTCCCTCTACGCACTCAACCCTGGGCAACTCGCCAACTGCTACCAGGCCAGCCCCAAACAAACTCATGGACCCTTCGCCTGTCAAGCTTGCAAGTATACCTTCCACCGAGCCTGCAATCCCTCCACCAGCCCGCTCACCAACAACCACTTCAAGTGCATCCTCCTCAACACACACTCTATCCACAGGCACGCCATCGAGCTATGGGACCTCCTGGACACTACGGCTCCTGACTTCGCCTTCGTCACAGAAACCTGGATGAACGCCTCCTCAGCTCCCAACATCGCCAATGCCATCCCCGACGGCTACAAGATCACCTGGAAAGACCGCGCCAACCAAATCGGGGGAGGAATCACCATCATCTACAAAAACTCTATCAACATCACGACCATCACCGAAGACACCCCCCTCGTCGCCAAACACATGCACTTCCAGATTCACACCGACCCCAGGACCACCCTCAGAGGTACTCTTGTTTACAGGCCCCCTGGCCCACGCGCCCTTTTCAGGGAATCCATCACTGACTTCATCACCCCGCATGCCCTAGCCTCACCAGACTACATCCTCCTCTGGGACCTAAACTTCCACCTGGAGAAGAACAACGACACCAACACCGCCACCCTGCTCGACAACCTCGCCAACATCGGACTCAAGCAACTGGTGAACACCCCCACCCACTCCGCTGGCCACACGCTCGACCCCATCTTCTCCGCCAGCAACCACATATCCTTCAGCCACTCCTCTGAACTACTCTGGACAGACCACAGATGCGTCCACTTCACCTTCAAACGTGAGACCCACCACCTACGGACACAACAAATCCCCTGCAGACCCTGGAACAAAATCTTCACAGAACAGCTACTCGCAACTCTAAACCACAACCAACCAACCATCACCACTGATGCCAACAATGCAGCCCTCAGCCTCACACAGTGGATCACCAACTGTGCCGACAACCTCACCCCTCTCAGGAACCACCCAAGAGAGACCAACATCAGGAAACCCCCATGGTTCACTGAAGCCCTCAAGGAATCCAAGAAATCCTGCCGTACCCTCGAAAAAACCTGGCGCAAAGAACACACCACAGAAAACATGTCAGCCCTCAAGGCCGCCACCCGCGAACACCACCAGCTGATCCGCTCCACCAAAAGGGCATCTTTCAAAGAGAGACTTGACAACAACACCCACAACAGCTAGGAGCTCTTCAACATTGTCAAAGAGCTCTCCAACCCCAACGCCAGCTCCAACACCATCACGCCCTCACAAGAACTCTGCAACTCCCTCGCCACTTTCTTCCATCGAAAGATCACCGACCTACATGACAGCTTCGGACCTCAAACCCCGCCACCCACCACTGAACCAACAGCTCCAGCCACTACCCTCAACGCCTGAACCCCCGTCAGCAGAATCACCATGAACACTATCCACTCCGGCTCCCCATCGGACCCATGCCCCCATCACATCTTCAACAAAGCCGACGCCATCATCGCCCCATATCTCCAAAGCATCAATAGCTCGTTCGCATCTGCCACCTTCCCCGAGAGCTGGAAACACGTGGAAGTCAACGCTCTCCTGAAAAAACCCACGGCTGACCCCAACGACCTGAAGAACTTCCGCCCCATCTCTCTTCTCCCCTTCCCGGCCAAGGTCATTGAGAAGGCCGTCAACAAGCAACTGACCAACTTCCTTGAAGACAACAACCTGTTCGACCCCTCCCAATCGGGTTTTCGCACCAACCACAGCACGGAAACCACCCTCATCGCAGTCACTGACGACATCAGAACCCTGATGGACAACGGAGAAACTACCGCCCTCATCCTCCTGGACCTCTCGGCTGCATTCGACACCGTATGCCTCCGCTCCACTGGAATCCAAGGTCAGGCCCTAAACTAGATCATCTCGTTCCTCTCTGACCGAACCCAAAGAGTCTACCTCCTGCCCTTTCGCTCAGAACCCACCGAGATCATCTGCGGCGTTCCACAAGGCTCTTCGCTCAGCCCTGCACTCTTCAATATCTACATGAGCCCCCTCGCGAACATCGCTCACAAACACAACATCAAAATCATCTCCTATGCCGACGACACACAGCTGATACTCTCCCTTACCAAAGACCCAGCCACCGCTAAAGCCAACCTCCATGATGGAATGAAAGATGTCGCAGAATGGATGAAGCTCAGCCGCCTGAAGCTGAACTCTGACAAGACGGAGGTCCTCATCCTCGGACACTCCCCGTCTGCCTGGAACGACTCATGGTGGCCCACGCTCTGGGCACTGCACCAACCCCCACTGACCACGCTCGCAACCTCGGATTCATCCTGGACCCCTCCTCACAATGACCACGCAAGTCAACGCCGTCTCGTCCGTCTGCTTCTACACCCTCTGCATGCTCCGAAAGATCTTCTGCTCGTTCCCCACCAATACTAGGAAAACTGTTACCCATGCCCTCGTCACAAGCCGACTGAATTACGGAAACAACCGATACGCAGGAACCACCACCAAGCTATAGAATCATCTCCAGCGAATGCAGAACGCCTCTGCATGCCTCATCCTTGACATACCACGCCACAGCCACATATCCGCCCACCTGAACCACCTGCACTGGCTGCCCGTCAACAAGAGGATCACCTTCAGGCTCCTCACCCACGCACACAAAGCTCTCCACAATAAGGGCCCCGAATACCTCAACAGACGCCGCTTGTTCTACACACCCACCCGCCAGCTCCACTCCGCCAGCCTCGCTCTCGCCACCATCCCTCGCATCCGCAGAACCACCGCTGGAGGCAAATCCTTCTCCTACCTGGCGGCCAAGACATGGAACTCCCTCCCCGTTCACCTTAAAACTACCCAGGACCACCTCGCCTTCAGGAGACGCCTAAAGACTTGGCTCTCTGAGCTGCAGTAAACCCCCTCCCAGCGCCTTGAGACCCTCACGGGTGAGTTGCACGCTCTATAAATGCCTTGATTGATTGGTTGATTGATTGGATGTTGTTTCTACAAATGTGACTGATCAGCAGAAAAGGAATCAACACCACAGATCTCCTGATGATAATCACACTGGAACCATCCAGCAGCTTCAGCAGATCTCACCGAGAGGGATCTGCAGCTGTGGCTGTGATTAAAGAGCAGCAAAAATTCACAACAGCACAATGTCCACAAGAGGCTGACATGAGGGACACACGAGGCTCCAGTAAGACTGATTTGATACTGACATGAACCTCACACAAGGCACCAGTGAGGCTGACATGAGGGACACATGAGGCACCATTGAGACTGATGTGTACTCACGCGAGGCTCCAGTGAGGCTGACATGAGATTGACATGAGGCTGACTTGAGACTCGCATGAGGCACCAGTGACGCTGACATGAGAATCACAACAGGCTCCAATGACACTGACATGAGGCTAACATGAGGCACTAGTGAGGCTGACATGAGTGTTACACAAGGCACTAGTGAGGCTGACGTTAGGCTGACACCAGGCTCCAGTGAGACTGACATGAAACTCACACGAGGCACAAGTGAGGCTAACATGAGAATCACAACAGGCTCCAGTGAAGATGTCATGAGACACACAAGGCTCCAGTGAAGTTGACATGAGGCTCAGTCAAGGCTCTAGGGAGACTGACATGAGACTCACATGAGGCACCAGTGAGGCTGACATGAGGCTCAAACGAGGCTCCAGTGAGGCTCACATGATGCTAACATGAGAATCACAACAGGGTCCAGTGAGGCTGACATGATAATCATAACAGGCTCCAGTGAGGATGACATGAGACTCACACAAGGCTCCAGTGAGGCTGACATGAAAATCACAACAGGCTCCAGTGAGGCTGACATGAGAATCACAACAGGCTTCAGTGAAGCTGACATGGAACTCACTTGAGGATCCAGTGAGGCTGGCATAAGAATCACAACAGGCTCCAGGGAGGCACACATGAAACTCACACGAGGCTCCAGTGAGACTGACATGAGACTCACACGAAGCTCCAGTGAGACTGACATGAGACTCACACGAGGTACCAATGAGGCTGACATGAGGTTCACACAAGGCACCAGTGAGACTGACATGAGACTCACACGAGGATGACAAGAACAGTTCATGTAGTTTACCATAGACACAAGTGACCCTCACTTACAGCTCACTTGGGGGAATGGGGGCCTTTTCTCTGGGCCCTGGGGCAGTTTCTGTTGGAGCAGTTTGTGTTTTATTGGCAGTTTCTTTGATGTGTTCCTCAATGGTAACGGGATTAAGTAGTCAAGACTATGGTGATCATTTGGACATTGGTGGTAAAAACCGCCTACCGCTGCGGTGACGGCCACCAAAACACCTCCATCGCGGCTACCGTCCGTCCGCCACATTATGAGCACTGCCGGACTTTCCCCACAAGAAGGGTGGAAATCGGGAAGTGTTCATGGTGGTGGACAGTGGTAAGGTGGCGCTGCTACCAACAGCACCGCCACGCCAGTAGAACACCACCAGACGTCTTATGACAGGTAATATGGCCTGGCGGTGTTCTGCTGGCAGGAGCTGGTGACGGTAGCAGCACCCCTTCCCGTGCCCTACCGGAAGACCTCCTTGCACAAGGTAAGTCGGGCTTCCAACAGGGAAGGGGCTGGGGGGTGAGGGATGGTGTGTGTGTGTGTCTGAGTGTGTGCATGAATGTGTGAGTGAGTGTGTGAATGCGTGTGTGTGTGTTGTGTTTGTGTGGTTGTATGCGTGTGAGTGATTGGGTGTAAGAATGTGTGCGAGTATGTCTGGAAGTATGCGTGTATCAATGCGTGTATGCCAGTGTGAGCGATTGGGTGTATGCGTGGTGCGTGTCTGCGGGTGTGTGCATGTATGGGGGATGGGGTGGTGTGGATATTGGAGGGGGTGGGGGGTAGTTTGGATTGAGGGGGCAGTGGGGGGCGTCTGGTGAGTGTTGGAGGGTTTGGGGAGGCGCCTACCTGTGACAGGGAAGGAATTCCCTGTCACAGGTAGGGTCTACCGCCATGGTTTTTGTGGCATTGCTAACGCCACGAAAAGCTTGGTGGTAGGCAGGCTCATAATGCTGCCAGCGGTTCTGTGCTGGCTGCCGGGCTGGAGATTGATAACTCTGGCCCAGCAGCTTATACCACCATGGCGGTATGATTGAAGAAGTGACGGGTTGGCTGCAGCCAACCCGCCATTCTTATAATGTGGCGGTATGTACTGCCAGCCTGTTGGCGGTACTACCGCCACATTAACACTCTCCGCTGGGGACATAATGACCCCCTATATGTGGGAAGCAACCCTTTACGAATACAAATTATTGCCACCAGACTGAAACCAAGACCACTGTGACAACTAGACACACACACCACATACACCCATACATCCCTCATGCACCCCACTTCACACACCCAACCACAGTACCCAACACCCACACACCTACACACACCACACAACAACCATGTCCCCACAAAGGCACCCCCATTTCACAGATGAGGAGTTGCGGGTCATGGTGGAGGAAATAATCAGGGTAGAGCCACAGCTGTTTGGAGCACAGGTGCAGCAAATATCCATTGCCAGGAAGATGGAGCTATGGCGGAGAATCGTGGACAGGGTGAACGCCGTGGGACAGCATCCAAGAACAAGGGACAACATCACGAAGAGGTGGAACAAACTACGGGGGAAGGTACGTTCCGTGGCAGCAAGGCACCAACTCGCCATATAGAGGACTGGCGCTGGACCCCCACCTCCTCCCCCACAGCTCACATCATGGGAGGAGCAAGTCTTGGCATTACTGCATCCTGAGGGACTCACTGGAGTTGCCGGAGGACTGGACACTAGTAAGTCAACATTTACTACTTATCACCCCCCATACCTGCATGCCATCTCACCCCCTCACTCTCACTCGCATCACTCCATTCCATCCCACACAGTGCACCTACGCATTTGATTAACCCCAATACCAAGCCCTGCATGCTATACCAATGCATTGACAGCCCTCCCAGACCTTCATGAACACCCATCACAATATCATGCACAGCATAGGGGAACTAACAATCTCACAATACATCACCATACACAAACAAAGGCGGTAGCGCAACAGCAACGATAGAGGGGAAGCTAGGGATGTACAATATGTCACAGACATGAATCATAATACATCAATTACATCCCCACAGGTGTCCCAGCCAATCTCAGCAGAGAGGAGGTGCCACAACAAACCAGTCCCCCAACAGAAGATACCCCAGTGATGACAGTAACTCTAGACTTCTGGATCTGTATGAACTACCTGGCCCATCAGGGACCACTGGTCAGTCGGTCAGCCCAGCCCACTCCCAGTCAACCGCAGAGCCTCCCCATCAGTATCCAGCACCACAGCACCCACCCAGCATCCCCACACCTCTGTCCCCAGGACACGTCAATCAGCAGTGTGCCCACCTGTACAGGGACCCCAGTCCACACCTCGCACCCAAGACAATCAGGGACCTGGGCCCACTGGCAGTGGGCACACTGTTCAGGGGACACAGGCACAGGGCAACAGGGACACTGGGAGGACCGTTGTGCGCCAGGGGGAGCATTGACCCAGGGAAACGACTCTCCAGGAGGCACTCACCAAGATCCTGGGGGCCTACCAAAAATTCCAGGAAACGATGGGCCAGATCCTTAACAACATGCAGGAGAACAAGCGGCTGCTGGAGGAACACCATCAGGAGATCAGGGAGGACTTGCAGGCTCTCAATACCACCATGATCTCCATAGAAGGGGTCCTGGCAGACATGGCCTACATCATGAGGGAATCGACAGCACACCAGCGGGCCCCTACCACTAACCAGTCTATTGACCGGCCCTCCACTCCTGCTGCAGCTAGTGGGCAGGAGGACCCGCCACATGACCCACAGGCCACAAGCACCCCTCCGCCTGCAGAAGGTGAACCACCCCGCAAACATTCCCTGTAACCCAGACAGAAGCCAGAGACACTTGCCAAGGCCAAGACCACCGCCTGGAAATTAGACTCTCCTGATTGTCCCCATAGTGTCCCACCCTTTCACGTCGTCCGCTTTGAACTGCCTTTGCCCCCCTTCCTATTAGCCCTTGGACACTGGACCTGTGCTGCAAACGGTCTGGAAGAATACCCTGGACTTTCCTCTACCATCACCCCATTCCATTGCACTTTTCAGACAATTATTTGCACTACAATAAACACCATTGAACATAACTTGAGTGACACCATTTTTTGTGTTGAAAATGTGCATTGATGGGAACAGTCACATCTAGTGCAAATGATCTGAATAGTGTGATAGCATACAAATAATGACCTGTAGCTGTCTGCAGTAAACACATCAGGACACTGTTTTCATATCACCAACATCTGTAAAAGGACAAGCCAAAGGTGACAGTAAGTTGAGATGCAAAGGAAGTGAGTGTCTTCATGCTACAGCCACACAGATAAAATCAATAGTCATACAAATGGTCAGTTCCACTGTCTCACTTGTGTGTCATTGAAGTATTGTCGTATAACTGATGTTATGTTGTCTTCATCCTCATCCTCTGCCTCCTCATCCTCACTGTCCTCAGGGTCCACTGCTGCCACAGGGTCATCTCCAGTCCCCTCCTCCTGCAGAGAAGGCACATGTCGTCTGAGGGCCAGGTTGTGCAACATGCAGCATGCCACTGCTATCTGGCAGACCTTCTCATGTGAGTAGCACAGGGATCCTCCTGTCAGATGCAGGCATCATAACCCGGCCTTCAGGAGGCTAAAGGTCCTCTTGATTATTCTCCTGGTTCACCCATGTGCATCATTATAATGGTTCTCAGCCCCTGTCCTGGCATTCCTCACAGGAGTCAGGAGCCACAATAGGTTTGGGTAGTCAGAGTCACCTACAAGTATTGAGGGACAAAATGTGTTTTTTCCTTGCCCAACTTGACCACTTCCCTCCCCCTGCCGCCCCGTCCTGCCAATAAGAGCAGGTTCCCAATGACCCAGCCCAGCACCTCAGCCAAACAGTCCATGGGGACAGTGGAGGCACCCCCTAGTCGTGGAGGCAAGACAATGAAGGATCCCACTCCACCAGCCAGGAAAGGGAAGAATCCCACTCAACCAGCCAGGAAAGTGAAGGATCCCACTCCACAAGCCACGAAAGAGAAGGGTCCCACTCCACCAGCCAGGAAAGGGAAGGTTCCCACTTCACCAGCCAGGAGGGTTAAGGTTTCCACTCAACCACCAATGACAGAAGAGGTTCCCCTCAACCACCAATGACAGAAAAGGTTCCCAATCAACCACCAATGACTGAAGAGGTTCCCACTCAAACACCAATGACAGAAATGGTTCTTACTCAACCACCAATGACAGAAGAGGTTCCCACTCAACCACCAATGAAAGAAAAGGTTCCCACTCAACCACCAATGACAGAAGAGGTTCCCACAAGGTTCCCACTCAATCACAAATGACAGCAGCGGCTCCCACTCAACCACCAATGACAGGCAAGAAGCCCTCACTTCCAGCTGGGACACAGCAGCCCTCACCTCCAGCAGAGGCTGCCCAGGAGACACCAGCCCCAGCTGGGACACAGCAGCCCTCACCTTCAGCAGAGGCTGCCCAGGAGACACCTCTCCCAGCAGAGACAATGCAGCCCTCACCTCCAGCAGAGGCTGCCCAGGAGACGCCTCCCCCAGTTGAACACAGCAGCCCTCACCTCCAGCACAGGCTGCCCAGGAGACACCTCCCCAATCAGAGACAATGCAGCCCTCACCTCCAGCAGAGGCTGCCCAGGAGACACCTCCCCAATCAGAGACAATGCAGCCCTCACCTCCAGCAGAGGCTGCCCAGTAGACACCTCCCCCAGCTGGGACACAGCAGCACTCACCTCCAGCAGAGGACATGTAGGCCACCCTCCAGGGACTGTTGTACAAGGAGCCCCCTCCAGAAGCGGTGGACGAGTTCCCCACCTCAGAGACTGTAACCTTGAACTCCCCAGCATTGGGAAATGGGCATGGAGCCCCCTCCAGAAGTGGTGGATGAGTTCTCCACCTCAGAGACTGTGACCTTGCACTCCCCAGCAATTATAAATGGGCATGGAGCCCCCTCCAGAAACATTTGGCATGCTCCCCACCTCAGAGAATGTGACCTTGCACTCCCCAGCATTGGGAAATGGGCATTGAGCCCCCTCCAGAACCAGTGGGCAAGTTCCCCACCTCAGAGACTGTGACCTTGCATTCCCCAGCATTGGGTAATGGGCATGGGGCCCCTTCCAGAACCAGTGGGCAAGTTCCGACTTCAGTTGAGGTGCCCCCCGCCCTCTTCCCCCTGAGGTGCCTGTCCACTTCTGAGATGTTGCCCCTGCACAGTTTTGTGCGGAGTTAGTCAGGATCAAGTTGGGGCTTGGACTGTGCCCTGTGGCCATGTGGACCTTATGTACTTTGGACTGGGCCTTGGCCTTTTCTGGACAATTGTTAATGTATCTTTGTTTGAAAATTGGTTAAAATGGTGGCTGTTGCCTTGACATTACAATTTCAGTACTGCCGACGTGTAGTCCTTGTATTATCATGCCGTGTGTCCTGTACCATTGGATTACGTCGTGTGTATGGTGCGTGTGTGTGTGTGTCACTCTCCTTTTCCTCCCTCCCTCCCTTGTGTGCTAGGCGGCTGTACTCACTGTCGTCGTCTTCGTCGGCGTTGGTGTTCCAGGTGGAGCATGGCATAGAAGAGCATCGGGAAGACTTGCAGTTCCGGTTCCATGGCGGCGTTGATATTCTCTGTGACTCTGTTGGTGAGTCTTTGGTCTTCTGTGATGTGTTTCTGCCAGGCTTTTGATAGCATTGGTACCGCCCTGGAAATCGTGGCAGTTTGCACTGTCATAATATGGTGGGTGGTACCTTGTCTTCCGCCTCGCTGTTGATGGCTACCGCCATGATCAGTGGTGTTAACGCCCTGGCGGATGGTCTGGTACATTGGCTGTCTATGAGAGTTATTACCGCCATGGACTTAATTTGGCGGTAATTACCGCCAGCCTGTTGGCGGTACTACCGCCACATTAACAGTCATCGCCAATGTCATAATGACCACCTAAGTCTTTTATTTACATCCAGTGAAGGTGTGCAGTTAAAATAAGGCAGATGTGAAAAGGCAGGAGGTCCTAGCACTTTATGATCTTGAGATATAACCATAAATGTATTTATAGCACTGGCACAGTAAGGGGCTGAATTTAACTAACATTGGTCCCTTCAGTCAGTGTTGGTCTGTGGTCCTAGACTTGGGGATCAAAGGGATTCAGCACAATTTTCCTGTCCTCTGTTCTTGAATCAGGCTGCTTTGTGTTTTAACATTTCTATAGCGCTTACTACCACTCTGTGGGGCCCTGAAGCGCATGTCTACATGGGTAGCACAGTAGCACAGTACAGTACACATGCAAGGAATGTGGATGGAAGCGGTGATCTTTGTTTTGATGCTATGTGGGAAGTGTTTTCATGTCCGTGAGTGATGACCACCGAGGTCTGGTTATAGTGGTACAAGATGCAACACTTAGCAGTCAGATGGATAAGGAAGTGTGATCAAGAGGAACACACTGTTTATGGTCGGGTCAGCTTTCATGAGATCTGCAGGTCTCTCTATGATATTTCTTATGGTCCACTACACTAAGGTCTTTATTATAAGTAGCCTGGAAACTGCCAGATTTTTCTCCACGGTTAAGTACTGATACCAGGGATTGGGACTATCCAGACCATTACAAGTTAGACCCTTGCGGTCCCCTAAGAAATAAGAAATTACAGAGTGAATTAGCAATTCTGGGTCCCACTCTGCCAGTAATTCTACTTTTCCCCAGATTTTCAGACGTAGATTTTGATTTCTTCCACCAGCCAAAATCTCTGTGTGAAAATAAACAGATCTGAGGAAACATAGAGCATCTCATAATCACAATAGCGCTGGAAACCTGTGTTACTGGCACCACTGGAATTAGGAGGCCACTCCTAATGAGGGCCCAAGTTGGTTAACTCGCAGAGTTGTCCATTCTGAGATTTTGTGGTCCTGAGTAGGTGTAGGTTGGAGGGAGAGATGGTCAGGAGATCTGCAGGAATGGACTATGTTACAATCTTCCCTTATTTGATTCTCATGATGAAATCTCAACAAGCGGTTATATCGTAGAGTTAGTTTGGATCAGCAGTGTTGGACCAAGTTAGAGTCCTCTGTTGGCCAGCGGCGTGTAGCAGATCTCTTCTTTTATTTCTTGCCTGTTCCATTGGTGATGCTTGATTTGTTGCTGTGGACTGGTACGGTACTGGGTTATAGACATGACCTGTAGTGCGTATGTCTTATGTAGCTTAGGAGAGTTTCGCTATATAAGAGAATTACTATGCGGCATGTTTGAACTGTAGTTGGCTGGAGGACCACAAGCCTAGTATTAGTGAGGACCAGGAGGGCTTTGTATGAATTTACTTTATAATATAACACACAGGCTAGGCACAGGCCAATGCTTCACAGCTCACCAGGCACAGAATCTTATTAGAGTATTTGTGAACATTGGAGAGTGGGCTGGTCGGGTTGTTGCATATCTGTCGACTGTAGTTGAAGAAGTGATTATTGTTTCAGATTCTATCCTGGGGTGATGGATTTGAAGTAGATACCTTGGAAACTGTGGTTCACCTCTCTTCTGAACTGTAAGTCCTCTCTGATGCTATAAATAGTAACTGGTAGTGAGCTCCAGAGCCTGGCAGCTTGTACTTGAAAGCAGTGCCTTCTATTATAGTCGGCATTTACGAGGATCCGCTGTATAACCCTCGAGTACAGTTTCATATTTGTTTGGATTGGTTGAATTATATTTGTAGGTGTAGTGATCCTTTCCTTGGGAGGCTAAGTAGACAATGTAGAATGCCTTGAACATTGCTTTTCAAGTTTATGTAGCCGGTGGAGAGCTTGCAGGACGGATGTCATGCTTTATCCGGATGAAGGTGGAGAAGGAGTCTTGAGGCAGCATTTTGGATTAGGTTTAATGAGTATTAGTAAAGTGCACTATCACCTGAAAGGGTATCCTGGTGCTGAGCAGGGGTGTGTGCCTAGCTCTGCCTGTCATAGGTTGGCTAATCACGCAAGAGGGTATCCTGTTGCTGAGCAGGTGTGTGTGCCTAGCTCTGCCTGTGGTAGGTTGGTTAATTATGCGAGAGGGTATCTTGGTGCTGAGCAGGTGTGTGTTTGCCTAGCTCTGCCTGTGGTAGGTTGGTTAATCACGCACAAGGGTATCCTGGTGCTTAGCAGGTGTGTGGGCCTAGCTCTGCGTGTGGTAGGTTAGTTAATCACGCAAGAGGGTATCCTGGTGCTGAGCAGGTATGTGTGCCTAGCTCAGCCTGTGGTAGGTTGTTTAACTACGCAAGAGGGTATCCTGGTGCTGAACCGGTGTGTGTGCCTAGCTCTGCCTGTGGTATGGTGTTTAATCACTCAAGAGGGTATCCTGGAGCTGAGCAGGTGTGTGTGCCTAGCTCTGCCTGTGGTAGGTTCCTTAATCACGCAAGAGGGTATCCTGGTGCTGAGCAGGTGGGTGTGCCTAGCTCTGCCTGTGGTAGGTTGGTTAATCACACAAGAGGGTTTCCTGGTACTGAGCAGGTGTGTGGCAGGGCATAAGCTGTGTAGTGCCTTGAATGTGTGAGTGAGGAGTTTGAAAAGTATTTTGGGTATTATACAACTGAGGATGCAAAAATATTTTTACTTGTCAAAGTCACAATTGGAGATTACAAGTGTGAGGATACATTACAGCTTTTGTTGGTATCCAAGGTATGAGAAGATGGTTTGCAGTATTTCCATTGTGTAGAAGGATCTCTTTGTGACCTTCTTGACACGTGGTATCAAGGATAGGTCTAAATCCGTGGCTATCCATAGGTTTCTTACTTCTTTTGATGTAGCTGTGGAGGATAGGGTTCCTTGGGCAATGTGGCATTAGTCTGGAGCTTGGGCTATTATTCACAGGTCTGACCTCAGTCTTTCTGGTGCTGAACTTTAGGGGTTTGTTGATCATCTATGCATATAAGGTGCGCAGGCAGTTGTCAGGTGTTATTGACTTGCAATTGTCTTCTGATCCATCCGTTTTTAGAATGATTTGCATATCACCTGCAAAGCTGTAAGAGGTGAGCTTTAATGGCAGAATGAGGTAAGAGGGTAAGCAGATGTTGAACAATAGAAAAGTTGTGATGGATCCCTGTGGGACACTACAATGATGGGTGTGAGGGCCTGATGTAAAAGGTGGCACATACACCAAGCCCTTTGTCTTTGAGATATGAAGTGATCTATTTCAGATCGTTTCTAGGAATTCCACAACTTAGTCCTGTGTCATGTAGACATATGTGGTGGAAGACACAGTCAAATGCATCTCATGCGTTCAGAAGCAATAGGTCCACTGTGAGTTTTACAAGGACTGACTCTGTGCTGCTCCCTGGTCTGAATCCAGATTGTAGCCTGACATTAAGTTATTTTCTCAGTAAATTTTGAAAGTTGAGTAAAAACTATTCTTTCAATTACTTCACCTAGGATTGGGCCATAAAATATTGGCCTGTGGTTTGCATGGTTGGATTGGTTGAGATTCTTTTTGTTGAGGAAAATATGTTTAACGTAGGAGGACTTAATTCTAAGCACTTGCTGAGTGAACTTCTAGCCCCTCCCCTACCTGCACAGGACATTTTTTAAGATTTTTGAAGGTGCTTAGAGTGAAGGTGATCCCAACGATCTATTGGGGATGATAATGTTATGGAATTATTTTGAGAGAGGGTATTAGAATTATTAAGTGGCTGGGTTTTGTGTTAAGCCTCTTTCTAGTGGATGAATCATGTGTAAGTGGAAAGTTAGGCATGTCTCCTTCAGGTGGTTTTTAATATCTTGATTTTTTGGCATCAGTTCCATGGAGATTTTGTCACAGAAGACTTGTGGCGATCGTGCTGTTTCTGCATTTTGGCACACTGGATTGCAGAAATGGGCTTGATTCTTATGAGTTACATATAAGGGATGTGTGCATCAATTATGTCTGGTTTTATTGCTCTGATGACTGGTTTGTAGTATCTGTTACTTTGTAATAATATGGTTTTATCTTTTATGATGTTGTCATTAATGTATGTGGTCCTTCTTTAATGGTTAACCGTAGATGTGGCCTTTATCAAGATATGGTTGTGCAATGCTGTGGAGATCCAGTTGAAAAGGTGTGTATTCTTAATGTCACATATTGATTGACGTTAAGGGGGTTGGGGATGTTTCATGTTTGGAGGTCATGCTTTTCCGTTGTCTGTATGTGCAGTTGGTGGTTGTAGCTGGTTTTCATGCAGTGTTATGTGGATGGATATGGTGATCCTGTAGGCAATGATGTTGTGGTCCCTCCTAATTGCTGAGATTAGGCAGTCGCTAAGTGATGATCCAGGAGGACCAATATGACATCTAATGTTCACACCGCGGAGTGAATTGAAACAATTTGTTGAAGTTTGAAGGGCTCAAGTTTGGATGTGATGGCTGATGTTGTTAGATTCTTCTTGTCAAACCAGATTCTGGGTTCTACTACGACATATATTTTGGAGTAGTTTAGTAGAGTCTTGGTCACTGTATGTAGTAAGATACCTTTACAACGTGTGTTGCTTGGTGGTGGTCTATATATTAAGAGAAAGGCACAAGTAAGAGTAGAAGTGAGGTGATATCGTACCAGCAAGGATCCGCTATCGTTCAAGATGAAGTTTTCAATGTGGGTTATTTTTTATTGTTTCACAAAGAATCACTGCTAGATTTGCTCCAATTTTCCCCGTACAGTTATTGTTGGAGATGCCATAATGAGGCTGGATGGCTTTGTGGCATGTGGGTGTGGAGACGTTGTTGAGCCAAGTTTCTGCAATGAAGGTGAAGTCTTTTGTGTTTTTTGAGAGCAGATCAAATACGCTGAACTGTTTTTTGTTCATGTCCCTTGTGCTGAAGAGCAGGCACTGTTTTGGTAACTATCATTATTAATTTCCTATCACTACAGAGAGTAAACATTTGAGAAGGGATCATTCTCTTATTCACTCAATTAACTTTGACCCACCAGTGCAGTTAGTAGCAAACTTTGAAACCTCCAGACTCCTCCCTCCCCAGCCATAAATGTGTAAACTATTGATTTTTACATCTCCTTCCTTACATGTCCAATATAGCCTTCTAGCCCGCCGTCGCGGGCTGTACCGGCCATTAAAGACCATTAAAGGCCTGCTGCAGCATTAAAGGGAGTGGGACTTTAATGCCCGGTATAGCCCTGCTACAGCGGGCTATAAGGCTATTGGAACATTCCAACACTACAGGGAAACATGTTCTAATAAAGAAAACAAAGGCCTCACAGGGCCCGAGGGGGTTTAAATCCCTTCAGGCTCTGTGAGGCCTTTGTTCACAGCTGTTGCTGTGAACAGCAATCATTGGAATGTTGGATCTCTGGGCTTTTATCAGCCATTAGAAGCTTGGAGCTGTATTCAATGGAGCTATCAACATTCCAATGTTCTAATTTTGTATTAAAATATCAACAATGATACAAAATAATAACCACACCAATATTCCAGAAATCTCATTGTAGTGCAGACCACATTTCCTGCACATCTCAGTCAGTCAAACATTCTTAAGGCTTTCACCTTGGGTCGGGAAGTCTCTTAGATTTGCTCTTCCTCCATGTCAGATTGCCCGACTGCCATATCCTGAAAAAATTATCTCAATCTTTGCATACATGCGCTATCAACCTCTCGACCACCACTGCTTCTCAAAATTGCCCATCGCCACGTGTTCCACGTTGGGTTTGCTTTTTGTTTTTATTATCTGGTGAGTGTGATTTTAGCTGAAAGTAGCAATTGGTATATTAACTTCCAGTTCCCGTGAGCAATTACCCCCATTCAGAGGGAAAGGGTTGTCTTGGCCTTAAAATGTGGTGGCTAGTAGCACTGGAAAACGTGCATCCCACTATGGGCCTGATTACAACCGTGGCGGAGGGGATTACTCCATCCCAAATGTGACGTATATCCCGCTCGTATTACAAGTTCTATTATATCCAATGGAACTTGTAACACGGTGGACGGATATCTGTCACATTTGGGACAGAGTAACCTGCTCCACCAAGGCCGTAATCAGGCCCTATGGCCCTCATTACAACCTCAGCGGTCTTTTGAAAAGACCGCCGAGGCTGCGGGAGCCAGAATACCGCCAGTGCTGGTGGTATTCCTGGCTCCCTATTATGACTTTTCCGCTGGGCCAGCAGATGGTAACAGTATTACCATCTGCTGGCCCAGCGGAAAAGTCACATCAACATTGCTGCCGGCTCGTGATAGAGCCGGCGGCAATGCTGATGTGCAACGGGTGCAGTAGCACCTGTCATGCATTTCACTGCCCGAAATTCGGCTATGCCTGGGGGCCCCTGCACTGCCCGTGCCAAGTGCATGGGCAGGGCAGGGGCCCCCAGGGGCACCCCAAGTCCCCCTTACCGCCAGCCTTTCCATGGCAATGTTTACCGCCGTGGCCACGCTGGCGGTCGGGGACTCATAATCCCCAGGGCAGCAGTGCTTGCACCTCTGCTCTGTGGATAATGACAGCCAGGCGGAAGCCTGGCGGTATGTTGGAGGGGCCGGCAGTATGGCCGTGGCTATTGTGCGTTACCGCCAGCTTACCACCGGCCGCCAGGGTCGTAATGAGGCCCTATATCTTTAATTGCCACTAGTATCTTTTTCCAGTGATTTGTGGAGTGTTCACAGCTGATGCTTTATGTTGTACAGATAAGCTATTTTTATATATTTTTCTCCACAAGGCCTCCTATCTTTCCCCGGATATCTCTTCTTTTACGTTCTTGCTACATCTGCCCATATTTTTACAGGATTCATCCTTGTGGTGTATTTAAAAAATTTCAAAGGGTGATACCCAACTATGTGACCCTGGTATGAAGTCCAAATCTTTTCCGCTGGGTTAATGGTCTGGTAGCTTCTTCCTTAAACGTCAGTGAACCCTTTGATATCTTTTGAGTCCAGGGAGCCTGCAGGCTTGTTTACGGTCACGTAAAGATCTAATTTTCCCTTTTTAGGCATATCCGATAACATTCTATAGTCACCTAATCTCCAATCAATGTTGGTAGGTCATGCACCCAGGCTGGTGTTTAATCTGAGTTGTCTAAGATATGTGCTAGCAGAACTGAGAAAGTTGTCTACTAAATCTAAAAACAATCTTGTCCCAATTATCTATTAACTGTCTGTTATTTGGTTTGTTCTGTTGTCTGTGTTTATGGTAGAGACATATTAAATCCATAAAGATCTACTCACCACTGCACTGCCCGTATATCGCCAATGATTAGCAGATTAACTTTTTTTACCACTCCCTTAATTTTTGGACCCAGGCCACTCAGTAATAGGTATAGGGAACCCTATACCCCCCTCATGTCCTTTGAATTCACAAAATGTTCCTTGAATCTTTGGTGCTCTCCCCTGACAAACACATTTCATCCAGTTTTTCTGAAGATTGTTTAGCATGGAGTTATCAATATGGATAGGGAGTGTCTGGAAGACATATAATTACTATGATCAAGTTTATTTTGATTGCTACTATCCAGCTCAATCCAAGATATATATGGATCCCACCATTTCAGTGGATCTTATATAATTTATCTCCATAAGGTGGGTACATGATACCAACCTGATACCGAAAGTGTCATCTGCCCTTCCAGTTACCCTATTGCAGCCTTCGTGACTTTAAATAGGGTCCTGTCCCTTACTTCTTGTGTTTAATTTCCTGGTATATCCCAGGGGTGAAAGGTCTGACATATGTTAGATTAATTTGCACCCTGATGATTTCAACCTGGTCAATATTTAAACAAATTGTTACTAACAACCCTTGTTGGGTTTGACTATCACGTATGTTGTGGTTATTTAAATAATAACGCTCCCATCCAACACATTTCCAAATTCAGGCCTATATTTATACTTTTTGACGCAAACCTGCGCTAGCGCAGATTTGCGTCAAAAAGTTTAACGCTGGCTACCGCCATTCCAACGTGCCAGCCGGACGCCTTATTTATGGAATGACGGTAGCCGGCGCTGCGGCCTGGTTAGCGTCAAAATAAATGATGCTAACCAGGCAGCAGAGGCGTAGGGAAGATTGGGGGTTGTGCTTCAAAGACTGGTGCAAGTCAGGTTAGAGTCAAAAATATTGACTCTGACCTGACTAGCGTCGTTTTTTGACGCACAACCCCCATGGAAATGACTCCTGTCTTAGCAAAGACAGGAGTCATGCCCCCCTGCCCAATGGCCATGCCCAGGGGACTTATGTACCCTGGGCATGGCCATTGGGGAAAGTGGCATGTAGGGGGGCCCAAGTTAGGCCCCCATGCCACTTTAAAAAATAAAAAAATAATACTTACCTCTACTTACCGTAGATGGGTCCCCCCATCCATGGGTGTCCTCCAGGGGTGGGTGAGGGTGGCGGGGTGTCCCTTGGGGCAGGGAAGGGCACCTGTGGACTGCTTCCATGGTCAGAGACCATGGAAACAAGGCCACAGGTCCCTTAACGCCTGCACTGACCCAGGCGTTAAAAAATGACTCTAAAACGGTTTAGAGTCATTTTTTAAGGCCCTCCACCTCCTGTGCGTCATTTTTGCACAGGATTATAAATAAGGCACAAAGGCCTTAGTGTCAAAGCCCAGCTCACCTGAGTTCTTGTTCAGTTCTGATGGAGGTTGAAGACAATCCGACCCCACCCTGAAACTGCTTGTTCCAGCACACTAGTTTTTAACACAGTGCACTAAGAACAGAAGCTCAAGGGTAGGGGGGAAGTGGATAAAATAAAAAAGAGAGACAACACCGTTCTTGCGTTTCCACTGTTGAAGTGCTACACAAATCTGCGGCCCTTTCTGACTTCTGTAGAAACTGGTGCCTAATGAAACATAAACAAAGAACAGATAAGTGCAAGTTATTCCTAAATGGGTTCCTGACTATCCCTTTATTTATTAGAAATTCTCTTCTAAAAGTACCTCTTGGATCCTGGTCTCGAGTTTCCAGGTTTGGAATGTGTTACTGCTCTGGGATGTGCTTTCTATTACTGTAAAGCTTCTAAAACATTAAACAAATACCGTTATCAGAATTACCAATATCAAACATTCATCTTAATATAACTAAAGCCTAAATTCCCAATAGCAGACTCACTTTTCCCATATCTCCAGAATCTTTTGGAAAACAAATACTGTACTTTTACATCAAAATACAGCATGTAATTTGTGCAAGTCCTTGATTTACTGTTTGCCTTGCTGTTAATGGTTTCCACTGTTCGATTCTTAAAAGTTCCATAAAAAAAAAACAATGTTTGTTTCACAAAGCTCCGCAAGGTATTCTTGCAACAAAGAGCCTGAATCACAATGTTCGTGGAAGGTATCTTGCTTCAAACCGTCCACACACGAATCCAGAAATTGTTGTCAAAGTTCCTTCAGGTAATAAAAAGTTTTGCACTTACTTGTTGCTGGCAAGAGATACTGATCAGTCTAACCTTGTCTTCTTTCTCTTTTGCAGGTTGTTTGTAGGAGAGAAGCTGAGGCAAGGAGGAACCGGAAACCAGAAGAAGGAAGAGCCAGCAGCTACGCCCATTGAAGCCAATGAAAGTCTGTAGAGAGCAGGAGTGCCAGCGCCGAGGGATCTGTTCTCAGGTAAGCGGGAGGTAGACGAGCACAAGCACTGGGTGAGGCTCGGGGGCTGCCTTTTATAGACAGGGCTGGGTGTGGTTCGAAGAGCTGGGTGTGGTTTGAAGGGCTGGGTGTGGTTTGAAGGGCTGGGTGTGGTCCTCACATGCTGCACATGTTCTTGAAAGGTGTGCAGAGTTTCAGTTATTATGCAAATGAGTTGAATTAACACATGGCCTAGGGAGGAGTGTTTTAAAGAAGCCTTGGTAAAAGCAAGGCCCAATGTGTAAACAAAACAGCACATTAAACAACATACACAGAAGCCTAAGGGGGGGGGGAAGGTGAGATAACAAGAAAGGGTTTGAATAGTTAGTTTAAAAGGGAGCTATTACAGAACCCACTAGTGCAGTGAGAGGGGACATGCTCTTTGCTGTGCACAAACCCTAACACTTAGAGTCATTTTTTGCCCTGGAACGCCTACCTTGCATCTCTTTAATGCAAGGTAGGTTTCCACAGTAAAAAAATTAGGTTTGCGCCTCATTTGTGTAACAAAAATGACACAAATCTAGCGCAAACAGAGTATAAATATGCCCCTCAGTGTCTTTAGAATGTAGGCATCTTCTCTTTGGTCACATAGCTTACAGTCTATGTGCCGGCCTATATTTACAAGGCCACGCAATGCCACCTTGCGTGGCTTTCCATGGCCTTGTAAATATGGACCACTTTCATGCATAACACCGCATGAAAGGGGTGTTCAATGGGTGTTGCTGTGCGTGTTCCCACACAACACCCCTGGAGCCCAAAGGAATCTGACGCATTCCCTGATTTACAAGGTTTCGTAAACCTGGGAATGCATCAGTTTCCTAAGCCACCCTAGGGGTGGCATAAAATTGGCACAACAAGGAGAAATACTCACCAGGCTCCGTCCTTATTTTGGAAATATGCTGTAGGAGGGTGGCCTGGTTTGTAGTGGGAACCAAAGGTACTTACACATTACACCAGGTCCAGTTATCCCTTATTAGTTCAATGTAGTCAGTGTCTAGAAGCCAGGCTCTCTAGGGGTAGCTGTAGCTGAGCAGCCAAGGCTGAACTAGGAGTCATGCAAAGCTCTTGCAATACCACTGTAGTCACACAGTACTCACACATGAAAGACAATACTCAGTGTTACAAAAATAAAGGTACTTTATTTTTAGTGACACAATGTCAAAAATACCTTAGAGACTATGGTGGTCATTCTGACCTCGGCGGTAAAAGGCGCCTACCGCCGGTCAGAAATCCTCCATAATCCCGCCGCGGTCGCGGAAACCCGCCACGGTCATTCTGACCCGCAGAAGGCAAACCTCCGAAAATCCGACAGCCACAACAGACCGCCAGACCAGCGGTCGGCGGAAAAGTGGAGGTGACAAAACCTCCACCGTCACGCCAACAGAAATACGCCCATGCCATTACGACCTACGAATCCACGCGGCGGTCTTTCAAACGCGGTATTCCATTGGCGGGACACACCGCCGCGGTCAGAATACACACAAACGAACAAACGTCAGCCACATTGGCCGATTTGAATTCCACACACCTGATACACATACACACACCACTCCCACACACACAATACAATATAAAACACACACCCACATCACCCACAAACCCCTACGACCAAAAATTCTGAAAGAAGGCCAGAGCGAGACACCACCATCCACAAACTAGCAGCCACAGCCACTCAACACCATCACCCACACACTATCCACACACAAAACAACACACACCACCACACTCAACACACTTAACTACACATACTCCACCCCACACATCATACACACCACCCCATGGCACCCCAAAGACACCCCCGCTTCTCAGACGAAGAACTCAGGGTCATGGTGGAGGAAATCGTTCGGGTAGAGCCCCAGCTGTTCGGCACACAGATCCAATACACCAGCATTGCCCGGAGGACGGAGCTATGGCAGAGGATTGTCGACAGGGTCAACGCTGTGGGACAGCACCCCAGAAATCGGGAAGACATCAGGAAGCGATGGAACGACCTACGGGGGAAGGTGCGTTCCATGGTATCCAGGCACAACATCGCCGTGCAGAAGACTGGCGGAGGACCCCCACCTCAACCCCCACAATTTACAACATGGGAGGAGGAAGTCTTGAACATCCTGCATCCTGACGGCCTCGCAGGAGTCGGCGGAGGAATGGATACTGGTAAGTTGAAGCTTCACTACTGCTTCCCCCCCACCTGCATGCCAAATCATACCCCAACCCTCACCCCCATCCTCGAACCCCACCCTCACCCCCACCCCCATCCTCACCCCCACCCTCACCCCCACCACCATCCTCACCCCCACCCCCAGCACACCTATTCCCTGCCAATGTCTCACCATCACAACCCACACATCCCAAAACCTAGGCCTGCATGCGTCCACTAAGCATGGACACCCATCACCAAAGCATGCCCAATGCATATACACATCCCCCCCACAAGCCACCCTCACCAAAGCCCCCACACACGAATGCCAGCACTTGGGGACACGGGAACCCACAGATACACCCATATGCCACACATTGAAACTATAACCATACCTCTATACCCCTGCAGGACCCGACCGTCAACACACCGCCGCGGAGGGCCCAGAATTCTCCACACCCCCCACCCAAGAGGCCGTCAGCGATGACAGCAGCTCTGTCGACCTGGACACCGATGACCAGCCCGGACCATCAGGGACCTCTGGACAGTCGGTTCCCCTCACACAGGCCCAGGCCACTACAGACCCAAACCCCTCTGGGAACACCAGCACAGCTCCCACCCAGCGGGCCCATGCCTCTGTCTCCAGGGCGCGTCAATCTGCGGTGTGTCTACCACTACAGGGCACCCAGGATAACCCACCACCCCAACAACAACAGGGACCTGGGGGCAGTGGTAGTGGGCACACCGGCCAGGGGGCAGAGGCCCAGGGAAACAGGGCAACTCGGAGGGCAGCTGTGCGACAGGGGGGGGACGGGCCCAGGGAACCCACTCTCCACGAGGCCCTCACCACCATCATGGGAGCATACAACCGCTCCCAGGAGACGATGGCGACGGTACTGGCCCGGTTCCAGGAGATCCAGGTACTGCAGGAGGAACACTATCGGGGGTACAGGGAGGACATCAGAGCCCTCACCTCCACCCTGGTTACCATGGTAGGGCTGCTGCAGGACCTCATCAACACCAGGACGGACACTCAACAACACCAAAGGGCCCCTGCCACTAGCCTGGACCAAGAACAGCCAACCACCTCCGCCGGCGCTAGTGGACAGGAGGCCCCCGCACAGCAGCAGCCCACCAGACCCCCACCTCCTGCAGGAGAAGAACCACCCCGCAAGAGGGCCCTGAGATCTCGCAAGAAGACAGAGTAGGATGTCAAGACCCCCGCCAGCAAAGGATACCACCTGATGTCATCCCACTGTCCCACATTGTCACCCTGTCCATCCTTGAACTGCCCATGCTCCATCTCTCCACAGGCCTCTGGACAATGCACCTGTGTGACTGTTACTCTGGACTCTGCCATGGACATTCCTTCACCATAGCCCCCACCCACTTGAAACCACCCATCCCATTTTGAGCACTTAAATAAACACCTATTTTGCACAAAACTATCTGGAGTCTGGCTGTGATTTCAAAATATTGTAATTGACATGACAGTGCAAATATGTCCTTGTACATAGTGAAGTCAACAAACAGCTGCCACAAAGCTGTAGTCCATGGGGAAACGAAGCACAGGACTCGTAGTGGGGACCCCAGATCTGAAATAGGGAGGGAAAAGCCACAACTCAGTCATCATACACTGGGGCAAATAGACAGGCAGCAGAGATGCAGGAGAGTAGTTCACATTTACTAAATTATCTTTGAATTGTTACCTGTGTCCTATTGGAAGTACTGTTCAATGATTCTGTCCCTGTTGTCTGTTTCAGCCCCGTCGTCTTCCTCCTCGTCACTCTCCTCAGGTTCCACCGCTGCCACAACACCATCGTCTCGACCATCCTCCTGCAGGAAAGGCACCTGGCGGCGCAAAGCCAGGTTGTGAAGCATGCAGCAGGCCACGATGATGTGACACACCTTCTTAGGTGAGTACATTAGGGATCCACCTGTCATATGCAGGCACCGAAACCTGGCCTTTAGGAGGCCAAAGGTGCGTTCGATCACCCTCCTAGTACGCCCATGGGCCTCATTGTACCGTTCCTCTGCCCTGGTCCGGGGATTCCTTACTGGGGTCAGTAGCCACGACAGGTTGGGGTACCCAGAGTCCCCCAATAGCCATACACGGTGTCTCTCTAGCTGTTCCATCACGTAAGGGATGCTGCTATTCCTCAGGATGTAGGCGTCATGCACTGACCCTGGGAATTTGGCATTTACATGCGAGATGTACTGGTCAGCCAAACACACCACCTGGATGTCCATTGAATGGTAACTTTTTCTGTTCCTGTACACCTGCTCCCTGTCTCTTGGGGGAACCAAAGCCACATGGGTCCCATCAATGGCACCAATGACGTTGGGAATATGTCCAAGGGCATAGAAATCACCTTTCACTGCAGCCAATTCGCCCACCTCATGGAAAATGATGTAGCTCCTCACGTATTTCATCAGGGCAGACAACACTCTGGATAACACCTTCGAAAACATGGGCTGAGACATCCCAGAAGCAATTCCCACTGTTGTCTGAAATGACCCACTTGCCAAGAAATGGAGTACTGACAGGACCTGCACCAGAGGGGGAATCCCTGTGGGTTGGCGGATGGGGGACATCAGGTCGGGCTCCAGCTGGGCACACAGTTCATGGATAGTGGCACGGTTAAGACGGTAGGTCAGGATAATGTGGCGTTCTTCCATTGTCGACAGGTCCACCAGCGGTCGGTACACGGGAGGATTCATCCGTCTCCTCGCCA
This sequence comes from Pleurodeles waltl, assembly GCF_031143425.1. NCBI lineage: Eukaryota > Metazoa > Chordata > Amphibia > Caudata > Salamandridae > Pleurodeles > Pleurodeles waltl. Next base: position 13,766,951 of record NC_090442.1, read on the forward strand.
AACCCAGCGGACGGTGCCTAGGAAGGACAACATGGAGCACACAGTCAAGCAACCCACAGGTACGTACTCACAGCTAGCACAGTAAACGATTCTCTATGCAGTGAATGGCGTGTCTGAGTGGCTATGCAAGGCCTAGGCCTGTGTGACGCAGTTGAAATTGAGCCATGTGGACCCTCGAAATGGCGGCTGCCTGACCTGTGAAGTGTGACAATGGGATGTGAGGTCAATGCGCTGGCGTGGCACAACGCGGCGGGCGGCGGGCGAAGACCGCGGCGCGAAGCCGCATTGGTTAACATTGAAGCCTATGGGTTTCAGGAGCCAATGGCGAAGGGCGCCGGCGGTGGCGGTACGCACCGCCGCGGAACGCACCACCGCGGACGTGACCGCCATTTTCGATCTACTTATCCACTTGCGACTTCAACTTTCACAGGAGAGGACCTATACTGCAAGTGTTGCTGTGACCTCGGTCTGGAAGGGACAATGGCTGCTGCGCCTGGGGAAAGGGCCCCTGCCTTCACTGGAGAGGAGTTGGAGAAACTTGTGGATGGGGTCCTCCCCCAGTATGCGCTACTCTACGGTCCTCCAGACCAACAAGTGAGTTTAATTCAATCTGGATTTGGGGCCAGTGGCTGGCTTGGGGGCCTGGCGGGGGGCCTGGCGGGGATGGGGGGGCATGTTGGGGCTGGCGGGGGGCCTGGCGGGGATGGGGGGGCATGTTGGGCCTGGCGGGGGGCATGGCGGGGGGCCTGGCGGGGATGGGGGGGCATGTTGGGGCATGGCGGGGGCCTGGCGGGGATGGGGGGGCATGTTGGGGCATGGCGGGGGGCCTGGCGGGGATGGGGGGCATGTTGGGCCTGGCAGGGGGCATGGCGGGGGGCCTGGCGGGGATGGGGGGCATGTTGGGCCTGGCGGGGGGCATGGCGGGGGGCCTGGCGGGGATGGGGGGGCATGTTGGGGCTGGCGGGGGGCCTGGCGGGGATGGGGGGCATGTTGGGCCTTGCGGGGGGCATGGCGGGGGGCCTGGCGGGGATGGGGGGGCATGTTGGGGCATGGCGGGGGCCTGGCAGGGATGGGGGGGCATGTTGGGGCTGGCGGGGGCCTGGCGGGGATGGGGGGGCATGTTGGGGCTGGCGGGGGGCATGGCGGGGATGGGGGGCATGTTGGGCCTGGCGGGGGGCCTGGCGGGGATGGGGGGCGTTGGGCCACTGGCAACGGAAATGCAGACAAACTTGAACGTGGTATTTCTCCCTCCCTGTACGTGTCACATAGGTCCGCGCCCATGAGAAGATCGGGATTTGGCGTGCCATCGCCAAGGAAGTCCGGACCCTGGGGGTCCACCATCGACGGGGCACCCACTGCCGCAAGAGGTGGGAGGACATCCGCCGCGGGACCAAGAAGACCGCCGAGTCTCTGCTGGGGATGGCCTCCCAACGTAGGCGGGGTGCCTGCCGTCAACTGACCCCCCTGATGTTCCGGATCCTGGCGGTGGCCTACCCTGATTTGGATGGGCGCGTGAGGGCAGCACAGCAGACACAAGGGGGTGAGTACAAGCATTATCTACTCTGTTGTCGCGCAGTGGAGGTGTCTGGGTGGGGGAGGAGGGCTGTGGGTCCCCCTAGGCCAGGGCGATATCTGTAGGCTGGGCACCCCCGTAAGCCCCTGTGTCCCCAGCCACCACCCTCAGTAGTTTGTCAGTACAGCCATCCCTGGGCCGTGTCATCCATGGGTGCAGTTGTCAACTCTAGGCATGTAGGGCATGTTCCACAGAATGCGTAGCGGACCCCAAGTGCGCAACTTAGTGCAGGGGGCATCTGTGTCTGTCATGTCCGCTAACTGTACCGGAGATCCATGTACTCAATATCCCTTTATTTCTCTCTCCCCCCCCCTTTTTGTTTGTCTTCCTGTGCTTGTGTGCATCAGCATCATCAGGCGGAGGAGAAGTGGCATCGGGGCAGGAGGGAGCTGCATCTCACATGGCCCAGGAGGGCCATGCCACAGAGTCTGACTGGACCAGTGAGACGGAGGGCGAGGGGAGCTCCACAACGGGGACGACTGGACCCTGCAGCGACACGGACACGTCCTCGGAAGGGAGCTCCCTTGCGGGGGTGGCACCATCCGTGCCCCCCGCCATTACAGGTACAGCCGCCACCCAGCGCACCATCTCCGCCCTCCCAGCAGCCCCTCAGCGTTCGCCCCGTGCCCGCTCTGCCAGGAAGCCGGGCATCTCCTTCGCCCCAGGCACCTCAGGCCCGGCCCCTGTTACCCCCGCTGCCCTCAGTGAGGAGGTCATTGACCTCCTCCGAACGCTCATTGTTGGGCAGACTACCCTTTTGAATGCCATCCAGGGGGTGGAGAGGGAGGTTCATCGCAGCAATGCGTACCTGGAGGGCATTCATTCGGGTCAGGCTGCCCATCAGCGATCGTTCCAGGCTCTGGCCTCAGCACTGACGGCAGCCATTGTCCCTGTCTCCTGCCTCCCTCTACTAACTCCCTCCTCCCAGTCTCCTGTTCCTCTGCCTGTCCCACCCACACCATCAGACCAGCCTGCACACACCTCAACACCCAAGAGAAGCTCATCCAAACATAAGCACCACAGATCACGAAGACATTCACACACGCAACATTCCGATGCAGACATGCCAACAGTCACTACCACCTCTGTGACCCCCACCTCCTCGTCTCCCTCCTCCCTCCCTGTGACGTCTACACTCACACCTCCATTCACCTCACCATCAGCCAGTGTTTCCATCACCAGCACACCCTCCACTCCAGTCCGCACACGTGCAGTCACCACCCCCACTGCCATTTACACGTCCCCTGTGTCCTCTCCCACTGTGTCTGTCACCCCCTCTTCCACACCACACAAACGCACCCACCCACCCACCCAACAGCCATCCACCTCACGACAGCCTATCCCTCCTGCACCTGCACCCATAGACAGCAAACGTGACTCACCTACAACCACATCCTCTCCCTCCACTCCCATTCCCACTGTACCTACCACTCTCCATTGTCCCAAGAAACTCTTCCTCGCCACTGCTAACTTCTTTCCTGACCCTGAGCCCCCCCCTCCTTCTCGTCGGGGTAAGAAGAGCACCTCAGCCACCACCAGCCCTGCAGCCCCCTTGACAAGGGTGCAGGGGTATTGGAGCCCACCAGCCCGCATGTCTGGATCTTCGCCCAGCAGCAAGGGGACAGCCAGCCCACCCCCTGGGAAGAGGAGCAGAAGGCGGAAGGGGCGCCGCAGGAGCCCGGCTTCTACATCCCCCCCGGACACCACCCAGACACAGTCACCAGCCACAGCTCCAAAGGGAGGAAAGGGCCACAGACTCCCGACTAAGGAGGGCAAGGGCAGCAAGTCGGAGAGGTCAGGCTGCAGGCCTGCTGCCCAGGAGGAGCCCACCACCCCCATAGCCGCTGCCCAGGGAGGACCCAGCCCAGCTGGCCAGGAGGGCCCCACCACCCACAGCCCAGGTGGGCATTGAAGGAGCACCATCCCCGCTGCCCAGGAGGGCATCACCAGGCAATGAGCAGTTGGCCATAGACCGGCCGCCGTCTCAAGAACCGCTGAACTGGGCCCCGCCGTCTCCAGCACCGCTGAACTGGGCCCGCCGTCTCCAGCACCGCTCCACTGGGCCCCGCCGTCTCAAGAACCGCTGAACTGGGCCCCGCCGTCTCCAGCACCGCTCCGCTGGGGACCGCCGTCTCAAGAACCGCTGAACTGGGCCCCACCGTCTCCAGCACCGCTCCGCTGGGGACCGCCGTCTCAAGAACCGCTGAACTGGGCCCCGCCGTCTCCAGCACCGCTCCGCTGGGGACCGCCGTCTCAAGCACCGCTGAACTGGGCCCCGCCGTCTCAAGAACCGCTGAACTGGGCCCCGCCGTCTCAAGCACCGCTGAACTGGGCCCCGCCGTCTCCAGCACCGCTGAACTGGGCCCCGCCGTCTCCAGCACCGCTCCGCTGGGGACCGCCGTCTCAAGAACCGCTGAACTGGGCCCCGCCGTCTCCAGCACCGCTCCGCTGGGGACCGCCGTCTCAAGCACCGCTGAACTGGGCCCCGCCGTCTCCAGCACCGCTCCGCTGGGGACCGCCGTCTCAAGAACCGCTGAACTGGGCCCGCCGTCTCAAGAACCGCTGAACTGGGCCCCGCCGTCTCAAGAACCGCTGAACTGGGCCCCGCCGTCTCAAGCACCGCTGAACTGGGCCCCGCCGTCTCAAGCACCGCTGAACTGGGCCCCGCCGTCTCAAGAACCGCTGAACTGGGCCCTTCAAGGCAAGACCCGCTGAACTGGGCCCTTCAAGGCAAGAAGCGCTGAACTGGGCCCTTCAAGGCAAGAAGCGCTGAACTGGGCCCTTCCAGGCAAGAACCGCTGGCCCTTTGGCAGACGTGGCAGGGCAGGATCTGTCTCGGGCAGGGCTGCAGGATGTCCTCTAGCCAACATGCCTCCTCCAGTGGCAGTGGAGTCTGTTATGGACTGTTTGGACTGTGGCTTTGCTCTCCCCAGGATGGCCCAGTGGGCAGGCCACCCACTGTATGGACTGTATGGACTGTGGCTTTGCACTCCCCAGGATGGCCCAGTGGGCAGGCCACCCACTGTATGGACTGTATGGAGTGTGGCTTTGCACTCCCCAGGATGGCCCAGTGGGCAGGCCACCCACTGTATGGACTGTATGGACTGTGGCTTTGCACTCCCCAGGATGGCCCAGTGGGCAGGCCACCCACTGTATGGACTGTATGGACTGTGGCTTTGCACTCCCCAGGATGGCCCAGTGGGCAGGCCACCCACTGTATGGACTGTATGGACTGTGGCTTTGCACTCCCCAGGATGGCCCAGTGGGCAGGCCACCCACTGTATGGACTGTATGGACTGTGGCTTTGCACTCCCCAGGATGGCCCAGTGGTCATGGAGTCCCCTCGTGGATCTGGCATTGTGTACTCAAGTGGCTGAGGTGCCCCCCCTTCCCTTCCCCCTGAGGTGCCTGTCCTATTTTCTTTCTGATGCCCCTGCAGTGTTCTCTCCGTGGAGTTCTTGTCGTGGGACTGGGCCTTGCCCCTTTGCACAGGACCCCTGTGGTCCACGGACAGTGGTTGGACTACATTTAGTAGCTGTATATATTTTGTACATAGTTTATTTATTTATTGGGATTACTGGTGTCCATATTTCAATATATCTGCCCGTTTATGATCTCTTCTTTTGGTCTTTGCATTATTTCGGAGGGGGGGGGTTGTGGGTTGTGACAGTGATCAGTGGGAATGCATTGATGTGTGTGTTGTAGTGGGTATGGGTGGGTGGGTGTGTGCCGGTAATCTTTTCCCTCCCCTGTGTCGTAGGTGCAGTACTCACCGATGTCTTCCGCGCCGCCGGGCGTGCTCCTGGTACAGGAGCAGGTATAGGAGTGCGGGGATGACCTGCAACTCGGGTTCCATACTGCCGGAATCTCGCGTGGAGTGCGTAGAGGTGAGCGTTTTCCCGTTCGTAGTCTGTTTCCGCCGTGTTTTTATCGGCGGTGCTCCCGCCCCGGAAAAGGTGGCGGATTGGTGGGTCGTGATAGGGTGGGCGGTACATTGTCTGCCGCCTGGCTGTTGGCGGGGACCGCCGCGCTGTTTGTTTGTTCCGCCGTGGCGGGCGGAGTGTTAATGCGGCGGGCTGTGTTGGCGGTTCCCGCCAGGGTCAGAATTGCATATTTTGGACCGCCGGCCTGTTGGCGGCTTGGCCGCCGCATTATCACCGACCGCCAGGGTCAGAATGAGGGCCTATACTCCCTTACGAGGTGAGTAATATACACAATATATACACCAGTGTCCAAAAACAGGTAAGTAAACAGTTAGAAAACAGTGCAAATAGTGAAAATCACAATAGGTTGCAATGGGCCCAGGGGGAACACAAACCATATACTAAAATAGTGGAATGCGAAATTCAGTTTCCCACCTAGGCAAGTGTAGTGTGTAGAGGGGCGTTAGGAGTGTAAGAATATGCCAAAGGTAAGTAATAGAACCCACCCCAGAGCCCAGGAAAACAGGAGTAAATCACAGTACGTTTCCTGAAACATACAAGAAGTTGTGATAGAAGATTATGCAAGAACCAGAAGAGACTGTAAGACACCAACAATGGATTCCTGGACCTGAAGACCGGTGGAAGAAGGGGACCAAGTCAAAGAAGCACTGAAAAGTCCAGGGAGAACAGGAGCCCCTGCTAACCCAGATGAAGGTGCCAAAAAAGAACCACTGGTGAGAAGACAGTCAGTTATGAACCCAAGAAGACAGATGCGGGTTCCTGGTTGGTGCAGAAGATGTCCCACACCGGATGGATGATTGCAGTCTGGTTTGCGTCGCTGGATTCCACCAAAAAGCCTTGGCACACGCAATGTCATGACCTAAGCGCTTCTTACCGCTGTAATCTGCCAGTCTCTGGGCACCATCTGGTTTCTTCCTTGTTCTGGATTGACCAAGGTAGGGGCGACCCTTTCCAGTAGCCCTGGTGCAACTGATAATATAACACCAAGCAGGCCCTAACCTCCAGAAGGAGTCCCAGAGGAAAAAACCCAGCCTGGGAAAAATCGCAAATCAAGGAACTCCTGAAAAAGATGTTAAAGATAAAAAAAAGCACAAAAAGTCTGGAACAAAAACTACAGGCAGAGAAAAACAGGAAAGTCCAAAACCACAGGATATGGGAGCGAGGATCACAACCAGGACGGAAGTGTTTGCAACGCAAGGAGCAGAAGACCAACTGTGCTTATATACTGTCAAACAGGAAGTGACATGCAGGAAGTATTGAAAACACCATTTTGGATTGGGAAATGCCACATTAAAGTGAATGGGAAAATAGCCATAGTATAAAAAATAGGGAGCAAGGCATGCAGGGAAGGAAACAAGGACTCCTGGGAAGGAGAAGATATGGCCAAAGAAGAAAAAAGAAAAGAAAGAAGAAAAGAAGAAAAACAGCAAAAAGCAGGTAAGCAAAACTATGAGGGCAAAAGGTGGGGGCAGCCCAAAACAGAGCCCAAAGGAAAGGTTTCAGGTTGCGTTGCGGCCCAAAAAACAGGTCGCGACCTAAAAAGCGGCCCGCAGCAGAAATGGCTGTCCGAGATGTGGATCGCCAATCTGACTGCGGCCCGCAAGTGGGGCGCCGCCGGTCTCTGCGGCGCCATACACAAAGCTCACAATTAGCAGAAGATGGCGCTTCCCAGGACAAGGAGGGACCTGGTAGCCTCTACCCAGAAGGGGGACACAGAGGGGGGTCTCAGCAACTCGGAGAACCCTCAGAAGACCAGGCAGCGCGCACAGGAGTCTCACAGCACGGGGACAAGGAAGGTGCAAATGGAGGCCCACGCAGCACGATACAAAGGGTTCCCACGCTGCCGGAGAACCACTCAGGAAGCTGTATGTCGCAGGATGCAGTGCTGGGGACATAAGTTGAGCTGTGCACGAAGAACTTCTTGGAAGGTCGCACACAAGCCTTGGCAACTGCAAGTCATGTGGTGAACGGGGGTACTGTCTTCCATGGGGAGGCAAGCCCTTACCTCCACCAAAGTTGGACATCTGAACCTTGGGACTGTCGGGGTCATGCCATACATGCTCACACACAGTCCACAGTGACACACAGCTTATGTTGAGGTGTTGCCTGGAGTTTCACCACATGCACACACTCTTCAGGAGTGAGATATGGAGGTTATTCTGCACACTGCACACTCATCATTTCCCCCTCACACGCAGATTGCACAATACCACCATCAGCACTTTCTAAGTGGAGTTTCCTGTGTCTCTACCTGCTATATAGACTCCTCCCACTGGCTGATCATTAGACGTGGCTCAGACCTGAGTACCTCTAGCTGCTTCTCTGAGTACCCTGAGACTCAGTGGAGACTCCGATGGCATCGAGAACTCAGAGAATGCATCAAACTTCATCCGCAGATAATTCAAATGCAACCTCGTGGGACAGAGGTGAATAAACCTCACCTGAAGGTGATGCTTAGTGTTATACAGTCTGGGCAGGATAGAGGTGAGTAAACCACAGTTTGGGCAGGACAGAGGTGAGTAAACCTCATCTCAAGGTGATGGTTAGTGTTGTACAATCTGGGCATCACAGAAGTGAGTAAACAACAGTCTGGGCAGGATAGAGGGGAGTAAACTTCATCTGAAGGCGATGGTTAGTCCTATACAGAATGAGTTGGATAGAGGTGAGTAAACCTCACCTGAAGGCGTTAGTTAGTGTTGTACAGTCTGGACAGGGGGGCTGAAGACACCTCTCTTTTTCGTCTTTTTGTGTCTCATGCAGTCGGTCCAGAGTAAATGAATTGTAATCTATACACGGTCAGTGCAGGGCAACTGATGGAATCACATCTAATGGCAGCACACACAACGCAGCAGACAAACTGCTGCACTGTGTAGCGTAGGGGAAGACAAAGACTGTGTAGGTACATAGTAGCCAACAATGACCTGCCGCTGCTGCCGCCGCTGCCGCTGCTGTCGTCTCCTGTGCTGGTGCTCTAGTTGGGTTGCGTTACGTGATGCACAGCTAGCACCACGCCGCAGAGGAGAGATTGTGTAGTATAGTGTAGGATTTGTTCTGGAAGCAGACCCTTCCAGTACACATTGCTGTGCCCACGCAGACTCAGAAGGATGCCACGCATTTGGACTAATGCTGTGTCCTGCAATGTGTATGCAATCTGAAGAATTTATACAGAAATAAAAACATTTCCCCTTGTTAATGCCGGCTTCAAGGAGGCCCAGATTTTCAAAGACGTATACCTGGGTTTACAGCAAAATGATGCCCGTACCTGTCAGCGGTGCAACAACTAGAAACATCTTCTTGTTTATTCCTCTTCCTATGAGCTCCGCAGTGTGCACCACACATAGGAAGAGGAAAATACCTCTAAGGATTGTTTCTGTTCAGTAAGGTGTCCCTTCCTGCACACAAACAATCCTGCATGCAGCGGAGGCGCCCTAACACCGCGGTGCAAGGGTTCCTGCGTTGGCGCTAGGCTGCCAAAAGCGAGCCAATGCGGGCAGAGAGCAATAATACACCATATCTGTGTATATATGAAGCATTTCTGCTCTCTCCCTTTCACGCAGTGAAAGTTGCATTGCGTGAATTTTTTTTAACTGTGCTCTATACTTTTTGTAGTGATCTGCACAAACATCAGCTCCACAATGTTGTCAAACAAAATATCGATGTGGGGTTAGAACAGTAAATGTCTGCTTCTGTATGTTTGTATACTTTGATGATATGTTGGTAGCTGATGTTTTATTGCAGATGTATTTGCAGGACGATATCTCTGGACTCAATATTTTCATGCGCAACCACTGACAATCAGTGACTATACTAGACAGGAGCCTATTCCTGGTGCACACTGAGAGACACTGGCAGGTCTTGGCACTCACTGAGAGTCAATGGTCCGTACTGGCACCCATTGAGAGACACTGGCAGGTCTTGGCACACACTGAGAAGCAATGGTAAGCATTGACACACACTGAGAGGCAATGGACAGCTTTGGCACACACTGGGGGCGATGGACAGCTTTGACACACTCTGAGAAGCAATGGTCAGCATTGACACACACTGAGAGGCAATGGTCAGCAATGACACACACTGAGAGGCAATAGTCAGCAATGACACACACTGAGAGGCGAGGGACAGCTTTGGCACCCACTGAGAGACGATGGACAGCTTTGGCACACACTGAGAAGCAATGGTCAGCAATGACACACAGTGACAGTCAGGGGTCAGCATCGGCACACACTGAGAGGCAATGGTCAGCATTGACATGCCCTGAGATGCTCTGGTAAGCATTGGCACACACTGAGAGGCAGTGGTTACACTGGCACACATTGAAGGTAATGATCAGCATCGGTACACAGTGGATGCTCTCGTAAACATTGGCACACACTAAAGTTAATGGTCAGCCTCGGCACATACTGAGAGACAATGGTCAGCATCAGAACTCACTGAGAGGCAATGGTCAGCATCGGCACACACTGAGAGGCAATGGTCACACTGGCACACACACAGAGGCAATGGTCAGCATCGGTACACACTGGAGGCTCTGGTAAGCATTGCCACACACTAACAACATGGTCAGCATCAGCACACACTGAGCGGCAATGGTCAGCATCGTCACACACTGAGAGGCAATGGTCAGCCTTTGCACCTACTGAGATTCAGTATTAAGCCTTTGAACACTTTCAGTCACAGTCCACAAATGACACACACACTAAGTCACAGTCCAACCATATATACACAGTAAGTGCAGTCCAGATGCAGCACACCTAGTGAGGGATAATGCTGAAATAATACATGCAGTAATTTTCAGTTCGAACATTGTACGCCTCCAGACCTGGCAAACACTTATGCTCACTCAATTTTCCTCTCAGATTCTTAGTTGGCAACAATATCCAATGATCTCATTAAGATTCATTGTTCAATCTTGGCAGACACTGAAAGGCATTTTCAGCCATGGCTCACATTAAGACTCAGTGACCAGTCTTGTCAGACACTGAGACTCAGTGACTAGCCTTGACACACACACCGAAGCTCAGTTACCAGTCTTGGCACACACCAAGACTCAGTGGCCTGTCTTCTTCTGTACTGAGACTCAGTGAACAGTCTTGGCACACACTGAGACTCAGTGACAAGTCTTGGAACACACTGAGACTCAGTAACCAGTCTTGGCACATACACACTGAGACTCAGTGACTAGTCTTAGCACACACTGATACTCAGTGACCACTCTTGGCACACACACTGAGAGTCAGTGAACAGTCTTGGCACACACTGAGATTCAGTTACCAGTCTTGGCACACACTAAGACTCAGTGACCAGCCTTAGCATACACTGAGACTCAGTGACCTGTATTGACACACTCACTGAGGCTTAGTGACCAGTCTTGGCACACACTGAGGCTCAGTGACCAGTCTTCTAATACACTGAGACTCAGTGACCAGTCTTGGCACACACCAAGATTCAGTTACAAGGCTTAGCACGCACTGAGACTCAGTGGCCAGTCTTTGCAAGCAACGAGACTCAGTGACCCATATTTGCAGACAGTGAGACTCAGTAACCAGTCTTGGCACACACTGAGACTCCGTGATCAGTCTTGGCACACACACTGAAACTCAGCGGCCAGTCTTGGTACACACCAAGACTCAGTAACCAGTGATCTCACACACTGAGACTCAGTGATCTGTCTTGGCACACACCAAGACTCAGTGACCAGTCTTCTCATACATTGAGACTCAGGGTCCAGTCTTGGAACACAATGATAATCAGTCACCAGTCTCGGCACACACTGAGACTCAATGGCCAATCTTGGCACACACCGAGACTCAGTACCAGTCTTGGTACACACCGAGATTCAGTAACAAGCCTTGGCACACACAGACACAGTGACCAGTCTTCCTGCAGATGGATATTCACTGGAATTACTCTGTGCTCTACACCGTGCTCGTGTCCACTTGCAGAGCTGATTCTTGCTCGCTCTGCTGATAGTCACTGGAATGACTTGACACACACTGATACTCAGTACCAGTCTTGGCACATGCCAGGACTCAGTGACCAGTCTTCTCATACACTGAGACTCAGTGACCAGTCTTGACACACACTAAGACTCATTGACCAGTCTCGGCACATAATGAGACTCAGTCACCAGTCTTGGAAAACACTGAGACTCAATGGCCAGTCTTGGCACACACCACGAATTAGTACCAGTCTTGGCACAAACCGAGACTCAGTGACAAGTCTTGGCACACACAGACTCAGTGAACAGTCTTCATGCACAATGATATTCGCTGAAATGACTCTGTGCTCCACGTTGTGCTTGTGTCCACCTCCAGACCTGCTTCTTGCTTGCATGGCTGATATTTGTTGGAATGACTTGACACACACTGAGACTCCGTGGCCAGTCCTACACACACTGAATCACTAAGACTCAATACCTGCCTTGGCTTTCACTGAGACTCAGCGACAAGTATTCTCATAGACTGAGACTCAGTGACCCCCCAGAAACACACACTGATACTCAGTGACCAGTCTTGACACACAATGAGACTCAGTGACCAGTCTTCTCATACACTGAGACTCAGTGACCAGTCTTGGGACACATTGAGAACCAGTCACCAGTCTTGACACACACTGAGACTCAATGGCCAGTCTTGGCATACACCAAAACCCAGTGACCAGTCTTGGCACACACAGAGACTCAGTGGCAAGTCTTGTCACACACTGAGACTCAGTGACCAGTCTTGGTACACACTGAGATTCACTGAAATGACTCAGTGCTCCACGTCGTGATCATGCCCGACCCCAGAGCTGCTCCTTCCTTGGCCCGCTGCTTGCTTTCCTGACTGTCAGGTTTTAGTGCCCGGCATATGACTCAGGGAGTTCAGTTTTTTGGGTTTTGACCCACGGGCCACGGGTTGATGCTCTGGTTTGGTCCTAGTGTTCTCCTCGGACACCCTTGGTGCCTGTCGGGACCCGATGCCCGTTGAATCCAGGCCTCAGGAGGCTTGCTTGGTGTGATATCCATGCCAGGGCTAAGGGAAAGGTATCACAGACCGCTAATGTGGCAGCGGGTTGTATGGACTGCGAGGAAGCTTGAGGGGTGGTGGTTAATGTCTTGCAACTGGAGGGGGAGGTAAGTCATGTGTTGTCTCTATTGCCTCCCCATTTCTCTTGGCTAAGGCAACAAACAGATGTTGTAATGGTCAGGCAGTGACCCATTGCATTTATACCACATAATACAGTCCGACCCAACTTACACTGAGCATTGCAGAAACATCGAGTGACTGATAAATCTGCAACAACTTAGTGCAAGTCGTCTAATTATCTCACCATTTTGTGATTTAACCAATTTTCCAAGTGGCAAGTCCTTAGCTTGTATTTTTTTTCCTCACCTCCTCATCCTCACATTTCCACCTAGTGCCTGCTTGCCCCAACAGCTCCCAGCAGTTCCCAGCGGCTCCCAGTCACCAGATGTCTACTGTTGTGCTTCTGCATGTCTGCCCCAGCAGTTCCCAGCAGCTCCCAGTCATCAGATGTCTGCTGTTGTGCTCATGACTGCCCACCCCAGCAGTTCTCAACGGCTTCCATTCACCAGCTTTCTGCTGTTGTTCTCATGCCTGCCCGCCGCAGCAGTTCCCAGCAGCTCTCAGCAGTTCATAGCAGCTCCCAGTCAGCAGCTGTCTGCTGTTGTGCTTGTGCATGCCCCAACAGCTCCCATTCACCAGCTGTCTGCTGTTGTGCTCGTACCTGCCTGCCCCAGGAGTTCTTAGCAGCTCCCAGTCACCAGCTGTCTGCTGTTCTGCTCGTGCTGGCCCCAGCAGTTCCCAGTGGCTCTCAGTCACCAGCTGTCTGCTGTTCTGCTTGAGCCTGCCCACCACAGTAGTTCCCAATATCTCCCAGTCAGCAGCTGTCTGCTGTTGTGCTTGTGCAGCTCCCAGCAGTTCCCAGTGGCTTTCAGCGGCTCCCAGCAGTTCCCAGCATCCCCTAAAAGTTCCTAGTATCTCCCAGTCACCAGCTGTCTGCTGTTGTGCTCGTGCCCACACCAGCGGTTCCCCTCCCAACAGCCACCAGTAGCTCCCAGCAGTTCCCAGTCAGCAGCTCTCTGCTGCTCCATCTGTTCTGTCCCTTTTAACAGCACCAGCCGGGCCCATCTCGCCTGCTCATCACTGGGGCGAGTTCAGTATTCCTGAGGATGTTTTCACTGCAAGAGGTCGACAGCAAACTGCTTTTGGCTTCCTTGGGCTGTTTCAGGTCTGTTGTGGTCGGCAGCTCCGAGGAGCACGTTGATGGATATTGTTAGGTTGAGCATTCGATACCTCTTGTATATACTTTAGTATATACTTCTATACTTTGTGGGGTCTCTGCTTTTTCACTGGTTTGTTTCAGTGTCCTTAAAAAATCCTTGCTTGGTAGTGGTCAATCCTTGCTCTCTGTCCCACCTTTTCCTCAGTTGTACCCTCACCTGGAGCATGGCCCTAGTACTTGTACCCTTCCACTTGTGTCTATGTAGCATGTGCTTAGGGATTACTTTTTTCTTAGGCTCATAGCATTTGACCGGAGCGCTGGATGTTTCAGTGGCTCCAGGCTGTTTCTGTTTACAGGGCTCTAGTCTATTACTTACTTTCATCTGCTGTCATGTGTGACTTTGTTTATTCCATTCCTTACTCTCCCTTGCGCATTTTCTGTTCTTGCATTGCAAATGCTTGTTCCTTTTGTCTGTCTCTGCGAGTTCATGGCGTCGCTTTGAACCGGGCGCTTATTGTCAACTGTTTTACTTTTTATTTTCAGTTTGTGGCAATAAAACGCTAATAGCTGAAACTCGAGCGAACATGAGACCTGTTGCAGTTCCAATGCTTGTTTCTTGTGACTCTGCTCGCGGTGCCTCCGTCGCTGCGTTTCCTGTTCATGTCACAGTTTAGTTAATGCCCCAGTGCGGTCACTGCCCCACCACCTCCTGCCCATCCTTCTATTTGTAAGTTGCCTGTGTTTCTGCCTCCACCACCACTGCTTCGAGGCGCGGTGCTGTGTCACTGCTCCTGGGGACTGTTCTCCGAGCTCAGCGAGGCCTAGTAAACACGGACAATGAGCCGGGGCACTCGGGACGCGCCCAAACCATCTAACTCTTCCAAGCAAAGGCCAGGGCCTCTTACACAAAGTATTTATTGGAAGAGCAGCCGCACGCTGGAGCGTAGTTTACTGCGGAAAACCAAAGACTGACTGCTTTTCAAAGGTCCCCGCACAAAAGTAAAATCTTTTGGTGAAATACGGCGACCATTTTTAAATGATAGGAGCTTTTATCATATGTGATTTATGATAGCATGGAAGACCTGAAAGAGACAACTTTTCTGAAATAATTCTCGCGTTAATGAAAGAAAATGTACATTTTATCCCCCCTTCTCTACTACTGCTCTCCGGGCATGTAGTATAATGACTGACTCTTGTACAGCGTGCAAGCGATCTTTTATTTCCCAAGTTATCATCTGTGGTATGTTCTGAGATAACAAGCATAGCTGCCGTGCTCACACTTGCGGCCTTTGTTTTTTTGCGTGAAAGTCTCCAGGGCTGCAGCCCTTAGGGTGGGGGAAGAAGTGCAAAGGCTGGTGGGACTTCGAGGGTCTCCGTCAGCTGTGCAGACTCTCTAACAACAGCACGAGTCTATGTAAACTGATCAGTAAGAAGCCTTGGACGCCGCTAGGCCCATGTGTGCATGTTGTGATCCACATTTTACAGGCTATGACCTCACAAGATTCTCCCAAACTTTGATGTGTCCCAATGCTGCCCCTTACAAAATGAATGGTAAATCACTAAGGAGAAGTGCATCTACCATTTTTATTTTGTAGTTTTATATAGCGCGAACTCGACCCGAAGGTACTGGAGCGCCTTACATTAGCACCAGTTACATTACACAAGGACACGTTCATAGTCATTCACCTCACAGTCCAAACTTTGGAAGGTTGGTTTAGAGAAACGTTTGAGAAGAATGATGTTATATTACTGCATTAGGTGTGCAGCTCCATAAGCAGCATTAGAAGGATGAAGATCAATTGTAATGAGCAGGGAATGTCTAGCATTTAATTTGACATATTTTTGCATAACAAAATATAATTCTGTGCATTTCTATTAACTTGGTTGAAATTTGTGTTAACTGTAGCCTTTTAGTGAAATTCATTTGGGAAGATTTAGGGTCACAATCATTTTATGGGCGATTATTAATCAATCATGCAGGCCGCCCTAATATTTTGTGGGGGCGCTCATGAGAGGTACAGAGCATTATTGTGTTTGAGGCATGGTGATATGACACTGCGCTGGCAAAGAAAAGAACTGGAGGGTGTTGGGAGTGTTTTTATTCCAATGCGACCCACATATTACACTCCACATCACATAATTCCACTCCAAACCAAAATACATGGGCAGAAGACACTGTCATTTACAATGCCAATAGCTCAAAGTCTCACAAATGCGAGACCTATTGCATTGGGAATGCTTGTTTTTTTTAAGACATCTTTTATTGTTTGCAGTTTGTAAAGAGCACTGCAAAGAAAGAATCGAAGAAAAAACTCCCTCCATCCCCCATCATTTCACATGGAGTTAGAGGCTATTATGATACAAATCCCACAATAGTACATGTACCATATCCCAGCATCCTCCTCTCAGAGAACTACAAGGGCTGCAGCACTGGGGGGGTTGCATCTCGGCCTCTGACTGAGATGCTTAGTGGTTGCTTCTAGCTGTTGTTCTATTGATGCAAAAGCCCTAGCAAGGAATCCAGGAGACTCTTGTGGTTGTGAGCTCTAGTCAAGCCCTGCAGTCCAGTCACCTGAGGGAGCTCTGCCTCCTGTAGCGAGCCCCGTGGGGACTAATGTGGGAGCCGTGAGTCTTCAGAGGGAGCCATGAGTCTTCAGAGTCCGGCCTGCCCTCCCTGAGCGCTGCCTCCTGTAGCGAGCCCCGTGGGGGCTAATGTGGGAGCCGTGAGTCTTCAGGGTCCGGCCTGCCCTCCCTGAGCGCTGCCTCCTGTAGCGAGCCCCGTGGTGGCTAATGTGGGAGCCGTGAGTCTTCAGGGTCCGGCCTGCCTTTCCTGAGCTCTGCCTCCTGTAGCGAGCCCCGTGGTGGCTAATGTGGGAGCCGTGAGTCTTCAGGGTCCGGCCTGCCCTCCCTGAGCTCTGCCTCCTGTAGCGAGCCCCGTGGGGGCTAATGTGGGAGCCGTGAGTCTTCAGGGCTCAGGCCTGCCCTCCCTGAGCTCTGCCTCCTGTAGCGAGCCCCGTGGGGGCTAATGTGGGAGCCGTGAGTCTTCAGGGCTCAGGCCTGCCCTCCCTGAGCGCTGCCTCCTGTAGCGAGCCCCGTGGGGGCTAATGTGGGAGCCGTGAGTCTTCAGGGCTCAGGCCTGCCCTCCCTGAGCTCTGCCTCCTGTAGCGAGCCCCGTGGGGGCTAATGTGGGAGCCGTGAGTCTTCAGGGTCCGGCCTGCCCTCCCTGAGCTCTGCCCCCTGTAGCGAGCCCCGTGGGGGCTAATGTGGGAGCCGTGAGTCTTCAGGGTCCGGCCTGCCCTCCCTGAGCTCTGCCTCCTGTAGCGAGCCCCGTGGGGACTAATGTGGGAGCCGTGAGTCTTCAGGGTCCGGCCTGCCCTCCCTGAGCGCTGCCTCTGTAGCGAGCCCCGTGGGGGCTAATGTGGGAGCCGTGAGTCTTCAGGGTCCGGCCTGCTCTCCCTGAGCTCTGCCTCCTGTAGGAGCCCGGTGGGGGCTAATGTGGGAGCTGTGAGTCTTCAGGGTCCGGCCTGCCCTCCCTGAGCTCTGCCCCCTGTAGCGAGCCCCGTGGGGGCTAATGTGGGAGCCGTGAGTCTTCAGGGTCCGGCCTGCCCTCCCTGAGCTCTGCCTCCTGTAGCGAGCCCCGTGGGGACTAATGTGGGAGCCGTGAGTCTTCAGGGTCCGGCCTGCCCTCCCTGAGCGCTGCCTCTGTAGCGAGCCCCGTGGGGGCTAATGTGGGAGCCGTGAGTCTTCAGGGTCCGGCCTGCTCTCCCTGAGCTCTGCCTCCTGTAGGAGCCCGGTGGGGGCTAATGTGGGAGCTGTGAGTCTTCAGGGTCCGGCCTGCCCTCCCTGACCTCTTCCTGCCTGGCGGGAGAGGTTGTTGGAGAGGTTGGAAGCCTGAAGGGAGGGTTACTCATAGGGGCACTTCGAAGGTCGAAGCTGCTCAGTCGCAGGTGAATGTTGGGGGGCCTGATAGTGCCTGCTCACAGCCTCCCCTTTATGGGGCCTCAGCAGCATCACTCAAGAGCCCCCAAAGCAGGGTAACAAACGGGAAGTTGGTAAGTGGGACCCCCTAAGAGAACAGGAACCTACACAAGAAAGAGTTTCAGCCCTGGGAGCTGAAGAGGACACGGGCTGAAGCGGGGGAAGTATAAAAGCCCAGTTAGGGGACACATACGGGACACGTACCTTGCTACTGGATATTGTATGCAAGGGCAGGAGAGCTAGAAAATGGAGGCCTCCGAATCGGTCTAAGGTTTCAGCAGTGTTTCAACAAATCCCTTCCTTGTCAGGGATGTTGACAGGTGACTCTGGGCCTGACTTAGATGTCGGTGGAGGGGAATACTGTGTCACAAAAGTGACGGATATCTCGTCCACCGTCTTACGACACCCATAGGATATCATGGGATCACAAAGCAGCAGACGGGGATATCTGTCACCCTTGTGATGGAGTATTCCCCTCCGCTGACATTGAAATATGCCCCTAACTCCATTTGGACTTCCTCCCCGGTGGGGGGGAGGGAACTAACTGAGATAGATTTTATCTCTCCCTTTATCGCTAACATGGTGGTGGAGGCAGAAGATGATTTAAATGGGGTTGACTGGGAATAAGGATCCCAGTAAAGGGTGAAAGTATTACAAGAGATTCACGCCCTACTCATACTCCTAGTTTCCGTAGAGGGGTAGCCTCGGATCAGTGGGACTTTATCTCATCCCATGTCATGCTTAGGGGCCCTCCAGGGGTTTTTAGGCAGGGTGTTGGGGTGGCCACTCAGTACCTGGATAATCTGAGAGTTGTAATTATGAATGACAGGCCTTTAGAGCATTCTGGTCCTTCCCATCGAATTATGTTAAATACCTCACAGCTGCATTTTCAGGGCTCCCAAGATGGTGAATGCTGGGCAAATGATGCATAGAACGGGGAGTCCTCTTGCCGCCTGAGAATCCTGAACTGGAACATCCACAGGTTTGACCGACTCATGAAAGGTGATGACAGTAATGAAAAACTGAATCGGTATCATATAGAGTTTCTTAAAAATGGGGTCTCTAGTTGACAGTGGGATGCACCCTTGTCCAGATAGGGTCCACAATCCTAGTCAGGGTAGGTCACACATAATCCAAATTATCCTGTGCCCACCCGCTGGTAGCTTGGCACTGAGCAGTCAGGCTTAACTTAGAAGGCAATGTGTAAAGTATTTGTGCAATAAATCATACATTAACACAGTGAAAACACAACAAAAATACACCACACAGGTTTAGAAAATATAAGATATTTATCTGGTTAAATTAAGGTCAAAATGATAAAGATTCAATCAGCACAACTTGAGATATCACTTTTGCAAGATTAAAAAGTCTTAATTCTTAGAAATCAACTGTTGTCTTTTGGTTGCACAAAGTACCTGGTTTATGTAAAAAATTAAACGCATGGAGGCCCCAGAGGAGGAGATGCGTGGAAATATAGAGTGTGCATGGTATTTTCAGCAGCAGCACAGATGATGCGTTGTTTCTTTCCAAGCTGCAAAGGGCTTTGCCTCAATTTCCAGCACGCCGTCTAGGTTCCTCTCTGCAATGCAGGGATCTTTTTGACGCCCAGGGACAATGTGGAGAAATCCCTGGCGCGCTGGAATAAGTCACAGACGTTGCTTCAATCCGGCAGGGCAATGCGTTGAATTTTATTTTGCACAGCAGGCGCTGCATAAATTTTTCATTTGGGTAATCAGCAGCGTTGTTCCGGTTCGGCAGTGTGTAGATATGGGAGGGCTGTGTCGAGAATTTTCTGTCGCAAGGCAGGCGCTGCGTCGAATGTTCACTCGGGAAGTAGGACTACATCATTCCGGTTCATCTGTGTTGCGATTTCTCGGTTGCAAAACAGCTGTGGGTCGTTTCCGGTAGGCTGTGCGTTGATTTTCAGTGCACAAGGAGTTTCCTGAAGAGGTGAAGTCTTTTTGGCCCTGAGACTTCAGAAAACAGGAGGCAAGCTCAATCCAAGCCCTTGGAGAGCACTTCTCAGCAAAGTCAGCGGGCAGCAGGGCAACAGCAGGGCAGCAGTACTTCTCAGTAAAGCAGTCCAGATGAGTCCTTTGGGCAGCCAGGCAGTTCCTTTTGACAGGGTGTAGGTTCAGGTCCAGAAGTGTTTGAGTTGGTGAGGTCAGAGGCCCAGTTTATAAACACAAAAATGCATTTCAAGTGGGGGAGACTTCAAAGAGTGGTTTTGAAGTGCACAAGTTCCCTTTTCAGTAGAGGTCTGTCTTCCAGGGTCCCAGTAGGGGGTTTGGTAGTCCATTGTGTGAGGGCAGACCACTAGCCTTTGAAATCTAAGTGTCAGGCCCTCCACACTTCCAGCCCAAAAAGACTCATTCAGTATGCTGGTGAGTGCAGGTGTAACTGAGTGTCCTGTGTTTGTCTAGGTGAAATGCACAAGGAAGCTGTCAACCAGCCCAAACGTGGAGACAGGCTGTAAGTGACAAATGGATTTTAAGGCCACAGAAAAGCTCACTTTCTAAAAGTGCCATTTCTAAAATAGTAATATAAAATCCAACTTTACCAATAAGCAGGATTTTGTGTTACCATTCTGGCCATACTAAATATGACCTGGCTACCTCTTTCCCATCAGCATCTACCACTCAATCAGTATATGAGGGTAGCCCTAATGGTAGCCTATGAAAGGAGCAGGCCTCACAGTAGTGGAAAACAAATTTAGGAGTTTTCCCCTACCATGACGTATAAAACACACATGTATATGTCCTGTCTTTTACCTACATAGCACCCCTCCCTATGGATTACCTAGGGCCTACCTTAGGGGTGATTTATATGTAGAAAAAGGGGAGTTTAAGGCTTGGCAAGTACTTTCAAATTCCAAGACGAAGTGTACACACAGGCCTTGTAATGGAAGGCCAGAGACATGGTTAAGGGGCTACTTATGTGGATGGCACAACCAGTGCTGCAGGCCCACTAGTAGCATTTTATTTACAGGCACAGGCACATATAGGGGCATATTTATACACTGTTTGCGCCGAATGTGGGTCCAAAATTTGGAAGCACATTCAGCACAAATCGTGCACAATATTGAAATTTTGACGCCCGAGCCCAGCGGATGCGGGAAACTGCCTTGCATTAATGACATGCAAGGTAGGCGTTCCCGCCCAAACAATGACTTTAAGGCCTGTGCGCCTTATTTATTCTCCTGCGTCATTTTGACGCACAGGAGGGGGTGTGCCTTAAAAAACGGCGCAGAGCCTGATGTGCGCAGTTTTTTAACGCCTGGATAAGGGACCTGTGGGCTCACTTCCATGGTCTCTGACCATGGAAGGAGTCCAGAGGTGCTCTTCTCTGCCCCCAGGGACACCCCCTGCCACCCTCGCCCACCCCTGGAGGACACCCATGGATGGGGGGACCCATCCCAGGTAAGTACAGGTAAGTTGAGGTAAGTATTTTTTTAAAGTGGCATAGGAGGGCCTAATCTGGGCCCCCCTACATGCCACTGTGCCCAATGACCATGCCCAGGGGACATGGCCATTGGGCAAGGGGGCATGACTCCTGTCTTTGCTAAGACAGGAATCATTTCAATGGGGGTTGTCGTCAAAAAATGGCTCAAGTCCGGTTTGAGGCATGATTTTTGCCTCAAACCTGACTTGCACCATTTTTTGAGGCACAACCCCCATTTTCCCCTACGCCTGCGCTGCCTGGTTTGAGTCCTTTTTTTTACTCTGACCAGTCCGCAGCGCCTGCTAACGTCATCCTTAAATAAGGCACCCGCATGGTGCGTAGGAATGGCGTTAGCCTGCGGTAAAAAAAAATACCCAAACCAACGCCGGCGCTAGTTTGCGTCAAAAAGTATAAATATGGGCCATAGTGCACTTTACTAGGGACTTCTAAGTAAACCAAATATTTCAGTTGGGTATGAGCCAATGTTACCAGGTTTTTAGGGAGAGAGCACATGCACTTTAGCACCTAAAGCAAGCAAAAATGAGGTCAGAAAAAGAAGAGGAGGAAGGCAAAAATTTTGGGGTGACCCTGCAGAGAGGCCATTTCCAACAGCGTTTATGCAGGAGTCTGGGCTGCGAGTGGACAAAACCACCGAGGGCTTTGTAACTGTCAACGGGTAACAAGCGGGGCTCGGGTAGAGGCTCAGGGGTCGTGTTGACCCTAATCTCCACTAACTAGTAATGAAAACCTTGGAGGTGAGGTCCCTTTCTAGTGGAGTACAAATGATAGCAGCAGAGCTCTGGGTGGAGGTGAATGTTCACAGCCAGTATTGATAGATGTTTATATACACAAAGAGGATGATTAGAGGAGGGACAGCCGGGTGACACTTCTGATCGCTCCTTCCAGTAAGTGAGGAGGACATTTCCGAAGTCTGTGCTAGTTCTGGCTGGGGATTTCAGGGCCGGTCTGTACCCAAGTTATTCGGCTGCAGCGCTGACGGAGATCTTAGTACACTATAATATACATAATATACCTCCCGCCCCCCCCGGAGGCGCAACCAAGAAAGAGTAACAGCCTTTGCGCAATGGTTGGCAGACTATGGTCTCCTGTGTTTAAATGGTGCTTTTGAGAAGGATTTCCAGCTGCCCAAACCTTTCGTTCTGGCTCCATGGCTGCCCGATTGAGTATAGTTTTGTCCCAACATGGGGGTTTGGGTACTATATTGTTTTTCAGGGAAGCAACCCCTGTGCTCTCTCTGCCACTTTATATTTTGAGGAGCTGTCAAGGGCAGGAAGGGCTTTACCTTTTGGTTTGAGCTTCCCGCCAAGACTCACGACTCGCTGGGACCCCCCGCAGCTGCACCATCTGGCCACATTTCAAGCGTCGCACTGTGTTGATGTGCTGTCAGAGTCAATCCAAAATAAAATTGTTTGGTACAAAATGGTTTTAGAAAATGTGTATTTGAGCAAATGTGAACAACTATAGGGTTTGGGGAAAGGCCAGGACAGTAGCGTAGGAGGGTTTGATGTTTCTTGCCAGAAGATGAAATCCTATTTGAGGAAGCAACAGGACAGTACCAGCAAGGCTTCACTCTTACGCCACCCCTGTAAATCTGGGAATGTGTCAAAATCCTTGGGTGTTGAGTGTGAACACCCAAGCAACACCCACGGAAACGCCCCCCTGGCCACTAAAGCCACTCAAAGTGGGCAGCAGCCTGCATCTCCCTTAGTTTTAAAACTATACAATTCTTTCTCTTTGTGTACTATGCACTTCAACTGGTGTTGAGTTCAAGATCCAATTGAACTTAGAAGTCGTTTTGCAAAACATCTCCATTTTTGACTTCTCTTCAGGGAATTTTGTTTAATATAGGCATCTAGAGACTCTAATTTCCGAGTAGATCTATCAACATTAAATCATCTGCTACTCCAAGCATGGGACGTGCACAGCCCACGTTTTAGAGAGAAAGAATCGCATAATTTTAAAACTAAGGGCGATCCACCAAAACAAGAGTAAGCCCAATTTACAAGCAGCGCTTTCTGTGACGCGCCGGAGGTGCAGGCCGCTGGTCCGCTCCGCGCGGCTTTACATGGCCTTGTAGATATGGAGAAAGGCAGCGCAGCACAGTGCAGGTCCCTGCGCTGCCTCACTGTGCGTCAGGAGGCATTTCCGTGGGTGTTGCCTGGGTGTTCCCACTCAACATCTTTGGATTTTGACGCATTCCCAGAATTACAAGGTTTTGTAAACCTGGGAATGTGCCACAATCCTACACCACCCAGGGATGACGCAATGAGACACAATGAAGAGAAATATCGTTAATTCTCCCTGTTTTTCCTCTTTCTATGTGTGCTGCGTTATGCAGCCCGCAAAGAAGGAGGACATCCCCTCCATTGATTGATTTTGTGCAGGAAGGTGTCCTTTCCTGCACAAAAGTAATCACCCCCACACACTTGCACTATAGTGCTAAGGTGCAAGGGTGCCTGAGTTGGCACAAGGCAGAAATGTGTGCACCAGCGCAGAGGAAGAGGACAGAAATGTGGCGTATCTTGTAGATACAGCACATTTCTGCCCTTTCCTGATGGCGGTGGGTGGTTCAGCAAGGCACTTGCTGCGCCTCCCTGCGCCACGGGCCTTGTACATATGGTCCCAGGGCCCTGGTTTATACTACTTGACTCTAAACTGGGCTAACGCAGTTTAGCTTCAAAAAGTATACCGCTGGCTGGCGCCATCCCAAGACGCCAGCCGGGCGTCATATTTATGGTATGATGTTAGCCGGCGGTAAGGCCCGGTTAGCATAAAATATTTGATGCTAACCGGATGGGGGAGGCAGAGGGAAAACTGGAGGTTATGCGTCAAAGAATGGCGTTAGTCAGGTTAGAGTCAAGAAAATGACTCTAACCTGATTAGCTCCATATTTCGGCGCACAACCCCCATTGACATGACTCCTGTCTAAGTAAAGACAGGAGTCATGCCCCCAGCCCAATGGCCATGCCCAGGGGACTTATGTCCCCTAAGCATCGCCACTGCGCCCAGTGCCATGTAGGAGGGCCCAAGTTGTGCTCCCCTATGGCACTTTAAAAATAAATAATATACTCACCTTTACTTACTTGGGTTGGGGTCCCCCCCATCCTTAGGTGTCTTCCTGGTGTGGGTGGGGTGTCCCTGGGACCATGGAAATAGGCCCACAGGTCCCCTAACGCCTGTCCATACCCAGGCGTTAAATAATGGCGCTAAAGGCCCCCATACCGCAGTGCATGATTTTAGCATGGGGGATAAATATGGCGCAAGGGCCATAGCGTCGTTTTCTGCACTGGAACGTCTACCTTGCTTCTCATTTATGCAAGGTGGGTTTCCACATCCAGAAAATGACGTTAACTCCATAACTTTGGTGCTAGATATGTCTAGCGACAAAGTATAAATATGGAGTTAGGTGTGCGCTGAATAAGCGTATAAAAAAATTACGCTAATTTGGCACAAACCGGGTATAAATATGCCCCTAAGTGTCTTGCTAAGTTCAATCAGGTGTATGGGGGTCTGCGTTTGGCTCCCAATAGGAAACCTTATGAAGGAAAGATCTCTCCTCTTGTCCTGTATGGTGCTGAAATTCTTGCTCTTGACTCTATTTGGGACTTGGTTGAAAGTGCAATCCTGAAGGGCCGGGTAAGTCTGCCCCGGGCGCGATGGTGGCCAAGTGCCAGACACTGATGTTTTTAAATAAGCCAGGACATGAGGAAGGCCTTCTAAAGATCTCTATATTATGCTGGGAAGAAATCCCTGCAGTGAAGGGGAGTTGGGCCTGTGGTGTTCGCCACAGGTTATGGGATCTTAAAACTCTCCATCCCACGTGGGACTCAGTTGACACATGATCTCCTTTCTCCAGTAAGCAGGCTTTGATGGAATCCCAGAAAGTGGGTTATTTGTCAGCTATGGCCAAGCTACTGGAGAAACCCTTAATAACGTTTACATTACCAACGTTAGGCCGGGGGATGTATTTCCCTACTTGTCTCAGTTGTCTGCCCCTAAGCTTTCCAATGAAATCTGAAACTAACATTGGGGTGTAACCCTATCTTCTCTGTTTGGTGTAAAGAGGTACCTAATGAAAATGGTGTGAGTGTATGTCCCTTTCATGCGAAATGTTCTTTATGCCATATTTAGTTGGACTGTGATTTTTATACGTCTGCCTGTAATAGGTTTTTAAAAGCCCTTGTTTTTTAAATCTCATAAACGCTGTTGGTGGGAGGGGCTGACTTTACTGTCTGAAATGTGGTTTTATGATGTTGCAGTGGGGATTGCACATTTTATTCAGTCTACCAAGCAGGGTTGTTAAGTTTGGATTCATTGGTTTTAGTTGATGTATTGTGGTTTTATGATGTTGTATGATTCCTGATGTTTTATGGACTTGAGTCCCAATAACCTGATTTTCACTGCTACTTGACACTCACGACCTGAGGATATTATATATTGTACTCCAACTACAGGCGGTGATCCACTCCCATATGTAACAATAAATGCAGGATTCTGTGATTTCCTCTTCAGGTGGCCGGGAGATCCCTTGTGTAAGGACGCAGGCGATAGCCCTGGGAGTGATGTTTGCAGTCACCACATTCATAAACATCACGCTCTACCGTCTGCGTAAGAAGTGTGGAGTTGACTTTCACACCTTACAAACCCCCCTTGGCACATGAAAGAGCTTCTCTGATTCAGTCATGATTAAAAAACTGCAGATGGAAAGAAATAGAGGCTCCTAATTCTAAATTTTAACCACAGAGGGACAGTTTGTAATATGTTGTATGCCTGTGTAGTTCCTAACTGTGTCACTGAGGCTCTGCAAATCAGAAACATCAGTGCTCATGCTCTCTCTGCCTTTAAATTTGTCACTATACGCTAGTGACTGCATTTACCAATTTCAATTGGCATACTGGACCCCCTTTATAAGTCCCTAGTTTATGGTACCTAAGTACCCAGGGCATTGGGGTTCCAGGAGATCCATATGGGCTGAAGCATTTCTTTTGCCACCCATAGGGGGCTCAGACAAACCCTTACACAGGACTGCCACTGCAGCCGGTGTGAAAAAACACACACGTTATTTCACAGCCATTTACACTGCACTTAAGTAACTTAAAAGTCACCTATATGTCCAACCTTCACTTGCTGAAGGTTAGGTGCAAAGTTACTGAGTGTGAGGGCACCCTTGCACTAACCGAGGTGTCCCCAAATAGTTCAGGGCCATTTCCCTGGACTTTGTGAGTGTGGGGACACCATTACATGCGTGCACTACATATAGGTCAATACCTATATGTAGCTCCACAATGGTAACTCCGAATATGGCCATGTAACATGTCTAAGATCATGGAAAAGTCCCCCCATTCCAAATATGGTATTGGGAGCCAATTCCATGCATCCTGGTGGCTCCACTATGGACCCCCAGTACTGCCAAACCAGCTGTCTGAGGCTTGCACTGCAGCTACAGCTGCTGCCACCTCACAGACAGGGTTCTGCCCTCCTGGGGTCTGGGCAGCCCAGTCCCAGGAAGGCAGAACAAAGCCGTTCCTCTGAGAGCAGGGTGTTACACCCTCTCCCTTTGGAAATAGGTGTTACAGGCTGGGGAGGGGTAGCCTCCCCCAGCCTCTGGAAATGCTTTGAAAGGCACAGATGGTGCCCTCCTTGCATAATCCAGTCTACACTGGTTCAGGGACCCCAGTCCCTGCTCTGCCACGAAACTGGACAAAGGAAAGGGGAGTGACCGCTTCCCTGTCCATCACCACCCCATGGGTGGTGCTCAGAGCTCTTCCACAGGGTCCCTGGGTTTTGCCATCTTGGATTCCAAGTTGGAAGGGAACTCTGGGAGCATCTGAGTGGCCAGTGCCAGCAGGTGACGTCAGAGCCCTCCCCTGATAGGTGCTTATCTGTGTAGTTGACCAATCCGCCTTTCAGGGCTATTTAGACTCTCTCTCTTGGGTGGTTCTTCAGATTCGGGTTGCAAGTCTCCAGCAAGAATCCCCTGCATCCTTTACTTCACCTTCTCACTGAAGAAACTGCATCTGGACCCTTCAGGAACTCTACAAACTGCAACAAAGAAGCAAAGACGATTTCTGCAACATTGTATCTTCAGCTCCTGACAGCAACTGCAACTGTTTCCCGGCTGTGCATCCTCAGAGGACAGCCTGTCTTCAGCCTGCACCAGAAGAATGAAGCAATCTCCCTTGGAGTGAAGGAGTCACTCCCCAGCTTCAGCCGGCACCTCTCTACAACGACGACCGGCTGAGTGGGTCCCTTCTCCTGATGAGTTGCTTGGATCCTGCATCACGGGTTGTAGACTGAAGTGGTCCGGCGGTCCTTACTGTAGGAAAGTACCATCTTGCCCGGCATGTTACCCCCATATTTCATGTATATATGTTGTTTTAGTGTATGTGTCACTGGGACCCTGCCAGCCAGGGCCCCAGTGCTCATACGTGTGCCCTGTATGTGTTCCCTGTGTAGTGACTAACTGTCTCACTGAGGCTCTGCTAACCAGAACCTCAGTGGTTATGCTCTCTCTGCTTTCCAAATTGTCACTAACAGGCTAGTGACCAATTTCACCAATTTACATTGGCATACTGGAACACCCTTATAATTCCCTAGTATATGGTACTGAGGTACCCAGGGTATTGGGGTTCCAAGAGATCCCTATGGGCTGCAGCATTTCTTTTGCCACCCATAGGGAGATCTGACAATACTTACACAGGCCTGCCAGTGCAGCCTGAGTGAAATAACGTCCACGTTATTTCACAGCCATTTACCACTGCACTTAAGTAACTTATAAGTCACCTATATGTCTAACCTTCACCTGGTGAAGGTTGGGTGCTAAGTTAATTAGTGTGTGGGCACCCTGGCACTAGCCAAGTGCCCCCACATCGTTCAGGGCAAATTCCACGGACTTTGTGAGTGCGCGGACACCATTACACGTGTGCGCTGTACATAGTTCTCTACCTATGTACAGCGTCACAATGGTAACTCCGAACAGGGCCATGTAATATGTCTAGGATCATGGAATTGTCACACCAATGCCATTCTAGCATTGGGGGGACAATTCCATGATCCCCCGGGTCTCTAGCACAGAACCCGGGTACTGCCAAACTGCCTTTCCCGGGGTTTCACTGCGGCCTGGCCCAGGAAGGCAGAACAAAGGACTTCCTCAGAGAGAGGGTGTTACACCCTCTCCCTTTGGAAATAGGTGTGAAGGCTGGGGAGGAGTAGCCTCCCCCAGCCTCTGGAAATGCTTGATGGGCATAGATGCTGCCCATCTCTGCATAAGCCACTCTCCACCGGTTTAGGGATCCCCCAGCCCTGCTCTGGCGCAAAACTGGACAAAGGAAAGGGGAGTGACCACTCCCCTGACCTGCACCTCCAGGGGAGGTGCCCAGAGCTCCTCCAGTGTGCCCCAGACCTCTGCCATCTTGGAAACAGAGGTGTTGCTGGCACACTGGACTGCTCTGAGTAGCCAGTGCCATCAGGTGACATCAGAGACTCCTTCTGATAGGTTCTTACCTTTCTTACTAGCCTTTCCTCCTTCCTAGGTAGCCAAACCTCCTTTTCTGGCTATTTAGGGTCTCTGCTTTGGGGAAATCTTCAGATACCAAATGCAAGAGCTCACCAGAGATCCTCTGCATCTTTCTCTTCACCTTCTGCCAAAGGATCGACCGCTGACTGCTGAGGACGCCTGCAAAACTGCAACAAAGTAGCAAAGACAACTACTGCAACCTTGTATTGCTTCATGCTGCTGGCTTTCTCGACTGTTTCCTGGTGGTGCATGCTCTGGGGGTATCCTGCCTCCTTTCTGCACCAGGAGCCCTGAAGAAATCTCCCATGGGTCGACAAAATCTTCCCCCTGCAACCGCAGGCAACAAAAAACTGCATCACTGGTCCTCTGGGTCCCCTCACAGCATGACGAGCGTGGTCCCTGGAACTCAGCAACTCTGTCCAAGTGACTCCCACAGTCCAGTGACTCTTCAGTCCAAGTTTGGTGGAGGTAAGTCCTTGCCTCCCCACGCTAGACTGCATTGCTGGGTACCACGTGATTTGCAGCTGCTCCGGCTCCTGTGCACTCTACCAGGATTTCCTTCGTGCACAGCCAAGCCTGGGTCCCCAACACTCTAACCTGCAGTGCACAACCTTCTGAGTTGTCCTTCGGCGTCGTGGGACTCCCTTTTCTGACTTTGAGTGGACTCCATTTCACTCCTCTTCTAAGTGCCTGTTCCGGTACTTCTGCAGGTGCTGCCTGCTTCTGTGATGGCTCTCTTATTTACTGGGCACCCCCTCTGTCTCCTCATCCAAGTGGTGACATCCTGGTCCCTCCTGGGCCACAGCAGCATCCAAAAACCCTAACCGCGACCCTTGCAGCTAGCAAGGCTTGTTTGCAGTCTTTCTGCGTAGGAATACCTCTGCAAGCTTCTTCACGACGTGGGACATCCATCCTCCGAAGGGGAAGTTCCTAGTCCTCTTCGTTCTTGCAAAACACCAAGCTTCTTCCATCCGGTGGCATCTCCTTTGCACCCTCAGCTGGCATTTCCTGGGCATCTGCCCACTCTCGACACTGTCGCGACTCTTGGACTTGGTCCCCTTGTCTTACAGGTACTCAGGTCTGGAAATCCACTGTTGTTGCTTTGCTGGTGTTGGTTTTCCTTGCAGAATCCCCCTATCACGACTTCTGTGCTCTCTGGGGGTTGTAGGTGCACTTTACACCTACCTTACAGGGTCCTGGGGTGGGCTATTTTTCTAACCCTCACTGTTTTCTTACAGTCCCAGTGACCCTCTACAAGCTCACATAGGTTTGGGGTCCATTCGTGGTTCGCATTCCACTTTTGGAGTATATGGTTTGTGTTGCCCCTATACCTATGTGCTCCTATTGTAATCTATTGTAACTTTACACTGCTTGCATTACTTCCTTTTGCTATTACTGCATATTTTTGGTATTGTGTACATATATCTTGTGTATATTTGGCATCCTCATACTGAGGGTACTCACAGAGATACTTTTGGCATATTGTCATAAAAATAAAGTACCTTTATTTTTAGTACATCTGTGTATTGTGTTTTCGTATGATATTGTGCATATGACACCAGTGGTATAGTAGGAGCTTTGCATGTCTCCTAGTTCAGCCTAAGCTGCTCTGCTATAGCTACCTTCTATCAGCCTAAGTTGCTAGAAACACCTCTTCTACACTAATAAGGGATAACTGGACCTGGCACAAGGTGTAAGTACCTCTGGTACCCACTACAAGCCAGGCCAGCCTCCTACATTGGTTGTGCAGCGGTGGGATAAGTACTTGTAACTACTTACCACTTTGTCATATTGTACTTTTCATAAGAGAAAAATATACAAAACAAGTTCAGTGTATGTACACCTTACCAAAACGTTTTGCTTTTCTTCTCTTACACTTTCTGCTAAGTGCTGAAAAGTACTCCTAAACTTTCTAAAAGTTTCAAAAAGTTTTTTTCCTGTTCTTTAAGAAGTCCTGAAACGTTTTCTCTCTTCTCACTGTCCCTAAACCTTCTTTTATCATGTCTGATGTAGGTACTGCTCTTAAATTAGTCAACACAACTTATGACAATTTAAATTTCAAGAGCCTAAGGAGTCTCTGCATTGATAGAGGTTTAGTGGTAGGAAAGAACCCTTCTAGAGAATTTCTGTTTAAAATGCTCATTGAGAATGATAAGGCCCAGGATGGCCCTTCATCTGAGAAGTTGGTAGATAGCTCACACTCTGACTCAGGGGAACCCCTTGAGGGAGGTGTACAGGGTTCTCTTCCTAATCTGCCCCTTAGCAGACCACATAGCAATGCTTGTAGTAATAGAAGCTCTTATCATAGTAGGGATGTTTTTGTTCCTGAAGGCCAGGTTGTTAGAGTGCAAGCTGTTAGGGGTAGGTCTCCCTCTGTTGAATCCAATATATCTTCTGTGTCAAAGCATTCCCAACCCACCCACCCTGAAGACAAAATGTTAGAAAGGGAACTCAACAAGTTGAGAGTGGAAGAGACCAGACTGAAGCTTAAACAGCAACAGCTGGCTCTAGACAGGGAATCCCTAGACCTGGAGAAGGAGGGACAGAGGTTGGGGCTTGGACCCCATGGTGGCAGCAGCAGTATTTCTGATAGCAATCCTGTGACAGAGCATGATTCCAGGAATCTGCACAAGATAGTTCCCCCTTACAAGGAGGGGGATGACAACAAGTGGTTTGCTGCACTTGAGAGGGCCTGTATGGTACAGGGGGTCCCTCAAAGGCAGTGGGCTGCTATCCTATGGTTATCTTTCAATGGAAAGGGTATGGATAGGCTCCTTACTGTTAGAGAAAGTGATGCCAATAATTTTACAGTTTTGAAGGATGCACTCTTGGATGGATTTGGCTTAACCACTGAACAATACAGGATTAAGTTCAGAGACACCAGAAAAGAGTCCTCACAAGACTGGGTAGACTTTGTTGACTATTCAGTGAAGGCCTTGGAGGGGTGTGTAGGAAGCTGGCTCTGTATGCACGATTTCAAAGTAAGGAATAGTATTCACAGAGTCCAAGGGTTCCCCTTAGAGGTAAGATAGTGGCAAAAAGAGATAATTCTAATGCTCTATTTTGTGGTAGTGTGGTCGAGCAGTAGGCTTATCAGAGGAGTAGTGTTAAGCATTTGTTGTACACACACAGGCAATAAATGAGGAACACACACTCAGAGACAATTCCAGGCCAATAGGTTTTTGTATGGAAAAATATATTTTCTTAGTTTATTTTAAGAACCACAGGTTCAAGATTTACAAGTAATACTTCAAATGAAAGGTATTTCATGTAGGAACTTTAGGAACTTTGAATTAGCAAAATAGCATATACAGTTTTCACATAAATAACATATAGCTATTTTAAAACTAGACACAGTGCAATTTTCAACAGTTCCTGGGGGAGGTAAGTGTTTGTTAGTTTTTGCAGGTAAGTAAACCACCTACGGGGTTCAAGTTTGGGTCCAAGGTAGCCCACCGTTGGGGGTTCAGAGCAACCCCAAAGTTACCACAGCAGCAGCCCAGGGCCGGTCAGGTGCAGAGGTCAAAGTGGTGCCCAAATGGCATAGGCTTCAATGGAGAAGAGGGTGCCCCGGTTCCAGTCTGCCAGCAGGTAAGTACCCGCGTCTTTGGAGGGCAGACCAGGGGGGATTTGTAGGGCACCAGGGGAGACACAAGTCAGCACAGAAAGTACGCCCTCAGCGGCACGGGGCGGCCGGGTGCAGTGTGCAAACAGGCGTCGGGTTCGCAATAGGATTCAATGGGAGACCAAAGGTGGGGCTCCTCGGGGTAGCCACCACCTGGGCAAGGGAGAGGGCCACCTGGGGGTCGCTCCTGCACTGGAGGTCGGATCCTTCAGGTCCTGGGGGCTGCGGATGCAGAGTCTTTACCAGGCGTCGGGTCTTTGAAGTAGGCAGTCGCGGTCAGGGGGAGCCTCGGGATTCCCTCTGCAGGCGTCGCTGTGGGGGCTCGAGTGGGTCAACTCTGGCTACTCACTCACTCTGGAGTCCTCCCTGTGGTGTTTGTTCTCCACAAATCGAGACGGGGGCGTCAGGTGCAGAATGCAAAGTCTCACGCTTCCGGCGGGAAACGTTTGTTGTTTCAAAGTTACTTCTTTGTTGGAAAGTTGCAGTCTTTGTGGAACAGAGCCACTGTCCTCTGGAGTTCTTGGTCCTTCTAGATGCAGGGTAGTCCTCTGAGGCTTCAGAGGTTGCTGGACCCTGGGAACGCGTCGCTGGAGCAGTGTCTTTAGAAGTGGGGAGACAGGCCGGTAGAGCTGGGGCCAAAGCAGTTGGTGTCTCCATCTTCTCTGCAGGTTTTTCAGTTCAGCAGTCCTCTTCTTCTTAGGTTACAGGAATCTATCTTGCTGTGTTCTGGGATCCCCTAAATACTCGATTTAGGGGTGTGTTTAGGTCTGGGGGGTTAGTAGCCAATGGCTACTTGCCCTGAGGGTGGCTACACCCTCTTTGTGCCTCCTCCCTGAGGGGAGGGGGGCACATCCCTAATCCTATTGGGGGAATCCTCCATCTGCAAGATGGAGGATTTCCAAAAGTCAGAGTCACCTCAGCTCAGCACACCTTAGGGGCTGTCCTGATTGGCCAGTGACTCCTCCTTGTTTTTCTCATTATCTCCTCTGGCCTTGCCGCCAAAAGTGGGGCCGTGGCCGGAGGGGGCGGGCAACTCCACTAGCTGGAGTGCCCTGGGGTGCTGAAACAAAGGGGGTAAGCCTTTGAGGCTCACCGCCAGGTGTTACAGTTCCTGCAGGGGGAGGTGAGAAGCACCTCCACCCAGTAAAGGCTTTGTTACTAGTCACAGAGTGACAAAGGCACTCTCCCCATGTGGCCAGCAACATGTCTGGTGTGTGACAGGCTGCTAAAACTAGTCAGCCCACACTGGGAGTCGGTTAAAGTTTCAGTGGGAATCTCTAAGATGCCCTCTGGGGTGTATGTTACAATCAAATGTACACTGGCATCAGTGTGCATTTATTGTGCTGAGAAGTTTGATACCAAACTTCACAGTTTTCAGTGTAGCCATTATAGTGCTGTGGAGTTCGTGCATGACAGACTCCCAGACCATATACTCTTATGGCTACCCTGCACTTACAATGTCTAAGGTTTTGCTTAGACACTGTAGGGGCACAGTGCTCATGCACTTATTCCCTCACCTATGGTATAGTGCACCCTGCCTTAGGGCTGTAAGGCCTGCTAGAGGGGTGACTTATCTATACCTATAGGCAGTGTGAGGTTGGCATGGCACCCTGAGGGGAGTGCCATGTCGACTTAGTCATTTTATCCCCACTAGCACACACAAGCTGGCAAGCAGTGTGTCTGTGCCGAGTTAGGGAATCCCAGGGTGGCATAAGACATGCTGCAGCCCTTAGAGACCTTCCCTGGC
The DNA here is from genome assembly GCF_031143425.1 of Pleurodeles waltl. Lineage (NCBI taxonomy): Eukaryota > Metazoa > Chordata > Amphibia > Caudata > Salamandridae > Pleurodeles > Pleurodeles waltl. The sequence continues at coordinate 13,801,022 of NC_090442.1, forward strand.
ATTAGGGCCCTTGGTACCAGGGGTACCAGTTACAAGGGACTTACCTGGATGCCAGGGTGTGCCAATTGTGGAAACAAAAGTACAGGTTAGGGAAAGAACACTGGTGCTGGGGCCTGGTTAGCACGCCTCAGCACACTTTCAAATCATAACTTGGCATCAGCAAAGGCAAAATGTCAGGGGGTAACCATGCCAAGGGGGCATTTCCTTACACAACCCCCCCCCCCCCAAACGAAAGAGGATGAGACTAACCTTTCCAAAGAGAGTTTTCATTTTCTAAGTGGATGAACCTGGAAAGGCCATCTGCATTGGCATGGGCAGTCCCAGGTCTGTGTTCCACTATAAAGTCCATTCCCTGTAGGGAGATGGACCACCTCAACAGTTTGGGATTTTCACCTTTCATTTGCATTAGCCATCTGAGAGGTCTGTGGTCAGTCTGAACTACAAAGTGAGTACCAAAGAGGTATGGTCTCAGCTTCTTCAGGGACCAAACCACAGCAAAGGCCTCCCTCTCAATGGCACTCCAACGCTGCTCCCTAGGGAGTAACCTCCTGCTAATGAAAGCAACAGGCTGGTCAAGGCCATCATCATTTGTTTGGGACAAAACTGCCCCTATCCCATGTTCAGAGGCATCAGTCTGCACAATGAACTGCTTGGAGTAATCTGGAGCTTTGAGAACTGGTGCTGTGCACATTGCTTGTTTCAGGGTGTCAAAGGCATGTTGGCATTCTACAGTCCAGTTCACTTTCTTGGGCATTTTCTTGGAGGTAAGTTCTGTGAGGGGTGTCACTATTGATCCATATCCCTTCACAAACCTCCTGTAGTACCCTTGACTTGAGTCTGGGTTTTTGGAGCTGCCCAGTCCAGAATAGTCTGGATCTTAGGCTGGAGTGGCTGAACTTGGCCTCCACCTACAAGGTGACCCAAGTAAACCACAGTTCCCTTCCCTATCTGGCATTTGGATGCCTTGATAGAGAGGCCTGCTGATTGCAGGGCCTTCAAAACCTTCTTCAGGTGGACCAGGTGATCCTGCCAGCTGGAGCTAAAGACAGCAATATCGTCAAGATAAGCTGCACTAAAGGACTCCAAGCCAGCAAGGACTTGATTCACCAACTTTTGGAGGGTGGCAGGGGCATTCTTTAAACCAAAAGGCATCACAGTGAACTGATAGTGCCCATCAGGTGTGGAGAATGTTGACTTTTCTTTTGCTCCTGGTGCCATTTTGATTTGCCAGTACCCTGCTGTCAAGTCAAAGGAACTTAAATATTTGGCAGCACTTAATTGGTCAATCAATTCATCTGCCCTTAGAATGAGATGGGCATCTGTCTTGGTGACAGAATTAAGTCCTCTGTAATCCACACAAAACCTCATCTCTCTCTTTCCATCTTTGGTGTGAGGTTTGGGGACTAAGACCATTGGGCTAGCCCAGGGGCTGTCAGAGTGCTCAATGACTCCCAATTCCAGCATCTTGTAGACGTCCACTTTGATGCTTTCCTTAACTTGGTCAGACTGTCTGAAAATGTTGTTTTTGACAGGCATGCTGTCTCCTGTGTCCACATCATGGGTACACAGGTGTGTCTGACCAGGGGTTAGGGAAAAGAGCTCAGCAAACTGTTGCAGGACCTTCCTACAGTCAGATTGCTGTTGGCCAGAGAGGGTGTCTGAATAGATCACTCCATGAACTAAGCCATCTTTAGGGTCTGTGGAGAGGAGATCAGGGAGAGGTTCACTCTCAGCTTCCTGGTCCTCATCTGTTACCATCAACAGATTCACATCTGCCCTGTCATGGAAGAGCTTGAGGCGGTTCACATGGATCACCCTTTTGGGGGTCCTGCTAGTGCCTAGGTCTACCAGGTAGGTGACCTGACTCTTCCTTTCTAGCACTGGGTAAGGGCCACTCCATCTGTCCTGAAGTGCCCTGGGAGCCACAGGCTCCAGAACCCAGACTTTCTGCCCTGGCTGAAACTCAACCATAGCAGCCTTTTGGTCATACCAAAACTTCTGGAGTTGTTGGCTCGCCTCAAGGTTTTTACTTGCCTTTTCCATATTCTCTGCCATCCTTGAACGTAGGCCTAGTACATAGTCCACTATATCTTGTTTAGGCTCATGAAGAGGTCTCTCCCAGCCTTCTTTTACAAGAGCTAGTGGTCCCCTTACAGCAGTGGTCTTCAAACTTTTTAATGCCGCGCCCCCCCAGTTGAAAAATAAAAATCATTGGCCCCCCCCTCAGAATTTTTCACAATTATTTTAGAAAGATGGCAATGTTTAAATAGGTCTAAGCCTAATTAAACATTGCAGTTAAGTACTGTTACCTTTTTAAAACTGCAATAACATGCTTCTGCTTAAAACAAAGGCATGTTATCTGTATAATATTTATTTTGGCCAGAGTTTGGCGCCCCCCCTGGGATCACTTGAGGCCCCCCAAGGGGGGCCCGCCCCCCAGTTTGAAGACCTCTGCCTTACAGGATGGCCAAACAGAAGTTCAAAGGGGGAAAACCCTACTCCCTTCTGAGGCACCTCTCTGTAGGCGAAAAGCAGACATGGCAAGAGGATATCCCATCTCCTTTTGAGTTTTTCAGGGAGCCCCTTGATCATGCCTTTCAATGTCTTGTTAAATCTTTCAACAAGACCATTGGTTTGTGGATGGTATGGTGTGGTGAATTTGTAAGTCGCCCCACACTCATTCCACATGTGTTTCAGGTATGCTGACATGAAGTTGGTACCTCTATCAGACACCACCTCCTTAGGAAATCTCACTCTGGTAAAAATACCAATGAGTGCTTTGGCTACTGCAGGGGCAGTAGTCGACCTAAGGGGAATTGCTTCAGGGTATCTAGTAGCATGATCCACTACTACTAGTATGTATTTGTTCCCTGAGGCTGTGGGAGGTTCAAGTGGACCCACTATGTCCACACCCACTCTTTCAAAGGGCACCCCCACCACTGGAAGTGGAATGAGGGGGGCCTTTGGGTGCCCACCTGTCTTACCACTGGCTTGACAGGTGGCACAGGAGACACAAAACTCCTTGACCTTCTGGGACATGTTGGGCCAATAGAAGTGGTTGACTAATCTCTCCCACGTCTTGGTCTGACCCAAATGCCCTGCAAGAGGAATATCATGAGCTAAGGTCAGAATGAATTCCCTAATCTCCTGAGGCACTACAACTCTCCTAGTGGCACCAGGCTTTGGATCTCTTGCCTCAGTGTAAAGGAGCCCATCTTCCCAATAGACTCTATGGGGGTCATTACAACATTGGCGGTATAAGGTGCTTACCGCCGTGCAGAAGACCGCCAATACACCGCCGCGGTAGACTGCCACAGCTATTATGACACAGATCACGGAATCCGCCGAAATTCAGACACCCACACAACACCGTCACACCAAAGGTCAGCGATAAACATGCGGAAACAAATCCTCCACCTCCACGCCAACAGAAACACGCCCATGCTATTACGACCCATGAATCCACGCGGCGGTCATTCAACCGCGGTATTCCATTGGCGGTACACACCACTGCGCTCAAAATATACACACATCTACAAAACACCGCCACATTGGACAAATCCAAATACACACACCTGATACACATACAAACACCACTCCCACACACCCAACACAATATAAAATACACACCCATATCACCCACAAACCCCTACGACCAGAAATTCTGAGAGAAGGCCAGATAGAGAGCACAGCAATTGACAACCCCATCACACAGAGGGACACAACACCATCACCCACACAACATCCACGCACAAAACACCACATACCACTACACTCACCACACTCATCACCACATACACCACACTACACCTCACCCACACCACCCCATGTCACGCCAAAGACACCCCCGCTTCTCTGAGGAGGAGCTCAGGGTCACGGTGGAGAAAATCGTCCAGGTAGAGCCACAGCTATTTGGCTCACAGGTGCAGCACACATCAATAGCCAGGAAGATGGAGTTATGGCGCAGAATAGTGGACAGGGTGAACGCCGTGGGACAGCACCCAAGAAATAGGGAGGACATCAGGAAGAGGTGGAACGACCTACGGGGGAAGGTGCGTTCCACGGTCTCCAGGCACAACGTCGCGGTGCAGCGGACTGGCGGCGGACCCCCACCTCCTCCCCCACAACTAACAACATGGGAGGAGCAAGTCTTGACCATCTTGCATCCTGAGGCCCTCGGAGGAGTCGGTAGAGGATGGGACACTGGTAAGTCAAATCTTAACTATCACATCCCCCACCCTACCTGCATGCTATCACACACCCCCACCCTCACACCCTCCCCTATCACCCCAAATCCTCACTAATGTACCCATAACACAAACCACCCATCCCAACACCAAGCCCTGCATGACACAACTAAGCATGGTCACCCCTCACTAAAACATGCTCACTGCACATACCCAGAACACCCCCCCAACCATCATCACACAAACCCCCACACAGGAATGCTTGCACTGGGGTTCACGCATTGCACACCATTACACACACACATGCAATAATCATGTTCTTATACCCCTGCAGGAACACGAAGGACCGTCACCACACCAGAGGGTCCAGACAACACCACTCCACCCCCAGAAGAGGCCCACAGTGACGAGAGCAGCTCTGCCCTACTTGATCTTGATGACCAGCCCGGACCATCGTGGGCCTCGGAACAGTCGGTTCCCCTTGCCCAGCCACAGCCCAACACCGACCTTCCACCCTCTGGTAACACCAGCACAGCACCCACCCAGCGGGCCCAAACCTCCCTACCCAGGACAGGTCAATCAACGGTGTGTCCACCACTACAGGGCACCCAGGGTAACTCACTGTAGGAAAGTACCATCTTGCCTGGCATGTTACCCTCATTTTTCACTGTATATATGTTGTTTTAGTTGTATGTGTCACTGGGACACTGTTCTCCAGGGCCCCAGTGCTCATAAGTGTGCCTGAATGTGTTACCTGTGTAGTGACTAACTGTCTCACTGAGGCTCTGCTAATCAGAACCTCAGTGGTTATGCTCTCTCATTTCTTTCAAATTGTCACTAACAGGCTAGTGACCAATTTTACCAATTTACATTGGCTTTCTGGAACACCCTTATAATTCCCTAGTATATGGTACTGAGGTACCCAGGGTATTGGGGTTCCAGGAGATCCCTATGGGCTGCACCATTTCTTTTGCCACCCATAGGGAGCTCTGACAATTCTTACACAGGCCTGCCACTGCAGCCTGAGTGAAATAACGTCCACTTTATTTCACAGCCATTTTACACTGCACTTAAGTAACTTATAAGTCACCTATATGTCTAACCTTTACCTGGTAAAGGTTAGGTGCAAAGTTACTAAGTGTGAGGGCACCCTGGCACTAGCCAAGGTGCCCCCACATTGTTCAGAGCCAATTCCCTGAACTTTGTGAGTGCGGGGACACCATTACACGCGTGCACTACATATAGGTCACTACCTATATGTAGCTTCACAATGGTAACTCCGAATATGGCCATGTAACATGTCTAAGATCATGGAATTGCCCCCTCTATGCCATCCTGGCATTATTGGGACAATTCCATGATCCCAGTGGTCTGTAGCACAGACCCTGGTACTGCCAAACTGCCTTTCCTGGGGTTTCACTGCAGCTGCTGCTGCTGCCAACCCCTCAGACAGGTTTCTGCCCCCCTGGGGTCAAGCCAGGCTTGTCCCAGGATGGCAGAACAAAGGACTTCCTCTGAGAGAGGGTGTTACACCCTCTCCCTTTGGAAAATGGTGTGAAGGCAGGGGAGGAGCAGCCTCCCCCAGCCTCTGGAAATGCTTTCTTGGGCACAGATGTGCCCAATTCTGCATAAGCCAGTCTACACCGGTTCAGGGACCCCTTAGCCCCTGCTCTGGCGCGAAACTGGACAAAGGAAAGGGGAGTGACCACTCCCCTGACCTGCACCTCCCCTGGGAGGTGTCCAGAGCTCCTCCAGTGTGCTCCAGACCTCTGCCATCTTGGAAACAGAGGTGCTGCTGGCACACTGGACTGCTCTGAGTGGCCAGTGCCACCGGGTGACGCCAGAGACTCCTTCTGATAGGCTCCTTCAGGTGTTAGTAGCCTATCCTCTCTCCTAGGTAGCCAAACCCTCTTTTCTGGCTATTTAGGGTCTCTGTCTCTGGGGAAACTTTAAATAACGAATGCAAGAGCTCATCCGAGTTCCTCTGCATCTCTCTCTTCACCTTCTGATAAGGAATCGACTGCTGACCACGCTGGAAGCCTGCAAACCTGCAACATAGTAGCAAAGACGACTACTGCAACTCTGTAACGCTGATCCTGCCGCCTTCTCGACTGTTTTCCTGCTTGTGCATGCTGTGGGGGTAGTCTGCCTCCTCTCTGCACCAGAAGCTCCGAAGAAATCTCCTGTGGGTCGACGGAATCTTCCCCCTGCAACCGCAGGCACCAAAAAGCTGCATTACCGGTCCCTTGGGTCTCCTCTCAGCATGACGAGCGAGGTCCCTTGAATCCAGCAACTCTGTCCAAGTGACTCCCACAGTCCAGTGACTCTTCAGTCCAAGTTTGGTGGAGGTAAGTCCTTGCCTCTCCACTCCAGACTGCATTGTTGGTAACTGCGACTTTTGCAACTTCTCCGGCCCCTGTGCACTTCCGGCAGAAATCCTTTGTGCACAGCCAAGCCTGGGTCCACGGCACTCTAACCTGCATTGCACGACATTCTAAGTTGGTCTCCGGCGACGTGGGACTCCTTTGTGCAACTTCGGTGAGCACTGTTTCACGCATCCTCGTAGTGCCTGTTTCTGGCACTTCTCTGGGTGCTACCTGCTGCTGAGAGGGCTCCTTGTCTTGCTCGACGTCCCCTCTTTCTCCTGGTCCAATTTGCGACCTCCTGGTCCCTCCTGGGCCACAGCAGCATCCAAAAACGCTAACCGCACGATTTGCAGCTAGCAAGGCTTGTTGGCGTTCTTTCGGCGGGAAAACACTTCTGCACAACTCTCCACGATAAAAGGGATCCGCCCACCAAAGGGGAAGTCTCTAGCTCTTTTTGTTCCTGCAGAAACCTCTGCTTCTTCTGTCCAGTAGAAGCTCCTTTGCACCCACAGCTGGCATTTCCTGGGCATTTGCCCATCTCTGACTTGCTTGTGACTTTTGGACTTGGTCCCCTTGTTCCACAGGTACCCTAGATTGGAAATCCATCGGTGTTGCATTGTTGGTTTGTGTCTTTCCTGCCTTATTCCTCTATTACGACTTCTTTGTCTTCTGGGGAACTTTAGTGCACTTTGCACTCACTTTTCAGGGTCTTGGGGTGGGTTATTTTTCTAACCCTCACTATTCTCTAATAGTCCCAGCGACCCTCTACAAGGTCACATAGGTTTGGGGTCCATTCGTGGTTCGCATTCCACTTTTGGAGTATATGGTTTGTGTTGCCCCTATCCCTATGTGTCTCCATTGCATCCTATTGTAACTATACATTGTTTGCACTGTTTTCTAAGACTATACTGCATATTTTTAGTACTGTGTACATATAACTTGTGTATATTTGCTATCCTCGCTCTGTGGGTACACTCTGAGATACTTTGGCATATTGTCATAAAAATAAAGTACCTTTATTTTTAGTATACCTGTGTATTGTGTTTTCTTATGATATTGTGCAAGTGACACTTGTGGTACTGTAGTAGCTTCACACGTCTCCTAGTTCAGCCTAAGCTGCTCTGCTAAGCTACCATTATCTATCAGCCTAAGCTGCTAGACACCCTATACACTAATAAGGGATACCTGGGCCTGGTGCAAGGTGTAAGTACCCCTTGGTACTCACTACAAGCCAGTCCAGCCTCCTACATTGGTTGTGCAGCGGTGGGATAAGTGCTTTGAAACTACTTACCACTCTTGTCATTGTACTTTTCATAAGAGAAAAATATACAAAACAAGTTCAGTGTGTGTACACATAGCTAAAAAAGTTTAGCATTTCCTCTTTTCACTGTTTTCTAAAGTGCTGAAAAGTACTTCTAAACTTTTAAAAAGTTCTTAAAAGTTTTTAAAGTTTTTTTTCTGTCTTTCCAAAAAGTTCTGAAAACTTTTTTCTCTTTTTCTATCACTTTAACTCTCTCTAAAAATGTCTGGCACAGGCCAAACTGTTGATCTGTCCAAACTTGCATATGATCACCTTAGCTGGAAAGGAGCAAGGAGTCTCTGCATAGAGAGAGGTTTGAGTGTAGGCAAGAATCCTTCCTTAGAACTGTTAATTAACATGCTTAGAGAACAAGATAAGTTCATAAGTGCCCCATCTGTTGAAAAAGTAGCTAATGGTTCTCAATCTGATCCAGGGACTCCCCCAGGAAAAGGTTCAGGAAAGAAACTTCTTAGCCTTCCCATTACTAGACAGTCTAGCATAGTTGGTACTGAGGTGGAGTCACATCATACAGATGATGTGCTCTCACATTACACTGTCAGCCAAGCTGTTAGGGTGGCCTCTGTAAGGGACAGGTCTCCTTCTGTTCATTCCCATCATACCTCTGTATCTAGAAATGTCCCTCCCACCAGCCCTGATGACAGATTGTTAGAAAGGGAACTCAATAAGTTGAGGGTGGAACAAACCAGACTGAAGCTTAAAAAGCAACAGCTGGATTTGGATAGACAGTCTTTAGAAATAGAGAGGGAAAGACAGAAGTTGGGTTTTGAAACCCATGGTGGCAGCAGCAGTATTCCCCATAGTCATCCTGTAAAAGAGCATGATTCCAGGAATCTGCACAAGATAGTTCCCCCTTATAAGGAGGGGGATGACATTAACAAGTGGTTTGCTGCACTTGAGAGGGCCTGTGTTGTACAGGATGTCCCTCAAAGGCAGTGGGCTGCTATCCTATGGCTATCATTTAGTGGAAAAGGTAGGGATAGGCTCCTTACTGTGAAAGAAAGTGATGCCAATAATTTCCAAGTTCTTAAGAATGCACTCCTGGATGGTTATGGCTTAACCACTGAACAATAAAGGATAAACTTCAGAGAGACCAAAAAGGAGTCTTCACAAGACTGGGTTGATTTCATTGACCATTCAGTGAAGGCCTTGGAGGGGTGGTTAAATGGCAGTAAAGTTACTGATTATGACAGCCTGTATAACTTGATCCTGAGAGAGCATATTCTTAATAATTGTGTGTCTGATTTGTTGCACCAGTACTTGGTGGACTCTGATCTGACCTCTCCCCAAGAATTGGGAAAGAAGGCAGACAAATGGGTCAGAACAAGGGTGAACAGAAAAGTTCATACAGGGGGTGACACAGATGGCAACAAAAAGAAGGATGGTAAGTCTTCTGACAAGGGTGGGGACAAATCTAAAAATGAGTCTTCATCAGGCCCACAAAAACACTCTGGTGGGGGTGGTGGGCCCAAATCCTCTTTTAATCAGAACAAGGAAAAGAAACCATGGTGCTATTTTTGTAAAATAAAAGGCCATTGGACAACAGATCCCAGTTGTCCAAAGAAAAGCACCAAGCCTCCTACCACTACAACCCCTACTGCAACACCTAGTGTCCCTACTAATAGCAGTGGTGGTGGGAGCAAACCTACTAATAGCCAATCCAAGGGAGTAGCTGGGCTCACTTTTGGTAACTTAGTTGGGGTTGGCCTTGTTAGGGAGGCCACAGAGGCTGTGTTAGTCTCTGAAGGGGCTATTGATTTAGCCACCTTAGTTGCTTGTCCCCTTAATATGGATAAGTACAAGCAACTGCCCCTAATAAATGGTGTTGAGGTTCAGGCTTACAGGGACACTGGTGCCAGTGTGACTATGGTCAAAGAGAAACTGGTCCACCCTGAACAACACCTACTTGGTCACCAGTACCAAGTAACCGATGCTCACAACAACACACTTAGCCACCCCATGGCTGTTGTTAATCTCAACTGGGGGGGGGTTACTGGTCCAAAGAAAGTTGTGGTAGCCACAGATTTACCTGTAGACTGTCTACTAGGAAATGATTTGGAGACATCAGCTTGGTCAGATGTGGAGTTGGAGGCCCATGCAGCAATGCTGGGCATCCCAGGGCATATTTTTGCTTTGACAAGGGCTCAGGCCAAAAAGCAAAAAGGACATGGAAACTTGGATCCTGGAACAATGGACCAAGTGCTCCCTAAAGCTAGGTCTAGTAGAAGCAAACCACTTCCTACTATCCCTCCCTCTACAGTGGATTCTACTTCTGAGGAAGAAGAATTCCCTCCCTGTGCAGAACCTACACCAGCGGAGCTTGAAGCAGATACTGCTGAGCTTTTGGGTGAAGGGTGGCCTGCCAGAGAGGAGCTGAGTGTGGCACAGCAAACCTGTCCCACATTAGAGGGTCTGAGGCAGCAAGCTGTCAAACAGGCTAATGGGGATGTCAGTGACTCTCACAGAGTTTACTGGGAGGACAACCTCTTGTACACTGAGCATAGGGATCCTAAACCTGGAGCTGCCAGGAGATTAGTGATTCCTCAGGAGTACAGAAAGTTCCTCCTAACTCTTGCCCACGACATTCCCCTAGCTGGGCATCTAGGACAAATGAAAACTTGGGACAGGCTTGTTCCCTTGTTTCATTGGCCTAGGATGTCTGAGGACACAAAAGATTTTTGTAAGTCCTGTGAAACCTGTCAAACCAGTGGCAAGACAGGTGGCACTCCAAAGGCACCCCTTATTCCACTGCCTGTGGTTGGGGTTCCCTTTGAAAGGGTAGGGGTTGACATAGTTGGCCCCCTTGACCCTCCTACTGCTTCAGGCAATAGATTCATCTTGGTGGTAGTGGACCATGCCACAAGATACCCTGAAGCTATTCCTTTAAGGACCACTACAGCTCCTGCAGTGGCAGAGGCCCTCCTGGGAATATTGTCCAGGGTGGGCTTCCCAAGGGAAGTAGTATCAGACAGGGGAAGCAATTTCATGTCTGCATACTTAAAGGCCATGTGGAAGGAGTGTGGTGTAACTTATAAGTTTACAACACCCTATCATCCACAAACAAATGGACTGGTGGAGAGATTTAACAAAACTCTCAAAGGCATGATTATGGGTCTCCCTGAAAAACTCCGCAGGAGATGGGATATCCTTCTACCATGCCTCCTTTTTGCCTACAGGGAGGTACCCCAGAAAGGAGTGGGCTTCAGCCCCTTTGAACTTCTTTTTGGACACCCTGTTAGGGGTCCACTAACACTTGTGAAGGAGGGTTGGGAACAACCTTTAAAAGCTCCTAAGCAGGATATTGTGGATTATGTACTTGGCCTCAGATAAAGGATGGCTGAGTATATGAAAAAGCCAGTAAAAACCTTCAGGCCAGCCAAGAGCTCCAGAAGCAATGGCATGATCAGAAGGCTGTTTTGGTTCAGTACCAACCAGGGCAGAAAGTGTGGGTCTTGGAACCTGTGGCCCCAAGAGCACTCCAAGATAAATGGAGTGGACCCCACACAATTGTTGAGAAAAAGGGTGAAGTCACCTACTTAGTTGACTTAGGCACTGCAAGGAGTCCCCTTAGGGTACTCCATGTAAACCGCCTGAAACCCTACTATGACAGGGCTGATCTCACCCTGCTCATGGCAACTGATGAGGGACAGGAAGAAGACAGTGATCCTCTACCTGATCTCTTCTCTTCCACAGAACAAGATGCTCTTGTGGAAGGTGTAGTTTTGGCTGATTGCCTTACTGCTCAGCAGAAAGACAATTGCATAAATCTCCTAGATCAATTCTCTGAACTCTTCTCTACTGGGCCAGGTACCACTTCTTGGTGTGAGCACACTATAGATACTGGAGACAGCTTGCCTGTCAAAAGTAAGATCTATAGGCAGCCTGACCATGTCAGGGACTGCATAAAGCAAGAGGTCCAGAAAATGTTGGAACTAGGAGTAGTTGAGCACTCTGAAAGTCCATGGGCTTCTCCTGTGGTACTTGTACCAAAACCCCATTCCAAAGATGGAAAGAAGGAAATGCGGTTTTGTGTAGACTATAGAGGTCTCAACTTGGTAACCAAAACTGATGCTCACCCTATACCCAGGGCAGATGAGCTCATAGATACACTGGCATCTGCCAAGTATCTAAGCACTTTTGACTTGACTGCAGGGTATTGGCAGATCAAATTGTCAGAAGATGCTAAACCTAAGACTGCATTTTTTACCATTGGAGGACATTACCAGTTTACTGTAATGCCTTTTGGTTTGAAAAATGCACCTGCCACTTTTCAGAGGTTGGTGAATACAGTCCTGCAAGGGCTGGAGGCTTTCAGTGCAGCATATTTAGACGATATAGCTGTCTTTAGCTCCAGCTGGGATGAGCACCTGGTCCACCTATGGAAAGTTTTGGAGGCCCTGCAAAAGGCAGGCCTCACTATCAAGGCTTCAAAGTGCCAGATAGGGCAGGGTAAGGTGGTTTATCTGGGACACCTTGTTGGTGGGGAACAGATTGCACCACTACAGGGGAAAATCCAAACAATTATTGATTGGGTTCCCCCTACTACACAAACTCAGGTGAGAGCCTTCCTAGGCCTCACTGGGTATTACAGGAGGTTCATTAAGAACTATGGCTCCATTGCAGCCCCTCTTAATGACCTCACTTCCAAGAAGATGCCTAAAAAGTTATTATGGACAGCAAACTGTCAGAAAGCTTTTGAGGAGCTGAAGCAGGCCATGTGCTCTGCACCTGTCCTGAAAAGCCCTTGTTACTCTAAAAAATTCTATGTCCAAACTGATGCATCTGAATTAGGAGTAGGGGCAGTCCTATCACAACTAAATTCTGAGGGCCAGGATCAACCTGTTGCTTTTATTAGTAGGAGGTTGACCCCTAGAGAAAAGCGTTGGTCTGCCATTGAGAGGGAGGCCTTTGCTGTGGTCTGGGCACTGAAGAAGTTGAGGCCATACCTGTTTGGCACTCACTTCATTGTTCAGACAGACCACAAACCTCTACTTTGGCTAAAACAAATGAAAGGTGAAAATCCTAAATTGTTGAGGCGGTCCATATCCCTACAGGGAATGGACTATACAGTGGAACATAGACCTGGGAGTAGCCACTCCAATGCAGATGGACTCTCCAGATATTTCCACTTAGACAATGAAGACTCATCAGGTCATGGCTAGTCTTATTGTCCTTCGTTTGGGGGGGGGTTGTGTAGGAAAGTACCATCTTGCCTGGCATGTTACCCCCATTTTTCACTGTATATATGTTGTTTTAGTTGTATGTGTCACTGGGACCCTGTTCTCCAGGGCCCCAGTGCTCATAAGTGTGCCTGACTTGGTCCCCTTGTTCCACAGGTACCCTCGACTGGAAATCCATCATTGTTGCATTGCTGGTTTGTGTCTTTCCTGCAGAATTCCCCTATCACGACTTCTATGTCCTTTGGGGAACTTTAGTGCACTTTGCACTCACTTTTCAGGTTCTTGGGGGTGGGCTATTTTTCTAACCCTCACTATTTTCTAATAGTCCCAGCGACCCTCTACAAGGTCACATAGGTTTGGGGTCCATTCGTGGTTCGCATTCCACTTTTGGAGTATATGGTTTGTGTTGCCCCTATCCCTATGTGTCCTCATTGTATCCTATTGTAACTATACATTGTTTGCACTGTTTTCTAAGACTATACTGCATATTTTTGGTATTGTGTACATATATCTTGTGTATATTTCCTATCCTCTCACTGAGGGTACACTCTGAGATACTTTGGCATATCGTCATAAAAATAAAGTACCTTTATTTTTAGTATAACTGTGTATTGTGTTTTCTTATGATATTGTGCAAGTGACATTAGTGGTACTGTAGGAGCTTCACTCGTCTCCTAGTTCAGCCTAAGCTGCTCTGCTAAGCTACCATTATCTATCAGCCTATGCTGCTAGACACCCTATACACTAATAAGGGATAACTGGGCCTGGTGCAAGGTGCAAGTACCGCCCTGGTACTCACTACAAGCCAGTCCAGCCTCCTACACCTAGAGAAAAGCGTTGGTCTGCCATAGAGAGGGAGGCCTTTGCTGTGGTCTGGGCACTGAAGAAGTTGAGGCCATACCTGTTTGGCACTCACTTCATTGTTCAGACAGACCACAAACCTCTACTTTGGCTAAAACAAATGAAAGGTGAAAATCCTAAATTGTTGAGGTGGTCCATATCCCTACAGGGAATGGGCTATACAGTGGAACATAGACCTGGGAGTACCCACTCCAATGCAGATGGACTCTCCAGATATTTCCACTTAGACAATGAAGACTCATCAGGGCATGGCTAGTCTTATTGTCCTTCATTTGGGGGGGGGGGGGGAGTGGGGTTGTGTAGGAAAGTACCAAGTTGCCTGGCATGTTACCCCCATATTTCACTGTATATATGTTGTTTCAGTGTATGTGCCAGCCAGGGCCCCAGTGCTCATAAGTGTGCCCTGTATGTGTTCCCTGTGTTCGTACTAACTGTCTCATTGAGGCCTCAGTGGTTATGCTCTCTCTGCTTTCCAAATTGTCACTAACAGGCTAGTGACCAATTTCACCAATTCACATTGTCATACTGGAACACCCTTATAATTCCCTAGTATATGGTACTGAGGTACCCAGGGTATTGGGGTTCCAAGAGATCCCTATGGGCTGCAGCATTTCTTTTGCCACCCATAGGGAGATCAGACAATTCTTACACAGGCCTGCCAGTGCAGCCTGAGTGAAATAACGTCCACGTTATTTCACAGCCATTTACCACTGCACTTAAGTAACTTATAAGTCACCTATATGTCTAACATTCACCTGGTGAAGGTTGGGTGCAAAGTTACTTAGTGTGTGGGCACCCTGGCACTAGCCAAGGTGCCCCCACATCATTCAGGGAAAATTCCCCGGACTTTGTAAGTGCGGGGACACCATTACACGCGTGCACTGTACATAGGTATCTACCTATGTACAGCGTCACAATGGAAACTCCGAACAAGGCCATGTAATATGTCTAGGATCATGGAATTGTCACCCCAATGCCACTCTGGCATTGGGGGGACAATTCCATGATCCCCCGGGTCTCTAGCACAGAATCTGGGTACTGCCGAACTGCCTTTCCCGGGATTTCACTGCAGCTGCTGCTGCCAACCCCTCAGACAGGTTTCTGCCCTCCTGGGGTCCAGCCAGGCCTGGCCCAGGAAGGCAGAACAAAGGACTTCCTCAGAGAGAGGGTGTTACACCCTCTCCCTTTGGAAACAGGTGTGAAGGCTAGAGAGGAGTAGCCTCCCCCACCTCTGGAAATGCTTTGATGGGCACAGATGCTGCCCATCTCTGCATAAGCCAGTCTACACCGGTTTAGGGATCCACCAGCCCTGCTCTGGCGTGAAACTGGACAGAGGAAAGGGGAGTGACCACTCCCCTGACCTGTACCTCCCAGGGGAGGTGCCCAGAGCTCCTCCAGTGTGCCCCAGACCTCTGCCATCTTGGAAACAGAGGTGTTTGTGGCACACTGGACTGCTCTGAGTGGCCAGTGCCATCAGGTGACGTCAGAGAATCCTTCTGATAGGCTCTTACCTTTCTTACTAGCCTATCCTCCTTCCTAGGTAGCCAAACCTCCTTTTCTCGCTATTTATGGTCTCTGCTTTGGGGAATTCTTCAGATACCGAATGCAAGAGCTCACCAGAGTTCTTCTGCATCTCCCTCTTCACCTTCTGCCAAAGGATCTACCGCTGACTGCTCAGGACGCCTGCAAAACCGCAACAAAGTAGCAAAGACAGCTACTGCAACCTTGTATCACTTCATCCTGCTGGCTTTCTCGACTTTTTCCTGGTGGTGCATGCTCTGGGGGTAGCCTGCCTCCTTTCTGCACCAGGAACTCTGAAGAAATCTCCCGTGGGTCGACGGAATCTTCCCCCTGCAACCGCAGGCAACAAAAGACTGCATCACCGGTCCTCTGGGTCCCCTCTCAGCATGACGAGCGTGGTCCGTGGAACTCAGCAACTCTGTAAAAGTGACTCCCACAGTCCAGTGACTCTTCAATCCAAGTTTGGTGGAGGTAAGTCCTTGCCTCCCCATGCTAGACTGCATTGCTGGGTACCACGTGATTTGCAGCTGCTCCGGCTCCTGTGCACTCTTCCAGGATTTCCTTTGTGCACAGCCAAGCCTGGGCCCCCGACACTTTAACCTGCAGTGCACAACCTTCTGAGTTTTCCTCCGGCATCATGGGACTCCCTTTACTGACTTCAGGTGGACTCCGGTGTAGGAGGCTGGTCTGGCTTGTAGTGAGTACCAAGGGGTACTTACACCTTGCACCAGGCCCAGGTATCCCTTATTAGTGTATAGGGTGTCTAGCAGCTTAGGTTGATAGATAATGGTAGCTTAGCAGAGCAGCTTAGGCTGAACTAGGAGACGTGTGAAGCTACCACAGTACCACAAGTGTCACTTGCACAATATCATAAGAAAACACAATACACAGTTATACTAAAAATAAAGGTACTTTATTTTTATGACAATATGCCAAAGTATCTCAGAATGTTCCCTCAGGGTGAGGATAGCAAATATACACAAGTTATATGTACACAGTACTAAAAATATGCAGTATAGTCTTAGAAAACAGTGCAAACAATGTATAGTTACAATAGGATGCAATGGAGACACATAGGGATAGGGGCAACACAAACCATAGACTCCAAAAGTGGAATGCGAACCACGAATGGACCCCAAACCTATGTGACCTTGTAGAGGGTCGCTGGGACTATTAGAAAATAGTGAGAGTTAGAAAAATAGCCCTCCCCAAGACCCTGAAAAGTGAGTGCAAAGTGCACTAAAGTTCCCCAGAAGACAAAGAAGTTGTGATAGAGGAATAATGCAGGAAAGACACAAACCAACAATGCAACAACGATGGATTTCCAATCTAGGGTACCTGTGGAACAAGGGGACCAAGTCCAAAAGTCACAAGCAAGTCGGAGATGGGCAAATGCCCAGGAAATGCCAGCTGTGGGTGCAAAGGAGCTTCTACTAGACAGAAGAAGCAGAGGTTTCTGCAGGAACGAAAAGGGCTAGAGACTTCCCCTTTGGTGGACGGATCCCTCTCGCCGTGGAGAGTCGTGCAAAAGTGTTTTCCTGCCGAAAGAACGCCAACAAGCCTTGCTAGCTGCAAATTGTGCAGTTAGCGTTTTTGGACACTGCTGTAGCCCAGGAGGGAACAGGAGGTCGCAAATTGGACCAGGAGGTAGAGGGGACGTCGAGCAAGATAAGGAGCCCTCTCAGCAGCAGGTAGCACCCAGAGAAGAGCCAGAAACAGGCACTACAAGGATGCGTGAAATGGTGCTCACCCGAAGTTACACAAAGGAGTCCCACGTCGCCGGAGACCAACTTAGAAAGTCGTGCAATGCAGGTTAGAGTGCTGTGGACCCAGGCTTGGCTGTGCACAAAGGATTTCCGCCGGAAGTGCACAGGGGCCGGAGAAGTTGCAAAAGTCGCGGTAACCAACAATGCAGTCTGGCATGGGGAGGCAAGGACTTACCTCCACCAAACTTGGACTGAAGAGTCACTGGACTGTGCAAGTCACTTGGACAGAGTTGCTGGATTCAAGGGACCTCGCTCGTCGTGCTGAGAGGAGACCCAAGGGACCGGTAATGCAGCTTTTTGGTGCCTGCAGTTGCAGGGGGAAGATTCCGTCGACCCACAGGAGATTTCTTCGCAGCTTCTAGTGCAGAGAGGAGGCAGACTACCCCCACAGCATGCACCACCAGGAAAATAGTCGAGAAGGCGACAGGATCAGCGTTACAGAGTTGCAGTAGTCGTCTTTGCTACTTTGTTGCAGTTTTGCAGGCTTCCAGCGCGGTCAGCAGTCGATTCCTTGGCAGAAGGTGAAGAGAGAGATGCAGAGGAACTCTGATGAGCTCTTGCATTCGTTATCTAAAGTTTCCCCAGAGACAGAGACCCTAAATAGCCAGAAAAGAGGGTTTGGCTACCTAGGAGAGAGGATAGGCTACTAACACCTGAAGGAGCCTATCAGAAGGAGTCTCTGACGTCACCTGGTGGCACTGGCCACTCAGAGCAGTCCAGTGTGCTGGCAGCACCTCTGTTTCCAAGATGGCAGAGGTCTGGAGCACACTGGAGGAGCTCTGGACACCTCCCAGGGGAGGTGCAGGTCAGGGAAGTGGTCACTCCCCTTTCCTTTGTCCAGTTTCACGCCAGAGCAGGGCTAAGGGGTCCCCTGAACCGGTGTAGACTGGCTTATGCAGAATTGGGCACATCTGTGCCCAAGAAAGCATTTCCAGAGGCTGGGGGAGGCTACTCCTCCCCTGCCTTCACACCATTTTCCAAAGGGAGAGGGTGTAACACCCTCTCTCAGAGGAAGTCCTTTGTTCTGCCATCCTGGGACAAGCCTGGCTTGACCCCAGGGGGGCAGAAACCTGTCTGAGGGGTTGGCAGCAGCAGCAGCTGCAGTGAAACCCCAGGAAAGGCAGTTTGGCAGTACCAGGGTCTGTGCTACAGACCACTGGGATCATGGAATTGTGCCAATAATGCCAGGATGGCATAGAGGGGACAATTCCATGATCTTAGACATGTTACATGGCCATATTCGGAGTTACCATTGTGAAGCTACATATAGGTAGTGACCTATATGTAGTGCACGCGTGTAATGGTGTCCCCGCACTCACAAAGTTCAGGGAATTGGCCCTGAACAATGTGGGGGCACCTTGGCTAGTGCCAGGGTGCCCTCACACTAAGTAACTTTGCACCTAACCTTTACCAGGTAAAGGTTAGACATATAGGTGACTTATAAGTTACTTAAGTGCAGTGTAAAATGGCTGTGAAATAACGTGGACGTTATTTCACTAAGGCTGCAGTGGCAGGCCTGTGTAAGAATTGTCAGAGCTCCCTATGGGTGGCAAAAGAAATGCTGCAGCCCATAGGGATCTCCTGGAACCCCAATACCCTGGGTACCTCAGTACCATATACTAGGGAATTATAAGGGTGTTCCAGAAAGCCAATGTAAATTGGTAAAATGGGTCACTAGCCTGTTAGTGACAATTTGAAAGAAATGAGAGAGCATAACCACTGAGGTTCTGATTAGCAGAGCCTCAGTGAGACAGTTAGTCACTACACAGTTAACACATTCAGGCACACTTATGAGCACTGGGGCCCTGGAGAACAGGGTCCCAGTGACACATACAACTAAAACAACATATATACAGTGAAAAATGGGGGTAACATGCCAGGCAAGATGGTACTTTCCTACATCCGGTTCACTCCTCTTCTAAGTGCCTGTTCCGGTACTTCTGCAGGTGCTGCCTGCCTCTGTGAGGGCTCCCTGACTTGCTGGGGGCCCCCTTTGTCTCCTCCTCCAAGTGGCGACATCCTGGTCCCCCCTGGTCCACAGCAGCATCCAAAAAAACCTAACTGCGACCCTTGCAGCTAGCAAGGCTTGTTTGCGGTCTTTCTGTGTCAAAACACATCTGCAAGCTTCTTCACGACGTGGGACATCCATCCTCCAAAGGGGAAGTTTCTAGTCCTCTTCGTTCTTGCTATACACCAAGCTTCTTCCATCCAGTGGCAGCTCCTTTGCACCCTCAGCTGGCATTTCCTGGGCATCTGCCCACTCTCGACACTGTTGCGACGCTTGGACTTGGTCCCCTTGTCTTACAGGTACTCAGGTCCGGAAATCCACTGTTGTTGCTTTGCTGGTGTTGGTTTTCCTTGCAGAATCCCCCTATCACGACTTCTGTGCTCTCTGGGGGTTGTAGGTGCACTTTACACCTACCTTACAGGGTCTTGGAGTGGGCTATTTTTCTAACCCTCACTGTTTTCTTACAGTCCCAGCGACCCTCTACAAGCTCACATAGGTTTGGGGTCCATTCGTGGTTCGCATTCCACTTTTGGAGTATATGGTTTGTGTTGCCCCTATACCTGTGTGCTCCTATTGCAATCTATTGTAACTTTACACTGCTTGCATTACTTCCTTTTGCTATTACTGCATATTTTTGGTATTGTGTACATATATCTTGTGTATATTTGGCATCCTCATACTGAGGGTACTCACTGAGATACTTTTGGCATATTGTCATAAAAATAAAGTACCTGTATTGTGTTTTCTTATGATATTGTGCATATGACACCAGTGGTATAGTAGGAGCTTTGCATGTCTCCTAGTTCAGCCTAAGCTGCTCTGCTATAGCTACCTTCTATCAGCCTAAGCTGCTAGAAACACCTCTTCTACACTAATAAGGGATAACTGGACCTGGCACAAGGTGTAAGTACCTCTGGTACCCACTACAAGCCAGCCAGCCTCCTACACTTACGTCCAACTGTCCAACTTTGTTGGAGGTAAGAGCTTGCCTCCCCATGCAAGACAATACTCCAGTGCACCACGTGTTTTGCAGTTGCCAAGGCTTGTTGGCATCCTTCCATAAAGTTCTTCCTGCACCGTGCAGCTCCGGCCCCCAGCACTCTATCCTGCAACGCACACCTTCCTGAGTGGGTCTCCAGCGGCGAGGGATTCTTTGTTGCCGTGCTGCGTGGGCCTCCTTTTGCACCTCCTCTGTCCCCGTGCTGTGGAACTCCTGTGCATGCTGCCTGGTCTTCTGTGGGCTCTGTGAGTTGCTGAGAGCCCCCTCTGACTCCCTCTCCTGGGTAGAGTCCACCAGGTCCCTCCTGGTTCCGGGCAGCACCATTTTCTGGTAACCGCGATCTTTGGGTGTGCCAGTGCTTGTTGGCAGAATCCAGTGACGCAACCCAGACTGCAATCATCCATCTGGCATAAGACATCATCTGCACCAACCAGGAACCCGCATCCGTCTTCTTGGGTGCAGTACTGACTGTTGTTCTTCACCGGTGGTTCTTCTGTTGCACCTTCATCAGGGTTAGCAGGGGTTCCTGTTCTCCCTGGAATCTTCTGTGCTTCTTGAACTTGGTCCCCTTCTTCCACAGGTCTTTACGTCCAGGGATCCACTGGTGGTGTCTTGCAGTCTCTTCTCGTTCTTGCATAATCTTCTTTCTCGTGTTCTTGTGTGTTCTAGGAAAGTTAATGTGGTTTACTCCTGCTTTCCTGGGCTTTGGGGTGGGTTCTATTACTTACCTTTGGTGTTTTCTAATACTCCCAGTGCCCCTCTACACACTACACTTGCCTAGATAGGAAACTGACATTCACATTCCACTTTGTTATGGTAGATATCTATGGTAGGTTAGGTAAGTATCTTAAGTATAGGAGGTATGGTGGGTTAGGTAATGGCAGGTTAAGTCTGGTAGGTATGTTAACTAGGCACAGGAGGTTTGGTAGTTATGGCAGAGATCTATGGTAGATTAGATGGGTATCTTAAGTACAATAGGTATGGGGGGTAGGTAATGGCAGGTTAACTCTGGTAGTTATGTTAACTATGCACAGGAGGTTTGGTAGTTATGGTATAAATCTATGGTAGGTTAGGTAGGTATCTTAAATACAGGAGGTGCAGTTGGTTAGGTAATGGCAGGTTAAGTATGGTAGGTATGCTAACTAGGCACAGGAGGTTTGGTAGTTATGGTAGATATCTATTTTAGGTTAGGTAGGTATTTTAAGTATGGGAGGTACGGTGTGTTAGATAATGACAGGTTAAGTATGGTAGGTATGCTATCTAGGCACAGGAGGTTTGGTAATTATAGTAGATATCTATTGGAGTTTAGATATGTATTTTAAGTACATGAGGTATGATGGGTTAGGTAACAACAGGTTATGTCTGATAGGTATGCTAACTAGGTACAAGAGGTTTGATAGTTATGATAGAGATCTATGGTGGGTTAGATAGGTATCTTGAGAACAGCAAGCATGGTGGGTTACATAATGGCAGGTTAGGTCTGGTAGGTATGTTAACTAGGTACAGGAAGTTTGGTAGTTATGATAGAGATCTATGGTAGGTTTGAAATAGTGGAATGTGAAAGAGTGACTCTGGCCAAGTTAAGTGTGGTGGTTAGCTAGGGGCAGTTAGGAACACCAGAGGTAAGTACAGTAACTGATCCCAGCAACCAGGACTAAGGGGGTGATTCTAACATTGGCGGGCGGCAGAGGCCGCCCGCCAATGTTCCCCCGTCAAAATACCGCTCCGCGGACGTAAGACCGCTGAGGGTATTTTGAGATTTGCCCTGGCCTGGCGGGCGGCCGCCAAAAGGCCGCCCACCAGCCCAGGGCAAATCTACCTTCCCACGAGGACGCCGGCTCAGAATTGAGCCGGCGTAGTGGGAAGGTGCGACGGGTGCAGTTGCACCCGTCGCGTATTTCAGTGTCTGCTTAGCAGACACTGAAATACTTTGTGGGGCCCTCTTACGGGGGCCCCTGCAGTGCCCATGCCATTGGCATGGGCACAGCAGGGGCCCCCAGGGGCCCCGTGGCACCCCCTACCGCCATCCTGTTCCTGGCGGGAGACCCGCCAGGAACAGGATGGCGGTAGGGGGTGTCAGAATCCCCATGGAGGTGGAGCGCGCTCCGCCGCCATGGAGGATTCTGTAGGGCAGCGGTAAACCGGCGGGAGACCGCCGGTTTACCCTTTCTGGCCGCGGCTGAACCGCCGCGGTCAGAATGCCCTTAGGAGCACCGCCAGCCTGTTGGCGGTGCTCCCGCGTCAGAATGACCCCCTAAGTCAGTTACCCACTAAGTTGTCCCATAGACTAACACAGAGAGTAGAGGTTTGTGTTTGTGGAATTCAGGACCCTTCCCAGCAGACCCAGAGGAAACCAGCAGGCAAGAGGATGAATGGAGAGTGCCCCCACCCCAGGATACCCAGAAGACAGGAGTACTTACACCAGGGACCCGTATTTAGAGGGGAGGAGGGTCTCTCTCTGAAGACTGTGGATGCCTCAATGAAGGAGTCTGGCCAGATTTGTAGTGGGTACCTTGGGTACTTACACCTTATACCGTGGGTTCCACTAATCACAAACGTTCTGAACAGTGCTATTCAAAGCGCTATTCCCTCTTCATGGTTAACGGCAATTATCGTTCCAATTTTCAAAAAGGGTAACAGGCTTGACCCCTTTTGTTATAGACCCATTTCTTTAATAGACTCTACTGCAAAGATTCTGGGGAGTGTCATCCTGACCCGGCTTGAGGATTGGGTTGTAAGGTCAAACATTTTATCACCAACTCAATATGGGTTTAGGCCTGGATTAGGTACAGTGGACCAGGCCCTAAATTTACATCTCATCCTCAGTAAATATGTAATTGCCAAAAGGGAACCTATCCATTTAGCATTTATAGACCTGTCTAGTGCATTTGATATGGTAAATAGAGCAAAATTGTGGGTTATAATGGATAAAATGGGGATTGAGCAAGATTTGCTAATTTTGATCAAACGCTTATACTCCGACCTCCATATTTTAATCCAGTTTGGCCAACACGGTGAAAGGTCCCATCCCCTTGCTTCTACTCGAGGTGTCAGACAGGGATGTACACTGCACCTTTCCTGTTTTTATTGTACATAAATGGCTTGCATAATTGTTTGGTCCAAAATGGTAAGGATTTCCCAAGGATGAGTTTTAGACAATTGCCAATTTTATTATATGCCGATGATGCTGTTTTAATCGCCCGTACGGCCAATGGTCTACAGACTCTTTTGGATCTTTTTTTAACACACACACGAGAGCTGGATTTGAAAGTCAATTAAAAAAAATCACATGTTATGACCTGCGGCCCTAAAAATACACGTACTAGATGTTTTAGAATGGGGGGGAATACCCTGACAAAGGTAAAAGACTTTTGCTATCTAGGTCTGTATTTAAGTTCTACTCTGTCTTGGAAATTCCATTTGAATTTTAAGCTTCAACAATTGATAAGAAATGTTGAGGCAATCTTTCGCTTTGCCCGCAGATTAGGGCCTAGACCGGTCCATCAGATCCTCACGCTCTACAATTCTAAATGTGTTTCTGCGGCGATCTATGGGGGTGGCCTTTGGGGATATATTAGTCCAAATACTTTGCAGCTTGCAGAGAATAAATTCCTTCATCGGCTACTTATGGTACCTAAGAACATAGCGAACATTTTATGCCATGAGGAATTAGGAATCCGCTATATTACAGATCTGATAGATATTGCCCCACTTTTGCTATGGATAAAAGTATGGTCAAATCCGGTGGCTACTTTAACACATGATTGTGTAAAAGACTGTCTCTCATTATCAAACTGTAACAAAATTCCATGGCTAAACTTTGTTCACAAAGGCTTCTGAAACTTGGATTTGGAGTTCATGTATTCTAAACCAGAGCTTATGCCAGCTAATGCGAAAGAAATTGTTAAATTTCGACATAAAGAGTATGTCATGAATCTTAGATACCAAATGGCAGAGAAACTGAGCTCTTTTAATTCATATACACACATTTTATCATCAGACTTGTTAGAACCTTATTTTGTTTGGTTCCCGACCCCTTCTTTATATTCTTTACTTGTATCTTTTAGACTTAATCTGATCCATTTTAGAGTGGCGTTTCCGATAAAATGTGTGTGGGAAAAAACACTACCTCCATGCCCTTGTGATAACTTTTCAAAACAAAGTACTTGCCACTTTATTTTATTTTGTAAACTTTACTCGGCTCCCAGGAAATCCTTTTTATTACCCATTTTGCGTAATTTGCACACTTCTTCTTACAAAGAAGGACTGATTGGCATCCAAAGCCTCTCAACCAAACAAATTTGTATTTCTATTCTTAGTTTTATTAAATCTGCTATCACTATTAGAAATCGATATGAATTGGTAATGTGATCATTTATTAAGAGAAATTAGGCATTTTTACTATATTGTCTTATTGTTATATATGTTTTTATAAGTACTTATTTTTTATTGTTTTAGTAAGTTTGGGTGGCAAATTTAGATTCAATAGACTTTTTTAATGAATGTTATAAATACTGTATTTTATGATGATCTTTATGTATGCATGTTTACTTTTGTGGCTAACCGCCGAATAAAGTTATTTTGACTGACTGACTGACTACACCTTATACCAGGTCCAGTTATCCCTTATTAGTGAAATGTAGTCAGTGTCTAGAAGCCAAGCTGTCTGGGGGTAGCTGTAGCTGAGCAGCAAAGGCTTATCTAGGAGACATGCAAAGCTCATGCAATACCACTGTAGTCACACAGTACTTAGACACATGAAAGAAAATACTCAGTGTTACAAAAATAAAGGTACTTTATTTTGGTGACACAAATGCCCTAAATACCTTAGAGACTATACTCCCTTAGGAGGTAAGTAGTATATACAGTGCATACACTAAAATGCATAAATAGCTGTAAAAACAGTTTGAAAACAGTGTAAATAGTGAAAATCACAATAGGTTGCGAAGAGCCTAGGGGGAACACAAACCATATACTAAAATAGTGGAAAGGGAAAGTCGGTTTCCCACCTAGGCAAGTGTAGTGTGTAGAGGGGTGCTGTGCCTCTGTAGTTGGGACATCACATTTGGGATGCTGCTATTCCTCAGGACAAAGGCATCATGCACCAACCCTGGATACTTAGCATTGACGCAGGAGATATACTGGTCCGCCAAGCTCACCAACTGCACATTCATGGAGTGGAAACTTATGATTCCTGAACACCTGCAGTGGATGTAGTGAAAAATGTTGGATGCCAATACAGATATTCAGAAAGTGGGAATGTGATTGAAAGTCTGAATGTCTCGTCATTTACACAAAGCTAACTTTGGTCTGATGTTCTCTGCTTGCATGGACCAGCTGATGATGGTGTGATGGATGAATCTGGGAATGTTTGCCCAGGATCACACTGGTCTGGTGTGGATCTCCATTCCTGTCATTGCTCAGCCCTACCATCCAAGAATAAAGATAGTGTTAGGACTGTTTGGGCAGAGAGCAGATATGATATCTCTTTGTGGAGGTCCTGACAGCCACAGGGCCTCTTCCTAGACGGACCGTCACATAGGTTGAGCTCTACCCGCTGCTACCAGAAACCCTGACATTCTGTGACCCTTATGGTCATGTGTGTACAAGCACAGCTTCATCAGGCATGAGGAGCCGAGGATGGTGGGGTCACAGAGACCCGACCCATACATGTCAGCAAACCAGATTCAGGTTGGAGATTCTCAATATTTGAAGCCATCAAAGCGGATATTTTATTTGCCTCCCGCCTGAAATTGCCTTTGATCCAATGTGTGTCAATGAGGAAAATGCATTCTTTCAACATCTGTCATTTTCCACCTGTACAATGTTGCCGTGTATGCAGACCTGGTGATTCATGTGATGGGAGCATTCACAGCAAACCCATGTGACCCCTGTCACGTATGCGTAACTGAGACAGAGGGTTCACCTGCTGATGGCTCCAGATCTTCAGAAAGAGGATGATGGTCAAATGACTGTTCAGCCATGGAGACCAGCGACCTCCTGGTCCAAGTCAGGCTGATGAGAGGGAAGTAGGGGCTGATGTGAGGGAAGTAGAGGCTGATGTGAGGGAATTAAGGCCCTCATTACAACCCTGGCTGTCAGTGTGAAAGTGGCGGTAATACCGCCAACAGGCCAGCGGTAAAAAAAATGGGATCACGACCATGGCGGAAACCGCCAACATAGACAGCCATTTTAACACTCACACAAACACCACGGCGGTTACCGCCAACAAACAGACGGAAGACAATGTACCGCCCACAGTACTACAAGGCACCAATCTGCCAGCTTTTCCGGGGTAGTACCAACGACATCAAAAGCACGGTGGAAACAGAACACAGAAGGGAAACCTTTCACTTCTTGACACCCAAGGAAGAACCAGGATGCCATGGAGCCTGAATTGCAGATCCTGCCCATGTTGCTGTATCTATTAATACACCATGAAGTGGAAAGAAGGCGGCGGCGGCAAGGACAACGGTGATTACTGCACCTAGCACACAGGGGATGGGAGGAGGGAAAAGAGAGTGACACACACACGTGACACGCAACACCTCCACCCCCACCCCCACCTACAACAACATATACACACACATATCCAATAACATCACAGATACACCCCGTCACCCCCTGGAAGTACTCAAGGACCAAACGAAATGAGTTTAACTAGTGTAATATTGTAACAATCAGAAAGAGCAAGAGAACAGCAAATAATTAGTATACACAAATATTTACAGCAAGTACACAAGTCCGTACACTGTCCCATGAAATGTCCGTGGACCAGTGGTCCCAAAAAGCATGGGCCAAGCCCACACGACACCTGCCTCAAAATGGAGAGAACACTGCAGGGGCATCAGGTCAAAATAAACACAGGCACCTCAGGGGGAAGGGGAGGGGGGGCACCTCAGCCGGAAGATGGTACGACGCCACTGCTCCTCGAGGGGGCAACATGCCCACAGCGATGTCCTGGGGAGTGCAAAGCCACAGTCTCTCAAGTGGGTTCATCGCCCACTGCCTGGTCCTGGGGAGTGCAAAGCCACAGTCTTACAAGTCTCTCAAGTGGGTTCACCGCCTACTGCCTGGGGAGTGCAAAGCCACAGTCTCACAAGTCTCTCAAGTGGGTTCACTGCCCACTGCCTGGTCCTGGGGAGTGCAAAGCCACAGTCTCTCAAATAGATGCCTGTCTCCACTGATTCTGGAGGGGGCTTTGTGCCCAGAGTGCTTCATCCTGCCAAGGACTGGGTGAGTGGATGTCTGTCTCCACTGGTTCTGGAGGGGGCTTTGTGCCCAGAGTGCTTCATCCTGCCCAAGGACTGGGTGCCCATTGCTGGTTCATGTCAGTGCTTGAGGCGGTGTCTTAAGTGGCGTGTCCAGGGTCCAGGACGTCACTTGCAGACTCGGACTGCTGCACATTGGGGAGGGGGCTGAGGTCCCACAGAATAGCATCGGCTGTGCACGTGGCAGTGCTGATGGTGGTGCAGGTGGCGGTGTCTGCGGAGGAGACGCTGCCAGTGCTGGCCGTGGTGCAAGTGACTGTTGTGGTAGATGGAGACACCATACCGTCTCCGGCAGCCTCGGATGGCTGATCCTTGGGGAGGATGCTGCTGACTGATGTTGTGGCAGCTGCGGTGCAGGTGGCGGGGCAAGTGTCAGTTGTTGTTGCAGTGGTGACTGTGGTGCATGTGGCTGCCATCCCTGATGATCTGGTGGTCACCATCTCCACACCAGGAGACATCGTGCCCAGAGGTGATGTGCCCTTTGGCTTGTGGCCTTTCCCCATCTTGACAGTCGCTGCAGGGACCTTTGCACTGTCCACTCTGGGTTTGGGTGGTGTGACTGTCCCCTGCTGGAAGCCAGCCCCTTTTTGACCTTTGCAGGTGGTGGAATAGGGTGGTCCTTCTTTTCTGTTGGTGGCACACTGGCAGCTCTGACGGGTGACCCCTTAGCTCGTACTGGTGTAGCAGGGACCACAGCGGATGCAGATTTGGTGGCTGAGGTGCTGGGCTGGGATCTAGACATCCTGGCCCTAGGGGAAGGACGGGGGGAGTTGTAGGGAAGAGGTCAAGTTTTTTGGACACACTGGGAAGGGAAGATGGAGGGAGTGTGGGAGTGGAGGAAGAGGTAGTGGTTGTAGGAGGTGTACGTCTGCTGAGTTTGGGTGAAGATGCATGGGCTGGAGGCTGTTGTGAAGTGGATGGTGTAGGAAAGTACCATCTTGCCTGGCATGTTACCCCCATATTTCACTGTATATATGTTGTTTTAGTCTATGTGTCACTGGGACCCTGCCAGGCAGGGCCCCAGTGCTCATAAGTATGTGGCCTGTATGTGTTCCCTGTGTGATGCCTAACTGTCTCACTGAGTCTCTGCTAACCAGAACCTCAGTGGTTATGCTCTCTCTGCTTTCTAAATTTGTCACCAACAGGCTAGTGACTAAATTTACCAATTCACATTGGCATACTGGTACACCCATATAATTCCCTAGTATATGGTACTGAGGTGCCCAGGGTATTGGGGTTCCAGGAGATCCCTATGGGCTGCAGCATTTCTTTTCCCACCCATAGGGAGCTCTGACAATTCTTACACAGGCCTGCCACTGCAGCCTGCGTGAAATAACGTCCACGTTATTTCACAGCCATTTACCACTGCACTTAAGTAACTTATAAGTCACCTATATGTCTTAACTTCACCTGGTGAAGGTTGGGTGCAAAGTTACTTAGTGTGTGGGCACCCTGGCACTAGCCAAGGTGCCCCCACATCGTTCAGGGCAAATTCCCCGGACTTTGTGAGTGCGGGGACACCATTACACGCGTGCACTGTACATAGGTCACTACCTATGTACAGCGTCACAATGGTAACTGCGAACATGGCCATGTAACATGTCTAAGATCATGGAATTGTCACCCCAATGCCATTCTGGCATTGGGGGGACAATTCCATGATCCCCTGGGTCTCTGGCACAGAACCCGGGTACTGCCAAACTGCCTTTCCGGGGGTTCCACTGCAGCTGCTGCTGCTGCCAACCCCTCAGATAGGTTTCTACCCTCCTGGGGTCCAGGCAGCCCTGGCCCAGGAAGGCAGAACAAAGGACTTCCTCTGAGAGAGGTTGTAACACCCTCTCCCTTTGGAAATAGGTGTGAAGGCTGGGAAGGAGTAGCCTCCCTCAGCCTCTGGAAATGCTTTGATGGGCACAGATGGTGCCCATCTCTGCATAAGCCAGTCTACACCGGTTCAGGGATCCCCCAGCCCTGCTCTGGCGTGAAACTGGACAAAAGAAAGGGGAGTGACCACTCCCCTGCCCTGCACCTCCTAGGGGAGGTGCCCAGAGCTCCTCCAGCGTGTCCCAGACCTCTGCAATCTTGGAAACAGAGGTGTCTGTGGCACACTGGACTGCTCTGAGTGGCCAGTGCCAGCAGGTGACGTCAGAGGCTCCTTCTGATAGGCTCTTACCTCTCTTGGTAGCCTATCCTCCTTCCTAGGTAGCCAAACCTCCTTTTCTGGCTATTTAGGGTCTCTGCTTTGGGGATCTCACCAGATAACGAATGCAAGAGCTCACCAGAGTTCCTCTGCATCTCCCTCTTCACCTTCTACCAAAGGATCGACCGTTGACTGCTCAGGACGCCTGCAAAACCACAACAAAGTAGCAAGTTGACTACTAGCAACCTTGTATCGCTTCATCCTGCCGGCTTTCTCAACTGTTTCCAGGTGGTGCATGCTCTGGGGGTAGCCTGCCTCCTCTCTGCACCAGGAACTCTGAAGAAATCTCCTGTGGGTCGACGGAATCTTCCCCCTGCTAGCACAGGCACCAAAAGACTGCATCACCTGCATCACTGGTCCTCTGGGTCCCCTCTCAGCCTGACGAGCGTGGTCCCTGGAACTCAGCAACTCTGTCCAAGTGACTCCCACAGTCCAGTGACTCTTCAGTCCAAGATTAGTGGAGGTAAGTCCTTGCCTCCCCACACTAGACTGCATAGCTGGGTACAGCGTGATTTGCAGGTGCTCTGGCTCCTGTGCACTCTTCCAGGATTTCCTTCATGCACAGCCAAGCCTGGGTCCCCAACACTCTATCCTGCAGTGCACAACCTTCAGAGTTGTCCTCCGGCGTCCTGGGACTCCCTTTTGTGACTTTGTGTGGACTCCAGTTCACTTTCCTTCTAAGTGCCTGTTCAGGTACTTTTGCGTGTGTTGCCTGCTTTTGTGAGGGCTCCCTGAGTTGCTGGGTGCCCCCTCTGTCTCCTCCTCCAAGTAGCGACATCCTGGTCCCTCCTGGGCCACAGCAGCACCCAAAAACCTCTACCGTGACCCTTGCGGCTAGCAAGGCTTGTTTGCAGTCTTTCATCGCAATGTGGGACATCCGTCTTCCAAAGGAGAAGTCCCTAGCTCTCTTCTTTCTTGTAGAACTCCAAGCTGCTTCCAACCGGTGGCAGCTTCCTTGCACCCTCAGCTGACATTTCCTGGGCTCCTGCCCACTCTCGACACTGTTGCGACTATTGGACTTGGTCCCCTTGTCTTACAGGTACTCAGGTTTGGAAATCCACTGTTGTTGCATTGCTGTTGTTTGTTCTTCCTGCAGAATCCCCCTATCACGACTTCTGTGTTCTCTGGGCGTATTAGGTGCACTTTACACCTACCTTTCAGGGTCTTGGGGTGGGCTATTTTTCTAACCCTCACTGTTTTCTTACAGTCCCAGCGACCCTCTACAAAGTCACATAGGTTTGGGGTCCATTCGTGGTTCACATTCCACTTTTGGAGTATATGGTTTGTGTTGCCCCTATACCTATGTGCTCCTATTGCAATCTTTTGTAATTCTACACTGTTTGCATTACTTTTCTTGCTACTACTTACCTAATTTTGGTTTGTGTACATATATCTTGTGTATATATCTTATCCTCATATTAAGGGTACTCACTGAGATACTTTTGGCATATTGTCATAAAAATAAATTACCTTTATTTTTAGTAACTCTGTGTATTGTGTTATCTTATGATATTGTGCATATGACACCAGTGGTATAGTAGGAGCTTTACATGTCTCCTAGTTCAGCCTAAGCTGCTTTGCTATAGCTACCTTCTATCAGCCTATGCTGCTAGAAACACCTCTTCTACACTAATAAGGGATAACTGGACCTGGCACAAGGTAGAAGTACCTCTGGTACCCACTACAAGCCAGGCCAGCCTCCTACAGATGGCTGTTGAGTGGGTGTGTGCCTGGGTTTGTGGAATTTTGGAGGAGGGTTCAAAGACACACTGGGAGAGGACACAGGGCACGTGTGAATGTTAGTGGGGGTGGTGATTGCACATGAGCGGTGTGTAGTGATGGGCGTGCTGGTGATGGAGGCAGTGGCTGATGAGGTAGTGCATGCAGGTGTGAGTGGAGACGAGACTGGGAGGGAGGCGGAGGACGTGGAGGAGGGGGACACAGTGGAGGAAGTGGATGTTGGTATGTGTGCATGGGTATAGTGCTTGTGTGAGTGCCTGTGGGATGTGTGGTGCTTATGTTTGCCTGAGCCACTTTTGTGTGTTGATGTGTGTGTATGCTGGTCTGATGGTGTGCTTGGGATAGGCTGAGGTAGAGGGGATTGGGTCTGGGTAGTGAAAGTTGGAGGGGGAGGCTGGGCACAGGGACAATGGCTGCCATCAGTACTGAGTCCAGAGCCTGAAATGCTCTCTGTTGGGCCACCACGCCAGAATTAATGCCCTCCAGGTATGCATTTGTTTGCTGCAAATGCCTCTCGACACCCTGGATGACATTCAGAATGGTTGACTGCCCAACAGTGAGGATCTCAGGAGGTCAATAGCCTCCTCACTGAGGGCAGCAGGGCTGACAGGGGCAGGGCCTGAGGTGTCTGCGGCAAAGGATATGCCCACCCTCCTGAGGGCATCAGGGCTGACAGGGGCAGGGCCTGAGGTGTCTGCGGCAAAGGAGATGCCCACCCTCCTGGGTGAGGGGGCACGGGAAACACGCTGAGGGGCTGCTGGGAGGGCGGTGCTGGTAGGGGGGTGGCAGCTGTACCTGTTGTTGGGGTGGGCACAGAGGTGTCCGCCAGAACCAGGGAGCTTACATCAGAGGAGCAGTCACTGTCGCTGGTATCCCCTCCTGTCCCCGTCGTGGAGCTCCCCTCGCCCTCCATCCCACTGGTGCCTTCACCCTCCGTGGATTCACCCTCCAGGGACATGTGGGAGGCAGCTCCCTCCGTCGCCGGTGCCTCTGCTCCTACGCCAGATGATGCTAATGCACACAAGGACAGGGTGACAAAACAAGAAGGGGAAATAAAGACAGAAAACACACATGGGCAATGCCAGCAACACCACTACAGTTGGCGGTCACAACACACAGGGAGCAGTCCTATGTACTAGGCCATGCACTAGCAGTTAGTAGGAAATTCACCAGGCCATGGGGTACAATGCCTCACACCATTTTCTGCACACCTGAAACCCACAGGGGCCTGCCCAGTTGTAGATGCCCACTAAAAATATTGGAGTTGGGGTGCCTCAGAGCCTGCCCAACAAGGGACCTACCCTACCAAGTTCACCAAGGCCTAAGGGAGCCCACAGCCCACATTCCCTACCCAGACACTTCGTAAAGCGTGCAGAGTCAGCTTAATGATACTGTACTCACCCCCTTGTGGCTGCTGTGATGGCCTCAAGTGCCCATCCAACTCCGGGTATGCCACCGCCAGGATCCGGAACATCAGGGGGGTCATGGTGCGACGGGCACCCCTTCCACGTTGGGAGGCCAGTCCCAGCTGGGCCTCCGCCGCCTTCTTGCTCCAGCGGCGCAGGTCCTCCCATCTCTTGCGGCAGTGGATGCTCCGTCTATGATAGTCCCCCAGGGTCCGCATTTCCTTGGTGATGGCATGTCAAATACCCTTCTTCTGGTGGCTGCTGACCTAGAGGAAAGGTACAGGAGGAAAGGAAATTACTCACCCGCCCAGACAGTCATACTCATTGCCCACCAGTTCCCAACCATGCCCTGACGCACATACACTCCCCATCCTCACATGCAGGCCTCAGACCCACTCCTCACATGCATCTTCCATCCACACCACTTCAAACAGGCATTGCCCATACATCATGCTCACAGTGTACTCACCTGTTTGTCTGGAGAAACGTAGAGTAGCGTGTACTGGGGGAGGACCCCATCCACTAGTTTGTCAAACTCCTCCACAGTGAAGGCAGGGGCCCTTTCCCCAGACACTGCAGCCATTGTAGCGTCCAGACTCAGGTCACAGCAGCACTTGCAGTGTAGGTCCTCTCCTGTTGAAGGTCATGTATCAAGTGAGTGAACAGATAGAAAATGGCGGTCAAGTCCGCGGCGGTGCGTACTGTCACCGCAGGCGTACATCGTCATTGGCTCCTGGAAGCCATAGGGCCCAATGATAACCAATGCTGAATTGTGCGGCGGTCTTCGACCACCTACCGCAACGCTGCACAACGCCAGCGCAGTTACCTCATTACCTTGTCCCTCCTCACAAGTCAGGCAGACGCCATTTCAGGGGGGCACATGGCATGGCACCTAACTGCGTCACAGCACAATTTGGCAGATATACGGACAAACTACGCCACACACCGATTTAATCACATTACTGAAAACACACTTGTGCAACCTCTGTGGTACAGGACCATCTGCTCACCATTCTCCTCCATAGGGCACATCCGCTGGGTCAGATGATGAGATGGCGTCATCCTCGGGTGTACAGACCCATGGTGGACATAGCGACAATGGAAGACAGACACATCATTATCACCTACAGGCTTTATCGTGCCACAATCCAAGAGCTGTGTGCCCGATTTGACCAGACCACAGGAATCCCCCCTTTATTGCAGATCCTGTCAGTGCTCCATTTCCTGGCAAGTGGGTTGTTTCAAACTACAGTGGCCATGGCATCTGGGAGGTCTCAGCCAATGTTTCTAACATGTTGAGCAGAGTGTTGTCTGCCCTGCTGAAACACATGCGCAGTTACATCGTGTTTCCCCAGGAGGAGGATTTGCCCA
Source organism: Pleurodeles waltl (assembly GCF_031143425.1). Classification (NCBI taxonomy): domain Eukaryota; kingdom Metazoa; phylum Chordata; class Amphibia; order Caudata; family Salamandridae; genus Pleurodeles; species Pleurodeles waltl. Next base: position 13,835,214 of record NC_090442.1, read on the forward strand.
CAGTGAAAGCTGACTTTTATGCCCTGGGACATATCCAAAACATCATAGGTGCCATTGATGGTACACATGTGCCATTTGTCCCCCCAGCAGAACTGAACAAGTGTACAGAAACCGAAAAAGCTACCATTCGATGAATGTGCAGATGGTGTGTTTGGCGGACCAGTACATCTCCCATGTGAATTCCAAGTTTCCTGGCTCAGTGCATGACACCTACATTTTGAGGAATAGCAGTATCCCTTATGTGATGGGCCAACTCCCAAGGCACCATGTGTGGCTAATAGGTGAGCCCAAGGTCCCCACACAGTATATGAGTAGGTGTTGGGGTAGTACTTAAGGGTTAGTGTGTGTTTAACAGTTATCCCTCGACATTTGCAGGTGACTGGTTACCCCAACCTGTCATGGCTACTGACCCCATTAAGGAATGCCAGGACAAGGACAGAGGAACATTACAATGAGGCACATGGGCGAACTAGGCATATTATTGAGAGGACGTTCAGCCTCCTGAAGGCCAGATTCCAGTGCCTCCATCTGACAGGTGGATCCCTGTACTACTCACCCAAGAAGGTGTGCCAGGTCATCGTGGCATGCTGCATGTTGCACAACTTGGCATTGCAACGGCGGTTGACTTTTCTGCAGGAGGATGGGCCTGATGATGGTCTTGTGGCAGCAGAGGAGCCTGTGGACAGTGAGGAAGAGGAGGCAGAGGAAGAAGAGATTGACAACCGAAATAACATCATCATGCAGTACTTCCAGTGACACACAGGTAACAGACTGTAAGTACTCCTCACATTTCTGAATACTGTAGGACATTGTACAAGTCAGCCTTGTAACCTCTGTCTATGGACACTGGCAGTTAACCTTGCCTTTCAGTCTTTCAGATCTGGGTACATTTGTGAAAGATCAGACTGACTCCAGATTGGTTTGTGGTTCAAGGGTGTTTATTTAGGGGCTAATGTGTATAGGGGTATGTGGAAGGGGCTGGGATGATGGTGGAGGAAGGTCCATAGTAGAGTCCAGTCTATTTATATCACAGGTGCATTGTCCAAGGGGGCATAGGAGGTGGAGTAATGGCAGTTCAATGTGGACAGGGTGACATAGTGGGACAGAAGGGTGACAACCAGGAGGGTCTTATTTCCTGACAGGGGTCTTAGCAATGTTCTCTGTCTTGTGCCTGGATCGCAGGGACCGTTTGCGGGGTGGTTCTCCTTCTGCCGGTGGTGGGGTGCTTGTGGCCTGTTGGTCCTGTGGCAGGGCCTCCTGTCCACTTGCGCCGGCGGAGGGTGAAGGCTGTTCATCGGTTTGGCTAGTGTCAGGGACCCCTTGTTGTGCCACTGTGTCCCTCCTGGTGTTGAGAGGGCTGCCAGCACCCCTACAATGGTGGTCAGGGTGGTGTTAATGAACTTCAAGCCCTCCCTGATCCCAAGGTAGTGTTCCTCCTGCAGCCGCTGGGTCTCCTGCAACTTGGCCAGTACCATGCCCATGGTCTTCTGGGAATGGTGGTATGCTCCCATGATGTTTGATAGTGCCTCTTGGAGGGTGGGTTCCCTGGACCTGTCCACAGCAGTCCTCCCAGCTTCCCTGTTGTCCTGTGCCTCTGCCCTCTAAACCGTGTGCCCACTGCCAATGACCCCAGGTCCCTGATCGTCCTGTGTTAGTGGGGTTGCCTGGGGTCCCTGTAGTGGTGGACACACTGCTGATTGACATGTCCTGGGGAAAGTGGCATGGGCCCACTGGGTGGGTGCTGTGCTGGTGTTTCCTGAGGGGGGAGGTTCTGTGGTGGGTTGGGTCTGTGGCAGGTGAATCGACTATCCAGAGGCCCCTGATGGGCCAGGCTGGTCATCTTGATCCAGGCATTCAGAGCTGCTGTTGTCACTGTGGGCCTCTTCTGTGGGGAGACTGGATATGGCTGACACCTCTTGTCCGGTGACGTTGGGTAGGGGTCTTGTTGGGGTGTAAATGCATTGTTATTTGGTCTGTGTGTGGCATCTTGTGCAATAGGTGTGTTTTCCTCTATTGCTGTGCTTGCACTATCGCGTTGTCCCTTGTGTGAGTGGTGATTGTGTGCCCTGGGTGAGTCTCTCTATTGGACATGCTTTGGTGATGGGTGTCCATGCATGTCTGTGATGGGTGTCCATGCATTGTTGTTGCATGCAGGGTTTGGTTGTTGGAGTGGTGGGGCGTGATGGTTGGGTGTGTGTGAGATGGTGGAGTAATGGGGTGAGGGGGGGGGAGTATGTGATGGCATACTGGTAGGGTGGGGGGGATATAATAGTAAATATTTGACTTACCAGAGTCCATTCCTCCTGCTACTCCTGCGAGGCCCTCAGGATGCATTATTGCCATGACTTGCTCCTCCCACGTTGTTAGTTGTGGGGGAGGAGGTGAGGGTCTACTGCCAGTTTTATGTACAACTACCTGGTGTCTGGATACCACGGAACCCACCTTCCCCCGTAGGTCGTTCCACCTCTTCCTGATGTCATCCCTTGTTCTTGGATGCTGTCCCACTGTGTTGACCCTGTCAACAATTATCTGCCATAGCTCCATCTTGCTAGCAATGGACGCCTGCTGCACCTGTGATCCGAATAGCTGTGGCTCTACCCGGATGATTTCCTCCACCATGACCCTGAGCTCCTCCTCAGAAAACCTGGGGTGTCTTTGAGGTGCCATGATGTGGTGTGAGTGATGTGTAAGGTGATGGTTGATGTGATGTGTGGGGTGATGTGTTGGGGTGTGTGGTGTGATGTGCGTGGATGGTGTATGAGAGATAGTGTTGTGTGCCTCTGGATGCTGGTGTGGTCTTTGCTTTTCTCTCTCTGTGTTTCTTCAAAACTTTTCGTTGTAAGGGGTTGTGGGCAATGTGGGTGTGTGTTTTATAGTGGTGTGGGTGTGTGGGTGTGGTGTGTGTACAGTATGTGTGTCCGGTGTGTGTCTTTTGAATTGACAAATGTGGTGTAGTTTTGTTAGTGTGTGTTTATTTCGTGTGCGGCGGTGTGTACCGCCAATGGTTTACCACGGTTGAAAGACCACTGCATTGATTCGTGGGTCGTGATACTGTGGGCGTATTTCTGTTGGCGTACCGGTGTGGGTTTTTGTACCGCCAGTTTATCACTGACCTTTGGTGTGGCGGACTTGTGTGGGTGTCTGTATAGTGGCGGAATTCTCAGTGTGGGCCATAATACCCATAGCGGATTTCCACTGCGGACACGGTATATTGGCAGCCGTCAGCACGGCGGTCAGCGGGATTTACCGCCAGGGTTGTAATGAGGGCCTAAGTGTTGATGTGTGAGGGAAGTAGGGACTGATGTAAAGGAAGTAGGCGCTGATGTTACGGAAGGTGAGGGTGATGTGGGGGAAGTAAGGGCTGATGTATGGGAAGTAGGGGCTGATGTGAGGGAAGTAGGGGCAGATGTGAGGGAAGTAGAGGCTGATGTAAAGGAAGGAGGTGCTGATGCGAGGGAAGTAAGAGCTGATGTGTGGTGAAGTAGGGACTGATGCATGGGGATGTAGGGGCTGATGTATGGGAAGTAGGAGCTGATGTTAGGGAAGTAGGTGCGGATGTGTGGTGAAGTAGGGACTGATGTATGGTGAAGTAGGGGCTGATGTATGGGAAGTAGGGGCTGATGTGTGAGAAATAGGGGCCTCTACTAAACATATGATAAAATCTCTTCAACTCCGTCAACCCGGGGGAGATTTCTTCGGGATTTCCAGTGCAGGGTGAGGGCAGACAGCCCTCAGAGCATGCACCACCAGGAAACAGTCGAGAAAGCCGGCAGGATGAGGTGCTACAATGTTGCTGGTAGTCATCTTGCTACTTTGTTGCGGTTTTGCAGGTGTCCTGGAGCAGTCAGCGGTTGATCCTTGGCAGAAGTCGAAGAGGGAAGTGCAGACGAACTCTGGTGAGCTCTTGCATTCGTTATCTGAGGAATAGCCCAGAGGAGAGACCCTAAATAGCCAGAAAAGGAGGTTTGGCTACTAAGAAAGGAGGCTTGGCTACTGAAAGAGGTAAGCACCTATCAGGAGGGGTCTCTGACGTCACCTGCTGGCACTGGCCACTCAGAGCAGTCCATTGTGCCCCAACACCTCTGAATCCAAGATGGTAGAGGTCTGGGACACAGTGGAGGAGCTCTGGGCACCTCCCCTGGGAGGTACTGGTCAGGGGAGTGGTCACTCCCCTTTCCTTTGTCCAGTTTCGCACCAGAGCAGAGCTGGGGGATCCCTGAACCGGTGTAGACTGGCTTATGCAGAGATGGGCACCATCTGTGCCTAACAAAGCATTTCCAGAGGCTGGGGGAGGCTACTCCTCCCCAGCCCTTCACACCTATTTCCAAAGGGAGAGGGTGTAACGCCCTCTCTCAGAGGAAATCCTTTGTTCTGCCTTCCTGGGACTGGGCTGCCCAGAACCCAGGGGGGCAGAAACCTGTCTGAGGGGTTGGCAGCAGCTGCAGTGGAAACCCCGGAAAGGCAGTTTGGCAGTGCCCGGGTTCTGTGCTAGAGACCCGGGATGCATGGATTTGTCCCCCAAATACCAGAATGGTATTGGAGTGACAATTCCATGATCCTAGACATGTTACATGACCATGTTCGGAGTTACCATTGTGACGCTAAACATAGGTAGTGACCTATGTGTAGTGCACACGTGTAATGGTGTCCCCGCACTCACAAAGTCCAGGGAATTTGCCCACACACCAAGTAACTTGCCACCTAACCTTCACCAAGTGAGGGTTAGACATATAGGTGACTTATAAGTTACTTATGTGCAGTGAAAAAGGGCTGTGAAATAACGTGGACGTTATTTCACTCAGGCTGCAGTGGCAGTCCTGTGTAAGAATTGTCTGAGTTCCCTATGGGTGGCAAAAGAAATGCTGAAGCCCATAGGGATCTCCTGGAACCCCAATACGCTGGGTACCTAGGTACCATATACAAGGGAATTATAAGGGTGTTCCAGTGTGCCAATGAGAATTGGTAAAATTAGTCACTAGCCTGCAGTGACAATTTTAGAAAGCAGAGAAAGCATAAACACTGAGGTTCTGGTTAGCAGAGCCTCAGTGATACAGTTAGGCACCACACAGGGAACACATACAGGGCATACATTATGAGCACTGCCTGGCAGGACCCCAGTGACACATGGGCAAAAACAAACATACATACATTGAAAATGAGGGTAACATGCCAGGCAAGATGATACTTTCCTACACCTTCAAACACTAAATCTCGTCTGCAACGATCTTCACACCGTGGGACATCTTGTAGTGTGTCCTAAGGAAACGTGCAGTACTTTACTCCTGCTTTTCTGGGCTCGTGGGGGGGGGGTAATTTACTTACCTTTACTGTATTCTTACTCTCCCTGCGATTCTGCACACACTACACTTGTCTAGGGAGGAATTTCTGATTCACAGTCCACTTTCTTAGTATATGGTTTGTGTCGCCCCTAGACCCATTTTCTCCCTTTGCATTCTAATAGCATTTCCTATTGTTTGCATTGTTCTATGACTATTTAATTGCCTAATTTTGGTGTCTAGTGTGTATATTGTGTATAATACTTACCTCCAGAAGGAGTATTGCCTCCAAGATATTTTTGGTACTGTGTCACCCAAATAAATACCTTTATTTTTTGTAACACTGAGCATTGTCTTTACTTGTGTATAAGTACTGTGTAACTGTAAGTGGTATTGCATGAGCTTTGCATGTCTCCTAGTTCAGCCTAAGCTGGTCTGCTATAGCTACCTCTATCAGCCTAAGCTGCTAGAAACACCTCTTCTACACTAATAAGGGATAACTGGACCTGGTGTGAGGTGTAAGTACCCAAGGTGCCCACTACAAGCCAGGCCAGCCTCCTACACCTACAGTCACACATTTTGGCCGCCAGGGAGATAAGCATTGACTCCCAGTTATCTGGTTCACATTTTGAAATTCAGCCACAGGATGGGTATATCTCTTTCTCGCCCCCTCTCGTTGTCTCTCTCTCCCTCTGTCTCTTGCTCTCTCTCTGTCTCTCTTTCTCCCTCGCTCTTTCTTATCTCTCTCTTTCTGTCTCGCTCTCTCTCCTCTCTCTCTTACTCTCTATCTCTATCTCTATCTCTCCTCTCTCTCTCTGTCTCTCTCTCGCTGTCTTTCTCTCCCTCTCCATGTCTCTTGCTCTCTCTTGCATGTCTCGCTCTTTCTCTATTTCTCTCATTTTCTCTCTCGCTCTCTCTCCTCTCCCTCTCTCTCTCTCTCTAGATCTCTCTTTTTCTCCTCTCTCTCACTCTCTCTCTCCCTGTCGCTTTCTCTCTCTCTACTCTCTCTCTGTCTCTATCTGTCTTTCTCTGTCTCTCTCTCTCTCTGTCTCTTTCTCCCTCTCTCTCCCGTTTACATTAAAGTCACTGTTTCGTTCTTTGCTCACCGCGAGAAAAACCGACACAAAGAAAGCAGACCCGAGCCAGGGCCCCTGGACCCAACTACCAAGCCAAGGATGATGAGTAAGAGGAAGGCGGTCTGTGGTGGTCTGTGCACTGTTCACTATTTACATCGAGTGACAGGAAGGCGGTCTGTGGTGGTCTGTGCACTGTTCACTGTGTACATTGAGTGACAGGAAGGCGGTCTGTGGTGGTCTGTGCACTGTTCACTATTTACATTGAGTGAGAGGAAGGTGGTCTGTGGTGGTCTGTGCACTGGTCTGCAGAGGTCTGTGCACTGTTCGCTGTTTACATTGATTACATTGAGTGAGAGGAAGGCACTCTGCGGTGGTCTGTGCACTGTTCACTGTTTACAGTGATTGAGAGGAAGGCGGTGTGTGGTGGCCTGTGCACTGTTTGCTGTTTACATTGAGTGAGAGGAAGGCGGTCTGTGGTGGTCTGTGCACTGTTCACTATTTACATCGAGTGAGAGGAAGGCGGTCTGTGGTGGTCTGTGCACTGTTCACTATTTACATCGAGTGACAGGAAGGCGGTCTGTGGTGGTCTGTGCACTGTTCACTATTTACATCGAGTGAGAGGAAGGCGGTCTGTGGTGGTCTGTGCACTGTTCACTATTTACATCGAGTGACAGGAAGGCGGTCGGTGGTGGTCTGTGCACTGTTCACTATTTACATTGAGTGAGAGGAAGGTGGTCTGTGGTGGTCTGTGCACTGGTCTGCAGAGGTCTGTGCACTGTTCGCTGTTTACATTGATTACATTGAGTGAGAGGAAGGCGCTCTGCGGTGGTCTGTGCACTGTTCACTGTTTACATTGATTGAGAATAATGGCGGTGTGTAGCGGCCTGTGCACTGTTTGCTGTTTACATTGAGTGAGAGGAAGGCGGTCTGCGGTGGTCTGTGCACTGTTCACTGTTTACATTGAGTGAGAGCAAGGCGGTCTGTGATGGCCTGTGCACTGTTCACTGTTTACATTGAGTGTGAGGAAGGTGGTCTGTGGGGGTCTGTGCACTGTTCACTGTGCACATTGAGTGACAGGAAGGCGGTCTGTGGTGGCCTGTGCACTGTTCACTGTGCACATTGAGTGACAGGACGGCGGCTGTGGTAGTGAGAGGAAGGCGGTCTGTGGTGGTCTGTGCACTGTTCACTGTGCACATTGAGTGACAGGAAGGCGGTCTGTGGTGGTCGGTGCACTGTTCACTGTGCACATTGAGTGACAGGACGGCGGTCTGTGGTAGTGAGAGGAAGGCGGTCTGTGGTGGTCTGTGCACTGTTTACACTGAGTAAGAGGAAGGCGGTCTGTGGTGGTCTGTGCACTGTTCACTATTTACATCGAGTGACAGGAAGGCGGTCGGTGGTGGTCTGTGCACTGTTCACTATTTACATTGAGTGAGAGGAAGGTGGTCTGTGGTGGTCTGTGCACTGGTCTGCAGAGGTCTGTGCACTGTTCGCTGTTTACATTGATTACATTGAGTGAGAGGAAGGCGCTCTGCAGTGGTCTGTGCACTGTTCACTGTTTACATTGATTGAGAATAATGGCGGTGTGTAGCGGCCTGTGCACTGTTTGCTGTTTACATTGAGTGAGAGGAAGGCGGTCTGCGGTGGTCTGTGCACTGTTCACTGTTTACATTGAGTGAGAGCAAGGCGGTCTGTGATGGCCTGTGCACTGTTCACTGTTTACATTGAGTGTGAGGAAGGTGGTCTGTGGGGGTCTGTGCACTGTTCACTGTGCACATTGAGTGACAGGAAGGCGGTCTGTGGTGGTCTGTGCACTGTTCACTGTGCACATTGAGTGACAGGACGGCGGCTGTGGTAGTGAGAGGAAGGCGGTCTGTGGTGGTCTGTGCACTGTTCACTGTGCACATTGAGTGACAGGAAGGCGGTCTGTGGTGGTCAGTGCACTGTTCACTGTGCACATTGAGTGACAGGACGGCGGTCTGTGGTAGTGAGAGGAAGGCGGTCTGTGGTGGTCTGTGCACTGTTTACACTGAGTAAGAGGAAGGCGGTCTTTGGTGGTCTGTGCACTGTTCAATGTTTACATTGAGTGAGAGGAAGGTGGTCTGTGGTAGTTAGAGGAAGGTGGTCTGTCGTGGTCTGTGCATGTTTAAATTGAGTAAGAGGAAGGCGGTCTGTGGTGGTCTGTGCACTGTTCACTGTGCACATTGAGTGACAGGAAGGGGGTCTGTGGTAGTGAGAGGAAGGTGGTCTGTGGTGGTCTGTGCACTGTTTACACTGAGTGAGAGGAAGGCGGTCTGTGGTGGTCTGTGCACTGTTCAATGTTTACATTGAGTGAGAGTAAGGCGGTCTGTGGTAGTGAGAGGAAGGTGGTCTGTGGTGGTCTGTGCATGTTTACATTGATTGAGAGGAAGGCGGTCTGTGGTGGTCTATGCACTGTTCACTGTTAACATTGAACGAGAGGAAGGCGGTCTGTGGTGGTCTGTGCACTGTTCACTATTTACATCGAGTGACAGGAAGGCGGTCTGTGGTGGTCTGTGCACTGTTCACTATTTACATCGAGTGAGAGGAAGGCGGTCTGTGGTGGTCTGTGCACTGGTCTGCGGTGGTCTGTGCACTGTTCGCTGTTTACATTGATTACATTGAGTGAGAGGAAGGCGGTCTGTGGTGGTCTGTGCACTGTTCACTGGTCTGTGCACTGTTCACTGTGTACATTGAGTGAGAGGAAGGCGGTCTGTGGTGGTCTGTGCACTGTTCACTGTTTACATTGAGTGAGAGGAAGGCGGTCTGCGGTGGTCTGTGCACTGTTCACTGTTTACATTGAGTGAGAGCAAGGCGGTCTGTGATGGCCTGTGCACTGTTCACTGTTTACATTGAGTGTGAGGAAGGTGGTCTGTGGGGGTCTGTGCACTGTTCACTGTGCACATTGAGTGACAGGAAGGCGGTCTGTGGTGGCCTGTGCACTGTTCACTGTGCACATTGAGTGACAGGACGGCGGCTGTGGTAGTGAGAGGAAGGCGGTCTGTGGTGGTCTGTGCACTGTTCACTGTGCACATTGAGTGACAGGAAGGCGGTCTGTGGTGGTCGGTGCACTGTTCACTGTGCACATTGAGTGACAGGACGGCGGTCTGTGGTAGTGAGAGGAAGGCGGTCTGTGGTGGTCTGTGCACTGTTCACTATTTACATCGAGTGACAGGAAGGCGGTCGGTGGTGGTCTGTGCACTGTTCACTATTTACATTGAGTGAGAGGAAGGTGGTCTGTGGTGGTCTGTGCACTGGTCTGCAGAGGTCTGTGCACTGTTCGCTGTTTACATTGATTACATTGAGTGAGAGGAAGGCGCTCTGCGGTGGTCTGTGCACTGTTCACTGTTTACATTGATTGAGAATAATGGCGGTGTGTAGCGGCCTGTGCACTGTTTGCTGTTTACATTGAGTGAGAGGAAGGCGGTCTGCGGTGGTCTGTGCACTGTTCACTGTTTACATTGAGTGAGAGCAAGGCGGTCTGTGATGGCCTGTGCACTGTTCACTGTTTACATTGAGTGTGAGGAAGGTGGTCTGTGGGGGTCTGTGCACTGTTCACTGTGCACATTGAGTGACAGGAAGGCGGTCTGTGGTGGTCTGTGCACTGTTCACTGTGCACATTGAGTGACAGGACGGCGGCTGTGGTAGTGAGAGGAAGGCGGTCTGTGGTGGTCTGTGCACTGTTCACTGTGCACATTGAGTGACAGGAAGGCGGTCTGTGGTGGTCAGTGCACTGTTCACTGTGCACATTGAGTGACAGGACGGCGGTCTGTGGTAGTGAGAGGAAGGCGGTCTGTGGTGGTCTGTGCACTGTTTACACTGAGTAAGAGGAAGGCGGTCTTTGGTGGTCTGTGCACTGTTCAATGTTTACATTGAGTGAGAGGAAGGTGGTCTGTGGTAGTTAGAGGAAGGTGGTCTGTCGTGGTCTGTGCATGTTTAAATTGAGTAAGAGGAAGGCGGTCTGTGGTGGTCTGTGCACTGTTCACTGTGCACATTGAGTGACAGGAAGGGGGTCTGTGGTAGTGAGAGGAAGGTGGTCTGTGGTGGTCTGTGCACTGTTTACACTGAGTGAGAGGAAGGCGGTCTGTGGTGGTCTGTGCACTGTTCAATGTTTACATTGAGTGAGAGTAAGGCGGTCTGTGGTAGTGAGAGGAAGGTGGTCTGTGGTGGTCTGTGCATGTTTACATTGATTGAGAGGAAGGCGGTCTGTGGTGGTCTATGCACTGTTCACTGTTAACATTGAACGAGAGGAAGGCGGTCTGTGGTGGTCTGTGCACTGTTCACTATTTACATCGAGTGACAGGAAGGCGGTCTGTGGTGGTAAATGTAATGTAAATGTAAATGTAATGTAAATTAGCACTTGTATAGCGCACTACTCACCCGTTAGGGTCTCAAGGCGCTGTACTCATACCGCTATGGAACCCCTCCTGGCTTTTTCCCTGTGAGGCGCCCACTCCTGAACACCCCCAGGGTGAAGCCAGGCATCCAAGCGCTGTTGGGGCCGTTGTGGAGATTAAGCAAGCTATTGCCCAGAGTTGCAGAGTGGGACCCATGAATTAGATTAGGCACCGAGGCGAGAATTATCTGGTCCAAGGGAATTGAGCCCAAGACCTGCCGAAGCGGGACTTGAACCCTGGTCTTGAGCGAGATCTCTGCTTCAGGGTCTGCCACTCTAACCATTGAGCCACACTTCTCCAGTCTGTGCACTGTTCACTATTTACATCGAGTGAGAGGAAGGCGGTCTGTGGTGGTCTGTGCACTGGTCTGCGGTGGTCTGTGCACTGTTCGCTGTTTACATTGATTACATTGAGTGAGAGGAAGGCGGTCTGTGGTGGTCTGTGCACTGTTCACTGGTCTGTGCACTGTTCACTGTGTACATTGAGTGAGAGGAAGGCGGTCTGTGGTGGTCTGTGCACTGTTCACTGTTTACATTGAGTGAGAGGAAGGCGGTCTCTGGTGGTCTGTGCACTGTTCACTGTTTACATTGAGTGAGAGGAAGGCGGTCTGTGGTAGTGAGAGGAAGGTGGTCTGTGGTGGTCTGTGCATGTTTACATTGATTGAGAGGAAGGCGGTCTGTGGTGGTCTGTGCACTGTTCACTGTTAACATTGAATGAGAGGAAGGCGGTCTGTGGTGGTCTGTGCACTGTTCACTATTTACATCGAGTGACAGGAAGGCGGTCTGTGGTGGTCTGTGCACTGTTCACTATTTACATCGAGTGAGAGGAAGGCGGTCTGTGGTGGTCTGTGCACTGGTCTGCGTTGGTCTGTGCACTGTTTGCTGTTTACATTGATTACATTGAGTGAGAGGAAGGCGGTCTGTGGTGGTCTGTGCACTGTTCACTGGTCTGTGCACTGTTCACTGGTCTGTGCACTGTTCACTGTGTACATTGAGTGAGAGGAAGGCGGTCTGTGGTGGTCTGTGCACTGTTCACTATTTACATCGAGTGAGAGGAAGGCGGTCTGTGGTGGTCTGTGCACTGGTCTGCGGTGGTCTGTGCACTGTTCGCTGTTTACATTGATTACATTGAGTGAGAGGAAGGCGGTCTGTGGTGGTCTGTGCACTGTTCACTGGTCTGTGCACTGTTCACTGTGTACATTGAGTGAGAGGAAGGCGGTCTGTGGTGGTCTGTGCACTGTTCACTGTTTACATTGAGTGAGAGGAAGGCGGTCTGTGGTGGTCTGTGCACTGTTTACTGTTTACATTGAGTGAGAGGAAGGCGGTCTGTGGTAGTGAGAGGAAGGTGGTCTGTGGTGGTCTGTGCATGTTTACATTGATTGAGAGGAAGGCGGTCTGTGGTGGTCTGTGCACTGTTCACTGTTAACATTGAACGAGAGGAAGGCGGTCTGTGGTGGTCTGTGCACTGTTCACTATTTACATCGAGTGAGAGGAAGGCGGTCTGTGGTGGTCTGTGCACTGGTCTGCGGTGGTCTGTGCACTGTTTGCTGTTTACATTGATTACATTGAGTGAGAGGAAGGCGGTCTGTGGTGGTCTGTGCACTGTTCACTGGTCTGTGCACTGTTCACTGTGTACATTGAGTGAGAGGAAGGCGGTCTGTGGTGGTCTGTGCACTGTTCACTGGTCTGTGCACTGTTCACTGTGTACATTGAGTGAGAGGAAGGCGGTCTGTGGTGGTCTGTGCACTGTTCACTGTTTACATTGAGTGAGAGGAAGGCGGTCTGTGGTGGTCTGTGCACTGTTCGCTGTTTACATTGAGTGAGAGGAAGGCGGTCTGTGGTGGTCTAAAGACTTCAGCTTCGGGGGTGACTGACTCACAGATCACGAGGGGAGACATCACTCAGGCCTCTCCTGGTGCCAGCCTCATGGTCTCTTTCTTCACACTGTGACCACAGCCAGAGATCTGCAGATGGCACTGAATGTGCTGAGGCTGCAGGAGGTTCCTGTGTGGTTGTCATCAGGAGGTCTGTGGTGTTTATTTCCTCGTGTTCTGATTGAATATCTTTGCAGAAGCCATATCCGGATGTTTCTATCTCACTGAATGTGGGATCCTGGGCTGAGGCCAGACACAGCAGCGCGAGCCTTTCACCACAGAGGGCGAGAGAGGGAGGGTGGAGGGAGGGAGGGAGGGAGGAAGCTTGAGAAGGTGCAAGGGTTTGAGTCATTCACAGAGGTGTTATTGAATATGTTTATTGTATTAAAATGAGGCTCTGGTTTGGTGCTATAAAAGATTGGTCGATGAATGCTGTTCTCTTTAAGCAAATTAAGTAGAATTAATGCTCGCTACATCCTTCAAACTGTTATGAAAGCTTCTACAAATGTAAACTGGATATTCTAGATGTCCACTGATTTAGCAACTGTTACCTTAAACAAGGGTGGCTTCCGCCGCGGAAAACCTCGTGGAAAGCCGACTCCTAATACCGCCGGCGGTCTTCATTGGACCACCAGGTCAGAGATGCTAATCTCTGGCTCAGCGGGCCCAACCACTCTGGCGGTACAGGCGTGGATGTGGCGAGTTGGCAGAGGCCACACTCATAATGTGGTAGTCTTCACTGCCGGCCCATCGGCTGTGAGATCACCATCGTAGCCCTGGAGGTCAGAAAACCGCCAGGGCGATAATGAGGGCCTGGTAATATTACTATAGTTTTGTCAGTGGTGGTATTGTTGGTGTGTGGTACAGGCCATGTGTTCTATTGGTGGTAGTATTAGGAAAAGTGCTGGTGTAGTATAGTATTGGTGGTGGTATTAGGAGTGGTACTGATGGTATAGTACTAGTGGTGGTGTGGTGCTGGTGATAGTTTTGTTGGTGTAGTATTAGTGTGATGGTGGTGGTGTTTGTGCCTATGGTGTTGGTGGAAGTGTAGCAGTAGTGGAAGTGGTGATATTGGTGCTAGTGGTTCTGGTGTAATTACTGTTACTGATAGTGCTATTAGTGTGGTTGATGTCATTGGTGGTGGTGATAGTGTTGTTGAACTGGTATTAGCATTGTGGTGGTGCTGTTTGTGGCAGTGGTGTTGTTGGTAGTGTGACATTGGTGGTAGTGGTGGTATTGGTGTTATAGGCGCTAGTCTCATTGGTGTTATTTGAGGTGATGTTGGTGTAGGCAATATTGACGGTGGTGGTATTTGGCTAGCTGGTGGTAATGTGGTATTGGTGGCATGGTGTTGTTAATGTTATCATGGTTTTTGCAGTGGTCATGCTATTGGTGTGTGGTATTAGTCATGTGTTGTATTGGTGGAGGTGGTATTAGGGACTGTGCTGATGGTGTAGAACTGGTGGTAGTGTAGTGGTAGTATAGTGGTAGTGTTATTTTGTAACAGTGGTGTTGTAGGAAGAGTAGTATTGGTAGAAATGGAAGTATTGATGCTATAGCCCTGGTCTGATTAGTGTTATTTGTGTTGGTATTGGTGATACAGTTGATGGTGCTGGTATTGGTGGAGGCAATGTTGTTGAGGTGATACAGGTGGAGGCAGTGTTGTTGAGGTGATACAGGTGGAGGCAGTGTTGTTGGGGTGGTATTGGTGGAGGCAATGTTGTTGAGGTGATACAGGTGGAGGCAGTGTTGTTGGGGTGATACAGGTGGAGGCAGTGTTGTTGAGGTGATACAGGTGGATGCAGTGTTGTTGGGGTGGGATTGGTGGGGGCAGTGTTGTTGGGGTGGGATTGGTGGAGGCAGTGTTGTTGAGGTGATACAGGTGGAGGCAGTGTTGTTGGGGTGGTATTGGTGGAGGCAGTGTTGGTGGTGGTATTGGTGGAGACAGTGTTGGTGGTGTGTATTTGGTGGAGGCAGTGTTGATGGTGTGGTATTGGTGGAGGCAGTGTTGTTGGGGTGGTATTGGTGGAGGCAGTTTAGTTGGGGTGGTACTGGTGGAGGCAGTGTTGTTGGGGTGGTATTGGTGGAGGCAGTTTAGTTGGGGTGGTACTGGTGGAGGCAGTGTTGTTGGGGTGGTATTGGTGGAGGCAGTGTTGGTGGTGGTATTGGTGGAGACAGTGTTGGTGGTGGTATTGGTGGAGGAAGTCTTGTTGGTGTGGTATTGGTGATGTTTATGTGTTTTATAAAGCTCTTCTATGACCCACTTGGGTATCATGGCGCTGAAAACCGATGATAAACAAACTTGTTGCTGGTATTTGGACAGCCAGGCCCTCAGCCTTCTCCTGAAGCTCTGATGGTCTAACTCTCCTCTAAGGGCATCGGAGAGCACATTCCACGTATGTGCAGCAAATACTGAAAAGGCTCAGCTCCACCTGTCCTACGAAGAACTTTAGGAACTATCAGGTTCATCTTGGAGGGGGATCTCAGTGTTCACGTGGGAGGATCATAGTGTGATATTGTCATTTAAAGAAAAAACAGCAATATTTACAATCAATTGCCGGTCAGACTGCAGCAATGAACACCGGTGAAAATACAAGCACATTAAAATGCTGTTTGTCATTGCATTTATACCAATGTGAACACGATGCCTCAAAAAGACTACATGCCAATAAAACATATACAAATAAATAATTATTTCATGGCAGAACATCACAAATACATCCTAATGTGAAACTGGCATTTGTTTTATCCATACTTGGCATTAGCTCATCAATGTAATGCAAATAACACATTTTAAAAAACACGAACACAATTTTTACAAATAGTAAAAAAAAATATTGACAATATTGATAAGCAAGTTTTGATAATCTTACTGAAATAAATCCTTGGAGTGATATGTAAATCATGAGTATACTGTAGTATTTATGTATATATATCACCCAGTGTCGGTTGCCCCTGGGTAGTTATAGTTAGCATTAGGGGTTGGCGAAATATTCCCTTCCGCTGGTGGAATTGGCAGAACTTTGGCGACTCCGCATTACTCTTGTAACATCGAGTTTTGGTCAAATTCCGCCAGTCACTGTGTGTGGAACGCTTTTCTGGTGCCTGTGCCAAAACAGAAAGTTGGTGAGTGCGAGAGAGATTTGGTATCCATTAGTGCAATTTTCTGTCGCTTGGAGGACATCCAGCAAGATTTTTCCAATGTGGACACTGTGGGTGGCTGCGACCGTTCATGGTCAAGAGTCTGCTGCTCGACTCAAGTAGTTGCACCCTCTGGCATTCCCACCTCATTCTGCTCTGCTCGTACCAGAGTGACTGCCTCCTAGCCTGTGACATGCAGCAGGTGCCACTTGGAGAAGGTCCTACAGGTGTCCATCCCACCTCATTCTGCTCTGCTCGTACCAGAGTGACTGCCTCCTAGCCTGTGACATGCAGCAGGTGTCACTTGGAGAAGGTCCTACAGGTGTCCATCCCACCTCATTCTGCTCTGCTCGTACCAGAGTGACTGCCTCCTAGCCTGTGACATGCAGCAAGTGTCACTTGGAGAAGGTCCTACAGGTGTCCATCCCACCTCATTCTGCTCTGCTCGTACCAGAGTGACTGCCTCCTAGCCTGTGACATGCAGCCGGTGTCACTTGGAGAAGGTCCTACAGGTGTCCATCCCACCTCATTCTACTCTGCTCGTACCAGAGTGACTGCCTCCTAGCCTGTGACATGCAGCAGGTGTCACTTGGAGAAGGTCCTACAGGTGTCCATCCCACCTCATTCTGCTCTGCTCGTACCAGAGTGACTGCCTCCTAGCCTGTGACATGCAGCAGGTGTCACTTGGAGAAGGTCCTACAGGTGTCCATCCCACCTCATTCTGCTCTGCTCGTACCAGAGTGACTGTCTCCTAACCTGTGACATGCAGCCGGTGTCACTTGGAGAAGGTCCTACAGGTGTCCAGTCCACCTCCTTCTGCTCTGCTTGTACCAGAATGTCTGCATCTGAGCCTGTGACATGCAGCAGGTGTCACTTGGAGACGGTCCTACAGGTGTCCATCCCACCTCATTCTGCTCTGCTCGTACCAGAGTGACTGCCTCCTAGCCTGTGACATGCAGCAGGTGTCACTTGGAGAAGGTCCTACAGGTGTCCAGTCCACCTCCTTCTGCTCTGCTCGTACCAGAGTGACTGCCTCCTAGCCTGTGACATGCAGCAGGTGTCACTTGGAGAAGGTCCTACAGGTGTCCATCCCACCTCATTCTGCTCTGCTCGTACCAGAGAGACTGCCTCCTAGCCTGTGACATGCAGCAAGTGTCACTTGGAGAAGGTCCTACAGGTGTCCATCCCACCTCATTCTGCTCTGCTCGTACCAGAGTGACTGCCTCCTAGCCTGTGACATGCAGCAGGTGTCACTTGGAGAAGGTCCTACAGGTGTCCATCCCACCTCATTCTGCTCTGCTCGTACCAGAGTGACTGTCTCCTAGCCTGTGACATGCAGCAGGTGTCACTTGGAGAAGGTCCTACAGGTGTCCATCCCACCTCATTCTGTTCTGCTCGTACCAGAGTGACTGCCTCCTAGCCTGTGACATGCAGCAGGTTACACTTGGAGAAGGTCCTACAGGTGTCCACCCCACCTCATTCTGCTCTGCTCGTACCAGAGTGACTGCCTCCTAGCTTGTGACATGCAGCAGGTGTGACTTGGAGAAGGTCCTACAGGTGTCCACCCCACCTCATTCTGCTCTGCTCTGCTCGTACCAGAGTGACTGCCTCCTAGCCTGTGACATGCAGCAGGTGTCACTTGGAGAAGGTCCTACAGGTGTCCATCCCACCTCCTTCTGCTCTGCTTGTACCAGAATGTCTGTGTCTGAGCCTGTGACATGCAGCAGGTGTCACTTGGAGAAGGTCCTACAGGTGTCCATCCCACCTCATTCTGCTCTGCTCGTACCAGAGTGACTGCCTCCTAGCCTGTGACATGCAGCAGGTGTCACTTGGAGAAGGTCCTACAGGTGTCCATCCCACCTCATTCTGCTCTGCTCGTACCAGAGTGACTGCCTCCTAGCCTGTGACATGCAGCAGGTGTCACTTGGAGAAGGTCCTACAGGTGTCCATCCCACCTCATTCTGCTCTGCTCGTACCAGAGTGACTGTCTCCTAACCTGTGACATGCAGCCGGTGTCACTTGGAGAAGGTCCTACAGGTGTCCAGTCCACCTCCTTCTGCTCTGCTTGTACCAGAATGTCTGCATCTGAGCCTGTGACATGCAGCAGGTGTCACTTGGAGACGGTCCTACAGGTGTCCATCCCACCTCATTCTGCTCTGCTCGTACCAGAGTGACTGCCTCCTAGCCTGTGACATGCAGCAGGTGTCACTTGGAGAAGGTCCTACAGGTGTCCAGTCCACCTCCTTCTGCTCTGCTCGTACCAGAGTGACTGCCTCCTAGCCTGTGACATGCAGCAGGTGTCACTTGGAGAAGGTCCTACAGGTGTCCATCCCACCTCATTCTGCTCTGCTCGTACCAGAGAGACTGCCTCCTAGCCTGTGACATGCAGCAAGTGTCACTTGGAGAAGGTCCTACAGGTGTCCATCCCACCTCATTCTGCTCTGCTCGTACCAGAGTGACTGCCTCCTAGCCTGTGACATGCAGCAGGTGTCACTTGGAGAAGGTCCTACAGGTGTCCATCCCACCTCATTCTGCTCTGCTCGTACCAGAGTGACTGTCTCCTAGCCTGTGACATGCAGCAGGTGTCACTTGGAGAAGGTCCTACAGGTGTCCATCCCACCTCATTCTGTTCTGCTCGTACCAGAGTGACTGCCTCCTAGCCTGTGACATGCAGCAGGTTTCACTTGGAGAAGGTCCTACAGGTGTCCACCCCACCTCATTCTGCTCTGCTCGTACCAGAGTGACTGCCTCCTAGCTTGTGACATGCAGCAGGTGTGACTTGGAGAAGGTCCTACAGGTGTCCACCCCACCTCATTCTGCTCTGCTCTGCTCGTACCAGAGTGACTGCCTCCTAGCCTGTGACATGCAGCAGGTGTCACTTGGAGAAGGTCCTACAGGTGTCCATCCCACCTCCTTCTGCTCTGCTTGTACCAGAATGTCTGTGTCTGAGCCTGTGACATGCAGCAGGTGTCACTTGGAGAAGGTCCTACAGGTGTCCATCCCACCTCATTCTGCTCTGCTCGTACCAGAGTGACTGCCTCCTAGCCTGTGACATGCAGCAGGTGTCACTTGGAGAAGGTCCTACAGGTGTCCATCCCACCTCATTCTGCTCTGCTCGTACCAGAGTGACTGCCTCCTAGCCTGTGACATGCAGCAGGTGTCACTTGGAGAAGGTCCTACAGGTGTCCATCCCACCTCATTCTGCTCTGCTCTGCTCGTACCAGAGTGACTGCCTCCTAGCCTGTGACATGCAGCAGGTGTCACTTGGAGAAGGTCCTACAGGTGTCCAGTCCACCTCCTTCTGCTCTGCTTGTACCAGAATGTCTGCGTCTGAGCCTGTGACATGCAGCAGGTGTCACTTGGAGAAGGTCCTACAGGTGTCCAGTCCACCTCCTTCTGCTCTGCTTGTACCAGAATGTCTGCGTCTGAGCCTGTGACATGCAGCAGGTTTCACTTGGAGAAGGTCCTACAGGTGTCCACCCCACCTCATTCTGCTCTGCTCGTACCAGAGTGACTGCCTCCTAGCTTGTGACATGCAGCAGGTGTGACTTGGAGAAGGTCCTACAGGTGTCCACCCCACCTCATTCTGCTCTGCTCTGCTCGTACCAGAGTGACTGCCTCCTAGCCTGTGACATGCAGCAGGTGTCACTTGGAGAAGGTCCTACAGGTGTCCATCCCACCTCCTTCTGCTCTGCTTGTACCAGAATGTCTGTGTCTGAGCCTGTGACATGCAGCAGGTGTCACTTGGAGAAGGTCCTACAGGTGTCCATCCCACCTCATTCTGCTCTGCTCGTACCAGAGTGACTGCCTCCTAGCCTGTGACATGCAGCAGGTGTCACTTGGAGAAGGTCCTACAGGTGTCCATCCCACCTCATTCTGCTCTGCTCGTACCAGAGTGACTGCCTCCTAGCCTGTGACATGCAGCAGGTGTCACTTGGAGAAGGTCCTACAGGTGTCCATCCCACCTCATTCTGCTCTGCTCTGCTCGTACCAGAGTGACTGCCTCCTAGCCTGTGACATGCAGCAGGTGTCACTTGGAGAAGGTCCTACAGGTGTCCAGTCCACCTCCTTCTGCTCTGCTTGTACCAGAATGTCTGCGTCTGAGCCTGTGACATGCAGCAGGTGTCACTTGGAGAAGGTCCTACAGGTGTCCAGTCCACCTCCTTCTGCTCTGCTTGTACCAGAATGTCTGCGTCTGAGCCTGTGACATGCAGCAGGTGTCACTTGGAGAAGGTCCTACAGGTGTCCATCCCACCTCATTCTGCTCTGCTCGTACCAGAGTGACTGCCTCCTAGCCTGTGACATGCAGCAGGTGTCACTTGGAGAAGGTCCTACAGGTGTCCATCCCACATCATTCTGCTCTGCTCTGCTCGTACCAGAGTGACTGCCTCCTAGCCTGTGACATGCAGCAGGTGTCACTTGGATAAGGTCCTACAGGTGTCCAGCCCACCTCATTCTGCTCTGCTGGTACCAGAGTGACTGCCTCCTAGCCTGTGACATGCAGCAAGTGTCACTTGGAGAAGGTCCTACAGGTGTCCATCCCACCTCATTCTGCTCTGCTGGTACCAGAGTGACTGCCTCCTAGCCTGTGACATGCAGCAAGTGTCACTTGGAGAAGGTCCTACAGGTGTCCACCCCACCTCATTCTGCTCTGCTCGTACCAGAGTGACTGCCTCCTAGCTTGTGACATGCAGCAGGTGTCACTTGGAGAAGGTCCTACAGGTGTCCATCCCACCTCATTCTGCTCTGCTCGTACCAGAGTGACTGCCTCCTAGCCTGTGACATGCAGCAGGTGTCACTTGGAGAAGGTCCTACAGGTGTCCATCCCACCTCATTCTGCTCTGCTCGTACCAGAGTGACTGTCTCCTAACCTGTGACATGCAGCCGGTGTCACTTGGAGAAGGTCCTACAGGTGTCCAGTCCACCTCCTTCTGCTCTGCTTTTACCAGAATGTCTGCATCTGAGCCTGTGACATGCAGCAGGTGTCACTTGGAGACGGTCCTACAGGTGTCCATCCCACCTCATTCTGCTCTGCTCGTACCAGAGTGACTGCCTCCTAGCCTGTGACATGCAGCAGGTGTCACTTGGAGAAGGTCCTACAGGTGTCCAGTCCACCTCCTTCTGCTCTGCTCGTACCAGAGTGACTGCCTCCTAGCCTGTGACATACAGCAGGTGTCACTTGGAGAAGGTCCTACAGGTGTCCATCCCACCTCATTCTGCTCTGCTCGTACCAGAGAGACTGCCTCCTAGCCTGTGACATGCAGCAAGTGTCACTTGGAGAAGGTCCTACAGGTGTCCATCCCACCTCATTCTGCTCTGCTCGTACCAGAGTGACTGCCTCCTAGCCTGTGACATGCAGCAGGTGTCACTTGGAGAAGGTCCTACAGGTGTCCATCCCACCTCATTCTGCTCTGCTCGTACCAGAGTGACTGTCCCCTAGCCTGTGACATGCAGCAGGTGTCACTTGGAGAAGGTCCTACAGGTGTCCATCCCACCTCATTCTGTTCTGCTCGTACCAGAGTGACTGCCTCCTAGCCTGTGACATGCAGCAGGTTACACTTGGAGAAGGTCCTACAGGTGTCCACCCCACCTCATTCTGCTCTGCTCGTACCAGAGTGACTGCCTCCTAGCTTGTGACATGCAGCAGGTGTGACTTGGAGAAGGTCCTACAGGTGTCCACCCCACCTCATTCTGCTCTGCTCTGCTCGTACCAGAGTGACTGCCTCCTAGCCTGTGACATGCAGCAGGTGTCACTTGGAGAAGGTCCTACAGGTGTCCATCCCACCTCCTTCTGCTCTGCTTGTACCAGAATGTCTGTGTCTGAGCCTGTGACATGCAGCAGGTGTCACTTGGAGAAGGTCCTACAGGTGTCCATCCCACCTCATTCTGCTCTGCTCGTACCAGAGTGACTGCCTCCTAGCCTGTGACATGCAGCAGGTGTCACTTGGAGAAGGTCCTACAGGTGTCCATCCCACCTCATTCTGCTCTGCTCGTACCAGAGTGACTGCCTCCTAGCCTGTGACATGCAGCAGGTGTCACTTGGAGAAGGTCCTACAGGTGTCCATCCCACCTCATTCTGCTCTGCTCGTACCAGAGTGACTGTCTCCTAACCTGTGACATGCAGCCGGTGTCACTTGGAGAAGGTCCTACAGGTGTCCAGTCCACCTCCTTCTGCTCTGCTTGTACCAGAATGTCTGCATCTGAGCCTGTGACATGCAGCAGGTGTCACTTGGAGACGGTCCTACAGGTGTCCATCCCACCTCATTCTGCTCTGCTCGTACCAGAGTGACTGCCTCCTAGCCTGTGACATGCAGCAGGTGTCACTTGGAGAAGGTCCTACAGGTGTCCAGTCCACCTCCTTCTGCTCTGCTCGTACCAGAGTGACTGCCTCCTAGCCTGTGACATGCAGCAGGTGTCACTTGGAGAAGGTCCTACAGGTGTCCATCCCACCTCATTCTGCTCTGCTCGTACCAGAGAGACTGCCTCCTAGCCTGTGAAATGCAGCAAGTGTCACTTGGAGAAGGTCCTACAGGTGTCCATCCCACCTCATTCTGCTCTGCTCGTACCAGAGTGACTGCCTCCTAGCCTGTGACATGCAGCAGGTGTCACTTGGAGAAGGTCCTACAGGTGTCCATCCCACCTCATTCTGCTCTGCTCGTACCAGAGTGACTGTCTCCTAGCCTGTGACATGCAGCAGGTGTCACTTGGAGAAGGTCCTACAGGTGTCCATCCCACCTCATTCTGTTCTGCTCGTACCAGAGTGACTGCCTCCTAGCCTGTGACATGCAGCAGGTTTCACTTGGAGAAGGTCCTACAGGTGTCCACCCCACCTCATTCTGCTCTGCTCGTACCAGAGTGACTGCCTCCTAGCTTGTGACATGCAGCAGGTGTGACTTGGAGAAGGTCCTACAGGTGTCCACCGCACCTCATTCTGCTCTGCTCTGCTCGTACCAGAGTGACTGCCTCCTAGCCTGTGACATGCAGCAGGTGTCACTTGGAGAAGGTCCTACAGGTGTCCATCCCACCTCCTTCTGCTCTGCTTGTACCAGAATGTCTGTGTCTGAGCCTGTGACATGCAGCAGGTGTCACTTGGAGAAGGTCCTACAGGTGTCCATCCCACCTCATTCTGCTCTGCTCGTACCAGAGTGACTGCCTCCTAGCCTGTGACATGCAGCAGGTGTCACTTGGAGAAGGTCCTACAGGTGTCCATCCCACCTCATTCTGCTCTGCTCGTACCAGAGTGACTGCCTCCTAGCCTGTGACATGCAGCAGGTGTCACTTGGAGAAGGTCCTACAGGTGTCCATCCCACCTCATTCTGCTCTGCTCTGCTCGTACCAGAGTGACTGCCTCCTAGCCTGTGACATGCAGCAGGTGTCACTTGGAGAAGGTCCTACAGGTGTCCAGTCCACCTCCTTCTGCTCTGCTTGTACCAGAATGTCTGCGTCTGAGCCTGTGACATGCAGCAGGTGTCACTTGGAGAAGGTCCTACAGGTGTCCAGTCCACCTCCTTCTGCTCTGCTTGTACCAGAATGTCTGCATCTGAGCCTGTGACATGCAGCAGGTTTCACTTGGAGAAGGTCCTACAGGTGTCCACCCCACCTCATTCTGCTCTGCTCGTACCAGAGTGACTGCCTCCTAGCTTGTGACATGCAGCAGGTGTGACTTGGAGAAGGTCCTACAGGTGTCCACCCCACCTCATTCTGCTCTGCTCTGCTCGTACCAGAGTGATTGCCTCCTAGCCTGTGACATGCAGCAGGTGTCACTTGGAGAAGGTCCTACAGGTGTCCATCCCACCTCCTTCTGCTCTGCTTGTACCAGAATGTCTGTGTCTGAGCCTGTGACATGCAGCAGGTGTCACTTGGAGAAGGTCCTACAGGTGTCCATCCCACCTCATTCTGCTCTGCTCGTACCAGAGTGACTGCCTCCTAGCCTGTGACATGCAGCAGGTGTCACTTGGAGAAGGTCCTACAGGTGTCCATCCCACCTCATTCTGCTCTGCTCGTACCAGAGTGACTGCCTCCTAGCCTGTGACATGCAGCAGGTGTCACTTGGAGAAGGTCCTACAGGTGTCCATCCCACCTCATTCTGCTCTGCTCTGCTCGTACCAGAGTGACTGCCTCCTAGCCTGTGACATGCAGCAGGTGTCACTTGGAGAAGGTCCTACAGGTGTCCAGTCCACCTCCTTCTGCTCTGCTTGTACCAGAATGTCTGCGTCTGAGCCTGTGACATGCAGCAGGTGTCACTTGGAGAAGGTCCTACAGGTGTCCAGTCCACCTCCTTCTGCTCTGCTTGTACCAGAATGTCTGCGTCTGAGCCTGTGACATGCAGCAGGTGTCACTTGGAGAAGGTCCTACAGGTGTCCATCCCACCTCATTCTGCTCTGCTCGTACCAGAGTGACTGCCTCCTAGCCTGTGACATGCAGCAGGTGTCACTTGGAGAAGGTCCTACAGGTGTCCATCCCACCTCATTCTGCTCTGCTCTGCTCGTACCAGAGTGACTGCCTCCTAGCCTGTGACATGCAGCAGGTGTCACTTGGAGAAGGTCCTACAGGTGTCCAGCCCACCTCATTCTGCTCTGCTGGTACCAGAGTGACTGCCTCCTAGCCTGTGACATGCAGCAAGTGTCACTTGGAGAAGGTCCTACAGGTGTCCATCCCACCTCATTCTGCTCTGCTGGTACCAGAGTGACTGCCTCCTAGCCTGTGACATGCAGCAAGTGTCACTTGGAGAAGGTCCTACAGGTGTCCACCCCACCTCATTCTGCTCTGCTCGTACCAGAGTGACTGCCTCCTAGCTTGTGACATGCAGCAGGTGTCACTTGGAGAAGGTCCTACAGGTGTCCATCCCACCTCATTCTGCTCTGCTCTGCTCGTACCAGAGTGACTGCCTCCTAGCCTGTGACATGCACAGGTGTCACTTGGAGAAGGTCCTACAGGTGTCCACCCCACCTCATTCTGCTCTGCTCTGCTCGTACCAGAGTGACTGCCTCCTAGCCTGTGACATGCACAGGTGTCACTTGGAGAAGGTCCTACAGGTGTCCATCCCACCTCATTCTGCTCTGCTCGTACCAGAGTGACTGCCTCCTAGCCTGTGACATGCAGCAGGTGTGACTTGGAGAAGGTCCTACAGGTGTCCATCCCACCTCATTCTGCTCTGCTCGTACCAGAGTGACTGCCTCCTAGCCTGTGACATGCAGCAGGTGTCACTTGGAGAAGGTCCTACAGGTGTCCAGCCCACCTCCTTCTGCTCTGCTTGTACCAGAATGTCTGAGCCTGTGACATGCAGCAGGTGTCACTTGGAGACGGTCCAACAGGTGTCCATCCTGTCTCCTTCTGCTCTGCTCGTACAAGAGTGTATGCCCCCGAGCCTGTCTAGGACAGCAGGTGTCACTTGGAGATGGTCCGACAGGTGTCCAGCACTCCTCCTATGGTCTGCTTGTACCAGAGTGTCTGCCTCTGAGCCTGTGATGGACAGCAGGTGTCACTTGGAGACAGTCCTACAGGTGTCCATCCTGCCACCTTCTGCACCGCTTGTACAAGAGTGTATGCCCCCGAGCCTGTGACAGACAACAGGTGTCACTTGGAGACAGTTATAGAGGTGTCCATCCCAAATTCTTCTGCTCTGCTTGTATCAGATGGACAGCTCTGTCTTCTAGTGTCTGCCTTGGATCATGTCTCAGGCAGCAGGTGTCTCTTGGAGATAGTCCTACAGGTGCCCAGCCCACCTCCTTCTGCTTTGCTTGTACCAAAGTGTTTGCCTCTGAGTCTGTGACAGGCAGCAGGTGGCACTTGGAGATGGTCTTGCAGGTGTCCATCCCACCTCCTTCTGCTGTTCTTGTACCAGAGTGTCTGCCTCTGAGCCTGTGATGGACAGCAGGTGTAACTTGGAGACGATTGGACAGGTGTCCATCCTACATTCTTCGGCTCAGCTTGTACCAGAGGGACAGCTCTGACTTCAAGTGTGTGCCTTGGAGCCAGGCTCTGGCAGCAGGTGTTACTTAGGCTGTCTGCCTCAGAGCCTGTGACGGGGAGCAGTGTCACTTGGAGACATTCCCACAGGTGTTCAGCCCTCCTCCTTCTGTTCCACTTGTTCCAGAGTGTCTGCCCCCGAGCCTGTCTCAGGCAGCGTGTCTCTTGGAGACAGTACTACAGGTGTCCATCCTGCCACCTTCTGCTCCACTTGTGCCAGAGTGTCTGCCCACGAGCCTGTTTACAGAGCCACCCTGTATGTATGTATGCATGCATGTATGTATGTATATGTGTATGTATGCATGTATGTTGTATTTCTATAGCACAAACACATCCCCCTCTGAGAGGGGCCACCCTCCCTGGAGACACACCTCAGCACTGAACATGGAGAAGTAGTTAATTAATGTATGTATATATGTATGTATGTATGTACATATGTATGTAGGAATATATGTATATATTTGTAGAAGGCTGGCCTGGCTTGTAGTGGGTACCAATGGTACTTACACCTTATGCCAGGTCCAGTAACCCCTTATTAGTAGAGTGTAGTAGTGTTCTAGCAGCTTAGGCTGATAGCTGATAGCAGAGCAGCCAATTCTGAACTAGGAGACATGCAAAGCTCATGCAATACCACTTGTATCATATATGTACTATATCATAAGAAAGAGAATACTATTAGTTACAAAAAATAAAGGTACTTTATTTTAGTGACAATGTGCCAAAAATATCTCAGAGGATATACTCCCTTAGGAGATAAGTAACATACACAAATATACACAACTAACCAAATCAGGTAAGTAAAACAGTCAGAAAGTAGTGCAAACACTCTAAAATAACAATAGGATGGAATAGGCCTAGGGTCAACACAAACCTTATACTAAGAAAGTGGAATGCGAACCACAAATGCACCCCTAGGCAAGTGTAGTGTGTAGAGGGTCGCTGGGAGTGTGAGAAAACACTAAGGGTGTAAAGGAGACTCCATCCCAGGACCCTGGAAAGTAGGAGTAAAGTACTACTATTTCCCCCAAAACATACTGAAGTTGTGATAAAGGATTTTGCAAGGACCACAACAGACTGCAAAGCACTGAAGACTGATTCCTGGACCTGAAGACCTGCAAAGGAAGGGGACCAAGTTCAAGAGTCGCTAAAGTGTTCAGGGGGGCAGGAGCCCACTAAACCCCGGATGAAGGTGCAAAATGGCTGCCTCCGGTTGGAAGAAGCTGCAGGTTTTGCAACAACAAAAGGAGGTTCTGCTTTGTGCAAAAGATGTCCCACCGCATGCTGGAGGACGCAGAGTTGTTTCCTTGGTAAAGTACCGCAAACAAGCCTTCCTACCTGCAAGAGTCATGATTCGAGAAAAAGGGTGCTGCTCGGGCCTAGGAAGGACCAGGATGTCGCCACTCAGGTGAGGGGACAGAGGGGGCCCTCAGCAATGCAGAGAGCCCAGGGACAGAAGGGAAGCACCCACAGAAGTCCTTGAACACGGGTTCAAGAAGACTGAACATGGCGGTCATCTCAACACTGCAAAGAGAGGTCCCACGACACCTGGGGTCAACTCAGGGAGCTGAGCATTGCAGGACGGAGTGCTGGGGACATAGACTCAGCTGTGCATGCAGGATTTCTTGGAAATGTGCACAGAAGCCCTTGTAGCTGCAGATCACACGGTGCACAGGATTACTGTCTGGGGAGGGGACGCAAGGACTTAATTCCTCCAAATGTGGATAGTTGGACCCCTGGACAGTCTGGGTCACTTGGGTTAACCACCTGTGTTCCAGGGGCCACACTCGTCAGGATGAGAGGGGACCCAGAGTACCGGTGAAGCTGAAGTTTGGTGCCTGCTAGAGCAGGGGGAAGATTCTGTCGACCCACAGGAGATTTCTTCATGGCTTCCAGTGCAGGGTGAAAGCAGGCAGCCCCCAGAGCATGCACCACCAGGAAACAGTAGAGAAAGCCGGCAGGATTAGGCGCTACAATGTTGCTGGTAGTCTTCTGGCTACTTTGTTGCAGTTTTGCAGGCATCCTGGAGCAGTTAGTGGTCGATCCTTGGCAGAAGCCTAAGAGACAAGTGTAGAGGAGTTCTGCTGTATTCTTGCAAGTCGTAATCTGAGGAGAAGCCCCCAGGAGAGACCCTAAATAGCCCTCAGAGGAGGAGTGTCTACCTAGTCAGGTATGCACCTATCAGGAGGGGTCTCTGACATCACCTGCTGGCACTGGCCACTCAGAGGCCTCCAGAATGCCCCCACACCTCTGAAAACAAGATGGCAGAGGTCTAAGACACACTGGAGGAGCTCTGGGCACCACCCCTATGGTGGTGATGGACAGGGGAGTGGTCACCACCCTTCCCTTTGTCCAGTTTCGCACCAGAGCAGGGACTGGGGGTTCCCTAAACTGGTGTAGACTGGCTTATGCAAGGAGGGCACCATCTGTGCCCTTCAAAGCATTTCCAGAGGCTGGGAGAGGCTACCCCTCCTCAGCCTTTAACACCTATTTCCAAAGAGAGAGGGTGTAAAACCCTGGTCCCAAAGGAAATCCATTGTTCTGCCTTCCTGAGACTGAGCTGCTCAGACCCCAGGAGGTCAGACCCTGTCTGTGGGGTGGTAGCAACTGTAGCTGCAGAGAAAACCCCAGACAGCTGGTTTGGCAATACTGGGGGTCCATAGAGGAGCCCTCAGGTTGTATGGAATTGACTCCCCAATACCAGATTTGGAATGGCGGGACAATTCCATGATCTTAGACATGTTATATGGCCATATTCGGAGTTACCATTGTGAAGCTACATATAGGTATTGACCTACTGTATATGTAGTGCACGTGTATAATGGTGTCCCCGCACTCACAAAGTCCAGGGAAATGGCCCTGAACTATTTGGGGGCACATTTGCTAGTGCAAGGGTGCCCTCACACTTAGTAACTTTGCACCTAACCGTCAGCAAGTGAAGGTTAGACATATAGGTGACTTATAAGTTACTTTAGTGCAGTGAAAATGGATGTGAAATAACATGTGCGTTATTTCACGCAGGCTGCAATGGCAGTCATGTGTAAGGGTTTGTCTGAACTCCCTATGGGTGGCAAAAGAAATGCTGCAGCCCATATGGATCTCCTGGAACCGCAATGCCCTGGGTACCTAGGTACCATATACTAGGGACTTATAAGGGGGGTCCAGTATGCCAATTGAAATTGGTAAATGTAGTCACTAGCCTATAGTGACAGATTTAAAGGCAGAGAGAGCATGAGCACTGAGGCTCTGATTAGTAGAGCCTCAGTGACACAGTTAGGCACTACACAGGCATACACATTTAGGCCACAAACTATGAGCACTCCGGTTCTGGCTAGCAGGATCCCAGTGAGACAGGCAAAAACATACTGATATACATCTAATATTAGGGGTAACATGTCAAGAAAGATGGTACTTTCCTACACAACCCCCCCCAAACGAGGGACAATAAGGCTTATCTTGCCCAGATGATTCTTCATTGGCTAAGTGGAAATATCTGGAGAGTCCATCTGCATTGGAGTGGGTACTCCCAGGTCTATGTTCCACTGTATAGTCCATTCACTGTATCGAGATGGACCACATCAACAATTTAGGGTTTTCACCTTTCATTTGTTTAAGCCATAATAGAGGTTTGTGGTCTGTTTTAACAATAAAGTGAGTACCAAAGAGGTATGGTCTCAACTTTGTCAAGGCCCAGACCACAGCAAAGGCCTCCCTCTCTATGGCAGACCAACGCTTTTCTCTAGGGGTCAACCTCCTGCTGATAAAAGCAACAGGTTGATCCTGGCCCTCTGTGCTTAGCTGTGATAGAACTGCCCCTACCCCTAATTCAGAAGCATCAGTTTGTACAATGAATTTTTTGGAGTAACAAGGGCTTTGGAGGACAGGTGCAGAACACATGGCCTGTTTGAGCTCATCAAAAGCCTTTTGACAGCTAGCTGTCTATAATACCTTTTTAGGCATCTTCTTTGATGTGAGGTCATGAAGAGGGACAGCTATAGTGCCATAATTCTTAATGAACCTCCTGTAGAACCCAGTGAGGCCTAGGAAGGCTCTTACTTAGCTCTGAGTTGTAGGAGAAGCCCATGCCATAATGGTTTGGATCTTCCCCTGAAGTGGTGCAATCTGTTCCCCACCTACCAGGTGTCCCAGATAAACCACTTTCCCCTGCCCTATCTGGCACTTTGAAGCTTTGATAGTGAGGCCTGCCTTTTGCAGGGCCTCCAAAACTGTCCATAGGTGGACCAGGTGATCATCCCAGCCGGAGCTAAAGACAGCTACATCGTCCAGATATGCTGCACTAAAGGCTTCCAATCCTTGGAGGGCTTTGCTCACCAACCTCTGAAAAGTGGCAGGTGCATTTTTCAATCCAAAGGGCATTACTGTGAATTGATAATGCCCCACAATGGTTGAAAATGCTGTCTTTGGTTCTGCATCTTCTGATGACTTAGGGGGTCATTCTGACCCTGGCGGCCGGTGGCCGCCAGGGCCACCGACCACGGGAGCACCGCCAACAGGCTGGCGGTGCTCCCACGAGCATTCTGACCGCGGCGGTTCAGCCGCGGTCAGAAGCGGCAAGTCGGCGGTCTCCCGCCGACTTACCGCTGCTCGGGGGAATCCTTCATGGCGGCGCAGCGCGCTCCGCCGCCATGAGGATTCTGACACCCCCTACCGCCATCCTGTTCATGGCTGGAAACCCACCATGAACAGGATGGCGGTAGGGGGTGCCGCGGGGCCCCTGGGGGCCCCTGCCGTGCCCATGCCAATGGCATGGGCACGGCAGGGGCCCCCGTAAGAGGGCCCCGCAAAGTATTTCAGTGTCTGCCTTGCAGACACTGAAATACGCGACGGGTGCTACTGCACCCGTCGCACCCCTGCAACTACGCCGGCTCAATTCTGAGCCGGCGTCCTCGTTGCAGGGGCATTTCCTCTGGGCCGGCGGGCGCTCTTATGGAGAGCGGCCGCCGGCCCAGAGGAAATGTCTGAATGGCCGCCGCGGTCTTTTGACCGCGGTGCGGTCATTCAGCGGCGGTACCTTGGCGGACGGCCTCCGCCGTCCGCCAGGGTCATAATCAGGCCCTTAATCTGCCAATATCCTGCAGTTAAATCAAAAGTGCTTAGATACTTGGCAGAAGCCAGTGTATCTATCAACTCATCTGCCCTGGTGTAGGAGGCTGGCTTGGCTTGAGTGGGTACCAGAGGTACTTACACCTTGTGCCAGGTCCAGTTATCCCTTATTAGTGTAGAAGAGGTGTTTCTAGCAGCTTAGGCTGATAGAAGGTAGCTGTAGCAGAGCAGCTTAGGCTGAACTAGGAGACATGCAAAGCTCCTACTATACCACTGGTGTCATATGCACAATATCATGAGAAAACACAATACACAGATATACTAAAAATAAAGGTGCTCGTGCCAGAGTGACTGCCTCCTAGCCTGTGACATGCAGCAGGTGTCACTTGGAGAAGGTCCTACAGGTGTCCAGCCCACCTCCTTCTGCTCTGCTTGTACCAGAATGTCTGCGTCTGAGCCTGTGACATGCAGCAGGTGTCACTTGGAGACGGTCCAACAGGTGTCCATCCTGTCTCCTTCTGCTCTGCTCGTACAAGAGTGTATGCCCCCGAGCCTGTCTAGGACAGCAGGTGTCAC
Organism: Pleurodeles waltl; assembly: GCF_031143425.1. Lineage (NCBI taxonomy): Eukaryota > Metazoa > Chordata > Amphibia > Caudata > Salamandridae > Pleurodeles > Pleurodeles waltl. The sequence goes on from NC_090442.1 coordinate 13,866,598, forward strand.
TTGGAGATGGTCCGACAGGTGTCCAGCACTCCTCCTATGGTCTGCTTGTACCAGAGTGTCTGCCTCTGAGCCTGTGATGGACAGCAGGTGTCACTTGGAGACAGTCCTACAGGTGTCCATCCTGCCACCTTCTGCGCCGCTTGTACAAGAGTGTATGCCCCAGAGCCTGTGACAGACAACAGGTGTCACTTGGAGACAGTTATAGAGGTGTCCATCCCACATTCTTCTGCTCTGCTTGTATCAGATGGACAGCTCTGTCTTCTAGTGTCTGCCTTGGATCATGTCTCAGGCAGCAGGTGTCTCTTGGAGATAGTCCTACAGGTGCCCAGCCCACCTCCTTCTGCTTTGCTTGTACCAAAGTGTTTGCCTCTGAGTCTGTGACAGGCAGCAGGTGGCACTTGGAGATGGTCTTGCAGGTGTCCATCCCACCTCCTTCTGCTGTTCTTGTACCAGAGTGTCTGCCTCTGAGCCTGTGATGGACAGCAGGTGTAACTTGGAGACGATTGGACAGGTGTCCATCCTACATTCTTCGGGTCAGCTTGTACCAGAGGGACAGCTCTGACTTCAAGTGTGTGCCTTGGAGCCAGGCTCTGGCAGCAGGTGTTACTTAGGCTGTCTGCCTCAGAGCCTGTGACGGGGAGCAGTGTCACTTGGAGACATTCCCACAGGTGTTCAGCCCTCCTCCTTCTGTTCCACTTGTTCCAGAGTGTCTGCCCCCGAGCCTGTCTCAGGCAGCGTGTCTCTTGGAGACAGTACTACAGGTGTCCATCCTGCCACCTTCTGCTCCACTTGTGCCAGAGTGTCTGCCCACGAGCCTGTTTACAGAGCCACCCTGTATGTATGTATGCATGCATGTATGTATGTATATGTGTATGTATGCATGTATGTTGTATTTCTATAGCACAAACACATCCCCCTCTGAGAGGGGCCACCCTCCCTGGAGACACACCTCAGCACTGAACATGGAGAAGTAGTTAATTAATGTATGTATATATGTATGTATGTATGTATGTACATATGTATGTAGGAATATATGTATATATTTGTAGAAGGCTGGCCTGGCTTGTAGTGGGTACCAATGGTACTTACACCTTATGCCAGGTCCAGTTATCCCTTATTAGTAGAGTGTAGTAGTGTTCTAGCAGCTTAGGCTGATAGCTGATAGCAGAGCAGCCAATTCTGAACTAGGAGACATGCAAAGCTCATGCAATACCACTTGTATCATATATGTACTATATCATAAGAAAGAGAATACTATTAGTTACAAAAAATAAAGGTACTTTATTTTAGTGACAATGTGCCAAAAATATCTCAGAGGATATACTCCCTTAGGAGATAAGTAACATACACAAATATACACAACTAACCAAATCAGGTAAGTAAAACAGTCAGAAAGTAGTGCAAACACTCTAAAATAACAATAGGATGGAATAGGCCTAGGGTCAACACAAACCTTATACTAAGAAAGTGGAATGCGAACCACAAATGCACCCCTAGGCAAGTGTAGTGTGTAGAGGGTCGCTGGGAGTGTGAGAAAACACTAAGGGTGTAAAGGAGACTCCATCCCAGGACCCTGGAAAGTAGGAGTAAAGTACTACTATTTCCCCCAAAACATACTGAAGTTGTGATAAAGGATTTTGCAAGGACCACAACAGACTGCAAAGCACTGAAGACTGATTCCTGGACCTGAAGACCTGCAAAGGAAGGGGACCAAGTCCAAGAGTCGCTAAAGTGTCCAGGGGGGCAGGAACCCACTAAACCCCGGATGAAGGTGCAAAATGGCTGCCTCCGGTTGGAAGAAGCTGCAGGTTTTGCAACAACAAAAGGAGGTAGGAGGTTCTGCTTTGTGCAGAAGATGTCCCATCGCATGCTGGAGGACGCAGAGTTGTTTCCTTGGTAAAGTACCGCAAACAAGCCTTCCTACCTGCAAGAGTCACATTTCGAGAAAAAGGGTGCTGCTCGGGCCTAGGATGGACCAGGATGTCGCCACTCAGGTGAGGGGACAGAGGGGGCCCTCAGCAATGCAGAGAGCCCAGGGACAGAAGGGAAGCACCCACAGAAGTCCTTGAACACGGGTTCAAGAAGACTGAACATGGCAGTCATCTCAACACTGCAAAGAGAGGTCCCACGACACCTGGGGTCAACTCAGGGAGCTGAGCATTGCAGGACGGAGTGCTGGGGACATAGACTCAGCTGTGCATGCAGGATTTCTTGGAGATGGGCACAGAAGCCCTTGTAGCTGCAGATCACACGGTGCACAGGATTACTGTCTGGGGAGGCGACGCAAGGACTTAACTCCTCCAAATGTGGATAGTTGGACCACTGGACAGTCTGGGTCACTTGGGTTAACCACCTGTGTTCCAGGGGCCACACTCGTCAGGATGAGAGGGGACCCAGAGTACCGGTGAAGCTGAAGTTTGGTGCCTGCTAGAGCAGGGGGAAGATTCTGTCGACCCACAGGAGATTTCTTCATGGCTTCCAGTGCAGGGTGAAAGCAGGCAGCCCCCAGAGCATGCACCACCAGGAAACAGTAGAGAAAGCCAGCAGGATTAGGCGCTACAATGTTGCTGGTAGTCTTCTGGCTACTTTGTTGCAGTTTTGCAGGCATCCTGGAGCAGTTAGTGGTCGATCCTTGGCAGAAGCCTAAGAGACAAGTGTAGAGGAGTTCTGCTGTATTCTTGCAAGTCGTAATCTGAAGAGAAGCCCCCAGGAGAGACCCTAAATAGCCCTCAGAGGAGGAGTGTCTACCTAGTCAGGTATGCACCTATCAGGAGGGGTCTCTGACATCACCTGCTGGCACTGGCCACTCAGAGGCCTCCAGAATGCCCCCACACCTCTGAAAACAAGATGGCAGAGGTCTAAGACACACTGGAGGAGCTCTGGGCACCACCCCTGTGGTGGTGATGGACAGGGGAGTGGTCACCACCCTTCCCTTTGTCCAGTTTCGCACCAAAGCAGGGACTGGGGGTTCCCTAAACTGGTGTAGACTGGCTTATGCAAGGAGGGCACCATCTGTGCCCTTCAAAGCATTTCCAGAGGCTGGGAGAGGCTACCCCTCCTCAGCCTTTAACACCTATTTCCAAAGAGAGAGGGTGTAAAACCCTGGTCCCAAAGGAAATCCATTGTTCTGCCTTCCTGAGACTGAGCTGCTCAGACCCCAGGAGGTCAGACCCTGTCTGTGGGATGGTAGCAACTGTAGCTGCAGAGAAAACCCCAGACAGCTGGTTTGGCAATACTGGGGGTCCATAGAGGAGCCCTCAGGTTGTATGGAATTGACTCCCCAATACCAGATTTGGAATGGCGGGACAATTCCATGATCTTAGACATGTTATATGGCCATATTCGGAGTTACCATTGTGAAGCTACATATAGGTATTGACCTATATGTAGGGCATGTGTATAATGGTGTCCCCGCACTCACAAAGTCCAGGGAAATGGCCCTGAACTATTTGGGGGCACATTTGCTAGTGCAAGGGTGCCCTCACACTTAGTAACTTTGCACCTAACCTTCAGCAAGTGAAGGTTAGACATATAGGTGACTTATAAGTTACTTTAGTGCAGTGAAAATGGATGTGAAATAACATGTGCGTTATTTCACGCAGGCTGCAATGGCAGTCATGTGTAAGGGTTTGTCTGAACTCCCTATGGGTGGCAAAAGAAATGCTGCAGCCCATATGGATCTCCTGGAACCGCAATGCCCTGGGTACCTAGGTACCATATACTAGGGACTTATAAGGGGGGTCCAGTATGCCAATTGAAATTGGTAAATGTAGTCACTAGCCTATAGTGACAGATTTAAAGGCAGAGAGAGCATGAGCACTGAGGCTCTGATTAGTAGAGCCTCAGTGACACAGTTAGGCACTACACAGGCATACACATTTAGGCCACAAACTATGAGCACTCCGGTCCGGGCTAGCAGGATCCCAGTGAGACAGGCAAAAACATACTGATATACATCTAATATTAGGGGTAACATGTCAAGAAAGATGGTACTTTCCTACACAACCCCCCCCAAACGAGGGACAATAAGGCTTATCTTGCCCAGATGATTCTTCATTGGCTAAGTGGAAATATCTGGAGAGTCCATCTGCTTTGGAGTGGGTACTCCCAGGTCTATGTTCCACTGTATAGTCCATTCACTGTATCGAGATGGACCACATCAACAATTTAGGGTTTTCACCTTTCATTTGTTTAAGCCATAATAGAGGTTTGTGGTCTGTTTTAACAATAAAGTGAGTACCAAAGAGGTATGGTCTCAACTTTGTCAAGGCCCAGACCACAGCAAAGGCCTCCCTCTCTATGGCAGACCAACGCTTTTCTCTAGGGGTCAACCTCCTGCTGATAAAAGCAACAGGTTGATCCTGGCCCTCTGTGCTTAGCTGTGATAGAACTGCCCCTACCCCTAATTCAGAAGCATCAGTTTGTACAATGAATTTTTTGGAGTAACAAGGGCTTTGGAGGACAGGTGCAGAACACATGGCCTGTTTGAGCTCATCAAAAGCCTTTTGACAGCTAGCTGTCTATAATACCTTTTTAGGCATCTTCTTTGATGTGAGGTCATGAAGAGGGACAGCTATAGTGCCATAATTCTTAATGAACCTCCTGTAGAACCCAGTGAGGCCTAGGAAGGCTCTTACTTAGCTCTGAGTTGTAGGAGAAGTCCATGCCATAATGGTTTGGATCTTCCCCTGAAGTGGTGCAATCTGTTCCCCACCTACCAGGTGTCCCAGATAAACCACTTTCCCCTGCCCTATCTGGCACTTTGAAGCTTTGATAGTGAGGCCTGCCTTTTGCAGGGCCTCCAAAACTGTCCATAGGTGGACCAGGTGATCATCCCAGCCGGAGCTAAAGACAGCTACATCGTCCAGATATGCTGCACTAAAGGCTTCCAATCCTTGGAGGGCTTTGCTCACCAACCTCTGAAAAGTGGCAGGTGCATTTTTCAATCCAAAGGGCATTACTGTGAATTGATAATGCCCCGCAATGGTTGAAAATGCTGTCTTTGGTTCTGCATCTTCTGATGACTTAGGGGGTCATTCTGACCCTGGCGGCCGGTGGCCTCCAGGGCCACCCACCACGGGAGCACCGCCAACAGGCTGGCGGTGCTCCCACGAGCAATCTGACCGCGGCGGTTCAGCCGCGGTCAGAAGCGGCAAGTCGGCGGTCTCCCGCCGACTTACCGCTGCTCGGGGGAATCCTTCATGGCGGCGCAGCGCGCTCCGCCGCCATGAGGATTCTGACACCCCCTACCGCCATCCTGTTCATGGCGGGAAACCCGCCATGAACAGGATGGCGGTAGGGGGTGCCGCGGGGCCCATGCCAATGGCATGGGCACGGCAGGGGCCCCCGTAAGAGGGCCCCGCAAAGTATTTCAGTGTCTGCCTTGCAGACACTGAAATACGCGACGGGTGCTACTGCACCCGTCGCACCCCTGCAACTACGCCGGCTCAATTCTGAGCCGGCGTCCTCGTTGCAGGGGCATTTCCTCTGGGCCGGCGGGCGCTCTTTTGGAGAGCGCCCGCCGGCCCAGAGGAAATGTCTGAATGGCCGCCGCGGTCTTTTGACCGCGGTGCGGTCATTCAGCGGCGGTACCTTGGCGGACGGCCTCCGCCGTCCGCCAGGGTCATAATCAGGCCCTTAATCTGCCAATATCCTGCAGTTAAATCAAAAGTGCTTAGATACTTGGCAGAAGCCAGTGTATCTATCAACTCATCTGCCCTGGTGTAGGAGGCTGGCTTGGCTTGAGTGGGTACCAGAGGTACTTACACCTTGTGCCAGGTCCAGTTATCCCTTATTAGTGTAGAAGAGGTGTTTCTAGCAGCTTAGGCTGATAGAAGGTAGCTGTAGCAGAGCAGCTTAGGCTGAACTAGGAGACATGCAAAGCTCCTACTATCCCACTGGTGTCATATGCACAATATCATGAGAAAACACAATACACAGATATACTAAAAATAAAGGTGCTCGTACCAGAGTGACTGCCTCCTAGCCTGTGACATGCAGCAGGTGTCACTTGGAGAAGGTCCTACAGGTGTCCAGCCCACCTCCTTCTGCTCTGCTTGTACCAGAAGGTCTGCGTCTGAGCCTGTGACATGCAGCAGGTGTCACTTGGAGACGGTCCAACAGGTGTCCATCCTGTCTCCTTCTGCTCTGCTCGTACAAGAGTGTATGCCCCCGAGCCTGTCTAGGACAGCAGGTGTCACTTGGAGATGGTCCGACAGGTGTCCAGCACTCCTCCTATGGTCTGCTTGTACCAGAGTGTCTGCCTCTGAGCCTGTGATGGACAGCAGGTGTCACTTGGAGACAGTCCTACAGGTGTCCATCCTGCCACCTTCTGCGCCGCTTGTACAAGAGTGTATGCCCCCGAGCCTGTGACAGACAACAGGTGTCACTTGGAGACAGTTATAGAGGTGTCCATCCCACATTCTTCTGCTCTGCTTGTATCAGATGGACAGCTCTGTCTTCTAGTGTCTGCCTTGGATCATGTCTCAGGCAGCAGGTGTCTCTTGGAGATAGTCCTACAGGTGCCCAGCCCACCTCCTTCTGCTTTGCTTGTACCAAAGTGTTTGCCTCTGAGTCTGTGACAGGCAGCAGGTGGCACTTGGAGATGGTCTTGCAGGTGTCCATCCCACCTCCTTCTGCTGTTCTTGTACCAGAGTGTCTGCCTCTGAGCCTGTGATGGACAGCAGGTGTAACTTGGAGACGATTGGACAGGTGTCCATCCTACATTCTTCGGCTCAGCTTGTACCAGAGGGACAGCTCTGACTTCAAGTGTGTGCCTTGGAGCCAGGCTCTGGCAGCAGGTGTTACTTAGGCTGTCTGCCTCAGAGCCTGTGACGGGGAGCAGTGTCACTTGGAGACATTCCCACAGGTGTTCAGCCCTCCTCCTTCTGTTCCACTTGTTCCAGAGTGTCTGCCCCCGAGCCTGTCTCAGGCAGCGTGTCTCTTGGAGACAGTACTACAGGTGTCCATCCTGCCACCTTCTGCTCCACTTGTGCCAGAGTGTCTGCCCACGAGCCTGTTTACAGAGCCACCCTGTATGTATATATGCATGCATGTATGTATGTATATGTGTATGTATGCATGTATGTTGTATTTCTATAGCACAAACACATCCCCCTCTGAGAGGGGCCACCCTCCCTGGAGACACACCTCAGCACTGAACATGGAGAAGTAGTTAATTAATGTATGTATATATGTATGTATGTATGTACATATGTATGTAGGAATATATGTATATATTTGTAGAAGGCTGGCCAGGCTAGTAGTGGGTACCAATGGTACTTACACCTTATGCCAGGTCCAGTTATCCCTTATTAGTAGAGTGTAGTAGTGTTCTAGCAGCTTAGGCTGATAGCTGATAGCAGAGCAGCCAATTCTGAACTAGGAGACATGCAAAGCTCATGCAATACCACTTGTATCATATATGTACTATATCATAAGAAAGAGAATACTATTAGTTACAAAAAATAAAGGTACTTTATTTTAGTGACAATGTGCCAAAAATATCTCAGAGGATATACTCCCTTAGGAGATAAGTAACATACACAAATATACACAACTAACCAAATCAGGTAAGTAAAACAGTCAGAAAGTAGTGCAAACACTCTAAAATAACAATAGGATGGAATAGGCCTAGGGTCAACACAAACCTTATACTAAGAAAGTGGAATGCGAACCACAAATGCACCCCTAGGCAAGTGTAGTGTGTAGAGGGTCGCTGGGAGTGTGAGAAAACACTAAGGGTGTAAAGGAGACTCCATCCCAGGACCCTGGAAAGTAGGAGTAAAGTACTACTATTTCCCCCAAAACATACTGAAGTTGTGATAAAGGATTTTGCAAGGACCACAACAGACTGCAAAGCACTGAAGACTGATTCCTGGACCTGAAGACCTGCAAAGGAAGGGGACCAAGTTCAAGAGTCGCTAAAGTGTTCAGGGGGGCAGGAGCCCACTAAACCCCGGATGAAGGTGCAAAATGGCTGCCTCCGGTTGGAAGAAGCTGCAGGTTTTGCAACAACAAAAGGAGGTTCTGCTTTGTGCAAAAGATGTCCCACCGCATGCTGGAGGACGCAGAGTTGTTTCCTTGGTAAAGTACCGCAAACAAGCCTTCCTACCTGCAAGAGTCATGATTCGAGAAAAAGGGAGCTGCTCGGGCCTAGGAAGGACCAGGATGTCGCCACTCAGGTGAGGGGACAGAGGGGGCCCTCAGCAATGCAGAGAGCCCAGGGACAGAAGGGAAGCACCCACAGAAGTCCTTGAACACGGGTTCAAGAAGACTGAACATGGCGGTCATCTCAACACTGCAAAGAGAGGTCCCACGACACCTGGGGTCAACTCAGGGAGCTGAGCATTGCAGGACGGAGTGCTGGGGACATAGACTCAGCTGTGCATGCAGGATTTCTTGGAAATGTGCACAGAAGCCCTTGTAGCTGCAGATCACACAGTGCACAGGATTACTGTCTGGGGAGGGGACGCAAGGACTTAACTCCTCCAAATGTGGATAGTTGGACCCCTGGACAGTCTGGGTCACTTGGGTTAACCACCTGTGTTCCAGGGGCCACACTCGTCAGGATGAGAGGGGACCCAGAGTACCGGTGAAGCTGAAGTTTGGTGCCTGCTAGAGCAGGGGGAAGATTCTGTCGACCCACAGGAGATTTCTTCATGGCTTCCAGTGCAGGGTGAAAGCAGGCAGCCCCCAGAGCATGCACCACCAGGAAACAGTAGAGAAAGCCGGCAGGATTAGGCGCTACAATGTTGCTGGTAGTCTTCTGGCTACTTTGTTGCAGTTTTGCAGGCATCCTGGAGCAGTTAGTGGTCGATCCTTGGCAGAAGCCTAAGAGACAAGTGTAGAGGAGTTCTGCTGTATTCTTGCAAGTCGTAATCTGAAGAGAAGCCCCCAGGAGAGACCCTAAATAGCCCTCAGAGGAGGAGTGTCTACCTAGTCAGGTATGCACCTATCAGGAGGGGTCTCTGACATCACCTGCTGGCACTGGCCACTCAGAGGCCTCCAGAATGCCCCCACACCTCTGAAAACAAGATGGCAGAGGTCTAAGACACACTGGAGGAGCTCTGGGCACCACCCCTGTGGTGGTGATGGACAGGGGAGTGGTCACCACCCTTCCCTTTGTCCAGTTTCGCACCAGAGCAGGGACTGGGGGTTCCCTAAACTGGTGTAGACTGGCTTATGCAAGGAGGGCACCATCTGTGCCCTTCAAAGCATTTCCAGAGGCTGGGAGAGGCTACCCCTCCTCAGCCTTTAACACCTATTTCCAAAGAGAGAGGGTGTAAAACCCTGGTCCCAAAGGAAATCCATTGTTCTGCCTTCCTGAGACTGAGCTGCTCAGACCCCAGGAGGTCAGACCCTGTCTGTGGGGTGGTAGCAACTGTAGCTGCAGAGAAAACCCCAGACAGCTGGTTTGGCAATACTGGGGGTCCATAGAGGAGCCCTCAGGTTGTATGGAATTGACTCCCCAATACCAGATTTGGAATGGCGGGACAATTCCATGATCTTAGACATGTTATATGGCCATATTCGGAGTTACCATTGTGAAGCTACATATAGGTATTGACCTATAGGTAGTGCACGTGTATAATGGTGTCCCCGCACTCACAAAGTCCAGGGAAATGGCCCTGAACTATTTGGGGGCACATTTGCTAGTGCAAGGGTGCCCTCACACTTAGTAACTTTGCACCTAACCTTCAGCAAGTGAAGGTTAGACATATAGGTGACTTATAAGTTACTTTAGTGCAATGAAAATGGATGTGAAATAACATGTGCGTTATTTCACGCAGGCTGCAATGGCAGTCATGTGTAAGGGTTTGTCTGAACTCCCTATGGGTGGCAAAAGAAATGCTGCAGCCCGTATGGATCTCCTGGAACTGCAATGCCCTGGGTACCTAGGTACCATATACTAGGGACTTATAAGGGGGGTCCAGTATGCCAATTGAAATTGGTAAATGTAGTCACTAGCCTATAGTGACAGATTTAAAGGCAGAGAGAGCATGAGCACTGAGGCTCTGATTAGTAGAGCCTCAGTGACACAGTTAGGCACTACACAGGCATACACATTTAGGCCACAAACTATGAGCACTCCGGTCCTGGCTAGCAGGATCCCAGTGAGACAGGCAAAAACATACTGATATACATCTAATATTAGGGGTAACATGTCAAGAAAGATGGTACTTTCCTACACAACCCCCCCCAAACGAGGGACAATAAGGCTTATCTTGCCCAGATGATTCTTCATTGGCTAAGTGGAAATATCTGGAGAGTCCATCTGCATTGGAGTGGGTACTCCCAGGTCTATGTTCCACTGTATAGTCCATTCACTGTATCGAGATGGACCACATCAACAATTTAGGGTTTTCACCTTTCATTTGTTTAAGCCATAATAGAGGTTTGTGGTCTGTTTTAACAATAAAGTGAGTACCAAAGAGGTATGGTCTCAACTTTGTCAAGGCCCAGACCACAGCAAAGGCCTCCCTCTCTATGGCAGACCAACGCTTTTCTCTAGGGGTCAACCTCCTGCTGATAAAAGCAACAGGTTGATCCTGGCCCTCTGTGCTTAGCTGTGATAGAACTGCCCCTACCCCTAATTCAGAAGCATCAGTTTGTACAATGAATTTTTTGGAGTAACAAGGGCTTTGGAGGACAGGTGCAGAACACATGGCCTGTTTGAGCTCATCAAAAGCCTTTTGACAGCTAGCTGTCTATAATACCTTTTTAGGCATCTTCTTTGATGTGAGGTCATGAAGAGGGACAGCTACAGTGCCATAATTCTTAATGAACCTCCTGTAGAACCCAGTGAGGCCTAGGAAGGCTCTTACTTACAACCTCTGAGTTGTAGGAGAAGTCCATGCCATAATGGTTTGGATCTTCCCCTGAAGTGGTGCAATCTGTTCCCCACCTACCAGGTGTCCCAGATAAACCACTTTCCCCTGCCCTATCTGGCACTTTGAAGCTTTGATAGTGAGGCCTGCCTTTTGCAGGGCCTCCAAAACTGTCCATAGGTGGACCAGGTGATCATCCCAGCCGGAGCTAAAGACAGCTACTTCGTCCAGATATGCTGCACTAAAGGCTTCCAATCCTTGGAGGGCTTTGCTCTGAAAAGTGGCAGGTGCATTTTTCAATCCAAAGGGCATTACTGTGAATTGATAATGCCCCGCAATGGTTGAAAATGCTGTCTTTGGTTCTGCATCTTCTGATGACTTAGGGGGTCATTCTGACCCTGGGGCCGCCAGGGCCACCGACCACGGGAGCACCGGCAACAGGCTGGCGGTGCTCCCACGAGCATTCTGACCGCGGCGGTTCAGCCGCGGTCAGAAGCGGCAAGTCGGCGGTCTCCCGCCGACTTACCGCTGCTCGGGGAAATCCTTCATGGCGGCGCAGCGCGCTCCGCCGCCATGAGGATTCTGACACCCCCTACCGCCATCCTGTTCATGGCGGGAAACCCGCCATGAACAGGATGGCGGTAGGGGGTGCCGTGGGGCCCCTGGGGGCCCCTGCCGTGCCCATGCCAATGGCATGGGCACGGCAGGGGCCCCCGTAAGAGGGCCCGCAAAGTATTTCAGTGTCTGCCTTGCAGACACTGAAATACGCGACGGGTGCTACTGCACCCGTCGCACCCCTGCAACTACGCCGGCTCAATTCTGAGCCGGCGTCCTCGTTGCAGGGGCATTTCCTCTGGGCCGGCGGGCGCTCTTTTAGAGAGCGCCCGCCGGCCCAGAGGAAATGTCTGAATGGCCGCCGCGGTCTTTTGACCGCGGTGCGGTCATTCAGCGGCGGTACCTTGGCGGACGGCCTCCGCCGTCCGCCAGGGTCATAATCAGGCCCTTAATCTGCCAATATCCTGCAGTTAAATCAAAAGTGCTTAGATACTTGGCAGAAGCCAGTGTATCTATCAACTCATCTGCCCTGGTGTAGGAGGCTGGCTTGGCTTGAGTGGGTACCAGAGGTACTTACACCTTGTGCCAGGTCCAGTTATCCCTTATTAGTGTAGAAGAGGTGTTTCTAGCAGCTTAGGCTGATAGAAGGTAGCTGTAGCAGAGCAGCTTAGGCTGAACTAGGAGACATGCAAAGCTCCTACTATACCACTGGTGTCATATGCACAATATCATGAGAAAACACAATACACAGATATACTAAAAATAAAGGTACTTTATTTTTATGACAATGGGGGTCATTACAACATTGGCGGTAAAAGCTGCTTACCGCCGTGCAGAGAACCGCCAAAACACCGACGCGGCCGCAGAATTCCGCCACAGCTATTATGACCCACATCTCGGAATCCGCCGAAATTCAGACACCCATACAAGTCCGCCACACCAAAGGTCAGTGATAAATTGCCGAAAACAAAACCTCCACCATCACGCCAACAGAAACACACCCATGCTATTACGACCCACGAATCCAAGTGGCGGTCTTTCAATCGCGGTATTCCATTGGCGGTACACACCGCTGCGCTCAAAATACACACACATCTCCAAAACACCGCCACATTGGACAATTCGATTTACACACACCTGATACACATACAAACACCACTCCCACACACCCATTACAATATAAAACACACACCCACATCACCCACAAACCCCTACGACCAAAAATTATAGACGAAGGTGACAGAGAGAGCACAGCATAGACAATCCCACCACACAGAGGCACACAACACCATCACCCACACAACATCCACGCACAAAACACCACACACCACTACACATCTCCACACTTATCACCACATACACCATCCCACACATCACCTACACCACCCCATGGCACGGCAAAGACACCCCAGGTTCTCCGAGGAGGAGCTCAGGGTCATTCGTATGTGTAGAGCCACAGCTATTTGGATCACAGATGCAGCACACCTCCATTGCAAGGAAGATGGAGCTATGGCGAAGAATAGTCGACAGGGTCAACGCAGTGGGACAGCACCCAAGAAATAGGGACGACATCAGTAAGAGGTGGAACGACCTACGGGGGAAGGTGCGTTCCATGTTCTCGAGGCACAACATCGCAGTACAGCGGACTGGCGGCGGACCCCCACCTCCTCCCCCACAACTAACAACATGGGAGGAGCAGGTCTTGACCATTATGCATCCAGAGGGCCTCGGTGGAGTCGGTGGAGGAATGGACACTGGTGAGTCAAATCTTAACTATCATATCCCCCACCCTACCTGCATGCTATCACACACCCCCACCCTCACCCCCTCCCCTATCACTCCAACTCCTCACTAATGTACTAATAACACAAACCATCCATCCCAACACCAAGCCCTGCATGACACAACAAAGCATGGACACCCATCACTAAAGCATGCCCACTGCACATACCCATTACACCCCCTAACCATCATCACACAAGGCCCCACACAGGAATGCTAGCACTTCGGGTACACGGTCACCCACCCATTGCACACCATGACACACACAGATGAAATAATCATGCTTTTACACTCCTGCAGGACCACTACCTAACGTCACCAGACAGGAGGGTCCAGACATCTCTACCCCTCCCACAGAAGAGGCCCACCCTGATGACAGCAGCTCTGGCCAACTGGATTCAGATGACCAGCCCGGACCATCGTGGGCCTCGGGACAGTCGGTTCCCCTCGCACAGGCACAGCCCAACACTGACCTTCCACCCTCTGGAAACACCAACAACAGGGACCTGGGGACAGTGGTAGTGGGCACACAGTCCAGGGGACAGAGGCCCAGGAACACAGGGGAACTGGGAGGGCTGCTGTGCGACAGGGGGCGGACAGGCCAAGGGAACCTACTCTCCACGAGGCCCTCTCCTCCATCATGGGAGCCTACCACCACTCCCAGGAGACGATGGCAAAGGTCCTGGACAAGTTGCAGGAGACCCTGCGTCTGCAGGAGGAGCAGTATTTAGGGTTCAGGGAGGAGCTCAGGACCATCGACTCCGCCCTGGGCACCATCGTAGGGGTGCTGACGGACATTCAAAAGACCTTGAGAGACACCGTGGCACTCCAAGGGGCCCCTGACACTAGCCAGGACGACGAACTGCCCACCACCTCCGCCGGCGCTAGGGGACAGGACGCCCCGCCACAGGACCACCACACCAGCACCCCACCCCCTGCAGACAGCGAACCACCCCGCAAGTGGTCCCTGAGATCCAGGAACAGGACAGAGCAAGATGGCAAGACCCCCGCCAGGAAATAAGACCACCCTGATTGTCCCCCCACTGTCCCACTTTGTTACCCTGTCCAAATCAGAACTGCCCCAGCTTCACTTCCAATGGCCAGATGTGCAATGTACCTGTGAGACTAATAGACTGGACTCTGCCATGGACATTCCTCCACCATCACCCATCCCCATTTCACAACCCCCCTTCATTTTTTAGCACTTAAATAAACACCCTTGAAACACTAAAAAAACTGGAGTCAGTCTATGATTTTGAACTTCGTATTGTCAATTACAGTGTCAAAATGGGTTACCCATTGGAGGGCTAACATACCAATGTCACACATCACAAGCCCTTCAAGGATGCAAGCAGTTGACACGTAGGTTACCACATTTGTGAAACTGAAATGGAAGGGGACGACTCAGTTAACAAATAGTGAGTGAAATGTCGGTACAGGATAGAGGTAGACGTGTGAAAGTTAATATAATGTGAAACCTGAAAATGTACTCACCTCTGTTTCACTGGAAATATTGCTGTATGACTGACTCCCTGTTGTCGTTTTCTTCTTCCTCAGCTTCATCCTCATCACTGTCCACAGACTCCACAGGCTCCACAGCTGCTACAACACCATCATCTGGATCATCCTCCTGCAGAAAAGGCACCTGGCGTCGCAATGCCAAATTATGGAGCATGGAGCAGGCGATGATGATGTCGCACACCTTCTTCGGTGAGTAGAATAGGGACCCACCTGTCATATGGAGGCACCTGAACCTGGCCTTCAGGAGGCCAAAGGTGCGTTCGATAACCCTCCTAGTCCGCCCATGTGCCTCATTGTAGCGTTCCTCTGCCCTGGTCCTGGGATTCCTCACTGGGGTCAGTAGCCAGGAAAGGTTGGGGTAATCAGAGTCCCCCAATAGCCATACACGGTGCCTCTGGAGTTGAGCCATCATATCAGGGATGCTGCTATTCCACAGGATGTAGGCGTCATGCACAGAGCCAGGGAACATAGCATTTACCTGGGAGATGTACTGGTCTGCCAAACAGACCATCTGGACATTCATGGAATGATAACTCTTCCTGTTCCTGTACACCTGTTCACTCCTGCGGGGGGGACTAGAGCTACATGGGTCCCATCAATGGCACTTATGACGTTGGGGATATGTCCAAGGGCATAGAAGTCACCTTTCACTGTAGGCAAATCCTCCACCTCAGGGAAAATGATGTATCTCCTTACGTGTTTCAGCAGGGCAGACAACACTCTGGACAACACGTTGGAAAACATAGGCTGGGACATCCCTGATACCATGGCCACTGTTGTCTGAAATGACCCACTTGCAAGGAAATGGAGCACTGACAGCACCTGGACGTCAGGGGGGATTCCAGTCGGATGGCGGATTGGTGACATCAGGTCTGGCTCCAACTGGGTACATAGTTGCTGGATTGTGGCACGGTCAAACGGTAGGTGACGATTAAATGTCTCTCTTCCATTGTCAACAGGTCCACCAGCGGTCGGTATACCGGCGGATTTCTCCATCGTCCCATATGTCCCAGCTGGCGGTGCCTAAGAAGGACAACAGCGAAGAAACAGTCACTATTCCTCCAGGTATGTACCCACAGTCACACACAAGACTACACCAGACAATTCACCCTTCCTGGATATGTTTTGAGTGTAGACCTCGGTATGTGTGACGCAGTAGTAAATGAAGCCATGTGGGCCCCTGAAATGGCGGCTGCCTGACCTCTAAACTGGGACAATGGGATTGTGGGGTAACAGCGCTGGCGTTGCACACCGTCGCAGTAGGCGGTCGTAGACCGCAGCGCAATGCTGCATTGGTTAACATTGGACCCTATGGGCCCCAGGAGCCAATGAACAGGTGCGCCGGCGGTGATGATGCGCACCGCCGCGGACGTCACCGCCGTGGATGTCACCGCCATTTTCTATCTGTTCAATCACTAGATACCTGATCTTCGACAGGAGAGGACCTACACTGCTAGTGCTGCTGTGACCTCGGTCTGGAAGCGACGATGGCTGCTGCGTCTGGGGAAAGGGCCCCTGCCTTCACTGCACAGGAGTTGGAGAAACTTGTGGATGGGGTCCTCCCCAGTACATGCTACTCTACGGTTCTCCAGACCAACAGGTTAGTACACAGGGAGCACGTTGTATGGGCTAGGCCTGGGTGGACAGGGCTGGGTGGAAGGGGGCAGAGTTCATAGAACATTAATGCATGTGAATGAATGGGCCACATGGCCAGAGTAGGGAGGGGGCCACTCACATTGACGGTGCAGTTGGTAATGACTGTTCCTCTTTCCTTGTGCATGTCATGTAGGTCAGTGCCCACCAGAAGAGGGACATTTGGCGTGCCATCGCCAAGGAAGTCCGGACCCTGGGGGCCCACCAGAGACGGGGCACCCACTGCCGTAAGAGATAGGAGGACATTCACCGCTGCAGCAAGAAGACGGCGGAGGCTCAGCTGGGGATGGCCTCCCAACGTGGGAGGGGTGCCCGTCGCACCATGACCCCCCTGATGTTCCGGATCCTGGCGGTGGCCTACCCGGAGTTGGATGGGCGCTTGAGGACATCACAGCAGACACAAGGGAGTGAGTACACTCTCATTCAGCGGACTTTGCGTGCAGTGGAGGGGTCTGGGTGGGGGAGGTGGGCTGTGTGTGTCCCTAGGCCAGGGCGAGTTAGGTAGGCAAGGCCCCTCCGTAATGTAGGCCATGTGGCACTCTACCCAAGCTCAGAAGAGTGGCAAGTTGAGGCATAGTTGCCCCTTTGCCATCCATGTGCGCAGATTTCTAACATTGCCATGTAGGCCATATCCCAGAAATTGCATGTGCAGAGGCCAGGAGCACGGCGTAATGCAGGGGGCTGATGTGTCTGTATTGTCCGCCAACGGTAGCGTTATGCCATGCACTAAAACCCTCTTTCTTCTGTCTCCCCCCCTTCTTCTGCTCTCCCTGTCCTTTTGTACATCAGCATCATCAGGCGGAGGTACAGGTGCACCGGAGCACGAGGGAGCTGCATCCCACATGGCCATGGAGGGCCACACCACAGACTCTGAATGCACCAGTGGGACGGAGGGCGAGGGGAGCTTCACGTCGGCCACCGGATCACCAACCAGCGACACGGACTCGTCCGCCGATGGGAGCTCCCCTGTGGTGGCAGCACCATCTGTGCGCCCCACTACTACAGGTACAGCCGCCACCTCCCCTACCTGCACCGCCCTCCCAGCAGCCCCTCAGCGTTCGCCCCGTGCCCGCTCACCTAGGAGGGTGGGCATCACCTTCGCCCCAGGCACCTCAGGCCCTGCCCCAGTCACCTCTGCTGCCCTCAGTGAGGGGGCCATTGACCTCCTCAGGTCACTCACTGTTGGGCAGTCTACCATTGTGAATGCCATCCAGGGTGTAGAACGAGAGTTGCAACACAGTAATGCATTCCTGGAGGGCATTCATTCTGGTCAGGCTGCCCTTCAGCGAACCCTGCAATCTCTGGCCTCAGCACTGATGGCAGCCATTGTCCCTGTGTCCAGCCTCCCATCTCCAACTTCCTCCACCCAGACCCAATCCCCTGTACCCCAGCCCATCCCAAGCACACCTACAGACCAGCATGCACACAAGTCAACACCCAAAAGTAGCTCAAGCAAACATAGGCACCACACACACCACAGGCACTCACACAAGCATCACACCCATACAGACACAGCAACATCCACTGCCTCCACTGTGTCTCCCCTCCTCCTCTTCTCCCTTCTCCCTCCCTGTCTCGTCTACACACACACCTGCATGCACCACATCTACAAGCACTAGGACTCGCACCAGGACACCCAGCACCACAAAGCGCTCACCTGCACTCACAACCTCCACTCCCATTTACACGTCCCCTGTGTCCTCTCCCAGTGTGTCTGTGATGCCCCCTACACAACCCTAGTACACAAACGCCGGCAATCACTCACCCAACATCCATCCACCTCACGACAGCCTCCAGTACCTGCACCCAAAAACACCTAAAGTGACACCTTCTACAACCCCCTCCTCTTCCTCCACTCCCAGACCCCCTCCAGCTACCCATCCCAGTGTCCGTCAGAAACTGTCCCTATGTCAAATTGACCTTTTTGCCCCCACCCCCGCCTCCAATTCATCAGTCCCGTCGTAGTGCCTCAGCCAAAAAGCCTCCAGTACCAGTGGTGCGTGTTCCAGGTTTTTGGAGTGCACCGTCCACCAGGGCAGGCAGTAGGACCCGGAGCCAAGGCACAAGCAGCCCACCCCCTGTAAAGGCTCTGAAATTGGGGAGTGGACGATGGGACCGTGTCAAGACTCCTGGTGGGACAACAAGTGAAATGGGATCGAAGGCGATTGGTGAGTCAGCTGTTACTCTTAAGGTGGGGAAGGTCCAGAGGAAGTCTCCCCAGCCTGTTGTGAGTGTCACGGCGGAGAAGTGCACCATCATCCGCCAGCACCGTCGTCACTGGTCCAGAGCCCACCGCCAGAGTCACAGCCCCGGAGGGCCCAAGTATCGTTACTGGTCAGAAGACCACCGCCGGAGTCACAGCCCAGGAGGGCCCAAGTATCGTTACTAGTCAGTGCCCAGGAGGGCCCAAGTATCGTTACTGGTCAGGAGACCACCGCCGGAGTCACAGCCCAGGAGGGCCCAAGTATCGTTACTGGTCAGGAGACCACCGCCGGAGTCACAGCCCAGGAGGGCCCAAGTATCGTTACTGGTCAGGAGACCACCACCGGAGTCAGTGCCCAGGAGGGCCCAAGTATCGTTACTGGTCAGGAGACCACCGCCAGAGTCACAGCCCAGGAGGGCCCAAGTATTGTTACTGGTCAGGAGACCACCGCCAGAGTCACAGCCCAGGAGGGGCCAGGATGCCACAGCCCCGCTGGCCAATGATGGAACGTCATGCCACACACCAATGTCCAGTGTGGAGATCGTCATGCCACACACCAATGTCAGTATCAGAACCGCCATGGCAAAGCACCGCTGAACAGGGCAAAGACCACCATGGCAAAGCACGCTGAACAGTGCAAAGACCGCCATGGCAAAGCACCGCTGAACAGGGCAAAGACCGCCATGGTAAAGCACCGCTGAACAGGGCAAAGACCGCCATGGTAAAGCACCGCTGAACAGGGCAAAGACCGCCATGGCAAAGTACCGCTGAACAGGGCATGCACCGTGTAGGAATGAATGTACCGCCACATCAGGCATCCTTATCCCATGTGCAGCTGGGACAGTGACAGGACAGGAACTTTCACGGGTAGACTCATCCAGTCTGGGCACCAGTCCCCCTCCAGAACCAGTGGAGACCTGCATCTACTTGAGAGACTGTGGCTTTGCACTCCCCAGGATTGAACAGTGGGAAAACCAGCCACTGTAGAGACTTGAGAGACTGTGGCTTTGCACTCCCCAGGATGGCACAGTGGGAAAACCACCCACCGTAGAGACTTGAGAGACTGTGACTTTGCACTCCCCAGGATGGCACAGTGGGCAAACCACCCACCGTAGAGACTTGAGAGACTGTGACTTTGCACTCCCCAGGATGGCACAGTGGGCAAACCACCCACTGTAGAGACTTGAGAGACTGTGGTTTTGCACTCCCCAGAATGGCACAGTGAGCAAACCACCCACTGTAGAGACTTGAGAGACGGTGGCTTTGCACTCCCCAGGATACATCAATGGGCATGGAGCCCCGTCGTGGATCTGGCTTTGCAGTCATCCGGCTGAGGTGCCCCCCCTTCCCTTCCCCCTGAGATGCCTGTAGTGTTTCTATCTGATGCCCCGGCATTGTTCTCTCAGATTTTGGTCAGGTATCTATTTTGGGCCTCGCCCATGCATTTTTGGACTGTTGGTGCACGGACATTGTTGTGTACAAATCTTCACTACTTCTTGTATTGTGTATATAATTATGAGTGATTTAGAGATATATATATGTATATTTTTGTATGACATGTAAATTGGCACATTACAATGTTTGGCCGCAATTCACTTTGTCTTTGCATTCTTCCGGGGGGATTGTGGGTTGTTAATGTGATCTTTGTGACTGCATTGGTGTGTATGTTGTAATATGCAAGGGTGGGGGTGTTTGGTGGGTGTCCCCCTGACTTTTGCCTCCCCCCTCCCCCGTGTCGTAGATGCAGTACTCACCGGTATCTTCTGCGCCTACGTCGCTGTTGGTCGTAAACAAGCAGAAAAACAGGGGCAGGTAGTATTTGGAGTTCCGGCTCCATTGAGTCGTCGTTCTTTTTGGGATGTGTTCAGGTGAGCGTTTTCCCATAGCATAAGCTGTTTCTGCCGTGTTTTTATCCACGGTGAATCCGCCCCGGAAAACGTGACAATCTACTCTTTTACTCAGGTGAGCAAATGGAAAATTCGTTCCGATATCAGGGTTTTTGTAAAAGCGCTTTCTCGAATTGGAATTGAATCCAGGAATATGTGGCCTCTTTTATTTAGGTTAATATTACAAATGGGATGAAACTTATGTTCCGTATACGGAACAATTGGATTAATAGAGAGGTGAGTGAGTTTAATAGAAAACGCTCTGATTATTTAATTACTAAGAGGGCTTACTCTACAAAATTATACATTGTAATCCATATTGTATTGACTGGTTTGGTATAGGTGAAGCTGGAAGCCACTGCAAACTAAGTAACAGCTTTTCACGAACTACACATTATACCATAAAGCAGAACGAGATACAGATCAGAAGATAAACTAATATTCAAGTGAAATAGTGGAGAGGTAATTATAGAATACACCAATGAATTAGTAGGATGCACTGCATGGATTCTGCATGCAAATATACACATTGAATGCACATTTAATGGGGTAACGATGGCACTGAGGTGATTTAACTTAATCTAATCTAATAAATACAAAAACTCTTACCAAATTGAGTTCATCTAAACAGTATAAACAAGTATTTGTATTACTCTAATAACTATTGTAAATGACTGTCACCAACAATTATAATATTACTAGTTCCATAGCACTTTATTACACGTTGGTTATAACTAGAAAATTCTTAAATTTCAAACTTTTAAATATTTACATTTTTGGATTCAAATTATTTTGTTTTATTGGACACTACATACAAAATATCATACGTTATATATTGTTTACAGCCTGTAAAAGCCCTCAGGAAGTCGTGGGCAACGTACTCTAGATGAAACACGTGTTGGCTTTGGCTGAAGTGATGCTCATAAAAAATGTAATAAAGAAGAATGTCTGAGCAATATATTGGGACCTGATTTCTTTAATCAATTTTTATACCAGAGGACGTGTGCATATTAGTTTATATACAGGGACCAGGTATATGCAAATCATCCTTGATCCCACAGGAACAGTCTAGACCAAACCACCAGATGGGTCACCTCTGAAGCGTGGCACAAGCAACCCCAGACGTATTTCACCCGAGTTGGAGCTCATCAGAGCAGCTTCGTAGCAGTGGCACAAAGAGTTTCAATGATCACCAGTCTTGCCATCTTCTCCCCTCTCTCTCTCGCCCACACACACTCTCACACAAGCATGCTCTCTGTCACACACTCACAGACACCCATGAGCTCACACACACGCACACACCCACACACCCACAGACTCACATGCATGCATGCTCTCCTGCACACACACACACACTCATGCATGCTCTCTCACACACACACACCCACACTCAAACCAAACTCACAAACATGCATGCTCTCGCACACACACACTCTCACACAGACATGCTGTCTGTCACACATTCACACACACCCATAAGCACACACACACGCCCACACACCCACAGACTCACATGCATGCATGCTCTCCCACACACACACCCACACTCAAACCAAACTCACACACATGCATGCTCTCGCACACACACACACTCTCACACAGACATGCTGTCTGTCACACATTCACACACATGCATGATCTCACATACACACACACACACAGACTCACATACATGCATACTCTACCACACACACACACTCATGCATGCTCTCTCACACACACACCGACACTCAAACCAAATTCACACACATGTATGCTCTCGCACACACACACACACTCTCACACATGCATGCTCTCTGTCACACACTCACATCTATGCATGATCTCTCTCACACACACACACACGTACTCACATGCATGCTCTTGCTGACACACACACTCTCACACATGCAAATTGTCTACTACACACTCAAACACGCATGCCCACACACAAACACACACACACACATGTACAGACACACACACTTGCAAGCTCTCTCTCTCTCTTACACACACACACACAGACACACACTGAGACAGAGTGCACATTGACACCTGGGTTATATTAGAGAGTTGTCTAGAGTCCCACCACATGCACACACTCTTTAGGAGTGAGACATGGAGATTATTATAGACTCTTATCTGCACCCGCATCCTC
Organism: Pleurodeles waltl; assembly: GCF_031143425.1. Taxonomy (NCBI): domain Eukaryota; kingdom Metazoa; phylum Chordata; class Amphibia; order Caudata; family Salamandridae; genus Pleurodeles; species Pleurodeles waltl. The sequence continues at coordinate 13,889,164 of NC_090442.1, forward strand.
CAACCCTCACACACAGATTGCACAATGCTGCCATCAGCACTTTCTAAGTGGAGTTTCCTGTATCTGTTATATAGACCCCTCCCTAGCGGCTCAAGAGATGCAGTTCATACTAGGGCCCCTCTCACTGCTTCCTGCACCTCTCAGTATCCTGAGCATCTGTGGAGGCTCCAATGGCATCGAGGAGAGCTCAGAGAATGAATCAAACTACGGGTACTTCTGATGCGGCCTCACAGGAGAGAGGTGAGTAGACCTCATCTACAGGTACTTCTGATGCAGCCTCACAGGAGAGAGGTGAGTAGACCTCATCTACAGGTACTTCTGATGCAGCCTCACATGACAGAGGCGATTAGACCTCATCTACAGGTACTTCTGATGCAGCCTCACAGGAGAGAGGTGATTAGACCTCATCTACAGGCACTTCTGATGCAGCCTCACAGGAGAGAGGTGAGTAGACCTAATCTACAGGTACTTCTGATGCAGTCTTGCAGGACAGAGGTGAGTAGACCTCATATGGTTAGTGTTAAATGGTCTGGATGGGAGGCTGAAGAAACCCCTCTTTTATCTAATAGTGTGCCTGATGCAGTCTGGCCAGAGTAAATGTACACGGTCAGTGCAGGGCAAGTGAAGTAATCACACATAAAGGTAGGACACGCAACGCAGCAGACAGATTTGCTGCACTGTGCTGCGCAGGGGAGAAGGGAAGAACCTTGCAGGGACATTTCTGATAAGACTGGCCTGCTGCCATCGCCCAATGGACGGCCTTGCACTATGGTGCAAAGGTGAGTGTGTGCTGTATAGCTTAGGATTTGTACTTGAAGCATATCCTTCCAGCGTAAAGTCCTATACTTAGACAAGCTCAAAAGGATCCCTATTATTAGGACATGTGCTGTGTCCTGCAGCACCCTAGAAATAAAAACATTTCCCCTTGTTAACACTTGCTTCAAGGAAGCATTAGCTAAGATGCAAAGCCTGGTCTGGATATCTTCGTAGATTGAGCTTTTCATCCAAAATATGGGTGTTTGTGCTGATCCATCCCACTAACACCCCAAGAATGCCCCAAGCACAAAGTGATGCAAAGTGAAGCAAAGCTGCACTAGGAGTTTTTTTAACTGAGGGAGGAAGCCCTTTCCAGCACAAAGTAACTTTTCCAGTGGAAACTCAATCCCAAACTATCATATTGGTCAGTTTGCAACGGGAGAAAGTGTAAGTACATCTGGACTTGAGTGTAACTATCCTATCTTGGTACCGGCTGACATTGGCATGGTCCCAGCTTTGGCAGTCACAGTCCTGAGCTGGTGTCCTGTGACATTACTGAGTTATTGTGACACACACAGGAGTAACTGGCCAGTGTTTGTGCACACTGGGAGGTAATGACTTGTAACTGCACTGGCTGACACTGGCGTGCTACCACAAAATATAGTTTTTAATATTAATCTGCAAACATATCAACTCCACAATACTGGTTAGCATCATATCGTGAAGGTATGCAGCTGTGGGGTTAGAGTAGTAAACCTATACTTCCCTGTGAATGTTTACCTTGGTGATATATTGGTCGATGATGATTTGGAAAGATACATGTGCAAGTCAATTTGATATAAAACCACTGACAATCAGTGATCAGACTGGACACACAACAAGACAGTGGGTTATTCTTCACAACCACTGAGAGGCAATGACCAGCATTGGCACACACTGAGAGACAATGGTCAGCATTGGCACACTGAAAGGCAATGGTCAGCATTGACACATATTAAGAGTCAACGGTCTGCTTGGCACACACTGAGAGGCAATGGCCAGCATCGGCACACACTGAGCGGTAATGGTCAGCATTGGCACACACTGAGCGGCAATGGTCAGCATTGGCACACACTGAAAGGCAATGGTCAGCATCGGCACACTGAAAGGCAATGGTCAGCATCGGCACACTGAGAGACAATGGTCAGCACTGGCACACTGAAAGGCAAAGGTCAGCATTGACACATATTAGGAGTCAACGGTCTGCTTGGCACACACTGAGCGGCAATGGTCAGCATTGGCACACACTGAAAGGCAATGGTCAGTATTGGCACACAGTGAGAGGCACTGGCCAGCATCAGCACACACTTAGAGGCAATGGTCATTATTGGCACAAACTGAGATGCAATAGTCGGCATTGACACACACCAAGAGGCAATGGTCAGCATCAGCACACATCATGAGGCAATGTTGAACCCAATTAAATAATGACTCATTCTTGGTGCTCACTGAAAAGAAATATCAGACACTAGTACACATTGAGAGGTTGTGGTGAACATTGGCACCCTTTGAACTTTTTCACTAAGGCAAACTTAAACTTTTGTGTATGGTTACTATTTTTTAGTATTCACAAACTATGAGTTTTGTTTTACTAATAATAATTTTACAACTATGGAGACTTCACACTCATAGAAGAGACTCTGCATATAAAAAGATAGGCCTATTCTATCATTTTATATGCAGAGCTCTCTGTTTCAGTCTTGGCACGTACTGAGACTCAGAGACCAGTCTTGGCACACACCGAGACTCAGTGACCACTCTTGACACACACTGAGATTCAGTGACCAGTCTTGGTACACACTGAGACTCAGTGACCAGTTCTGGTACACACTGTCACTCAGTGACCAGACTTGGCACACACTGAGACTCAGTGACCAGTCTTCATATACAGTGAGAATCAGTGACCTGTACACATTGAGACTCAGTGAAGAGTCTTCATATACACTGAGGCTCAGTGACCACTCTTCATACAAACGTAGACTCAGTGACCAGTTTTGACACACACTGAGTCTCAGTGACTAGTCTTGGCACACACCAAGACTGAGTGACCAGTCTTCATACACAATAAGAGTCAGTGACCAGTTTTGGCACACACTGAGACTCAATGACCAGTCTTCATACACACTGAGACTCAATGACCAGTCTTGGTACACACTGAGACTCAGGGACCAGTCTTGACACACACTGAGGCTCAGTGACCAGTCATGGAACACACATTGAGACTCAGTGGCCAGTCTTGACACACATTGAGATTCAGTGACCAGTCTTCATACACACTGAGACTCAGTGACCAATCTAGACAAACACTGAGACTCAGGGAACAGTCTTGACACACACTGAGACTCAGTGACCAGTCTTCATACACACACTCAGTGACCAGTCTTCGCACACACTGATATTTATTGGAATGACCTAACACACACTAACTGAGTCTATTACAAGTCCTCCTATGGTTTTGTTCTCCAGCTACAAGCAGGTGATCCTCTCCCACATGTAAAGTTAAATGCCGGATTCTGTGATTTCCTCTCCAGGTGGCCCGCAGATCCCTCGTGTGAGGAAGCAGGCGATAGCCCTGGGAGTGATGGTTGCAGTGACTACATTCATAAACATCGTGCTTTACCGTCTGGGTAAGAAGTGTGGAGTTGATTTTTAAACCCTGCGACCCCCCGTGGCACATGAAAGAGCTTCTCTGCTTCAGACATGATTAGAAGAACTGCAGATGAAAAGAAATGGAGGCTCCTAATTCTACCTTTCAATCAGAGAGGTGCAGTTTGTAGTTGTTTGTCGGCCCCAGCAGTAACGCCTGATTCACAGTTTTGTCCTAAACATTGTTTAATATTATACATTCTGCTGGATGGTGATGATGAGGATGATGATGAAGATTAAGGGCCCGATTCTCAAAGGTAAAGTTAGACCAAAAGTCTAACTTTACTACTTTTCAATATTCACAAAGGTAAAGTACTGCTGATAACTTTACTACTAGGGATTTTACTACTAATAAGTTTACTAGCAGTAAACTTGCTAGTAGGAACTTACCTTTGTGAATATCGAAAAGTAGTAAAGTTAGACGTTTGCTCTAAGTTAGAGTTTAGGTCTTAACTTACACTTCAGATGTAAAGTTAGACTTCATGTGTAATGTTGCACTTCAGGTGTAAAGTTAGGCTTCAGGTGTAAAGTTAGACATCAAGTATAAAGTTACATTGCAGGTGTAAAGATACACGTCAGGTGTAGTGTTGGACTTTGGGTGTAAAGTTCCGCTTCAGGTGTAAAGTTAGAGTTCTGGTGTGAAGTTGCACTTCAGGTGTAAATTTGGACTTCAGGTGTAATGTCGAATTCAGGTGTGAAGTTCCACTACAGGTGTAAAGGTAGGCTTCAGGTGTAAAGTTAAGCTTCAGGGGTAAAGTTAGAGTTCTGGTGTAAAGTTACACTTCAAGTGTAAATTTAGACTTCAGGTGTAATGTTGGACTTCAGGTGTAAAGTTAGGCTTCAGGTGTAAAGTTAGACTTTTGGTCTAACTTTATCTTTGCAAATCGGGCCCTAAGTGTTGACAGTTGCAGAAGGCTCCTGAAGGGGGGCCCCTCTCAGTGATGATGATGATGGTGATTATTAAATCGTGTCAGGGTTGAGAGCTACAGATGGCTCATGAAGGAGGTGCCCTGGTCATTATTGGTGATGATGATGGTGATTATTAAGTGTTCTGCGTCTCAAGAGCTGCTGAAGGCTCCTGAAAGGGCTGCTGTGGCCAGTGATGATGATGATGGTGATGATGATGATGATTATTAAATGTTCTGAGTCCCGAGAGCTGCTGAAGGCTCCTGAAAGGGCTGTTGTGGCCAGTGATGGTGATGATGATGGTGATTATTAAGTGTTCAGAGTCTCAAGAGCTGCTGAAGGGTCCTGAAGGGGCTGCTGTGGCCAGTGATGATGATGATGGCGACAATGGTTATGACGATAGTGAAGATGGTGATGATATTGATGATGATTGTGATGATGATGATTATTAAATGTTCCGAGTCCCGAGAGCTGTGGATGGCTCCTGAAGAGGGCACCGTGGCCAGTGATGATGATGATGGTGATGATGATGATTATTAAATGTTCTGAGTCCCGAGAGCTGTGGAAGGCTCCTGAAGGGGGCGACGTGGCCAGTGATGATGATGATGGTGATGATGATGATTATTAAATGTTCTGAGTCCCGAGAGCTGTGGAAGGCTCCTGAAGGGTGTGCTGTGGCCAGTGATGATGATGATGGTGACGATGACATGTCAGAAAGGGCTGAGTGAAGAGCGGTCGCTCATGAAATGTGAATGTGCTTTAAATCCGTGCCCTGACTCTGACTGACTGAAATAAGGGCACACACGTTCAGCCGGTCTGGGGGAAATAGTTCATCTTTGAACGCAGTTTTTAAGGTAAGTTGTCACATCAGCCCTAGGTTTGAAGGCAAGGCTCACAGTGAGCATACATCACCAATGTAATCTGGTTATAAACACTCCACTTTTCACAACGTTTTCCACCAAGTCCTCCTGAACACCCATTCAGGACCCCTCTCGCCGAACAGTGCCAGGACATTAAATATTATTTGCTCCCTTCACTCCCTGAGGGACCGCTCCACCCATGGGGTCTCCTTTTACGCTTTCCATCCTACACCCACCTTCTTTCTCCTCCTTTCAATCCTCTCACTCTATATCACCTTCCCTCTACCTTCTCCCTCGCTGCTTCCCTTGGTCCTGAGTCCTTCTCCTTATCTTTTATGTCCCTCAGTTTGTGCCCCTCTCTCTCCATCCCTCAGTCCCTCAGGAAGCTGCACTGATCCTGCCCTGGAGACCCTTCACATCCCCTCCTGGGATAACAGCTGCGTTTTGTACTAAGATGAAATCACAGTTCTAAGACAGTGAATAGAAACAAGCGGTTTATGTCCGACTCGAGGAGCTTTAGTCTGACTTCTTAGTTATTATGATTCAGTAAAAATTTATTAACATGAACTTGCATCTGGCGCACCCTAAGGAGGTGTGATGGTGCCACATGAGCTATTAAAATAAATAAAATGCAAAAACCTGCTGTCACGTACCTGTGTATGTGGTGGCATTCATGAAATGTGGACTTAGGGGGAAGCAACAGAGCTCAGAGTTAGCTGAAACATGCAGAAGAAAACACTCTGGCCCAGATTTAAGAGGGCCTAGCGCCATTCCAATGCCACATTAGCATCATTTTGATAACCCTAATGTGGAGTTGGAAGGCCAAAAACACTGCACCATATTTATAAAGTGCAGAGTGCGTGAATTGCACCATTTTGAAACCCCTTGTGCCACATTATGCCTGTGCCAGGCATAATGTATCCAAGGGGGGCGACCCGGCGCTAGGGGGGTTGAAGAAGTAGGGCAAAGAAATCTAAGAGATTTCTTTGCGTCATTTTTATCAGCATTTTTAATACCTGATAAGAGTTTTCAATGGGCCTCTGGGTGCTATGCAGGATTAGCATCAACATTTTTGGCGCTAAACCTGTAAAGTGCCAGACTACCGTCCGAAATTATGATGCTAGTACCCCTGACTTCTGCCATGGTGCGTTATATTTTAAATACGGTGCACACATGGTGGCGTTAAGGGGGGCATTAAGGGGCGCAAGAAAAGAGGCGCTGCACTAGCTGCAGTGCCACTTTTCATAAATATACTTATTAAAGAGCAGCAGTAATTACAAAACAATTGGACAGAAGAGTGTGGAACATACATGCATACCAACTAATCTATACCTTGAGCCATACCATGGAGACTTGAACCAGGTTTCACTGTCAGTGCCCTTCACTGGTACTCCTCCTACCTTTTCAGTCAACACCAGTTTGTTCACATCGTCACCTTCAGGTCCCAGAAGATCCTATCACCTGCGAGTCCCACGGAGATTGGCACCAACGTGTTCACAATTAACACCTCCAGGTCCCGAAAGATCCCATGAGGAGTTCCACAGGGATCAACACCAGCTTGTTCCCATGGACAACTCCAGGTCAGAGAAGATCCCATCACCTGTTGAGTGCCACAGGTATTGATTCAATACGGTGTGTGAGAAAGTAGCCTCTTTCTAGCCTTGTTACCCCCACTTTTGGCCTGTTTGTGAGTATGTCAGGGTGTTTTCACTGTCTCACTGGGATCCTGCTAGCCAGGGCCCAGTGCTCATAGTGAAAACCCTATGTTGTCAGTATGTTTGTTATGTGTCACTGGGACCCTGCTAGCCAGGACCCCAGTGCTCATACGTTTGTGGCCTATATGTATGTGTTCGCTGTGTGATGCGTAACTGTCTCACTGAGGCTCTGCTAACCAGATCCTCAGTGGTTATGCTCTCTCTGTTTTACAAATTGTCACTAACAGGCTAGTGAAAAATTTTACCAATTCACATTGGCATACTGGAACACCCTTATAATTCCCTAGTATATGGTACTGAGGTACCCAGGGTATTGGGGTTCCAGGAGATCCCTATGGGCTGCAGCATTTCTTTTGCCGCCCATAGGGAGATCTGACAATTCTTACAAAGGCCTGCCAGTGTAGCCTGAGTGAAATAACGTCCATGTTATTTCACAGCCATTTACCACTGCACTTAAGTAACTTATAAGTCGACTATATGTCTAACCTTCACCTGGTGAAGGTTGGGTGCAAAGTTACTTAGTGTGTGGGCACCCTGGCACTAGCCAAGGTGCCCCCACATCGTTCAGGGCAAATTTGTGAGTACGGGGACACCATTTCACGCGTGCACTATACATGGGTCACTACCTATGTATAGCCTCACAATGGTAACTCCGAACATGGCCATGTAACATGTCTAAGATCATGGAAATGTCACCCCAATGCCATTCTGGCATTGGGGAGACAATTCCATGATCCCCCGGGTCTCTAGCACAGAACCCGGGTACTGCCAAACTGCCTTTCCTGGGTTTCACTGCAGCTGCTGCCAACCCCTCAGACAGGTTTCTGCCCTCCTGTGGTCAAGCCAGGCCTGGCCCAGGAAGGCAGAACAAAGGACTTCCTCAGAGAGAGGGTGTTACACCCTCTCCCTTTGGAAATAGGTGTCAGGGATGGGGAGGAGTAGCCTCCCCCAGCCTCTGGAAATGCTTTGATGGGCACAGATGGTGCCCATCTCTGCATAAGCCAGTCTACACCGGTTCAGGGATCCCCCAGCCCTGCTCTGGCGTGAAACTGGACAAAGGAAAGGGGAGTGACCACTCCCCTGAGCTGCACCTCCCAGGGGAGGTGCCCAGAGCTCCTCCAGCGTGCCCCAGACCTATGCCATCTTGGATTCAGAGGTTTGCTGGCACACTGACTGCTCTGAGTGGCCAGGGCCAGCAGGTGACGTCGGAGACTCCTTCTGATAGGCTCTTGCCTTTCTTACTAGCCTATCCTCCTTCCTAGGTAGCCAAACCTCCTTTTCTGGCTATTTAGGGTCTCTGCTTTGGGGAATTCTTCAGATACCGAATGCAAGAGCTCACCAGAGTTCCTCTGCATCTCCCTCTTCACCTTCTGCCAAAGGATCGACCGCTGACTGCTCAGGACGCCTGCAAAACCGCAACAAAGTAGCAAAGACGACTACTGCAACCTTGTATCGCTTCATCCTGATGGCTTTCTTGCCTGTTTCCTGGTGGTGCATGCTCTGGGGGTAGCCTGCCTCCTTCTTGCACCAGGAGCTCTCAAGAAATCTCCCATGGGTCGAGGGAATCTTCCCCCTGCAACCGCAGGCAACAAAAGACTGCATCACCGGTCCTCTGGGTCCCCTCTCAGCACGACGAGCGTGGCCCCTGGAACTCAGCAACTCTGTCCAAGTGACTCCCACAGTCCAGTGACTCTTCAGTCCAAGTTTGGTGGAGATAAGTCCTTGCCTCCCCACGCTAGACTGCATTGCTGGGTACCGCGTGATTTGCAGCTGCTCCAGCTCCTGTGCACTCTTCCAGGATTTCCTTCATGCACAGCTAAGCCTGGGTCCCCGACACTCTAACCTGCAGTGCACAACCTTCTGAGTTGTCCTCCGGCGTCGTGGGACTCCCTTTTCTGACTTCGGGTGGACTCCGGTTCACTCCTCTTCTAAGTGCCTAATCCGGTACTTGTCCGGGTGCTGCCTGCTTCTGTGAGGGCTCCCTGACTTGCTGGGTGCCCCCTCTGTCTCCTCTTCCAATTGGCGACATCCTGGTCCCTCCTGGGCCACAGCAGCATCCAAAAACCCTAACCGCGACCCTTGCAGCTAGCAAGGCTTGCTTGTGGTCATTCTGCATGGGAACACCTCTGCAAGCTTCTCCACTACGTCGGAAATCCATCCTCCAAAGGGGAAGTTCCTAGTCCTCTTCGTTCTTGCAGAACATAAAGCTTCTTCCATCCGGTGGCAGCTTCCTTGCACCCTCAGCTGGCATTTCCTGGGCATCTGCCCACTCTTGACACTGTCACGACTCTTGGACTTGGTCCCCTTGTCTTACAGGTACTCAGGTCCGGAAATCCACTGTTGTTGCATTGCTGGTGTTGGTCTTCCTTGCAGAATCCCCCTATCACGACTTCTGTGCTCTCTGGGGGTTGTAGGTGCACTTTACACCTACCTTACAGGGTCTTGGGGTGGGCTATTTTTCTAACCTTCACTGTTTTCTTACAGTCCCAGCGACCCTCTACAAGCTCACATAGGTTTGGGGTCCATTCGTGGTTCGCATTCCACTTTTGGAGTATATGGTTTGTGCTCTACCTATGTGCTCCTATTGCAACCTATTGTAACTTTACACTGCTTGCATTACTTCCTTTTGTTATTACTGCATAATGTTGGCATATTGTCATAAAAATAAAGTACCTTTATTTTTAGTATATCTGTGTATTGTGTTTTCTTATGATATTGTGCATATGACACCAGTGGTATAGTAGGAGCTTTGCCTGTCTCCTAGTTCAGCCTAAGCTGCTCCTCTATAGCTACCTCCTATCAGCCTAAGCTGCTAGAAAACACCTCTTCTACACTAATAAGGAATAACTGGACCTGGCACAAGGTGTAAGTACCTCTGGTACCCACTACAAGCCAGGCCAGCCTCCTACACGGTGTCCCACAGAGATATACACCATCTTGTTCACTTGGACACCTCAAGGTCCCAGAAGATGCCATCATCTACGCAGTCCCATAGAGAATGACACCAACGTGTTCACAATTAACAGCTTCAGGTCCCAGAAGATCCCATCACCTGCGGAGTCCCACGGGGATTGACACCAGCTTGTTCATATGGACACCTCCAGGTCCCGAAAACCCCCATCACGTGCAGAGTCCATCGGGGATTGATACCAGCTTGTTCACATGAACACCTCCAGGGATCGACACCAGCTTGTTCACATGAACACCTCCAGGTCCCAGAAGATCCCCTCACCTGCAGAGTCCCACAGGGAACCACATCAGCTTGTTCACATGGACACTGTCATGTCCCAGAAGATCCCATCATCTTACGTGGATGGATACCAGCTTATTCCTATGGACATTTCCAGGTCCCAGAAGATCCCATAATGTGCATCATCCCATGGGGGTCGACACCAACTTGCTTGTTCACATGGACTCCTCCGGGTCCCAGAAGATCCCCATCACTTGCAGAGTCTCCCGGGGTTTTACACTGTCTCCTGTTATCTTCCCCCCTACATGGAGCCCCTTGGGGCTCTACGTACAAATAACATGATCAAGAATCACAAACCCGCACAACACCTACTTGAAGCTCTACCCAACCTTGACAGAATTCCTGTTGTTTGCCATAAACAACAGACAAGAAATAGTACAAACCTGGCTCACTGGGAAGAACCTTGATGGCCTTGAACCACAACTTCCACCAAGTGTCTAGTCACTTGGCTGCACCTTGGACACCAACCTCTCCCTCAAGGAACACATTACCAAAAACACAAAGAAGGGCCATTTCCAGCTCTCTCTTCAAAATAAAGAGGAACTGTTTCTTCCAGAAAGTGACTTCACAACTGCTCTTGTATCTAGATTGTGGTGACGCCCCGATCCTTGGCCTCCCAGTCTCCACACTGGCACCCGCTAATCATCATAGAAGGTGCAACATGTCTCTTCCAGAGCCTGAACAAATATCATGTGACCCTCATCATATCACCCCCACCCCATGGCATGGTCGGGTAGATAATGTTCGTAAGCAGAAGAGGAGTGGTAGGTTAGTTAATGGTATGTTAGCTATGGTAGTTATCTATGGTATTGGTGTACTAGGATAGATATGATGGATACAATAAGTTAAATATGGTAGGTTTGGTATAGCAGCTAGGTGTATGGTACGTTTTGTAGGTATGGTAGGTTAAGTGTACTAGGTTAGGTATGAGAGATATGGGAAGTCAAGTATTGTAGGTTAGGTTTGGTAGATAGCTGCATGGCCCATTTGGTAGTTATGGTAGGTTAAATGTACTAGACTGGTGTGAGAGATATAGTAAGTCAAGTATTGTAGGTTAGGTATGGTAGATAGCTGCGTGGTCCCTTTGGTAGTTATGGTAGGTTAAGTGTCCTAGATTAGGTATGAGAGATATGGTAAGTCAAGTATTGTAGGTTAGGTTTGGTAGATAGCTGCGTGGTCCATTTGGTAGTTATGGTAGGTTAAGTGTACTGGATTAGGTAAGAGAGATATGGTAAGTCAAGTTTTGTAGGTTAGGTTTGGCATATAGCTGGGTGGTCCATTAGGTAGGTATGGTAGGTTAGGTGTATTAGGTTAGTGTAGGAAAGTACCATCTTGTCTGGCATGTTACCCCCATATTTCACTGTATGTATGTTGTTTTAGCCCATGTGTCACTGGGACCCTGCCACACCTTCTGTCCTGGTTGGTACTGGATCAGAACAGCCTTCTGGTCATGCATTGCTTTTGGAGCTCCTGGCTGGCCTGAAGGTTTTTACTGCCCTTTTTCATGTACTCAACCATTCTGGATCTTAGGCCAAGTACATAATCCACTATGTCCTGTTTGGGAGCTTTTAAAGGTTGTTCCCAACCCTCCTTCACAAGAGTGAGTGGACCTCTTACAGGGTGTCCAAAGAGGAGTTCAAAGGGGCTGAAGCCCAAACCTTTCTTGGGTACCTCCCTGTAAGCAAAAAGGAGGCAAGGTAACAGGACATCCCATCTCCTTCTGAATTTTTCAGGGAGTCCCATTATCATACCTTTGAGAGTTTTATTAAACCTCTCTACCAGTCCATTAGTCTGCGGATGATAAGGAGTGGTGAATTTGTAGGTTACACCACATTCCTTCCACATTGCTTTCAAGTATGCAGACATGAAGTTGCTACCTCTGTTTGATAGTACCTCTTTAGGGAAACCCACCCTGGAAAAGATTCCCAGGAGGGTCTTTGCCACTGCATGGGCTGTAGTGGTCCTTAGAGGAATTGGTTCAGGATATCTTGTGGCATAGTCCACAACCACCAAGATAAACCTATTTCCTGAATGTAGGAGGCTGGCCTGGCTTATAGTGGGTGCCAAGGGTACTTACACTCTGTGCCAGGTCCAGTTATCCCTTATTAGTGTAGAAGAGGTGTTTCTAGCAGCCTAGGCTGATAGAAGGTAGCTATGGCAAAGCAGCTTAGGCTGAACTAGGAGACATGTAAAGCTCCTACTATACCACTGGTGTCATATGCACAATATCATAACAAAACACAATATACAGAGTTACTAAAAATAAAGGTACTTTGTTTTTATGACAATATGCCACAAGTATCTCAGTGAGTACCCTCAGTATGAGGATAAGTTATATACACAAGATATATATACACAAACCAAAATTAGGTAAGTAATAGCAAGAAAAGTAATGCAAACAGTGTAGAATTACAATAGGTTGCAATAGGAACACATAGGTATAGGGGTAACACAAACCATATACTCCAAAAGGGGAATGCGAACCACAAATGGACCCCAGACTTATGTGAGCTTGTAGAGGGTCACTGGGACTGTAAGAAAACAGTGAGGGTTAGAAAAATAGCCCACCCCAAGACCCTGAAAAGTAGGTGTAAAGTGCACCTACTACCCCCAAAAAGCACAGAAGTCGTGATAGGGGGATTCTGCAGGAAGAACAAACACCAGCAATGCAACAACAGTGGATTTCCGGACCTGAGTACCTGTTAGACAAGGGGACCAAGTCCAATAGTCGCGACAGTGTCGAGAGTGGGGAGGAGCCCAGGAAATGCCAGCTGAAGATGCAAGGAAGCTGCCACCAGCTGGAAGAAGCTTGGAGTTCTGCAAGAAAGAAGAGGACTAGGGACTTCTCCTTTGAAAGACTGATGTCCCACGTCGCGAAGAAGCTTACAGAGGTGTTTCTGTGCAGAATGACCGCCAACGAGCCTTGCTAGCTGCAAGAGTCTCGTTAGAGGTTTTTGGGTGCTGCAGGGGCCCAGGAGGGACCAGGATGTTGCCTCTTGAAGGAGGAGACAGAGGGGGCGCCACTTAGATGTTTACCAGGGGACATATTACAGGAAGTGTCCTATGGGCGCTATTTGTATATGAGCTCCCTGTGCACATACCTGCGTCACGTTGGTATTATAGAAGAGGCCAATGATGCTTGTGCGGCAACTTGTATAATACGGATCACATTGGTGCCTCTTTCCCACCAGCAGGAGCACAAGGGGGCTTTCCCTCTTTTGCATGTAGATGGGGCCCAACGCACATGAAAGAACACTTTATCTCTGTGCCATATTATAGACATGGTTGCAGAGGCAAAGGAGATATCAGGAGGACGCTTACTGTGCAGCCAAGAAGCTTAGTAGACAGGCGGTTCTGACGGCTGTTCACCAAACTTTAAACAAAGTGAGAGTCTGTTTTTGAAAAACAAAAACTAATGACTCCCACAGCTTGGGAGTTCTCTTCCAGGTTGTGGGGTCCTTACTCTGTCCACCCTTAATAGTTCAGGCAGCGTATTACTCTTCATTTGGCAGCCCCTCCTCCATCATAGGTAGCTTTATGTCAACAGAGTCAATGTCCACGGAAACCTTATAGTCCCGCCTTCTAATAATGAGGCAAGCAGACCAAGAGTTTGGGAGACAGGGTACTCTAAATCAGGCCCTCTGTGTATATTTGAGTAACTGTACTGTTGCAGCCTGACTTAGCTTTTTGTGGTCATCGTCAACAAATGTTTCACACCTTATTTAGAATCAGGGAAAGGAGCTACAATGGGACTTATTCACAAAGATAAGCTTACACTTTTGTGTAAGTTTACAATTGTTTGCTATTCACAAAGGTATTTTATGAGTAGTTTCTTTATGACAGAGGAGCCTCCACATATAGCAAGCAATTGCTCAAGTTAGAGCGATTCCTAACTGGACTTTTCTTGCCACATAAATTGAAAATGAAAAGTAAAACAGTCTACATAAGCAAGTCAGTTCAAAGTGCCATGGCTGCCACGAGTGCGAGAGTTATTGGCTCCATGTGTGAATGTCTAGAAAGGATCCCGGCTGGGATGAAAGGCAAACTGAAACCGGAGGAGGGGCCATCACAACTGTAACAGGAGGAAGCGTGAGGAAGTGTGATGGCAACAGAAATATTCACTTTAAATCGCCTGGGGAGGGAACTCAGCACACAAACAAGGGACATTTCACAAAATGCACCAATACCAAACATTTACAATGCATTTGCGAGAGTTGGAGCTGTTGACTTTTTATTTAGCTACGTGTTTTTGTTTATAGTGAAATGGCTGTATGTGGTTTGTTGAGGAGTTATGTGTGTTGAATTGAATTGTTAGTTGTGGAATTGTGTTGGGTGGAATTGTGTGGTATGTAGTATCCTTGTGTAGTGGAATTATGTGATGTGGTGAATAGATAGGGGTAAGAACTGCACAGAATAGATAGAAAGGAAAATAGCAAGATATAGGTAGTTTGTGTACGCAGTGGTGACTGAGCTCTAGATAGAGGAGCAGAGCGAGTATGTGAGAAAGAGAAAAAGAAGGGGAGAGTAGGCCACAGATCCATAAAAATGTGTAAAAGAAAAGTGTGCGTGAGAGTTGATAAGATGGATAGATATAGATAATATTGATGACAGTGTGGAGAGACAATGAAGATGATGGTGAGATTTTGTTATGACTTCATAAAGATTGAAGAGGAAAAGTCAAAGAGAACTAGTGTTATGAATTAGAGGGTCAGCATATGAAAGCATGCATGCAACAAATGTAATTTATAAGAGAAAGATTGCATAAAACAGTTCATGTTTTCATTTAGGCAGTCTTCAAATTCTGAAATTGTTCTGTGCCATGTCATATAGATTTGACCACTCTGCATAATTAAAAAAACAATGAACATTCTTTAGGTACACAAAACACACAGCAAAACCAAAGATTTGGGTCCGCTCTTCTAAGCAGCTATTGTATGTCTCCGCCTGTCGGGTAATGTGAAACACAGAGGAAATGCAGCGTTAATGCAAATACTTTGTTTATTTCGTGAGCTTCTCCTTATAATGATAGCAAGGTGGGATATACAAAGTAATTTACTGGCACTGTTTATCTTAAATTGCAACAACACAATGGAAAATAAACCAACTTGGTTCTCACTCAGAAGCAGCTATTTTCTGTCTCCGTTCGGCCACCGTAAAATGCAAAAAGCATTTGCAATGCAACAGTTCTCGCATTTCTCAAAGTTAGAGCTATTAGCAGTTGTAAAGTCCCAACTGGACTTTTCTTGCCTCATTTATTGGGAAAAAAACAAGTGTGATCGCGCTGCTAACCATGCGAGATCACACTGCGAAATAAGAGGAAAAGTAGTCCACAAACCAGACGGAAAACAGAAAGCCTCGTGTGTTTTCAGTACTTGGTCGCTGCGCTCGAGGATGGCTAACCACCGGAAAGCATTGACGTATGCATGGCTTCCACTAATGAAAGCAAGCAGATTTTAAAAGGCAAGTCCACGAACCAATGAAAGACACTGACGTTACATGGACGGGGCTCTGAGCCCTTTTCTAACTAGTACAGCGTCTCACAAGCGATACGCACGCATAAGCGCATGCTACGCAGGCTCGACCCTAAAAAGGTACCAAAACAATGTTAAAAAGTCAAGACATTGTGATAATAGTAATCCACATTTAAAATTAGGATTTAGCAAAAAACATTAGAAGGTTCAAAGCAGCATGATCGCATAGCCTTCCAGTTTTTTGCAGCAAGCTTTAAAAATTTGGTAAAATTACAGTTCAAAGCGGTGTTCATTGCCTTAAGCATGTGATCACAGATTGACTGCACGAGCTAATTCCGCGCTGGTTAAAAAGTGCACTTAACAGTTTCATCCTCTTGTTCAGCAGACCGGGCAGAGAAAGGTTATGTGGATAATGTAAGCGGTGTTTACGAGAATACTAAAGGAAAGGAGTTCCATTGAACCAGCCATTGAGGTGAATTTTTAAATCTGGAGTCTCAGACCTCGCATATGAGCTACAATTGTTGCCATCACCTTGTTAAATATTGAGCAGATGTTTATTTAAGAAGCAACAGTGATAGTTAGTATTTATCAGTGTTCCCCATCCTAAATCACATGGGTTAGCTGATTAAATAAAATACAAATATACAAAAAAACTGAAATATACAGTAAAAATCTGAGCTAGAGTGACTATCTTTAACTGCTTGAGAGGAAAGGAATAATGTAAGTGGAAGAAATCCAGAATGATACATTGTTGTTTCCCTGTCCACTGCAAAGAAACATCAAGCATAAACCATGACCAATCTGACAGAAATCAGTTATACCATTTTCATGTGTGAAGGTTTCTTTCCATCCTGCTAATGTTCTCTTAGGTTTGTGCATGGAGTCAGGAAGGAGGTAGTTGATGGTCACACTTGTAAAGAGAAGTTAAGCTAAACACTAAAAGGACCAAGGGTTTTGTAGCGAGGCTAGACTGGGGAAACTTGGGATATCACTATCAGCCGCAGCTGTTGCTTGGACCACGTTGATGCAATGGTAAAGAACCATTGGGTTCCTTGTCCTCAAAGGTGAAGCTGAAGGCGAACCAGTTCGGTTGGTACATTAGGATTTTCGCTCTCTGGCCATTGGGCAAGTGGTCTAACTTTACCTTAAACTTTGCAAAGCGCTGGTAGCTCTGCATGAGAACTAGTCCACCTCAGTGAACTGTCTCCTGAATGAAGGGCTCAGTATGGGGCCCCAAAGAAATAACGTGTTTTTGCACTTAGTCTCGATTTGTACTTGGTGAGGATTTCATCCGACAACCTTAAAACTGATTTCCTATGATATTTACCATTTGCCTTTGGTCTCTTGCAAAGATCATTCACAATATATATCAATAAGCGAATTCACAGCATTACAAAACTCTGAGCAAACTTCCTGTCACTTGAGAGGGTATTCTGTTTATCCTTTGAACCTCTTCTGGCTACGTAGGTAATATCTGGCTAAGAGTTAGCCTGTTTGGGAGCTAGTGCAGACCACAGAAAAATACTTTACCCAAGCCATCTGTAAAAGTAACCTCCTTATTAGGGCTATTTGTAGAGGCTACTAGTATCAGTACCAGATCTGGGTCACCTACACTATAACAATGGTGCCTGCAGTACAGTTGGTTCCTCGATCGTCCGAGGGTGAACTCCATGTAGTGCACTCTTGGTGTGTTAACAGTCCTTCTAAAGAACTGGGACATGGATTTGCCTGGTTTGACTTCTTGTAATACTCCATATAGGCTTAACAGTTCCTGCCCTAAAGTTGGTTTCCATATTGCCCCTGGGTGGGCATCATACAGTACTCCCTTGGTGGTTTGGCAGTGGTACCAACAGCTTGGGTCTTTCCAGTTGTGCTGGTGGACTCCATAAACTGATCCATAGCGATGCCCATTAACGTTTGATGCTGTCTACCAAATGATTTTTCACAGTCACGCATGCAGGACCCTATCATTTGGTAGCATAAAGGATCCATCCTTTATGCTACACTCTATGTTTATGTGCAGCAGTGTTTGACGCGTTGCATCTAAACCACGTTGTCAAACCACCCATGTTGGCTATCCTTGCAACCATGCATTCCAAAAGGTGCACTGCAACCCAATGCAATGCGGAGCAGTTCATGTCTTCACAAGGGGTATGAAGCCCTATATGAATAATACAAAAATAACACACACCAGAAAGTGCTTTGGTAAGAAGATGATCCAAAGACCAATGCAGTACAATACTTGATGACCTCAATTTAATCCTTTAGGATGGTAGTGTGGCTGCACTTTCATACCAACTCCTTGACTGCCTCTGTCAAACCTGGGTCAGATTCTAGAGCCTAACTTTTGTTTTAATTTCCAACCTGACTGCTCCATGGAGAATCTCTTAGCCACTGTTCTGCGCCATCTTTTGATTTCTGCCACAAGGTTCTTCCTTGGGTTCTACATTTTAAAACTTCCACACTGAACCTTTAGCCACTCTTAGTTAATCTTCTGACTTCTTATTTTCCTATAGCATTTAAATTCAAATTAACATTCGATTGGTAGAAAAAGAGGCTTTGGATATGGCTCACTTCCAAGAGTGTATGTCATTCTATTGGCATTGGACGAGGTCCAACTCTCTGACACTGAAATATGGCAAAATGGAATTTCTGTTTGTGGAGAGTTGCCCACCCACTAGGTCTGCGGAATAGTGGCCTGATTCTCTGCCCTTCTCAAACCCGGTTAGTAGGGTTTGCAATCCTAAGGCCACCTTTGAATCCACTCTTTCACTTGCACCCCATGTCAACAAATTAGCAGCCTCTTGCCCCCCCCCCAACTCAAAACTCTTAGGAAAATTATCTCTGTTCCACCCAAGCTTTTTCTGAGAAATGTTGTTCAGGCCATTTTCTCCTCTGACTTAGGCAACGGGAATGCCTTGTATTCCCATTCTCTATTTCAGGCATGTGCACTGGCTACTTGTTGCCTTGAGTGTCTATCACTGTGCTGGCCCTGTGTTCTTCCAAAAGCATTTTAAATGCTACACCCACTATACGTAGTTTAAAGTAGTGTTGCCATCTGGTTCTGTCTATGATGTTCGGGTTGTGGATGGGTGAGCGTTTTCTTTCTTTGCTGTCAAACATTGGCATAACCTTAACGCAGCCATTTCAGCAGACAAAAATCATGTCCCAATTCAGAAGAACCTTTAAGAAAAGAAAAAAAAAAGCTGTGTTTTTATTTTTTGCAAACTAACCGTACCAACTGCCTCTGCACCAGTCCCATCACTGTGTGGGGGAGGAAGGAGGGGGTGCCTGAGCCTTAAAAGAGCATAACTCTTGATGCACCTATCAGCCTTTGTAGAACGTCACCTGCCTACAAATCATTCTCGCCTGCCCATGAGCGCTATCTGGTTCATCAACTCTTGATTTTTCTTCACTCCCAACACCCCACAAAAAAAACACCTATTCGCCTCCGTTAAGTTTAATGAGATCACTTCCCACAAACACTTCGAGAGGCATGGAAGGGGAATGAGACAGAGAAACATGATAGATCGGGTTCGAGAAAGAGGATTGGAGACACACAAGGCTGCAAAGAGGAAGGTTTCAGGCAAAATAAAGTTATGTCTGGCATGGCATGGGTTATTTTGACAGGGCAGCAAATATCGTTAAAATTAGCTAAACTCTAGAAGTTTGAAATTGAGTTGCCTAAAGCAGGCTGGTTTGGTAACTAAAAGACAAACTGTGTTTAGCTTTAACAAGTCCATCACTCACGCCTATCAAGCGTTATACTTGCATAGCATTTAAAACCCTTCACTGAGAAGCATACAGCTGACCGTTTGAGGTGGCTTTTAATGAGAAGTAATCCTGATGTCGAGGGTTTTTAAAAAAAAAACTTTTGCTTTAATATGCTTCCAATTTGAAAGCAAATAAAAAAGATGGAAACAAACACATCATATAGGCGCAAGTCGCTTCACACCGCATCAAAAGTATAATTAGATCCGCCCCTTGTACGTAATGCTCGTCTTTCAAGCAGTTATCTTTCACAATAAAATACATAGAAACAAATAAACAAATTCACCTTTGGAGTTCTCTTTCCTGCTTTAAGTAATGCCTTATGGAAAAATCAGTCAACGTGCCTCTGCCCTTTGAAAAAGGGTCATGTGGTGGCAAGTTATACTGAAAACGACTCTGACAATGGCTTAAACAGTGCTCAATGATGGTGTTAACCGCTGACGAGAATGTGTTGAGCAGCTCATGTCCCCACCCAAGAAGGCCCTTGTTTGCATTTCAATTAGGTCTGCTAGACCAAACCGCCCTCAACCAGTGCAAGGCCTGTCGATAACAAGACTGGGGAAATTTCCAAAGCAAAATAAACAAGCATTTGGAATGCAATCGTCTCGTGTTTGCTCGAGTTAGAGCTCTTAGCGTTGTAAATTACTGACTGGACTTTTCTTGCCACACAGACTAAAAATAACAAGAGGAAGAGAGCGAGCTGACCCTGGAAAAGCCCCCCACTGCTGTTGGTTTATGTTTACAGAGGGAGGTGGTGGGGAGGAGGGGCTGATTATACACCCACAGTGTAAAGCAAACAGGCCAATACTGAAAGAAAAAGTCCCACTCAGAAGAGATAAACAGGACATAGCGTAATTACACAGTACTTTGTGCTGCTCCCAAAGTGAAAAAAGGCAGGACAAAGAGGCAGAACTGACCACTAGCAAGCAAGGATTTTTGAAGGACACTGCAACTAACAAATGAAAACGCTGGAACTCACTGCATAGTATACTTAAAAGTATACAGCAGGCCGAACGCTAACGCTCGACCTAAAAATCAGACGAAATGCAACTGCAGTGCTGTCTCATGGGTTATTTCATAAGATCCTTTAAATGATATTAAAGGTGAAATGTGCATGCCGTATATACCAATCAAACAAATAAAAAAAGATTATTTAAACACAACTCCATATAACATAGCCATATGTATTCATTTTGGGAAAATTTTGGCATGCGCTGCAAAGATATTATGTTACTAGTAAATAGAATAGCTTGGATGCTTGTTAAAGTTAAACAAATGTTTTTTGTGTTTTTTTTTATCGTAAACACATGAACCTCAAGATTGTGGGGACTTTCTTGGTTGCTTTTTTCCCTCTCTACTTTTTACTTGCTAAAATCGTAATTACTGACCTGTATGGCAATCCAGACTACTAACCAGACCCCGCCTTTGATCACTCAGCCGTGTCCCCGCAGGGCTGGCTCCATCCTAGAGCACCAAGGGAGCATGTACATGCTTCATGGTAAAGTGTGCTTAAAATAAACAAAAGGTTGCTGCTGCCACAGAAAGGTAGACTGCGACTTGCTACTCCACCCCCTTTACACCAAATTCAATTGCTAAAACCCTGTCTACTTCGTGCCTAGCAGGCATTTTCTTGCATTTGGTAATGCTGAGGTAGGGTCATTTATATGTAATATATGCAACGTCTCACAAGTGCCGGTAAACAAGGGCAAACCTAACACATTGTACAAAGAATAGAGCTTCAGATGAGCCGATAAGGCAGGGCAGACTTCGTAAGTTTTATTCACTTCAAAGGCACTTGACCAAATTTTGTTACAGTCGAGCACAAAAGGCAGAGACTGTTGAAAACACTTATGAGAGAACTGACGCTTCAGCAAGTGTTAAAGGCTGTAAGTTACCATCTCTGCAAAGATAGTTAATAGACGTTAGATGGTAATGTTAAACTGTTGGATGGTAGGTTTGTTTTCGGGAGACAATCATACTTGGGACAGCAGCATAAGAGCGTCATTTATGTTTACATACCCTGCCAAAACCTTGTGCTAAAACCAACAGAGAATAGGTGAAATCACCCGTGCATGCTGAACAGTAACTAAAGGTAAATAGAAATCCGATTTTACAATAAAGCCCCTATTGGGTGAGCGCGTTTTGGGTAGAAACAAAATACATTGTTTTTCAAAGGCAGAGGATACTGGGATACAGTCGGTGATGTGGGAAACAATATATTTACAAGCATTTGCAATGCAATAGTTCTCGCGTTTGCGCGAGTTAGAGCTATTTGCATTTAAAATTACTAACTGGACTTTTTTTGCCACACAAAATGAAAATATAAAGTAAAACAGTTGACATAAGCGAGACTATTAGAGAAAAAAAAACGCAGCACGATCGCACTATGTAAAATGCAGCGCGATCACGCTGTGTGAAAAATAAACAGATAAAGTAGTCCGAACCCCAGGCTGAAAACATCTAGCCTCAGATGTTTTTAGTAGTTTACTGGTGCTGTGTAGGTGGGCTAAACACCAGAAAAGGCATGACGTATGCACGCCTTTCACAAATGAAAGCAAGCGGATTTTAAAAGGCAAGCCCACAAACCAATGTGAGTTACTGACGTGCCATGGGCGTGGAATAACAAATAATTGTAAACGTAGACAAAAGTGTACGTTTACCTTTGTGAATCAGGCTCATTCACAAGCACACAATTTTGTATCTTGTGATGAACAAGAATAATAGCGCATTGAAGTTAAACATGTCTAACACCCTGTTACTGCGCTACTAGAGGGTGCAAAGTGCTGAAGACTTTCTTGGTTATTGTCAGTGAAAGTTAATTAGGGCCCTGCAGTTTGGAGTGGAAAAAAATCACACCTTCTTTCCTCACTTAATCTCTTATATTTGTTTTCTCTCTCTCATCTCCACCTCTCCTCTCTTCGGGGTCTACCACCCTGCAGTGGAGAGAGAAGTGTTCTACCGCCCAAGGGTGCAGAGCTGTGCTGGTCTCCAAGGCCAGGCTGGAGATGGTCAAGGGTCTTCCCAGAATCCTCCGCTCTCTCTTCTGAAAACCTCTCTGTGCCTCCGTACAGGTAAAACACTTCTCTTACTTTGAGTCAACATGTTATCTCTCTGTGTCTCCACCCAGGTAAAAAGCTTCTCCTACTTTGGGTCAACATGTTATGTCTCTGTGTCTCTACCCAGGTAAAAAGCTTCTCTTTGTGAGAAAAGGCCTCTTTTTGACATTGTTACCCACCACTTTTTGCCTGATATATAATGTAGCCTAGAAAGTATTGTGCCCAGGACCCCTGCTAACCTGGTTCCCTGTGCCAGAGCTCTTTCCCTAAAACGGTTGTGATGCATTGGTACAATTGGATACACCCCTAGTACCACTATAAGTCCCTAGTAGGAGAGTACTTAGGTACCCAGGGCATGAGGTACTATGGGTAGGCCCCTGAGGGCAGCAGCACTGATTGTGCCACCCTCTAGGGCCATGCATCCAGATGTACCCAGCACTGCCATCACAGGCTGAAAGTCCTGGTGCAAACCTAAAACACAAACTCGACATGGCATACTGCCTGTGTGCCCTGTCCTCCATCAACTGCATTTACTATGGGTAAGTGTAGGAGCTGGCCTGGTTCGTAGTGGGTACCAAAGGTACTTACTCCTTATACCAGGTCCAGTTATCCCTTGTTAGGGAAATGTAGTCAGTGTTTAGAAGCCAGGCTCTCTAGGGGTAGTATAGGCGAGCAGCCAAGGCCTAACTAGGAGTCATGCAAAGCTCATGCAATACCACTGTAGACACACCGTATTTACACACATGAAAGAAAATACTCAGGCCCATATTTATACTTTTTTAGCGCCGCATTTGCGCCGCATTTTGACGCAAAAGTACTATACAATTGTAATTTGTAAGTTTGCACCATTTTTGAGTAAAAAAGCAGCGCAAATGCAGCCCTAAAAAAGTATAAATATGGGCCTCAGTGTTACAAAAATAAAGGTACTTTATTTTGGTGAAACAAATGCCAAAAATACCTTAGAGGCTATACTCCCTTAGGAGGTAAGGAATGTACACAAATTATATACACTAGAATGCAGAATTAGCTGTAAAAACTGTTAGAAAACAGTACACATAGTGAAAAACACAAGAGTTAGAAATGGGCCTAGGCGGAACACAAACCATATACTAAAATAGTAGAATGCGAAAGTCGTTTTCCCACCCAGGCAAGTGTAGTGTGTAGAGGAGACTTGATGGGAGTGTAAGAAAACACCAAAGGTAAGTAATAGAACCCACCCCAGAGCCCATGGAAGCAGGAGTAAATCACAGTACGTTTCCTAGAACACACAAGAACACGTGATAAAAGATGTTGCAAGAACCAGAATATGGGAAAGTAGCCTCAGCATGGATACCCCCATTTTTGGCCTGTTTGTCAGTGTGTCTTGACTGTGTCACTGGGATCCTGCTAGACCCTCTTATATGTCCCTAGTACATGGTACTCAGGTACCCAGGACATTGGGGTTCCAGGGGATCCCTATGGGCTGCAGCATTACTTTTGCCACCCATAGGGAGCCCATGCAAAGGCTCCTACAGGACTGCCATTGCAGCCTGTGTGAAATAGTGCATGCACTATTTCACAGGCATTTTCAATGCACCAGGTCACTTATAAGTCACATAAGTCACATATATGTCAGGCCTTCAGACACTGAAGGCTGGGTGCAAAGTACCTGTGCGTGAGTGCACCCTCTGCACTAGCAGAGGTGCCACCACATCGTCCAGGGTCATTTTCCCAGACTTTGTGAGGTCGGGGACGCCATTTTAAGTGTGCACTGGACATAGGTCAATACCTATGTACAGCTTCACAATGGTAACTCAGAATATGGCCAAGTAAGGTGTTTACCAACTGGGAATTGTACCCCAATACTGATTGCAGTATTGGTTGCACAATTCCATGCACTCAGGGTGCTCCACAGTACTGCCATACCAGCCTTCCGTGGTTGCCCCAGCTGCTGCCACCTCACAGACAGGCTTCTGCCCTCCTGGGGCTTGAGCAGCTCAATCCCAGGAAGGCAGAACAATGTGTTTCCTTTAGGAGCAGGGTGTTACACCCTCTCCCTTTGGAAATAGGTGTTACAGGCATAGGAGGAGTATCCTCCCAGAGCCTCTGGAAATGCTTTGAAGGGCACTGATGGTGCCCTTCTTGCATAATCAAGTCTACACCAGTTCAGGGACCCCCAGTCCCTGCTCTGGCGCGAAAGTGGGCAAAAGAAAGGGGAGTGATCACTCCCCTGTCCATCACCACCCCAGAGTGTCCCTGGATTTTGCCATCTTGGATTCCAAGGTTACCCCACATAAACTTACCTGCACAGACCTTTTCCACGTGCAGTGGCCCGCAGTGGCCCTGCATCAGCTCCAGATACTTTTAACCGCTGCTCCTGGCAAAACCAGGAGCCGCCTGAACTTCTCCAGCTGGCAATGTGTCCACCAACAACCTCGACCAACCTGCAAAAGAAGAACTTGGTAAAGCAACTGTGATTTTATAAGTATTTTTAAAGGTGAGTTTCCATTGATTCCCATGGTGCGTAATTACGCACTAAACTACTATTTTTTTTTAATCTTCAAAAATCCATATATCAAAAGTACTTAACCAATTTTGAAAATCTTGGTCTTAAAAATTATATAAAACTCTGAAGTATTTTTATAAATTGGTCTTGAGTTATTCCTTTGAATGCTTGAGTTGCATGATTGATACTGTGAAAAAATGCTTTGCAGTTCTCCAAGATTAGCCTAACTGCTCGACCAAGCTACCATAAAAATTAGAGCATCAGGTGATCTAGTTTTTACATTTGTAAACCAGCATGTGGTTGCCGGACCCCCTGCACAGTGTGCCTAGCTTTGCACACTACATAGAGGGCCAGCCTCCTACACCCTTACTTTGGGTCAACATGTTATGTCTCTGTGTCTCTGGCCAGGTAAAAAGCTTCTCTTAGTTTGAGTCGACATGTTATGTCTCTGTGTCTCTGGCCAGGAAAAAAGCTTCTCTTACTTTGAGTCGACATGTTATGTCTCTGTCACTGGCCAGGTAAAAAGCTTCTCTTACTTTGAGTCAACATGTTATGTCTCTGTGTCTCTCTCCAGGTAAAGATTGTTTCCTGCTCTGTTCCAACATGTTGTGGTGCATGACATCATGTCAGATGTGCATAGTGCCCCTGTGGCATGGCATGGCTTGGGTTCAGCCATGTTAGTGAACGTCACTCTAGGAGAGTAGATGCTGAAAGTGAGGGCGGTGGTTGTAGACACAGGGGTGAGGGAGATGTGGGTAGTATTGGTAAATGTACCCTTCTTACTTTTACCGTGTGCAGCTCGTTCAACATATCAGTCTTGTACCA
This sequence comes from Pleurodeles waltl, assembly GCF_031143425.1. Taxonomy (NCBI): domain Eukaryota; kingdom Metazoa; phylum Chordata; class Amphibia; order Caudata; family Salamandridae; genus Pleurodeles; species Pleurodeles waltl. The sequence continues at coordinate 13,914,944 of NC_090442.1, forward strand.
GTGGTGCAGCAAGGATGCCAAGAGCTCTAAACCAGATACAACTGGAGTGCAGTGGGCCCCTCACAGCCCTGGGGCCCTCACAGCCCTGGCCCCAGTGCCACTACACCTGCTGCACTCTTGGTAGGTACGCCCCTACCTGACACCCCTTTCACCTCACACTCTTACATTTAAGTATGGCCCTAACATGTCATGTTATATTGTACTAGGCTGTTTGAGCTCACATCCCTTACAGCCCTGGGCCCCAGTGCCACTACACCTGCTGCACGCTTAGTAGGTACGCGCCGGCCTGACTCCCCTTCCACCCCACACTCTCACATGTAAGTATGTTCCTAACATGTCACGTTATATTGTACTAGGCTCTTTGAGCTCACACCCCTCACAGCCCTGTACCCCAGTGCCACTACACCTGCTGCACACTTGGTGGGTACGCCCCTGCCTCCCACCCCTCCCACCTCCCACTCTCACATGTAAGTATGTTCCTAACATGTCATGTTGTATTGTACTAGGCTGTGTGAGCTCACACCCCTCACAGTCCTCCGTGACCTGGTCTGTGATACCTCCACACTGCCGATGCTCTTGTGTTACTGTGCACAGCACTTCTGTCTACAGCTGTGCAAAGAAACACAAACACAAAGAGGGTTGAGTGTCAGAGAATCATCAACAAAATTAATGTCTGACTTTAATATTGTGACTTAAATGTCATTTGCAAAACAGCTGTCTCTTTGGCGGTTGATTTTCTATTAACTCCAAAGGGGCGATGATGGACATTTATGACACAATGGCCCAGATTTAAGAAAAGTGGCGGTTCATTACATGATTCATTACATGGTTCATTCATTAAATGATTTACTCATTACGTTATTTGTTCATTAAATGATTCATTCATTACATGATTCGTTATTACATGATTAATTCATTACATGATTTGTTCATTACATGAAGCGCCTCTTTTCTTGCACCCCATTGCTCCCCCCCCTAACGCCACCATGTGTGCTCCGTGTCAATGATTCGGCGCCCTATGGCTCACGCTGGGATCAATAGCGTCACAATTTCTGACGCTGTTGTGATACTTTGCAGGACTAGCACCAAAAATGTTGGCGCTAATCCTGTAAAGTACACAGAGGCCCATTATAAACAAAGGTGCGCCTCACTTTAACGCCTGCACTGAGCAGGCGTTAAAAATGATGTGACGCAAAGGTTTACAAAGTGGCGCAATGTGTGCATTGCACCACTTTGGAAATTTGGCGCTGCGTTTTTGCCAACCTAACGCCACATTAGTGAAAAAAAATGACGCTAATGTGCTCCTAGGTGGCGCTGGGCCCTTCTTAAATTTGGCCAATATTTTTCTCAGACAATATATCAGATTGATCTGAACTCCTCTTTTTCTCCTCTCTCTTTCCCTGTAACTGTTTCTCTCCCTCTTTGTCTTCCGCTTCCTCTTCCTCCTTTCCTCTAACTCTCTGTACCCGTCTCTCCCTCCTCCCTCCATCTCTCTGTACCCGTCCCTCCCTCCTCCCTCCATCTCTCTGTACCTGTCTCTCCCTCCTCCCTCCATCTCTCTGTACCCGTCTCTCCCTCCATCTCTCTGTACCTGTCTCTCCTTCCTCCCTCCATCTCTCTGTACCTATCTCTCACTCCTCCCTCTCTATATCTCTCTGTACCTTTCTCTCACTCCTCCCTCTCTATATCTCTCTGTACCTATCTCTCACTCCTCCCTCTCTATATCTCTCTGTACCTATCTCTCACTCCTCCCTCTCTATATCTCTCTGTACCTGTCCCTCCCCTCCTCCCTCCATCTCTCTGTACCTGTCTCTCTCTCCTCCCTTCCTCTATCTCTCTGTACCCATCTCTCCCTCCTCCCTCTCTATATCTCTCTGTACCTGTCCCTCCCCTCCTCCCTCCATCTCTCTGTACCCGTCTCTCTCTCCTCCCTTCCTCTATCTCTCTGTACCCATCTCTCCCTCCTCCCTCTCTATATCTCTCTGTACCTGTCTCTCTCCTCTCTCTATCTCTCTGTACCTGTTTCTCCCTCCTCCCTCCATCTCTCTGTACCTGTCTCTACCTCTCTCTATCTCTCTGTACCTGTCCCTCCCTCCTCCGTCCCTCTCTGTACCTGTCTCTTCCTCCTCCCTCTATCTCTCTGTACCTGTCTCTCCGTCCTCCCTCCATCTCCTTGTACCTGTCTCTACCTCTCTCTACCTCTCTGTACCTGTCTCTTCCTCCTCCCTCCATCTCCTTGTACCTTTCTCTACCTCTCTCTATCTCTCTGTACCTGTCTCTTCCGCCTCCTTCTATCTCTCTGTACCTGTCTCTCCCTCTATCTCTTTGTATCTGTCTCTCCCTCCTCCCTCCATCTCTTTGTACCTGTCTCTCCCTCTGTCTCTCTGTACCTGTCTCTCCCTCCTCCCTCTCTCTCTCTGTACATGTCTCTCCCTCCCTCCATCTCTCTGTACATGTCTCTCCCTCCTCCCTCTCTCTCTCTGTACATGTCTCTCCCTCATCTCTCTCTCTCTCTACTTGTCTCTCCCTCCTCCCTCCATCTCTCTGTACCTGTCTCTCCCTCTGTCTCTCTGTACCTGTCTCTCCCTCCTACCTCTCTCTCTCTGTACATGTCTCTCCCTCCCTCCATCTCTCTGTACATGTCTCTCCCTCCTCCCTCTCTCTCTCTGTACATGTCTCTCCCTCCCTCCATCTCTCTGTACTTGCCTCTCCCTCCATCTCTCTGTACCTGTCTCTCCCTCCTCCCTCCATCTCTCTGTACCTGTCTCTCCCTCCTCCCTCCCTCTCTTTGTACCTGTCTCTCCCTCCTCCCTCCATCTCTCTGTACCTGTCTCTCCCTCCCTCTATCTCTCCTTACTTGTCTCTCCTCTCTCTATCTCCCTGTACCTATCTCTCCCTCCTCCCTCCATCTCTCTATACCTGTCTCTCCCTCCCTCTACTGTATCTTTCTGTACCTGTCTCTCCCTCCTCCCTCCATCTCTCTGTACCTGTCTCTGTCTCCCTCTATCTCTCTGTACCTGTCTCTCCCTCCCTCCATCTCTCTGTACCTGTCTCTCCCTCCTCCCTCCATCTCTCTGTACCAGTCTCTTCCTCCTCTCTACCAGTTTCCCAGTGCAACCTTCATGACAGACAAGGAGCACTCCCTGGACAGAGCTGCCCCTGGGTGAGAAATGAGCCTGGAACAGAAGATTCCTCTTCATGGAGAGATTTACAGCCTCATCTGAGAGAGACTCTGTGTCTGCACAAAGGTGGGAATAGTTTCCTTTTTAGCTTTCCACACCCACATTTGATTTATAAATAAAACAAATATTGTTTCAGAAATATACATAACTTACACAGAACAATATTTGATTTGAATGTACTTTTTTGAAGGTTAGTGCCTTTCATATATTTTTTTTAACATCTTTCCTTTTGGACAGTCTAAAATAAGAATTCTGAAAATAAGGTTGAAAAGCACCTACGCCTTTTGTGAATATGCACAACAGTGATGGATGGATGCTTGAATTAATGTCAGCCACTGGTAATCACTTGGGCAGCATCACAATCCATTGTAATCCTGCACACCAGGCCACCTCAGTTTGGACCAGCCATATGCAAATCAGTCTTGGCCCTGCTCCAATAGGAACAGTTTAGCCCGGCCAGTTCCTCCCTGAACCAGAACACAAGCAACCCAGGACCGGTTTCACCCTAGTTATGAGCTCATCAGCCGGGTACAGCTTGGTTTCAGTGTCCGTTTGTGAAAACAGCCACTTATGAGTTCAAGAAGACCATGAAAGATGGAGGAAGGGTTAGGGTAGGGACTGAGAGAGGCAGTGGAGAGAGCGGGTGGATTTACCCGGTGCTTTGACTCCAGTTGGTCAGTTAGATTCAGCAAATCATACATGTTTGGTGTTTGGGTTTAGAGAAGAAGAAAGGACTAGTCAGAAAGACAGAGAGGGAGGGAGAGAGAAATGGAGGAACACTGCCCCCAGCACTGAAACATATGTTTGTACATGTGTGTACATACACATATACACACAAACACACATACATACACACACACACACACACTTACACAAAGAAATGCATACTGCCATGCAAACACAGGGATACACAGACACACAAACACAACAGGCATACTCCAAAGACACCCAATGAGAGGCTACGAATAAAGCCAGGGTGGGTATATAAATAACACCCAATGAGAGGCCACGTATGAGGCTTGGGTTGGTATATATATAACACCCAATGAGAGGCCACATATGAGGCCTGGGTTGGTATATAAGTAACACCCAATGAGAGCCCGTGTATGAGGCTGGGTGGGTATAGAAATAACATCCAATGAGAGGCAACATATGAGGCCTGGGTTGGTATGTAAATAACACCCAATGAGAGGCCATGTATGAGGCCCAGGTGGGTATATGAATAATACTCAATGAGAGACCACGTATGAGGCTCGGGTGGGTGTATATATATATATATATATAATTTTTTTTATTTTATATATATATATATATATCTAGGAGGCTGGCGGTACTTTCCTACAATATATGCCACCCAATGAGAGGCCATGTATAAGGCCTAGGTGGGTATTTAAATAATATCCAATGAGGGGCCACGTATGAGGCCTGGCTGGGTACATATATAACACCCAATGACAGGCAATGTATGAGGGCCAGGTGGGTATATAAGTAACACCCAATGAGAGGCCATGTATCAGGCCTGGGTGGGTATTTATATAACACCCAATGAGAGTCCACGTATGAGGCCCAGGTGGGTACATTTATAACACCCGTTGAGAGACCACGTATGAGGCCCGGGTGGATATATAAATAACACCCAATGGAAGGCCACGTATGAGGCCCGGGTGGGTATATAAATAACACCCAATGAGAGGCCACGTATCAGGCCTGGGTGGGTATTTATATAACACCCAATGAGAGGCCACGTATGAGGCCCAGTTGGGTACATTTATAACACCAGTTGAGAGACCACATATGAGGTCCGGGTGGATATATAAATAACACTGAATGAGAGGCCACGTATGAGGCCGGATGGGTATATAAATAACACCCAATGAAATACCATGTATGAGGCCCGGGTGGGTATATAAATAATACTCGATGAGAGGCCACGTATGAGGCCTGGGTGGGTATATAAATAACACCAAATAAAAGGGCACATATGAGGCCCGGGTGGGTATATAAATAACACCTAATGAGAGGCAACGTATGAGGTCCGGGTGGATATATAAATAACACCCAATGAAAGGCCACGTATGAGGCCCAGGTGGTTATATAAATAGCACAGAATGAGAGGCCACATATGAGGCCTGGGTGGGTATACGTATAACACCCAATGAGAGGCCATGTATGAGGCCCAGGTGGGTATACAAATAATACTCAATGAGAGGCCACGTATGAGGGAGGCCCGGGGGGTATACATATATATATATATATATATCTAACACCCAATGAGAGGCCATGTATGAGGCCTGGGTGGGTATATATTTATAACACCCAATGAGAGGCCAGGTAGGAGGCTCGGGAGGATTTATAAATAACACCCAATGAGAGGCCACGTATGAGGCCCGAGTGGGTATATAGATAATTTGAAATGAGAGGCCGCGTATGAGGCCCGGGTGGGTATAGAAATAACACCGAATGAGAGGCCACGTATGAGGCCCGGGTGGGTATATAAATAACACTGAATGAGAGGTCACGTATGAGGCCCGGGTGGGTATATAAATGTGCAGCAGTCTTACCTGCTGCTCCTGCCCCTCCCTCACGCCTGCACTCCCTCTTAATCACTCATCCCTACTGAGGCCTCTGCGCACAGTCCTGGTTCTGTGCTTCTGACACATGGGCTTCCCTTTAGCCCAAGAGACAAAGAGATTTGGGTTGTGGCTCTTTGTATTCTCAAGGGAGGCGCCTATCACTACACCAATAACACATTTATCAAAAGCTCATGCGGCACAGCGGGTCACCTTGCTACACTGCGCTGCGGGATAGTGAAAGGGTAGGATTGTACCGTATTCAACAATATATGGCGCATTCCTATCTTTCCCTGCGCTGGCGCACAATCTGCTGCCCAGCGCCAACATAGGTACCCCTGCTCAATGGTGCAAGTGTGCCTGCGTTATTTTTGTGCAGGAAAGATTGTTTCCTGCACAAAAACAATCTCCTGAGGCATTTTCCTCTTTCTATGCGTGCTGCAAAATGCATCACACATAGAAAGAGGAAAAACAAGGAGAAAAAATATATCTCTCCTCGTTACTTCCCTTCCTCCCAGGGAGTCACAGCATTTTGACACATTTCCAGGTCTACCAGTAATGGTAAATCTAGAAATGCGCCAAAATTCATTTGTGGATGCGTGGGAACTCCAACGCTCCACCCATGGAACGCCTTCCTGGAGCAGAGCAACGCAATGCAGCAATGTACGCTGTGTTGCATTACTCTAGATTTATCAAGCCCCTCAGGTGGCCTTGTGTGCCTTGATAAATCTAGCTTAAGAGTTGCATTGCTCTTGTGCCCCGTTGTGTGGTGCAAGGGTGACAAAACTACTTGATAAATCTGGCCCCATGCGCCAGGACAGGAGGGGGTGTGTGTTAAACTTTTAATTTAATGCTTACATGTATTTTAATTTCTTTTCCAAATTGAATTGTGTGTCAGTGTGTGTGTGTGTGAGAGATTGTGTGTGTATGTGTGTGTGTGTGTGCGTGTGTGTTTGTGAGATTGTGTGTGTTGTGTGTGTATGCATGTTTGTGCGTGAGATGAGATTGCAGGGCACATGCTGAAGTCTCAAACACTATCCAGATTCAGAGTTATAAACTCTATCATATCTTCCTCCATATTTTATACAAAGGTTTTATCAGGAAATAGTCCGTTCTGGACAAGGTTTAGTTTAGGGCGGAGCAGTGGGTGCATTCAAGGGCTTATGGATTTAAAGGTCTCCATACACATGTATATCCAGTGATGTGACACCAGGTACTCTGTGGTGCAGACTGGGCATGAGGTTACCACCACAGCTATTTATGATGGATGATAGTGTTTATAGCGCCACATGTGTGGTAAGCATTGGCTGTCGTGCATGATGGACGCGGATGTGCTCCAGTCTTCTTGCTGCACACTTGGTGCTCCGCCTTGGCATGTCGGTCATTCATAGAGAAGGGTGTGAGGACGATCGGTCACGTGAGTTAGTGCCCTGCCTGGTTTGTGTGATGGGGATGATGTATCTTCATAGTGTCACCTTTATGTGAAACATTGTGTACGGCCTGCGTGGATTGGGGGCCACTGATGCTGTTTTGCTGTGCACTTGGTGCTCCGCCTCGGCATGTCGGTCATTCATAGAGAAGGGTGTGAGGACGATCGTTCATGTTAGTTAGTGCCCTGCCTGGTTTGTGTGATGGGGATGATGTATATTCATAGTGTCACCTTTATGTGAATCATTGTGAACGGTGTGCGTGGATAGGGGACCACTGATGCTGTTTTGCTGCGCACTTGATGCTCCGCCTCGGCATGTTGGTCATTCATAGAGAAGGGTGTGAGGACGGTCGGTCATGTTAGTTAGTGCTCTGCCTGGTTTGTGTGATGGGGATGATGTATCTTCATAGTGTCATCTTTATGTGAAACATTGTGTACGGCGTGCGTGGATTGGGGACCACTGATGCTGTTTTGCTGCGCACTTGGTGGTCCGCCTCGGCATGTCGGTCATTCATAGAGAAGGGTGTGAGGACGATTGGTCACGTGAGTTAGTGTCCTGCCTGGATTGTGTGATGGGGATGATGTATCTTTATAGTGTCACCTTTATGTGAAACATTATGTACGGCGTGCATGGATTGGGGACCACTGATGCTGTTTTGCTGCGCACTTGGTGGTCCGCCTCGGCATGTCGGTCATTCATAGAGAAGGGTGTGAGGACGATTGGTCACGTGAGTTAGTGTCCTGCCTGGATTGTGTGATGGGGATGATGTATCTTCATAGTGTCACCTTTATGTGAAAAATTATGTACAGCGTGTGTGGATTGGAGACCACTGATGCTGTTTTGCTGCAGACCTGGTGCAGTCAGTGCCAACCTATCTCAAATGATCATACCAAAGCACGGCAATGGCTGGGACCGGGAGTGGTACGGACTTTGGTGCCCTCCAATTAAACCTGTCAATGGTATATTTGAGATCAAGTTCAGTATTCAGCTCTGAGGCATTTTGATGAGAATGACAGACACCGGTTATGATTTGAAAGTTTAAATGAGGAGATTAGATGCAAAATACATGGAATAGACCATCAATAAGTTAACAGCTAAAGTGCATAATTAATAAGTAAGTAAAATTCTACATAAAATCCGTCATAGATTCGCCTCCTAAAAATGGAAGTTAGAGAGTTCCAGAGGACAGAGAAATGCTTTTCCTTTTATAGGAGTTTAGAGAAAGGGAATGCACCTGTAGTGTCCTGCTGGACACGTTGTGGTGTTTTGCCAGCCACTCGGGTGAGGCTGGCCTTACATCTACACCCCACACCCACCTAACACAGGCATCACCGGTCAGGTGATCCTGCCAATAAAAAGGGTTGGAAGCACATGCCCGAGGCCAGTTATTAGCACCAGGCCACTGTGTCTGCGTCATGTTATTCTCTAGTATGAGGGCCTAGCCCCCCCAACTCTACAGCACCAATGAGGACAAGCTTGAAAAGACGTTATATATTAAAATATTGCCATCAAATTTGGAAGGCCTGGACAAGAGACCCTGCAGAAAGGATTAAAATAGTTGTTCCCAACCTTTTGATTTCTGTGGACCCCCACTTTAATATTAATGGAACCCAGGGACCCCCACTGAATCATATTTAGATTCTGGGTACCCCCGCCTGAGTCATTACTGGAAGCTGGGGACCTAATTTGTCAATATTTGTTAATATGTTTTAATTTTCTAGGCTCTCGTGGACCCCCTGAGAAGGCTTCGCGGACCCCCAGGGGTCCCCGGACCACAGGTTGGGAACCACTGCCCTGGGACCTATACAGGTCACTGCCCAGTAACCAATGAGTGCCCAAGGAACCTGCCCAGTAACCAGTGAGTGCCCGAAGACTCAGACAGGACACTGCCCTGTAACCACTAAGTGCCGCAGGACCGACAGGACACTGCCCAGTTACCACTGAGTGCCCGAGGACTCAGACAGGACACTGCCCAGTAGCCACTGAGTGCCCCAGGAAACTGCCCAGTAACCAATGAGTGCCCCAGGATCCGCACAGGACACTGCGGAGTAAACACTGAGTGCCCTAGGACCCATACAGGTCACTGCCCAGTAACCAATGAGTGCCCAAGGACACTGCCTAGTAACCACTAAGTGCCCGAAGACACCGCCCAGTCAGCATTGAGTGCCACATGGAAGTGCCCAGTAACCACTGAGTGCCCCAGAACCCCAGTAGCTACTGAGTGCCCCAGGACCCAGACAGGACACGGCCCAGTAACCACTGAGTGCCCAAGGACACTTCCCAGTAAATACTGAGTGCCCCAGGGTTTGGCCCAGTAACCACTGAGTGCCTGAGGACTCGGACAGGGCACTGCCCAGTAAACACTGAATGCCCTAGGACACTTCCCAGTAACCACTGAGTGCCCAAGGACCTGAACAGGACACAGCCCAGTATCCACTCAGTGACCGATACCTCCGACAGGAGACTGCCCAGTAACCACTGAGTGCCCCAGGACCCAGACAGGACACTGCCCAGGACCTAGACAGGGCAGTGCCCGAGAAGTCAGACAGGACACTGCCTAGTAACCACTGATTGCCCAAGGACTCAGACAGGGCACTGTCCATGAACCACTGAGTGCCCGAGGACTCTGACAGGACACTCCCCCATAACCAGTGAGTGCCCAGAATGCTGTCCAGTAACCACTGAGTGCCCCAGGACACTGCCCAGAAACCACTGAGGACCCAAGGACTTGGGTAGGACACTTCTCAGTAATCACTGGGTGCCTCAGGACCTATAGTGGTCACTGCCCAGTAACCACTGACTGCCCCAGGACCCAAAGTGATCACTGCTCAGCAACTACTGACTGCCCAAAGACCCATAGAGATCACTGCCCAGTAGCGGAGTGCCCAAGGGCACAGCCCAGTAACCACTGAGTGCCCCAGGGAACTGCCCAGAAACCACTGAACGCCCGAGAACTCGGACCGGGTCCTGCACAGTAACCACTGAGTGCCCCAAGACCCAGACAGGACATTGCACAAGAACCACTGACTGCTTCAGGACCTATAGTGGTCACTGCCCACTAACCACTAAGTGCCCAAGGACACTGCCCTGTAACCAATGCGTGCCCCTGGGAACTGCCCAGTAACCACTGAGTGCCACAGGACCCAGACAGGACACTGCTCAATAACCACTGAGTGCCAGAAGACTCAGACAGGACACTGCCCAGTAACCATTGAGTGCCCTAGGCCTAGGACCTATACAGGTCACTGCCCAGTAACCAATGAGTGCCCAAGGAACCTGCCCAGTAACCAGTGAGTGCCCGAAGACTCAGACAAGACACTGCCCTGTAACCACTGAGTGCCGCAGGACCCAGACAGGACACTGCCCAGTTACCAATGAGTGCCCGAGGACTCAGACAGGACACTGCCCAGTAGCCACTGAGTGCCCCAGGAAACTGCCCAGTAACCAATGAGTGCCCCAGGATCCGCACAGGACACTGCGGAGTAAACACCGAGTGCCCTAGGACCCATACAGGTCACTGCCCAGTAACCAATGAGTGCCCAAGGACACTGCCTAGTAACCACTGAGTGCCCAAGGACTCAGACAGGACAGTGCCTAGTAACAACTGACTGCCCAATGACTCAGTCCGGACAGTGCCCAGTAACCACTGAGTGCCCCAGTGTAGGAAGGTAGCCTCTTTCTATCCTTGTTACCACCACTTTTGGCCTGTTTGTGAGTATATGTCAGGGTGTTTTTTATGTCTCACTTGGATCCTGCTAGCCAGGACCCCAGTGCTCATAGGTTTGTGGCCCACATGTGTTCCCTGTGTGGTGCCTAACTGTACCACTGAGGCTCTGCTAACCAGAACCTCAGTGTTTATGCTCTCTCTGTTTTTAAAACTGTCACTGCAGGCCAGAGTGCTTCATCCTGCATGTGACGGACTCAGTAGCGTCAGTGCCCTTGGAGCTCATGGGCCAGCGGTGCCTCTTGTGGTGGTGCCCTGTTCAGCGGTGCCTCCTGTGGCGGTGCCCTGTTCAGCGGTGCTTCTTGTGGCGGTGCCCTGTTCAGCGGTGCCTCTTGTGGCGGTGCACTGTTCAGCGGTGCTTCTTGTGGCGGTGCCCTGTACAGCGGTGCTTGTGGCAGCGGGGTCCTTTGCATGTGACTCAGCTGCTGGCAGTCCTGTCTGGCAGTGGGGCTGGTGCTGGCGGTCCTCTCAGGCCCAGCGGGGCTGGTGCTGGCGGTCCTCTCTGGCCCAGCAGGGCTGGTGGCAGTGGCCTCCTGGGCAGCAGGGCAGGTGCTGGCGGTGGACTCCTGGGCGGCGGGGATGATGGCGGTCTTCTCCGCCGTGCTGGTCTTCCCAGACCTGCTGACCTTCCTGTGTCCCTTCCCCACCTTGGAAGGTGTTGCAGCTGACTCCACACTCCCACCTGTATCCCTGGGAGCGGCTTTGGTGACTGGAGTCTTCCCCCTCTCCCGCCGGGCACTGGCCAACTTCTGATGCTTGACAGGTGGGGGACTGTCCGTGTTGTGGCTCCATGCCACACTGGCTGCCCTGGTGGCCGGTGCACTCCAGATACCGGTGACAACAGGCACCACTGGTCCCGGAGAGGTTGTGGCTGAGGTGCTAGGTAGGGACCTGGAGAGTCGGGCCCTAGGAGATGGACGGGGTGGGGGAGGTGTGGGAAAGAGGTAAAGTTTGGCTAGGAAAAGTTTTGGGGGAGCAGTGGGACGGGTAGCTGGAGGGGGTTTGGGAGTGGAGGAAGAGGTTGTGGTTGTAGGAGGTGTTAGTTTGGTGACTGTGGGTGAAGGTGCATGCGCTGGAGGCTGTCGTGAGGTGGATGGATGTTGGGTGGGTGTGTGCCTGCGTTTGTGTATCTTGGGAGGTGGCGTCACAGACACACTGGGAGAGGACACAGGGGACGTGTGAATGGCAGTGGGGGTGGTGACTGCACGTGAGCGGGCTGTGGTGGTGTGTGTGCTGTGATGGACGTAGTGGCTGTAGATGTACTGCATGCAGGTGTGAGTGGAGACGAGACTGGGAGGGAGGAGGGAGACAAGGAGGAGGGGGACGCAGTGGAGGCAGTGGATGTTGGTGTGTCTGCATGTGTGTGATGCTTGCGTGAGTGCCTGTGGGATGTGTGGTGCTTATGTTTGCCTGAGCTTCCCTTGTGTGTTGACGTGTGTGTATGCTGGTCTGCCTGTGTGCTTGGGATAGGCTGAGGTACAGGGGATTGGGTCTGGGTGGAGGAAGTTGGAGGGGGGAGGCTAGACACAGGGACAATAGCTGCCATCAGTGCTGAGGGCAGAGTCTGAAAAGCCCGCTGAAGGGCCGCCTGGCCAGAATGAATGCCCTCCAGGAATGCATTTGATTGCTGCAACTGCCTTTCTATAACCTGGATGGCATTCAAAACAGTGAGGGACCCGAGGAGGTCAATGGCCTCCTCACCGAGGGCAGCAGGGGTGACTGGGGCAGGGCCTGAGGTGCCTGGGGCGAAGGTGATGCCCACCCTCCTGGGTGAGCGGACACGGGGCAAAGGCTGAGGGGCTGCTGGGAGGGCGGTGCTGGTAGGGGGGGTGGCGGCTGTACCTGTAGATGCGGGGGGCACAGATGTTGCCGCCACCACAAGGGAGCTCCCATCAGAGGACGAGTCAGTGTCACTGGAGTCAGCTCCTGTCCCCGCCGTGGAGCTCCCCTCGCCCTCCGTCCCACTGGTGACCTCTGAGTCGGTTGTCTCGCCCTCCAGGGCAATGTGGGATGCAGCTCCCTCCTGTCCGGTGCCACTGCTCCTCCGCCTGATTATGCTAATGCACACAAGAACAGGGAGACCACAAAAAGGGGGGGACGACAGAAGAAAGACATGTTGAGTACATGCATTACCGCTACCGATGGCGGACACGACAGACACACAAGCCCCCTGCACTACGCCATGCACTTGGCCTCCACTGTTCACTACCTGGCAAATGGCATACAAGGCTATGGACGACATCAGCACACATGGATGACACAGGGGCCTGACTAGGTGTGTTTGGCACTGTACACAGGTGGGATGGGGTGCCACTGGGTCTGCCAGAAGAAGGGGAACTTTCCTACTTAACTCGCCCTGGCCAAGGGAAACCCACAGCCCACGTCCCCCACCCAGACACCTCCACTGCGTGCAAAATCAGCAGAATGAGAGTGTACTCACCCCCTTGAAGCTGCTGTGATGCCCTCAAGCGCCCATCCAACTCCGGGTACCCCACCGCCAGGATCCTGAACATCAAGGGGGTCAGGGTGCGATGGCACCCCTCCCACGTTGGGAGGCCATCCCCAGCTGGGCCTCCGCCATCTTCTTGCTCCAGCGGCGAATGTCCTCCCATCTCTTGCGGCAGTGGGTGCTCCGTCTGTGGTAGACCCCCAGGGTCCGGATGTCCTTGGTGATGGCACACCAAATATCTTTTTTCTGGTGGGCGCTGACCTACATGAATTGTACAGGGGGGAAAGAAAAGTTATAACCAAATGCACCGTCACAGTCATTGGCCCCCATCCCTACCCTTGCCATGATGCACATCCACTCACGTTGTTTCATGCATGCCTCAATCTCCCCCCCCATCTTTCATCCACCCCACTCCACACAAGCATAGCTCATACAGAATGCTCCCAGTGTATTTACCTGTTTGTCTGGAGGACCGTAGAGTAGCGCGTACTGGGGGAGGACCCCATCCACAAGTTTCTCCAATTCCTCCGATGTGAAGGCAGGGGCCCTTTCCCCAGACGCACGTGCCATTGTCTCTTCCAAACCGAGGTAACAGCAGCACTTGCAGTGTAGGTCCTCTCCTGTCGAAGATCAGGTATCGAGTGATTGTACAGATAGAAAATGGTGGTCACATCCACGACGGTGCGTACCGCCACCGGCAGCGTACATCATCATTGGCTCCTGAGACCCATAGAGTCCAATGTTAACCAATGCAGCATTGCGCCGCGGTCTTCGACCGTCTGCCGCGACGGTGTACAACGCCAGCGCAGTTACCTCACATCCCATTGTCACACTTTACAGGTCAGGCAGCCGCCATTTCTGGGGCCCACATGGCTTAATTTCTAACTGCGTCACACATACCTAGGCCTTGCCTCAACACTCATACAAGCCATTATGTGGCTTATGATTTGTGTTCTGTGTAAGCTGTGGGTACGTACCTCTGAGTTGTTTGACTCTGTGCTCACTGTTGTCCTTCATAGTCACCGTCCGCTGGGACATGTGAGGAGATGACGGCATCCTCCGGTGTACAGACCGCTGGTGGACCTGTCGACAATGGAGGAGAGACATGTGATCCTCACATACAGGCTTGACCGTGCCACAATCCAGGAACTGTGTGCCCAGCTGGAGCCTGACCTGATGTCAGCTATCCGCCATCCCACAGGAATTCCCCCTCAAGTGCAGGTGCTGTCAGTACTCCATTTCCTAGCAAGTGGGTCATTTCAAACAACAGTGGCCATATCATCAGGGATGTCCCAGCATATGTTTTCCAACGTGTTGTCCAGAGTGTTGTCTGCCCTGCTGAAACACATGCAGAGCTACATCGTTTTCCCTCAGGTGGAGGATTTGGCAACAGTGAAAGGAGACTTCTATGCCCTGGGACATATCCCCAGCATCATAGGTGCCATTGATGGGACCCATGTGGCTTTGGTACCCCCTGCAGGAGTGAACAGGTGTACAGAAACCGGAAGAGTTATCATTCGATGAATGTACAGATGGTCTGTTTGGCAGACCAGTACATCTCCCATGTTAATGCCAAGTTCCCTGGCTCAGTGCATGACGCCTACATCCTGCGGAATAGCAGCATCCCTTATGTGATGGGGTAACTCCAGAGGCACTGTGTGTGGCTAATTGGTGACACTGGTTACCCCAACCTGTAAATGTAAATTAGCACTTGTATAGCGCACTACTCACCCGTTAGGGTCTCAAGGCGCTGTACTCATACCGCTATGGAACCCCTCCTGGCTTTTCCCTGTGAGGCACCCACTCCTGAGCACCCCCAGGGTGAGGCCAGGCATCCAAGCGCTGTTGGGGCCGTTGTGGAGATTAAGCAAGCTATTGCCCAGAGTTGCAGAGTGGGACCCATGAATTAGATTAGGCACCGAGGCGAGAATTATCTGGTCAAGGGGAATTGAGCCCAAGACCTGCCGAAGCGGGACTTGAACCCTGGTCTTGAGCCAGATCTCTGCTTCAGGGTCTGCCGCTCTAACCATTGAGCCACACTTCTCCACTCCTACTGACCCCACTGAGGAATCCCAGGACAAGGGCAGAGGAACGCTACAATGAGGCGCATGGGCGAACTAGGAGGATAATTGAGCGGACCTTCGGCCTCCTGATGGCCACGTTCCGCTGCCTCCATATGACAGGTGGACCCCTATTCTACTCACCAAAGAAGGTGTGCCAGATCATCGTGGCCTGCTGTATACTTCACAACCTGGCTTTGCGACGACAGGGGCCTTTTCTGCAGGAGGATGGTCCAGATGGTGGTGGTGTTGCAGCTGTGGAGCCTGTGGAGAGTGAAGACGAGGAAGCACAAGAAGAGAACATAGACAACAGGAACACAGTGATCCAGCAATATTTCCAGTGAGACACAGGTAAGAATACAAACCGGCCTACTACATGTACTTAAACACTACTAACTCTCTACTGTCTGTCCTTTTCATCCCAGTGTATGGTAACTGAGTTTTCACTTTCCCTTACGTTTTCACAGATGTGTGTCCCAAAGTGTGAAATCTGCTTTGTTTCCCCATGGACTAAAGCTGTGTGACATTGGTATGTTGACATTACAATTGTAAAAGCATTTTGGCACTGTAATTACTAATACAGTATTTCGAAATCACAGACAGACTCCTGATTGTTTTGTGCTTTAATGGTGTTTATTTAAGTGCTAATTATTGGAGGGGGTTGTAAATTGGTGAGGGGTGATGGTGGAGGAATGTCCATGGCAGAGTCCAGTCTATTAGTCTCACAGGTGCATTGTCCAAATGGGTCTGGGAAGTGGAGCTGGGGCAGTTTGAGGATGGACAGGGTGACAAAGTGGGACAGTAGGATGACATTCAGGGTGGTCTCATTTCTTGGCGGGGGTCTTGGCATTTTTCTCTGTCTTTGTCCTGGATCTCAGGGACCATTTGCGGGGTGGTTCTACCTCTGCAGGAGGTGGGGTGCTGGTGTGGTGGTCCTGTGGCGGAGCCTCCTGTCCACTAGCGCCGGCGGGGGTGGTGGGCAGTTCATGGTCCATGCTAGTGTCAGGGGCCCTTTGTAGTGCCACAGTGTCCCTCAAGGTGGTGACTACTTTATTCAGCACCCCTACGATGGTGCCCAGGGTGGAATTGATGGCTCTGAGTTCCTCCCTGAAGCCCAAATACTGTTCCTCCTGCAGGCACTGGGTCTCCTGAAACTTGGCCAGTACTGTTGCCAACGTCTCCTGGGAGTGGTGGTATGCTCCCATGATGTTGGAGAGGGCCTCATGGAGAGTGGGTTCCCTGGGCCTGTCCTCCCCCTGTCGCACAGCAGCCCTCCCAGTTCCCCTGTTTCCCTGGGCCTCTGTCCCCTGGACCGTGTGCCCACTGCCACTGCTCCCAGGTCCCTGTTGTTGTTGGGGTGGTGGGTTAGCCTTGGTTCCCTGTAGTGGTGGACACACTGCTGATTGACGTGTCCTGGGGACAGAGGTATGGGCCCGCTGGGTGGGTGCTGTGCTGGTGTTTCCAGAGGGGGGAAGGTCTGCAGTGGCCTGTGGCAGTGTGAGGGGAACCGACTGTCCCGAGGTCCCCGATGGCCCGGGCTGGTCATCTATATCCAGTTGGACAGAGCTGCTGTCATCACTGTGGGCCTCTTCTGTTGGTGGTGTGGACATGTCTGGACCCTCCTGTGCGGTGACATTGGTTAGGGGTCTTGCAGGGGTATGAAAGCATGATTATTGCATCTGTGTGTGCCATGGTGTGCAATGGGTGGGTGACCGTGTACCCCAGTGCTTACATTCCTGTGTGGGAGCTTGTGTGATGGTGGTTTGGGGGGTGTAAGGGTATGTGCAGTGGCCATGCTTTGGTGATGGGTGTCCATGCTTTGTAGTTGCATGCAGGGCTTGGTGTTGGGATGGGTTGGTTCTGATAGTGGGACATTTGTGAGGAGTAGGAGTGATGGAGGTGAGGGTGAGGGTGGGGGTATGTGATGGCATGCAGGTGGGGTGGGGGGGATAAAGTAGTTAAGATCTGACTTACCAGAGTCCATTCCTCCATCTACTCCTGCGAGGCCCTCTGGATGCAGAATCGCCAAGACCTGCTCCTCCCATGTTGTAAGTTGTGGGGGAGGAGGTGGGGGTCTGCCGCCAGTCCTCTGTACCGCTACGTGGTGTCTTGAGACCACAGAACGCACCTTCCCCCGTAGGTCGTTCCACCTCTTCCTGATGTCATCCCTTGTTCTTGGGTGCTGTCCCACTGCGTTTACCCTGTCGACTATTCTTCGCCATAGCTCCATCTTCCTAGCAATGGAGGTCTGCTGCACCTGTGATCCGAATAGCTGTGGCTCTGCCCGGACGATTTCCTCCACCATAACCCTGAGTTCCTCCTCCGAGAACCTGGGGTGTCTTTGCGGTGCCATGGGGTGGTGTGGGTGATGTGTGGGGTGGTGGGTGTTGTGATGTGTGGGGTGATATTTAGTGGTGTGTTGTGTGAGGTGCGTGGAAGTAATGTGGGTGATGGTATTGTGTGCTTGTGGATGCTAGTTTGTTGATGGTGGTGTCTCTCTCTCTGTGCTTCGTTCTCAGTTTTGGTCGTAGGGGTTTGTGGGTGATGTGGGTGTGTGTTTTATATTCTATTGGGTGTGTGGGAGTGGTGTGTGCATTTCGAATTGTCCAATGTGGCTATGTTTTGTATATGTGTGTGTATTATGAGCGCAGCAGTGTGTACCGCCAATGGAATACCGCGGTTGAAAGACACTCCCTGGATTCGTGGGTCGTGATAGTGTGGGCGTATTTGTGTTGGCGTGATGGTGTCAGTTTTGTTTTCGCCAGTTTATCACTGACCTTTGGTGTGTCGGACTTCTGTGGGTGTCTGTATTTTGGCGGGTTCAGTGCTGTGGGTCATAATGGCTGTGGTGGGATTCCAATGCCGTGGGGTGTGTTGGCGGTCTTCTGCACGGCGGTAAGCGGCTTTTACCTCCAATGTTGAAATGAGGGCCTAAGTAACTTGGCACCCAACCTTCACTAACTGAAGGCTAGTCACCTATATGTGACTTATAAGTTACTTATGTGCAGTGAAAAATGGCTGTGAAATAACGTGGACGTTATTTCACTCAGGCTGCAGTGGCAGGCCTGTGTAAGAATTGCCTGAGCTCCCTATGGGTGGCAAAAGAAATGCTGCAGCCCATAGGGATTTCCTGGAACCCCAATACCCTGGGTACCTAGGTACCATATACAAGGAAATTATATGGGTGTACCAATGTGCCAATGAGAATTGGTAAATTTAGTCACTAGCCTGCAGTGACAAATTTGGAAAGCAGAGAGAGCATAAACACTGCATACTCTGCGCCGTGGGACATCTTCTGACCAAAGGAGAAGTTCCTGGCACCTTCGTTGTTGCAGAATCTTCGGCTTCTTCCACCCGGAGGCAGCCCTTTTGCACCTTCATCCAGGGTTTAGTGGGCTCCTGCCCCCCCTGAACACTTGCGTGACTCTTGTACTTGGTCCCCTTCCTTTACAGGTCCTGAGGTCCAGGAATCTGTCTTCAGTGCTTTGCAGTCAGATGTTGTCCTTGCAGAATCCCCTATCTCGACTTTACTGTCTTTCTGGGGTAGTAGGGTAACTTTACTCCTACTTTTCAGGGTCTTGGGGTGGGGTATCTTGGACACCCTTAGTGTTTTCTTACACTCCCAGTGACCGTCTACACACTACACTAGGCCTGGGGTCCATTCGTGGTTCGCATTCCAATTTTGGAGTATATGGTTTGTGTTGCCCCTAGGCCTATTTCTCCCTATTGAATTATTTTGTGATCTACAGTGTTTGCACTACTTTTCTAACTGTTTATTTACCGTATTTTGGTTTGTGTGTGTATATTTTGTGATGGGTCTCCTGGCAGTGAGATGCCTTAGGTTACACAGTGTCATTAACTCTCTCCCTCCTCCCTGCAGTGATGGGTCTCTGGGCAGTGAGATGCCTTAGGTCACACAGTGTCATTAACTGTCTCTCCTCTCTCTGCAGCGCTTTGGTCTCTGGGCTGGTCTGTGAAACACCTGAGATCACACAGTGTGTCATTGATTCTCTTTCCTCTCTCTGCAGTGGTTGGCTCTCTAGGCAGTAATATGCCTGAGGTCACACAGTGTGTCACTACCTCTGTCCTACCTCTCTGCAGTGCTGGGGTCTCTGGGCTCGTCAGCGATACACCTTAGATCAATGTGTGTCCTCTCTTTGCAGTGCAGGGGTCTGTGGGCTGGGCAGTGATATGCCTGAGGTCACACAGTGTGTCATTACCTCTCTCCTCCCTTTCTGCAGTGCTGGGACTCTGGGCAGTCATACGCCTGAGATCACACAGTACATCATTACCTCTCTCTCCTCTCAGAAGTGCTGAGATCTCTGGGTAGTGATATGCCTGAGGTCACACAGTACATCATTACCTCTCTCCCCTCTCTCTGTAGTGCTGGGGGTCTTTGGGTAGTGATATGCCTGAGGTCACACAGTGTGTCATTAACTCTCTCTTCTCTCAGAAGTGCTGGGGTCTCTGGGTAGTGATATGCCTGAGGTCACACAGTACATCATTACCTCTCTCCCCTCTCTCTGTAGAGCTGGGGGTCTCTGGGTAGTGATATGCTTGACGCCACACAGTATGTCATTATCTCTCTCTCCTCTCAGAAGTGCTGGGGTCTCTGGGTAGTGATATGCCTGAGGTCACACAGTACATCATTACCTCTCTCCCCTCTCTCTGCAGCGCTGGGGGTCTCTGGGTAGTGATACGCCTGAGGTCACACAGTGTGTCATTACCTCTCTCTTCTCTCTCTGCAGTGCTGTGGGTCTCTGGGTAGTGATATGCCTGAGGTCACACAGTACATCATTACCTCTCTCCCCTCTCTCTGTAGTGCTGGGGGTCTCTGGGTAGTGATATGCCTGAGGTCACACAGTGTGTCATTACCTCTCTCTCCTCTCTCTGCAGTGCTGGGGTCTCTGGGTAGTGATATGTCTGAGGTCACACAGTGTGTCATTACCTCTCTCTCCTCTCAGAAGTGCTGGGGGCTCTGGATAGTGATATGCTTGAGGGCACACAGTATGTCATTACCTCTCTCTCCGCTCAGAAGTGCTGGGGTCTCTGGACAGTGATATGCCTGAGGTCACACAGTACATCATTACCTCTCTCTCCTCTCTCTGCAGCGCTGGGGGTCTCTGGGTAGTGATATGCCTGAGGTCACACAGTGTGTCATTACCTCTCTCTCTTCTCTCTGCAGTGCTGGGGACTCTGGGTAGTGATATGCCTGAGGTCACACAGTGCATCATTACCTCTCTCTCCTCTCAGAAGTGCTGGGGTCTCTGGGTAGTGATATGCTTGAGGTCACACAGTACATCATTACCTCTCTCCTCTCTCTCTGTAGTTCTGGGGGTCTCTGGGTAGTGATATGCCTGAGGTCACACAGTGTGTCATTACCTCTCTCTCCTCTCAGAAGTGCTGGGGGCTCTGGGTAATGATATGCTTGAGGGCACACAGTATGTCATTACCTCTCTCTCCTCTCAGAAGTGCTGGGGTCTCTGGATAGTGATATGCCTGAGGTCACACAGTACATCATTACCTCTCTCTGCAGCGCTGGGGGTCTCTGGGTAGTGATATGCCTGAGGTCACACAGTGTGTCATTACCTCTCTCTCTTCTCTCTGCAGTGCTGGGGACTCTGGGTAGTGATATGCCTGAGGTCACACAGTGCATCATTACCTCTCTCTCCTCTCAGAAGTGCTGGGGTCTCTGGGTAGTGATATGCCTGAGGTCACACAGTGTGTCATTTCCTCTCTCTCCTCTCTGCTGTGCTGCGGTCTCTGGGTAGTGATACGCCTGAGGTCACACAGTACATCATTACCTCTCTCTGTAGTGCTGTGGGTCTCTGGGTAGTGATATGCTTGAGGTCACACTGTATGTCATTACCTCTCTCTCCTCCCAGAAGTGCTGGGGTCTCTGGACAGTGATCTGCCTGAGGTCACACAGTACATCATTACCTCTCTCTCCTCTCTCTGCAGCGCTGGGGGTCTCTGGGTAGTGATATGCCTGAGGTCACACAGTGTGTCATTACCTCTCTCCTCTCTCTGCAGCACTAGGGGTCTCTGGGTAGTGATATGCCAGAGGTCACACAGTACATCATTACCTCTCTCTTCTCTCTCTGCAGTGCTGGGGGTCTCTGGTTAGTGATATGCCTGGGGTCAAACAGTGTGTCATTACCTCTCTCTCCTCTCTATGCAGTGCTGGGGTCTCTGGGTAGTGATATGCCTGAGGTCACACAGTGCGTCATTACCTCTCTCTCCTCTCAGAAATGCTGGGGTCTCTGGGTAGTGATATGCCTGAGGTCACACAGTGCGTCATTACCTCTCTCTCCTCTCAGAAGTGCTGGGGTCTCTGGGTAGTGATATGCCTGAGGTCACACAGTGCGTCATTTCCTCTCTCTCCTCTCTGCTGTGCTGCGGTCTCTGGGTAGTGATACGCCTGAGGTCACACAGTACATCATTACCTCTCCCTCTCTCTGTAGTGCTGGGGGTCTCTGGGTAGTGATATGCTTGAGGTCACACAGTATGTCATTACCTCTCTCTCCTCTCAGAAGTGCTGGGGTCTCTGGACAGTGATGTACCTGAGGGCACACAGTACATCTTTACCTCTCTCTCCTCTCTCTGCAGCGCTGGGGGTCTCTGGGTAGTGATATGCCTGAGGTCACACAGCGTGTCATTACCTCTCTCCTCTCTCTGCAGCGCTGAGGGTCTCTGGGTAGTGATATGCCTGAGGTCACACAGTGTGTCATTACCTCTCTCTCCTCTCAGAAGTGCTGGGGTGTCTGGGTAGTGATATGTCTGAGGTCACACAGTGTGTCATTACCTCTCTCTCCTCTCTGCTGTGCTGCGGTCTCTGGGTAGTGATATGCTTGAGGTCACACAGCGTGTCATTACCTCTCTCCTCTCTCTGCAGCGCTGAGGGTCTCTGGGTAGTGATATGCTTGAGGTCACACAGTATGTCATTACCTCTCTCTCCTCTCAGAAGTGCTGGGGTCTCTGGACAGTGATATGCCTGAGGTCACACAGTACATCATTACCTCTCTCTCCTCTCTCTGCAGCGCTGGGGGTCTCTGGGTAGTGATATGCCTGAGGTCACACAGTGTGTCATTACCTCTCTCTTCTCTCTCTGCAGTGCTGGGGGTCTCTGGGTAGTGATATGCCTGAGGTCACACAGTACATCATTACCTCTCTACCCTCTCTCTGTAGTGCTGGGGGTCTCTGGGTAGTGATATGCTTGAGGTCACACAGTATGTCATTACCTCTCTCTCCTCTCAGAAGTGCTGGGGTCTCTGGACAGTGATATGCCTGAGGTCACAGAGTACATCATTACCTCTCTCTCCTCTCTCTGCAGCGCTGGGGGTCTCTGGGTAGTGATATGCCTGAGGTCACACAGTGTGTCATTACCTCTCTCTCCTCTCTCTGCAGTGCTGGGGTCTCTGGATAGTGATATGCCTGAGGGCACACAGTACATCATTACCTCTCTCTCCTCTCTCTGCAGCGCTGGGGGTCTCTGGGTAGTGATATGCCTGAGGTCACACAGTGTGTCATTACCTCTCTCTCCTCTCAGAAGTGCTGGGGGCTCTGGGTAATGATATGCTTGAGGGCACACAGTATGTCATTACCTCTCTCTCCTCTCAGAAGTGCTGGGGTCTCTGGATAGTGATATGCCTGAGGTCACACAGTACATCATTACCTCTCTCTGCAGCGCTGGGGGTCTCTGGGTAGTGATATGCCTGAGGTCACACAGTGTGTCATTACCTCTCTCTCTTCTCTCTGCAGTGCTGGGGACTCTGGGTAGTGATATGCCTGAGGTCACACAGTGCATCATTACCTCTCTCTCCTCTCAGAAGTGCTGGGGTCTCTGGGTAGTGATATGCCTGAGGTCACACAGTGTGTCATTTCCTCTCTCTCCTCTCTGCTGTGCTGCCGTCTCTGGGTAGTGATATGCCTGAGGTCACACAGTGCGTCATTACCTCTCTCTCCTCCCAGAAGTGCTGGGGTCTCTGGACAGTGATATGCCTGAGGTCACACAGTACATCATTACCTCTCTCTCCTCTCTCTGCAGCGCTGGGGGTCTCTGGGTAGTGATATGCCTGAGGTCACACAGTGTGTCATTACCTCTCTCCTCTCTCTGCAGCACTAGGGGTCTCTGGGTAGTGATATGCCAGAGGTCACACAGTACATCATTACCTCTCTCCCCTCTCTCTGCAGTGCTGGGGGTCTCCGGGTAGTGATATGCCTGAGGTCGCACAGTACATCATTACCTCTCTCCCTTCTCTCTGTAGTGCTGGGGGTCTCTGGGTAGTGATATGCTTGAGGGCACACAGTATGTCATTACCTCTCTCTCCTCTCAGAAGTGCTGGGGTCTCTGGACAGTGATATGCCTGAGGTCACACAGTACATCATTACCTCTCTCTCCTCTCTCTGCAGCGCTGGGGGTCTCTGGGTAGTGATATGCCTGAGGTCACACAGTGTGTCATTACCTCTCTCTCTTCTCTCTGCAGTGCTGGGGACTCTGGGTAGTGATATGCCTGAGGTCACACAGTGCATCATTACCTCTCTCTCCTCTCAGAAGTGCTGGGGTCTCTGGGTGGTGATATGCCTGAGGTCACACAGTACATCATTACCTCTCTCTCCTCTCTCTGCAGCGCTGGGGGTCTCTGGGTACTGATATGCTTGAGGGCACATAGTATGTCATTACCTCTCTCTCCTCTAAGAAGTGCTGGGGTCTCTGGGTAGTGATATGCCTGAGGTCACACAGTGCGTCATTACCTCTCTCTCCTCTCAGAAGTGCTGGGGTCTCTGGGTAGTGATATGCCTGAGGTCACACAGTGTGTCATTTCCTCTCTCTCCTCTCTGCTGTGCTGCGGTCTCTGGGTAGTGATACACCTGATGTCACACAGTACATCATTACCTCTCCCCTCTCTCTGTAGTGCTGTGGGTCTCTGGGTAGTGATATGCTTGAGGTCACACAGTATGTCATTACCTCTCTCTCCTCCCAGAAGTGCTGGGGTCTCTGGACAGTGATATGCCTGAGGTCACACAGTACATCATTACCTCTCTCTGCAGCGCTGGGGGTCTCTGGGTAATGATATGCCTGAGGTCACACAGCGTGTCATTACCTTTCTCCTCTCTCTGCAACACTAGGGGTCTCTAGGTAGTGATATGCCTGAGGTCACACAGTACATCATTACCTCTCTCCCCTCTCTCTGTAGTGCTGGGGGTCTCTGGGTAGTGATATGCCTGAGGTCACACAGTGCGTCATTACCTCTCTCTCCTCTCAGAAGTGCTGGGGTCTCTGGGTAGTGATATGCCTGAGGTCACACAGTGTGTCATTACCTCTCTCTCCTCTCTGCTGTGCTGCGGTCTCTGGGTAGTGATACGCCTGAGGTCACACAGTACATCATTTCCTCTCCCCCCTCTCTCTGTAGTGCTGGGGGTCTCTGGGTAGTGATATGCTTGAGGTCACACAGTATGTCATTACCTCTCTCTCCTCTCAGAAGTGCTGGGGTCTCTGGACAGTGATATGCCTGAGGTCACACAGCGTGTCATTACCTCTCTCCTCTCTCTGCAGCGCTCGGGGTCTCTGGGTAGTGATATGCCTGAGGTCACACAGTACATCATTACCTCTCTCCCCTCTCTCTGTAGTGCTGGGGGTCTCTGGGTAGTGATATACCTGAGGTCACACAGTGCGTCATTACCTCTCTCTCCTCTCAGAAGTGCTGGGGTCTCTAGGTAGTGATATGCCTGAGGTCACACAGTGTGTCATTACCTCTCTCTCCTCTCTGCTGTGCTGCGGTCTTTGGGTAGTGATACGCCTGAGGTCACACAGTACATCATTACCTCTCTCCCCTCTCTCTGTAGTGCAGGGGGTCTCTGGGTAGTGATATGCTTGAGGTCACACAGTATGTGATTACCACTCTCTCCTCTCAGAACTGCTGGGGTCTGTGGACAGTGATATGCCTGAGGTCACACAGTACATCATTACCTCTCTCTCCTCTCTCTGCAGTGCTGGGGGTCTCTGGGTAGTGATATGCCTGAGGTCAAACAGTGTGTCATTACCTCTCTCTCCTCTCTATGCAGTGCTGGGGTCTCTGGGTAGTGATATGCCTGAGGTCACACAGTGCGTCATTACCTCTCTCTCCTCTCAGAAATGCTGGGGTCTTTGGGTAGTGATATGCCTGACGTCACACAGTGCGTCATTACCTCTCTCTCCTCTCAGAAGTGCTGGGGTCTCTGGGTAGTGAAATGCCTGAGGTCACACAGTGTGTCATTACCTCTCTCTCCTCTCTGCTGTGCTGCGGTCTCTGGGTAGTGATATGCCTGAGGTCACACAGCGTGTCATTACCTCTCTCCTCTCTCTGCAGCGCTGAGGGTCTCTGGGTAATGATACGCCTGAGGTCACACAGTACATCATTACCTCTCTCCCATCTCTCTGTAGTGCTGGGGGTCTCTGGGTAGTGATATGCTTGAGGTTACACAGTATGTCATTACCTCTCTCTCCTCTCAGAAGTGCTGGGGTCTCTGGACAGTGATATGCCTGAGGTCACACAGTGCATCATTACCTCTCTCTCCTCTCAGAAGTGCTGGGGTCTCTGAGTAGTGATATGCCTGAGGTCACACAGTACATCATTACCTCTCTCCTCTCTCTCTGTAGTTCTGGGGGTCTCTGGGTTGTGATATGCCTGAGGTCACACAGTACATCATTACCTCTCTCTCCTCTCTCTGCAGCGCTGGGGGTCTCTGGGTACTGATATGCTTGAGGACACACAGTATGTCATTACCCGTCTCTCCTCTAAGAAGTGCTGGGGTCTCTGGCTAGTGATATGCCTGAGGTCACACAGTGCGTCATTACCTCTCTCTCCTCTCAGAAGTGCTGGGGTCTCTGGGTAGTGATATGCCTGAGGTCACACAGTGTGTCATTTCCTCTCTCTCCTCTCTGCTGTGCTGCGGTCTCTGGGTAGTGATACGCCTGAGGTCACACAGTACATCATTACCTCTCCCCTCTCTCTGTAGTGCTGTGGGTCTCTGGGTAGTGATATGCTTGAGGTCACACAGTATGTCATTGCCTCTCTCTCCTCCCAGAAGTGCTGGGGTCTCTGGACAGTGATATGCCTGAGGTCACACAGTACATCATTACCTCTCTCTCCTCTCTCTGCAGCGCTGGGGGTCTCTGGGTAGTGATATGCCTGAGGTCACACAGCGTGTCATTACCTTTCTCCTCTCTCTGCAACACTAGGGGTCTCTAGGTAGTGATATGGCTGAGGTCACACAGTACATCATTACCTCTCTCCCCTCTCTCTGTAGTGCTGGGGGTCTCTGGGTAGTGATATGCCTGAGGTCACACAGTATGTCATTACCTCTCTCTCCTCTCAGAAGTGCTGGGGTCTCTGGACAGTGATATGCCTGAGGTCACACAGTGTGTCATTACCTCTCTCTCCTCTCTGCTGTGGTGCGGTCTCTGGGTAGTGATACGCCTGAGGTCACACAGTACATCATTACCTCTCTCCCCTCTCTCTGTAGTGCTGGGGGTCTCTGGGTAGTGATATGCTTGAGGTCACACAGTATGTCATTACCTCTCTCTCCTCTCAGAATTGCTGGGGTCTCTGGACAGTGATATGCCTGAGGTCACACAGTACATCATTACCTCTCTCTCCTCTCTCTGCAGCGCTGGGGGTCTCTGGGTAGTGATATGCCTGAGGTCACACAGTGTGTTATTAACCTCTCTCTCCTCTCAGAAGTGCTGGGGTCTCTGGACAGTGATATGCCTGAGGTCACACAGTACATCATTACCTCTCTCTCCTCTCTCTGCAGCGCTGGGGGTCTCTGGGTAGTGATATGCCTGAGGTCACACAGTGTGTCATTACCTCTCTCTTCTCTCTCTGCAGTGCTGGGGGTCTCTGGGTAGTGATATGCCTGAGGTCACACAGTGCATCATTACCTCTCTACCCTCTCTCTGTAGTGCTGGGGGTCTCTGGGTAGTGATATGCTTGAGGTCACACAGTATGTCATTACCTCTCTCTCCTCTCAGAAGTGCTGGGGTCTCTGGACAGTGACATGCCTGAGGTCACAGAGTACATCATTACCTCTCTCTCCTCTCTCAGCAGCGCTGGGGGTCTCTGGGTAGTGATATGATTGAGGTCACACAGTGTGTCATTACCTCTCTCTCCTCTCAGAACTGCTGGGGGCTCTGGGTAGTGATATGCTTGAGGGCACACAGTATGTCATTACCTCTCTCTCCTCTCAGAAGTGCTGGGGTCTCTGGACAGTGATATGCCTGAGGTCACACAGTACATCATTACCTCTCTCTCCTCTCTCTGCAGCGCTGGGGGTCTCTGGGTAGTGATATGATTGAGGTCACACAGTGTGTCATTACCTCTCTCTCTTCTCTCTGCAGTGCTGGGGACTCTGGGTAGTGATATGCCTGAGGTCACACAGTGCATCATTACCTCTCTCTCCTCTCAGAAGTGCTGGGGTCTCTGGGTAGTGATATGCCTGAGGTCACACAGTGCGTCATTTCCTCTCTCTCCTCTCTGCTGTGCTGCGGTCTCTGGGTAGTGATACGCCTGAGGTCACACAGTACATCATTACCTCTCTCTCCTCTCTCTGCAGCGCTGGGGGTCTCTGGGTAGTGATATGATTGAGGTCACACAGTGTGTCATTACCTCTCTCTCTTCTCTCTGCAGTGCTGGGGACTCTGGGTAGTGATATGCCTGAGGTCACACAGTGCATCATTACCTCTCTCTCCTCTCAGAAGTGCTGGGGTCTCTGGGTAGTGATATGCCTGAGGTCACACAGTGCATCATTTCCTCTCTCTCCTCTCTGCTGTGCTGCGGTCTCTGGGTAGTGATATGCCTGAGGTCACACAGTGTGTCATTTCCTCTCTCTCCTCTCTGCTGTGCTGCGGTCTCTGGGTAGTGATACACCTGATGTCACACAGTACATCATTACCTCTCCCCTCTCTCTGTAGTGCTGTGGGTCTCTGGGTAGTGATATGCTTGAGGTCACACAGTATGTCATTACCTCTCTCTCCTCCCAGAAGTGCTGGGGTCTCTGGACA
The DNA here is from genome assembly GCF_031143425.1 of Pleurodeles waltl. Classification (NCBI taxonomy): domain Eukaryota; kingdom Metazoa; phylum Chordata; class Amphibia; order Caudata; family Salamandridae; genus Pleurodeles; species Pleurodeles waltl. The sequence goes on from NC_090442.1 coordinate 13,943,401, forward strand.
GTGATATGCCTGAGGTCACACAGTACATCATTACCTCTCTCTCCTCTCTCTGCAGCGCTGGGGGTCTCTGGGTAATGATATGCCTGAGGTCACACAGCGTGTCATTACCTTTCTCCTCTCTCTGCAACACTAGGGGTCTCTAGGTAGTGATATGCCTGAGGTCACACAGTACATCATTACCTCTCTCCCCTCTCTCTGTAGTGCTGGGGGTCTCTGGGTAGTGATATGCCTGAGGTCACACAGTGCGTCATTACCTCTCTCTCCTCTCAGAAGTGCTGGGGTCTCTGGGTAGTGATATGCCTGAGGTCACACAGTGTGTCATTACCTCTCTCTCCTCTCTGCTGTGCTGCGGTCTCTGGGTAGTGATACGCCTGAGGTCACACAGTACATCATTTCCTCTCCCCCCTCTCTCTGTAGTGCTGGGGGTCTCTGGGTAGTGATATGCTTGAGGTCACACAGTATGTCATTACCTCTCTCTCCTCTCAGAAGTGCTGGGGTCTCTGGACAGTGATATGCCTGAGGTCACACAGCGTGTCATTACCTCTCTCCTCTCTCTGCAGCGCTCGGGGTCTCTGGGTAGTGATATGCCTGAGGTCACACAGTACATCATTACCTCTCTCCCCTCTCTCTGTAGTGCTGGGGGTCTCTGGGTAGTGATATACCTGAGGTCACACAGTGCGTCATTACCTCTCTCTCCTCTCAGAAGTGCTGGGGTCTCTAGGTAGTGATATGCCTGAGGTCACACAGTGTGTCATTACCTCTCTCTCCTCTCTGCTGTGCTGCGGTCTTTGGGTAGTGATACGCCTGAGGTCACACAGTACATCATTACCTCTCTCCCCTCTCTCTGTAGTGCAGGGGGTCTCTGGGTAGTGATATGCTTGAGGTCACACAGTATGTGATTACCACTCTCTCCTCTCAGAACTGCTGGGGTCTGTGGACAGTGATATGCCTGAGGTCACACAGTACATCATTACCTCTCTCTCCTCTCTCTGCAGTGCTGGGGGTCTCTGGGTAGTGATATGCCTGAGGTCAAACAGTGTGTCATTACCTCTCTCTCCTCTCTATGCAGTGCTGGGGTCTCTGGGTAGTGATATGCCTGAGGTCACACAGTGCGTCATTACCTCTCTCTCCTCTCAGAAATGCTGGGGTCTTTGGGTAGTGATATGCCTGACGTCACACAGTGCGTCATTACCTCTCTCTCCTCTCAGAAGTGCTGGGGTCTCTGGGTAGTGAAATGCCTGAGGTCACACAGTGTGTCATTACCTCTCTCTCCTCTCTGCTGTGCTGCGGTCTCTGGGTAGTGATATGCCTGAGGTCACACAGCGTGTCATTACCTCTCTCCTCTCTCTGCAGCGCTGAGGGTCTCTGAGTAATGATACGCCTGAGGTCACACAGTACATCATTACCTCTCTCCCATCTCTCTGTAGTGCTGGGGGTCTCTGGGTAGTGATATGCTTGAGGTTACACAGTATGTCATTACCTCTCTCTCCTCTCAGAAGTGCTGGGGTCTCTGGACAGTGATATGCCTGAGGTCACACAGTACATCATTACCTCTCTCCTCTCTCTCTGTAGTTCTGGGGGTCTCTGGGTTGTGATATGCCTGAGGTCACACAGTACATCATTACCTCTCTCTCCTCTCTCTGCAGCGCTGGGGGTCTCTGGGTACTGATATGCTTGAGGGCACACAGTATGTCATTACCCGTCTCTCCTCTAAGAAGTGCTGGGGTCTCTAGCTAGTGATATGCCTGAGGTCACACAGTGCGTCATTACCTCTCTCTCCTCTCAGAAGTGCTGGGGTCTCTGGGTAGTGATATGCCTGAGGTCACACAGTGTGTCATTACCTCTCTCTCCTCTCTGCTGTGCTGCGGTCTCTGGGTAGTGATACGCCTGAGGTCACACAGTACATCATTACCTCTCTCTCCTCTCTCTGCAGCGCTGGGGGTCTCTGGGTAGTGATATGATTGAGGTCACACAGTGTGTCATTACCTCTCTCTCTTCTCTCTGCAGTGCTGGGGACTCTGGGTAGTGATATGCCTGAGGTCACACAGTGCATCATTACCTCTCTCTCCTCTCAGAAGTGCTGGGGTCTCTGGGTAGTGATATGCCTGAGGTCACACAGTGCGTCATTTCCTCTCTCTCCTCTCTGCTGTGCTGCGGTCTCTGGGTAGTGATATGCCTGAGGTCACACAGTGTGTCATTTCCTCTCTCTCCTCTCTGCTGTGCTGCGGTCTCTGGGTAGTGATACACCTGATGTCACACAGTACATCATTACCTCTCCCCTCTCTCTGTAGTGCTGTGGGTCTCTGGGTAGTGATATGCTTGAGGTCACACAGTATGTCATTACCTCTCTCTCCTCCCAGAAGTGCTGGGGTCTCTGGACAGTGATATGCCTGAGGTCACACAGTACATCATTACCTCTCTCTCCTCTCTCTGCAGCGCTGGGGGTCTCTGGGTAATGATATGCCTGAGGTCACACAGCGTGTCATTACCTTTCTCCTCTCTCTGCAACACTAGGGGTCTCTAGGTAGTGATATGCCTGAGGTCACACAGTACATCATTACCTCTCTCCCCTCTCTCTGTAGTGCTGGGGGTCTCTGGGTAGTGATATGCCTGAGGTCACACAGTGCGTCATTACCTCTCTCTCCTCTCAGAAGTGCTGGGGTCTCTGGGTAGTGATATGCCTGAGGTCACACAGTGTGTCATTACCTCTCTCTCCTCTCTGCTGTGCTGCGGTCTCTGGGTAGTGATACGCCTGAGGTCACACAGTACATCATTTCCTCTCCCCCCTCTCTCTGTAGTGCTGGGGGTCTCTGGGTAGTGATATGCTTGAGGTCACACAGTATGTCATTACCTCTCTCTCCTCTCAGAAGTGCTGGGGTCTCTGGACAGTGATATGCCTGAGGTCACACAGCGTGTCATTACCTCTCTCCTCTCTCTGCAGCGCTCGGGGTCTCTGGGTAGTGATATGCCTGAGGTCACACAGTACATCATTACCTCTCTCCCCTCTCTCTGTAGTGCTGGGGGTCTCTGGGTAGTGATATACCTGAGGTCACACAGTGCGTCATTACCTCTCTCTCCTCTCAGAAGTGCTGGGGTCTCTAGGTAGTGATATGCCTGAGGTCACACAGTGTGTCATTACCTCTCTCTCCTCTCTGCTGTGCTGCGGTCTTTGGGTAGTGATACGCCTGAGGTCACACAGTACATCATTACCTCTCTCCCCTCTCTCTGTAGTGCAGGGGGTCTCTGGGTAGTGATATGCTTGAGGTAACACAGTATGTGATTACCACTCTCTCCTCTCAGAACTGCTGGGGTCTGTGGACAGTGATATGCCTGAGGTCACACAGTACATCATTACCTCTCTCTCCTCTCTCTGCAGTGCTGGGGGTCTCTGGGTAGTGATATGCCTGAGGTCAAACAGTGTGTCATTACCTCTCTCTCCTCTCTATGCAGTGCTGGGGTCTCTGGGTAGTGATATGCCTGAGGTCACACAGTGCGTCATTACCTCTCTCTCCTCTCAGAAATGCTGGGGTCTTTGGGTAGTGATATGCCTGACGTCACACAGTGCGTCATTACCTCTCTCTCCTCTCAGAAGTGCTGGGGTCTCTGGGTAGTGAAATGCCTGAGGTCACACAGTGTGTCATTACCTCTCTCTCCTCTCTGCTGTGCTGCGGTCTCTGGGTAGTGATATGCCTGAGGTCACACAGCGTGTCATTACCTCTCTCCTCTCTCTGCAGCGCTGAGGGTCTCTGGGTAATGATACGCCTGAGGTCACACAGTACATCATTACCTCTCTCCCATCTCTCTGTAGTGCTGGGGGTCTCTGGGTAGTGATATGCTTGAGGTTACACAGTATGTCATTACCTCTCTCTCCTCTCAGAAGTGCTGGGGTCTCTGGACAGTGATATGCCTGAGGTCACACAGTGCATCATTACCTCTCTCTCCTCTCAGAAGTGCTGGGGTCTCTGAGTAGTGATATGCCTGAGGTCACACAGTACATCATTACCTCTCTCCTCTCTCTCTGTAGTTCTGGGGGTCTCTGGGTTGTGATATGCCTGAGGTCACACAGTACATCATTACCTCTCTCTCCTCTCTCTGCAGCGCTGGGGGTCTCTGGGTACTGATATGCTTGAGGGCACACAGTATGTCATTACCCGTCTCTCCTCTAAGAAGTGCTGGGGTCTCTGGCTAGTGATATGCCTGAGGTCACACAGTGCGTCATTACCTCTCTCTCCTCTCAGAAGTGCTGGGGTCTCTGGGTAGTGATATGCCTGAGGTCACACAGTGTGTCATTTCCTCTCTCTCCTCTCTGCTGTGCTGCGGTCTATGGGTAGTGATACGCCTGAGGTCACACAGTACATCATTACCTCTCCCCTCTCTCTGTAGTGCTGTGGGTCTCTGGGTAGTGATATGCTTGAGGTCACACAGTATGTCATTGCCTCTCTCTCCTCCCAGAAGTGCTGGGGTCTCTGGACAGTGATATGCCTGAGGTCACACAGTACATCATTACCTCTCTCTCCTCTCTCTGCAGCGCTGGGGGTCTCTGGGTAGTGATATGCCTGAGGTCACACAGCGTGTCATTACCTTTCTCCTCTCTCTGCAACACTAGGGGTCTCTAGGTAGTGATATGGCTGAGGTCACACAGTACATCATTACCTCTCTCCCCTCTCTCTGTAGTGCTGGGGGTCTCTGGGTAGTGATATGCCTGAGGTCACACAGTGCGTCATTACCTCTCTCTCCTCTCAGAAGTGCTGGGGTCTCTGGGTAGTGATATGCCTGAGGTCACACAGTGTGTCATTACCTCTCTCTCCTCTCTGCTGTGCTGCGGTCTCTGGGTAGTGATACGCCTGAGGTCACACAGTACATCATTACCTCTCCCCCCTCTCTCTGTAGTGCTGGGGGTCTCTGGGTAGTGATATGCTTGAGGTCACACAGTATGTCATTACCTCTCTCTCCTCTCAGAAGTGCTGGGGTCTCTGGACAGTGATATGCCTGAGGTCACACAGCGTGTCATTACCTCTCTCCTCTCTCTGCAGCGCTCGGGGTCTCTGGGTAGTGATATGCCTGAGGTCACACAGTACATCATTACCTCTCTCCCCTCTCTCTGTAGTGCTGGGGGTCTCTGGGTAGTGATATACCTGAGGTCACACAGTGCGTCATTACCTCTCTCTCCTCTCAGAAGTGCTGGGGTCTCTAGGTAGTGATATGCCTGAGGTCACACAGTGTGTCATTACCTCTCTCTCCTCTCTGCTGTGCTGCGGTCTTTGGGTAGTGATACGCCTGAGGTCACACAGTACATCATTACCTCTCTCCCCTCTCTCTGTAGTGCAGGGGGTCTCTGGGTAGTGATATGCTTGAGGTCACACAGTATGTGATTACCACTCTCTCCTCTCAGAACTGCTGGGGTCTGTGGACAGTGATATGCCTGAGGTCACACAGTACATCATTACCTCTCTCTCCTCTCTCTGCAGTGCTGGGGGTCTCTGGGTAGTGATATGCCTGAGGTCAAACAGTGTGTCATTACCTCTCTCTCCTCTCTATGCAGTGCTGGGGTCTCTGGGTAGTGATATGCCTGAGGTCACACAGTGCGTCATTACCTCTCTCTCCTCTCAGAAATGCTGGGGTCTTTGGGTAGTGATATGCCTGACGTCACACAGTGCGTCATTACCTCTCTCTCCTCTCAGAAGTGCTGGGGTCTCTGGGTAGTGAAATGCCTGAGGTCACACAGTGTGTCATTACCTCTCTCTCCTCTCTGCTGTGCTGCGGTCTCTGGGTAGTGATATGCCTGAGGTCACACAGCGTGTCATTACCTCTCTCCTCTCTCTGCAGCGCTGAGGGTCTCTGAGTAATGATACGCCTGAGGTCACACAGTACATCATTACCTCTCTCCCATCTCTCTGTAGTGCTGGGGGTCTCTGGGTAGTGATATGCTTGAGGTTACACAGTATGTCATTACCTCTCTCTCCTCTCAGAAGTGCTGGGGTCTCTGGACAGTGATATGCCTGAGGTCACACAGTACATCATTACCTCTCTCCTCTCTCTCTGTAGTTCTGGGGGTCTCTGGGTTGTGATATGCCTGAGGTCACACAGTACATCATTACCTCTCTCTCCTCTCTCTGCAGCGCTGGGGGTCTCTGGGTACTGATATGCTTGAGGGCACACAGTATGTCATTACCCGTCTCTCCTCTAAGAAGTGCTGGGGTCTCTAGCTAGTGATATGCCTGAGGTCACACAGTGCGTCATTACCTCTCTCTCCTCTCAGAAGTGCTGGGGTCTCTGGGTAGTGATATGCCTGAGGTCACACAGTGTGTCATTACCTCTCTCTCCTCTCTGCTGTGCTGCGGTCTCTGGGTAGTGATACGCCTGAGGTCACACAGTACATCATTACCTCTCTCTCCTCTCTCTGCAGCGCTGGGGGTCTCTGGGTAGTGATATGATTGAGGTCACACAGTGTGTCATTACCTCTCTCTCTTCTCTCTGCAGTGCTGGGGACTCTGGGTAGTGATATGCCTGAGGTCACACAGTGCATCATTACCTCTCTCTCCTCTCAGAAGTGCTGGGGTCTCTGGGTAGTGATATGCCTGAGGTCACACAGTGCGTCATTTCCTCTCTCTCCTCTCTGCTGTGCTGCGGTCTCTGGGTAGTGATATGCCTGAGGTCACACAGTGTGTCATTTCCTCTCTCTCCTCTCTGCTGTGCTGCGGTCTCTGGGTAGTGATACACCTGATGTCACACAGTACATCATTACCTCTCCCCTCTCTCTGTAGTGCTGTGGGTCTCTGGGTAGTGATATGCTTGAGGTCACACAGTATGTCATTACCTCTCTCTCCTCCCAGAAGTGCTGGGGTCTCTGGACAGTGATATGCCTGAGGTCACACAGTACATCATTACCTCTCTCTCCTCTCTCTGCAGCGCTGGGGGTCTCTGGGTAATGATATGCCTGAGGTCACACAGCGTGTCATTACCTTTCTCCTCTCTCTGCAACACTAGGGGTCTCTAGGTAGTGATATGCCTGAGGTCACACAGTACATCATTACCTCTCTCCCCTCTCTCTGTAGTGCTGGGGGTCTCTGGGTAGTGATATGCCTGAGGTCACACAGTGCGTCATTACCTCTCTCTCCTCTCAGAAGTGCTGGGGTCTCTGGGTAGTGATATGCCTGAGGTCACACAGTGTGTCATTACCTCTCTCTCCTCTCTGCTGTGCTGCGGTCTCTGGGTAGTGATACGCCTGAGGTCACACAGTACATCATTTCCTCTCCCCCCTCTCTCTGTAGTGCTGGGGGTCTCTGGGTAGTGATATGCTTGAGGTCACACAGTATGTCATTACCTCTCTCTCCTCTCAGAAGTGCTGGGGTCTCTGGACAGTGATATGCCTGAGGTCACACAGCGTGTCATTACCTCTCTCCTCTCTCTGCAGCGCTCGGGGTCTCTGGGTAGTGATATGCCTGAGGTCACACAGTACATCATTACCTCTCTCCCCTCTCTCTGTAGTGCTGGGGGTCTCTGGGTAGTGATATACCTGAGGTCACACAGTGCGTCATTACCTCTCTCTCCTCTCAGAAGTGCTGGGGTCTCTAGGTAGTGATATGCCTGAGGTCACACAGTGTGTCATTACCTCTCTCTCCTCTCTGCTGTGCTGCGGTCTTTGGGTAGTGATACGCCTGAGGTCACACAGTACATCATTACCTCTCTCCCCTCTCTCTGTAGTGCAGGGGGTCTCTGGGTAGTGATATGCTTGAGGTAACACAGTATGTGATTACCACTCTCTCCTCTCAGAACTGCTGGGGTCTGTGGACAGTGATATGCCTGAGGTCACACAGTACATCATTACCTCTCTCTCCTCTCTCTGCAGTGCTGGGGGTCTCTGGGTAGTGATATGCCTGAGGTCAAACAGTGTGTCATTACCTCTCTCTCCTCTCTATGCAGTGCTGGGGTCTCTGGGTAGTGATATGCCTGAGGTCACACAGTGCGTCATTACCTCTCTCTCCTCTCAGAAATGCTGGGGTCTTTGGGTAGTGATATGCCTGACGTCACACAGTGCGTCATTACCTCTCTCTCCTCTCAGAAGTGCTGGGGTCTCTGGGTAGTGAAATGCCTGAGGTCACACAGTGTGTCATTACCTCTCTCTCCTCTCTGCTGTGCTGCGGTCTCTGGGTAGTGATATGCCTGAGGTCACACAGCGTGTCATTACCTCTCTCCTCTCTCTGCAGCGCTGAGGGTCTCTGGGTAATGATACGCCTGAGGTCACACAGTACATCATTACCTCTCTCCCATCTCTCTGTAGTGCTGGGGGTCTCTGGGTAGTGATATGCTTGAGGTTACACAGTATGTCATTACCTCTCTCTCCTCTCAGAAGTGCTGGGGTCTCTGGACAGTGATATGCCTGAGGTCACACAGTGCATCATTACCTCTCTCTCCTCTCAGAAGTGCTGGGGTCTCTGAGTAGTGATATGCCTGAGGTCACACAGTACATCATTACCTCTCTCCTCTCTCTCTGTAGTTCTGGGGGTCTCTGGGTTGTGATATGCCTGAGGTCACACAGTACATCATTACCTCTCTCTCCTCTCTCTGCAGCGCTGGGGGTCTCTGGGTACTGATATGCTTGAGGGCACACAGTATGTCATTACCCGTCTCTCCTCTAAGAAGTGCTGGGGTCTCTGGCTAGTGATATGCCTGAGGTCACACAGTGCGTCATTACCTCTCTCTCCTCTCAGAAGTGCTGGGGTCTCTGGGTAGTGATATGCCTGAGGTCACACAGTGTGTCATTTCCTCTCTCTCCTCTCTGCTGTGCTGCGGTCTCTGGGTAGTGATACGCCTGAGGTCACACAGTACATCATTACCTCTCCCCTCTCTCTGTAGTGCTGTGGGTCTCTGGGTAGTGATATGCTTGAGGTCACACAGTATGTCATTGCCTCTCTCTCCTCCCAGAAGTGCTGGGGTCTCTGGACAGTGATATGCCTGAGGTCACACAGTACATCATTACCTCTCTCTCCTCTCTCTGCAGCGCTGGGGGTCTCTGGGTAGTGATATGCCTGAGGTCACACAGCGTGTCATTACCTTTCTCCTCTCTCTGCAACACTAGGGGTCTCTAGGTAGTGATATGGCTGAGGTCACACAGTACATCATTACCTCTCTCCCCTCTCTCTGTAGTGCTGGGGGTCTCTGGGTAGTGATATGCCTGAGGTCACACAGTGCGTCATTACCTCTCTCTCCTCTCAGAAGTGCTGGGGTCTCTGGGTAGTGATATGCCTGAGGTCACACAGTGTGTCATTACCTCTCTCTCCTCTCTGCTGTGCTGCGGTCTCTGGGTAGTGATACGCCTGAGGTCACACAGTACATCATTACCTCTCCCCCCTCTCTCTGTAGTGCTGGGGGTCTCTGGGTAGTGATATGCTTGAGGTCACACAGTATGTCATTACCTCTCTCTCCTCTCAGAAGTGCTGGGGTCTCTGGACAGTGATATGCCTGAGGTCACACAGCGTGTCATTACCTCTCTCCTCTCTCTGCAGCGCTCGGGGTCTCTGGGTAGTGATATGCCTGAGGTCACACAGTATATCATTACCTCTCTCCCCTCACTCTGTAGTGCTGGGGGTCTCTGGGTAGTGATATACCTGAGGTCACACAGTGCGTCATTACCTCTCTCTCCTCTCAGAAGTGCTGGGGTCTCTAGGTAGTGATATGCCTGAGGTCACACAGTGTGTCATTACCTCTCTCTCCTCTCTGCTGTGCTGTGGTCTTTGGGTAGTGATACGCCTGAGGTGACACAGTACATCATTACCTCTCTCCCCTCTCTCTGTAGTGCAGGGGGTCTCTGGGTAGTGATATGCTTGAGGTCACACAGTATGTGATTACCACTCTCTCCTCTCAGAACTGCTGGGGTCTGTGGACAGTGATATGCCTGAGGTCACACAGTACATCATTACCTCTCTCGCCTCTCTCTGCAGTGCTGGGGGTCTCTGGGTAGTGATATGCCTGAGGTCAAACAGTGTGTCATTACCTCTCTCTCCTCTCTATGCAGTGCTGGGGTCTCTGGGTAGTGATATGCCTGAGGTCACACAGTGCGTCATTACCTCTCTCTCCTCTCAGAAATGCTGGGGTCTTTGGGTAGTGATATGCCTGACGTCACACAGTGCGTCATTACCTCTCTCTCCTCTCAGAAGTGCTGGGGTCTCTGGGTAGTGAAATGCCTGAGGTCACACAGTGTGTCATTACCTCTCTCTCCTCTCTGCTGTGCTGCGGTCTCTGGGTAGTGATATGCCTGAGGTCACACAGCGTGTCATTACCTCTCTCCTCTCTGCAGCGCTGAGGGTCTCTGGGTAATGATACGCCTGAGGTCACACAGTACATCATTACCTCTCTCCCATCTCTCTGTAGTGCTGGGGGTCTCTGGGTAGTGATATGCTTGAGGTTACACAGTACGTCATTACCTCTCTCTCTTCTCAGAAGTGCTGGGGTCTCTGGACAGTGATATGCCTGAGGTCACACAGTACATCATTACCTCTCTCTCCTCTCTCTGCAGCGCTGGGGGTCTCTGGGTAGTGATATGCCTGAGGTCACACAGTGTGTCATTACCTCTCTCTTCTCTCTCTGCAGTGCTGGGGGTCTCTGGGTAGTGATATGCCTGAGGTCACACAGTACATCATTACCTCTCTACCCTCTCTCTGTAGTGCTGGGGGTCTCTGGGTAGTGATATGCTTGAGGTCACACAGTATGTCATTACCTCTCTCTCCTCTCAGAAGTGCTGGGGTCTCTGGACAGTGATATGCCTGAGGTCACAGAGTACATCATTACCTCTCTCTCCTCTCTCTGCAGCGCTGGGGGTCTCTGGGTAGTGATATGCCTGAGGTCACACAGTGTGTCATTACCTCTCTCTCCTCTCAGAACTGCTGGGGGCTCTGGGTAGTGATATGCTTGAGGGCACACAGTATGTCATTACCTCTCTCTCCTCTCAGAAGTGCTGGGGTCTCTGGACAGTGATATGCCTGAGGTCACACAGTACATCATTACCTCTCTCTCCTCTCTCTGCAGCGCTGGGGGTCTCTGGGTAGTGATATGATTGAGGTCACACAGTGTGTCATTACCTCTCTCTCTTCTCTCTGCAGTGCTGGGGACTCTGGGTAGTGATATGCCTGAGGTCACACAGTGCATCATTACCTCTCTCTCCTCTCAGAAGTGCTGGGGTCTCTGGGTAGTGATATGCCTGAGGTCACACAGTGCGTCATTTCCTCTCTCTCCTCTCTGCTGTGCTGCGGTCTCTGGGTAGTGATACGCCTGACGTCACACAGTACATCATTACCTCTCCCCTCTCTCTGTAGTGCTGTGGGTCTCTGGGTAGTGATATGCTTGAGGTCACACAGTATGTCATTACCTCTCTCTCCTCCCAGAAGTGCTGGTGTCTCTGGACAGTGATATGCCTGAGGTCACACAGTACCTCATTACCTCTCTCCCCTCTCTCTGCAGTGCTGGGGGTCTCTGGGTAGTGATATGCTTGAGGTCACACAGTATGTCATTACCTCTCTCTCCTCTCAGAAGTGCTGGGGTCTCTGGACAGTGATATGCCTGAGGTCACACAGTACATCATTACCTCTCTCTCCTCTCTCTGCAGCACTGGGGGGCTCTGGGTAGTGATATGCCTGAGGTCACACAGTGTGTCATTACCTCTCTCTCCTCTCAGAAGTGCTGGGGGCTCTGGGTAGTGATATGCTTGAGGGTACACAGTATGTCATTACCTCTCTCTCCTCTCAGAAGTGCTGGGGTCTCTGGACAGTGATATGCCTGAGGTCACACAGAACAACATTACCTCTCTCTCCTCTCTCTGCAGCGCTGGGGGTCTCTGGGTAGTGATATGCCTGAGGTCACACAGTGTGTCATTACCTCTCTCTCTTCTCTCTGCAGTGCTGGGGACTCTGGGTAGTGATATGCCTGAGGTCACACAGTGCATCATTACCTCTCTCTCCTCTCAGAAGTGCTGGGGTCTCTGGGTAGTGATATGCCTGAGGTCACACAGTATGTCATTTCCTCTCTCTCCTCTCTGCTGTGCTGCGGTCTCTGGGTAGTGATACGCCTGAGGTCACACAGTACATCATTACCTCTCCCCTCTCTCTGTAGTGCTGTGGGTCTCTGGGTAGTGATATGCTTGAGGTCACACAGTATGTCATTACCTCTCTCTCCTCCCAGAAGTGCTGGGGTCTCTGGACAGTGATATGCCTGAGGTCACACAGTACATCATTACCTCTCTCTCCTCTCTCTGCAGTGCTGGGGGTCTCTGGGTAGTGATATGCCTGAGGTCACACAGCGTGTCATTACCTCTCTCCTCTCTCTGCAGCACTAGGGGTCTCTGGGTAGTGATATGCCAGAGGTCACACAGTACATCATTACCTCTCTCCCCTCTCTCTGCAGTGCTGGGGGTCTCCGGGTAGTGATATGCCTGAGGTCGCACAGTACATCATTACCTCTCTCCCTTCTCTCTGTAGTGCTGGGGGTCTCTGGGTAGTGATATGCTTGAGGGCACACAGTATGTCATTACCTCTCTCTCCTCTCAGAAGTGCTGGGGTCTCTGGACAGTGATATGCCTGAGGTCACACAGTATATCATTACCTCTCTCTCCTCTCTCTGCAGCGCTGGGGGTCTCTGGGTAGTGATGTGCCTGAGGTCACACAGTGTGTCATTACCTCTCTCTCTTCTCTCTGCAGTGCTGGGGACTCTGGGTAGTGATATGCCTGAGGTCACACAGTGCATCATTACCTCTCTCTCCTCTCAGAAGTGCTGGGGTCTCTGGGTATTGATATGCCTGAGGTCACACAGTACATCATTACCTCTCTCCTCTCTCTCTATAGTTCTGGGGGTCTCTGGGTTGTGATATGCCTGAGGTCACACAGTACATCATTACCTCTCTCTCCTCTCTCTGCAGCGCTGGGGGTCTCTGGGTACTGATATGCTTGAGGGCACACAGTATGTCATTACCTCTCTCTCCTCTAAGAAGTGCTGGGGTCTCTGGGTAGTGATATGCCTGAGGTCACACAGTGCGTCATTACCTCTCTCTCCTCTCAGAAGTGCTGGGGTCTCTGGGTAGTGATATGCCTGAGGTCACACAGTGTGTCATTTCCTCTCTCTCCTCTCTGCTGTGCTGCGGTCTCTGGGTAGTGATACGCCTGAGGTCACACAGTACATCATTACCTCTCCCCTCTCTCTGTAGTGCTGTGGGTCTCTGGGTAGTGATATGCTTGAGGTCACACAGTATGTCATTACCTCTCTCTCCTCCCAGAAGTGCTGGGGTCTCTGGACAGTGATATGCCTGAGGTCACACAGTACATCATTACCTCTCTCTCCTCTCTCTGCAGCGCTGGGGGTCTCTGGGTAGTGATATGCCTGAGGTCACACAGTGTGTCATTACCTCTCTCTCCTCTCAGAAGTGCTGGGGGCTCTGGGTAGTGATATGCTTGAGGGCACACAGTATGTCATTACCTCTCTCTCCTCTCAGAAGTGCTGGGGTCTCTGGACAGTGATATGCCTGAGGTCACACAGTACATCATTACCTCTCTCTCCTCTCTCTGCAGCGCTGGGGGTCTCTGGGTAGTGATATGCCTGAGGTCACACAGTGTGTCATTACCTCTCTCTCTTCTCTCTGCAGTGCTGGGGACTCTGGGTAGTGATATGCCTGAGGTCACACAGTGCATCATTACCTCTCTCTCCTCTCAGAAGTGCTGGGGTCTCTGGGTAGTGATATGCCTGAGGTCACACAGTGTGTCATTTCCTCTCTCTCCTCTCTGCTGTGCTGCGGTCTCTGGGTAGTGATACGCCTGAGGTCGCACAGTACATCATTACCTCTCCCCTCTCTCTGTAGTGCTGTGGGTCTCTGGGTAGTGATATGCTTGAGGTCACACAGTATGTCATTACCTCTCTCTCCTCCCAGAAGTGCTGGGGTCTCTGGACAGTGATATGCCTGAGGTCACACAGTACATCATTACCTCTCTCTCCTCTCTCTGAAGCGCTGGGGGTCTCTGGGTAGTGATATGCCTGAGGTCACACAGCGTGTCATTACCTCTCTCCTCTCTCTGCAGCACTAGGGGTCTCTGGGTAGTGATATGCCAGAGGTCACACAGTACATCATTACCTCTCTCCCCTCTCTCTGCAGTGCTGGGGGTCTCCGGGTAGTGATATGCCTGAGGTCGCACAGTACATCATTACCTCTCTCCCTTCTCTCTGTAGTGCTGGGGGTCTCTGGGTAGTGATATGCTTGAGGGCACACAGTATGTCATTACCTCTCTCTCCTCTCAGAAGTGCTGGGGTCTCTGGACAGTGATATGCCTGAGGTCACACAGTACATCATTACCTCTCTCTCCTCTCTCTGCAGCGCTGGGGGTCTCTGGGTAGTGATATGCCTGAGGTCACACAGTGTGTCATTACCTCTCTCTCTTCTCTCTGCAGTGCTGGGGACTCTGGGTAGTGATATGCCTGAGGTCACACAGTATGTCATTACCTCTCTCTCCTCTCAGAAGTGCTGGGGTCTCTGGACAGTGATATGCCTGAGGTCACACAGTACATCATTACCTCTCTCTCCTCTCTCTGCAGCGCTGGGGGTCTCTGGGTAGTGATATGCCTGAGGTCACACAGTGTGTCATTACCTCTCTCTCCTCTCAGAAGTGCTGGGGGCTCTGGGTAGTGATATGCTTGAGGGCACACAGTATGTCATTACCTCTCTCTCCTCTCAGAAGTGCTGGGGTCTCTGGACAGTGATATGCCTGAGGTCACACAGAACAACATTACCTCTCTCTCCTCTCTCTGCAGCGCTGGGGGTCTCTGGGTAGTGATATGCCTGAGGTCACACAGTGTGTCATTACCTCTCTCTCTTCTCTCTGCAGTGCTGGGGACTCTGGGTAGTGATATGCCTGAGGTCACACAGTGCATCATTACCTCTCTCTCCTCTCAGAAGTGCTGGGGTCTCTGGGTAGTGATATGCCTGAGGTCACACAGTATGTCATTTCCTCTCTCTCCTCTCTGCTGTGCTGCGGTCTCTGGGTAGTGATACGCCTGAGGTCACACAGTACATCATTACCTCTCCCCTCTCTCTGTAGTGCTGTGGGTCTCTGGGTAGTGATATGCTTGAGGTCACACAGTATGTCATTACCTCTCTCTCCTCCCAGAAGTGCTGGGGTCTCTGGACAGTGATATGCCTGAGGTCACACAGTACATCATTACCTCTCTCTCCTCTCTCTGCAGCGCTGGGGGTCTCTGGGTAGTGATATGCCTGAGGTCACACAGCGTGTCATTACCTCTCTCCTCTCTCTGCAGCACTAGGGGTCTCTGGGTAGTGATATGCCAGAGGTCACACAGTACATCATTACCTCTCTCCCCTCTCTCTGCAGTGCTGGGGGTCTCCGGGTAGTGATATGCCTGAGGTCGCACAGTACATCATTACCTCTCTCCCTTCTCTCTGTAGTGCTGGGGGTCTCTGGGTAGTGATATGCTTGAGGGCACACAGTATGTCATTACCTCTCTCTCCTCTCAGAAGTGCTGGGGTCTCTGGACAGTGATATGCCTGAGGTCACACAGTATATCATTACCTCTCTCTCCTCTCTCTGCAGCGCTGGGGGTCTCTGGGTAGTGATGTGCCTGAGGTCACACAGTGTGTCATTACCTCTCTCTCTTCTCTCTGCAGTGCTGGGGACTCTGGGTAGTGATATGCCTGAGGTCACACAGTGCATCATTACCTCTCTCTCCTCTCAGAAGTGCTGGGGTCTCTGGGTAGTGATATGCCTGAGGTCACACAGTACATCATTACCTCTCTCCTCTCTCTCTGTAGTTCTGGGGGTCTCTGGGTTGTGATATGCCTGAGGTCACACAGTACATCATTACCTCTCTCTCCTCTCTCTGCAGCGCTGGGGGTCTCTGGGTACTGATATGCTTGAGGGCACACAGTATGTCATTACCTCTCTCTCCTCTAAGAAGTGCTGGGGTCTCTGGGTAGTGATATGCCTGAGGTCACACAGTGCGTCATTACCTCTCTCTCCTCTCAGAAGTGCTGGGGTATCTGGGTAGTGATATGCCTGAGGTCACACAGTGTGTCATTTCCTCTCTCTCCTCTCTGCTGTGCTGCGGTCTCTGGGTAGTGATACGCCTGAGGTCACAAAGTACATCATTACCTCTCCCCTCTCTCTGTAGTGCTGTGGGTCTCTGGGTAGTGATATGCTTGAGGTCACACAGTATGTCATTACCTCTCTCTCCTCCCAGAAGTGCTGGGGTCTCTGGACAGTGATATGCCTGAGGTCACACAGTACATCATTACCTCTCTCTCCTCTCTCTGCAGCGCTGGGGGTCTCTGGGTAGTGATATGCCTGAGGTCACACAGTGTGTCATTACCTCTCTCTCCTCTCAGAAGTGCTGGGGGCTCTGGGTAGTGATATGCTTGAGGGCACACAGTATGTCATTACCTCTCTCTCCTCTCAGAAGTGCTGGGGTCTCTGGGTAGTGATACGCCTGAGGTCACACAGTACATCATTACCTCTCCCCTCTCTCTGTAGTGCTGTGGGTCTCTGGGTAGTGATATGCTTGAGGTCACACAGTATGTCATTACCTCTCTCTCCTCCCAGAAGTGCTGGGGTCTCTGGACAGTGATATGCCTGAGGTCACACAGTACATCATTACCTCTCTCTCCTCTCTCTGCAGCGCTGGGGGTCTCTGGGTAGTGATATGCCTGAGGTCACACAGTGTGTCATTACCTCTCTCTCTTCTCTCTGCAGTGCTGGGGACTCTGGGTAGTGATATGCCTGAGGTCACACAGTGCATCATTACCTCTCTCTCCTCTCAGAAGTGCTGGGGTCTCTGGGTAGTGATATTCCTGAGGTCACACAGTGTGTCATTTCCTCTCTCTCCTCTCTGCTGTGCTGCGGTCTCTGTGTAGTGATACGCCTGAGGTCGCACAGTACATCATTACCTCTCCCCTCTCTCTGTAGTGCTGTGGGTCTCTGGGTAGTGATATGCTTGAGGTCACACAGTATGTCATTACCTCTCTCTCCTCCCAGAAGTGCTGGGGTCTCTGGACAGTGATATGCCTGAGGTCACACAGTACATCATTACCTCTCTCTCCTCTCTCTGAAGCGCTGGGGGTCTCTGGGTAGTGATATGCCTGAGGTCACACAGCGTGTCATTACCTCTCTCCTCTCTCTGCAGCACTAGGGGTCTCTGGGTAGTGATATGCCAGAGGTCACACAGTACATCATTACCTCTCTCCCCTCTCTCTGCAGTGCTGGGGGTCTCCGGGTAGTGATATGCCTGAGGTCGCACAGTACATCATTACCTCTCTCCCTTCTCTCTGTAGTGCTGGGGGTCTCTGGGTAGTGATATGCTTGAGGGCACACAGTATGTCATTACCTCTCTCTCCTCTCAGAAGTGCTGGGGTCTCTGGACAGTGATATGCCTGAGGTCACACAGTACATCATTACCTCTCTCTCCTCTCTCTGCAGCGCTGGGGGTCTCTGGGTAGTGATATGCCTGAGGTCACACAGTGTGTCATTACCTCTCTCTCTTCTCTCTGCAGTGCTGGGGACTCTGGGTAGTGATATGCCTGAGGTCACACAGTGCATCATTACCTCTCTCTCCTCTCAGAAGTGCTGGGGTCTCTGGGTAGTGATATGCCTGAGGTCACACAGTACATCATTACCTCTCTCCTCTCTCTCTGTAGTTCTGGGGGTCTCTGGGTTGTGATATGCCTGAGGTCACACAGTACATCATTACCTCTCTCTCCTATCTCTGCAGCGCTGGGGGTCTCTGGGTACTGATATGCTTGAGGGCACACAGTATGTCATTACCTCTCTCTCCTCTAAGAAGTGCTGGGGTCTCTGGGTAGTGATATGCCTGAGGTCACACAGTACGTCATTACCTCTCTCTCCTCTCAGAAGTGCTGGGGTCTCTGGGTAGTGATATGCCTGAGGTCACACAGTGTGTCATTACCTCTCTCTCCTCTCAGAAGTGCTGGGGGCTCTGGGTAGTGATATGCTTGAGGGCACACAGTATGTCATTACCTCTCTCTCCTCTCAGAAGTGCTGGGGTCTCTGGACAGTGATATGCCTGAGGTCACACAGTACATCATTACCTCTCTCTCCTCTCTCTGCAGCGCTGGGGGTCTCTGGGTAGTGATATGCCTGAGGTCACACAGTGTGTCATTACCTCTCTCTCTTCTCTCTGCAGTGCTGGGGACTCTGGGTAGTGATATGCCTGAGGTCACACAGTGCATCATTACCTCTCTCTCCTCCCAGAAGTGCTGGGGTCTCTGGGTAGTGATATGCCTGAGGTCACACAGTGTGTCATTTCCTCTCTCTCCTCTCTGCTGTGCTGCGGTCTCTGGGTAGTGATACGCCTGAGGTCACACAGTACATCATTACCTCTCCCCTCTCTCTGTAGTGCTGTGGGTCTCTGGGTAGTGATATGCTTGAGGTCACACAGTATGTCATTACCTCTCTCTCCTCCCAGAAGTGCTGGGGTCTCTGGACAGTGATATGCCTGAGGTCACACAGTACATCATTACCTCTCTCTCCTCTCTCTGCAGCGCTGGGGGTCTCTGGGTAGTGATATGCCTGAGGTCACAAAGCGTGTCATTACCTCTCTCCTCTCTGCAGCACTAGGGGTCTCTGGGTAGTGATATGCCAGAGGTCACACAGTACATCATTACCTCTCTCCCCTCTCTCTGCAGTGCTGGGGGTCTCCGGGTAGTGATATGCCTGAGGTCGCACAGTACATCATTACCTCTCTCCCTTCTCTCTGTAGTGCTGGGGGTCTCTGGGTAGTGATATGCTTGAGGGCACACAGTATGTCATTACCTCTCTCTCCTCTCAGAAGTGCTGGGGTCTCTGGACAGTGATATGCCTGAGGTCACACAGTACATCATTACCTCTCTCTCCTCTCTCTGCAGCGCTGGGGGTCTCTGGGTAGTGATATGCCTGAGGTCACACAGTGTGTCATTACCTCTCTCTCTTCTCTCTGCAGTGCTGGGGACTCTGGGTAGTGATATGCCTGAGGTCACACAGTGCATCATTACCTCTCTCCTCTCAGAAGTGCTGGGGTCTTTGGGTAGTGATATGCCTGAGGTCACACAGTACATCATTACCTCTCTCCTCTCTCTCTGTAGTTCTGGGGGTCTCTGGGTAGTGATATGCTTGAGGTCACATAGTATGTCATTACCTCTCTCTCCTCCCAGAAGTGCTGGGGTCTCTGGACAGTGATATGCCTGAGGTCACACAGTACATCATTACCTCTCTCTCCTCTCTGCAACACTAGGGGTCTCTAAGTAGTGATATGCCTGAGGTCACACAGTACATCATTACCTCTCTCCCCTCTCTCTGTAGTGCTGGGGGTCTCTGGGTAGTGATATGCCTGAGGTCACACAGTGCATCATTACCTCTCTCTCCTCTCAGAAGTGATGGGGTCTCTGGGTAGTGATATGCTTGAGGTCACACAGTGCGTCATTACCTCTCTCTCCTCTCAGAAGTGCTGGGGTCTCTGGGTAGTGATATGCCTGAGGTCACACAGTGTGTCATTACCTCTCTCTCCTCTCAGAAGTGCTGGGGTCTCTGGACAGTGATATGCCTGAGGTCACACAGTACATCATTACCTCTCTCTCCTCTCTCTGCAGCGCTGGGGGTCTCTGGGTAGTGATATGCCTGAGGTCACACAGTGTGTCATTACCTCTCTCTCTTCTCTCTGCAGTGCTGGGGACTCTGGGTAGTGATATGCCTGAGGTCACACAGTGCATCATTACCTCTCTCTCCTCTCAGAAGTGCTGGGGTCTCTGGGTAGTGATATGCCTGAGGTCACACAGTGTGTCATTACCTCTCTCTCCTCTCAGAAGTGCTGGGGTCTCTGGACAGTGATATGCCTGAGGTCACACAGTACATCATTACCTCTCTCTCCTCTCTCTGCAGCGCTGGGGGTCTCTGGGTAGTGATATGCCTGAGGTCACACAGCGTGTCATTACCTCTCTCCTCTCTCTGCAGCACTAGGGGTCTCTGGGTAGTGATATGCCAGAAGTCACACAGTACATCATTACCTCTCTCCCCTCTCTCTGCAGTGCTGGGGGTCTCCGGGTAGTGATATGCCTGAGGTCGCACAGTACATCATTACCTCTCTCCCTTCTCTCTGTAGTGCTGGGGGTCTCTGGGTAGTGATATGCTTGAGGGCACACAGTATGTCATTACCTCTCTCTCCTCTCAGAAGTGCTGGGGTCTCTGGACAGTGATATGCCTGAGGTCACACAGTACATCATTACCTCTCTCTCCTCTGTCTGCAGCGCTGGGGGTCTCTGGGTAGTGATATGCCTGAGGTCACACAGTGTGTCATTACCTCTCTCTCTTCTCTCTGCAGTGCTGGGGACTCTGGGTAGTGATATGCCTGAGGTCACACAGTGCACCATTACCTCTCTCTCCTCTCAGAAGTGCTGGGGTCTCTGGGTAGTGATATGCCTGAGGTCACACAGTACATCATTACCTCTCTCCTCTCTCTCTGTAGTTCTGGGGGTCTCTGGGTTGTGATATGCCTGAGGTCACACAGTACATCATTACCTCTCTCTCCTCTCTCTGCAGCGCTGGGGGTCTCTGGGTACTGATATGCTTGAGGGCACACAGTATGTCATTACCTCTCTCTCCTCTAAGAAGTGCTGGGGTCTCTGGGTAGTGATATGCCTGAGGTCACACAGTGCGTAATTACCTCTCTCTCCTCTCAGAAGTGCTGGGGTCTCTGGGTAGTGATATGCCTGAGGTCACACAGTGTGTCATTTCCTCTCTCTCCTCTCTGCTGTGCTGCGGTCTCTGGGTAGTGATGCGCCTGAGGTCACACAGTACATCATTACCTCTCCCCTCTCTCTGTAGTGCTGTGGGTCTCTGGGTCTCTGGGTAGTGATATGCTTGAGGTCACATAGTATGTCATTACCTCTCTCTCCTCCCAGAAGTGCTGGGGTCTCTGGACAGTGATATGCCTGAGGTCACACAGTACATCATTACCTCTCTCTCCTCTCTCTGCAGCGCTGGGGGTCTCTGGGTAGTGATATGCCTGAGGTCACACAGCGTGTCATTACCTTTCTCCTCTCTCTGCAACACTAGGGGTCTCTAGGTAGTGATATGCCTGAGGTCACACAGTACATCATTACCTCTCTCCCCTCTCTCTGTAGTGCTGGGGGTCTCTGGGTAGTGATATGCCTGAGGTCACACAGTGCATCATTACCTCTCTCTCCTCTCAGAAGTGCTGGGGTCTCTGGGTAGTGATATGGCTGAGGTCACACAGTGTGTCATTACCTCTCTCTCCTCTCTGCTGTGCTGCGGTCTCTGTGTAGTGATACGCCTGAGGTCACACAGTACATCATTACCTCTCCCCCCTCTCTCTGTAGTGCTGGGGGTCTCTGGGTAGTGATATGCTTGAGGTCACACAGTATGTCATTACCTCTCTCTCCTCTCAGAAGTGCTGGGGTCTCTGGACAGTGATATGCCTGAGGTCACACAGCATGTCATTACCTCTCTCCTCTCTCTGCAGCGCTCGGGGTCTCTGGGTAGTGATATGCCTGAGGTCACACAGTACATCATTACCTCTCTCCCCTCTCTCTGTAGTGCTGGGGGTCTCTGGGTAGTGATATACCTGAGGTCACACAGTGCGTCATTACCTCTCTCTCCTCTCAGAAGTGCTGGGGTCTCTAGGTAGTGATATGCCTGAGGTCACACAGTGTGTCATTACCTCTCTCTCCTCTCTGCTGTGCTGGGGACTTTGGGTAGTGATACGCCTGAGGTCACACAGTACATCATTACCTCTCTCCCCTCTCTCTGTAGTGCAGGGGGTCTCTGGGTAGTGATATGCTTGAGGTCACAGAGTATGTGATTACCACTCTCTCCTCTCAGAACTGCTGGGGTCTGTGGACAGTGATATGCTTGAGGTCACACAGTACATCATTACCTCTCTCTCCTCTCTCTGCAGTGCTGGGGGTCTCTGGGTAGTGATATGCCTGAGGTCAAACAGTGTGTCATTACCTCTCTCTCCTCTCTATGCAGTGCTGGGGTCTCTGGGTAGTGATATGCCTGAGGTCACACAGTGCGTCATTACCTCTCTCTCCTCTCAGAAATGCTGGGGTCTTTGGGTAGTGATATGCCTGACGTCGCACAGTGCGTCATTACCTCTCTCTCCTCTCAGAAGTGCTGGGGTCTCTGGGTAGTGAAATGCCTGAGGTCACACAGTGTGTCATTACCTCTCTCTCCTCTCTGCTGTGCTGCGGTCTCTGGGTAGTGATATGCCTGAGGTCACACAGCGTGTCATTACCTCTCTCCTCTCTCTGCAGCGCTGAGGGTCTCTGGGTAATGATACGCCTGAGGTCACACAGTACATCATTACCTCTCTCCCATCTCTCTGTAGTGCTGGGGGTCTCTGGGTAGTGATATGCTTGAGGTTACACAGTATGTCATTACCTCTCTCTCCTCTCAGAAGTGCTGGGGTCTCTGGACAGTGATATGCCTGAGGTCACACAGTACATCATTACCTCTCTCTCCTCTCTCTGCAGCGCTGGGGGTCTCTGGGTAGTGATATGCCTGAGGTCACACAGTGTGTCATTACCTCTCTCTTCTCTCTCTGCAGTGCTGGGGGTCTCTGGGTAGTGATATGCCTGAGGTCACACAGTACATCATTACCTCTCTACCCTCTCTCTGTAGTGCTGGGGGTCTCTGGGTAGTGATATGCTTGAGGTCACACAGTATGTCATTACCTCTCTCTCCTCTCTCTGCAGTGCTGGGGGTCTCTGGGTAGTGATATGCCTGAGGTCACACAGTACATCATTACCTCTCTACCCTCTCTCTGCAGCGCTGGGGGTCTCTGGGTAGTGATATGCCTGAGGTCACACAGTGTGTCATTACCTCTCCCTCCTCTCAGAAGTGCTGGGGTCTCTGGGTAGTGATATGCCTGAGGTCACACAGTGCGTCCTTACCTCTCCCTCCTCTCAGAAGTGCTGGGGTCTCTGGGTAGTGATATGCCTGAGGTCACACAATGTGTCATTACCTCTCTCTCCTCTCTGCAGCGCTGGGGGTCTCTGGTTAGTGATATGCCTGAGGTCACACAGTACATCATTACCTCTCTCCCCTCTCTCTGTAGTGCTGGGGGTCTCTGGGTAGTGATATGCTTGAGGTCACACAGTATGTCATTACCTCTCTCTCCTCTCAGAATTGCTGGGGTCTCTGGACAGTGATATGCCTGAGGTCACACAGTACATCATTACCTCTCTCTCCTCTCTCTGCAGCGCTGGGGGTCTCTGGGTAGTGATATGCCTGAGGTCACACAGTGTGTCATTACCTCTCTCTCTTCTCTCTGCAGTGCTGGGGACTCTGGGTAGTGATATGCCTGAGGTCACACAGTACATCATTACCTCTCTACCCTCTCTCTGTAGTGCTGGGGGTCTCTGGGTAGTGATATGCTTGAGGTCACACAGTATGTCATTACCTCTCTCTCCTCTCAGAAGTGCTGGGGTCTCTGGACAGTGATATGCCTGAGGTCACACAGTACATCATTACCTCTCTCTCCTCTCTCTGCAGCGCTGGGGGTCTCTGGGTAGTGATATGCCTGAGGTCACACAGTGTGTCATTACCTCTCTCTCCTCTCTCTGCAGTGCTGGGGTCTCTGGATAGTGATATGCCTGAGGGCACACAGTACATCATTACCTCTCTCTCCTCTCTCTGCAGCGCTGGGGGTCTCTGGGTAGTGATATGCCTGAGGTCACACAGCGTGTCATTACCTCTCTCCTCTCTCTGCAGCACTAGGGGTCTCTGGGTAGTGATATGCCAGAGGTCACACAGTACATCATTACCTCTCTCCCCTCTCTCTGCAGTGCTGGGGGTCTCCGGGTAGTGATATGCCTGAGGTCGCACAGTACATCATTACCTCTCTCCCTTCTCTCTGTAGTGCTGGGGGTCTCTGGGTAGTGATATGCTTGAGGGCACACAGTATGTCATTACCTCTCTCTCCTCTCAGAAGTGCTGGGGTCTCTGGACAGTGATATGCCTGAGGTCACACAGTACATCATTACCTCTCTCTCCTCTGTCTGCAGCGCTGGGGGTCTCTGGGTAGTGATATGCCTGAGGTCACACAGTGTGTCATTACCTCTCTCTCTTCTCTCTGCAGTGCTGGGGACTCTGGGTAGTGATATGCCTGAGGTCACACAGTGCACCATTACCTCTCTCTCCTCTCAGAAGTGCTGGGGTCTCTGGGTAGTGATATGCCAGAGGTCACACAGTACATCATTACCTCTCTCCTCTCTCTCTGTAGTTCTGGGGGTCTCTGGGTTGTGATATGCCTGAGGTCACACAGTACATCATTACCTCTCTCTCCTCTCTCTGCAGCGCTGGGGGTCTCTGGGTACTGATATGCTTGAGGGCACACAGTATGTCATTACCTCTCTCTCCTCTAAGAAGTGCTGGGGTCTCTGGGTAGTGATATGCCTGAGGTCACACAGTGCGTAATTACCTCTCTCTCCTCTCAGAAGTGCTGGGGTCTCTGGGTAGTGATATGCCTGAGGTCACACAGTGTGTCATTTCCTCTCTCTCCTCTCTGCTGTGCTGCGGTCTCTGGGTAGTGATGCGCCTGAGGTCACACAGTACATCATTACCTCTCCCCTCTCTCTGTAGTGCTGTGGGTCTCTGGGTAGTGATATGCTTGAGGTCACATAGTATGTCATTACCTCTCTCTCCTCCCAGAAGTGCTGGGGTCTCTGGACAGTGATATGCCTGAGGTCACACAGTACATCATTACCTCTCTCTCCTCTCTCTGCAGCGCTGGGGGTCTCTGGGTAGTGATATGCCTGAGGTCACACAGCGTGTCATTACCTTTCTCCTCTCTCTGCAACACTAGGGGTCTCTAGGTAGTGATATGCCTGAGGTCACACAGTACATCATTACCTCTCTCCCCTCTCTCTGTAGTGCTGGGGGTCTCTGGGTAGTGATATGCCTGAGGTCACACAGTGCATCATTACCTCTCTCTCCTCTCAGAAGTGCTGGGGTCTCTGGGTAGTGATATGGCTGAGGTCACACAGTGTGTCATTACCTCTCTCTCCTCTCTGCTGTGCTGCGGTCTCTGTGTAGTGATACGCCTGAGGTCACACAGTACATCATTACCTCTCCCCCCTCTCTCTGTAGTGCTGGGGGTCTCTGGGTAGTGATATGCTTGAGGTCACACAGTATGTCATTACCTCTCTCTCCTCTCAGAAGTGCTGGGGTCTCTGGACAGTGATATGCCTGAGGTCACACAGCATGTCATTACCTCTCTCCTCTCTCTGCAGCGCTCGGGGTCTCTGGGTAGTGATATGCCTGAGGTCACACAGTACATCATTACCTCTCTCCCCTCTCTCTGTAGTGCTGGGGGTCTCTGGGTAGTGATATACCTGAGGTCACACAGTGTGTCATTACCTCTCTCTCCTCTCTGCTGTGCTGGGGACTTTGGGTAGTGATACGCCTGAGGTCACACAGTACATCATTACCTCTCTCCCCTCTCTCTGTAGTGCAGGGGGTCTCTGGGTAGTGATATGCTTGAGGTCACAGAGTATGTGATTACCACTCTCTCCTCTCAGAACTGCTGGGGTCTGTGGACAGTGATATGCTTGAGGTCACACAGTACATCATTACCTCTCTCTCCTCTCTCTGCAGTGCTGGGGGTCTCTGGGTAGTGATATGCCTGAGGTCAAACAGTGTGTCATTACCTCTCTCTCCTCTCTATGCAGTGCTGGGGTCTCTGGGTAGTGATATGCCTGAGGTCACACAGTGCGTCATTACCTCTCTCTCCTCTCAGAAATGCTGGGGTCTTTGGGTAGTGATATGCCTGACGTCGCACAGTGCGTCATTACCTCTCTCTCCTCTCAGAAGTGCTGGGGTCTCTGGGTAGTGATATACCTGAGGTCACACAGTGTGTCATTACCTCTCTCTCTTCTCTCTGCAGTGCTGGGGACTCTGGGTAGTGATATGCCTGAGGTCACACAGTGCACCATTACCTCTCTCTCCTCTCAGAAGTGCTGGGGTCTCTGGGTAGTGATATGCCAGAGGTCACACAGTACATCATTACCTCTCTCCTCTCTCTCTGTAGTTCTGGGGGTCTCTGGGTTGTGATATGCCTGAGGTCACACAGTACATCATTACCTCTCTCTCCTCTCTCTGCAGCGCTGGGGGTCTCTGGGTACTGATATGCTTGAGGGCACACAGTATGTCATTACCTCTCTCTCCTCTAAGAAGTGCTGGGGTCTCTGGGTAGTGATATGCCTGAGGTCACACAGTGCGTAATTACCTCTCTCTCCTCTCAGAAGTGCTGGGGTCTCTGGGTAGTGATATGCCTGAGGTCACACAGTGTGTCATTTCCTCTCTCTCCTCTCTGCTGTGCTGCGGTCTCTGGGTAGTGATGCGCCTGAGGTCACACAGTACATCATTACCTCTCCCCTCTCTCTGTAGTGCTGTGGGTCTCTGGGTAGTGATATGCTTGAGGTCACATAGTATGTCATTACCTCTCTCTCCTCCCAGAAGTGCTGGGGTCTCTGGACAGTGATATGCCTGAGGTCACACAGTACATCATTACCTCTCTCTCCTCTCTCTGCAGCGCTGGGGGTCTCTGGGTAGTGATATGCCTGAGGTCACACAGCGTGTCATTACCTTTCTCCTCTCTCTGCAACACTAGGGGTCTCTAGGTAGTGATATGCCTGAGGTCACACAGTACATCATTAACTCTCTCCCCTCTCTCTGTAGTGCTGGGGGTCTCTGGGTAGTGATATGCCTGAGGTCACACAGTGCATCATTACCTCTCTCTCCTCTCAGAAGTGCTGGGGTCTCTGGGTAGTGATATGGCTGAGGTCACACAGTGTGTCATTACCTCTCTCTCCTCTCTGCTGTGCTGCGGTCTCTGTGTAGTGATACGCCTGAGGTCACACAGTACATCATTACCTCTCCCCCCTCTCTCTGTAGTGCTGGGGGTCTCTGGGTAGTGATATGCTTGAGGTCACACAGTATGTCATTACCTCTCTCTCCTCTCAGAAGTGCTGAGGTCTCTGGACAGTGATATGCCTGAGGTCACACAGCATGTCATTACCTCTCTCCTCTCTCTGCAGCGCTCGGGGTCTCTGGGTAGTGATATGCCTGAGGTCACACAGTACATCATTACCTCTCTCCCCTCTCTCTGTAGTGCTGGGGGTCTCTGGGTAGTGATATACCTGAGGTCACACAGTGTGTCATTACCTCTCTCTCCTCTCTGCTGTGCTGGGGACTTTGGGTAGTGATACGCCTGAGGTCACACAGTACATCATTACCTCTCTCCCCTCTCTCTGTAGTGCAGGGGGTCTCTGGGTAGTGATATGCTTGAGGTCACAGAGTATGTGATTACCACTCTCTCCTCTCAGAACTGCTGGGGTCTGTGGACAGTGATATGCTTGAGGTCACACAGTACATCATTACCTCTCTCTCCTCTCTCTGCAGTGCTGGGGGTCTCTGGGTAGTGATATGCCTGAGGTCAAACAGTGTGTCATTACCTCTCTCTCCTCTCTATGCAGTGCTGGGGTCTCTGGGTAGTGATATGCCTGAGGTCACACAGTGCGTCATTACCTCTCTCTCCTCTCAGAAATGCTGGGGTCTTTGGGTAGTGATATGCCTGACGTCGCACAGTGCGTCATTACCTCTCTCTCCTCTCAGAAGTGCTGGGGTCTCTGGGTAGTGATATACCTGAGGTCACACAGTGTGTCATTTCCTCTCTCTCCTCTCTGCTGTGCTGCGGTCTCTGGGTAGTGATATGCCTGAGGTCACACAGTACATCATTACCTCTCCCTCTCTCTGTAGTGCTGGGGTTCTCTGGGTAGTGATATGCTTGAGGGCACACAGTATGTCATTACCTCTCTCTCCTCTCTGCTGTGCTCCGGTCTCTGGGTAGTGATATGCCTGAGGTCACACAGTACATCATTACCTCTCTCCCATCTCTCTGTAGTGCTGGGGGTCTCTGGGTAGTGATATGCTTCAGGTCACACAGTATGTCATTACCTCTCTCTCCTCTCAGAAGTGCTGGGGTCTCTGGACAGTGATATGCCTGAGGTCACAGAGTACATCATTACCTCTCTCCCCTCTCTCTTTAGTGCTGGGGGTCTCTGGGTAGTGATATGCTTGAGGTCACACAGTATGTCATTACCTCTCTCTCCTCTCAGAATTGCTGGGGTCTCTGGACAGTGATATGCCTGAGGTCACACAGTACATCATTACCTCTCTCTCCTCTCTCTGCAGCGCTTGGGGTTTCTGGGTAGTGATATGCCTGAGGTCACACAGTGTGTCATTACCTCTCTCTCCTCTCTCTGCAGTGCTGGGGTCTCTGGATAGTGATATGCCTGAGGGCACACAGTACATCATTACCTCTCTCCCCTCTCTCTGTAGTGCTGGGGGTCTCTGGGTAGTGATATGCTTGAGGTCACACAGTATGTCCTTACCACTCTCTCCTCTCAGAATTGCTGGGGTCTCTGGACAGTGATATGCCTGAGGTCACACAGTACATCATTACCTCTCTCCCCTCTCTCTGCAGTGCTGGGGGTCTCTGGGTAGTGATATGCCTGAGGTCGCACAGTACATCATTACCTCTCTCCCTTCTCTCTGTAGTGCTGGGGGTCTCTGGGTAGTGATATGCTTGAGGGCACACAGTATGTCATTACCTCTCTCTCCTCTCAGAAGTACTGGGGTCTCTGGACAGTGATATGCCTGAGGTCACACAGTACATCATTACCTCTCTCTCCTCTCTCTGCAGCGCTGGGGGTCTCTGGGTAGTGATATGCCTGAGGTCACACAGTGTGTCATTACCTCTCTCTCTTCTCTCTGCAGTGCTGGGGACTCTGGGTAGTGATATGCCTGAGGTCACACAGTGCATCATTACCTCTCTCTCCTCTCAGAAGTGCTGGGGTCTCTGGGTAGTGATATGCCTGAGGTCACACAGTACATCATTACCTCTCTCCTCTCTCTCTGTAGTTCTGGGGGTCTCTG
Organism: Pleurodeles waltl; assembly: GCF_031143425.1. Lineage (NCBI taxonomy): Eukaryota > Metazoa > Chordata > Amphibia > Caudata > Salamandridae > Pleurodeles > Pleurodeles waltl. The sequence goes on from NC_090442.1 coordinate 13,972,392, forward strand.
GGTTGTGATATGCCTGAGGTCACACAGTACATCATTACCTCTCTCTCCTCTCTTTGCAGCGCTGGGGGTCTCTGGGTTGTGATATGCTTGAGGGCACACAGTATGTCATTACCTCTCTCTCCTCTCAGAAGTGCTGGGGTCTCTGGGTAGTGATATGCCTGAGGTCACACAGTGTGTCATTTCCTCTCTCTCCTCTCTGCTGTGCTGCGGTCTCTGGGTAGTGATACGCCTGAGGTCACACAGTACATCATTACCTCTCCCCTCTTTCTGTAGTGCTGTGGGTCTCTGGGTAGTGATATGCTTGAGGTCACACAGTATGTCATTACCCCTCTCTCCTCCCAGAAGTGCTGGGGTCTCTAGACAGTGATATGCCTGAGGTCACACAGTCATTACCTCTCTCTCCTCTCTCTGCAGCGCTGGGGGTCTCTGGGTAGTGATATGCCTGAGGTCACACAGCGTGTCATTACCTCTCTCCTCTCTCTGCAACACGAGGGGTCTCTGGGTAGTGATATGCCTGAGGTCACACAGTACATCATTACCTCTCTCCCCTCTCTCTGTAGTGCTGGGGGTCTCTGGGTAGTGATATGCCTGAGGTCACACAGTGCGTCATTACCTCTCTCTCCTCTCAGAAGTGCTGGGGTCTCTGGGTAGTGATATGCCTGAGGTCACACAGTGTGTCATTACCTCTCTCTCCTCTCTGCTGTGCTGCGGTCTCTGGGTAGTGATACGCCTGAGGTCACACAGTACATCATTACCTCTCTCCCCTCTCTCTGTAGTGCTGGGGGTCTCTGGGTAGTGATATGCTTGAGGTCACACAGTACATCATTAACTCTCTCCCCTCTCTCTGTAGTGCTGGGGGTCTCTGGGTAGTGATATGCCTGAGGTCACACAGTGCGTCATTACCTCTCTCTCCTCTCAGAAGTGCTGGGGTCTCTGGACAGTGATATGCCTGACGTCACACAGCGTGTCATTACCTCTCTCATCTCTCTGCAGCGCTCGGGGTCTCTGGGTAGTGATATGCCTGAGGTCACACAGTACATCATTACCTCTCTCCCCTCTCTCTGTAGTGCTGGGGGTCTCTGGGTAGTGATATGCTTGAGGTCACACAGTATGTCATTACCTCTCTCTCCTCTCAGAAGTACTCGGGTCTCTGGACAGTGATATGCCTGAGGTCACACAGTACATCATTACCTCTCTCTCTGCAGCGCTGGGGGTCTCTGGGTAGTGATATGCCTGAGGTCACACAGTGTGTCATTACCTCTCTCTTCTCTCTCTGCAGTGCTGGGGGTCTCTGGGTAGTGATATGCCTGAGGTCACACAGTACATCATTACCTCTCTACCCTCTCTCTGTAGTGCTGGGGGTCTCTGGGTAGTGATATGCTTGAGGTCACACAGTATGTCATTACCTCTCTCTCCTCTCAGAAGTGCTGGGGCCTCTGGACAGTGATATGCCTGAGGTCACAGAGTACATCATTACCTCTCTCTCCTCTCTCTGCAGCGCTGGGGGTCTCTGGGTAGTGATATGCCTGAGGTCACACAGTGTGTCATTACCTCTCTCTCCTCTCTCTGCAGTGCTGGGGTCTTTGGGTAGTGACATGCCTGAGGTCACACAGTGCGTCCTTACCTCTCCCTCCTCTCAGAAGTGCTGGGGTCTCTGGGTAGTGATATGCCTGAGGTCACACAGTACATCATTACCTCTCTCCCCTCTCTCTGTAGTGCTGGGGGTCTCTGGGTAGTGATATGCTTGAGGTCACACAGTATGTCATTACCTCTCTCTCCTCTCAGAATTGCTGGGGTCTCTGGACAGTGATATGCCTGAGGTCACACAGTACATCATTACCTCTCTCTCCTCTCTCTGCAGCGCTGGGGGTCTCTGGGAAGTGATATGCCTGAGGTCACACAGTGTGTCATTACCTCTCTCTCCTCTCAGAAGTGCTGGGGGCTCTGGGTAGTGATATGCTTGAGGGCACACAGTATGTCATTACCTCTCTCTCCTCTCAGAAGTGCTGGGGTTTCTGGACAGTGATATGCCTGAGGTCACACAGTACATCATTACCTCTCTCTCCTCTCTCTGCAGCGCTGGGGGTCTCTGGGTAGTGATATGCCTGAGGTCACACAGTGTGTCATTACCTCTCTCTCTTCTCTCTGCAGTGCTGGGGACTCTGGGTAGTGATATGCCTGAGGTCACACAGTGCATCATTACCTCTCTCTCCTCTCAGAAGTGCTGGGGTCTCTGGGTAGTGATATGCCTGAGGTCACACAGTGTGTCATTTCCTCTCTCTCCTCTCTGCTGTGCTGCGGTCTCTGGGTAGTGATACGCCTGAGGTCACACAGTACATCATTACCTCTCCCCTCTCTCTGTAGTGCTGTGGGTCTCTGGGTAGTGATATGCTTGAGGTCACACAGTATGTCATTACCTCTCTCTCCTCCCAGAAGTGCTGGGGTCTCTGGACAGTGATATGCCTGAGGTCACACAGTACATCATTACCTCTCTCTCCTCTCTCTGCAGCGCTGGGGGTGTCTGGGTAGTGATATGCCTGAGGTCACACAGCGTGTCATTACCTCTCTCCTCTCTCTGCAGCACTAGGGGTCTCTGGGTAGTGATATGCCTGAGGTCGCACAGTACATCATTACCTCTCTCCCTTCTCTCTGTAGTGCTGGGGGTCTCTGGGTAGTGATATGCTTGAGGGCACACAGTATGTCATTACCTCTCTCTCCTCTCAGAAGTGCTGGGGTCTCTGGACAGTGATATGCCTGAGGTCACACAGTACATCATTACCTCTCTCTCCTCTCTCTGCAGCGCTGGGGGTCTCTGGGTAGTGATATGCCTGAGGTCACACAGCGTGTCATTACCTCTCTCCTCTCTCTGCAGCACTAGGGGTCTCTGGGTAGTGATATGCCAGAGGTCACACAGTACATCATTACCTCTCTCCCCTCTCTCTGCAGTGCTGGGGGTCTCTGGGTAGTGATATGCCTGAGGTCGCACAGTACATCATTACCTCTCTCCCTTCTCTCTGTAGTGCTGGGGGTCTCTGGGTAGTGATATGCTTGAGGGCACACAGTATGTCATTACCTCTCTCTCCTCTCAGAAGTGCTGGGGTCTCTGGACAGTGATATGCCTGAGGTCACACAGTACATCATTACCTCTCTCTCCTCTCTCTGCAGCGCTGGGGGTCTCTGGGTAGTGATATGCCTGAGGTTACACAGTGTGTCATTACCTCTCTCTCTTCTCTCTGCAGTGCTGGGGACTCTGGGTAGTGATATGCCTGAGGTCACACAGTGCATCATTACCTCTCTCTCCTCTCAGAAGTGCTGGGGTCTCTGGGTAGTGATATGCCTGAGGTCACACAGTACATCATTACCTCTCTCCTCTCTCTCTGTAGTTCTGGGGGTCTCTGGGTTGTGATATGCCTGAGGTCACACAGTACATCATTACCTCTCTCTCCTCTCTCTGCAGCGCTGGGGGTCTCTGGGTAGCGATATGCCTGAGGGCACACAGTATGTCATTACCTCTCTCTCCTCTCAGAAGTGCTGGGGTCTCTGGGTAGTGATATGCCTGAGGTCACACAGTGTGTCATTTCCTCTCTCTCCTCTCTGCTGTGCTGCGGTCTCTGGGTAGTGATACGCCTGAGGTCACACAGTACATCATTACCTCTCCCCTCTCTCTGTAGTGCTGTGGGTCTCTGGGTGGTGATATGCCTGAGGTCACACAGCGTGTCATTACCTTTCTCCTCTCTCTGCAACACTAGGGGTCTCTGGGTAGTGATATGCCTGAGGTCACACAGTACATCATTAACTCTCTCCCCTCTCTCTGTAGTGCAGGGGGTCTCTGGGTAGTGATATGCTTGAGGTCACACAGTATGTCATTACCCCTCTCTCCTCCCAGAAGTGCTGGGGTCTCTGGACAGTGATATGCCTGAGGTCACACAGTACATCATTACCTCTCTCTCCTCTCTCTGCAGCGCTGGGGGTCTCTGGGTGGTGATATGCCTGAGGTCACACAGCGTGTCATTACCTTTCTCCTCTCTCTGCAACACTAGGGGTCTCTGGGTAGTGATATGCCTGAGGTCACACAGTACATCATTAACTCTCTCCCCTCTCTCTGTAGTGCAGGGGGTCTCTGGGTAGTGATATGCTTGAGGTCACACAGTATGTCATTACCCCTCTCTCCTCCCAGAAGTGCTGGGGTCTCTGGACAGTGATATGCCTGAGGTCACACAGTGCGTCATTACCTCTCTCTCCTCTCAGAAGTGCTGGGGTCTCTAGGTAGTGATATGCCTGAGGTCACACAGTGTGTCATTACCTCTCTCTCCTCTCTGCTGTGCTGCGGTCTTTGGGTAGTGATACGCCTGAGGTCACACAGTACATCATTACCTCTCTCCCCTCTCTCTGTAGTGCAGGGGGTCTCTGGGTAGTGATATGCTTGAGGTCACACAGTATGTGATTACCACTCTCTCCTCTCAGAACTGCTGGGGTCTGTGGACAGTGATATGCCTGAGGTCACACAGTACATCATTACCTCTCTCTCCTCTCTCTGCAGTGCTGGGGGTCTCTGGGTGGTGATATGCCTGAGGTCAAACAGTGTGTTATTACCTCTCTCTCCTCTCTATGCAGTGAGAGGAGTGATATGCCTGAGGTCACACAGTGCGTCATTACCTCTCTCTCCTCTCAGAAATGCTGGGGTCTCTGGGTAGTGATATGCCTGAGGTCACACAGTGCGTCATTACCTCTCTCTCCTCTCAGAAGTGCTGGGGTCTCTGGGTAGTGAAATGCCTGAGGTCACACAGTCTGTCATTACCTCTCTCTCCTCTCTGCTGTGCTGCGGTCTCTGGGTAGTGATATGCTTGAGGTCACACAGTATGTCATTACCTCTCTCTCCTCTCAGAAGTGCTGGGGTCTCTGGACAGTGATATGCCTGAGGTCACAGAGTACATCATTACCTCTCTCTCCTCTCTCTGCAGCGCTGGGGGTCTCTGGGTAGTGATATGCCTGAGGTCACACAGTGTGTCATTACCTCTCTCTCCTCTCTCTGCAGTGCTGGGGTCTTTGGGTAGTGACATGCCTGAGGTCACACAGTGCGTCCTTACCTCTCCCTCCTCTCAGAAGTGCTGGGGTCACTGGGTCGTGATATGCCTGAGGTCACACAGTGCGTCATTACCTCTCTCTCCTCTCAGAATTGCTGGGGTCTCTGGGTAGTGATATGCCTGAGGTCACACAATGTGTCATTACCTCTCTCTCCTCTCTGCAGCGCTGGGGGTCTCTGGGTAGTGATATGCCTGAGGTCACACAGTACATCATTACCTCTCTCCCCTCTCTCTGTAGTGCTGGGGGTCTCTGGGTAGTGATATGCCTGAGGTCACACAGTATGTCATTACCTCTCTCTCCTCTCAGAATTGCTGGGTTCTCTGGACAGTGATATGCCTGAGGTCACACAGTACATCATTACCTCTCTCTCCTCTCTCTGCAGCGCTTGGGGTTTCTGGGTAGTGATATGCCTGAGGTCACACAGTGTGTCATTACCTCTCTCTCCTCTCTCTGCAGTGCTGGGGTATCTGGATAGTGATATGCCTGAGGGCACACAGTACATCATTACCTCTCTCCCCTCTCTCTGTAGTGCTGGGGGTCTCTGGGTAGTGATATGCTTGAGGTCACACAGTATGTCATTACCTCTCTCTCCTCTCAGAATTGCTGGGGTCTCTGGACAGTGATATGCCTGAGGTCACACAGTACATCATTACCTCTCTCTCCTCTCTCTGCAGCGCTGGGGGTCTCTGGGTAGTGAAATGCCTGAGGTCACACAGTGTGTCATTACCTCTCTCTCCTCTCTGCTGTGCTGCGGTCTCTGGGTAGTGATATGCCTGAGGTCACACAGCGTGTCATTACCTCTCTCCTCTCTCTGCAGCGCTGAGGGTCTCTGGGTAATGATACGCCTGAGGTCACACAGTACATCATTACCTCTCTCCCATCTCTCTGTAGTGCTGGGGGTCTCTGGGTATTGATATGCTTGAGGTTACACAGTATGTCATTACCTCTCTCTCCTCTCAGAAGTGCTGGGGTCTCTGTACAGTGATATGCCTCAGGTCACACAGTACATCATTACATCTCTCTCCTCTCTCTGCAGCGCTGGGGGTCTCTGGGTAGTGATATGCCTGAGGTCACACAGTGTGTCATTACCTCTCTCTTCTCTCTCTGCAGTGCTGGGGGTCTCTGGGTAGTGATATGCCTGAGGTCACACAGTACATCATTACCTCTCTACCCTCTCTCTGTAGTGCTGGGGGTCTCTGGGTAGTGATATGCTTGAGGTCACACAGTATGTCATTACCTCTCTCTCCTCTCAGAAGTGCTGGGGTCTCTGGACAGTGATATGCCTGAGGTCACAGAGTACATCATTACCTCTCTCTGCAGCGCTGGGGGTCTCTGGGTAGTGATATGCCTGAGGTCACACAGTGTGTCATTACCTCTCTCTCCTCTCTCTGCAGTGCTGGGGTCTTTGGGTAGTGACATGCCTGAGGTCACACAGTGCGTCCTTACCTCTCCCTCCTCTCAGAAGTGCTGGGGTCTCTGGGTCGTGATATGCCTGAGGTCACACAGTGCTTCATTACCTCTCTCTCCCCTCAAAATTGCTGGGGTCTCTGGGTAGTGATATGCCTGAGGTCACACAATGTGTCATTACCTCTCTCTCCTCTCTGCAGCGCTGGGGGTCTCTGGGTAGTGATATGCCTGAGGTCACACAGTACATCATTACCTCTCTCCCCTCTCTCTGTAGTGCTGGGGGTCTCTGGGTAGTGATATGCTTGAGGTCACACAGTATGTCATTACCTCTCTCTCCTCTCAGAATTGCTGGGGTCTCTGGACAGTGATATGCCTGAGGTCACACAGTACATCATTACCTCTCTCTCCTCTCTCTGCAGCGCTTGGGGTTTCTGGGTAGTGATATGCCTGAGGTCACACAGTGTGTCATTACCTCTCTCTCCTCTCTCTGCAGTGCTGGGGTATCTGGATAGTGATATGCCTGAGGGCACACAGTACATCATTACCTCTCTCCCCTCTCTCTGTAGTGCTGGGGGTCTCTGGGTAGTGATATGCTTGAGGTCACACAGTATGTCATTACCTCTCTCTCCTTTCAGAATTGCTGGGGTCTCTGGACAGTGATATGCCTGAGGTCACACAGTACATCATTACCTCTCTCTCCTCTCTCTGCAGCGCTGGGGGTCTCTGGGTAGTGTTATGCCTGAGGTCACACAGTGCTTCATTACCTCTCTCTCCCCTCAAAATTGCTGGGGTCTCTGGGTAGTGATATGCCTGAGGTTCACACAATGTGTCATTACCTCTCTCTCCTCTCTGCAGCGCTGGGGGTCTCTGGGTAGTGATATGCCTGAGGTCACACAGTACATCATTACCTCTCTCCCCTCTCTCTGTAGTGCTGGGGGTCTCTGGGTAGTGATATGCTTGAGGTCACACAGTATGTCATTACCTCTCTCTCCTCTCAGAATTGCTGGGGTCTCTGGACAGTGATATGCCTGAGGTCACACAGTACATCATTACCTCTCTCTCCTCTCTCTGCAGCGCTTGGGGTTTCTGGGTAGTGATATGCCTGAGGTCACACAGTGTGTCATTACCTCTCTCTCCTCTCTCTGCAGTGCTGGGGTATCTGGATAGTGATATGCCTGAGGGCACACAGTACATCATTACCTCTCTCCCCTCTCTCTGTAGTGCTGGGGGTCTCTGGGTAGTGATATGCTTGAGGTCACACAGTATGTCATTACCTCTCTCTCCTTTCAGAATTGCTGGGGTCTCTGGACAGTGATATGCCTGAGGTCACACAGTACATCATTACCTCTCTCTCCTCTCTCTGCAGCGCTGGGGGTCTCTGGGTAGTGTTATGCCTGAGGTCACACAGTGTGTCATTACCTCTCTCTCCTCTCAGAAGTGCTGGGGGCTCTGGGTAGTGATATGTTTGAGGGCACACAGTATGTCATTACCTCTCTCTCCTCTCAGAAGTGCTGGGGTCTCTGGACAGTGATATGCCTGAGGTCACACAGTACATCATTACCTCTCTCTCCTCTCTCTGCAGCGCTGGGGGTCTCTGGGTAGCGATATGCCTGAGGTCACACAGTGTCTCATTACCTCTCTACCCTCTCTCTGCAGCGCTGGGGGTCTCTGGGTAGTGATATGCCTGAGGTCACACAGTGTGTCATTACCTCTCTCTCTTCACTCTGCAGTGCTGGGGACTCTGGGTAGTGATATGCCTGAGGTCACACAGTGCATCATTACCTCTCTCTCCTCTCAGAAGTGCTGGGGTCTCTGGGTAGTGATATGCCTGAGGTCACACAATGTGTCATTTCCTCTCTCTCCTCTCTGCTGTGCTGCGGTCTCTGGGTAGTGATACGCTTGAGGTCACACAGTACATCATTACCTCTCCCCTCTCTCTGTAGTGCTGTGGGTCTCTGGGTAGTGATATGCTTGAGGTCACACAGTATGTCATTACCTCTCTCTCCTCCCAGAAGTGCTGGGGTCTCTGGACAGTGATATGCCTGAGGTCACACAGTACATCATTACCTCTCTCTCCTCTCTCTGCAGCGCTGAGGGTCTCTGGGTAGTGATATGCCTGAGGTCACACAGCGTGTCATTACCTCTCTCCTCTCTCTGCAGCACTAGGGGTCTCTGGGTAGTGATATGCCAGAGGTCACACAGTACATCATTACCTCTCTCCCCTCTCTCTGCAGTGCTGGGGGTCTCCGGGTAGTGATATGCCTGAGGTCGCACAGTACATCATTACCTCTCTCCCTTCTCTCTGTAGTGCTGGGGGTCTCTGGGTAGTGATATGCTTGAGGGCACACAGTATGTCATTACCTCTCTCTCCTCTCAGAACTGCTGGGGTCTTTGGACAGTGATATGCCTGAGGTCCACAGTACATCATTACCTCTCTCTCCTCTCTCTGCAGTGCTGGGGTCTCTGGATAGTGATATGCCTGAGGGCACACAGTACATCATTACCTCTCTCTCCTCTCTCTGCAGCGCTGGGGGTCTCTGGGTAGTGATATGCCTGAGGTCACACAGTGTGTCATTACCTCTCTCTCCTCTCAGAAGTGCTGGGGGCTCTGGGTAATGATATGCTTGAGGGCACACAGTATGTCATTACCTCTCTCTCCTCTCAGAAGTGATGGGGTCTCTGGATAGTGATATGCCTGAGGTCACACAGTACATCATTACCACTCTCTGCAGCGCTGGGGGTCTCTGGGTAGTGATATGCCTGAGGTCACACAGTGTGTCATTACCTCTCTCTCTTCTCTCTGCAGTTCTGGGGACTCTGGGTAGTGATATGCCTGAGGTCACACAGTGCATCATTACCTCTCTCTCCTCTCAGAAGTGCTGGGGTCTCTGGGTAGTGGTATGCCTGAGGTCACACAGTGTGTCATTTCCTCTCTCTCCTCTCTGCTGTGCTGTGGTCTCTGGGTAGTGATACGCCTGAGGTCACACAGTACATCATTACCTCTCCCCTCTCTCTGTAGTGCTGTGGGTCTCTGGGTAGTGATATGCTTGAGGTCACACAGTATGTCATTACCTCTCTCTCCTCCCAGAAGTGCTGGGGTCTCTGGACAGTGATATGCCTGAGGTCACACAGTACATCATTACCTCTCTCTCCTCTCTCTGCAGCGCTGGGGGTCTCTGGGTAGTGATATGCCTGAGGTCACACAGCGTGTCATTACCTCTCTCCTCTCTCTGCAGCACTAGGGGTCTCTGGGTAGTGATATGCCAGAGGTCACACAGTACATCATTACCTCTCTCCCTTCTCTCTGTAGTGCTGGGGGTCTCTGGGTAGTGATATGCTTGAGGGCACACAGTATGTCATTACCTCTCTCTCCTCTCAGAAGTGCTGGGGTCTCTGGACAGTGATATGCCTGAGGTCACACAGTACATCATTACCTCTCTCTCCTCTCTCTGCAGCGCTGGGGGTCTCTGGGTAGTGATATGCCCGAGGTCACACAGTGTGTCATTACCTCTCTCTCTTCTCTCTGCAGTGCTGGGGACTCTGGGTAGTGATATGCCTGAGGTCACACAGTGCATCATTACCTCTCTCTCCTCTCAGAAGTGCTGGGGTCTCTGGGTAGTGATATGCCTGAGGTCACACAGTACATCATTACCTCTCTCCTCTCTCTCTGTAGTTCTGGGGGTCTCTGGGTTGTGATATGCCTGAGGTCACACAGTACATCATTACCTCTCTCTCCTCTCTCTGCAGCGCTGGGGGTCTCTGGGTACTGATATGCTTGAGGGCACACAGTATGTCATTACCTCTCTCTCCTCTAAGAAGTGCTCGGGTCTCTGGGTAGTGATATGCCTGAGGTCACACAGTGCGTCATTACCTCTCTCTCCTCTCAGAAATGCTGGGGTCTTTGGGTAGTGATATGCCTGAGGTCACACAGCGTGTCATTACCTTTCTCCTCTCTCTGCAACACTAGGGGTCTCTAGGTAGTGATATGCCTGAGGTCACACAGTACATCATTACCTCTCTCCCCTCTCTCTGTAGTGCTGGGGGTCTCTGGGTAGTGATATGCCTGAGGTCACACAGTGCGTCATTACCTCTCTCTCCTCTCAGAAGTGCTGGGGTCTCTGGGTAGTGATATGCCTGAGGTCACACAGTGTGTCATTACCTCTCTCTCCTCTCTGCTGTGCTGCGGTCTCTGGGTAGTGATACGCCTGAGGTCACACAGTACATCATTACCTCTCCCCCCTCTCTCTGTAGTGCTGGGGGTCTCTGGGTAGTGATATGCTTGAGGTCACACAGTATGTCATTACCTCTCTCTCCTCTCAGAAGTGCTGGGGTCTCTGGACAGTGATATGCCTGAGGTCACACAGCGTGTCATTACCTCTCTCCTCTCTCTGCAGCGCTCGGGGTCTCTGGGTAGTGATATGCCTGAGGTCACACAGTACATCATTACCTCTCTCCCCTCTCTCTGTAGTGCTGGGGGTCTCTGGGTAGTGATATGCCTGAGGTCACACAGTGCGTCATTACCTCTCTCTCCTCTCAGAAGTGCTGGGGTCTCTAGGTAGTGATATGCCTGAGGTCACACAGTGTGTCATTACCTCTCTCTCCTCTCTGCTGTGCTGCGGTCTTTGGGTAGTGATACGCCTGAGGTCACACAGTACATCATTACCTCTCTCCCCTCTCTCTGTAGTGCTGGGGGTCTCTGGGTAGTGATATGCTTGAGGTCACACAGTATGTGATTACCACTCTCTCCTCTCAGAACTGCTGGGGTCTGTGGACAGTGATATGCCTGAGGTCACACAGTACATCATTACCTCTCTCTCCTCTCTCTGCAGTGCTGGGGGTCTCTGGGTAGTGATATGCCTGAGGTCAAACAGTGTGTCATTACCTCTCTCTCCTCTCTATGCAGTGCTGGGGTCTCTGGGTAGTGATATGCCTGAGGTCACACAGTGCGTCATTACCTCTCTCTCCTCTCAGAAATGCTGGGGTCTTTGGGTAGTGATATGCCTGACGTCACACAGTGCGTCATTACCTCTCTCTCCTCTCAGAAGTGCTGGGGTCTCTGGGTAGTGAAATGCCTGAGGTCACACAGTGTGTCATTACCTCTCTCTCCTCTCTGCTGTGCTGCGGTCTCTGGGTAGTGATATGCCTGAGGTCACACAGCGTGTCATTACCTCTCTCCTCTCTCTGCAGCGCTGAGGGTCTCTGGGTAATGATACGCCTGAGGTCACACAGTACATCATTACCTCTCTCCCATCTCTCTGTAGTGCTGGGGGTCTCTGGGTAGTGATATGCTTGAGGTTACACAGTATGTCATTACCTCTCTCTCCTCTCAGAAGTGCTGGGGTCTCTGGACAGTGATATGCCTGAGGTCACACAGTACATCATTACCTCTCTCTACTCTCTCTGCAGCGCTGGGGGTCTCTGGGTAGTGATATGCCTGAGGTCACACAGTGTGTCATTACCTCTCTCTTCTCTCTCTGCAGTGCTGGGGGTCTCTGGGTAGTGATATGCCTGAGGTCACAGAGTACATCATTACCTCTCTCTCCTCTCTCTGCAGCGCTGGGGGTCTCTGGGTAGTGATATGCCTGAGGTCACACAGTGTGTCATTAACTCTCTCTCCTCTCTCTGCAGTGCTGGGGTCTTTGGGTAGTGACATGCCTGAGGTCACACAGTGCATCCTTACCTCTCCCTCCTCTCAGAAGTGCTGGGGTCTCTGGGTCGTGATATGCCTGAGGTCACACAGTGCGTCATTACCTCTCTCTCCTCTCAGAATTGCTGGGGTCTCTGGGTAGTGATATGCCTGAGGTCACACAATGTGTCATTACCTCTCTCTCCTCTCTGCAGCGCTGGGGTCTCTGGGTACTGATATGCCTGAGGTCACAGAGTACATCATTACCTCTCTCTCCTCTCTCTGCAGCGCTGGGGGTCTCTGGGTAGTGATATGCCTGAGGTCACACAGTGTGTCATTAACTCTCTCTCCTCTCTCTGCAGTGCTGGGGTCTTTGGGTAGTGACATGCCTGAGGTCACACAGTGCATCCTTACCTCTCCCTACTCTCAGAAGTGCTGGGGTCTCTGGGTCGTGATATGCCTGAGGTCACACAGTGCGTCATTACCTCTCTCTCCTCTCAGAATTGCTGGGGTCTCTGGGTAGTGATATGCCTGAGGTCACACAATGTGTCATTACCTCTCTCTCCTCTCTGAAGTGCTGGGGTCTCTGGACAGTGATATGCCTGAGGTCACACAGTACATCATTACCTCTCTCTCCTCTCTCTGCAGCGCTTGGGGTTTCTGGGTAGTGATATGCCTGACGTCACACAGTGTGTCATTACCTCTCTCTCCTCTCTCTGCAGTGCTGGGGTCTCTGGGTAGTGATATGCCTGAGGGCACACAGAACATCATTACCTCTCTCCCCTCTCTCTGTAGTGCTGGGGGACTCTGGATAGTGATATGCTTGAGGTCACACAGTATGTCATTACCTCTCCCCCCTCTCTCTGTAGTGCTGGGGGCTCTGGGTAGTGATATGCTTGAGGGCACACAGTATGTCATTACCTCTCTCTCCTCTCAGAAGTGCTGGGGTCTCTGGACAGTGATATGCCTGAGGTCACACAGTACATCATTACCTCTCTCTCCTCTCTCTGCAGCGCTGGGGGTCTCTGGGTAGTGATATGCCTGAGGTCACACAGTGTTTCATTACCTCTCTCTCTTCTCTCTGCAGTGCTGGGGACTCTGGGTAGTGATATGCCTGAGGTCACACAGTGCATCATTACCTCTCTCTCCTCTCAGAAGTGCTGGGGTCTCTGGGTAGTGATATGCCTGAGGTCACACAGTGTGTCATTTCCTCTCTCTCCTCTCTGCTGTGCTGGGGTCTCTGGGTAGTGATACGCCTGAGGTCACACAGTACATCATTACCTCTCCCCTCTCTCTGTAGTGCTGTGGGTCTCTGGGTAGTGATATGCTTGAGGTCACACAGTATGTCATTACCTCTCTCTCCTCCCAGAAGTGCTGGGGTATCTGGACAGTGATATGCCTGAGGTCACACAGTACATCATTACCTCTCTCTCCTCTCTCTGCAGCGCTGGGGGTCTCTGGGTAGTGATATGCCTGAGGTCACACAGCGTGTCATTACCTCTCTCCTCTCTCTGCAGCACTAGGGGTCTCTGGGTAGTGATATGCCAGAGGTCACACAGTACATCATTACCTCTCTCCCCTCTCTCTGCAGTGCTGGGGTCTCTGGGTAGTGATATACCTGAGGGCACACAGTACATCATTACCTCTCTCCCTTCTCTCTGTAGTGCTGGGGGTCTCTGGGTTGTGATATGCCTGAGCTCACACAGTACATCATTACCTCTCTCCCCTCTCTCTGCAGTGCTGGGGGTCTCCGGGTAGTGATATGCCTGAGGTCGCACAGTACATCATTACCTCTCTCCCTTCTCTCTGTAGTGCTGGGGGTCTCTGGGTAGTGATATGCTTGAGGGCACACAGTATGTCATTACCTCTCTCTCCTCTCAGAAGTGCTGCGGTCTCTGGACAGTGATATGCCTGAGGTCACACAGTACATCATTACCTCTCTCTCCTCTCTCTGCAGGGCTGGGGGTCTCTGGGTAGTGATATGCCTGAGGTCACACAGTGTGTCATTACCTCTCTCTCTTCTCTCTGCAGTGCTGGGGACTCTGGGTAGTGATATGCCTGAGGTCACACAGTGCATCATTACCTCTCTCTCCTCTCAGAAGTGCTGGGGTCTCTGGGTAGTGATATGCCTGAGGTCACACAGTACATCATTACCTCTCTCCTCTCTCTCTGTAGTTCTGGGGGTCTCTGGGTTGTGATATGCCTGAGCTCACACAGTACATCATTACCTCTCTCTCCTCTCTCTGCAGCGCTGGGGGTCTCTGGGTACTGATATGCTTGAGGGCACACAGTATGTCATTACCTCTCTCTCCTCTAAGAAGTGCTGGGGTCTCTGGGTAGTGATATGCCTGAGGTCACACAGTGCGTCATTACCTCTCTCTCCTCTCAGAAGTGCTGGGGTCTCTGGGTACTGATATGCCTGAGGTCACACAGTGTGTCATTTCCTCTCTCTCCTCTCTGCTGTGCTGCGGTCTCTGGGTAGTGATACGCCTGAGGTCACACAGTACATCATTACCTCTCCCCTCTCTCTGTAGTGCTGTGGGTCTCTCGGTAGTGAAATGCTTGAGGTCACACAGTATGTCATTACCTCTCTCTCCTCCCAGAAGTGCTGGGGTCTCTGGACAGTGATATGCCTGAGGTCACACAGTACATCATTACCTCTCTCTCCTCTCTCTGCAGCGCTTTGGGTCTCTGGGTAGTGATATGCCTGAGGTCACACAGCATGTCATTACCTTTCTCCTCTCTCTGCAACACTAGGGGTCTCTGGGTAGTGATATGCCTGAGGTCACACAGTACATCATTACCTCTCTCCCCTCTCTCTGTAGTGCTGGGGGTCTCTGGGTAGTGATATGCCTGAGGTCACACAGTGCGTCATTACCTCTCTCTCCTCTCAGAAGTGATGGGGTCTCTGGGTAGTGATATGCCTGAGGTCACACAGTGTGTCATTACCTCTCTCTCCTCTCTGCTGTGCTGCGGTCTCTGGGTAGTGATACGCCTGAGGTCACACAGTACATCATTACCTTTCCCCTCTCTCTCTGTAGTGCTGGGGGTCTCTGGGTAGTGATATGCTTGAGGTCACACAGTATGTCATTACCTCTCTCTCCTCTCAGAAGTGCTGGGGTCTCTGGACAGTGATATGCCTGACGTCACACAGCTTGTCATTACCTCTCTCCTCTCTCTGCAGCGCTCGGGGTCTCTGGGTAGTGATATGCCTGAGGTCACACAGTACATCATTACCTCTCTCCCCTCTCTCTGTAGTGCTGGGGGTCTCTGGGTAGTGATATACCTGAGGTCACACAGTGCGTCATTACCTCTCTCTCCTCTCAGAAGTGCTGGGGTCTCTAGGTAGTGATATGCCTGAGGTCACACAGTGTGTCATTACCTTTCTCTCCTCTCCGCTGTGCTGCGGTCTTTGGGTAGTGATACGCCTGAGGTCACACAGTACATCATTACCTCTCTCCCCTCTCTCTGTAGTGCAGGGGGTCTCTGGGTAGTGATATGCTTGAGGTCACACAGTATGTGATTACCACTCTCTCCTCTCAGAACTGCTGGGGTCTGTGGACAGTGATATGCTTGAGGTCACACAGTACATCATTACCTCTCTCTCCTCTCTCTGCAGTGCTGGGGGTCTCTGGGTAGTGATATGCCTGAGGTCAAACAGTGTGTCATTACCTCTCTCTCCTCTCTATGCAGTGCTGGGGTCTCTGGGTAGTGATATGCCTGAGGTCACACAGTGCGTCATTACCTCTCTCTCGTCTCAGAAATGCAGGGGTCTCTGGGTAGTGAAATGCCTGAGGTCACACAGTGCGTCATTACCTCTCTCCCCTCTCTCTGTAGTGCTGGGGGTCTCTGGGTAGTGATATGCTTGAGGTCACACAGTATGTCATTACCTCTCTCTCCTCTCAGAAGTGCTGGGGTCTCTGGACAGTGATATGCCTGAGGTCACACAGTACATCATTACCTCTCTACCCTCTCTCTGTAGTGCTGGGGGTCTCTGGGTAGTGATATGCTTGAGGTCACACAGTATGTCATTACCTCTCTCTCCTCTCAGAAGTGCTGGGGTCTCTGGACAGTGATATGCCTGAGGTCACAGAGTACATCATTACCTCTCTCTCCTCTCTCTGCAGCGCTGGGGGTCTCTGGGTAGTGATATGCCTGAGGTCACACAGTGTGTCATTACCTCTCTCTCCTCTCTCTGCAGTGCTGGGGTCTTTGGGTAGTGACATGCCTGAGGTCACACAGTGCGTCCTTACCTCTCCCTCCTCTCAGAAGTGCTGGGGTCTCTGGGTAGTGATATGCCTGAGGTCACACAGTGCATCATTACCTCTCTCTCCTCTCAGAATTGCTGGGGTCTCTGGGTAGTGATATGCCTGAGGTCACACAATGTGTCATTACCTCTCTCTCCTCTCTGCAGCGCTGGGGGTCTCTGGGTAGTGATATGCCTGAGGTCACACAGTACATCATTACCTCTCTCCCCTCTCTCTGTAGTGCTGGGGGTCTCTGGGTAGTGAAATGCCTGAGGTCACACAGTGTGTCATTACCTCTCTCCTCTCTCTGCAGCACTAGGGGTCTCTGGGTAGTGATATGCTTGAGGTCACACAGTATGTCATTACCGCTCTCTCCTCTCAGAATTGCTGGGGTCTCTGGACAGTGATATGCCTGAGGTCACACAGTACATCATTACCTCTCTCTCCTCTCTCTGCAGCGCTTGGGGTTTCTGGGTAGTGATATGCCTGACGTCACACAGTGTGTCATTACCTCTCTCTCCTCTCTCTGCAGCGCTGGGGGTCTGTGGGTAGTGATATGCCTGAGGTCACACAGTGTGTCATTACCTCTCACTCCTCTCTCTGCAGTGCTGGGGTCTTTGGGTAGTGACATGCCTGAGGTCACACAGTGCGTCCTTACCTCTCTCCCCTCTCTCTGCAGCGCTGGGGGTCTCTGGGTAGTGATATGCCTGAGGTCACACAGTGCGTCCTTACCTCTCTCTCCTCTCAGAAGTGCTGGGGTCTCTGGGTAGTGATATGCCTGAGGTCACACAGTACATCATTACATCTCCCCTCTCTCTGTAGTGCTGTGGGTCTCTGGGTAGTGATATGCTTGAGGTCACACAGTATGTCATTACCTCTCTCTCCTCCCAGAAGTGCTGGGGTCTCTGGACAGTGATATGCCTGAGGTCACACAGTACATCATTACCTCTCTCTCCTCTCTCTGCAGTGCTGCGGTTCTCTGGGTAGTGATATGCCTGAGGTCACACAGCGTGTCATTACCTCTCTCCTCTCTCTGCAGCACTAGGGGTCTCTGGGTAGTGATATGCCTGAGGTCACACAGTACATCATTACCTCTCTCGCCTCTCTCTGCAGTGCTGGGGGTCTCTGGGTAGTGATATGCCTGAGGTCGCACAGTACATCATTACCTCTCTCCCTTCTCTCTGTAGTGCTGGGGGTCTCTGGGTAGTGATATGCTTGAGGGCACACAGTATGTAATTACCTCTCTCTCCTCTCAGAAGTGCTGGGGTCTCTGGACAGTGATATGCCTGAGGTCACACAGTACATCATTACCTCTCTCCTCTCTCTCTGTAGTTCGGGGGGTCTCTGGGTTGTGATATGCCTGAGGTCACACAGTACATCAT
This sequence comes from Pleurodeles waltl, assembly GCF_031143425.1. NCBI lineage: Eukaryota > Metazoa > Chordata > Amphibia > Caudata > Salamandridae > Pleurodeles > Pleurodeles waltl. The sequence continues at coordinate 13,990,139 of NC_090442.1, forward strand.
TACCTCTCTCTCCTCTCTCTGCAGCGCTGGGGGTCTCTGGGGACTGATATGCTTGAGGGCACACAGTATGTCATTACCTCTCTCTCCTCTAAGAAGTGCTGGGGTCTCTGGGTAGTGATATGCCTGAGGTCACACAGTGCGTCATTACCTCTCTCTCCTCTCAGAAGTGCTGGGGTCTCTGGGTAGTGATATGCCTGAGGTCACACAGTGTGTCATTTCCTCTCTCTCCTCTCTGCTGTGCTGCGGTCTCTGGGTAGTGATACGCCTGAGGTCACACAGTACATCATTACCTCTCCCCTCTCTCTGTAGTGCTGTGGGTCTCTGGGTAGTGATATTCTTGAGGTCACACAGTATGTCATTACCTCTCTCTCCTCCCAGAAGTGCTGGGGTCTCTGGACAGTGATATGCCTGAGGTCACACAGTACATCATTACCTCTCTCTCCTCTCTCTGCAGCGCTGGGGGTCTCTGGGTAGTGATATGCCTGAGGTCACACAGCGTGTCATTACCTTTCTCCTCTCTCTGCAACCTTAGGGGTCTCTGGGAAGTGATATGCCTGAGGTCACACAGTACATCATTACCTCTCTCCCCTCTCTCTGTAGTGCTGGGGGTCTCTGGGTAGTGATATGCCTGAGGTCACACAGTGCGTCATTACCTCTCTCTCCTCTCAGAAGTGCTGGGGTCTCTGGGTAGTGATATGCCTGAGGTCACACAGTGTGTCATTACCTCTCTCTTCTCTCTCTGCTGTGCTGCGGTCTCTGGGTAGTGATACGCCTGAGGTCACACAGTACATCATTACCTCTCCCCCCTCTCTCTGTAGTGCTGGGCGTCTCTGGGTAGTGATATGCTTGAGGTCACACAGTATGTCATTACCTCTCTCTCCTCTCAGAAGTGCTGGGGTCTCTGGACAGTGATATGCCTGAGGTCACACAGTACATCATTACCTCTCTCCCCTCTCTCTGCAGTGCTGGGGGTCTCTGGGTAGTGATATACCTGAGGTCACACAGTACATCATTACCCCTCTCTCCTCTCTCTGCAGTGCTGGGGTCTCTGGGTAGTGATACGCCTGAGGTCACACAGTGTGTCATTACCTCTCTCTCCTCTCTCTGCAGCACTAGGGGTCTCTGGGTAGTGATATGCCTGAGGTCACACAGTACATCATTACCTCTCTCTTCTCTCTCTGCAGTGCTGGGGGTCTCTGGGTAGTGATATGCCTGAGGTCACACAGTACATCATTACCTCTCTCGCCTCTCTCTGCAGTGCTGCGGTCTCTGGGTAGTGATATGCCTGAGGTCGCACAGTACATCATTACCTCTCTCCCTTCTCTCTGTAGTGCTGGGGGTCTCTGGGTAGTGATATGCTTGAGGGCACACAGTATGTTATTACCTCTCTCTCCTCTCAGAAGTGCTGGGGTCTCTGGACAGTGATATGCCTGAGGTCACACAGTACATCATTACCTCTCTCTCCTCTCTCTGCAGCGCTGGGGTCTCTGGGTAGTGATATGCCTGAGGTCACACAGTGCATCATTACCTCTCTCTCCTCTCAGAAGTGCTGGGGTCTCTGGGTAGTGATATGCCTGAGGTCACACAGTACATCATTACCTCTCTCCTCTCTCTCTGTAGTTCGAGGGGTCTCTGGGTTGTGATATGCCTGAGGTCACACAGTGCATCATTACCTCTCTCTCCTCTCTCTGCAGCGCTGGGGGTCTCTGGGGACTGAAATGCTTGAGGGCACACAGTATGTCATTACCTCTCTCTCCTCTAAGAAGTGCTGGGGTCTCTGGGTAGTGATATGCCTGAGGTCACACAGTGCGTCATTACCTCTCTCTCCTCTCAGAAGTGCTGGGGTCTCTGGGTAGTGATATGCCTGAGGTCACACAGTGTGTCATTTCCTCTCTCTCCTCTCTGCTGTGCTGCGGTCTCTGGGTAGTGATACGCCTGAGGTCACACAGTACATCATTACCTCTCCCCTCTCTCTGTAGTGCTGTGGGTCTCTGGGTAGTGATATGCTTGAGGTCACACAGTATGTCATTACCTCTCTCTCCTCCCAGAAGTGCTGGGGTCTCTGGACAGTGATATGCCTGAGGTCACACAGTACATCATTACCTCTCTCTCCTCTCTCTGCAGCGCTGGGGGTCTCTGGGTAGTGATATGCCTGAGGTCACACAGTGTGTCATTACCTTTCTCCTCTCTCTGCAACCTTAGGGGTCTCTGGGAAGTGATATGCCTGAGGTCACACAGTACATCATTACCTCTCTCTCCTCTCAGAAGTGCTGGGGTCTCTGGGTAGTGATATGCCTGAGGTCACACAGTGCGTCATTACCTCTCTCTCCTCTCAGAAGTGCTGGGGTCTCTGGGTAGTGATATGCCTGAGGTCACACAGTGTGTCATTACCTCTCTCTCCTCTCTGCTGTGCTGCGGTCTCTGGGTAGTGATACGCCTGATGTCACACAGTACATCATTACCTCTCTCCCCTCTCTCTGTAGTGCTGGGGGTCTCTGGGTAGTGATATACCTGAGGTCACACAGTGCGTCATTACCTCTCTCTCCTCTCAGAAGTGCTGGGGTCTCTAGGTAGTGATATGCCTGAGGTCACACAGCGTGTCATTACCTCTTTCTCCTCTCTGCTGTGCTGCGGTCTTTGGGTAGTGATATGCCTGAGGTCACACAGTACATCATTACCTCTCTCCCCTCTCTCTGCAGTGCTGGGGGTCTCTGGGTAGTGATATGCCTGAGGTCAAACAGTGTGTCATTACCTCTCTCTCCTCTCTATGCAGTGCTGGGGTCTCTGGGTAGTGATATGCCTGAGGTCACACAGTGCGTCATTACCTCTCTCTCCTCTCAGAAATGCTGGGGTCTCTGGGTAGTGATATGCCTGAGGTCACACAGTGCGTCATTACCTCTCTCTCCTCTCTGCTGTGCTGCGGTCTCTGGGTAGTGATACGCCTGAGGTCACACAGTACATCATTACCTCTCCCTCTCTCTGTAGTGCTGGGGGTCTCAGGGTAGTGATATGCTTGAGGTCACACAGTATGTCATTACCTCTCTCTCCTCTCAGAAGTGCTGGGGTCTCTGGACAGTGATATACCTGATGTCACACAGTACATCTTTACCTCTCTCTCCTCTCTCTGCAGCGCTGGGGGTCTCTGGGTAGTGATATGCCTGAGGTCACACAGCATGTCATTACCTCTCTCCTCTCTCTGCAGCGCTGAGGGTCTCTGGGTAGTGATATGCCTGAGGTCACACAGTACATCATTACCTCTCTCCCCTCTCTCTGTAGTGCTGGGGGTCTCTGGGTAGTGATATGCCTGAGGTCACACAGTGTGTCATTACCTCTCTCTCCTCTCAGAAGTGCTGGGGTGTCTGGGTAGTGATATGTCTGAGGTCACACAGTGTGTCATTACCTCTCTGTCCTCTCTGCTGTGCTGCGGTCTCTGGGTAATGATAGGCCTGAGGTCACACAGTACATCATTACCTCTCTCCCCTCTCTCTGTAGTGCTGGGGGTCTCTGGGTTGTGATATGCTTGAGGTCACACAGTATGTCATTACCTCTCTCTCCTCTCAGAAGTGCTGGGGTCTCTGGACAGTGATATGCCTGAGGTCACACAGTACATCATTACCTCTCTCTCCTCTCTCTGCAGCGCTAGGGGTCTCTGGGTAGTGATATGCCTGAGGTCACACAGTGTGTCATTACCTCTCTCTTCTCTCTCTGCAGTGCTGGGGGTCTCTGGGTAGTGATATGCCTGAGGTCACACAGTACATCATTACCTCAATACCCTCTCTCTGTAGTGCTGGGGGTCTCTGGGTAGTGATATGCTTGAGGTCACACAGTATGTCATTACCTCTCTCTCCTCTCAGAAGTGCTGGGGTCTCTGGACAGTGATATGCCTGAGGTCACAGAGTACATCATTACCTCTCTCTCCTCTCTCTGCAGCGCTGGGGGTCTCTGGGTAGTGATATGCCTGAGGTCACACAATGTGTCATTACCTCTCTCTCCTCTCTCTGCAGTGCTGGGGTCTTTGGGTAGTGACATGCCTGAGGTCACACAGTGCGTCCTTACCTCTCCCTCCTCTCAGAAGTGCTGGGGTCTCTGGGTAGTGATATGCCTGAGGTCACACAGTGCGTCATTACCTCTCTCTCCTCTCAGAATTGCTGGGGTCTCTGGGTAGTGATATGCCTGAGGTCACACAATGTGTCATTACCTCTCTCTCCTCTCTGCAGCGCTGGGGGTCTCTGGGTAGTGATATGCCTGAGGTCACACAGTACATCATTACCTCTCTCCCCTCTCTCTGTAGTGCTGGGGGTCTCTGGGTAGTGATATGCTTGAGGTCACACAGTATGTCATTACCTCTCTCTCCTCTCAGAATTGCTGGGGTCTCTGGACAGTGATATGCCTGAGGTCACACAGTACATCATTACCTCTCTCTCCTCTCTCTGCAGCGCTGGGGGTCTCTGGGTAGTGATATGCCTGAGGTCACACAGTGTGTCATTACCTCTCTCTTCTCTCTCTGCAGTGCTGGGGGTCTCTGGGTAGTGATATGCCTGAGGTCACACAGTGCGTCCTTACCTCTCCCTCCTCTCAGAAGTGCTGGGGTCTCTGGGTCGTGATATGCCTGAGGTCACACAGTGTGTCATTACCTCTCTATCCTCTCAGAAGTGCTGGGGGCTCTGGATACTGATATGCTTGAGGGCACACAGTATGTCATTACCTCTCTCTCCTCTCAGAAGTGCTGGGGTCTCCGGACAGTGATATGCCTGAGGTCACACAGTACATCATTACCTCTCTCTCCTCTCTCTGCAGCGCTGGGGGTCTCTGGGTAGTGATATGCCTGAGGTCACACAGTGTGTCATTACCTCTCTCTCCTCTCAGAAGTGCTGGGGTCTCTGGGTAGTGATATGCCTGAGGTCACACAGTGTGTCATTTCCTCTCTCTCCTCTCTGCTGTGCTGCGGTCTCTGGGTAGTGATATGCCTGAGGTCACTCAGTGTGTCATTATCTCTCTCTCCTCTCTCTGCAGTGCTGGGGTCTCTGGATAGTGATATGCCTGAGGGCACACAGTACATCATTACCTCTCTCCCCTCTCTCTGTAGTGCTGGGGGTCTCTGGGTAGTGATATGCTTGAGGTCACACAGTATGTCATTACCTCTCTCTCCTCTCAGAATTGCTGGGGTCTCTGGATAGTGATATGCCTAAGGGCACACAGTACATCATTACCTCTCTACCCTCTCTCTGCAGCGCTGGGGGTCTCTGGGTAGTGATATGCCTGAGGTCACACAGTGTGTCATTACCTCTCTCTCCTCTCTCTGGAGTGCTGGGGTCTTTGGGTAGTGACATGCCTGAGGTCACACAGTGCGTCCTTACCTCTTCCTCCTCTCAGAAGTGCTGGGGTCTCTGGGTAGTGATATGCCTGAGGTCACACAGTGCGTAATTACCTCTCTCTCCTCTCAGAATTGCTGGGGTCTCTGGGTAATGATATGCCTGAGGTCACACAATGTGTCATTACCTCTCTCTCCTCTCTGCAGCGCTGGGGGTCTCTGGGTAGTGATATGCCTGAGGTCACACAGTACATCATTACCTCTCCCCCCTCTCTCTGTAGTGCTGGGGGTCTCTGGGTAGTGATATGCCTGAGGTCACACAGTGCGTCATTACCTCTCTCTCCTCTCAGAAGTGCTGGGGTCTCTGGGTAGTGATATGCCTGAGGTCACACAGCGTGTCATTACCTTTCTCCTCTCTCTGCAACACTAGGGGTCTCTAGGTAGTGATATGCCTGAGGTCACACAGTACATCATTACCTCTCTCCCCTCTCTCTGTAGTGCTGGGGGTCTCTGGGTAGTGATATGCCTGAGGTCACACAGTGCGTCATTACCTCTCTCTCCTCTCAGAAGTGCTGGGGTCTCTGGGTAGTGATATGCCTGAGGTCACACAGTGCGTCATTACCTCTCTCTCCTCTCTGCTGTGCTGCGGTCTCTGGGTAGTGATACGCCTGAGGTCACACAGTACATCATTTCCTCTCCCCCCTCTCTCTGTAGTGCTGGGGGTCTCTGGGTAGTGATATGCTTGAGGTCACACAGTATGTCATTACCTCTCTCTCCTCCCAGAAGTGCTGGGGTCTCTGGACAGTGATATGCCTGACGTCACACAGTACATCATTACCTCTCTCTCCTCTCTCTGCAGCGCTGGGGTCTCTGGATAGTGATATGCCTTAGGGCACACAGTACATCATTACCTCTCTCCCCTCTCTCTGTAGGGCTGGGGGTCTCTGGGTAGTGATATGCTTGAGGTCACACAGTATGTCATTACCTCTCTCTCCTCTCAGAATTGCTGGGGTCTCTGGATAGTGATATGCCTGAGGTCACACAGTGTGTCATTACCTCTCTCCCCTCTCTCTGCAGTGCTGGGGGTCTCTGGGTAGTGATGTGCCTGAGGTCACACAGTGCATCATTACCTCTCTCTCCTCTCTGCAGTGCTGGGGGTCTCTGGGTAGTGATATCCCTGAGGTCACACAGTACATCATTACCTCTCTCCCCTCTCTCTGTAGTGCTGGGGGTCTCTGGGTAGTGATATGCCTGAGGTCACACAGTACATCATTACCTCTCTCCCCTCTCTCTGTAGTGCTGGGGGTCTCTGGGTAGTGATGTGCCTGAGGTCACACAGTGCATCATTACCTCTCTCTCCTCTCTGCAGTGCTGGGGGTCTCTGGGTAGTGATATCCCTGAGGTCACACAGTACATCATTACCTCTCTCCCCTCTCTCTGTAGTGCTGGGGGTCTCTGGGTAGTGATATGCCTGAGGTCACACAGTACATCATTACCTCTCTCCCCTCTCTCTGTAGTGCTGGGGGTCTCTGGGTAGTGATATGCCTGAGGTCACACAGTGCATCATTACCTCTCTCCCCTCTCTCTGTAGTGCTGGGGGTCTCTGGGTAGTGATATGCCTGAGGTCACACAGTGCATCATTACCTCTCTACCCTCTCTCTGTAGTGCTGGGGGTCTCTGGGTAGTGATATGCTTCAGGTCACACAGTATGTCATTACCTCTCTCTCCTCTCAGAAGTGCTGGGGTCTCTGGACAGTGATATACCTGAGGTCACAGAGTACATCATTACCTCTCTCCCCTCTCTCTGTAGTGCTGGGGTCTCTGGGTAGTGATATGCCTGAGGTCACACAGTGCGTCATTACCTCTCTCTCGTCTCAGAAATGCTGGGGTCTCTGGGTAGTGATATGCCTGAGGTCACACAGTGCGTCATTACCTCTCTCTCCTCTCAGAAGTGCTGGGGTCTCTGGGTAGTGAAATGCCTGAGGTCACACAGTGTGTCATTACCTCTCTCTCCTCTCTGCTGTGGTGCGGTCTCTGGGTAGTGATACGCCTGAGGTCACACAGTACATCATTACCTCTCCCTCTCTCTGTAGTGCTGGGGGTCTCTGGGTAGTGATATGCTTGAGGTGACACAGTATGTCATTACCTCTCTCTCCTCTCAGAAGTGCTGGGGTCTCTGGACAGTGATGTACCTGAGGTCACACAGTACATCTTTACCTCTCTCTCCTCTCTCTGCAGCGCTGGGGGTCTCTGGGTAGTGATATGCCTGAGGTCACACAGCATGTCATTACCTCTCTCCTCTCTCTGCAGCGCTGAGGGTCTCTGGGTAGTGATATGCCTGAGGTCACAGAGTACATCATTACCTCTCTCCCCTCTCTCTGTAGTGCTGGGGGTCTCTGGGTAGTGATATGCTTGAGGTGACACAGTATGTCATTACCTCTCTCTCCTCTCAGAAGTGCTGGGGTCTCTGGACAGTGATGTACCTGAGGTCACACAGTACATCTTTACCTCTCTCTCCTCTCTCTGCAGCGCTGGGGGTCTCTGGGTAGTGATATGCTTGAGGTCACACAGTATGTCATTACCTCTCTCTCCTCTCAGAAGTGCTGGGGGTCTCTGGGTAGTGATGTGCCTGAGGTCACACAGCATGTCATTACCTCTCTCCTCTCTCTGCAGCGCTGAGGGTCTCTGGGTAGTGATATACCTGAGGTCACACAGTACATCATTACCTCTCTCCCCTCTCTCTGTAGTGCTGGGGTCTCTGGGTAGTGATATGCCTGAGGTCACACAGTGCGTCATTACCTCTCTCTCCTCTCTCTGCAGCACTAGGGGTCTCTAGGTAGTGATATGCCTGAGGTCACACAGTACATCATTACCTCTCTCTCCTCTCTCTGCAGCGCTGGGGGTCTCTGGGTAGTGATATGCCTGAGGTCACACAGTGTGTCATTACCTCTCTCTCTTCTCTCTGCAGTGCTGGGGGTCTCTGGGTAGTGATATGCCTGAGGTCACACAGTGTGTCATTACCTCTTTCTTCTCTCTCTGCAGTGCTGGGGTCTCTGGGTAGTGATACTCCTGAGGTCACACAGTGTGTCATTACCTCTCTCTCCTCTCTCTGCAGCACTAGGGGTCTCTAGGTAGTGATATGCCTGAGGGCACACAGTACATCATTACCTCTCTCTCCTCTCTCTGTAGTGCTGGGGGTCTCTGGGTAGTGATATGCCTGAGGTCACACAGTGCGTCATTACCTCTCTCTCCTCTCAGAATTGCTGGGGTCTCTGGGTAGTGATATGCCTGAGGTCACACAATGTGTCATTACCTCTCTCTCCTCTCTGCAGCGCTGGGGGTCTCTGGGTAGTGATATGCCTGAGGTCACACAGTACATCATTACCTCTCTCCCCTCTCTCTGTAGTGCTGGGGGTCTCTGGGTAGTGATATGCTTGAGGTCACACAGTATGTCATTACCTCTCTCTCCTCTCAGAATTGCTGGGGTCTCTGGACAGTGATATGCCTGAGGTCACACAGTACATCATTACCTGTCTCTCCTCTCTCTGCAGCGCTTGGGGTTTCTGGGTAATGATATGCCTGACGTCACACAGTGTGTCATTACCTCTCTCTCCTCTCTCTGCAGCGCTGGGGGTCTATGGGTAGTGATATGCCTGAGGTCACACAGTGTGTCATTACCTCTCTCTTCTCTCTCTGCAGTGCTGGGGGTCTCTGGGTTGTGATATGCCTGAGGTCACACAGTACATCATTACCTCTCTCTTCTCTCTGCAGTGCTGGGGACTCTGGGTAGTGATATGCCTGAGGTCACACAGTGCATCCTTACCTCTCTCTCCTCTCAGAAGTGCTGGGGTCTCTGGGTAGTGATATGCCTGAGGTCACACAGTGTGTCATTTCCTCTCTCTCCTCTCTGCTGTGCTGCGGTCTCTGGGTAGTGATACGCCTGAGGTCACACAGTACATCATTACCTCTCCCCTCTCTCTGTAGTGCTGTGGGTCTCTGGGTAGTGATATGCTTGAGGTCACACAGTACCTCATTACCTCTCTCTCCTCTCTCTGTAGTGCTGTGGGTCTCTGGGTAGTGATATGCTTGAGGTCACACAGTATGTCATTACCTCTCTCTCCTCTCAGAAGTGCTGGGGTCTCTGGACAGTGATATGCCTGAGGTCACACAGTACATCATTACCTCTCTCTCCTCTCTCTGCAGCGCTGGGGGTTTCTGGGTAGTGATATGCCTGAGGTCACACAGTACATCATTACCTCTCTCTCCTCTCTCTGCAGTGCTGGGGTCTCTGGGTAGTGATATGCGTGAGGTCACACAGTACATCATTACCTCTCTCCCCTCTCTCTGCAGCGCTGGGGGTCTCTGGGTAGTGATATGCCTGAGGTCACACAGTGTGTCATTACCTCTCTCTCCTCTCTCTGCAGTGCTGGGGTCTCTGGGAAGTGATACGCCTGAGGGCACACAGTACATCATTACCTCTCTCCCCTCTCTCTGTAGTGCTGGACTCTCTGGGCAGTGATACACCTGAGGTCACACAGTGTGTCATTACCTCTCTCCCCTCTCTCTGCAGTGCTGGGGCCTCTGGGTAGTGATACGCCTGAGGTCACACAGTACATCATTACCTCTCTCCCCTCTCTCTGCAGCGCTGGGGGTCTCTGGGTAGTGATATGCCTGAGGTCACACAGTACATCATTACCTCTCTCTCCTCTCTCTGTAGTGCTGGGGGTCTCTGGGTAGTGATATGCCTGAGGTCACACAGTACATCATTACCTCTCTCCCCTCTCTCTGTAGTGCTGGGGTCTCTGGTTAGTGATATGCCTGAGGTCACACAGTGTGTCATTACCTCTCTCTCTGCAGTGCTGGGGGTCTCTGGGTAGTGATATGCCTGAGGTCAAACAGTGTGTCATTACCTCTCTCTCCTCTCTATGCAGTGCTGGGGTCTCTGGGTAGTGATATGCCTGAGGTCACACAGTGCGTCATTACCTCTCTCTCGTCTCAGAAATGCTGGGGTCTCTGGGTAGTGATATGCCTGAGGTCACACAGTGCGTCATTACCTCTCTCTCCTCTCAGAAGTGCTGGGGTCTCTGGGTAGTGAAATGCCTGAGGTCACACAGTGTGTCATTACCTCTCTCTCCTCTCTGCTGTGGTGCGGTCTCTGGGTAGTGATACGCCTGAGGTCACACAGTACATCATTACCTCTCCCTCTCTCTGTAGTGCTGGGGGTCTCTGGGTAGTGATATGCTTGAGGTGACACAGTATGTCATTACCTCTCTCTCCTCTCAGAAGTGCTGGGGTCTCTGGACAGTGATGTACCTGAGGTCACACAGTACATCTTTACCTCTCTCTCCTCTCTCTGCAGCGCTGGGGGTCTCTGGGTAGTGATATGCTTGAGGTCACACAGTATGTCATTACCTCTCTCTCCTCTCAGAAGTGCTGGGGTCTCTGGGTTGTGATATGCCTGAGGTCACACAGTACATCATTACCTCTCTCTCCTCTCTCTGTAGTGCTGGGGGTCTCTGGGTAGTGATATGCCTGAGGTCACACAGTACATCATTACCTCTCTCTCCTCTCTCTGTAGTGCTGGGGGTCTCTGGGTAGTGATATGCCTGAGGTCAAACAGTACATCATTACCTCTCTCTCCTCTCTCTGCAGCGCTGGGGGTCTCTGGACAGTGATATGCCTGAGGGCACACAGTACATCATTACCTCTCTCTCCTCTCTCCGCAGTGCTGGGGTCTCTGGGTAGGGATATGCCTGAGGTCACACAGTGTGTCATTACCTCTCTCTCCTCTCAGAAGTGCTGGGGTCTCTGGGTTGTGATATGCCTGAGGTCACACAGTACATCATTACCTCTCTCTCCTCTCTCTACAGCGCTGGTGACTCTGGATCCAGACACTGCTGATAGACCCTCTCTGAGGACGGGAGACGCGTGGGAAGCGTGGGATGGACACACAGACCGCAGCCCCGGCCGGACAACCCCAAGAGAATCACTCATGTTCCCGCTGTGCTGGGGCGGGAGGGGTTCACCTCGGGGAGACATTACTGGGAGGTGCAGCCGCTGCAGGATGGGAAGGTGTGGGCAGTGGGGGTCGCACAAGAGTCCGTGAGAAGGGAGGGGTCTATCGTGTCCCATGAGGGGGGGGTCTGGGCTGTGGGGTGGTGGTATAATGATAATGGTCGGTACTCAGCTCTCACCTCCCCTCTCTCCTCCCCTCGCACCCCCCTGCGCCCCCGCCAGCGCCCCCTGAAGCTGGGGCTGTACCTGGACTATGAGGGGGGGCGGCTGTCCCTGTACAACGCGGACACCTGGGAGCATCTCTACACCTTCAGTGACTCCTTCACCGGGTGGCTGCGCCCCTACTCCACCGGGTTCAGGTGGGCCTGGAGTGGGCAGTGACTGCAGATAGGTCTGGAGTGGGCAGTAAGTGCCGGTGGGTCTGGAGTGGGGAGTGAGTGCAGGTGGGGCAGTGAGTGCTGGTGGGTCTGGAGTGGGCAGTTAGTGCCGGTGGGTCTGGAGTGGGGCAATGAGTGCAGGTAGGGCAGTGAGTGCAGGTTAGTCTGGTGTGGGCAGTGAGTGGGGGTAGGGCACTGAGTGCAGGTGGGGCAGTGAGTGCCAGTGGGTCTGGAGTGGGCAGTGAGTCTGGAGTGGGCAGTGAGTGCAGGTGGGGCAGTGAGTGCCGATGGGTCTGCAGTGGGGAGTGAGTGCAGGTGGGTCTGGAGTGGGCAGTGAGTGCATGTGGGGCAGTGAGCTCATGTGAGTCTGGAGTGGGCAGTGAGTGCCGGTGGGTATGGAGTGGGCAGTGAGTGAAGGTGGGTCTGGAGTGGGCAGTGGGTCTGCAGTGGGCAGTGAGTGTAGGTGAGTCTGGAGTGGGCAGTGAGTGCAGGTGGGTCTGGAGTGGGCAGTGAGTGTCGGTGGGTCTTGAGTGGGCAGTGAGTGCAGGTGGGGCAGTGAGTGCAGGTGTGTCTGGAGTGGGCAGTGAGTGCAGGTGGGTCTGGAGTGGGCAGTGAGTGCAGGTGGGTCTGGAGTGGGCAGTGAGTGCAGGTGGGTATGGAGTGGGCAGTGAGTGCAGGTGCGTCTGGAGTGGGCAGTGAGTGCAGGTGGGTCTGGAGTGGGCAGTGAGTCTGGAGTGGGCAGTGAGTGCAGGTGGGGCAGTGAGTGCAGGTGGGTCTGGAGTGGGCAGTGAGTGCAGGTGGGTCTGGAGTGGGCAGTGAGTGCAGGTGGGGCAGTGAGTGCCGGTGGGTCTGGAGTGGGCAGTGAGTACCGGAGGGTCTGGAGTGGGCAGTGAGTGTAGGTGGGGCAGTGAGTGCAGGTGGGGCAATGAGTGCCGGTGGGTCTGGATTGGGCAGTGAGTTCAGGTGGGTCTGGAGTGGGCAGTGAGTACCGGAGGGTCTGGAGTGGGCAGTGAGTTCAGGTGGGCAGTGAGTGCCGGTGGGTCTGGAGTAGGCAGTGAGTGCCGGTGGGTCTGGAGTGGGCAGTGAGTGCAGGTGGGGCAGTGAGTGCCGGTGGGTCTGGAGTGGGCAGTGAGTGCCGGTGGGTCTGGAGTGGGCAGTGAGTACCGGAGGGTCTGGAGTGGACAGTGAGTGCAGGTGGGGCAGTGAGTGCAGGTGGGTCTGAGGTGGGCAGTGAGTACAGGTGGGACTGGAGTGGGCAGTGAGTGCAGGTGGGGCAGTGAGTGCCGGTGGGTCTGGAGTGGGCAGTGAGTGCCGGTGGGTCTGGAGTGGGCAGTGAGTACCGGAGGGTCTGGAGTGGACAGTGAGTGCAGGTGGGGCAGTGAGTGCAGGTGGGTCTGAGGTGGGCAGTGAGTACAGGTGGGACTGGAGTGGGCAGTGAGTGCAGGTGGGACTGGAGTGGGCAGTGAGTACAGGTGGGTCTGGAGTGGGCAGTGAGTTCAGGTGGGCAGTGAGTGCCGGTGGGTCTGGAGTAGGCAGTGAGTGCCAGTGGGTCTGGAGTGGGCAGTGAGTGCTGGTGGGTCTGAGGTGGGCAGTGAGTGCAGGTGGGACTGGAGTGGGCAGTGAGTGCAGGTGGGACTGGAGTGGGCAGTGAGTGCAGGTGGGACTGGAGTGGGCAGTGAGTGCAGGTGGGTCTGGAGTGGGCAGTGAGTGCAGGTGGGGCAGTGAGCTCAGGTGGGTCTGGATTGGGCAATGAGTGCCGGTGGGGCAGTGAGTGCAGGTGGGGCAGTGAGTGCAGGTGGGGCTGGAGTGGGCAGTGAGTGCAGGTGGGGCAGTGAGGTCAGGTGGGTCTGGAGTGGGCAGTGAGTGCAGGTGGTCTGGGGTGGGCAGTGAGTGCAGGTGGGGCAGTGAGTGCAGGTGGGTCTGGAGAGGGCAGTGAGTGCGGGTGGGTCTGGAGGGGGCAGTGAGTCTGGCGTGGGCAGTGAGTGCAGGTGGGTCTGGAGTTGGCAGTGAGTGCTGGTGGGTCTGGAGTGGGCAGTGAGTCTGGAGTGGGCAGTGAGTGCAGGTGGGTCTGGAGTTGGCAGTGAGTGCTGGTGGGTCTGGAGTGGGCAGTGAGTGCAGGTGGGACTGGAGTGGGCAGTGAGTGCAGGTGGGTCTGGAGTGGGCAGTGAGTGCAGGTGGGGCAGTGAGCTCAGGTGGGTCTGGATTGGGCAATGAGTGCCGGTGGGGCAGTGAGTGCAGGTGGGGCAGTGAGTGCAGGTGGGGCTGGAGTGGGCAGTGAGTGCAGGTGGGGCAGTGAGGTCAGGTGGGTCTGGAGTGGGCAGTGAGTGCAGGTGGTCTGGGGTGGGCAGTGAGTGCAGGTGGGGCAGTGAGTGCAGGTGGGTCTGGAGAGGGCAGTGAGTGCGGGTGGGTCTGGAGGGGGCAGTGAGTCTGGCGTGGGCAGTGAGTGCAGGTGGGGCAGTGAGTGCCAGTGGGTCTGGAGGGACAGTGAGTGCAGGTGTCTGGAGTGGGCAGTGAGTTCAGGTGGGTGTAGGTAGGTCTGGAGTGGGCAGTGAGTCTGGAGTGGGCAGTGAGTCTGGAGTGGGCAGTGAGTTCAGGTGGGTCTGGAGTGGGCAGTGAGTGCAGGTGTGGCAGTGAGTGCCGGTGAGTCTGGAGTGGGCAGTGAGTGCAGGTGGGTCTGGAGTGGGCAGTGAGTGCAGGTGGGTCTGGAGTGGGCAGTGAGTCTGGAGTGGGCAGTGAGTGCCGGTGGGTCTGGAGTGGGCAGTGAGTCTGGAGTGGGCAGAGAGTGCCGGTGGGTCTGTAGCGGGCAGTGAGTGCCGGTGGGGCAGTGAGTGCAGGTATTGAATGAATATCACGCAGAGCTACCCTTGGTATTTGTGTTGTACGCGCCAGGATAGATTGCATTCGTAGCCGCCCTTTGCAAGATTACCAGCCACGATCGCTGCAGGGCAAGAGTGCCAGCAGTAATGCAAACAAGCATTTGCAATGCAATGGGTCTCGCATTTGCTTGAGTTAGGGTTATTGGCGTTGTAAATGCATAACTGGACTTTTCTTCCCACATAAATTGGTCAACCCTGCCTCATAATTTAGTCCTCTCTGCCACATAATTCCAGTGACCCTGCATACACCTAAAGCACTCCCATTTACCTTCTTCCTCTGTCTGCAGCAAAAATGAAAATGTTGCCATTATTTACTATATTTTTAAAATATTATTATTTTGGGGTCCCCCCAACGTACCAAATGCTGTCAGTCGCAAGCACCATAGCTGTGCGAATTGACAGATAAAGGAGTTTAAAAAAGATATAAAATCTAGTAATGAGACTGAAGTTTGCGCACAAGGTCGATATAACAATGTGCGTTTTCATTCCAGTGTTTTGACTTATCATCTGTCTCATGCATTCAAAAAGAAATATACATATATCGAGTAAATAAATGCAGAAATATAGTAGTTTCAGCTTTATTTTTTACTTTAAAATAAATCTGAAATATTTATGGACAAAGACAAATTTAGAAAACAATAGATTTGGATAAATAGAGACGGAAATTAAAATAAATAAATAGGATATAACCGCGAGCCCTACTTATAATACATGCACAGATCCTCATCCTTCCTCAAGCCCGCTTTTAAATCTTTGGTGTTCAGCTCAATACTGCGTTTGCAATTCTGTACAATAAAAGTGGAGTCTGCACTGGAGAATGAGCATCCAATATTTACGTTGTAATTGATTTCATAACATATTTACATCAGTTTCATCTGCATTTTCAAAAGCGGCTGCAGGTTGGAACAGGTGATAACTTGTAGATAAGTTGTCGATTTGTGCAATAAACTCCTGAAGTGGAACAAACATTCTGTCATAAGGTCTCCCTATCAGCTAATGCCCTTGGATTTTCATCGAAAACTACTAAAGGTCGAAGGAGGCGCTAGACTCGCTTTTATTGTTGAAATAGTGGCTGTAATTCTGCTCAATAAGCTGTTTCACACTTTGGCCAGATTTACAAGGCCCTAGTGTGGTACTTTAAATTTCGGAACCACACTGGAGGCATGGCCCTATCATGCCGATTTTAGTATCAGAGAGCCGCAAATGGCAAATACGATATGTACGAGTGTTTTTATCGCGTTTCATCAATGGAATGACCTTGTATATGGTTCTGCATATTGATCCCATTTTAGAACGATAGCCATTTATGTGGTTGCCCTCACATAGGCTGCACTAAGGCCATGCTAATGCTTTAGGACACTGTAGACGGGTCCCGGAGGGCCCGTCATACTCACCTCGCATCCGCCATCTTTCAGCCGAATTCACGGAAACGGCGCGGCGTTCCCCTGGCAACGGGGAGACGCCACGTCGGCATAGCATCGACGACTTCCGGTTTCGCGTACTCAAAGAGGAGGCGGACCCGGAAAAGGGGAGAGCAACGGAACACGAAGAGAGAGAAGAGTGGAGAGCGACGAGAGTGCGTGCTGAGGAGGAGACGAGCGGAGAAAAAATCCCGACCGGAGAGGGAGGAAACCCCGACGAGCGAGAGCTGGGAACGGAAGGAGCTCCGGAGAAACGAGAGAGCCGCCACGACCCAGGAGGGTCGTGGCTTGACAAGGTACGGTCCCTTCTAGGGACGGGAGGGTCACGGGGAAAGACGGTTACGGGGAAAGGCACCAGGGAAGTAGGAGGAGGGACGGGGAGGGTGAATAAGAAACAAGGGGAGGGGCCAGAAGGGAAATAGGCACAGTTTGGAACCCCACAACCCTAAAAGAACCCAACCCCGATCACCCCTTCACGAACTTACCCGCATGTTGCCTTAAACCCTCACGAGCACCGTACCCCACCCAGGACCCCAGAAGTACTTACCGCTTCTTTGTCTGTTTCTTTTTGACTGGGGTCCGAGAGAAAGACGTCCATCCTCCACAAGACCAAAGGCGACGTGGGAACCAAGGAAAGCCTAGGAGAAACAAAAGACCTTAAGGAAAACCCGGAACCCCAAAGACTCAGACCCTTAACGCTACCGTTAAAGAAATAGCCTGTGACTAAACAGAGAATAAACTAAAACAATAAAATACACCGTTGTTTTGACTCTACTTGATCCGCTCGTAACACAG
The DNA here is from genome assembly GCF_031143425.1 of Pleurodeles waltl. Classification (NCBI taxonomy): domain Eukaryota; kingdom Metazoa; phylum Chordata; class Amphibia; order Caudata; family Salamandridae; genus Pleurodeles; species Pleurodeles waltl. The sequence continues at coordinate 14,006,934 of NC_090442.1, forward strand.
CCCATCACAGTGGTGTCAGAAGTGGGATTACTTCTCAGGTGGGCTTACGAGCGTTTTATCATGAGTGAGACCCCATCCCTCGAGGACATAATTAAGCAACTCGCAGAAGGACAGAGGCATCTGCAGTTGGTGTGGGAAGCACACCAACGAGAAGCCAAGGAGGACCGGGAGGCCTTACAGTCGGCATTAAAAAGTCAGGCTACAATAATAGCCAATAATCAGTTAGTACATGAGACTGCATTACAAAAGCTAACCAATACAATCGCGGCCAGTAAGGTACACCCAAACGTACCCAGTTCGGTCCTCCAAAAATACCAGGAAGGAGAAGACCCAGATTCATTTTTCACGAATTTTGAGAGGGTAGCCTCTTCTGCTCAATGGCCAGAAGACCGCTGAGGTCAGTATGTGGCCCCCTTGCTCACAGGATTTCTACAGACTGCCTACCAATCCGCCAATCCTGACAGTACGACCTCCTATCAGGAGATAAAAAAAAGTATCCTGGGAAGGGTTGGGCATGATACAGAATATTATCGTTTACGATTCAGAAAATTAAAATGGAGTGTGAACGAGGACCCTCGCTCCTTCTATTTTAAAGTGAAAGACCTAGCTCAAAAGTGGTTGGGACCCATAGGGACAACTCGGGAGGATGTCATTAAGACAATTACTTTAGAACAGTATTTGGATTCACTACCCCTTAATACTAAGAACTGGATCCGACAACATCCCAACATGAACACTTAGGTGGCTATTGATTTGGCTTGTGCTTTCCATCGGTCCACGGAAAGTAAACCCGTAACCCCGAGGCCTTTCCAAAAAAAACCCATTCCTCCCCTAAAACTAACTCCCAGGTATGTTCCTGAGGAAACACGGTTCCCTACACCCGTAGAACACCACCCTATGCAGTCCCCACAGTGTTTCCACTGTGGTGAATGGGGCCATATTGCCAGAATATGTCCCAGGAAATCCGAAGGACCGGAACCTATGGAAGTCGGAGTCACCCGGCGTAGAGTTCTGTGTACAGGAAAAGGGAATGAGAAATTTAGATACCTGGTCACCATAAATGGACAGATCATTTCGGCTCTAATTGACTCGGGATGTGGACAATCGGTAATCAGGAAGGATATAATCCCTTTGGGTTCTTCGGTCACCAACCGCTGGGTGTCCATATGTTGTATACATGGAGACAAAGGAACTTATCCCCTCACCACGGTCAAGATAGAATGGGGCCCCTTTCGGGATATACTTACGATAGGGGTTATGGAGCAATTAATCGAGGACTGTATTATCTGGACTGATTATAGTCGGTTCTATGACCTATTGGACCAAGTTCGTAGGCCCGCTGGGACTCCCGAGTGGTGGACCGAAGCCCCTTTTTCCAATGTCCCCCTAGAAGTACCTCCATACCGAAAGAAACTCACGCGAAACGAGAAAAGACGGGGGAAAAGACAATATCAGGAAAACCGAAAGACGAAGTAGCTTCCTAAACTAATAGCAGAGATTAGTAGCAGGCCCATCTCCTTTCCAAGGAGCCAGAGAAAAGACCCTATCCTTGCCCATGCTTGGAACTCGGCCAGAACAGAGATTACTAATGAGGTGGGTCCCTATTTTCTTCTAAAAAACACCTCCTATACCGGATAACTAGAACGGGGAAAGGGGAAACCAAGCAACAATTAGTTGTTCCAGGCCCATTTAGAGATCACGTACTGTTTTTAGCTCACAATCAACCCGGGGGAGGTCATTTTGGTTGAGAGAAAACGGAAGAATACCGGATGCGGAAATTTTAATGGCCAGGAATATATGCTCAGATACGCAGATACTGTTCCCAATGTTCTAGATGCCAATTAACTGAGCCAGGGATGCCCAGGAAAGCACCATTATACCCCTTACCCATTATTGATATCCCTTTTAAACGGGTGGGCATGGACTTGGTGGGACCCCTCCTTCCCTCTTCTAAAGGTCATACCTACATATTAGTCATAGTCGACTATGCGACTAGATACCCAGAAGCCATACCCCTCGCCAGCATGACCACCAAAACAATAGCCCAAGCCATGATAACAGTATTTTCCCGCATAGGTTTCCCCCAGGAAATACTGACCGATCAAGGCACGCCCTTTATGTCAAAACTCATGAAGCAGATATGCCAGTTGTTAGGGATTACCCAGCTAAGAACCTCGGTCTATCACCCCCAGACAGATGGACTGGTAGAACGATATAATCGCACAATAAAGACACTGTTAAGGAAAACTGTAGATGAATCCGGTCGCAACTGGGATCAGAAACTTCCTTTGGTTCTATATGCGATACGGACTCACGAACAGTCCTCTACGGGGCATAGCCCCTTTGAATTGGTTTTCGGAAGGCAACCTCGCAGCCTTCTGGATATGGCAGCAGAGATCTGGGAGGAAGAACAGGAAGAAGGGAAACCCTTGATGGAGTATGTCCATCAACTCAGAGGGCAGTTGCAAATCCTCTGGGAAGACATTCATAGTCACCTAGTCACGGCTCAACAACAGCAAAAGTCCTACTATGATAAGGGAAGCAAAGTTCGTTCCTTCCTCCCTAATGAACAGGTCCTTATTATGCGACCTACATCTGACCATAAGTTGATCGCCAAATGGCAAGGACCCTATAGGGTTATTAGACCAGTCTCCCCTGTCACTTATCTATTAGAGATAAGCACCCACCCAAAGAAAACACAAATTTACCACATAAATCTGTTAAAACAATGGAAATCGGTAGAAGAGACTACCGACCAAACGAGTATTGGGTGTCTGGTCTCCTATCCCCAAGAACGGGAACTAGAGTTATACCCTGTAAGAAAAACCCCTCCTGAAGAAAACCCCAATATTAATAGAGAGCTAACTGACACTAAGAAAACCCAACTAGACACCCTAATCAAGCAACATCCCCAATTTTTCTCCAAAACACCGGGAAAAACCCCATTAACATACCATCACATTAACACACCCCGAGGACAAGTAGTTCGTCTTCGTCCATATCGCATTCCCGAAGCCCGGAAGCCTATCATTGAAGCCGAAATCGAAGCAATGTTAGCCTTAGGGGTCATTGAACCCTCTAATAGTCCTTGGAATTCCCCCGTAGTGTTGGTTCCTAAACCAGACGGATCGATAAGATTTTGCATTGATTTTCGCAAACTTAATGAGATTTCCCTTTTTGACACATACCCCATTCCCAGGGTGGATGACATCCTAGAGAAATTAGGAAAGGCCCGTTATTTATCCACCCTGGACTTAACCAAAGGTTATTGGCAGATACCCCTCCACCCCGAGGCCAAGGAAAAGACGGCCTTTTCAACCCCTTCCGGCCTTTACCAATTTACGGTTTTACCTTTTGGTCTTCACGGCGCTCCCGCGACCTTCCGGCGTCTGATGGATCGAATCTTGAAACCATTCCAAAATTTCTCAGCTGCCTACCTAGATGACATAGTCATTTTTAGCGAAACCTGGCAAGAACACTTAGTCCATCTGGATACAATCTTTTCCGCCTTAACGGAAGCCGGTTTAACTGCCAACCCTAAGAAGTGTTTACTAGGAAACACTGAAGTCTCCTATTTAGGGTACATTATAGGAAATGGCACCCTACAACCACAACAAAACAAGGTTGACGCTATATTACACACGTCTGAACCTAAAACAAAGAAAGACCTACGATCGTTCCTGGGTTTAGTAGGATACTACCGCCGGTTTATCCCCAATTATTCCACCATAGCTGCCCCTCTGACAGACCTACTGACCAAACAAAACCCTACTAGATTAGCTCCGTTTACAGACTTCCAACAGAATAGCTTTGATCTCTTGAAGCAGTCTCTTGTCACGGACCCAATACTAAAATGCCCAGATTTCTCAAACACTTTTCATCTATACACGGATGCATCAGATGTAGGTCTTGGAGCCGTGCTTACACAGCCCGATAAGGAAGGCTTTGACCACCCAGTGGTTTTTCTAAGTAGGAAATTATTTCCGCAAGAGACCCATTACCCAACGATTGAAAAAGAATGTCTTGCCATTAAATGGGCCATAGACTCCTTACAGTATTATCTCTTAGGGAGGTCCTTCGTTTTGTTCACTGACCATGCCCCTCTCACCTGGCTGGCCACTCACAAAGACTCTAACTCCAGAATCTTGAGATGGTTCTCAGAACTGCAACCCTTTACGTTCCAGGTTCGTCATATCCCTGGTTCCTTACAAGGCCCCGCCGACTACCTCTCCAGGTTCCCTCCGTCATCGGACCTCGAACAGCCCCGATCTAGGGTAGGGGATTGTAGACGGGTCCCGGAGGGCCCGTCATACTCACCTCGCATCCGCCATCTTTCGGCCGAATTCACGGAAACGGCGCGCCGTTCCCCTGGCAACGGGGAGACGCCACGTCGGCATAGCATCGACGACTTCCGGTTTCGCGTACTCAAAGAGGAGGCGGACCCGGAAAAGGGGAGAGCAACGGAACACGAAGAGAGAGAAGAGTGGAGAGCGACGAGAGTGCGTGCTGAGGAGGAGACGAGCGGAGAAAAAATCCCGACCGGAGAGGGAGGAAACCCCGACGAGCGAGAGCTGGGAACGGAAGGAGCTCCGGAGAAACGAGAGAGCCGCCACGACCCAGGAAGGTCGTGGCTTGACAAGGTACGGTCCCTTCTAGGGACGGGAGGGTCACGGGGAAAGACGGTTACGGGGAAAGGCACCAGGGAAGTAGGAGGAGGGATGGGGAGGGTGAATAAGAAACAAGGGGAGGGGCCAGAAGGGAAATAGGCACAGTTTGGAACCCCACAACCCTAAAAGAACCCAACCCCGATCACCCCTTCACGAACTTACCCGCATGTTGCCTTAAACCCTCACGAGCACCGTACCCCACCTAGGACCCCAGAAGTACTTACCGCTTCTTTGTCTGTTTCTTTTTGACTGGGGTCCGAGAGAAAGACGTCCATCCTCCACAAGACCAAAGGCGACGTGGGAACCAAGGAAAGCCTAGGAGAAACAAAAGACCTTAAGGAAAACCCGGAACCCCAAAGACTCAGACCCTTAACGCTACCGTTAAAGAAATAGCCTGTGACTAAACAGAGAATAAACTAAAACAATAAAATACACCGTTGTTTTGACTCTACTTGATCCGCTCGTAACACAGCCCATCACAGACACGTACAGTTTCTTATGACACCTCTGTGACCTGGGCAAGCTGACTCCACTGCCTGAAGCCAAACCTGTTCGGCCAGTTTCTTTCCCAGTGGCCGAATGAGATTAGTATCAAGGCACAACACACCATAAACCTTTCATCACACACAAACCATGCCTAATCTTACACACACCTGTCTCTGTTTCTTTCTTTATGACTTGCTTTACAAGGAGGAGGTGCCCGTTTATATTGGGGGTCCGTCGATATCTGATGAAAGTACTAAGTCTTGCCGGGTAATTGATTGAGGGCTGGACAAACAGAAATATGGGCTTGTCATCATAAACCTGCTATTTCTTTGTAGTGAAAACATGTGAATGGTCAACTGTAATCCTGTTAAAAACCCAAAGGCTACTCACATGTTGCCTCTCTAGCTTTTCTCATTTGTTTAGGAATGTGACTGGTACAGCCCCCTTGCATGCCTTAGGCATAATAAATGAAATAAAAGATCTGAGCTAAGACCATTTCTGGAGACTGCCTCTTTCAGTTGCTATAGGTCAGCTTCTGGGAGACGTAGTCTCACTCAGTTGAGTTTAATAAAGATGTCTTTTCATATTTCAGCTTCTTTGCCAAGTTCTTTGTTATATTACCCTGAGAATGAAAATCTCTAGTACTTCACTAGTGCATAATTTTTTTTTACACTCATGTGGTTCAACGAGGCAAAAATCGCAGCACCACATTTACAAAGTGGCTCGACGCATGCACAGTGCCACTCTGTGACGCCTTACGCTACATTATGCTTGCGCCCGGCATAATGTATGCAAGAGGAGGGGGGGCGTTCCTGCATTAAGAAGCCCGCAAAAATGGCGCAATCAAATCTACAAGATTTAATTGCGCCATTTTTGGTGTCATTCGTCAAATGGTGTCATTTGGTGAAATCAATGGGCCTCTTTGCACTTTGCTACATTGGTGTCATCGAAAAATTAAACAGCTGAAAATTAAGACAGGCGCAAGCCACGAAAAGGAGTCTTCCTACGCAAAACAAGTGCGGCCACTTTTCTGCATTCTTGCACATCAAGGGCTGACAAAGACGGTCGGTCACTTTGCCCCGTCAAAGATATTCTAACAACGGAGCTTCCAGGGCACCCATCGCTTAGGAGTATTTGCTGCCACTCAATCTGTATTGAATCAGCAACGGGACCTATGCATCAGCAAACCTAGAACTGTAGCTGCAAACCCGGGATCACCTCAGCCGAGCATCCGTTGCCCTGGCTGGAGCATTGATGCTCAGCCACAACACCAAGGGGACATCTCAATAACCTATAGGAAGAGGGGCACCTACAGCATCCCAAGAATACTCCAGTATTTTAAGGAATAGTGGCTGTTATGAATTACATTAATATTGCATTTTATAATATGATGCTCTATTTATTTGAAAGCTTTCTAAATTAAAGGCATAAACAAAACTTTAGTACTAGGCCTGGGCGGAAGTTGCAGAGTTTTACTGAGTTACGTAAAAACTCTGCTACATTCCACAGAGTTCCACGAGCAGCGGAGTTTTAGTACATCACGCTGCTTGCGTTAATTTGTAGTGCTGGAAGCTTGTCTTGCACGAACGGCACCATGCGGCGCCCCAGAAGGCGCTGCTTCTTTCTGCCGCTGGAGTAGATTTTCTACTCAAGCAGCAGCTTTCTCCTCGCGAGCAGCAGCGCCCTGCTGTGACCACCCGTGCTGAGAAATCTCACAGAGGGTCGGTCTAGTGCTGGATTTAGATTTTCTCGCTCAGCAACTTAACGATGCCCCGCTGTGCATGAGAAGAACCTTCGCCATGCGGTGGTTGCATAATTTTTCCAAAACTGTAAAACTCAGTGAAGTTTACAGCCGCCTCTATTTAGCACCTGACGTTTTGTTCAGGCTTTCTCTTTTAATTCTCTTCCTTTATTTAAAAAAAAAAAGCTGTATATGTTTTCCCCTATTGGTGCATCGTTTTTTATTAAGTGTGCACTATGGAATTAACTGAACTGAACTCATTGGTCCGTGGACGGTGTGTAGTGGGACAGTAATATGTCACACCAGCCTGTTCCCTTTTCTCTCTCAAATAAGAGGAGATGAAGTTGGTTCCCTGGTCTGAAATCAGAGTCTTAGGAAATCCATCCCTAGAAGAGTGCCTGGGAGAGCGTTAGATATCACCCTTGGAGATGTACTAGTCGAAGGCGCTACCTCTGGATGCCTGGAGCATGAGCCACCACAATCCAAATGTACTGATGCTGAGGGTGGGAGCTTCATGTGGACCAACAATGTTGTTCTCCATCCACTCAAATCAAATGCCTAGATGTGCTGGAGGCCCCAGTGGTGCTGTGGTTTTACCTTCATGATTTGCAGAATCTCCCTTGTCCCTGCGTATCCCAGGCCATAGAACAGAGATATCCTGGGCCTTTCTGATGCCCAAGTGTCCATCCAAGGGCGCGTTGTGGACCAGCGACAGCAGTAATTTACAGTGCACAAGTGAAAGCACAAGCCTCTTACTAGCACCCTGTTCAGGAATCACCAACTCACTATGAAGCAGGCATCCTCCCGCCAGCACTGGGTCTCAGGTACAAAGGTAAATTACACCTTGGAGTAGCCTCACTAAATTGTGCTATTCACCAAATACAAGTGTAAGTTGTAGGAGGCAGGCCTCGTTTGTAGTGGGTACCTTGGGTACTTACACCTTATACCAGGTCCAGTTATCCCTTATTAGTGAATGTAGTAGTGTTCTAGCAGCTTAGGCTGATAGAGGTAGCTATAGCAGACAAGCTTAGGCTGATCTAGGAGACATGCAAAGCTCATGCAATACCACTCATAGTTACACAGTACTTATACACAAGTAAAGACAATACTCAGTGTTACCAAAAATAAATGTAGTTTATTTGGGTGACACAGTACCAAAAATATCTTAGAGGCAATACTCCTTCTGGAGGTAAGTATTATACACAATATATACACTAGACACCAAAATAAGGTAAGTAATTAGACATAGGATAGTGCAAACAATAGGAAATGCTATAGAATGCAATGGGAGAAAATAGGTCTAGGGGCAACACAAACCATATACTAAGAAAGTGGAATGGGAATCACGAATTCCCCCCTAGACAAGTGTAGTGTGTGCAGAATCGCTGGGAGAGTAAGAATACAGTAAAGGTAAGTAAATTACCCCACCCAGAACCGAGAAAAGCATGAGTAAAGTACTGCAAGTTTCCTTAAGACACACTACACCTCGTGATTGGGATATTGCAGTAACCAACCAAGTCTGCAAACAACAACTGCTGGATTCCTGGACCTGAAGACCTGCAAAAGAAGGGGACCAAAGTCCAGAAGTCGAAAGAAGTTCCAGGAAGGACAGGAGCCCCTGCCAACCCAGAAGAGGGTGCAAAAGAAGAGTCTCTGGTTGGATGAATACTGCAGGAATGCACCCTAGGAAGATGCCAGCGGGTTCCTGCATGATGCAGAAGATGTCCCACGACGTGAAGATGGATGCAGACGTGATTTTGTGTTGGAAGTCGCCAACAAGCCTTGGTTATGACAAATATGTGTTTTGAGTCAAAATGGCGCTGGCTGGGGCCTCAACGCTGTGTGAGGAGGAATAGGGGGCTCTCAGCACTTCAGAAAGCCCTCAGGATGCCATGCAGCACCCACAGGAGTCCCAGGACACAGGGACAAAGGAGGTGCAAAACACGGTTGGTGCAGCACAACAAAGGAAGTTCCCACGCCATCGGAGAACAACTCAGCAAGTTGAGCATCGCAGGATGGAGTGCGGGGGACCTGGGCCAGACTGTGCACAAAGGAATTTTGCAAATAGTGCACAGAGGCCTCAGGAGGTGAAGAAGACGCAGTACACAGAGGTACCATTGCTCTCAGGGAAGGGAAGGTCTTATCTCCTCCAAATTGCATCAGCAGGACCTCAGGACAGTCTATGTCGATGGTGTCCACCCTCTGTGTCCTTAGGAGCACGCTCGTCGCTGTAAGAGGAGTCCAAGGGCACGGTCTTGGAAGGTGCCTACGTAAGCAGGGGAGTGACTCCGTCACCCCACGGGAGATTTCTTTGGTCCTTCTGGTGCAGGATGAAGACAGGGAGTCCTCAGAGCCTGCACACAGTGGAAACTGTTGCAGTTGCTGGCTGGAGCTGAAGTTGCAGAGGAAAAGTATCCCTTGTGGATACTTTGTTGCTGTTACAGCGGTTCCTGGAGCAGGCTGCGGTTGATCAGAGGTCAGAGGATGAAGTAGTAGTTGCAGAGGATTCCTGAAGGAAACTTGCCAGCAGAATCTGAAGAGAACCCACAGGAGAGACCCTAAATAGCCCTGAGAGGGGGATTGGCTACCTTATCAGGTAAGGACCTATCAGGAGAGGTCTCTGACGTCACCTGTTGGCACTGGCTACTCAGAGCCCTCCAGAGTGTCCCCACACCTTGCAAAGCAAAATGGCTGAAGTCTGGGACACACCGGAGGAGCTCTGGGCACCACCCCTAGGGTGGTGATGGACAGGAGAGTGGTCACTCCCCTTTCCTTTGTCCAGTTTCGCACCAGAGCAGGGACAGGGGGTCCCTGAACCTGTGTAGACTGGCTTATGCAAGGAGGGCACCATCTGTGCCCTTCAAATCATTTCCAGAGGCTGGGAGAGGCTACCCCTCCCCAGCCTTTAAGACCTATTTCCAAAGTGAGAGGATGTAACACCCTGCTCCAAAAGGAAATGCTTTGTTCTGCCTTCCTGGGACTGAGCTGCTCAGACCCCAAGAGGGCAGAACCCCGTCTGTGAGGTGGCAGCAGCTGTAGCTGCAGTGCAAGCCTCAGAGAGCTGGTTTGGCAGTACTGGGGGTCCATAGTGGAGCACCCAGGATGCATGGAATTGGCTCCCCAGTACCAGATTTGGAATGGGGGGACAATTCCATGTTCTTAGACATGTTACATGGCATATTCGGAGTTACCATTGTGAAGCTACATACAAGTATTGACCTATATGTAGTGCACACGTGTAATGGTGTCCCCGCACTCACAAAGTCCCAGGAAATGGCCCTGAACAAGGTGGGGGCACCTTGGCTAGTGCCAGGGTGGCCACACACTAAGTAACGTGGCACCTAACCTTCATCAATTGAGGGTTAGACATATAGGTGACTTATAAGTTGCTTAAGTGCAGTGAAAATGGCTGTGAAATAACGTGTGCGTTATTTCATGCAGGCTGCAATGACAGGCCTGTGCAGGGGTTTGTCTGAGCTCCCTATGGGTGGCAAAAGAAATGCTGCAGCCCATAGGGATCTCCTGGAACCCTATGGGTATCTAGGTACCATATACTAGGGACTTATAAGGGGGGGGGTGTTCAGTGTGCCAGTTGAAATTGGTAAATGAAGTCACTGGCCTACAGTGACAACTTTAAAAGCAGAGATTAGCAGAGCCTCAGTGGCACAGTCAAGCACTACACAGACACACACATTAGGCCATAAACTAAGAGCACTGGGGTCCTGGCCTGTAGATCCCAGTGAGACAGGCAAAAACATACTGACATACAGGTAAAAATTGAGTTTACATGCCAAGGAAGATGGTACTTTTCTACAGCTACTAAATAAAAACAGCAGTAACTCCACTATTACACATGGCCAACCACTGGTACTACAGCACGCTCCCACTGAAGTTAAATTGCATTAAAATAAAACTCCTTAAGAAATAATGTAAACATTAAATTACATTATTTAAAATAGTTAAAAATATAAATACATTAATAAATTAATGTTAAAATATATATATATATAAATATAAATTGTACATATTCATTATTTGATTATAAATCTTTTTAATAGGCAATTTTGAATTTCAAGATTAATGTAACAATAATCATTATTAAAATATTTCAATAAATTCTACACATCCCTTTTAATAATCATGAATGCGTAGGCATTTTTTCATGGTTGGAAATTTATTTTTTTCAATGTAAAATTCAGAAAAATAATTTTAATTTAATTATATATATTTCCACAAACTAAAGATGTATTTCAAAATTAACACTGTTGCAGAATTTGTTTTATTTTGGTAGAATATATATACAAATATTGAACAATAATATTTAATGCAAACATTTTTAAAATATTTATTTTGGTGATAACATTTTTAACATCTTCTCAATAATTTACCACTAGGAAACTCTGCTGTGGTTTTCAATAGTTTTCTAGCTCTCTTCGGGTAGGAGCCCCCCTCCAATTGACACTAGCTTCTAGCACAAACCCCATCATGGTTGAGTGATTCTGCTTCAAGGCATCTGGGATCTTCATCCAAACGGCCACTTGATTCAGTGCAACAGTGTCCTCTGAGGTCCCTTCACTCAAAGCCAGTACACTACGATGGGTACAGCTGGTCTTCTCTCTTTTAATGCCCGTTCTTGTGGCACTTAAACTAAGTAGCCCCACTCGGTTTGGAAGAAGCATCCAGTCCACCCTTCTCCTAGTACTGTTCCTGACTTGAAACCCAACTCCTGTTCTGTGTCCGTCCCTCTATGAAACCTTGAGATTTGCCCTGGCCCCTAACTTCAGGTTTAGAACAAGTTCTGTTGGGAATTATGTTTTCCTTTTGTCTTAGAGTCATACTGCCCCACCCTGGTAACTAACCACTTGTCAGTCAACACTGCAACCTTTTCTAGGTCCCTCCCTGATAGGTCTGTCAGTTAGTGCCTGACTGGGATATTGCAGCCTTCCTTGGGTCTCTCTCTCTTACAATTAGCAGGTTATGGGAATAAACATCTTTGGCCTCCATCCCTCTCAGCCACTCACTTCAATCAGACAACACACCAAGAATCCAGCTCTCAAATCTTTGCTCTTTCATTGCTCTCTCACCATCCTAAAAACCTTTGCCGTTACTGAGCTGGCTTCAGCCCAAACCTTCTAATTAGAGCCTCTTTCATTCACCCAAAATTCAATGTTTTAGTCCCAGGCATCCTTCCATTTACTAATGACTTGTGGGAGTGGCTGTCATTCAAAGCCTTAGCCCTGCAAACAATCTCAAAGCTCACAAACCATTCCAAAACATCTTGTCCATCCACATGTGAATGGACAAGCTCTTCTGGTAGAGTTATTGTTTTCCCCAGATGTAGCTGTCTTCGCTTCTATCCTGAGTTTCTCTCTCAGATCTCAGCATCTCCTTCTCCAACTCCTTGGTCTTCTCCCCTTCCTCAGCCCTGTCCGTCTGGAGACCCAACTGCATGTGCAGGGTCTTAGCTAGAGCTAACACACAAGGGAATAATGTCTGGAGTCGGTGCCAATGATACACTAGAAATCAGTAGAGACTGCCTTGGGAAAACACTGAAAGCCAAAAATGGGGATACCCTAGGATGTGTTTGGAGATCTGAGCTAAAGAGCTAACAGAGCATGGCGCTACAACACTTACTCCAAGGTTTCCTATCATGGTTCCCTTCCAAGAGTCCATCACAGGTTCTCCACTCTGATTTCTAACTGGTCACTAATGTACAACTACTGCCTGCCCTTGTTCCCGGTAACCTGCCACACTCTCTCCAAACATAGATCCCTCAACTGATCTCGGGACAGGGTATAGAAGTCTATCCCCACTAGCCTTGCACCTGAGATGTTGCTGGGTAGGTGTTAAAGTCTCAGGACAAGCAGAGGTTTTTGGATTTTAGCCGTGGAGCCTGCGCCTTTTGCCTCTGATGTTCCAGGGTATGTCCTACTATGCCTCTGCAACTGGGCCAAGTACAACTATTTCAGTGGAAGCGATACCAAACATTCACAGGGTTCTCAGGGAGGTAGTTTGGGGGTGATTGAAGTGCAACACTCCACAATCACCATGCAGTGCGTAACTGATTGTCCAAATGAGTTCTTGTCTTCTGTGAAAAGAAAGTACATTAATACACTCAGAAAACTCAATACTGCACCCTACAGTATGCAAGTATGAATATCTCACTGATGCAAAATCACTGTATCCTGGGATTGGCAATCCCCCCTCTTCCTACTGACCCCCACTCTCTGCCCTTATCCTAGGTTTAAGTGATGTATGACCAAGTGCAGATATCAGGCACCCCCTCTCTAGAGTTCCTGCACCCAGTTACTTGCCCCAGTCCCAAATGTTCTTGGATCTCACCAATTCATAGCTCTGTGGAGGAGCCGGTCACAGCAGGGACCAGGAGCATGCATCTGACTTTCCCCCCTTTTCCTGAGAAGAGACGCACTGCCTGTGACTGCCCTGGGACTCTGGTCAACTCTGCTGAAGTAGCAGCAAAGGCTGCTGCCCTGAAGCTTCAGCATCATTAAAGGTCCCTGGATGGTCCCAGACCCTCTTCTTAGCTTCGGATGAGTTGGACGGTGAGCAACGAGATCAGAGGTCTCAAAATGCAACAGGGCACATCTTCACCTGTGACACAACCCCACCTCAGCCTTCTATAGTGGGATAGTGCTGAAGTTTGCTCTGGTTCAGTCAGTCATCACAGTGATGCACTCAGCTTTGATACAACTTTGAAAATCTGCACTGTCACATTCTGTTTGGCACAATTTTAAGTTCACAGCTGCACAGTCCAATTGGGCATAACTTGCAGACAGTGCCATGGGGGAGGCCACTCAGGCACAACTCCTGGATCACAGGTGCATAATATGCTCAGGCACAACCTCAGAACAATGCCACAATAGAGGCCGCTTGGGCAGAAGATCCAACAAACTGATCCTTGAGGCATGCAAATCTCTCTCCAGGTGGATGGACCATCAATTCTGGGGTCAGCTGCTTCTGCTCACTCTGAACAATCACACCTCCTGCATGATTGGTGTATTCCTTCTGTGTCTCAGCATGCAGGTTAGACTGCAAGTCCTTGAGGAAAAGGCAACAACTCTTTCTTCCAGGTCAGACTCAAGGTGAAGTCCACCCACCTCTGGGACGCTGGCTGTCAGGCAGCCACCAGTTCTAGCTGCTCAGTAGTCCAATAAGTACTCCGTAGATCATTCCCTTCCTCAGTCATAGAGAACTTGGAACCAACTTGGAACTGTTGGGACAGCACCTCCCACTTTTATACACCCAAAGCAAACAAGGGATGTGGATTCTCTGTCTACACTCTCAGAGCGTGTTTGGGTTGGTTCTTCATTCTTGTGTCCTCTCCAGGCAGTCTTTCAAACACAGCTTTTGTTTACAGTGATGCTCCTCACAACTGAGCCATCTCCAGTTTGGACCGCCCACAACAGAGGCACAAAGAGGTGTGTGAGCTTTCTGCACTTAGCATTCAGCAGCACACAGAAAAGTGACGAGGAAGTAGACAAAAGGCCAGCCTCACCTAAAGGATCCTTCACGCTATGAGATAACAGAGAGTCCCACCTTTCAATTCAACAATTAGAGCTCAAGAAGACTAATCAGAAGACCCTCACAGCAAAAGGAGCTAATCCAGTGTCTAAAGTGAACCCTGTCTCCTCTTTCCTCCCTCCAGCTCCAGGAAAGTCAGCAATACCCTTCCACTGTCTAGGAAAACAACTGGAACGCCATCCTGTGTACTTGGATAGTCCATTACTCTCATTCACTCTTATACCGCAAAGGCTACACAATCAATCAATCAATCAGGGATTTGTAAAGCGCACTACTCACCCGGAAGGTCTCAAGGCACTGGGGGGGAGGGGGGGCTATCGGTCAAACAGCCAGCTCTTAAGGAGTTTCCTGAAAAATAGAAGGTCATCGGTCAGGCGGAGGTGGAGTGGTAGGGAGTTCCAGGTCTTTGCGGCGAGGTAGGAGAATGATCTTCCTCCGGTGGTCGTGCGGCGGATGAGAGGAACGTACGCGAGGGCGTGGTTGGTGGAGCAAAGGTTGCTGGTCGGGGTGTGAAAGGTGAGTCTGTCGTTGAGGTATGTCGGACCCGTGTTGTGGAGGGCCTTGTGTGCGTGGATGAGGATCTTGAAAGTGATCCTCTTCGATACAGGTAGCCAATGTAGGTCTCTGAGATGGGGGGAGATGTGGTTGCAGCGTGGAATGTCCAGAATGAGACGTGCAGATGCGTTCTGGATTCTTTGCAGTTTTGTCTGGAGTATGTTTGTGATTCCTGCATATAGGGCATTTCCGCAATCCAATCGACTACTGACCAAGGCGTGGGTGACGGTCTTCCTGGTTTCGATGGGAATCCACTTAAAGATTCTGCGGAGCAGGCGGAGGGTGTAGTAGCAGGAAAAGGAGTTGGCATTGACCTGCTGAGTCATGCTGAGTGTGGAATCCAAGATGACGCCCAGGTTGCGTGCGTGGGTGGTGGGTGAGGGTTCGGATCCTAGCGAGGTGGGCCACCAGGAGTCGTTCCAGGCTGAGGGGTTGGTGCCGAAGATGAGTAATTCTGTTTTGTCTGTGTTTAGCCTTAGGTGGCTAGCTTCCATCCAGCTGGCTATTGTGTGGAGTCCATTGTAGAGATTGTCCATTGCAGTGGTGGGATCATTCGTGAGGGAGATGATGAGCTGAGTGTCGTCGGCGTAGGAGACTCTGTTGATGTGGTGTGTTCATGCGATGTTGCTGAGGGGGACCATGTATACGTTGAAAAGTGTGGGGCTGAGTGAAGATCCTTGAGGGACGCTACAGGTGATATTGGAGGCCTCTGATAGGAACAGCGGGAGGTGAACTCTTTGGGTCCTGTCCTTACGAAATGACGAGATCCAGTCCAGGGCTTTGTCACGGATTCCAGCGTTGTGGAGGCGTGTGCACAGAGTGTGATGGCATACTGTGTCGAAAGCTGCGGTGAGGTCCAGGAGAATGAGTGCTGCTGTTTCTCCTTTGTCTAGCATGGTCCTGATGTCGTCTGTTGCAGCAATGAGTGCGGTCTCGGTGCTGTGGTTTTTGCAGAATCCGGATTGGGAGGTGTCAAGTGCCTTGTTGTCTTCCAGGAACCGGGATAGTTGGTTATTCACAATTTTTTCGATGACCTTGGCTGGGTAGGGGAGGAGGGAGATCAGTTGGTAGTTCTTGGGGTCGTCAGGGTCTGCCTTAGGTTTCTTTAGCAGGGTGTTGATTTCTGCGTGCTTCCATCTCTCTGGGAAGGTGGCTGATTCGAAGGAGCTGTTGATGGTGTGGCAGAGATGGGGGGCGATGATGGTGTTGGCTTTGTTGAAGATGTGGTGTGGACAGGGGTCCGATGGAGATCCAGAGTGGATGGTGGCATGGTGTTCGCGGTGTCTTCTGTGTTGACCTGGGTCCAGGTGTGGAGGAGGTGGGTGTTTCTTGGAGCGTGGGGTTCGAGGGTGCTCGTAGTTAGCTGGTAGGATTTGGAGTTGAAGCTGTTGTGGATTTCTTCTATCTTTTGATGGAAGTGGGATGCAAGTGAGTTGCAGAGCTCCTGTGATGGCAGGGGTTCGTTGGAGCATGCCATCGGGGTGGTTAGATCTTGGATGATGCTGAAGAGTTCTTTGGTGTTGTGGGCTTTGGTGTCGATGCGGTTTTTGAAGTGGGTCCTTTTGGCGGTGCGTATCAATTGGTAATGTCTGCATAGGGCCTCCTTGAAGGTGCAGCGATTGGAGGCGGTGGGGTCACGGCGCCAGTTTTTTTCCATTCTGCTGCAATGTCGTTTGGATTCCTGTAAATCTTGGGTTAACCAGCTGGCCTTGATTCTGTGCGGGGTGTTAGGGTTTTTTTTTAGCAGTGTGAGGGTGTTGGCTCAGTCTTCTAACCAGTGGTGCAGGTTGGTGGCGGCAGTGTTGAGGTCTGAGGCCTTGGGGGGGGGGTCTGGGCGAGGGTGGAGATCAGTTGGTCTGAGGATATTCTGCTCCAGTTGCGTCGGGGTGGCTGTGTGCGGTGGTGGTGAGTGACTGGTTTTTGGTAGAAAAAGTGGATACATCAGTGGTCTGTCCAGTAGAGTTCGGTGGTGTGGCTGAAGGTCACGTGTTTGCTGGTTGTGAAGATAGGATCAAGAGTGTGGCCTGCGGAGTGGGCCGGTGAGGAGACAAGTTGCTTGAGGCTGAGGTTGACGAGGTTGGTGGTGTTAGTATTGTTGTTATTCTCCAGGTGGAAGTTCAGGTCGCCTAGGAGGATTTAGTCTGTTGATGCGAGGGCTTGGGAGCTGATGGTGTCAGTGATATCGTCAGAGAACTGTGGTCTCGGGCCGGGGGTCTGTAGACCAGTGTTCCTCTGAGTGTGTTGTTGGCGTTTACGTAGATTGTGAAGTGGAGGTACTCGGCAGACTTGATGATGTAGTCAGAGGTGGTGGAGATTCTTATGGTGTTTTTATGGACTATGGCAATACCTCCTCCTGGTTTGTTTTTGCGGTCTCTTCTGGTGATTTTGTAGTTATCCGGTATAGCAATTGCTATGTCTGGTTCCGAGGCAGGGTTCATCCATGTTTCAGTGAGGAATGCGATGTCTGGCGAGTGAGTGGTCATTAGGTCCTATAGTTCAATTGCGTGTTTGTGGACAGAGCGGGTGTTCAGCAGGATGCAATTTAGGTGGCAGTCTGTTTTGGTGTGGTGTTCGGGGGTTGGCTTGCAGGTGAAGTTGCAGGCACTGCAAGAGAAAGGTCCTCTGGTGCGCGTTGGCGTGACTTGGCAGCAGGTGGAGGAACGACCTGGGTTTAGGGCGTGGAGTTCGTCAGCGTGTATTGTTTAGAGGTAGTGCGGGGGCGTGTTGGCCAGGGGGACTGGCGCTTGGCGCGGTTTTGGCGCGGACGGGCGCAGACGGGCTTGCCTTTGGCGTGCCGCGCATCCGCACTGCGCCCGGCATAAGAGGGGTGGAGGGAGGGTGTGTCAGCTGGGAGGAGGGTGGCGGTGAACCAATGGTAGGGCGGGGACGTTCCAGAAGAGGAGCAAGGGCGGGAAGGCCGGAATATGTGGAGGGAGGGGGGCGGGGACGAAGCGGCTACGGTAAAAAACAAAGACTGAAAGTACCGGTTTTGGAGAAAACCAATGAAGGAGAATACTACCAGGAAAAGCAGGCAGCTGGCAGCAGCGAGGAGCGAGGGAAGCGACCTACCTGCTTAAAGCAGGTTCGAAGGGCGCTATCCTTGCCGTGCTGCGGCCGGCATACAAGGGGAGGAGGGAGGGTGTGTCATCTGAAAGGAGGGTGGCGGTGAACCAATGGTAGGGCGGGGGGCGGGCCCGAAGTGGAGCAAGGGTGGGAAGGCCGGAATACGTGGAGGGAGGGGTTGGGGCCGCGGGGACGAAGCGGCTACGAAAAAAGAAAGACTGGAAAGTACCGGTTTTGGAGAAAACCAATGAAGGAGATTACTACCAGGAAAAGCAAGCGGCTGGCAGCAGCGAGGAGCGAGGGAAGCGTCCTACCTGTTTAAAGCAGGGTCGAAGGTCGCTGTCCTTGCCGCGCTGCGGCCGGCATAAGAGGAGAGGAGGGAGGGTGTGTCAGCTGGGAGGAGGGTGGCGGTGAACCAATGGTAGGGCGAGGGGGCAGGCCAGAAGAGGAGCAAGGGAGGGGGGTGGGGCCGCGGGGACGAAGCAGCTACGGAAAAAACAAAGACTGAAAGTACTGGTTTTGGAGAAAACCAATGAAGGAGATTACTACCAGGAAAAGCAGGCGGCTGGCAGCAGCGAGGAGCGAGGGAAGCGACCTACCTGCTTAAAGCAGGGTCAAAGTACACACAAATACACACACATAAAACACACTGGAATGTTAGCACCAGGACCTGGGTAAGAGCATAAAAGCAGAATTTTACACAAATGGGCCAGTAGGCCTCCATTCCTGTGACTCACATAAAAAGGTATGTTCACCAGCACGATTTCACAAACCACAGTATGCTGCTACCACAGCTCTACATGCTAAACCTACGGTGGACATCTACTGTCCAACACATGACGGCATGCTTGAGTTGCCCCTCCAGATACGAGGCAGGTCCTGGACCTCACTCATGTGAAGGAATAGGGTTAGGCCTTCCATCACACACTGGATTAGTGTGAAACTGGGGCAAAATCTAAACCCAGGATGCAAGATACCTGAGAATAGGCAATCAGGGCAGGGATACATGACTGTCAGGGCAGGGATACATGACTGCACTCCATGCCAGGGACATTCCCAACACAATACTAATGCTAACCCTATTGACCCTATTAAACACCCTACAATGTTGCAGATTCTTAAACGGAGGGACCATAAACTCCATCAGGACACTGCACAGATTTCCGAGGAAGAGCCTGCAGCCAGTCTCCCCATTGAGGGTCATGTATAAAGGCCTGGCAACAATCACTATAATCAGATGCTACCAACCACTGGTAGTGTCAAGATTTAGGCCCTCATTACGAGGCTGGTGGTAATCAGACCACCAGCCTCGCTGTGGCGGTCTTACCGCTGCGGCCCCGGCGGTAAAGACCGCCGCTTTACAAGTTGTGGTATTTGGCAGATCCCAAATCTCCACAACACTACCTGGCCCGACTGGTGTGGTTGTAGTCACCCATGTATAAAGAAGTACCATATAGATATCCCTATACCCACCAGATTATAGCACACTTGTGATGAGACTTGTGAGGCAGGTCTCCTGCGCAAGAAAACATACTAGTTGTGCCATTGTGCTAAAATGAAGAACAGGCTATCACATGAACATTGTGCCAGGGACTATCCACTAACCCTACAGACAGTGTCTGCTGTTCGCCCACCAGACGTTTTGTCGTATGTACTACTGTTTTCTAAGAACTAGAATCCTTTCTTGGGTCGGGTCATATCTGAACTGCACAGGTTGCTAGGACTTGGGTTTTGTGGTTTTCCTGCTTCTACCTGCTCCACCTATATGTAAATGTCTCCTTTTAAAAGTGACATTCCTATGAAAATTAACATATTTTTAAAAGTAACATCTCTAACGGGAGATGAAGTAATTTGTTTGAAATTACTCTGTCGTACTTAGGATGAGCCATGTTCCAAGGATGCCACTTTTCCAAGCCTTCACTTTGCTGTTATTTATCAATGTTATCAGATGTGTTGGTCCAATATGCTTTATTAAAATGAACTAAGACTACAAATCCCAGAGTATACCGCGAAGTTAAGTCAAATCCCAGATCTGGAAAATGTGTCTCCCAGTGACATGGATTCATCTTGTCGCCTGAGTCATTCCTTATTTTGATTTCCAAACCTATAACCTCCTGACGTAAACCTTCATTTCCCAGAAAAGCGACCCAAATATTTCTAAGAAATTCTTGCATGTTGGAAAAATGAATGCTGATCCCGCTGAAGGACAGCCTGGTAATGACTGACCAAAAGATCCAATAGAAACCAAGATTTTTGAAGTTTGGTGGGTTTCCCAGGATCAGCTCTAACTGCAGGGGTCTAGGGAAAATTACTCTTCCACCTTCAAGAGTCTGACACTAGCTGGTGTACTAGTTATCTGTAGATTATCAATAAATTACTTAGTGGGGGCCTAGTCACTGTGGGTCTTAAGCACTCCCTGGCCAAGTCCTTCCAGAACAAAGTTTGCCCATTCCCTGTGCACACCAAGTATTTCTGGACAGAAACCAATGAAGTTTTACCCACACATGAGACCAAACTAGCCCTAGCAGATCTCTAGGTCAAGCCACTCTACCTGTCTCCTACAGGTGCTGCAGGGGAATGTGTAAAAGGGGTTGGGTTTATTAGAGAGTGCCTCATGGTCACCCAGCAGTCTCCTGCTGATGGGGAGGTTGTATAATAGGGTGTGTTTTACTGAGAGAGTGTCTAGTGTTCGCCTACCGGTCTTATACAGGTGCTGCTGGAAAGGGGATCAATTAGGGTGGGTTTGACAGAGAGAGATGCAGAGATTTAAGGTGCATCTATCCTATTTCATAAAATGGCACTGCCAGGGTATAAATGTTTGCACTCCTGTTTGCAGTACTTGATTACGGGGAGTCACAAAGGATGGGGGGTTGCCCCCTCTCCTTTTTAATGCTTACATGATCCTCTTGCCTTTATTCTTCACATCCTGATTTTCCAATGTATGCTGAACTCACCCAGCTAGCCGTCCATCTGGACAAGGGAGGAGGTTGCCAGATCGAGTCACTTACTTCAGTCAGTTAGGATGAGAAAGTATTGATATACAGGTCTGAGACTGAAATCCTCTGGGTGTGAGTCTCTGTGCCTCCACTTTAAGCTTTGACGCACCAACAGTGTTAGATCGGCCCCTCACACCCCTGATGAAGAAGACCCTAGACATACATTTCGAGCACTCTCTGTCCATAAATAAGAAAATCACAGAAGAGTTGACAGAATGTGAGTGAATGACTGAATTAACATTTATTTTAGAATTAATTTATATTCCACTAAATTGACACATTATAATATTATAGGACAGCATTTCTCAAACTGTGGGTCACAACCCACTTGTGGCAGAAAGCCAATTTCGAGTGGATCACGAAAAAGTAATAAATAACGGTGCCTTTACATTTTGTAGTTATCTTGTCACATTTGCTGTGCTTTAAAGGCAGAGGTCTAATGTTAGGATACGTCTTCTGACAAATTCCTGTTTATTCTGTTAACATGGGAATTGGTGTTTACTTTTCTTACTCTGGCTGCAAAGCAAGAGGAGTTTTTAAAGTGAACTATGTGGCAATCTCGCTGGTGCACATGCAGGGTCAAAGGAAGGCTGTAAGATGTCATATTTGTAACAAACAACAACATTTAAATACCTGTAACTTTCTTAACTGCAGATATATTTCAGAATAAATCAACAGTTAGGAAAGCAAAAATGAAACCAGTTTTTTTGTAATTCTAAATTGTGATGGGAGCAAAGATTTTAAAAGGATCAAAACAAATCAGGACAGTTTTACTGGGTGATGCACAAAGGATATTCACTGAAACCCGATTTCCATACATTATCATTTCCATGCTATATACCTTTATCAGTAAAGCTGTATGTATGCAAATGTAGTGGTCATTTGAATGGAAAATGTGCTGTCTGTAAAGTACAGTGCATCACTGTATGATGGTTTAATAATTTATTAGCGACTCACGCCCTGCCATGCATCGTTCTGTTATCAATGTTGTCCTTTCAAATGTTGCAGTGATGGCATCAATGATGCTATAGAACATGTGATAAGTGATATAATATGTTTGGTAATTGGCTGTGCATGGTGCGAGTGTGAGTTATAGTTACTTTAGGGCATGAGTTACGGTTACTAGAGATAATTATAACTGGTGGATTTCAGTGATTTTTTTAATGTAAAACGTTTCGTTGTCACAGAAATTTTTACCTAATTATAGCACCGCTTTAAACTCTTTTTTTCAGTGAATTTCTAAGGTGTTTTTTAATGTAAAGCAAGATATAATAACTCATAACTATAACCTCACTTTAACCTTGTTTATTTCAGAGAATTTCTCGTTTTTTTTTTAACATGAAGGCTTATAATTTATTACCATACGTAAAGCCAACCCCTGCTGCACTAAGCCTTTGTCCGTGCGCAGCATGGAGTTACCACAGGACTAGCCTGCTGCCAGGGCCTGCCTCCAACTACCAGAGGGAAGCCAACCCCTGTCATGCCAGTCATCACTGTCATTATGTTAAAGGTTTTGCGGTCAGGGCTTGCGTCCAACCTCTCGCACAAAAGCAACTCCAAGCCACACATGAACGTTGGCCGTGTACATCATGAGGTTGGCCGCAGGTCTGGCCTGTGGACAGGCCCTGCATCCAACACCTTGCGAGCAGCCAATCCCATGCAACACACGGCCTTCTGGCATGCGCAGGGTGCCGGTGGTCTTGCAGGTCGTGGTCGCAGTCAGGAAGACTATATATATATATATAATATCATCTTTCTTGAAAAATCAAATGTATTTTTCAGTAATTCACACAATGCAATGTTTAATAATAGCAATTATTAGAAAAATGGTAAATAAAGTTTTAATTAAAAGAATCATCATGTCTGTGGGTCTTTTGTTTAACACAGTTTATTATCAAACCAGTTTGTGGTCTGCAAAATGTTAAAAGAAAGACCTGAAGAAATTTTTTATTTTATAAAACCAACATGTATCTGAGTCTCTCTTTTGACATTTTTTCATCTCACAAAAGGGAATCAGAAAAAAAACACAAAAGGGCTTTACACTCCAGACCATAGATCTCCTGCTAGGATTGTTTTTGAAAAATGTGGTAAGTTCTCCTAGAGTCATTGATTCAAAGACCCCAGGAGTTTACTGTTTTTAAAATAATGTTGCTGGAAAGCTGCTGCACTCCATGCAGCTCCCCCACAACATTAACAAATGCTGGATATCCCCCGTGCCTCCTAGGAGCACCACAAAGCTGTAATAAGTATGCTTAAAAAGCCCTTACAGGGCATTATGGGGCATTCTTTCAAGGAGCAGTGAATAATCAGTCTGTGGCCCTTCTCTCTCATTCATTATTCTTTTCCTTTTTATTTTGGGTGTTATTTTGCTTTACTTTTGACTGAGCCAAAATATACACACTGAAAGGAGTTGAAAAGATTATCTGGAATGCACTTCTTAATCTGAAGAAGACATTTATTATAGCTTTTTGCAAGGTTCGTGAAAGAAGGCTGGAATAGTAAAAAGTGTACTTTTAAAATATGCAAAAATGAAGTAAGAACATGTATAAAGACTCTTCAATCTATAAACAGCAAATATATACATGCAAGGATACAAACACTTATATTGATGTATGGATATATATTCATACACAATGCAAACCAAATAATTAATAAAAATGCATCACCGTAGGGCCTGCCAGAGGCTTCATCTTTCTCATGCCAGCAAGACAATGACCCTGTTTGACTGCGAGAAAGAGATCTCCACCCTCACGGGAAATGTATGAGGCATTCAACGTCTAAAATCCTGACTGAGGTCTCGGAATCTACAACTGCTGATCAGGGTCATCTTTTATATCTTAAAGAACAGGAGAAGAGGCTTTCTGGAAAAACCTCTCCCATCAAGAAGAAATATTAAAAAATGCTGGGTAGTTTAGGTAAGCTGTGAAAGAAACACGTTGGGAATTGGCCAAAATCCCAAGGCGTCCCTCCCAAAGTCAGACCGTTCCGTGCTGTACCATAAAAATCAATCTGGTACATCCTTATCATGCTGACTGACTAACTCCTCCATATTATGTACTAGCTCTTTGGTGATAATATGTCCTAGCTCTTTGGTGAGAAAGAGAACACGCAGAAATAGAAAACACGTTGCATAACATGTTTGTACGGAAAACTACTTGCACCTGTAACGTGGCAGTGAGGCTAAGCTGGACACAAAATGGAGTCTAAGCTGAATACAAAATGGAGTCTATAACTAGTGACCACTAAAGTGACAGTAGGCAGCTAAGCCAAGTGCAAAGTGGTGCAACACGAAGTCAGTGGTCAACACACAAATATCACTACAGGTGTTTCATGCAGCTCCACTCCACGAGCCTTTACAGGCACCAGGGACTCAATCCCTGGGGCCAAACTCATTTATTTAGGGAAGGGAGCATGCACCTCTGCAGGACCCCATCCCCGGGGCTGTTTTCTACTTTTAAGGGGGGGAGGGGGGCAGTGTACCCCCTCCCCGAGCCTCTGAAGATTCACTAAAACTACTTCCACATTCATTGCAGTGGTATGGTTTTTCCCCAGTGTGTGTTTATTGATGTCTTTTTACATCTGATAATTGACTAAAGCTCTTCACACATTCACTACACCTGTATGGTTTTTCCCCTGTGTTTGTTCGCTGATGTACTTTTGGATGTGCGGATTCACTAAAGCTTTTGCCACATTGATTGCACCTGAGTGTTTTTCTCCTGTGTGTTTGTTGATGTCTTTGTAGGACTGACAAATGATTAAAGCTCTTCCCACATTCACTGCATTTGAATGGCTTCTCCTCAGTGTGAGTTCGCTGATGAATTCTTAATGCTGAGGGTCACTAAAACTACTTCCACATGCACTGCAATGATGTGCTTTTTCCCCATTATGTGTTTGCTGATGTCGTTGTAGGTTTGCTAATGGAATAAAGCTCTTCACACATTCACTGCACTTAAATGGCTTTTCCCCCTGTGTGTTAGCTGATGAGTTTGTAGCCATCATAACTAACTAAAGCACTTCGCACATTCACAGCACAGGAATGTTTTTCTCCTATGTGTGTTCGCTGATGAACCCTTAATGTTCACTGCGTTAAACAAACCTGAGATGAAGCCTTAGAAAATATTTTCAGTGCTCAAATAAGTAGAGAAACCAGAACAGAGCAAAACTTAAACCATTAGTATTGACCCAGCATCAGACACACAGGCTCAGAAAGACAGACGTGAGATTCTTTTAAGATCTGTTCCAGGAGGACAGTGAGGTTGAGATGATACAGAGGAAGGCAGAGTGTCAGACAATCTAGTTTCCAAAGAGATATCAGCTCAGAAGCAGAGACATGAGATTCTCTTAAGAGCTGTACCAAGAGAGCTCTGAGACAGACAAGGGAGAGACGGCGGCACAACTTCAGACATTCAAGTTTCCAGACTGAGCTAAAGTAAGTGAATCATGTGTCATAAAGAGGATTTTATTCTTCTTGACAGGTTACAGGAGTCTAGTTCTAACGATTGAGCTCAATAAGCTTTTCAGATTACAAAAAACTAACCAATAACTGCACACGCTGGCTAGCAATTCTAAAGAGATCCAAATTATCCTCATTTTATGTCACAATCAGCAGTTGAACTTGTCCTTCCATCAACCTCTCACTGGTAGTAAAACCTGCAAGCGGGTCTTTGTGGCTCATCAATGGACATCTCAATCCAAGTAAATACTAAAGATACATGAAAAGGTACAATAAATTATACTACCACATGGATGCATTTGAGCCATGTGTGCCACCCTGTGCATGAGTCCATGGCCACCACTTTAAGTATCATTGTGTTTGCAGATGCTGTGAGCATCATTCAAGGGCCCATGGCTCTAACCTGAGCTGTAGAATAAGTTAAGGCTTTGTTGACCTGAATAAGGGGCACGTATATACTCCATATTTTGTTTTTGTCCACACAGAATGAGCATCTATCCTTGGAATTATTTATGTACCTCCGTTTACATAGAAGAAGTGTTGAGTGGTCTGAGAAGGTCAACATACACTTCTCTTCACTTGAGTGTTTTGACCCCCAGGAAAAGATTCACTAAATTACAATTGCATCCTTTCCTCTTCCACCTGTTTTCGATCAGAGCCCAGTAGTTGTGGTGAATCCCCCTTCTTTGCTCCCAGCCGCTCCTCTCTCCCACCTCCCCTTCTTAATGGCGGCCGCTGCGCGGCTGTAGGAGGCTGGCCTGGCTTATAGAGGGTACCAAGGGTACTTACACTCTGTGCCAGGTCCAGTTATCCCTTATTAGTGTAGAAGAGGTGTTTCTAGCAGCTTAGGCTGATAGAAGGTAGCTATGGAAGAGCAGCTTAGGCTGAACTAGGAGACATGTAAAGCTCCTACTATACCACTGGTGTCATATGCACAATATCATAAGAAAACACAATACACAGATATACTAAAAATAAAGGTACTTTATTTTTATGACAATATGCCAAAAGTATCTCAGTGAGTACCCTCAGTATGAGGATAAGTTACATACACAAGATGTATGTACCCAAACCAAAATTATGCAGTAAATAGCAAAAGGAAGTAATGCAAGCAATGTAAAGTTACAGTAGATTGCAATAGGAGCACATAGGTATAGGGGAAACACAAACCATATACTCCAAAAGTGGAATGCGAACCACGAATGGACCAAAAACCTATGTGAGCTTGTAGAAGTTCGCTGGGACTGTAAGAAAACAGTGAGGGTTAGAAAAATAGCCCACCCCAAGACCCTGTAAGGTAGGTGTAAAGTGCACTTACAACCCCCAGAGAGCACAGAAGTCGTGATAGGGGGATTCTGCAAGGAAAACAAACACCAGCAATGCATCAACAGTGGATTTCCGGACCTGGGTACCTGCAAAAGAAGGGGACCAAGTCCAAGAGTCGCGACAGTGTCGAGAGTGGGCAGGAGCCCAAGAAATGCCAGCTGAGGGTGCAAGAAAGCTGCCACCTGTTGGAAGAAGCTTGCTGTTCTGCAAGAACAAAGAGGACTAGGAACTTCCCCTTTGGAGGATGGATGTCCCACATCGCGAAGAAGCTTGCAGAGGTGTTCCCACGCAGAAAGACCGCAAACAAGCCTTGCTAGCTGCAAGGGTTGCGGTTAGGGTTTTTGGATGCTCCTGTGGCCCAGGAGGGACCAGGATGTCGCCACTTGGATGAGGAGACAGAGGGGGCGTCCAGCAAGTCAGGGAGCCCTCACAGAGGCAGGCAGCACCTGCAGAAGTACCGGAACAGGCACTTAGAAGAGGAGTGAACCGGAGTCCACGCGAAGTCACAAAAGGGAGTCCCACGACGCCGGAGGACAACTCAGAAGGTTGTGCACTGCAGGTTAGAGTGTCGGAGACCCAGGCTTGGCTGTGCACGAAGGAAATCCTGGAAGAGTGCACAGGAGTCGGAGCAGCTGTAAATCACGCGGTACCCAGCAATGCAGTCTAGCGTGGGGAGGCAAGGACTTACCTCCACCAGACTTGGACTGAAGAGTCACTGGACTGTGGGAGCCACTTGGACAGGGTTGCTGAGTTCCAGGGCCCACGCTCGTCGTGCTGAGAGGGGACCCAGAGGACCGGTGATGCAGTCTTTTGTTGCCTGCGGTTATAGGGGAAAGATTCCGTCGACCCACAGGAGATTCCTTCAGAGCTCCTGGTGCAAGAAGGAGGCAGGCTACCCCCAGAGCATGCACCACCTGGAAACAGTCGAGAAAGCCGGCAGGATGAAGCGATACAAGGTTGCTAGTAGTCGTCTGGCTACTTTGTTGCGGTTTTGCAGGCGTCCTGAGCAGTCAGCGATCGATCCTTTGGCAGAAGATGAAGAGGGAGATGCAGAGGAACTCTGATGAGCTCTTGCATTCGTAATCTGAAGAATTCCCTAAAGAAGAGACCCTAAATAGCCAGAAAAGGAGGTTTGGCTACCTAAGAAGGAGGATAAGCTAGTAGGAAAGGTAAAAGCCTATCAGAAGGAGTCTCTGACGTCACCTGCTGGCACTGGCCACTCAGAGCAGTCCAGTGTGCCAACAACACCTCTGAATCCAAGATGGCAGAGGTCTGGGGCACACTGGAGGAGCTCTGGGCACCTTCCCTGGGAGGTGCAGGTCAGGGGAGTGGTCACTCCCCTTCCCTTTGTCCAGTTTCGTGGCAGGGCTGGGGGATCCCTGAACCGGTGTAGACTGGCTTATGCAAAGATGGGCAGCATCTGTGCCCATTAAAGCATTTCCAGAGGCTGGGGGAGGCTGCTCCTCCCCTGCCTTTCTCACCTTTTCCAAAGGGAGAGGGTGTAATACCCTCTCTCTGAGGAAGTCCTTTGTTCTGCCTTCCTGGGCCAGGGCTGCCTGGACCCTAGGAGGGCAGAAACCTGTCTGAGGGGTTGGCAGCAGCAGCAGCTGTAGTGAAAACCCCGGAAAGGCAGTTTGGCAGTACCCGGGGTCTGTGCTAGAGACCCGGTGGATCATGGAATTGTCTCCAATTCCATGATCTTAGACATGCTACATGGCCATGTTCGGAGTTACCGTGGTGATGCTACACATAGGTGGTGCCCTATGTGTAGGGCACGCGTGTAATGGTGTCCCCGCACTCACAAAGTCTGGGGAAATCGCCCTGAACAATGTGGGGGCACCTTGGCTAGTGCCAGGGTGCCCACACACTAAGTAACTTGCCACCCAACCTTCACCAGGTGAAGGTTAGACATATAGGTGACTTATAAGTTACTTATGTGCAGTGAAAATGGCTGTGAAATAATGTGGGCATTATTTCACTCAGCCTGCAGTGGCAGGCCTGTGTACGAATTGTCTGAGCTCCCTATGGGTGGCAAAAGAAATGCTGCAGCCCATAGGGATCTCCTGGCACCCCAATAGTCTGGGTACCTCAGTACCATATACTAGGGAATTACATGGGTGTACCAGTATGCCAATGTGAATTGGTGAAATTGGTCACTAGCCTGTTAGTGACAATCTGGAAAGCAGAGAGAGCATAACCACTGAGGTTCTGGTTAGCAGTGCCTCAGTGAGACAGTTAGGCATCACACAGGGAACACATATAGGCCACAAACCTATGAGCACTGGGGTCCTGGCTAGCAGGGTCCCAGTGACACATAACAAACATACTGACAACATAGGGTTTTCACTATGAGCACTGGGCCCTGGCTAGCAGGATCCCAGTGAGACAGTGAAAACAACCTGCCATATACTCACAAACAGGCCAAAAGTGGGGGTAACAAGGCTAGAAAGAGGCTACTTTCTAGCGGCGCCTAGTGTGACCCCCTGACCTGCTTTGGGCCAGGAGTACACCCGGCTCCACCAGCCTGCCTCCATGCCCCTGACCCTGCCGTTGCTGCAAAGAGAAGTCCCTGGTGCCTAGTGGTAGGCGTATCTGCTTTGTTCCGTGTATTTCGTTCTTTGTATATTGTATTTCATTTCTTGCAATTAGTTTTTCGTATTACACACTGTTCTGAACTTTACCTGTGCCCATGTTCTGCTTCGCTTCGTGTTGCTTTGATTATGCCAGTTTTTTCATTTTCCGGCTCTTGCCAGTTTGTTCTGACCCTGCTGCGGCGTCCCCTGCGGCCCTGCCCCCCTCGGCCACTCCCTCCCGCCTCCCAGCTGCTCCTCCCTCCCACCTCCCCTTCTTAATGGTGGCCACTGTGAGGCCGCTGCGCTGACACGCCGGAGGCACGCCAGAGGCAAGCCCGTCTGCGCCCGTCCGCACCTGGACCGCGCCAAGCGCCCGTCCCCCTGGTCAACGCTCCTCCAGCCCCCCCAAATGCCACTACTCCTCCACAGAGCTCCTTGCTCTCAACCCCGGCCAGCACACAGCCTGCGCCCAGGCCAACCCCAAACACACACACGGACCTTTCACATGCCACTCATGCCACTTCTCTTGCACTCATACCAACACCACCAACACCAACAAGCACCACAACAACAGCAAACCCCCCAATCACTTCAACTGCATTCCCCTTAACACCCGCTCCGTCCACAATCACGCCATCGAGCTTTGGGATCTACTCACCACAAACTCTCCCAACATCGCCTTCCTCATTGAAACATGGATGAACTCATCAGAACCCGACATTGCCATAGCCATCCAGAAGGGTACAAAATCACCCGTAGAGACTGCACCAACAAACCAAGAGGAGGAATCGCCATAATACACAGAAACTCCATCAAGATTTCCACCAACACCAACCACACCCTAGACAATGCAGAGCACCTACACTTTCAAGTACACATCAACACCAACACCACCCTAAGAGGAACCCTCATCTACAGACCACCAGGACCCCGCCCCCCATTCTGTGACACCATCATGACACTATCAGCTCCCACGCGCTCACCTCCACAGACTACCTACTCCTTGGTGACCTTAACTTTCACCTGGAAAGCACCCACGACTGCAACTCCATGGCTCTGCTGGACAACCTTGCAAACCTCGGCCTCAAGCAACTGGTCATGTCACCCACCCACTCAGCCGGGCACACGCTAGATGCCATCTTCACCAGCAGCCACATCGCCTTCACTCACACCACCGAACTCCACTGGACTGACCAGCACTGCGTCCATTTCTCCTTCCAGAAACCCCCCACCCACCACCAACATCCTAGTCCCTACCGCAAGTGGAAAACAATCTCCAAAGAACAACTAATCTCCAACCTTGCACAAGCTCCACCTCCCAACACCAATGACCCCAACGCCGCTCCTCTCAACTTCACTCGATGGCTGGAAACATGCATAGACTCCATAGCCCCATTCAAAATAAACAACAACACCCGCACCATCAAGACCGCCCCCTGGTTCACCACAGAACTTCAAGTCTTCCAAACGAGAATGCCGAAAAATTGAGAAAGCCTGGCGCCAGGAACCCTCAATGAGCAACTTCTCCATCCTCAAATCAGCCATGCGCAAACATCACCAACTCATCTGGACCTCCAAATGATCCTTCTACAAAGAACGCATAGACAACAACACACACAACAGCACGCAACTTTTTGCCATCATCAAAGAACTCACAAAACCCAAATCCTGCACCATCGACCCTCCACACTCCCAAGACCTCTGCAACTCCCTCTCCAACTACTTCTACCTCAAGATAGCAGACATAAATGACAGCTTCACATCGTCATCACCCACCATCACCACCACCGACACAACCAATACCACAACACCCTGCTGCACCATCCTACTGAACACCTGGACCCCCACCAATGACGAAGAAATCGGCAAAACCATGAGCACCATCCACTCAGGCTCCCCAACAGACCGTTGCCCCCACCACATCTTCAACAAGGGCAGCCAAATCATCGCTCCCCAGCTCCAGACCGTCATCAACAGTTCCTTCGAGACCGCAACCTTCCCAGACATTTGGAAACACGCAGAAGTCAACGCTCTTCTCAAAAAACCCAAAGCAGACCCTGAAGACTTCACAAACTACCAACCCATCTCTCTACTCCCCTTCCCCGCAAAGGTCATAGAGAAGATAGTAAACATACTACTGTCTCGCTTCCTGGAAGACAACAACATACTTGACGTCTCCCAGTCTGGATTCCGCAAAAACCACAGCACCGAGACCGCCCTCATCGCCTGCACAGACGACATCAGGACCAGATTGGACAAGGGCGAGACCGTCGCCCTCATCCTCCTAGAACTCTCTGCAGCTTTTGACACCGTATACCACCAAACCCTCCGCACACGCCTCTTCGATGCCGAAATTCGCCACAAAGCCCTGGACTGGCTCACCTCCTTCCTCTCCGAAAGAACCCAAAGAGTTTGCCTCCCTCCTTTCTGGTCTACAGCCACCAAGACCATCTGTGGGGTCCCCCAAGGATCCTCCCTCAGCCCCACCCTTTTCAATATCTACATGGTTCCTCTCGCCAACATCATCCGCCCCCACGGCCTCACCATCATTTCATACGCTGACGACACCCAGCTCATCATTTCCCTCACGAGGAACCCATCTACCGTCAAGAATAACCTACACGCCGGTCTCCTCGCAATCACCAACTTGATGACAACAAGCCACCGCAAATTGAACAGACCCATATCATCATCTTCGGCCCCAACAAGACAGCATGGAACGACTCTTGGTGGCCCACCACCCTTGGACCACCCCCAACACCCACCACCCATGCACGCAATCTTGGCATCATACTGGACTCATGCCTCTCCATGACTCTGCAAATCAATGCCATATCATTCTCCTACTTCAACACCCTTTGCATGCTACACAAGACTTTCAAATGGATTCCTTTAGAAACAAGAAGAACAGTCACTCACGCCCTCATAAGCAGCAGACTGGACTACGGCAACGCCCTCTACGTAGGGACCACAGCCAAGCTTCAGAGAAAATTCCAGCGAATCCAGAACGCAGCCGCACGTCTCACCCTCAACCTCCCCCGCCACGAACACATGGCTGCCCATCAACAAAAGGATCATCTTCAAAATCCTGGTCCACGCTCACAAAGCCCTCCACGACACCAGAACAGCCTACCTCATCGAATGAATCAACTTCCACAAACCAACTTGACAGCTCCGCTCCGCCGCCCTCGCTACAGTCCCCCGCATTCAACGCACCACCTCCGGCGGCAGATCCTTCTCCCACCTTGCCGCCAAAACCTGGAACTCCCTCCCCACCAACCTACACAAAACCCAGGACCTCCTAACCTTCAGAAAGCACCTCAAAACATGGCTTATTGAGCAGTAACCACCCCCCCCAACGCCTTGAGACCCTACCAGGTGAGTAGTGCGCTTAAGAAATGTGTTTGATTGATTAATTGATTTGCTCTGGGTACAATAACTCAGGAGTTTTCTAATAATTCATCAATACAAGATCATTTTATAAACTCTGCAACTAGGAGTCCTCTAATATCAAAAGAGCTTCTTTGTAGGAAGAAAGACTATCATGTTATTAGACACTTCTCTAAGGGGAATTTCCCCTGCATAGTAAGACGGCCCTGCCCTGAGTGCCCAACTACATATGAAAATGGTATTCTTACATTCAATTTGGCCCTGACATCATGCTCATCTAGTGTGTGTGCAGAAGCATAGGTCACCCCTGACAATGTAAGGTTAAGAGTCCCCCCTGTGACCGGGAGGGGTACATCAAGTACGAGGCATTGGAATAAAGTCCTTGTCCTGGTTGTCACATAAAATAGTGGCAGCACACCATGACCTGTGAACTTGTAGGGCATGCCACATAAAATAGTGTCAGCACACAATGGCTTGTGAACTTGTAGGGCATGTCACATAAAAAATAGTGGCAGCACACCATGACTTGTGCACTTATAGCGTGACCAGACCTTTTTCTCTGAAAAAAGCACTGAAGGACTGGACATGCTCCAAGAGTCAGTTTGTTGACCTCCTGTGTAGCTCAAGCGCCACAATGAGGCCTTTTCCCTGAGGTGCCTACATGACCAGTAAGAACTGGTCCTGACCTGGACCCTGCTGGTGGCCTCTGCTGGATTGAGTCTTGACCCCCAAGTGTTGTTTCTGAGGTTCTGGAACCCTGGGCTCTGTCTACCCAGACTTCCCTGACCACATCTAAAAAGGCTGCGACTTAGAACCATTTTGGACTTCCAGACCAGGACAAATGACCCCAGTTTATCAGCCCATGGCAAGACTCCTCTGGGCTGAGGAAACAGATTTCTATCACTCAGAGCTTTTCCACAGAAGTCAAGCACATTCAGCAGACCCTTGTCAATAAGGTTTCCAGCCTTATTGGTGGATACAGACTGCAGCCTTGTCCCGCAGGAGGATTCTAATCTCTGAAAAAGAGAGGCCATAGGTATCTTGAGCGGGCTAAGGCACCAGAAGTATCCAAACAGGCAGTGGACTTTCCTGGATGCAAAGTTTCAACTTTTCCTGCTCTGAGCTTTTCCTGTCAAAACCATCAGCTTCAGTGGATTTTTGTTGATTTGGTTTATTTTCCTAATTTGATTTGGGATCCAACAATAGATGGTGTATTTCTGTGCAGCCTTTACCTTCTTCACTCCGACATATCCCATGAAGATTTGGTCAACCACAGAAAACTCTTTCATGAGGTCAAAGTTGAAGTTGAAGAACAACATTCTTTTTGGGTCCACTTCTCCACCTCTCTTCCTTGGAGGGATGTGGCAGAGCGTATAGTAGGCAAGGTGATGGGTTGGCCTACATGAAAAGTGGTGACAACTTTCAGCAGAAAAGAGCCCTATAACGCAAAATCAGGTATTCTAGATGGATGCTCATATATGGAGGATTTGATCATAAGGCCCAAAGCTAACTGAACCTCAAGGCTCATGCTATTGTCAAAAGGAAGGTCATCTTGATGGTAAGAAGCCTGAAGGGAAAATTATGTAGAGGCTCAAAGGTACAGCTCGGCTTGAGCAGAGGATCAATGGTCATGCTCAGAAGCTCGGGATACCAGACTCTCCATGCTTAGTGCAGAGCCACAAGGATAACTTGGGCCCCGGTCATTCACGACCTTCGTGAGAACCCTAGGAAGGAGCAGTATGGCAGAAAACTGTACAGGATGTCTCAGCTACACTCGAGACAAAAAGTGTCTTCTATGAAGAGCGATCTTAGAAACTACAGAGAGCAAAACTGCTGACTTTGCACGTTCTCAGCAGAGGCAAACAGATCTAACCAAATCTCTGTCCAATGCTGAAAGAGACTTTGCACCACTTCCGGGTGGAGACGCCATTTGTGATATGCTAGGCATCGACAGCTGAGTTTGTCCACCCTGGTGTTCAGGGAACTGGCTAGGTGCTGGACCACCAGGAATATGCCCTGTTGTTTCAGCCATGTTTAGAGATGCAATGCCTCTTGACAAAGGGTCCACAACCCCACCCGCTCTGTGTGTTTCAATACCATATGAGAGTGGTGTTGCTCGCAAATCTTCCCTTGATGGAGGGTAGAAATTCTTTCAATGCCAGCCAGATCCCATGGAGCTCCAGCATGTTGATGTGGAGTCCTGATTCCGCCGGAGACCAGAGTAATCGTATCTCCACCTCTCCCAGATGCCCACCCCGTCCCAGGAGTGATGCATCTGTCACTACTGTGAGATCTGGCAGGGGAGGGGAGAGGTGTCTGCCTCTGACACTATTGCGGTTCGTAAAACATCACTGCAGGTATTTTGCAGTTCCCTCTGAGATCTGGACCATGTCGGAGAGATTCCTCGGATGCTGCGCTCACTGGAACGTCCGGTCCACTGCAGAGCTAGCATACGCCATCTGGCATGAGTCACCAACAGGATGTGGGAGCCCTTGAGGCCCAGCAGCCTCAAAGTCAGACTCACCAAAGCTCAGGATAGAGGCTGAAACATCAATATCGTAGCCTGAGCATCCTGCACTCGCAGCTAGGGAGGATAAGCCTGAGACTGCACTGCGTGCAGAACAGCTCAGATTAGAAGGGAGCATCTGAGAGGGAATCAGGTGTGACTTCAGCATGTTGATAGTGTACCCCAGTGACTGCAGGAGGGTTGCCGTAGTCTGGAGGTGGGAGACACCAGCCTGGGGTGAGCCCACCTTCAGCAGCTAGTTGTCGAGGTAGGGGAAGACTGTGTAGGAGGCTGGCCTGGCTTGTAGTGGGTACCAGAGGTACTTACACCTTGTGCCAGGTCCAGTTATCCCTTATTAGTGTAGAAGAGGTGTTTTTAGCAGCTTAGGCTGATAGAAGGTAGCTATAGCAGAGCAGCTTGGGCTGAACTAGGAGACATGCAAAGCTCCTACTATACTACTGGTGTCATATGCACAATATCATAAGAAAACACAATACACAGAAGTACTAAAAATAAAGGTTCTTTATTTTTATGACAAAATGCCAAAAGTATCTCAGTGAGTACCCTCAGTATGAGGATGCCAAATATACACAAGATATATGTACACAATACCAAAAATATGCAGTAATAGCAAAAGGAAGTAATGCAAGCAATGTATAGTCACAATAGATTGCAATAGGAGCACATAGGTATAGGGGCAACACAAACCATATACTCCAAAACTGGAATGCGAACCACGAATGGACCCCAAACCTATGTGAGCTTGTAGAGGGTCGCTGGGACTGTAAGAAAACAGTGAGGGTTAGAAAAATAGCCCACCCCAAGACCCTGAAAGGTAGGTGTAAAATGAACCTATTACCCCCAGAGAGCACAGAAGTCGTGATAGGGGGATTCTGCAGGAAGAACAAACACCAGCAATGCAACAACAGTGAATTTCCAGACCTGAGTACCTGTAAGACAAGGGGACCAAGTCCAATAGTTGCGACAGTGTCGAGAGTGGGCAGGAGCCCAGGAAATGCCAGCTGAGGGTGCAAGGAAGCTGCCACCTGTTGGAAGAAGCTTGGAGTTCTGCAAGAAAGAAGAGGACTATGAACTTCCCCTTCGGAGGATGGATGTCCCACATCGCGATGAAGCTTGCAGAGGTGTTCCCACGCAGAAAGACCGCAAACAAGCCTTGCTAGCTGCAAGGGTCGCGGTTAGGGTTTTTGGGTGCTGCTGTGGCCCAGGAGGGACCAGGATGTAGCCACTTGAAAGAGGAGACAGAGGGGGCAGGCAGCAACGTAGGGAGCCATCACAGAAGCAGGCAGCACCCGCAGAAGTACCTGAACAGGCACTTGGAAGAAGAGTGAACCTGAGTCCACGCAAAGTCACAAAAGGGAGTCCCACGATGCCGGAGGACAACTCAGAAGGTTGTACACTGCAGGTTAGAGTGTCGGGGACCCAGGCTTGGCTGTGCACAAAGGAAATCCTGGAAGAGTGCACAGGAGCCGGAGCAGCTCCAAATCACGCGGTACACAACAATGCAGTCTAGCGCGGGGAGGCAAGGACTTACCTCCACCAAACTTGGACTGAAGAGTCACTGGACAGTGGGAGTCACTTGGACAGAGTTGCTGAGTTCCAGGGACCACGCTCGTCGTGCTGAGAGGGGACCCAGAGGACCAGTGATGCAGTCTTTTGTTGCCTGCGGTTGCAGGGGGAAGATTCCGTCGACCCACTGGAGATTTCTTCAGAGCTCCTGGTGCAGAGAGGAGGCAGGCTACCCCCAGAGCATGCACCACCTGGAAACAGTCGAGAAAGCCGGCAGGATGAAGCGATAGAAGTTTGCTAGTAGTCGTCTTGCTACTTTGTTGCGGTTTTGCAGGAGTCCTGAACAGTCAGCGGTCGATCCTTTGGTAGAAGGTCAAGAGGGAGATGCAGAGGAACTCTGATGAGCTCTTGCATTCGTTATTGTAGGAAAGTACCATCTTGCCTGGCATGTTACCCCCATATTTCACTGTATATATGTTGTTTTAGTCTATGTGTCACTGGGACCCTGCCAGGCAGGGCCCCAGTGCTCATAAGTATGTGCCCTGTATGTGTTCCCTGTGTGATGACTAACTGTCTCACTGAGGCTCTGCTAACCAGAACCTCAGTGGTTATGCTCTCTCTGCTTTCTAAATTGTCACTAACAGGCTAGTGACCAATTTCACCAATTCACATTGGCATACTAGAACACCCTTATAATTCCCTAGTATATGGTACTGAGGTACCCAGGGTAATGGGGTTCCAGGAGATCCCTATGGGCTGCAGCATTTCTTTTGCCACCCATAGGGAGATCTGACAATTCTTACACAGGCCTGCCAGTGCAGCCTGAGTGAAATAACGTCCACGTTATTTCACAGCCATATACCACTGCACTTAAGTAACATATAAGTCACCTATATGTCTAACCTTCACCTGGTGAAGGTTGGGCGCAAAGTTACTTAGTGTGTGGGCACCCTGGCACTAGCCAAGGTGCCCCCACATCGTTCAGGGCAAATTCCCCGGACTTTGTGAGTGCGGGGACACCATTACACATGTGCACTGTACATAGGTAACTACCTATGTACAGCATCACAAGGGTAACTCCGAACATGGCCGTGTAATATGTCTAAGATCATCGAATTGTCACCCCAATGCCATTCTGGCATTGGGGGGACAATTCCATGATCCCCCGGGTCTCTAGCACAGAACCCGGGTACTGCCAAACTGCCTTTCCGGGGTTTCCGCTGCAGCTGCTGCTGCCAACCCCTCAGACAGGTTTCTGCCCTCCTGGGGTCCAGGCAGGCCTGGCCCAGGAAGGCAGAACAAAGGACTTCCTCTGAGAGAGGGTGTTACACCCTCTCCCTTTGGAAATAGGTGTCAGGGCTGGGGAGGAGTAGCCTCCCCCAGCCTCTGGAAATGCTTTGATGGGCACAGATGGTGCCCATCTCTGCATAAGCCAGTCTACACCGGTTCAGGGATCCCCCAGCCCTGCTCTGGGGCGCAACTGGACAAAGGAAAGATGAGTGACCACTCCCCTGACCTGCACCTCCCAGGGGAGGTGCCCAGAGCTCCTCCAGCGTGCCCCAGACCTCTGCCATCTTGGATTCAGAGGTGTGCTGGCACACTGGACTGCTCTGAGTGGCCAGTGCCAGCAGGTGACGTCAGAGACTCCTTCTGATAGCCTCTTACCTCTCTTAGTAGCCAATCCTCCTTCCTAAGTAGCCAAACCTCCTCCTTTTCTGGCTATTTAGGGTCTCTGCTTTGGGGAATTCTTCAGATACCGAATGCAAGAGCTCACCAGAGTTCCTCTGCATCTCCCTCTTCACCTTCTGCCAAAGGATCAACCGCTGACTGCTCAGGATGCCTGCAAAACTGCAACAAAGTAGCAAAGATGACTACTGCAACCTTGTATCGCTTCATCCTGCCGGCTTTCTCGACTGTTTTCCGGTGGTGCATGCTCTGGGGGTTGCCTGCCTCCTTTCTGCACCAGGAGCTCTGAAGAAATCTCCCGTGAGTCGACGGAATATTCCCCCTGCAACCGCAGGCAACAAAAGACTGCATCATCGGTCCTCTGGGTCCCCTCTCAGCACGACAAGCGTGGTCCCTGGAACTCAGCAACTCTGTCCAAGTGACTACCACAGTCCAGTGACTCTTCAGTCCACGTTTGGTGGAGGTAAGTCCTTGTCTCCCCACGCTAGACTGCATTGCTGGGTACCACATGATTTGCAGCTTCTCCGGCTCCTGTGCACTCTTCCAGGATTTCCTTCGTGCACAGCCAAGCCTGGGTCCCTGACACTCTAACCTGCAGTGCAAAACCTTCTCAGTTGTCCTCCGGCGTTGTGGGACTCCCTTTTCTGACTTCGGGTGGACTCCGGTTCACTCCTTTTCCAAGTGCCTGTTCAGGTACTTCTGCGGGTGCTGCCTGCTTCTGTGAGGGCTCCCTGACTTCCTGGCGCCCCCTCTGTCTCCTCATCCAAGTGGCGACATCCTGGTCCCTCATGGGCCACAGCAGCATCCAAAAACCCTAACCGCGACCTTTGCAGCTAGCAATGCTTGTTTGCAGTCTTTCAGCGTGAGAACACCTCTGCAAGCTTTTTCACGACGTGAGACATCTATCCTCCAAAGGGGAAGTTCCTAGTTCTCTTCGTTCTTGCAAAACACCAAGCTTCTACCATCCAGTGGCAACTTCCTTGCACCCTCAGCTGGCATTTCCTGGGCTCCTGCCCACTCTCGACACTGTCGCGACTCTTGGACTTGGTCCCCTTGTCTTACAGGTACTCAGGTCCGGAAATCCACTGTTGTTGCATTGCTGGTGTTGGTTTTCCTTGCAGAATCCCCCTATCACGACTTCTGTGCTCACTGGGGGTTGTAGCTGCAATTTACACCTACCTTACAGGGTCTTGGGGTGGGCTATTTTTCTAACCCTCACTGTTTTCTTACAGTCCCAGCGACCCTCTACAAGCTCACATAGGTTTGGGGTCCATTCGTGGTTCGCATTCCACTTTTGGAGTATATGGTTTGTGTTGCCCCTATACCTATGTGCTCCTATTGCAATCTATTGTACCTTTACACTGCTTGCATTACTTCCTTTTGCTATTACTGCATAATTTTGGTATTGTGTACATATATCTTGTGTATATTTGGCATCCTCATACTGAGGGTACTCACTGAGATACTTTTGTCATATTGTCATAAAAATAAAGTACCTTTATTTTTAGTATATCTGCGTATTGTGTTTTCTTATGATATTGTGCATATGACACCAGTGGTATAGTAGGAGCTTTACATGTCTCCTAGTTCAGCCTAAGCTGCTTTGCCATAGCTACCTTCTATCAGCCTAAGCTGCTAGAAACACCTCTTCTACACTAATAAGGGATAACTGGACCTGGCACAAGGTGTACCTCTGGTACCCACTACAAGCCAGGCCAGCCTCCTACGTTGGTTGTGCAGCGGTGGGATAAGTACTTGTAACTACTTACCACTTTGTCATTGTGTACTTTCCATAAGAGAATAATATACAAAACAAGTTCAGTGTATGTACACCTAACCAAAAAGTTTTGCTTTTCTTCTCTTACACTTTCTGCTAAGTGCTGAAAAGTACTTCTAAAACTTCTAAAAGTTTCCAAAAAGTTTGAAAACGTTTTTTTTTTCTGTTCTTTAAAAAGTCCTGAAACTTTTTCTCTCTTCTCACTGTCCCTAAACGTTCTTCTATCATGTCTGATGTAGGTACTGCTCTTAAATTAGTCAATACAACTTATGGCAATTTAAACTTCAAGAGCCTAAGGAGTCTCTGCATTGATAGAGGTTTAGGGGTAGGGAAGAACCCTTCTAGAGAATTTCTGTATAACATGCTCATTGAGAATGATAAGTCCCTAGGTGGCACTTCATCTGAGAAGTTAGTAGATAGCTCACACTCTGACTCAGGGAGTACAGGGTTCCAAATCTGTCCCTTAGCAGACCACCTAGCAATGTTGGTAGTAATAGGAGCTCCCATCATAGTAGGGATGCTTTTGTTCCTAGAGGCCAGGTTGGTAGAGTGCAAGCTGTTAGGGACAGGTCTCCCTCTGTTGGTTCCAATATATCATCATTGTCTAAACCTTCCCAACCCTCCCACCCTGAAGACAACATGTTAGAAAGGGAAATCAAAAAGTTGAGAGTGGAAGAGACCAGGCTGAAGCTTAAACAGCAACAGCTGGCTCTAGACAGGGAATCCCTAGACCTGGAGAAGGAGAGACGGAGATTGGGGTTTGGACACCATGGTGGCAGCAGCAGTATTCCTGATAGTAATCCTGTGAGAGAGCATGATTCCAGGAATCTGCACAACATAGTTCCCCCTTACAAGGTGGGGGATGACATTAACAAGTGAAGTGGTTTGCTGCACTTGAGAGGGCCTGTATGGTACAGGGGGTCCCTCAAAGGCAGTGGGCTGCTATTCTATGGCTATCTTTCAATGGGAAGGGTAGGGATAGGCTCCTTACTGTTAGAGAAAGTGATGCCAATATTTTTGCAGTTTTGAAGGATGCACTCTTGGATGGATTTGGCTTAACCACTGAACAATACAGGATTAAGTTCAGAGACACCAGAAAAGAGACCTCACAAGACTGGATAGACTTTGGTGACTGTTCAGTGAAGGCCTTGGAGGGGTGGTTACATGGCAGTAAAGTTTCTGACTATGAAAGCCTGTATAATCGTATTCTGAGAGAGCATATTCTGAATAACTGTGTGTCTGACTTGTTACACCAATATCTAGTGGACTCAGATCTGACCTCTCCCCAAGAATTGGGAAAGAAGGCAGACAAATGGGTCAGAACAAGAGTGAACAGAAAAGTTCATACAAGGGGTAACAAGGATGGCAAAAAGGAGGATGGTAATCCTCTGACAAGGGTGGGGACAAAAGTAAAACTGAGTCTTCATCAGGCCCACAAAAACACTCTGGTGGGGGTGGTGGGTCCAAATCGTCTTCTAATCAAGTAAAAAAGCTTTGGTGTTATTTATGTAAAGTAAAAGGCCATTGGACAACTGATGCCAGTTGTCCAAAGAAAAACAGCAAACCTCCCACTACCACAACCCCTACTGCAACCTCTAGTGCCCCTAGTAATAGCAGTGGTGGTGGGAGCAAACCTACTAATAGCCAATCCAAGGGAGTAGCTGGGCTCACTTTTGGTAATTTAGTTGGGGTTGGTCTTGTTAGGGAGACCACAGAGGCTGTGTTAGTCTCTGAAGGTGCCATTGATTTGGCCACCTTAGTTGCTTGTCCCCTTAATATGGATAAGTACAAGCAACATCCCCTAATAAAGGGTGTTGAGGTTCAGGCCTACAGGGACACAGGTGCCAGTGTTACCATGGTAATAGAGAAACTGGTACACCCTGAACAACACCTACTTGGTCACCAGTACCAAGTGACAGATGCTCATAACAACACTCTTAGCCACCCCATGGCTGTTGTGAATCTCAACTGAGGGGGGGGGGGGGTTTACTGGCCCAAAGAAAGTTGTGGTTGCTTCAGATTTACCTGTAGACTGCCTACTAGGAAATGATTAAGAGACATCAGCTTGGGCAGAAGTGGAGTTGGAGGCTCATGCAGCAATGCTGGGCATTCCTGGGCATATTTTTGCTTTGACAAGGGCTCAGGCCAAAAAGCTTAAAGGACAGGGTGACTTGGATCCTGGAACAATGGACCAAGTGCTCCCTAAAGCTAGGGGTAGTAAGGGTAAATCCCTACCCACTATCCCTCCCTCTACAGATGATTCTCCTTCTGAGGAAGAAGAATGTCCTCCCTGTGCAGAACCTTCACCAGATCAGCTGGCAGCAGACACTGCTGAGCTTTTGGGTGGAGGGGGGCCTGCCAGGGAAGAGCTGAGTGTGGCACAGCAATCCTGTCCCACATTAGAGGGTCTCAGACAGCAAGCTGCCAAGCAGCAAAATGGGGATGTCAGTGACTCACATAGAGTTTACTGGGAGGACAACCTCTTGTACACAGAGGCAAGGGACCCAAAACCTGGAGCAGCCAGGAGATTGGTCATTCCCTTGCAGTACAGAGAGTTCCTCCTAACTCTGGCACATGACATTCCTTTGGCTGGGCATTTTGGCCAGATTGAAACATGGGAAAGGCTTGTCCCCTTGTTTCACTGGCCTAGGATGTCAGAGTACACAAACGATTTTTTGCAAGTCTTGCGTGACCTGCCAAGCCAGTGGCAAGACTGGTGGCACTCCAAAGGCTCCCCTTATTCCACTACCTGCGGTTGGGGTTCCCATTGAAAGGGTAGGGGTTGACATAGTTGGCCCCCTTGACCCTCCTACTGCTTCAGGCAATAGATTTATCTTGGTGGTAGTGGACCATGCCACAAGATATCCTGAAGCAATTCCTCCAAGGACCACTACAGCACCTGCAGTGGCAAAAGTCCTCCTGGGAATCTTTTCCAGGGTGGGTTTTCCAAAAGAGGTTGTATCAGACAGGGGTAGCAACTTTATGTCTGCATACTTGAAGGCCATGTGGAAGGAAAGTGGTGTAACATACAAATTCACCACACCTTATCATCCACAAACAAATGGACTGGTAGAGAGGTTTAATAAAACTCTCAAGGAATGATAATGGGACTCCCTGAAAAACTCAGGAGGAGATGGGATGTCCTGTTACCTTGCCTCCTTTTTGCTTACATGGAGGTACCCCAAAAAGGAGTGGGCTTCATCCCCTTTGAACTCCTCTTTGGGCACCCTGTAAGAGGTCCCCTAACACTTGTGAAGGAGGGTTGGGAACAACCTTTAAAAGCTCCCAAACAAGACATAGTGGACTATGTACTCGGCCTAAGATCCAGAATGGCTGAGTACATGAAAAAGGCCAGTAAAAACCTTCAGGCCAGCCAAGAGCTCCAAAAGAAATGGCATGACCAGAAGGCTGTTCTGATTCAATACCAACCAGGACAGAAGGTGTGGGTATTGGAGCCTGTGGCCCCAAGAGCACTCCTGGAAAAATGGAGTGGACCCCATCTAATTGTTGAAAAAAAGGGCGAGGTCACCTACTTGGT
Source organism: Pleurodeles waltl (assembly GCF_031143425.1). Lineage (NCBI taxonomy): Eukaryota > Metazoa > Chordata > Amphibia > Caudata > Salamandridae > Pleurodeles > Pleurodeles waltl. The sequence continues at coordinate 14,050,760 of NC_090442.1, forward strand.
TGACCTGGGCACTGCCAGGAGTCCCCTTAGGGTGCTCCATGTCAACCGCCTAAACCCCTACTATGACAGGGCTGATCTCACCCTGCTCATGGCAACAGATGAAGTACAGGAAGAAGAGAGTGACCCTCTCCTTGATCTCTTCTCTTCCATTGAAGATGATGCTTTAGTGGAAGGAGTAGTTTTGGCAGACTGTCTTACTGCTGAGCAGAAATACAACTGCATAAATCTCCTTGGTCAGTTTTCTGAACTCTTTTCAACTGTGCCAGGCACCACATCTTGGTGTGAACACACAAATGATACTGGAGACAGCTTGCCTGTCAAAAGTAAACTCTTTAGGCAGCCTGACCATGTCAGGGACTGCATAAAGCAAGAAGTTCAGAAAATGCTTGAACTTGGAGTGGTTGAACATTCTGAAAGCCCATGGGCCTCTCCTGTGGTGCTTGTACAAAAGCCTCACTCAAAAGATGGAAAAAGGGAGATGAGGTTTTGTGTAGATTACAGAGGTCTCAACCAGGTAACAAGAACTGATGCTCACCCTATACCCAGGGCAGATGAGCCCATTGATACACTGGTATCTGCCAAGTATCTAAGCACCTTTGATCTGACTGCAGGGTATTGGCAGATCAAATAGTCAGAGGGTGCTAAAGCAAAAACTGCATTTTCGACTATTGGGGGGCACTACCAATTCACAGTAATGCCCTTTGGGTTGAAAAATGCACCTGCAACTTTTCAGAGGTTGGTGAATACAGTCCTGCAAGGGTTGGAGGCTTTTAGTGCAGCATATCTGGACGATATAGCTGTCTTTAGCTCCACCTGGGATGATCACCTGGTCCATCTGTGGAAAGTTTTGGTGGCCCTGCAAAGGCAGGCCTCACTATCAAGGCTTCAAAGTGACAGATAGGGCAGGGGAAAGTGGTTTATCTGGGGCACCTGGTAGGTGGAGAACAGATTGCACCACTTCAGGGGAAAAACCAGACAATCATGGATTGAGTTTCCCCTACAACTCAGACCCAGGTGAGAGCCTTCCTAGCCCTCACTGGGTATTACAGGAGATTCGTTAAAAACTATGGCTCCATTGCAGCCCCACTTAATGATCTCACTAGTAAGAAAATGCCTAAAAAGGTATTGTGGACAGCTAGCTGTCAGAAAGGTTTTGAGGAGCTCAAACAGGTCATGTGCACTGCACCTGTCCCAAAAAGCCAATGTTACTCCAAGAAATTCATTGTTCAAACTGATGCATCTGAATTAGGGGTAGGGGCAGTCTTATCACAACTTAACTCTGAGGGCCAGGATCAACCAGTAGCTTTCATCAGCAGAAGGTTGACCCCTAGAGAAAAGCGTTGGTCTGCCATTGAGAGGGAGGCCTTTGCTGTGGTCTGGGCACTGAAGAAGTTGAGGCCATACCTGTTTGGCACTCACTTCATTGTTCAGACAGACCACAAACCTCTACTTTGGCTAAAACAAATGAAAGGTGAAAATCCTAAATTGTTGAGGTGGTCCACATCTCTACAGGGAATGGACTATACAGTGGAACATAGACTTGGGAGTACCCACTCAAATGCAGATGGACTCTCCAGATATTTCCACTTAGACAATGAAGACTCATCAGGTCATGCGTAGTCTTATTGTCCTTCGTTTGGTGGGGGGTTGTGTAGGAAAGTACCATCTTGCCTGGCATGTTACCCCCATATTTCACTGTATATATGTTGTTTTAGTCTATGTGTCACTGGGACCATGCCAGGCAGGGCCCCAGTGCTCATAAGTATGTGCCCTGTATGTGTTCCCTGTGTGATGACTAACTGTCTCACTGAGGCTCTGCTAACCAGAACCTCAGTGGTTAGGCTCTCTCTTTGCTTTCTAAATTGTCACTAACAGGCTAGTGACCAATTTCACCAATTCACATTGGCATACTGGAACACCCTTATAATTCCCTAGTATATGGTACTGAGGTACCCAGGGTATTGGGGTTCCAGGAGATCCCTATGGGCTGCAGCGTTTCTTTTGCCACCCATAGGGAGATCTGACAATTCTTACACAGGCCTGCCAGTGCAGCCTGAGTGAAATAACGTCCACGTTATTTCACAGCCATTTACTACTGCACTTAAGTAACTTATAAGTCACCTATATGTCTAACCTTCACCCGATGAAGCTTGGGTGCAAAGTTACTTAGTGTGTGGGCACCCTGGCACTAGCCAAGGTGCCCCCACATCGTTCAGGGCAAATTCCCCAGACTTTGTCAGTGCGGGGACACCATTACACGCGTGCATTGTACATAGGTCACTACCTATGTACAGCGTCACAATGGTAACGCCGAACATGGCCATGTAATATGTCTAAGATCATGGAATTGTCACCCCAATGCCATTCTGGCATTGGGGGACAATTCCATGATCCCCCGGGTCTCTAGCACAGAACCCGGGTACTGCCAAACTGCCTTTCCGGGGTTTCCACTGCAGCTGCTGCTGCTGCCAACCCCTCAGACAGGTTTCTGCCCTCCTGTGGTCCAGACAGGCCTGGCCCAGGAAGGCAGAACAAAGGACTTCCTCTGAGAGAGGGTGTTACACCCTCTCCTTTTGGAAATAGGTGTCAGGGCTGGGGAGGAGTAGCCTCTCCCAGCCTCTGGAAATGCTTTGATGGGCACAGATGGTGTCCATCTCTGCATAAGCCAGTCTACACCGGTTCAGGGATCCCCCAGCCCTGCTCTGGCGTGAAACTGGACAAAGGAAAGGGGAGTGACCACTCCCCTGACCTGCACCTCCCAGGGGAGGTTCCCAGAGCTCCTCCAGCGTGCCCCAGACCTCTGCCATCTTGGATTCAGATGTGTGCTGGCACACTGGACTGCTCTGAGTGGCCAGGGCCAGCAGGTGACGTCAGAGACTCCTTCTGATAGGCTCTTACCTCTCTCAGTAGCCAATCCTCCTTCCTAAGTAGCCAAACCTCCTTTTCTGGCTATTTAGGGTCTCTGCTTTGGGGAATTCTTCAGATACCAAATGCAAGAGCTCACCAGAGTTCCTCTGCATCTCCCTCTTCACCGTCTGCCAAAGGATCGACCGCTGACTGCTCAGGATGCCTGCAAAACCGCAACAAAGTAGCAAAGACGACTACTGCAACCTTGTATCGCTTCAACCTGCCGGCTTTCTCGACTGTTTCCCGGTGGTGCATGCTCTGGGTGTAGCACCAGGAGCTCTGAAGAAATCTCCAGTGGGTCGACGGAATCTTCCCCCTGCAACCGCAGGCAACAAAAGACTGTATCACTGGTCCTCTGGGTCCCCTCTCAGCATGACGAGCGTGGTCCCTGGAACTCAGCAACTCTGTCCAAGTGACTCCCACAGTCCAGTGACTCTTCAGTCCAAGTTTGGTGGAGGTAAGTCCTTGCCTCCCCATGCTAGACTGCATTGCTGGGTACCGCGTGATTTGCAGCTGCTCCGGCTCCTGTGCATTCTTCCAGGATTTCCTTCATGCACAGCCAAGCCTGGGTCCCCGACACTCTCACCTGCAGTGCACAACCTTCTGAGTTGTCCTCCGAAGTTTTCTGACTTCGGGTGGACTCCGGTTCACTCCTTTTCCAAGTGCCTGTTCAGGTACTTCTGTGGGTGCTGCCTGCTTCTGGGAGGGCTCCCTGACTTGCTGGGCTTCCCCTCTGTCTCCTCATCCAAGTGGCGACATCCTGGTCCCTCCTGGGCCACAACAGCATCCAAAAACCCTAACCGCGACCCTTGCAGCTAGCAAGGATTGTTTGCGGTCTTTCTGCGTGGGAACACCTCTGCAAGCTTCTTCACGACGTGGGACATCTATCCTCCAAAGGGGAAGTTCCTAGTCCTCTTCGTTCTTGCAAAACACCAAGGCCCATATTTATACTTTTTGACGCTAAACTGCGCTAACGCAGTTTAGCGTCAAAAAATTTAGCGCCGTCTAACGGCATTCTCAAGCGCCATGCGGGCGCCGTATTTATGGAATGGCGTTAGCCGGCGCAAGCAGACCGGCGCTGCCTGGTGTGCGTGGAAAAAAACCACGTAGACCAGGCAGCGCCGGCGTTGGGAAAAAATTACGTTAGGGCGTCTTAAAATGGGGCAAGTCAGGTTGAGGCAAAAAAATCGCCTCAACCCGATTTGCGCCATTTTTTTACGACGCCCAGACGCCATTTCATGACTCCTGTCTTAGTAAAGACAGGAGTCATGCTCCCTTGCCCAATGGCCATGCCCAGGGGACTTGTGTCCCCTGGGCATGTTCATTGGGCATAGTGGCATGTAGGGGGGCACAAATAAGGCCCCCCTATGCCACCCAAAAAAAATAAAAAATTATAAAAAATTATACTTACCTGAATGTCCCTGGGGTGGGTCCCTCCATCCTTGGGTGTCCTCCTGGGGTGGGCAGGGGTGGCAGGGGGGGTCCCTGGGGGCAGGGGAGGGCACCTGTGGGCTCATTTTGAGCCCACAGGCCCCTTAACGCCTACCCTGACCCAGGCGTTAAATAGTGGCGCAAATGCGGGGTTTTTTGACCCGCCACCTCCCGGGCGTGATTTTTGCCCGGGAGTATAAATACGACGCATTTGCGTCGCCGTCATTTTTTTAGACGGGAACGCCTTCCTTGCATCTCATTAACGCAAGGAAGGCGTTCACGCAAAAAAATGACGCTATTTGCCCATACTTTGGCGCTAGACGCGTCTAACGCCAAAGTATAAATATGGCGTTAGTTTTGCGCCGAATTTGCGTCGAAAAAAACGACGCAAATTCGGCGCAAACGGAGTATAAATACGGGCCCAAGCTTCTTCCATCCGGTGGCAGCTTCCTTGCACCCTCAGCTGACATTTTCCTGGGCTCCTGCCCACTCTCGACACTGTAGCAACTCTTGGACTTGGTCCCCTTGTCTTACAGGTACTCGGGGTGGGCTATTTTTCTAACCCTCACTGTTTTCTTACAGTCCCAGCGACCCTCTACAAGCTCACATAGGTTTGGGGTCCATTCGTGGTTCGCATTCCACTTTTGGAGTATATGGTTTGTGTTGCCCCTATACCTATGTGCTCCTATTGCAATCTACCGTAACTTTACACTGCTTGCATTACTTCCTTTTGCTATTACTGCATAATTTTGGTATTGTGTACATATATCTTGTGTATATTTGGCATCCCCATACTGAGGGTACTCACTGAGATACTTTTGTCATATTGTCATAAAAATAAAGTACCTTTATTTTTAGTATATCTGTGTATTTTGTTTTCTTATGATATTGTGCATATGACACCAGTGGTATAGTAGGAGCTTTACATGTCTCCTAGTTCAGCCTAAGCTGCTTTGCGATAGCTACCTTCTATCAGCCTAAGCTGCTAGAAACACCTCTTCTACAATAATAAGGGATAACTGGACCTGGCACAAGGTGTACCTCTGGTACCCACTACAAGCCAGGCCAGCCTCCTACGTTGGTTGTGCAGCGGAGGGATAAGTACTTGTAACTACTTACCACTTTGTCATTGTGTACTTTTCATAAGAGAATAATATACAAAACAAGTTCAGTGTATGTACACCTAACCAAAAAGTTTTGCTTTTCTTCTGTTACACTTTCTGCTAAGTGCTGAAAAGTACTTCTAAAAGTTTTCAAAAAGTTTGAAAACTTTTTTTTTCCTGTTCTTTAAAAAGTCCTTTTCATTACTACCTTCTATCAGCCTAAGCTGCTAGAAACACCTCTTCTACACTAATAAGGGATAACTGGACCTGGCACAAGGTGTAAGTACCTCTGATACTCACTACAAGCCAGGCCAGCCTCCTACAGTTATCTGGTGAGATCCCCAAAGCAGAGACCCTAAATAGCCGGAAAAGGAGGTTTGGCTACCTAGGAAGGAGGATTGGCTACCAAGAGAGGTAAGAGCCTATCAGAAGGAGCCTCTGACGTCACCTGCTGGCACTGGCCACTCAGAGCAGTCCAGTGTGCCACAAACACCTCTGTTTCCTAGATGGCAGAGGTCTGGGACACACTGGAGGAGCTCTGGGCACCTCCCCTGGGAGGTGCAGGTCAGGGGAGTGGTCACTCCCCTTTCCTTTGTCCAGTTTCGCGCCAGAGCAGGGCTGGGGGATCCCTGAACCGGTGTAGACTGGCTAATGCAGAGATGGGCACCATCTGTGCCCATCAAAGCATTTCCAGAGGCTGGGGGAGGCTACTCCTCCTCAGCCCTCACACCTATTTCCAAAGGAAGAGGGTGTTACACCCTCTCTCAGAGGAAGTCCTTTGTTCTGCCTTCCTGGGCCAGGGCTGCCTGGACCCCAGGAGGGCCGAAACCTGTCTGAGGATTGGCAGCAGCAGCAGCTGCAGTGGAGACCCCGGAAAGGCAGTTTGGCAGTACCCGGCTTCTGTGCTAGAGACCCGGGGGATCATGGAATTGTCCCCCCAATGCCAAAATGGCATTGGGGGGACAATTCCATGATCTTAGACATGTTACATGGCCATGTTCGAAGTTACCATTGTGACGCTGTACATAGGTATTGACCTATGTACAGTGCACGCTTGTATCGGTGTCCCCGCACTATCAAAGTTCGGGGAATTTGCCCTGAACAATGTAGGGGCACCTTATCTAGTGCCAGGGTGCCCACACATTAAGGGCCTGATTCTAACTTTGGAGGACGGTGTTAAACCGTCCCAAAAGTGGCGGATATACCACCTACCGTATTACGAGTTCCATAGGATATAATGGACTCGTAATACGGTAGGTGGTATATCCGCCACTTTTGGGACGGTTTAACACCGTCCTCCAAAGTTAGAATCAGGCCCTAAGTAACTTTGCACCCAACCTTCACCAGGTGAAGGTTAGACATATAGGTGACTTATAAATTACTTAAGTGCAGTGGTAAATGGCTGAGAAATAACGTGGACGTTATTTCACTCAGGCTGCACTGGCAGGCCTGTGTAAGAATTGTCAGAGCTCCCTATGGGTGGCAAAAGAAATGCTGCAGCCCTTAGGGCTCTCCTGGAACCCCAATACCCTGGGTACCTATGTACCATAAACTAGGGAATTATACGGGTGTACCAGTATGCCAATGTGAATTGGTAAATTTAGTCACTAGCCTGTTAGTGACAAATTTGGAAAGAAATGAGAGAGCATAACCACTGAGGTTCTGGTTAGCAGAGCCTCAGTGAGACAGTTAGGCATCACACAGGGAACACATACAGGGCACATACTTATGAGCACTGGGGCCCTGCCTGGCAGGGTCCCAGCGACACATAGACTAAAACAACATATATACAGTGAAATATGGGGGCAACATGCCAGGCAAGATGGTAGTTTCCTATAGACTGGAACCCCAGATTTGCACAGATGAGCTGTGACCACCGCAATCACCTTGGTGAACACACAAGGGGCGCTGGTAATGCCAAAAGGGATCACCGTAAACTGAAAGTGCTCGTGGCCTGCCATAAACCACAGATAACGCCTGTGGGAGACTGGCTCAGTATATGGTGCACACCTATAAGTGATGCACCCTGCAATGAGTCCAGGCAACCCTTAGTGATAGTGTTAGAGGTTCCTAATAACTAAAGCTCTCAATGGGTAGCTGTGGGGAGCAGCTAAGACGTATTAGAGAGGGTGTGAAGCAATTGCAATAACCACAAAGTCAGTCAATGATTTACATACAAGAAAGAACCACACCAAGTGTTAAAAAAAAGGTATTATTTATTAACACACAGGCACTAAGCTAACGTTGGTATATCTCCTAACTGGAGATATGATCACACACAAATATACTTAAAAACAGGTAGGTACAGGCATATAATAACATGGGCTCCTAAGGAGAGACCAAACCATAAACTACAAACATGGGTTAATAAAGACACAACTAACCAAGACTAACACTCAAGAATCCTAAGGACTGGGGAAGTACTAGAACACCAGAGTAAGTAGTAGGTATTTTCACCGGGAGCCCGTGTGTAGAGGTGTTACCTAGTGTTGGGTGTCCCACAGGATAATAGTGGGTAAGTAGCGGTTAGTGTTTGTGTGTTTCAGGACACTTCCCGGAAGAGAGTTCGAATGATGACCTACGAGTGACCACCCTCAGGACCCGTGGACCGGTATCCAGGAAGCTGTGTGCATCGGGCCTAAAGTGCGTTAGAACCCTCATAGGAAACAATGGAGAAGGTTGCGGTCAGGAAAAGGTTTGACCCTTCGCAGAGAACCTCAAGAAAATCCGTTAGGCAAAGGAAGGTTCAAGAGCGCCCCCCCCGTGGACACCCAGAGAAGCACAGTACCTACATCAGGGAACCCAGGTGCAAAGGGGTGAAGTTATGTAGGAACCTCCCGTTGAAGTCAATGGGGACCACTCACCTTAATCAAAGAAGTGTGGAAAGGAACCTCAGGGGCCCCTCGGAAGCATGCAGGGGTCTAACAGTATTTCACAGTATAATTTATCGTTTCAGCTTAAAAAAGCCTTATAATAAAAACACTAAACAAGTTTAAAATACAAAATAAAATGACATCACATGATTAACTTCATCTAAAATGATTTTTTTTAAAATGAAATGAATGCCTCAACTCGCAGGTTGATAGTGCAGTCGCTAACCCTTTGGGCTCTGACTTATCGATCTCCAAGCACGTGGGCCGGCTGCTACAGGCAGAGAAATAACTTTTAAGTCTGATTGAAAACAAGGCGTCAGGGCCTCCCTACAAGGCCAGTATTGTGATTTATAAACAATGGCCCCGTGAGATTGTTTCAGCTCCTGCATCGGTTCATTCCCACCGGTCAGTAGCATCCGAGTCCTTGTGCCGGGCTTCAGGATTGGAAAGGACAGGGAGAGTTCCTCGTCTAAATTTCAGGTACAATTACCTTGTTTCTTCTGCAACGATGTAATCCAGATATGGTTCTAAGACGATTCCACCTTTTGTCATCAAAAAAACAGTAATTTGCTTCTATTGCTTAGATCCCTGCTCCGGTTAGAGCCCTAGAACTGATTCTTGATGGGAATAAAAGAACAAATACTGACAGAGAAAACCGCATCTGCAGCTCCCGTGCTTTCATCCTATGAACCGATGTCCTGCTGCTGCTGTTTCAACAGTGATGCTTTGCTGTCTCTCACCGCAGCTTCTTCATTTACAACCTCACTCACCCGTCTGGTTGCTCCCGGCGCCTGCGCTCTCGCACCTCTGGCCTGTATCTCTGATGTATTCTACAGGCAAGCCAGGGAATTTAACAAGCATTGGCAAAGCCAATAGGTCTCACCCTAGGGATACATCTGCTTTGCTAATGGTTTTAATCAGGGAGCACAGCATCCCTGCTGCTATGGAACATTGCTAATAAACAAGGAAAGAAAACCTACACTGCCAACTGCATTATTTGTAGATGTATGCTCCAAGCTTGTGCACGGCTACAAAATAAAGCAGTTTGTTTGCTTTTTTTACTGATCCCAGTTGGATCAGGAATAAATAAATAAGTTGAGTCACTGGGAGGAAACAACATGTGTAGGGAAGAAACGCAGCTGGGAAAGCAACACGGAGGGCGGGCAGAAAACACACAGGGGTGCGCGGTGGGGAGAGTTAAAAGACAAACAACGAGCATATGTTTGCTATAAGTCCTTTGATCAATGGGTATTGGGACATCGTGTGTAAATTTATAGCTGAAACTGTGAGTTAAAATCAAGCTGAGCTGAGTGTTGGTGATGTGGGGAGCGGATACTGCGTCACTCAGCCTCTTGGGGAGGTCTCACAGGTGCTTGCTGTTTTACCTAGCTGAGCTGAGTGTTGGTGACGTGGGGAGCGGATACTGCGTCACTCAGTGTCGGTTATGTGGGGAGCGGATACTGCGTCACTCAGCCTCTTGGGGAGGTCTCACAGGTGCTTGCTGTTTTACCTAGCTGAGCTGAGTGTTGGTGACGTGGGGAGCGGATACTGCGTCACTCAGTGTCGGTTATGTGGGGAGCGGATACTGCGTCACTCAGTGTCGGTGATGTGGGGAGCGGATACTGCGTCACTCAGCCTCTTGGGGAGGTCTCACAGGTGCTTGCTGTTTTACCTAGCTGAGCTGAGTGTTGGTGACGTGGGGAGCGGATACTGCGTCACTCAGCCTCTTGGGGAGGTCTCACAGGTGCTTGCTGTTTTCCCTCGCTGAGCTGAGTGTTGGTGATGTGGGGAGCGGATGCTGCGTCACTCAGCCTCTTGGGGAGGTCTCACAGGTGCTTGCTGTTTTACCTAGCTGAGCTGAGTGTTGGTGATGTGGGGAGCGGATACTGCGTCACTCAGTGTTGGTGATGCGGGGAGCGGATGCTGCGTCACTCAGCCTCTTGGGGAGGTCTCACAGGTGCTTGCTGTTTTACCTAGCTGAGCTGAGTGTTGGTGATACGGGGAGCGGATACTGCGTCACTCAGTGTTGGTGATGCGGGGAGCGGATGCTGCGTCACTCAGCCTCTTGGGGAGGTCTCAGAGGTGCTTGCTGTTTTACCTAGCTGAGCTGAGTGTTGGTGATGTGGGGAGCGGATACTGCGTCACTCAGCCTCTTGGGGAGGTCTCAGAGGTGCTTGCTGTTTTACCTAGCTGACCTGAGTGTTGGTGATGTGGGGAGCGGATACTGCGTCACTCAGCCTCTTGGGGAGGTCTCAGAGGTGCTTGCTGTTTTACCTAGCTGAGCTGAGTGATGGTGATGTGGGGAGCGGATACTGCGTCACTCAGTGTCGGTGATGTGGGGAGCGGATACTGCGTCACTCAGTGTCGGTTATGTGGGGAGCGGATACTGCGTCACTCAGTGTCGGTTATGTGGGGAGCGGATACTGCGTCACTCAGCCTCTTGGGGAGGGCTCAGAGGTGCTTGCTGTTTTACCTAGCTGAGCTGAGCGTTGGTAATGTGGGGAGCGGATACTGCGTCACTCAGCCTCTTGGGGAGGTCTCACAGGTGCTTGCTGTTTTACCTAGCTGAGCCGAGTGTTGGTGATGTGGGGAGCGGATACTGCGTCACTCAGTGTTGGTGATGTGGGGAGCGGATACTGCGTCACTCAGCCTCTTGGGGAGGTCTCACAGGTGCTTGCTGTTTTACCTAGCCGAGCTGAGTGTTGGTGATGTGGGGAGCGGATACTGCGTCACTCAGTGTTGGTGATGCGGGGAGCGGATGCTGCGTCACTCAGCCTCTTGGGGAGGTCTCACAGGTGCTTGCTGTTTTACCTAGCCGAGCTGAGTGTTGGTGATACGGGGAGCGGATACTGCGTCACTCAGTGTTGGTGATGCGGGGAGCGGATGCTGCGTCACTCAGCCTCTTGGGGAGGTCTCACAGGTGCTTGCTGTTTTACCTAGCTGAGCGTTGGTAATGTGGGGAGCGGATACTGCGTCACTCAGTGTCGGTGACGTGGGGAGCGGATACTGCGTCACTCAGCCTCTTGGGGAGGTCTCACAGGTGCTTGCTGTTTTACCTAGCTGAGCTGAGTGTTGGTGACGTGGGGAGCGGATACTGCGTCACTCAGTGTCGGTGATGTGGGGAGCGGATACTGCGTCACTCAGCCTCTTGGAGAGGTCTCACAGATGCTTGCTGTTTTACCTAGCTGAGCTGAGTGTTGGTGACGTGGGGAGCGGATACTGCGTCACTCAGCCTCTTGGGGAGGTCTCACAGGTGCTTGCTGTTTTACCTAGCTGAGCGTTGGTAATGTGGGGAGCGGATACTGCATCACTCAGCCTCTTGGGGAGGTCTCACAGGTGCTTGCTGTTTTACCTAGCTGAGCTGAGTGTTGGTGATGTGGGGAGCGGATACTGCGTCACTCAGCCTCTTGGGGAGGTCTCACAGGTGCTTGCTGTTTTACCTAGCTGAGTGTTGGTGATGTGGGGAGCGGATACTGCGTCACTCAGCCTCTTGGGGAGGTCTCACAGGTGCTTGCTGTTTTACCTAGCTGAGCCGAGTGTTGGTGATGTGGGGAGCGGATACTGCGTCACTCAGTGTTGGTGATGTGGGGAGCGGATACTGCGTCACTCAGCCTCTTGGGGAGGTCTCACAGGTGCTTGCTGTTTTACCTAGCCGAGCTGAGTGTTGGTGATGTGGGGAGCGGATACTGCGTCACTCAGTGTTGGTGATGCGGGGAGCGGATGCTGCGTCACTCAGCCTCTTGGGGAGGTCTCACAGGTGCTTGCTGTTTTACCTAGCCGAGCTGAGTGTTGGTGATACGGGGAGCGGATACTGCGTCACTCAGTGTTGGTGATGCGGGGAGCGGATGCTGCGTCACTCAGCCTCTTGGGGAGGTCTCACAGGTGCTTGCTGTTTTACCTAGCTGAGCGTTGGTAATGTGGGGAGCGGATACTGCGTCACTCAGTGTCGGTGACGTGGGGAGCGGATACTGCGTCACTCAGCCTCTTGGGGAGGTCTCACAGGTGCTTGCTGTTTTACCTAGCTGAGCTGAGTGTTGGTGACGTGGGGAGCGGATACTGCGTCACTCAGTGTCGGTGATGTGGGGAGCGGATACTGCGTCACTCAGCCTCTTGGAGAGGTCTCACAGATGCTTGCTGTTTTACCTAGCTGAGCTGAGTGTTGGTGACGTGGGGAGCGGATACTGCGTCACTCAGCCTCTTGGGGAGGTCTCACAGGTGCTTGCTGTTTTACCTAGCTGAGCGTTGGTAATGTGGGGAGCGGATACTGCATCACTCAGCCTCTTGGGGAGGTCTCACAGGTGCTTGCTGTTTTACCTAGCTGAGCTGAGTGTTGGTGATGTGGGGAGCGGATACTGCGTCACTCAGCCTCTTGGGGAGGTCTCACAGGTGCTTGCTGTTTTACCTAGCTGAGTGTTGGTGATGTGGGGAGCGGATACTGCGTCACTCAGCCTCTTGGGGAGGTCTCACAGGTGCTTGCTGTTTTACCCAGCTGAGCTGAGTGTTGCTGATGTGGGGAGCGGATACTGTCACTCAGCCTCTTGGGAGGTCTCAGAGGTGCTTGCTGTTTTACCTAGCTGAGTGTTGGTGATGTGGGGAGCGGATACTGCGTCACTCAGCCTCTTGGGAGGTCTCACAGGTGCTTGCTGTTTTACCTAGCTGAGCTGAGTGTTGGTGATACGGGGAGCGGATACTGCGTCACTCAGTGTTGGTGATGCGGGGAGCGGATGCTGCGTCACGCAGCCTCTTGGGGAGGTCTCACAGGTGCTTGCTGTTTTACCTAGCTGAGCTGAGTGTTGGTGATGTGGGGAGCGGATACTGCGTCACTCAGCCTCTTGGGAGGTCTCACAGGTGCTTGCTGTTTTACCTAGCTGAGCTGAGTGTTGGTGATGTGGGGAGCGGATACTGCGTCACTCAGCCTCTTGGGAGGTCTCACAGGTGCTTGCTGTTTTACCTAGCTGAGCTGAGTGTTGGTGATGTGGGGAGCGGATACTGCGTCACTCAGTGTTGGTGATGTGGGGAGCGGATACTGCGTCACTCAGCCTCTTGGGGAGGTCTCACAGATGCTTGCTGTTTTACCTAGCCGAGCTGAGTGTTGGGGATGTGGGGAGCGGATACTGCGTCACTCAGCCTCTTGGGGAGGTCTCACAGATGCTTGCTGTTTTACCTAGCTGAGCTGAGTGTTGGTGATATGGGGAGCGGATACTGCGTCACTCAGCCTCTTGGCGAGGTCACACAGTGCTTGCTGTTTTACCTAGCTGAGTGTTGGTGATGTGGGGAGCGGATACTGCGTCACTCAGTGTCGGTTATGTGGGGAGCGGATACTGCGTCACTCAGCCTCTTGGCGAGGTCTCAGAGGTGCTTGCTGTTTTACCTAGCTGAGCTGAGTGTTGGTGATGTGGGGAGCGGATACTGCGTCACTCAGCCTCTTGGGTGGTCTCAGAGGTGCTTGCTGTTTTACCTAGCTGAGTGTTGGTGATATGGGGAGTGGATACTGCGTCACTCAGCCTCTTGGGGAGGGCTCAGAGGTGCTTGCTGTTTTACCTAGCTGAGCTGAGTGTTGGTGATGTGGGGAGCGGATACTGCGTCACTCAGCCTCTTGGGGAGGTCTCACAGGTGCTTGCTGTTTTATCTAGTGCTTCTGGCAGAAGGGAGATATGTAAACAGTGGCTGGATGCTGTAGCTCCCTTTCCGGAGGACTAGCTTAAGGCGTGGCATTGGACTTGTAGGCTGGGTCTGCGGCATAGCTCTTGCAGGGCGGATGCTCTATGGGGTGATTTTCTGAGGTGCAGTAGCATGTCGGATCTGGGAAGCTGAGCAGTCCTATGATTAAGCCTTAGCACCAAGGGATATGGGCTTCCATCCTATAGACCAGTTTGGGGTGAGGCCGACTGAGATTGCAGCAGTTTTGCTGATATAAGGACGAAAAATAGTTTGTTTTGCCTCATATCTACTTAGCTATGTACTGTTTCTGATCTTAAGACATCTCTGGTAGACATGTTTTGCTGCCTGTTGCTACATAAATAGGTAACAGATTACTGCTGCATGAACCGTGCAGTATCCTTGTAGTAAGATGCACTTTATTGGGATAAAAGGTAGCTTGTTTGGTAGAAAAGCTGCAATTATTAGAATAATAACATAATTAATGCCCAGTACACAATGCAATAATCCAGGCCAGGCAATAGGAAAATCTGATGCACACAATGCAATAACACAGGCCCGGTACTAGGAGAATCTGATGACACAATCCAATAACACAGTCCAGGCACTAGGAGAATCTGATGCAAACAATGCAATAACACAGACCAGGCACTAGGAGATTCTGATGCACACAATGCAATAACACAGCACAGGCGGTAGGAGAATCTGATGCACACAATGCAATAACACAGGCCATGTACTAGGAGAATCTGATGGAAACAATGCAATAACACAGGCCCGGTACTAGGAGAATCTGATGCACACAATGCAATAACACAGACCAGGCACTAGGAGAACCTGATGCAAACAATGCAATAACACAGGACAGGCGCTTGGAGAATCTGATGCAAACAATGCAATAACACAGGCCCGGTACTTGAAGAATCTGATGCAAACAATGCAATAACACAGGCCAGGTACTTGAAGAATCTGATGTAAACAATGCAATAACACAGGCCAGGTGCTAAGAGAATCAGATGCACACAATGCAATAACACGGGCCAGGCACTAGGAGCATCTCATGCAAACAATGCAATAACACAGGCCAGGCACTAGAAGAATCTGATGCAAACAACGCAATAACACAGTCCAGGCACTAGGACAATCTGATGCACACAATGCAATAACACAGGCCTGGCACTAGAAGAATCTGAAGAATCGGACTCATGAAGTCCGGGAAAATGGTCCATGCTCCATTTCACACAGGCTACAATGGCAGTCCTGTAAAAGCCTTTGCATGGCCTCCCTTGGGTGGCAAAAGTAATGCTGCAGCCCATTGGGATCCCTTGGAACCCCAATGCCCTGTGTACCTAAGTACCATATGCTAGGGACTTATAAAGGGGTATCAGTATGCCAATTTGTGATGAAATACTGGGTTAGCAGTATGTAGTGATAAATTTTGAGGGGAGAGAGAGCATAAGCAATGGGGTCCTGGTTAGCAGGGCTCCAGTGACACAGTCAAGCATACTGACAAAAACAGTGAAACATACTGACAAGTGGGCCAAACAAGCCATAAGCATTGGGGTCCTGGCTGGAAGGATCCCAGTGACACAGTCAAACACACTAACAGATAGGTAAAAGTTGGGGGTAACATGCCAAAAAGATGGTACTTTCCTACAGTGGGAATTTTCTTGTGTTTCACTTTCCTTGTCACCACATTGCTATTATTCTGTTTGATCATCCTAATCATTGCAGTACATGCTATTTTATCTAGAACACAGTTGATGCAAGTAAAATATATCGAACCAATTTCTGCTTCTATTTGTCTTTGCATGTGTGAGACTAATGTAACTGGGAGAAAAGGATTACATCTCTTGCACCACGATTTCCTTGAGAAATCAGAATGTCATGCACATCGCTTCCACAAATCATTGCCACTTTTAGGTGCATGTGAGGTACTGCTACGTAGCCTGAAGGGTTAGGCCGACAGTTGCCACACGAAGGGGAATTGGACTCCATTCCCCACAGCCTGGTGGTGCTGCCACCCAAATCCAGAAGTCTCTTTTAGTATAATGAGAGCCAAACACGACAACACCTGCCACCAAATAAACCTCTGATGCACTCAATGACCACTCTGTTCATCCTCTGTGGGTGATAAAGACTAGCATATTTATGCTTAATACTATTTGCACCCAAATCTCCATCTCCCTCAAGACAAATTGTACAACTTATCCAGTACCAACTCACACAGAAAACCCTCTCTGGAAAATACAAACCTCACTTCTGTCCACTTTGACACGTAGTCCACAAACACAAGAACACATTTCTGATACACAGGAACGCACTCCTGTCATAGGCAGAATTCTAGATATCAGTCTTTTATCATTTTGCAAATAACTGGTAGTCTGTAATGAACCTTTCCACATTGCTGTCCATGGCAGGCTACCAGCATTGCGTCATCAATCTTTTCTTGTTAGATAGCATGCCTAAAGGTCCCCCATGGCTCAAGTCTCACAGTCTGGACTTTGCTATAGGTCTTCAAATCACACAACCGATCGTTTCTCCCTTGGCCATCATTTCCTGATGAAATCAATCACTTTAAATAGAATAGGGTCTTCAACGAATGTCCTTCTCTACTCTTGTTCACACACAATCTTTACATGAACAACAAATATTTGCTACAATATAATCCACATGTTCACACCACATTTTTCTTATGTTCAACATCTTCCTACTTTCAAGGAAGTCGAGGCAAGCAATCAGCCCTTTTGTTCTTTGCTCCTGCAATGAGCTCAACCTCAAAAAGCTTCAAACTGAACCTCTTCGTCCTGGCAGTAGTATTGCTGCTGTACACATTGTTACTATTCAAAAGAGGTACAAGAGGTTTATGACCAGTTCGTATTCTGAAGTTGGTCCCACATGTGAGGAGATGCCTCTTTTATCATGGCTAGCCCGACTTTTTGCCTGATGTATGATGTAGCCTAGAAATTGTAGTGTCCCGGGCCCTGCTAATCAGGTTCCCTGGCCCAGAGCTCTTTCCCTAAAACTGTTGTGATGCCCTGGTGCAATTAGAGACCCCTTTAGCTACCACTATAAGTCCCTATTAATTAAATGGTACTTAGGTATCCAGGGCATGGAGTACTGAAGGTAGGCCCCATGAGGGCAGCAGCACTGACTGTGCCACCCTCTATAGAGGGCCATGCATTCCACTACACCCAGCACTGCCATTACAGGCTGAGTGCCCTGATGCACACCTAAAACGTAAACTCAACATGGCACACTGCTTGTGTGCCCTGCCAACTACACACTGCGTACAATATATGTAATTCACCCATCTGGCAGGCCTTTCATCCCTAAGGCAGGGTGCACCATACTGTATGTGATGGCATAGCTGCATGAGCAATATGCCCCCACTATGTCCTTACCAAACCTTAGGCATAGTGAGTAGATAGAGTAGTAATTTTAATACATGTGCTAGATACTGGTCAACACAAGTTTCACAGCTACATACTGGCCACTCTGAACCCTGGGTTATTTGGTATCAAACAACTCAGAATGATAAATCCCAACTGGTACCAGTATTGGATTTATTACTAAATGTACCCAGGGGTCACCTTAGAGGTGCCCCCTCCAAAAGCTAACTACCCTGGCATAGTTACTGACTGGTTCTTACCAGCCTGCCACTTCCAGACAGCCAATCTATAACCTTGGGTTGAGAGATTCTTCTCTCTGGGTTGCTGGCAAAGCCCTTCCTGGGTGGAGGTGCTAACACCCGCTCACTCAGGAATGTGCACTCTCCTGGCAGTGTGCTTCAAAGAGCCTACCATCTTTGAAACTCGACCTCCAAGCCTCCCTGTTGCAAACCCCCACTTTTGGTGGGAGCAACAACGGAAAATTCAAACTTAGGATAGGGGAGTGGCCCTACCAAGCATGCACCACCCCAAAGGTGTTGCATGTGAGGTGGACACTCCATTTTATTTTCTTCCATCTTTGATGGAAGGAAAATAGGCAATCAGGTGTAGGAATGTTTCCTCTGCCCACCAGAAGTGGTCACTTAGTGGGTGTAGCCACCCTAAGGTAGGTGACCAATTGGCACTATGAGTTCCCCCCTAAATCACCACTAAATACAGTATTTAGTGGGCACCCCTAGACCAGAAAATCAGATTTGACAGTTAAAAGCCCAGCAACAAGAAGATCCAAAGCACGAGAACTGTGGACATGCTGCACCAAAGAAAAGGTGCCAAACCCTGCCTGCTGCTCCCTGGACTCGACATTCGACTGTGAGGAGCTGCTGGACAACAGGACAACTCCACAAAAACCCCAGAGAACCTCCAGGCTTAGCCAATTGCCCGAGAACTCCCTCCAGAGTAGAGGTACCAGTCTACAATCCAAAGGAACCAGCAAGCCAGTGAGGGTCACTTCACTGCCCACCTGCTAACTCCTGAACCGGATACCACAGCTGGACCAACCAGCAACCCGACTACTGTGGGGACAAACCCTGCCAGTGTGCCAAGTTTGGTGGCACTGTGACCTCCAGCAGCCAAACCATGCCAATACCAGGGGTATTGGTCAGCCCACGTCAGAAATCCAGAATAACAGCTGCAAAAGGACCAGGAGGAAGTCCCAGTTGAGGGACTTCAGGAACACCCCAGACCTCCCGCCAGAGTGCCCCCGCTGCCCTGCAAACGACCCTTGAAAAAAGTTTACCTCCTGCTCCTAATAACATCCTTGCGCACAGCTCCTGGCTCAGCGATTCACTCTGCACCTGGCCACCCTGTGCCCTGCACCGAAGATCCAACTGTGCCCCAAGGGTACCCCGCTGCTTGCGATCATGACAGTCCGAGGGAATGCCAGGATTCACCGTTAAACATACCTGTGCAGTGCTTTTCCAAGTGGTCCTCCGCAGTAGCCCTGCACCATTTCCAGAGACCTTCTCACGTTGCTCCTGCCGGACCCAGGAGCCACCCGAACTCCTCCTGCTGGCACAGTGTTCCCACTGACGACCTCGACCAACCTGCAAAAGAACTTGGTAAACCAACTGTATGATTTTATATGTATTTCTAAAGGAGATCCTCCATTGATTCCTATGGTGCGTAATTACGCACAAAAAGACTATTTTTATTAAACTTCAAAAATTAATATCTCGAAAAGTACTTACCCAAATCTGATGATCTTCATCTTAACATGTATATAAAGATCTGAATTATTTTTATGAATTGGTCTTAAGTTATTCCATTGAGTGTGTGAATTGTAAGATTGATACTGTAAGTACTTCAAATGCTTTGCACTTCCCCAGGATTGGCCTAACTGGTCGACCAAGCTACCATAAAAATTAAAGCATTAGGTGGTCAGTTTTTACCCCATGTAAACCAACATGTGGTTGTCTGGACCCCTGCACAGTGTGTCAGCTTTGCACACTACATAGAGAGCCAGCCTCCTACACCACACACATACAACTTAAGTGTTTCAATCGCCTACGTGCAGTCCGACGTTCCACGCTCAATGACATAGTACTTCTTCTTGTCTCAACATATGTGACGCAAAAGCAATGGCGCATTTCTTCTTTCCTTTGCCTTGAGTCGCTACAGTGCCAATGCTGATGCTACTAGCATCAAAAGTGATGAATAACTCCTTGCTGGGTACATATGGCTTAAGAGTGGTGCCTTGAACAGTATTTCCTTAATCCCAGGAAATGCCCCTTTCTCTTGCAGACCCCAGAAATATTGAATATTCTTCTTTGCTTGTGAAATGGCTCAGAAATCATTACAACATTTGCAATACATTTTGAATGCAATTCATAAATGACATATATGCAAGTTGTTGGTCATGATCTTTCAGCTGCTCTCAATTGGACTAGCCATGGTGAAATCTGTTTCCCTGAAACCACACACCCCATATATTCATAACTGTGATCACCAATCATACATTTATTTATTCAATTAATCTGAAACCTCTTCTCAAACCTCTTCTCAGAAAGGCGTTCAAACCATTGTAAGTCTACGCATATGCTCATTTTCATCTTTGCCGTATACCAAAGCATCATCTTGGGAAACCAAAACTCCACAAAAACCATTCAACACCTCTGCCACCACCCTTTGGAACGTGGCTGCAGTAGAGGCCATACCTAATGACATGCAGCAAAATTGATCACCAGGAGCTACAAATGCCATCATGGCCCTCATTCTGACCCTGGCGGTCGGTGATAATGCGGCGGCCAAGCCGCCAACAGGCCGGCGGTCCAAAATATGCAATTCTGACCCTGGCGGGAACCGCCAACACAGCCCGCCGCATTAACACTCCGCCCGCCACGGCGGAACAAACAAACAGCGCGGCGGTCCCCGCCAACAGCCAGGCGGCAGACAATGTACCGCCCACCCTATCACGACCCACCAATCCGCCACCTTTTCCGGGGCGGGAGCACCGCCGATAAAAACACGGCGGAAACAGACTACGAACGGGAAAACGCTCACCTCTACGCACTCCACGCGAGATTCCGGCAGTATGGAACCCGAGTTGCAGGTCATCCCCGCACTCCTATACCTGCTCCTGTACCAGGAGCACGCCCGGCGGCGCGGAAGACATCGGTGAGTACTGCACCTACGACACAGGGGAGGGAAAAGATTACCGGCACACACCCACCCACCCATACCCACTACAACACACACATCAATGCATTCCCACAGATCACTGTCACAACCCACAAACCCCCCCCTCCGAAATAATGCAAAGACCAAAAGAAGAGATCATAAACGGGCAGATATATTGAAATATGGACACCAGTAATCCCAATAAATAAATAAACTATGTACAAAATATATACAGCTACTAAATGTAGTCCAACCACTGTCCGTGGACCACAGGGGTCCTGTGCAAAGGGGCAAGGCCCAGTCCCACGACAAGAACTCCGCGGAGAGAACACTGCAGGGGCATCAGAAAGAAAATAGGACAGGCACCTCAGGGGGAAGGGAAGGGGGGGCACCTCAGCCACTTGAGTACACAACGCCAGATCCACGAGGGGACTCCATGACCACTGGCCCATCCTGGGGAGTGCAAAGCCAGAGTCCATACAGTCCATACAGTGGGTGGCCTGCCCACTGGGCCATCCTGGGGAGTGCAAAGCCACAGTCCATACAGTCCATACAGTGGGTGGCCTGCCCACTGGGCCATCCTGGGGAGTGCAAAGCCACAGTCCATACAGTCCATACAGTGGGTGGCCTGCCCACTGGGACATCCTGGGGAGTGCAAAGCCACAGTCCATACAGTCCATACAGTGGGTGGCCTGCCCACTGGGCCATCCTGAGGAGTGCAAAGCCACAGTCCATACAGTCCATACAGTGGGTGGCCTGCCCACTGGGCCATCCTGGGGAGTGCAAAGCCACAGTCCATACAGTCCATACAGTGGGTGGCCTGCCCACTGGGCCATCCTGGGGAGAGCAAAGCCACAGTCCAAACAGTCCATAACAGACTCCACTGCCACTGGAGGAGGCATGTTGGCCAGAGGACATCCTGAAGCCCTGCCCGAGACAGATCCTGCCCTGCCACGTCTGCCAAAGGGCCAGCGGTTCTTGCCTGGAAGGGCCCAGTTCAGCGCTTCTTGCCTTGAAGGGCCCAGTTCAGCGCTTCTTGCCTTGAAGGGCCCAGTTCAGCGGGTCTTGCCTTGAAGGGCCCAGTTCAGCGGTGCTTGAGACGGCGGGGCCCAGTTCAGCGGTTCTTGAGACGGCGGTCCCCAGCGGAGCGGTGCTGGAGACGGCGGGGCCCAGTTCAGCGGTGCTTGAGACGGCGGGGCCCAGTTCAGCGGTGCTTGAGACGGCGGGGCCCAGTTCAGCGGTTCTTGAGACGGCGGTCCCCAGCGGAGCGGTGCTGGAGACGGCGGGGCCCAGTTCAGCGGTGCTTGAGACGGCGGGGCCCAGTTCAGCGGTGCTTGAGACGGCGGGGCCCAGTTCAGCGGTGCTTGAGACGGCTGGGCCCAGTTCAGCGGTTCTTGAGACGGCGGTCCCCAGCGGAGCGGTGCTGGAGACGGCGGGGCCCAGTTCAGCGGTGCTTGAGACGGCGGGGCCCAGTTCAGCGGTGCTGGAGACGGCGGGGCCCAGTTCAGCGGTGCTTGAGACGACGGGGCCCAGTTCAGCGGTTCTTGAGACGGCGGTCCCCAGCAGAGCGGTGCTGGAGACGGCGAGGCCCAGTTCAGCGGTGCTTGAGACGGCGGGGCCCAGTTCAGCGGTGCTGGAGACGGCGGGGCCCAGTTCAGCGGTTCTTGAGACGGCGGGGCCCAGTTCAGCGGTTCTTGAGACGGCGGTCCCCAGCGGAGCGGTGCTGGAGACGGCGGGGCCCAGTTCAGCGGTGCTTGAGACGGCGGCCGGTCTATGGCCAACTGCTCATTGCCTGGTGGTGCCCTCCTGGGCAGCGGGGATGGTGCTCCTTCAATGCCCACCTGGGCTGTGGGTGGTGGGGCCCTCCTGGCCAGCTGGGCTGGGTCCTCCCTGGGCAGCGGCTATGGGGGTGGTGGGCTCCTCCTGGGCAGCAGGCCTGCAGCCTGACCTCTCCGACTTGCTGGCCTTGCCCTCCTTAGTCGGGAGTCTGTGGCCCTTTCCTCCCTTTGGAGCTGTGGCTGGTGACTGTGTCTGGGTGGTGTCCGGGGGGGATGTAGAAGCCGGGCTCCTGCGGCGCCCCTTCCGCCTTCTGCTCCTCTTCCCAGGGGGTGGGCTGGCTGTCCCCTTGCTGCTGGGCGAAGATCCAGACATGCGGGCTGGTGGGCTCCAATACCCCTGCACCCTTGTCAAGGGGGCTGCAGGGCTGGTGGTGGCTGAGGTGCTCTTCTTACCCCGACGAGAAGGAGGGGGTGCTCAGGGTCAGGAAAGAAGTTAGCAGTGGCGAGGAAGAGTTTCTTGGGACAATGGAGAGTGGTAGGTACAGTGGGAATGGGAGTGGAGGGAGAGGATGTGGTTGTAGGTGAGTCACGTTTGCTGTCTTTGGGTGCAGGTGCAGGAGGGATAGGCTGTCGTGAGGTGGATGGCTGTTGGGTGGGTGGGTGGCTGCGTTTGTGTGGTGTGGAAGAGGGGGTGACAGACACAGTGGGAGAGGACACAGGGGACGTGTAAATGGCAGTGGGGGTGGTGACTGCACGTGTGCGGACTGGAGTGGAGGGTGTGCTGGTGATGGAAACACTGGCTGATGGTGAGGTGAATGGAGGTGTGAGTGTAGACGTCACAGGGAGGGAGGAGGGAGACGAGGAGGTGGGGGTCACAGAGGTGGTAGTGACTGTTGGCATGTCTGCATCGGAATGTTGCGTGTGTGAATGTCTGCGTGATCTGTGGTGCTTATGTTTGGATGAGCTTCTCTTGGGTGTTGAGGTGTGTGCAGGCTGGTCTGATGGTGTGGGTGGGACAGGCAGAGGAACAGGAGACTGGGAGGAGGGAGTTAGTAGAGGGAGGCAGGAGACAGGGACAATGGCTGCCGTCAGTGCTGAGGCCAGAGCCTGGAACGATCGCTGATGGGCAGCCTGACCCGAATGAATGCCCTCCAGGGACGCATTGCTGCGATGAACCTCCCTCTCCACCCCCTGGATGGCATTCAAAAGGGTAGTCTGCCCAACAATGAGCGTTCGGAGGAGGTCAATGACCTCCTCACTGAGGGCAGCGGGGGTAACAGGGGCAGGGCCTGAGGTGCCTGGGGCGAAGGAGATGCCCGGCTTCCTGGCAGAGCGGGCACGGGGCGAACGCTGAGGGGCTGCTGGGAGGGCGGAGATGGTGCGCTGGGTGGCGGCTGTACCTGTAATGGCGGGGGGCACGGATGGTGCCACCCCCGCAAGGGAGCTCCCTTCCGAGGACGTGTCCGTGTCGCTGCAGGGTCCAGTCGTCCCCGTTGTGGAGCTCCCCTCGCCCTCCGTCTCACTGGTCCAGTCAGACTCTGTGGCATGGCCCTCCTGGGCCATGTGAGATGCAGCTCCCTCCTGCCCCGATGCCACTTCTCCTCCGCCTGATGATGCTGATGCACACAAGCACAGAAAGACAAACAAAAAGGGGGGGGGAGAGAGAAATAAAGGGATATTGAGTACATGGATCTCCGGTACAGTTAGCGGACATGACAGACACAGATGCCCCCTGCACTAAGTTGCGCACTTGGGGTCCGCTACGCATTCCGTGGAACATGCACTACACGCCTAGAGTTGACAACTGCACCCATGGATGACACGGCGCAGGGATGGCTGTACTGACAAACTACTGAGGGTGGTGGCTGGGGACACAGGGGCTTACGGGGGTGCCCAGCCTACAGATATCGCCCTGGCCTAGGGGGACCCACAGCCCTCCTCCCCCACCCAGACACCTCCACTGCGCGACAACAGAGTAGATAATGCTTGTACTCACCCCCTTGTGTCTGCTGTGCTGCCCTCACGCGCCCATCCAAATCAGGGTAGGCCACCGCCAGGATCCGGAACATCAGGGGGGTCAGTTGACGGCAGGCACCCCGCCTACGTTGGGAGGCCATCCCCAGCAGAGACTCGGCGGTCTTCTTGGTCCTGCGGCGGATGTCCTCCCACCTCTTGCGGCAGTGGGTGCCCCGTCGATGGTGGACCCCCAGGGTCCGGACTTCCTTGGCGATGGCACGCCAAATCCCGATCTTCTCATGGGCGCGGACCTATGTGACACGTACAGGGAGGGAGAAATACCACGTTCAAGTTTGTCTGCATTTTCGTTGCCAGTGGCCCAACGCCCCCCATCCCCGCCAGGCCCCCTGCCATGCCCCCCGCCAGCCCCAACATGCCCCCCATCCCCGCCAGGCCCCCCGCCAGCCCCAACATGCCCCCCATCCCCGCCAGGCCCCCCGCCAGCCCCAACATGCCCCCCATCCCCGCCAGGCCCCCCGCCAGCCCCAACATGCCCCCCATCCCCGCCAGGCCCCCCGCCAGCCCCAACATGCCCCCCATCCCCGCCAGGCCCCCCGCCAGGCCCCCAAGCCAGCCAGTGGCCCCAAATCCAGATTGAATTAAACTCACTTGTTGGTCTGGAGGACCGTAGAGTAGCGCATACTGGGGGAGGACCCCATCCACAAGTTTCTCCAACTCCTCTCCAGTGAAGGCAGGGGCCCTTTCCCCAGGCGCAGCAGCCATTGTCCCTTCCAGACCGAGGTCACAGCAACACTTGCAGTATAGGTCCTCTCCTGTGAAAGTTCAAGTCGCAAGTGGATAAGTAGATAGAAAATGGCGGTCACGTCCGCGGCGGTGCGTACCGCGGCGGTGCGTACCGCCACCGCCGGCGCCCTTCGCCATTGGCTCCTGAAACCCATAGGCTTCAATGTTAACCAATGCAGCTTCGCGCCGCGGTCTTCGCCCGCTGCCCGCCGCGGTGTGCCACGCCAGCGCATTGACCTCACATCCCATTGTCACACTTCACAGGTCAGGCAGCCGCCATTTCGAGGGTCCACATGGCTCAATTTCAACTGCGTCACACAGGCCTAGGCCTTGCATAGCCACTCAGACACGCCATTCACTGCATAGAGAATCGTTTACTGTGCTAGCTGTGAGTACGTACCTGTGGGTTGCTTGACTGTGTGCTCCATGTTGTCCTTCCTAGGCACCGTCCGCTGGGTTTGGCGAGGAGACGGATGAATCCTCCCGTGTACCGACCGCTGGTGGACCTGTCGACAATGGAAGAACGCCACATTATCCTGACCTACCATCTTAACCGTGCCACTATACATGAACTGTGTGCCCAGCTGGAGCCCGACCTGATGTCCCCCATCCGCCAACCCACAGGGATTCCCCCTCTGGTGCAGGTCCTGTCAGTACTCCATTTCTTGGCAAGTGGGTCATTTCAGACAACAGTGGGAATTGCTTCTGGGATGTCTCAGCCCATGTTTTCGAAGGTGTTATCCAGAGTGTTGTCTGCCCTGATGAAATACGTGAGGAGCTACATCCTTTTCCCTGAGGTGGGCGAATTGGCTGCAGTGAAAGGTGATTTCTATGCCCTTGGACATATTCCCAACGTCATTGGTGCCATTGATGGGACCCATGTGGCTTTGGTTCCCCCAAGAGACAGGGAGCAGGTGTACAGGAACAGAAAAAGTTACCATTCAATGAACATCCAGGTGGTGTGTTTGGCTGACCAGTACATCTCGCATGTAAATGCCAAATTCCCAGGGTCAGTGCATGACGCCTACATCCTGAGGAATAGCAGCATCCCTTACGTGATGGAACAGCTAGAGAGACACCGTGTATGGCTATTGGGGGACTCTGGGTACCCCAACCTGTCGTGGCTACTGACCCCAGTAAGGAATCCCCGGACCAGGGCAGAGGAACGGTACAATGAGGCCCATGGGCGTACTAGGAGGGTGATCGGACGCACCTTTGGCCTCCTAAAGGCCAGGTTTCGGTGCCTGCATATGACAGGTGGATCCCTAATGTACTCACCTAAGAAGGTGTGTCACATCATCGTGGCCTGCTGCATGCTTCACAACCTGGCTTTGCGCCGCCAGGTGCCTTTCCTGCAGGAGGATGGTCGAGACGGTGGTGTTGTGGCAGCGGTGGAACCTGAGGAGAGTGACGAGGAGGAAGACGACGGGGCTGAAACAGACAACAGGGACAGAATCATTGAACAGTACTTCCAATAGGACACAGGTAACAATTCAAAGATAATTTAGTAAATGTGAACTACTCTCCTGCATCTCTGCTGCCTGTCTATTTGCCCCAGTGTATGATGACTGAGTTGTGGCTTTTCCCTCCCTATTTCAGATCTGGGGTCCCCACTACGAGTCCTGTGCTTCGTTTCCCCATGGACTACAGCTTTGTGGCAGCTGTTTGTTGACTTCACTATGTACAAGGACATATTTGCACTGTCATGTCAATTACAATATTTTGAAATCACAGCCAGACTCCAGATAGTTTTGTGCAAAATAGGTGTTTATTTAAGTGCTCAAAATGGGATGGGTGGTTTCAAGTGGGTGGGGGCTATGGTGAAGGAATGTCCATGGCAGAGTCCAGAGTAACAGTCACACAGGTGCATTGTCCAGAGGCCTGTGGAGAGATGGAGCATGGGCAGTTCAAGGATGGACAGGGTGACAATGTGGGACAGTGGGATGACATCAGGTGGTATCCTTTGCTGGCGGGGGTCTTGACATCCTACTCTGTCTTCTTGCGAGATCTCAGGGCCCTCTTGCGGGGTGGTTCTTCTCCTGCAGGAGGTGGGGGTCTGGTGGGCTGCTGCTGTGCGGGGGCCTCCTGTCCACTAGCGCCGGCGGAGGTGGTTGGCTGTTCTTGGTCCAGGCTAGTGGCAGGGGCCCTTTGGTGTTGTTGAGTGTCCGTCCTGGTGTTGATGAGGTCCTGCAGCAGCCCTACCATGGTAACCAGGGTGGAGGTGAGGGCTCTGATGTCCTCCCTGTACCCCCGATAGTGTTCCTCCTGCAGTACCTGGATCTCCTGGAACCGGGCCAGTACCGTCGCCATCGTCTCCTGGGAGCGGTTGTATGCTCCCATGATGGTGGTGAGGGCCTCGTGGAGAGTGGGTTCCCTGGGCCCGTCCCCCCCCCTGTCGCACAGCTGCCCTCCGAGTTGCCCTGTTTCCCTGGGCCTCTGCCCCCTGGCCGGTGTGCCCACTACCACTGCCCCCAGGTCCCTGTTGTTGTTGGGGTGGTGGGTTATCCTGGGTGCCCTGTAGTGGTAGACACACCGCAGATTGACGCGCCCTGGAGACAGAGGCATGGGCCCGCTGGGTGGGAGCTGTGCTGGTGTTCCCAGAGGGGTTTGGGTCTGTAGTGGCCTGGGCCTGTGTGAGGGGAACCGACTGTCCAGAGGTCCCCGATGGTCCGGGCTGGTCATCGGTGTCCAGGTCGACAGAGCTGCTGTCATCTCTGACGGCCTCTTGGGTGGGGGGTGTGGAGAATTCTGGGCCCTCCGCGGCGGTGTGTTGACGGTCGGGTCCTGCAGGGGTATAGAGGTATGGTTATAGTTTCAATGTGTGGCATATGGGTGTATCTGTGGGTTCCCGTGTCCCCAAGTGCTGGCATTCGTGTGTGGGGGCTTTGGTGAGGGTGGCTTGTGGGGGGGATGTGTATATGCATTGGGCATGCTTTGGTGATGGGTGTCCATGCTTAGTGGACGCATGCAGGCCTAGGTTTTTGGATGTGTGGGTTGTGATGGTGAGACATTGGCAGGGAATAGGTGTGCTGGGGGTGGGGTTGAGGATGGTGGTGGGGGTGAGGATGGTGGTGGGGGTGAGGGTGGGGGTGAGGATGGGGGTGGGGGTGAGGGTGGGGTTCGAGGATGGGGGTGAGGGTTGGGGTATGATTTGGCATGCAGGTGGGGGGGAAGCAGTATTGAAGCTTCAACTTACCAGTATCCATTCCTCCGCCGACTCCTGCGAGGCCGTCAGGATGCAGGATGTTCAAGACTTCCTCCTCCCATGTTGTAAATTGTGGGGGTTGAGGTGGGGGTCCTCCGCCAGTCTTCTGCACGGCGATGTTGTGCCTGGATACCATGGAACGCACCTTCCCCCGTAGGTCGTTCCATCGCTTCCTGATGTCTTCCCGATTTCTGGGGTGCTGTCCCACAGCGTTGACCCTGTCGACAATCCTCTGCCATAGCTCCGTCCTCCGGGCAATGTTGGTGTATTGGATCTGTGTGCCGAACAGCTGGGGCTCTACCCGAACGATTTCCTCCACCATGACCCTGAGTTCTTCGTCTGAGAAGCGGGGGTGTCTTTGGGGTGCCATGGGGTGGTGTGTATGATGTGTGGGGTGGAGTATGTGTAGTTAAGTGTGTTGAGTGTGGTGGTGTGTGTTGTTTTGTGTGTGGATAGTGTGTGGGTGATGGTGTTGAGTGGCTGTGGCTGCTAGTTTGTGGATGGTGGTGTCTCGCTCTGGCCTTCTTTCAGAATTTTTGGTCGTAGGGGTTTGTGGGTGATGTGGGTGTGTGTTTTATATTGTATTGTGTGTGTGGGAGTGGTGTGTGTATGTGTATCAGGTGTGTGGAATTCAAATCGGCCAATGTGGCTGAGTTTTGTTCGTTTGTGTGTATTCTGACCGCGGCGGTGTGTCCCGCCAATGGAATACCGCGTTTGAAAGACCGCCGCGTGGATTCGTGGGTCGTAATGGCATGGGCGTATTTCTGTTGGCGTGACGGTGGAGGTTTTGTCACCTCCACTTTTCCGCCGACCGCTGGTCTGGCGGTCTGTTGTGGCTGTCGGATTTTCGGAGGTTTGCCTTCTGCGGGTCAGAATGACCGTGGCGGGTTTCCGCGACCGCGGCGGGATTATGGAGGATTTCTGACCGGCGGTAGGCGCCTTTTACCGCCGAGGTCAGAATGACCACCCATATGTCTTGACTTCCTGCTCAGTACCACCACCGTCCTCCCTCCACCCTCCGTGGTGCACTTGCTCTTGTGTATTTGTCTCCTGTCATTGCTTTCTTGGCTGTATGGTTCTCCCCGTCCGCTTCACGTTGCTCACCCTCACTCATTGCTACTCCCCAACCATGCCGACTTTGTTGTTCCATCCCCTCCCTCCATATTGCTTTCATTTCCCACATCCCCATTTTGCTTCCCAGACCCACACCCTCTCTGTTGCTTAATGCCGCCTGAGCCCTCTGTGTTGTCACCCCAACCACACTCTGTGATGTTTCCGCCACAAGTGACACTTGTGATGCTTCAACAACAGCATTCTTTGTGATTCTTCTCCCCATCATCTGATTTGCTCATGTACACCCACCCTTCAAACAAAAAAACCTTTTGCACTATGTTTGTTATTTACTTATAAAAATGGGTAAATAATAAAAAAAAACATCATTTTGTAGACAGAGTCATGCATTGCTGCCTACAAAATTAGATGTCTGCCATATAATGGTGCATTTGTGTTTTTTTGTTTGTTTTGTTAGCCCGATGGACAGCATTGAGGATGCTCTACGACATGGGTTAAAGCCGTTGACAAAACCAATTGGCCCCTAAGGTGACACATATTTGCTTTGCCAGTGCTTGATTTAATGAGTCAAATGTATTTTCAGAATTTGTGGTTTGGTTGGGAAGCTGTATTTCAACTGTACTATCTTTATTCCATTTTACAGGCCCAGATTACCTTATTTGAAATTTCTTTTAAATTTCTGTAGCAAATGGCTCCTGCATGAGCACCTTAATTTCTCTAGATGAACAGCTGGAGTTTTTAATTAGTACAGTTTTCTTACTGGATTTTGAGAAGAGAGAGAATGTTTATTTTATTAGTTAATTAAAACCATAAAATAAATCCTTCAACGTAAAATTTAACAGAACAAAATTATGAAAAACTGGGAGGATTTAAATACAATCTACAAAGTTGATTTGCTCCTACTTGAATCTGGTTACTGGTACAAAACTTCATAGCGGTCTGGCTGTGTGACCTGCGATGTTACCAAGAAACCTTCCTTTCTTTGACGTGTTTTTCTTAAAGTAGATGGATTTTGTCTCTATTTGCCCCTCCCTATCACAGGCTTGTTTCAGCAGATGTTACTTTACTGGAAAGAATTTCCAACAATTGAACCAGTCTAACATTCAATATGGTGTTTTGTGGATTAGTGCTTGTCTACAGGATCTAATCCCTAAGCCATTTAGTTCTTTTTTCAGTAAGCCTTTTCTTTCAAGACCCAGGGCTGGGCAAATGCAGACCACATGTACCAGGGTTTCTTCCGCCAGATGACAAAAGCAGCGCTCGTGCATGCCTGCTTGTGGCCCCTTCTTCCATTTTTGCATGAGCAGATGTTCAATATGCCTTGTGGGGATGATTCTTCAGCAGTTCAGCTGTTACCCATTGCTCCTGGAGGAGAGGCCAACGCTACCCATTCCCTTCCATGGTGGGATCTCTGACCTAGAACCATTCTTTTCCTGCCTTCCTCTTTCCGTATTTGAACTTTCAACGGAGATTTGGGAGGTCTTCTGTCGTTAATCGTTACTTCAGAGACTCTGCTGTGAGGGATGGCTGCGCGTGCTCCATGCAAGACGGACCACGTGCCTTTGGGCATTTCCAGCTGTTGAGAATCTAGTAGTGGGGGTGGATATCGATCACCTTTATAGATTGCCACCTCAATACCCCAGGCTTTCAAAAGGTCCCTTCTCTCCATAATCTGTTTGGGTAGGACCGGCTCTGCAAAGATAGTAAACGTGGAGTCTGTGGGTTGGCTGCCTCTGGCTTGAATACATTCAATTGCAGCAATGTCATCCGAGGCCACATACTGTAGATCCGGGAGTGCTTTTATGAGTCTTAAAATAGTACAACGATTGAGAACATCTGTGGAGGATCTTGAGGTGAATTCCGGAATCCAGAGCAGCTGGTAATTTGGCTCGTTATTTTGTGTACCTGTTTGAGAGGCCTGGATTTGCTCTGCATGCTTGTTATGTTCCATGTAGGCCACTTCACCCAGCCTTGTGCATGGACATTCCTCTTACTACTTGAGATTGCCTGTGATGGTTGTCTGACTTGTCCAATCATAGTGGTTTTTGACTTTGTGCTCTGCTGGTCCCTTTGGGGACTTGTACAATTGCCCGTATGTTTACCAACTGCTGCGGGGGCCCCAAAGGGGACTTTATTGGCTGGACAGCACCTATTGAGTCAGAAGGGGACTTTACTCCAGGTTTTGTGTCGGTGCTGGTACTTGCTGGAACAGAGGTGTCTCTGTTATGCCTTCCACTGGGTGCAATGTGCTCCTGGCTTTGTTCATTTAGGATGATTTAGGTGGTTTTTAAGAAGGATAATTGCAGCGATTGTGCAGACCTCCTTCCTTTTCTTGCCTGTTTTGGTTCCCTTTTCGAAAGAAACCGAGTTAAGGGTTTCTCAGAGTTCCCAGGCTTGGCAGTAGCTTGCGACGAAAGATGATTCTCCGTAATTTCCATACAGAAGCTTGCTGAAGAGTTACTTTCTGCCTGAATTCTTTTCTCTCTTATGGTCAACGGTGAGGCTGTTTGAGGGGGACGGAGCCTCTCCTCTTGGCTTTACACAAGTGTGGCAGATGTTAGCATGGTAGCAAGGAGAGTAGTGTGTGTGTGTTCATCATTACGGCCGATTTCTTTCAGTGTTCCTTCGAGGATTTGCGGCAGTTGAGACAATTTATCTACCACCTCCTTGCAGGAGCAGATGGTAAAATCATTAACTTGTTCAGCTTGTGCCCTTATTATTAAGGCATTTAACTCTTCCAGCTTGCTGTCGATACCGGCGACAAATACTGCCATTGTATTTAACAAGTCTACTTGGATATCCATTTTATTTGAGTGAAACTGCAGAGCCATAACCGTTGCTTGCATTGAGTTTAGAATTGCAGCCCACATGTCGTCTGCCCTTATGGGATCCGGGGGTCGTGGTTGTGATTGTGGTTGTGAGTTGGATTTGTAAGCCACACTTAGGGTACCTTCAATTTTTGTTGCTTTACGGGCATGATTCTGAGTGGCTATTGCTTTTTCTTCTTTGGGTGATCTAGTTTGACAACCCTGTTCCGTGTTCCAGAGCTCCAGTTCCTCACTTTCACATCCAAGCATTGGGAAGGAATGGAGTTTGGGGCTTTGGCACAGGGGGCCGCCTTGCTGTGGGTCTTGTTCTAGGATTTCCGCAGTTGATACCATCTCTGAGTCCAGAATCAATTGATTTACTGAGCTGGATGTCCGGTGGTACTTGGCAGGATCTGAGCTGGCGCTCCTTATGGTTTTCTCTTGCCCGAGAGCAGGGGATGCTCCTGGTACATAAGTGCGGGGAACCTTGGCAATGCACGGGGCGTCTACTTTCAGAGGCTGCTTTCTTATGATCACTATTGTTGGAGAAAGAGGGGCGGGGATAGGTGAAATCACTCTGGGATGCTCTCCGAAACTTCCTTGCGTTTGCAGATCGAAAATGGGTGATAGGCCACCCCCTACGGATCGTTTACTTGGTGCCAGCGATCTAGACCTTTTTCTGGCACCATGAGTTGTTACAGCAGCAAAGTAGTCAGTTATCTTGAGGTGATTGGGTGGAGGGCTCCCAACTTTCGGAGGGTCTGGTTCTCCCCAGTTTGTGTATTCCATGCTAGAGGTTTGTTTAGCCAGTTCCCTGCCTGATCCGTTGGCTGGGGAGAGTCTCCTGCATGGAGTGGGGTGATCCAAGTCACTGCTTGCGCCTTTTTACTGCTGCTCCGTCCGATGCCGGGTCTCTTTTCCTTTTCCTCTTTGTTTAATATGTGGGTTGACTGGTGGCATTACTTCGTGCTTTACCTGATCTCATACTCCTTTCCCTGATTGGTCAATCTGTTTGCTAGTTTGCTAGTAAAGTGGTGGTCTACTTGAGGAGGCTTTCCGTTGGGAGTGGTCGCGGATAGGCAATGGAAGTGTTCGCTAGCTCTTTTATAGCTCTTTTCTCGCTGTGATGAGTTGCCCCAGGGGGCACTCCAACTGCCAACCGCTGACTGGCGCAACCTCCTTAGTGGATTGTGGGTGACGTGCCATGCCACTTTACTTGATTTCTCCTTGCGTTGTTTAGCGACGGACAGGTGTCGAAACCGCTAGCCTGGGATGCTGATGTGCGGTAATTCCGGTACTGATGCACTCAGGGGTTAACCGGGCTGCCTCTTACTGCTTTCTGTTCTTGGGGAGCTTGAATTGAGTTAGATTGAATTGTGACTGTAGTTTGTACGTGGACCGTTTATAGATTCGTTTGTAGATTCGTTTGTCTAGATTCGAGCTCTGGCTCCCCTGCTCGCTGCTGTTGCTGTACGCTGAGCTGGCGCACTTCCACGCTCCCACGCTCTGCCCTGTGGTCACTTCTTTGGGACTCTTTGGGATGCTGAGGGCCGGGGGACCAAGGATCGAGGACCAGTGCAGTCTGGGTTGCTGCGCCTGCACAGTCCTACACACGGGTGTGGCCCTAGTCGTGGTGATGCCCCGTTGAAGCCCGGTCCGGGTCCAGGTCCAGGTTGGGTGGGGCCGAGTGAGGTTGAGGCTGGGGGCAGGGGGTTGCAGGTGGACAGGCGATGTTTTGGAGACCAGGTGCCTGGGAGTGTTGCTCTTTCCCCTCCCTGCTGCTCGTCTGCCTCCCGAGGGTACGGGGGTACTGGGGCCCTGGGGGCCAGCTGAGGGATGACCTCTTGGCTCAGGGCCTTGAACTTTTAAAGTGGGCTTGGCGTGGGCTTGGCGCGCGCTTCAGTCTGCCCTCCAAGTTGCTCCTAGTTGCTCCCCAGCTAGGTGGAGCTGGGGGGGGTCTTAAGATGGGGCCCCTTGGCCCCTCGCAAGACGCACACGCGGTCGGGCTGCTTCCACAGGGGTCCGCGGGGGTTGCAGGGGGCCTCTTGCCTTGTTGCTGTCGCTAGCGCTGGTTTGGGAGGCGCTGGCGAACTCCGGTATGCTCCGGCGGGCCGCTCACTTGGGGGAAAGCTGCAGTTTCCATTGCGTTGGCTCCGGCACTCCCCCAGGCGGACGGTGCAGCTGGGAAGTGCGGCTGCGGAGTGCTGAGCCGCCCAGGCCTTTCCCCTGCTTTCAGGGCTCCAGGGCTTCAGGGCATCAGGGCATCAGGGCTCCAAACCACCGACGAGGGAGAGGGCTGCACGCCGTGCAGCGAACTCTCCTGACTGGGCTGCAGACAGAGAGGACGGACACAGCTCCAAGAAATCGTCATCCTGACCGGGCTGCATATAGAGAGATTATGCATTTTGCTGTAGTGAACAAACAGTTTCATAATGAGATGGAATTAGGTCCAGCATTACATCCTGGTAGAAGGCCAACTACTGCGGTGTACGACCTTTGGCTAGCTGGACAGACCTGTGCTAGATACGCTGAGCCAGAACCTGAGCCACAAACCAAGCAATTGGCAAACATACGTCCACAAATCTTGCCATGGGTTTGTGGCACCAGCTGTGAAGCTTACTCTTAATTTACTGTTCCCAGGCATGTTTTGAGGCACCCACAAGCCTCGCTGGGCTAACCACAAACTCAGCCACTGGCTCAGGGAACCCAGGAGCAAAATACTTAAATAAAAAAAATGAATACACAATGGAGGTTGCTAAGGCCTATCCACCTGCACTGGTGGGAGGAGGATTGGGCGAGGGTGGGGAGTTAGTGTTTGCTCATACTGCCACCCTCATTTACCCTTTCAGATTTACTTTCAGGGTGCAATGATTGAGTCCCTGCATCAGTAATAGTGAACGCAATATTTTTCCTGTTGTGATCAAACAGTGAAATTGTTCTAGAGTCGCAGAACCAACTGATGATCTGGGATTCCAAAATGTCAGACTAGAGAAAGCATTGCCTCAGCCAATCAGATATGACTATTTTTTTAAAAATTGATAGGTGTGTTCTGGTGGGCTGTCTATTCAAGCGTTGAGCAATACGCAGGTACAATTATCCATCAAAAGACATTTCCATATCCAGACAGGAACCTAGGAATAACCTTTTTATGATGTCATCAGTGATATCAATCAATCAATACTTTGCTTTATTTGATTGTCATAAAAGCATACCAAAAGTAAAATTATCAATGCATTATAAATAAAACAATATAATACAAATTGGTTAAAACCAAGCAGTAAAAATAATATTATATTAAATATACAGCATAAAGTTATCGTGCAAAATGGGGGAAATCTGTGCTTCATTATGTTATGCACATTTGTAGAGCGCACTATCACCCAGGAGGATATCCTGGCCTGAGTAGGTGTGAATTTAGGCACATCTGTGTCCTAGTGGGACTAGGCAAAAAGCCTGGTCTTCTACTTCATGCAGAATTCAAGAAAATAGAAGAGTGACAGGTCACTCCAGGCTTTATGAGCGGTGTAGGAGAAGGTTCGACCACCATGTCTTGTTTTCCATAGGTGCGGGATTTGTGCAGGTAGGAGTCTGGTCAAACAGAGGTGTCTGAAAGGTTTGTGAAAGCAGATGAAATTGTTCAGCTATGCTGGGCCAGTGTTGTGTAGTTCTTTTGCAGTGTGAGTGAGGACTTTGAATCATGCTTGTTTGTGAATGGGGAGCCATTGGAACTCTTTCAGGGGTGGCCTGATGTGAGTGTGGGATGGGAGGTCGAGAGTGATTTTGGCTGCTGAGTTCTGAATTTTTTCAGGCTTTTAGTGATTTTTTTGTTGACCCCCAATGTAGAGGGTGTTCCCATAGTTCAGCTTCCTTGTGACCAGAGCACGAGTGACGGTTTTCCGGGTGCGCATTTGGCACCATTTGATAATATGCCTCAGCATCTTCAGGGTATGGAAGCATGAGCCAGTGATTGCATTAACTTGAGCAGTCATGTTGAGTTTGCTGTCGATGATCCCAAGGTTCTTGGCCTAAGTGGTGTGGGGGGGTATCAGTCCTAGCTCACCATCAGAAAAAGAAGTCAAGAAAACGGAAATATAAAATCAAGACTAAGCATGGGTGTTAGAAATGGGGTCTTTGGTTGGCAATAAGGTTACCCCTTGTCCAAGCTAGGACCCTCACTCAAGTCAGGGTAAAGGAGAATCACCCTCAGTTAACCCCCACTCACCCCCTTGGTATCTTGGCACGAACAGGCAGGCTTAACTTCAGAAGCAATGCGTAAAGTATTTGTACCAGCACACACAGTAATACAGCGAACCACTACAAAATGACACAACTCAAGTTTCGAAAAATAGGTAATAATTATCTAAACAAAACAAAAAAAAAAAGACAAAAACAACAAAAATCCAACATACACAAGTCAAGATATGAATTTTCAAAAGAGTCTCCTTAGAAAACAGTGAGAATGCTGTTGTACCTGGTTAGCGTCAGAAATAAAGCCACACAGGTGAATGTGCATAAGAAAAGGATATCGATGCGTCGATTCCTTACTCACAAGTGAGGCTGTGCGTCGTTTCCTCCTCTGGTCGTGTCGGTGATGTGTCGTTTTTCTCCCTCGCAAAAGAGTGATGGTGTGTTGATTTCCAGACAAAGGGCCTCGGATCCTTGCATAGTCAGATTGACTTGGATGCCCAGGGACGATGCATGGAAAATCTGGTCACACAATGTTGGTAAACCGCACTGCGTGGGGTGTGCTTCGTTATCAGCCTCCGTAAGCAGGTGTTGCACGTCGTTTCTGTAGACATGTTGCGTCGATCTCCCAGCCGCGATGCAGGTGGAGCGTTCATTTTAGCTGCAAAGCCTGCGGCGCGTCGTTCATCAGCCTTGTTGCAGAAGGTGCACCGTAAATTTCCCTGCACAACGTTCTGTGAATGGATTTTCAGTTCTTGTCTCCCAGCTTCACCTTTCAAGGGCCCAGGAACTGGATAGGGCACCACTTGGCAGGACAGGAGTCTCAGCAGCAAGTCAGGGGGAAGTCTTTGATGGCCCTGAGACTTCAACAAAAGGAGTGTAGCCCAGTTCAAGCCCTTGGAGATTCTTCTCAAGCAGGAATGCACAACAAAGTCCAGTCTTTGTCCCCTTCACAGGCAGAAGCAGCAACTGCAGGATAGCCTAACAAAGCACAGTCATAGGCAGGGACAGTACTTGTCCTCAGCTCTTCCCCTTGGCAAAGGGTCCTCTTGATTCCAGAAGTGATCTAATTTTCAGGGGGTTTGGGTCCACTACTTATACCCCTTTTTGCCTTTGAAGAAGGCAAACTTCAAAGGAAAGTTTCTCTTGTTTGTAAGATCCTGCCTTGGCCAGGCCCCAGACACACACCAGAGGGTTGGAGACTACATTCTGTGAGGGCAGGCATAGCCCTTTCAGGTGTGAGTGACCAGTCGTCCCCTCCCTCCCAGCACAGATGGCTCATCAGGATATGCAGGCTACACCCCAGCTCC
This sequence comes from Pleurodeles waltl, assembly GCF_031143425.1. Classification (NCBI taxonomy): domain Eukaryota; kingdom Metazoa; phylum Chordata; class Amphibia; order Caudata; family Salamandridae; genus Pleurodeles; species Pleurodeles waltl. Next base: position 14,088,414 of record NC_090442.1, read on the forward strand.
CTTTGTGTCACTGTCTAGAGAAGAGGTGCAAACAGCCAAACTGTCAAACTGACCCAGACAGGGAATCCACAAACAGGCAGTCACAGAATGGTTTAAGCAGGAAAATGCCTAATTTCTAAAAGTGGCATTTTCAAACACACAACCTAAAAACAGACTTTATTAAAATAAGTATTTTTAAATTGAGAGTTCAGAGACCCTAAACTCCACATTTCTATCTGCTCCCAAAGGGAATCTGCACTTTAATAATATTTAACCATGTTAACCTATGAGAGAGATAGAGAGAAGGAAGAGGAATCCAGCCAGTTGACTTCCTTAAAATGCCGAATTAATGGAAAGGTTGTGAGAACTTCAAACCAGGAGGCCTGGACCCTAAGCCTCCCAATATTTGAAATGCTAGGTAAAGTGGTGGTGAGTTCTCACTTGAAAAATCATTAATAATAAGCACAATGCCTCAATAGTAGTTTATTTGCATCAAGAAAAAGAAGTCAGTTCCATGAAATTGTAATTCTTGTTATTATATAACAGTCTTTAAACAGAAAGTAAGATCCAAAGGTCAGCAACTCTGTAGTCCAATCAACCAGTTCCAAGGTTGGAAAAATATCACGTGAAAATTTTCATTAGTGAAACAGCCAGGTTAGAAAAAGATCAAGTGGTACAATTCGATGGAGGAACAGCCAACACGTGTTTCGCCCCTTAAGCGGGTAAGCGGGGGCTTTTTCAAGGCTGTGAAAGATATGTATATGTACAGTATAAGTCACAAAGCAGGCAATGAAATTATCAAATTACAGGCTTGCTATCCATGCAAGTCATGCAGAGCAAAATGTGCTCCCTCTTGGTGAAAACTATAATAAAACGATGTGGTCCATAACACACTTCCAAAAACGGGCCAAGTGCTAAAGTCATAAATAGAATGTGAGTGAAATAAGGCCATAAGTGAGATTAGCAGAACACATTTGACCACTTTTGGGTAAATTCAAAGACAGAAGGAAAAATTATATTATTATAAACCAATCAAAAGTGATGGGTGAGGAAAACGCATGCTGGCACTCACGTGATATGAATTTTAATTTTAATTTTGACTATGACTCAAAAGGGATGCATGCGAACAGATGCTAGTAAAGACACCCTGTGAAAAAAGATTTACATGATAGAAATAACAAACTCTAGGAGATTGGTAACATACCCAATTCAAGGCATTGTGAGAAAACTTCTGGCATCTATTGTCAATAATTGCGAATAGTAATCTGAGCAAGAGAACAAGTTTTGAAAAGTTCTCATTTGTAAGCAATATCTTAAAACTAATACAAAAAAATAATACAAAAAAACCTTAAGGTACTCAGGTATTTGAAATAGCAGACTCTCCCCCATGAACCAAGGCACAAATATTTATAAATCGGTAATGTGAGCATGTGTACATATCAGAGCAAGAAAAAGTCATGATATAACTAATAAATATGAGCGATATGCTCATAATGCACGGAGAACCATAAGAACCTATATAACCATATCACACAGGTATAAAAGCCAACAGTGTGAATATAAGTGAACAACAGAAAAGAAGTAAGGTAGTGTCTTGACATGACCAGAATTAAATAAGTTAGGGCAACATGCTCTTAATCACATAGAACTTTTTCACGAAAGATGTTGCTCCCCGTTTCGCAAAAACACAGTCTTTCAAGGGAAAACAAATGCAGATTTGCAGTAAATAGAGAATCGGTCAATTGAGTAGAGTTTTGTTACCTAAAGTCACAGTGAGCAAACAAATGGTCTCCGAGAAATCTCCCGCGTGTCCCGCGTTGAATCGCATTAGCGCCGTATGGCTAGAACGCGGTGTTATCATCGAACGCGTCCTTTCTCCGTTTCGAGGACAACGAGACAGAGAAAGGACACGGCATGCACGGTACAAATGAACAATGGCGGCCATATTGAAGGAGGTCAGTACGGCAGATAACCAAGAGGACCCATAAAAGTTGAAAACAAGTACTACAAAAAAGGAACTAAAATGTTAAGAAGACTTGAAAGAGAAAACAAAAATTGGTAAAACATAATAAGAAAGAAAACAATTGAGAGAGAATACCTTAATTACAGAACCGTTTGGAAAGAAGAAACAGAAAGAGGGACAATTTATGAGAAAAGTTATTTGGAAAAAATAAAAAGAATACAGAAAAAGAGTACAACAAGGATAAGATCTAGGCTCTGTATGAAAGCAGACAGCTGATTTTAGAAAAAGAAAAGGATGATAATAAAGACAAGAATAATCTAAAGGGATACGATGTTTACCCTTTAGCTACAGTTGGAATGATAATAAAGACCAACAAATTGGAAAAAAGAAAAAAAGGAAAAAACAGTAATGGAACAGCATAAGCCTTGACAGTAGTTCATCCAAACAGCTCAGGAGGTACATCATTTACATTAACCAATAGTGCCATTCATGGTCCTGATTCAAACCATTGTTCACTGTGTCATGTTGGATGATCAGCCTGCTTTCCTCTTGACGTAGACGTAGCTGTAAGTTTCCGCCCCTTGGGGACAGTGTGATACGGTGTATCCCACAAAATTTGAAGAATCGTTCCTTGTGGTGGAAAGCTTTATAGTGCTCCACTAGAGGTGCCGTGGTTTCCAATTTCAAGATGTTCCGAAAGTGTTCTTGAATTCGAAGTTTCAAGGGACGAATCGTACTTCCAATGTATGCCTTTCTGCATGGGCAAAAAATTACGTATATCACATTTTTACTGTCACAATTAATGAAGTCCTTAATCTTAAGATTTTTGTCATTAATGTTCAATGTGGTTGATCTGTTCAGTCCCAATTTACATATGGAGCATTTGGTACAGGTGAAAAAACCTGTAGGTTTAGGAAAGTACGGTTCAGGAGCTGTTTGTTGAAAAAAGGAAGGGCAGAGTTTCTCACGAAGGTTGGGGGCCCTACGGAATCCTATTTTTGGATATTGGGAAATGTATTTTTGAATAGAGGAATTGCTGCTAATAAGATGCCAATGCTTTCGAAGTTGTTTCCTTATTGAGTGATGGCCATTATGAAATTGGGTGATGAATCGAATGGTGATATCCTCTTTACGTCGAGGTGAGGAGTTTATCATCTTGTTGCGGTCCATTCTGCCCAAATTGCTATTCGAAGTAGTCAGTAACTTTTGATTATATCCCCTGGTCAAGAGTCTCTCCGTTATTTGTGAGGAGAACAAATCATAGTCACTGAAGTTAGTGCAGTTAACTCTTGCTCGTCTGTACTCACCCTGAGGAATGTTGTTAATAATGCTATGAGGATGGCAACTGGTGGCGTGCAAAATTGCATTTGCCGCTGTTGATTTTCTAAAAAAGCGTGTCTGCAATTTCTCATGTTCCACATAGATTAGTAAATCTAGATACTCCACCTGTGAGTCCGAGATGTTATATGTAATGTTGATGTCCCATTTATTGGGTACTAAGGACTGCAAAAAGTGGGTGAGTAAAGTTCTTTTTCCTTGCCAAATCAACAGAATGTCATCGATATAGCGTCCCCAAAAGATGATGTTGTGGGAAAAACTTTCATTTTGATCGCTCCACAACCACTCTCTTTCTACAGCTCCCATAAGGATACAGGCGTATGGGGGTGCAAATTTGGCCCCCATCGCCGTACCCTGTAATTGTAAGTAGAACTGGCCGTCAAAAAGGAAATAGTTATGCTCTAGACAAAACTTAAGCATATTCAGTTGAGAGTGCTTGTCTAACAGCTTCTAGGCCATCCTGGTGTCGAATGGAAGTATAGAGACTAACTATATCTATAATCACTAGAAGGTAGTCAGATTGCCAGTCGATATCTTGAAGTTTACAGATAATGTCTCTCGTGTCTCTCACATAGGATGGCAAATTGGTCATAAAGGGCTGAAGTACTTGATCAATTAAGGATCCTAATTTTGAACAAATAGAATTAACTCCTGATATTATGGGCCTACCTTTAGGGGGAAAATCTTTTTTGTGAATTTTAGGTAATAGGTATAGGGTTGGGACAGTAGGGTGAGAAATAAATAATGCCGTTCTTTCTTGAGGTGAGAAGACATGGCGAGAAAGCCAGTAATCCAAGAGTTCTGAAAGTCTCTGTTGAAAACATGCTGTTGGATTAGAGTCTAGACGTTTGTAACATTGGGAATCATGTAATTGGCGATAGGCCTCTTGAAGATAGTCAGATGTGTTTAAGATGACAATATTTCCTCCCTTGTCTGCTTCCTTTATAATAATGTTAGGATTCATTCTTAGATTGGTAAGAGCAGCAAGTTGATGACTGGTAATATTGCGAGGGAAAAATTTACGCCTATCACAATAACGTTTGTACTCTCTGTCAAAATCCTTCAGAACTAGTTGTGCAAAGAGATCAATGGAGTTTCCTGCAGGGAGGGTGGGAGTAAACGTGGATTTTGGTTTCATTCCCGAGGGGTAATATTGGTTAGTATTTAGCTCTAATTGTTCAGCTAGAGCATGAAGAGAAAGGTCTGGTTCAGACATATTTGCTAAGTTGCAAAGGAGCCCAATATCTTCAAGATCCCGAGCTGAAATGTCTTGAGGTGGTGAAGAGAGAGAGGACCGGGGGGTAGAAGAGGTGAATGTTGAGAAAAAAGACTTAAGTTTAAGTTTACGTATAAACTTAAAAAAGTCAATTTTGGTTTGAGTTAGATTCCAAAAGTTAGTAGGACAGTAGGACAAGCCTTTATTAAGGATATGTGATTCAAATGTAGAAAGAGAATAATCTGAGAGATTGACTACTAATTGGTCATTAGGGGCCGGAGATTCTTGCTGCGTGCTCTTGTTTGTATAACGGAGGTGCCCGGCATTGCTGCTGTAGTATCTAGTGGTTTTGAACGAGATTCTTGTAGGGATCCAAGGCGAAATCGCCTTGTTTCCTCTAAAAAATTAACCCTGGGTCTAGTGGTCGGGTCCCCTTCAGAATCATCAGATGTTTCAATTTCTGAAGAAGGAATGGTATCTGGACAGCTTGTTAAATCTGACGGGGGATTAGAGTCCTGAACATGATCGTACTTCTTACTAAAGGTATATACTCTCCCTTGCTGGTAGTCACGGAGGTCTCGTCTAAATTTTCGATTTTTCCTCTGAATGATGTCTGCCTCATAGTTGTCAATTACATTATTAAGAATAGTATAATTCTTGGTTGAAATGTCACCCCAGTTGGCCTCATCTATTCGTTGAGTGAGTTGATCTACTTCTAGTTTATGACGCTCATACTGTTCCTGGGAAATGTCAATAAGTTGTTGTATCATATTCATCGAAGCCATTTTTAAGTTAGCTTCCCACTTCTGGAGGCTCCACTTGGGAGGTAGTATCTGTAGGTGGAAAAATCAATATTCGTAATCCCCTAGGGATGCGATCGTGGTCCAAATATTTTTTGAGAGAGGCCACCTCCCACCATTTTGATGTTTCCTTTTTAAGTGACTTTTCCAAAGCCAAAAAAGTACTTTTTGCAGAGGTCAGATTAGTATTACTCGAGTTAGAAGTGCCAGCATCCGATGTGCTAAAAACTTGATCCAATTTGACATTGCGTTGTTCTCTTCTGTTGCGTGTAAAAGACATCATAGGGCAAGGCTTAAACAGGAAGTCAATGCGTGTGCAACTAGTTGCTACTGAGAGAAGGAAGAGGAATCCAGCCAGTTGACTTCCTTAAAATGCCGAATTAATGGAAAGGTTGGGAGAACTTCAAACCAGGAGGCCTGGACCCTAAGCCTCCCAATATTTGAAATGCTAGGTAAAGTGGTGGTGAGTTCTCACTTGAAAAATCATTAATAATAAGCACAATGCCTCAATAGTAGTTTATTTGCATCAAGAAAAAGAAGTCAGTTCCATGAAATTGTAATTCTTGTTATTATATAACAGTCTTTAAACAGAAAGTAAGATCCAAAGGTCAGCAACTCTGTAGTCCAATCAACCAGTTCCAAGGTTGGAAAAATATCACGTGAAAATGTTCATTAGTGAAACAGCCAGGTTAGAAAAAGATCAAGTGGTACAATTCGATGGAGGAACAGCCAACACGTGTTTCGCCCCTTAAGCGGGTAAGCGGGGGCTTTTTCAAGGCTGTGAAAGATATGTATATGTACAGTATAAGTCACAAAGCAGGCAATGAAATTATCAAATTACAGGCTTGCTATCCATGCAAGTCATGCAGAGCAAAATGTGCTCCCTCTTGGTGAAAACTATAATAAAACGATGTGGTCCATAACACACTTCCAAAAACGGGCCAAGTGCTAAAGTCATAAATAGAATGTGAGTGAAATAAGGCCATAAGTGAGATTAGCAGAACACATTTGACCACTTTTGGGTAAATTCAAAGACAGAAGGAAAAATTATATTATTATAAACCAATCAAAAGTGATGGGTGAGGAAAACGCATGCTGGCACTCACGTGATATGAATTTTAATTTTAATTTTGACTATGACTCAAAAGGGATGCATGCGAACAGATGCTAGTAAAGACACCCTGTGAAAAAAGATTTACATGATAGAAATAACAAACTCTAGGAGATTGGTAACATACCCAATTCAAGGCATTGTGAGAAAACTTCTGGCATCTATTGTCAATAATTGCGAATAGTAATCTGAGCAAGAGAACAAGTTTTGAAAAGTTCTCATTTGTAAGCAATATCTTAAAACTAATACAAAAAAATAATACAAAAAAACCTTAAGGTACTCAGGTATTTGAAATAGCAGACTCTCCCCCATGAACCAAGGCACAAATATTTATAAATCGGTAATGTGAGCATGGGTACATATCAGAGCAAGAAAAAGTCATGATATAACTAATAAATATGAGCGATATGCTCATAATGCACGGAGAACCATAAGAACCTATATAACCATATCACACAGGTATAAAAGCCAACAGTGTGAATATAAGTGAACAACAGAAAAGAAGTAAGGTAGTGTCTTGACATGACCAGAATTAAATAAGTTAGGGCAACATGCTCTTAATCACATAGAACTTTTTCACGAAAGATGTTGCTCCCCGTTTCGCAAAAACACAGTCTTTCAAGGGAAAACAAATGCAGATTCGCAGTAAATAGAGAATCGGTCAATTGAGTAGAGTTTTGTTACCTAAAGTCACAGTGAGCAAACAAATGGTCTCCGAGAAATCTCCTGCGTGTCCCGCGTTGAATCGCATTAGCGCCGTATGGCTAGAACGCGGTGTTAACATCGAACGCGTCCTTTCTCCGTTTCGAGGACAACGAGACAGAGAAAGGACACGGCATGCACGGTACAAATGAACAATGGCGGCCATATTGAAGGAGGTCAGTACGGCAGATAACCAAGAGGACCCATAAAAGTTGAAAACAATATGCCAAAGTATCTCAGAGTGTACCCTCAGTGAGAGGATAGGAAATATACACAAGATATATGTACACAATACCAAAAATATGCAGTATAGTAATAGAAAACAGTGCAAACAATGTATAGTTACAATAGGATGAAATGGGGACACATAGGGATACAGGCAACACAAACCATATACTCCAAAAGTGGAATGAGAACCACGAATGGACCCCAAACCTATGTGACCTTGTAGAGGGTCGCTGGGACTATTAGAAAATAGTGAGGGTTAGAAAAATAGCCCACCCCAAGACCCTGAAAAGTGAGTGCAAAGTGCACTGAAGTTCCCCAAAGGACAAAGAAGTCGCGATAGGGGAATACTGCAGGAAAGACACAAACCAGCAATGCAACAACGATGGATTTCCAGTCGAGGGTACCTGTGGAACAAGGGGACCAAGTCCAAAAGTCACAAGCAAGTCGGAGATGGGCAGATACCCATGAAATGCCAGCTGTGGGTGCAAAGAAGGTTCTACTGGACAGAAGAAGCTGAGGATTCTGCAGGTGCAAATCGTGCGGTAAGCGTTTTTGGATGCTGCTATGGCCCAGGAGGGACCAGGATGTCGCAAATTGCGTCAGGAGAGAGAGGGGACGTCGAGCAAGACAAGGAGCCCTCTCAGCAGCAGGTAGCACCCGGAGAAGTGCCAGAAACAGGCACTACGAGGATGCGTGAAACGGTGCTCACCCGAAGTTACACAAAGGAGTCCTACGTCGCAGGAGACCAACTTAGAAAGTTGTGCAATGCAGGTTAGAGTGCCGTGGACCCAGGCTTGGCTGTGCACAAAGGATTTCGGCCGGAAGTGCACAGGGGCCGGAGTAGCTGCAAAAGTCGCGGTTCCCAGCAATGCAGTCTGGCGTGGGGAGGCAAGGACTTACCTCCACCAAACTTGGACTGAAGAGTCACTGGACTGTGGGAGTCACTTGGACAGAGTTGCTGGATTCGAGGGACCTCGCTCGTCGTGCTGAGAGGAGACCCAAGGGACCGGTAATGCAGCTTTTTGGTGCCTGCGGTTGCAGGGGGAAGATTCCGTCGACCCACAGGAGATTTCTTCGGAGCTTCTAGTGCAGAGAGGAGGCAGACTACCCCCACAGCATGCACCACCAGGAAAACAGTTGAGAAGGCGGCAGGATCAGCGTTACAGAGTTGCAGTAGTCGTCTTTGCTACTATGTTGCAGTTTTGCAGGCTTCCAGCGCGGTCAGCAGTCGATTCCTTGGCAGAAGGTGAAGAGAGAGATGCAGAGGAACTCTGATGAGCTCTTGCATTCGTTATCTAAAGTTTCCCCAGAGACAGAGACCCTAAATAGCCAGAAAAGAGGGTTTGGCTACCTAGGAGAGAGGATAGGCTAGCAACACCTGGAGGAGCCTATCAGAAGGAGTCTCTGACGTCACCTGGTGGCACTGGCCACTCAGAGCAGTCCAGTGTGCCAGCAGCACCTCTGTTTCCAAGATGGCAGAGGTCTGGAGCACACTGGAGGAGCTCTGGACGCCTCCCAGGGGAGGTGCAGGTCAGGGGAGTGGTCACTCCCCTTTCCTTTGTCCAGTTTCGCGCCAGAGCAGGGCTAAGGGGTCCCCTGAACCGGTGTAGACTGGCTTATGCAGAATTGGGCACATCTGTGCCCATGAAAGCATTTCCAGAGGCTGGGGGAGGCTACTCCTCCCCTGCCTTCACACCATTTTCGAAAGGGAGAGGGTGTAACACCGTCTCTCAGAGGAAGTCCTTTGTTCTGCCATCCTGGGACAAGCCTGGCTTGACCCCAGGGGGGCAGAAACCTGCCTGAGGGGTTGGCAGCAGCAGCAGCTGCAGTGAAACCCCAGGAAAGGCAGTTTGGCAGTACCAGGGTCTGTGCTACAGACCACTGGGATCATGGGATTGTGCCAACTATGCCAGGATGGCATAGAGGGGGCAATTCCATGATCATAGACATGTTACATGGCCATATTCGGAGTTACCATTGTGAAGCTACATATAGGTAGTGACCTATATGTAGTGCACGCGTGTAATGGTGTCCCCGCACTCACAAAGTCCGGGGAATTGGCCCTGAACAATGTGGGGGCACCTTGGCTAGTGCCAGGGTGCCCTCACACTAAGTAACTTTGCACCTAACCTTTACCAGGTAAAGGTTAGACATATAGGTGACTTATAAGTTACTTAAGTGTAGTGTAAAATGGCTGTGAAATAACGTGGACGTTATTTCACTCAGGCTGCAGTGGCAGGCCTGTGTAAGAATTGTCAGAGCTCCCTATGGGTGGCAAAAGAAATGCTGCAGCCCATAGGGATCTCCTGGAACCCCAATACCCTGGGTACCTCAGTACCATATACTAGGGAATTATAAGGGTGTTCCAGTAAGCCAATGTAAATTGGTAAAATTGGTCACTAGCCTGTTAGTGACAATTTGAAAGAAATGAGAGAGCATAACCACTGAGGTTCTGATTAGCAGAGCCTCAGTGAGACAGTTAGTCACTACACAGGTAACACATTCAGGCACACTTATGAGCACTGGGGCCCTGGATGACAGGGTCCCAGTGACACATACAACTAAAACAACATATATACAGTGAAAAATGGGGGTAACATGCCAGGCAAGATGGTACTTTCCTACACCGCTGCTGACCAGTCCTCCACCAGTAGATTCCCCCAGTGATGACAGCAACTCTGGACTTCTGGATCTGGATGAACTCCCTGGCCCATCAGGGATCACTGGTCAGTTGGCTACTCTATCCCACACCCAGCCCACCACAGAGCCTCCCCCTGCAGTATCCAACACCACAGCACACACCCAACGTCCCCAGACCTCCGACCCCAGGACACGTCAATCAGCAGTGTGCCCAGGGACCCCAGTCCACACCTCACAGGCAGGACAATGAGGGTCCAGGGGTCAATGGCAGTGGGCACACCGTTCAGGGGACACAGGAACAGGGGGTCAGGGACGTCGGAGGACAGCTGTGCACCAGGGGGAGGACAGGCCCAGGGAACACACTGCCAAGGAGGCACTCACTAATGTCCTGGGGAGGCACTCACTAATGTCCTTGGGGCCTATCAAAAATCCTAGGACAAGATGGGTCAGGTGATCAACATCATGCAGGAGAACCAGATGTACCAGGGGGAACACCACCAGGTGATCAAACAAGAATTGCAGGCCCTGAACACCACCATAGTCTCCATTGCAGGGGTGCTGGGTGACATGGCCAACAACATGCGGGAGTACACAGCACACCAGCAGGCCCCTTCCACTAGCCAGTGTATTGACCAGCCCTCCACATCTCCTGCAGCTAGTAGACAGGAGGCCCTGCTACAGGACCCACAGGCAACCAGCACCCCTCCCCCTGCTGCAGGTGAACCACCCCGCAAACGGTCCCTGCGACTCAGACAGACACCAAAGACACTTGCCAAGAAAAAGACCACAGCCAAGAGATGAGCCCCTTCTGAATGTCCCCCTTGTGTTTCACTGTGTCACCTTGTCCACTTTGAACTGCCATTGCTCTCCTTCCTCTGGTACTTGGACACTGGACCTGTGCTACACACAGACTGGCCCAATACACTGGACTATTCCTAACCATCACCCCACTCTATTGCACTTCCCATTGTATACAAATTTCCAATAAACACCCTTGGACCCAACTTGAGCAATAGTCCTTTATCTACAGGTAATGTACAATGCATTGAACTATAATGAACTGCATAATCCTGTGTAAATGTCCAGTAACTTGTTGATCCATCCCACAAATGTGTCTCAGCAGTCTGTACACATCACAGCAGTACAGTGGTAGAACAACACCAACATCTGCAATAAGGGAACATATAGGTGACAGTCAGGTGGGATGCAAAGGTAATGACTTGCATCATGCTACAGTCACACAGCACAACACTAAAATGTAGAGATGTATAGTCCAACAGTCTTACCTGGTTGTCATTGAAGGTACTACAGGATCAAATGTGACCTGATGTCCACATCCTCCTCCTCTTCCTCCTCCTCACTGTCCACATCTGCCACAGCTGCATTGTCACCCCCTCCTCCTCCAGATAGGGCACATGGCGTCTGAGGGCCAAACTGTGCAACATGCAGCACACAACTATTCTGCAGACCTTCTCAGGGGCATAGCATAGGGATCCACCTGTCAAATGGAGGCATCTGAAACATAGCCTCCAGGAGACCGAAGGTCCTTTCGACAATCCTGCTGGTACGCCCATGAGCATCATTGTACCTATTCTCAGCCCCTGTTCTCGGATTCCTAACAGGGGTCAGGATCCAGGACAGGTTTGGGTAGCCGGAATTACCTGCAAGAAGTAAGGGACACACATTAGCCCTGCACAATAGCATGGGAAATGACTCCGGAAGGCATACACTCACATACATCGGGTGGGGACTCATGCTCACCTATTAGGCACATTCTGTGCCTCTGTAGTTGTGCCATCAGCTGTGGGACACTGCTATTCCACAGGACATAGGCATCATGCACCGGCCCTAGATAATTGGTAATGACGTGGGAGATGGACTGGTCAGCAAGGCACACCATATGGACATTGAGTAAGTAGAAACTCTTCTGATTCCTGTACACTTGCTCATTGGCCCGGGGGAGACTAAGGCAATATGGTCACGTCAATGGCCCCAATAAAATGTGGTATATGTCCCATTGCATAGAATCCAGCCTTCACATCAGGTAATTCATCTACCTGGGGAAATGCGATGTAGCTGCACTTGTATTTGAGCAAGGCATCCAGTACCCTTGCTAGCACAATAGAGAACATTGGTTGTGACATCCCTGTAGGAGGCTGGACTGGCTTGTAGTGAGTACCAAGGGGTACTTGCACCTTGCACCAGGCCCAGTTATCCCTTATTAGTGTATAGGGTGTCTAGCAGCTTAGGCTGATAGATAATGGTAGCTTAGCAGAGCAGCTTAGGCTGAACTAGGAGACGTGTGAAGCTACTACAGTACCACCTAGTGTCATATGCACAATATCATAAGAAAACACAATACACAGTTATACTAAAAATAAAGGTACTTTATTTTTATGACAATATGCCAAAGTATCTTAGAGTGTACCCTCAGTGAGAGGATAGGAAATATACACAAGATATATATACACAATAGCAAAAATATGCAGTATAGTCTTAGAAAACAGTGCAAACAATGTATAGTTACAATAGGATGCAATGGGGAAACATAGGGATAGGGGCAACACAAACCATATACTCCAAAAGTGGAATGTGAACCACGAATGGACCCCAAACCTATGTGACCTTGTAGAGGGTCGCTGGGACTATTAGAAAATAGTGAGAGTTAGAAAAATAACCCTCCCCAAGACCCTGAAAAGTGAGTGCAAAGTGCACCAAAGTTCCCCTAAGGACAAAATAGTCGTGTTAGAGGGAGAATGCAAGGAAAACACAAATCAGCAATGCAACAATGATGGATTCCTGTCTGAGGGTACCTGTGGAACAAGGGGACCAAGTCCAAAAGTCACAAGCAGCTCGGAGATGGGCAGATGCCCAAGAAATGCCAGCGGGTGGTGCAAAGAAGCTCTTACTAGGCTGAAGAACTGTGAATACTGCAGGAACGACAAGGGCTAGAGACTTCCCCTTTGGAGGATGGATCCCCCACGCCTTGGAGAGTCGTGCAGAAGTGTTTTCCCGCCGGATGGACGCCAACAAGCCTTGCTACACGCAAATCGTGCGTTTGGCGTTTTTGGACGCTGCTGGGGCCCAGGAGGGACCAGGAGGTCGCAAATTGGACCTGCAGAGAGAGGGGACGTCGAGCAAGACAAAGAGCCCTCACTGAAGCAGGTAGCACCCGGAGAAGTGCCAGAAACAGGCACTACGAGGATGCGTGAAACGGTGCTCGCCGAAGTTGCACAAAGGAGTCCCACGTCGCCGGAGACCAACTTAGAAAGTCGTGCAATGCAGGTTAGAGTGCCGTGGACCCAGGCTTGGCTGTGCACAAAGGATTTCCGCCGGAAGTGCACAGGGGCCGGAGTAGCTTGCAAAGTCGCGGTTCCCAGCAATGCAGCCCAGCGAGGTGAGGCAAGGACTTACCTCCACCAAACTTGGGCTGAAGAGTCACTGGACTGTGGGAGTCACTTGGACGGTGTCGCTGGATTCGAGGGACCTCGCTCGTCGTGCTGAGAGGAGACCCAAGGGACCGGTAATGCAGCTTTTTGGTGCCTGCGGTTGCAGGGGGACGATTCCGTCGACCCACGGGAGATTTCTTCGGAGCTTCTGGTGCAGAGAGGAGGCAGACTACCCCCACAGCATGCACAAACAGGAAAACAGTCGAGAAGGCGGCAGGATCAGCGTTACAGAGTTGCAGTAGTCGTCTTTGCTACTATGTTGCAGGTTTGCGGCTTCCAGCGCGGTCAGCGGTCGATTCCTTATCAGAAGGTGAAGAGGGAGATGCAGAGGAACTCGGCTGAGCTCATGCATTCGTTATCTAAAGTTTCCCCAGAGACAGAGACCCTAAATAGCCAGAAAAGAGGGTTTGGCTACCTAGGAGAGAGGAAAGGCTACTAACACCTGAAGGAGCCTATCACAAGGAGTCTCTGACGTCACCTGGTGGCACTGGCCACTCAGAGCAATCCAGTGTGCCAGCAGCACCTCTGTTTCCAAGATGGCAGAGGTCTGGAGCACACTGGAGGAGCTCTGGACACCTCCCAGGGGAGGTGCAGGTCAGGGGAGTGGTCACTCCCCTTTCCTTTGTCCAGTTTCGCGCCAGAGCAGGGGCTAAGGGGTCCCTGAACCGGTGTAGACTGGCTTATGCAGAATTGGGCACATCTGTGCCCAAGAAAGCATTTCCAGAGGCTGGGGGAGGCTACTCCTCCCCTGCCTTCACACCATTTTCCAAAGGGAGAGGGTGTCACACCCTCTCTCAGAGGAAGTTCTTTGTTCTGCCATCCTGGGCCAGGCCTGGCTGGACCCCAGGAGGGCAGATGCCTGTCTGAGGGGTTGGCAGCAGCAACAGCTGCAGTGAAACCCCAGGAAGGGCAGTTTGGCAGTACCAGGGTCTGTGCTACAGACCACTGGGATCATAGAATTGTACCAATAATGCCAGGATGGCATAGAGGGGGCAATTCCATGATCATAGACATGTTACACGGCCATATTCGGAGTTACCATGGTGAAGCTACATATAGGTAGTGACCTATATGTAGTGCACGCGTGTAATGGTGTCCCCGCACTCACAAAGTTCAGGGAATTGGCTCTGAACAATGTGGGGGCACCTTGGCTAGTGCCAGGGTGCCCTCACACTAAGTAACTTTGCACCTAACCTTTACCAGGTAAAGGTTAGACATATAGGTGACTTATAAGTTACTTAAGTGCAGTGTAAAATGGCTGTGAAATAACGTGGACGTTATTTCACTCAGGCTGCAGTGGCAGGCCTGTGTAAGAATTGTCAGAGCTCCCTATGGGTGGCAAAAGAAATGCTGCAGCCCATAGGGATCTCCTGGAACCCCAATACCCTGGGTACCTCAGTACCATATACTAGGGAATTATAAGGGTGTTCCAGTAAGCCAATGTAAATTGGTAAAATTGGTCACTAGCCTGTTAGTGACAATTTAAAAGTAATGAGAGAGCATAACCACTGAGGTTCTGGTTAGCAGAGCCTCAGTGAGACAGTTAGGCACCACACAGGGAACACATACATGCACACCTATGAGCACTGGGGCCCTGTGTGACAGGGTCCCAGTGACACATACATATAGGCCACAAACCTATGAGCACTGGGGTCCTGACCAGCAGGATCCCAGTGACACATAACAACCATACTGAAAACATAGTGTTTTCACTATGAGCACTGGGGCCTGGCTATCAGGATCCCAGTGAGACAGTGAAAACAGTGACAAACACCCTGACATACACTCATAAACAGGCCAAAAGTGGGGGTAACAAGGCTAGAAAGAGGCTACTTTCTCACACAACCCCCCCCCAAACGAAGGACAATAAGGCTAACCTTGGCCAGTTGAGACTTTATTGTCTAAGTGGTGATAAGTAGAGAGTAGCTCTGCAATAGACTGGTTACTCCCTTTATCATCCACTATATGGTTACTTCCCTGTGGGGATGTAAACCACCCTGTTTGAAGTTTTTTAGCTAACCAACAATGTGAAGATGTATTTTCAGAGTTTCTATCAGTAAGTTTTAGTTTAGAGCAGTGGGAATTATCCACTGAACCTATTTGTAATGATGGAAATGCCAGACAGGGATGCTGTCTCAGTAAAGCCATAGCTGGGCAAAAACTTTGTCCATATGGCTGGAAGAGAGAACAGGGATGCTGTTTCTCTTGGGTTGGAGCAGGGCAGGGATGCTGTCCTATTAGCTCCACACTAGGGCAGGGATGCTGTCCTAAGTGTTGTGAGGCAGTGCAGGGTTTCTGCACTAAAGTTTCTCTGGGAGGGTTGGAGGGATGCTCCATGTTAACTAAAATGGTGCTCTTTTTCTCACCAATGTTAGTTATCCCACAGAGAGGTACTTCCACCTCAGGGAGTACAGTTTTGTCAACTGATGATTCCCTTGGAACAGGTGCCACCCCAGGAGAGGTTTCTCCCACCACAGGAATGGTATCCTGAATGGCAGGGTGGTGAGGGGATACTGTGATACCCTTTTTACCTGTTGATGGAGAGGGATCCTGAGTTTTCAGGCCTTCTCTCCTTTGCTTTTTCATTTCAGTAGAAATGAGAGGGAACAATTCCTCTGGGATGCCCAGCATGGCTGCATGGGCATAAAACTCTACATCAGCCCAACCTGAGGCCTCTAGGTCATTACCTAAGAGACAGTCTACAGGTAAGCTAGGTGATACCACCACCTGCTTAGGGCCAGTAACTCCACCCCAACTAAACTGAATTATAGCTAAGGGAAGAAACTTAGTGGAGTTATGGACATCAATAATCTTATACTGTTGTCCAATGATGTGTTGTTCAGGAGGCACTAGGTTTTCAGTCACCAAAGTGAAACTGGCACCTGTGTCCCTGTAGGCCAAGGCCTCAACACCATTTATTGAAACTGTCTGCCTGTACTTATCCATTGTAAGGGGACAAGCAGCCAGTGTGGCAAGGCCAATGCCACTAGGTGTGACAGAAACTGTCTTGGGACTGATTACATCAGTTTCCACTATGGACCCATAAGTGAACCCAACTACACCCTTTGCTTGACTGTTGCCAGCAGTCCCACCACTAGTACCACTACTGCTAGGGGCACTAGAGCTTGATGTATTAGTGGTGGTAGGCTCAGGGGGTTTACCTGGACAGGACTTATCCCCTGGCCTATGGCCTCTGTTTTTACACACAAAGCACCAAGGCTTTTTAATGTGTGCAGGTTGGGAAGAAGAGGAAGAATTTGTTTTATCCCCACCCTCTGAAGAGTGTTTAAGATTTGAAGTGGGATCTTTGGTTTTACCCTTATCCCCATGCTTATCTTGAGATTTTTCACCATCTTTCTTCTTATTGCCATCTTTGTCACCCCCTGTATGAACTTTTCTGTTCACCCTTGTTCTGACCCATTTGTCTGCCTTCTTTCCCAATTCTTGGGGAGAGGTCAGATCAGAGTCTACCAGGTACTGGTGCAACAAATCAGACACACAATTATTAAGAATATGCTCTCTCAGGATCAAGTTATACAGGCTGTCATAATCAGTAACTTTACTGCCATGTAACCACCCCTCCAAGGCCTTCACTGCCTGGTCAATGAAATCAACCCAGTCTTGTGAAGACTCCTTTTTGGTATCTCTGAACTTTATCCTGTACTGTTCAGTGGTTAAGCCATAACCATCCAGGAGTGCATTCTTAAGAACTTGGAAATTATTAGCATCATTTTCTTTTACAGTAAGGAGCCTATCCCTACCTTTTCCAGTAAATGATAGCCATAGGATAGCAGCCCACTGCTTTTGAGGGACATCTTGTACAGCACAGGCCCTCTCAAGTGCAGCAAACCACTTGTTAATGTCATCCCCCTCCTTATAAGGGGGAACTATCTTGTGCAGATTCCTGGAATCATGCTCTTTTGCAGGATGACTATGGGGAATACTGCTGCTGCCACCATGGGTATCTAAACCCAACTTCTGTCTTTCCCTCTCTATTTCTAAAGACTGTCTATCCAAATCCAGCTGTTGCTTCTTGAGCTTCAGTCTGGTTTGTTCCACTCTCAATCTATTGAGCTCCCTTTCTAACAATCTGTCATCAGGGTGGGTGGGAGGGACATTTCTAGATACAGAGGTGTGATGGGAATGAACAGAAGGAGACCTGTCCCTTACAGAGGGCACCCTAACAGCTTGGCTACCAGCATAATGTGAGATCACATCCTCAGTATGGTGTGATTCAACCTCTGTACCAACTATGCTAGACTGTCTAGTAATGGGCAGGCTGAGAAGTTTCTTTCCTGCACCTTTTCCTGGGGGAGTCCCTGGATCAGATTGAGAACCATTAGCTACTTTTTCTACAGATTGGGCACTTATGGCCTTATCCTGTACTCTAAGCATATTAATTAACAGTTCTAAGGAAGGATTCTTCCCTACACTCAAACCTCTCTCTATGCAGAGACTCCTTGCTCCTTTCCAGCTAAGGTGATCATATGCAAGTTTGGACAGTTCAACTTTTTGGCCTGTGCCAGACATTTTTTAGAGAGAGTTAAAGTGATAGATAAAGAGAAAAAAGTTTTCAGAACTTTTTGGAAAGACAGAAAAAAACTTTTTAAACTTTTAAGAACTTTTTGAAAGTTTAGAAGTACTTTTCAGCACTTAGAAAAGAGTGAAAAGAGGAAATGCAAAACTTTTTGGCTATGTGTATATACACTGACCTTGTTTTGTATATTTTTCTCTTATGAAAAGTACAATGACAAGAGTGGTAAGTAGTCTCAAAGCACTTATCCCACCGCTGCACAACCAATGTAGGAGGCTGGACTGGCTTGTAGTGAGTACCAAGGGGTACTTGCACCTTGCACCAGGCCCAGTTATCCCTTATTAGTGTATAGGGTGTCTAGCAGCTTAGGCTGATAGATAATGGTAGCTTAGCAGAGCAGCTTAGGCTGAACTAGGAGACGTGTGAAGCTACTACAGTACCACCTAGTGTCATATGCACAATATCATAAGAAAACACAATACACAGTTATACTAAAAATAAAGGTACTTTATTTTTATGACAATATGCCAAAGTATCTTAGAGTGTACCCTCAGTGAGAGGATAGGAAATATACACAAGATATATATACACAATAGCAAAAATATGCAGTATAGTCTTAGAAAACAGTGCAAACAATGTATAGTTACAATAGGATGCAATGGGGAAACATAGGGATAGGGGCAACACAAACCATATACTCCAAAAGTGGAATGTGAACCATGAATGGACCCCAAACCTATGTGACCTTGTAGAGGGTCGCTGGGACTATTAGAAAATAGTGAGAGTTAGAAAAATAACCCTCCCCAAGACCCTGAAAAGTGAGTGCAAAGTGCACCAAAGTTCCCCTAAGGACAAAATAGTCGTGTTAGAGGGAGAATGCAAGGAAAACACAAATCAGCAATGCAACAATGATGGATTCCTGTCTGAGGGTACCTGTGGAACAAGGGGACCAAGTCCAAAAGTCACAAGCAGCTCGGAGATGGGCAGATGCCCAAGAAATGCCAGCGGGTGGTGCAAAGAAGCTCTTACTAGGCTGAAGAACTGTGAATACTGCAGGAACGACAAGGGCTAGAGACTTCCCCTTTGGAGGATGGATCCCCCACGCCTTGGAGAGTCGTGCAGAAGTGTTTTCCCGCCGGATGGACGCCAACAAGCCTTGCTACACGCAAATCGTGCGTTTGGCATTTTTGGACGCTGCTGGGGCCCAGGAGGGACCAGGAGGTCGCAAATTGGACCTGCAGAGAGAGGGGACGTCGAGCAAGACAAAGAGCCCTCACTGAAGCAGGTAGCACCCGGAGAAGTGCCAGAAACAGGCACTACGAGGATGCGTGAAACGGTGCTCGCCGAAGTTGCACAAAGGAGTCCCACGTCGCCGGAGACCAACTTAGAAAGTCGTGCAATGCAGGTTAGAGTGCCGTGGACCCAGGCTTGGCTGTGCACGAAGGATTTCCGCCGGAAGTGCACAGGGGCCGGAGTAGCTTGCAAAGTCGCGGTTCCCAGCAATGCAGCCCAGCGAGGTGAGGCAAGGACTTACCTCCACCAAACTTGGGCTGAAGAGTCACTGGACTGTGGGAGTCACTTGGACGGTGTCGCTGGATTCGAGGGACCTCGCTCGTCGTGCTGAGAGGAGACCCAAGGGACCGGTAATGCAGCTTTTTGGTGCCTGCGGTTGCAGGGGGACGATTCCGTCGACCCACGGGAGATTTCTTCGGAGCTTCTGGTGCAGAGAGGAGGCAGACTACCCCCACAGCATGCACAAACAGGAAAACAGTCGAGAAGGCGGCAGGATCAGCGTTACAGAGTTGCAGTAGTCGTCTTTGCTACTATGTTGCAGGTTTGCGGCTTCCAGCGCGGTCAGCGGTCGATTCCTTATCAGAAGGTGAAGAGGGAGATGCAGAGGAACTCGGCTGAGCTCATGCATTCGTTATCTAAAGTTTCCCCAGAGACAGAGACCCTAAATAGCCAGAAAAGAGGGTTTGGCTACCTAGGAGAGAGGAAAGGCTACTAACACCTGAAGGAGCCTATCACAAGGAGTCTCTGACGTCACCTGGTGGCACTGGCCACTCAGAGCAGTCCAGTGTGCCAGCAGCACCTCTGTTTCCAAGATGGCAGAGGTCTGGAGCACACTGGAGGAGCTCTGGACACCTCCCAGGGGAGGTGCAGGTCAGGGGAGTGGTCACTCCCCTTTCCTTTGTCCAGTTTCGCGCCAGAGCAGGGGCTAAGGGGTCCCTGAACCGGTGTAGACTGGCTTATGCAGAATTGGGCACATCTGTGCCCAAGAAAGCATTTCCAGAGGCTGGGGGAGGCTACTCCTCCCCTGCCTTCACACCATTTTCCAAAGGGAGAGGGTGTCACACCCTCTCTCAGAGGAAGTTCTTTGTTCTGCCATCCTGGGCCAGGCCTGGCTGGACCCCAGGAGGGCAGATGCCTGTCTGAGGGGTTGGCAGCAGCAGCAGCTGCAGTGAAACCCCAGGAAGGGCAGTTTGGCAGTACCAGGGTCTGTGCTACAGACCACTGGGATCATGGAATTGTACCAATAATGCCAGGATGGCATAGAGGGGGCAATTCCATGATCATAGACATGTTACATGGCCATATTCGGAGTTACCATGGTGAAGCTACATATAGGTAGTGACCTATATGTAGTGCACGCGTGTAATGGTGTCCCCGCACTCACAAAGTTCAGGGAATTGGCTCTGAACAATGTGGGGGCACCTTGGCTAGTGCCAGGGTGCCCTCACACTAAGTAACTTTGCACCTAACCTTTACCAGGTAAAGGTTAGACATATAGGTGACTTATAAGTTACTTAAGTGCAGTGTAAAATGGCTGTGAAATAACGTGGACGTTATTTCACTCAGGCTGCAGTGGCAGGCCTGTGTAAGAATTGTCAGAGCTCCCTATGGGTGGCAAAAGAAATGCTGCAGCCCATAGGGATCTCCTGGAACCCCAATACCCTGGGTACCTCAGTACCATATACTAGGGAATTATAAGGGTGTTCCAGTAAGCCAATGTAAATTGGTAAAATTGGTCACTAGCCTGTTAGTGACAATTTAAAAGTAATGAGAGAGCATAACCACTGAGGTTCTGGTTAGCAGAGCCTCAGTGAGACAGTTAGGCACCACACAGGGAACACATACATGCACACCTATGAGCACTGGGGCCCTGTGTGACAGGGTCCCAGTGACACATACATATAGGCCACAAACCTATGAGCACTGGGGTCCTGACCAGCAGGATCCCAGTGACACATAACAACCATACTGAAAACATAGTGTTTTCACTATGAGCACTGGGGCCTGGCTATCAGGATCCCAGTGAGACAGTGAAAACAGTGACAAACACCCTGACATACAAACAGGCCAAAAGTGGGGGTAACAAGGCTAGAAAGAGGCTACTTTCTCACAATCCCTGCAGCCAAGCCCATTGTCACCTGGAAAGAGCCAGTTGCCAGGAAATGGAGCACTTAGAGTACTTGCACAAGAGGGGGGATTGCTGTGGTGCTACGGATAACAGGTATCAGATCAGGCTCCAATTTTTCACACAGCTGTGATTGTGGCCCTGTGCAGTCAACAGGTGAGTATGATGTGCCAGTCCTCCAGTGTAGCCAAGTCCACAAGGGGTGGAGAATGGGAACCAATGATGATCAACGCCGGCTGTGAGGGTGTTCACCGCCCCTGACGTGACCGCCATTTCCTTTCTACCACTTCACTTGATTCCTGACTTTCCACAGGACCAGATCTTCACTGTGTGTGCTGCTGTGACCTGTGTTTGGAATCCGCCATGGCGCATGCAACAGGGGAAAGGGCCCCAGCCTTCACGTCGGAGGAGTTGAAGAGCCTGTGGATGGGGTCCTACTCCAGTATGGGCAGTTGTATGGACCTCCAGACCAACAGGTGAGTACACCATGGTACTTTGTACGTGACATGGCTGCATGGAGATGTGTGTCTGGTGGCAGTGTGTCAAATAGGGGGAGGGTATGGCTGCTGGCAGCACTAATACAGGTGTACGGGTCATGTGTGTGCCTGATGAGGGGATAATGCTTTTTGTGGGCCATATGTGTAACAGGCTGGATTGTCTGGTTCATGGTGTCCCACCTTCTGTGTTTCCTCTGCAGGTCAGCATCCATCAGAAGAAGGGGTTGTGGCGTGCCATCACCAAGTACGTGCAGACCCGTGGGGTCTATTGCAGGCAGAGCACCCACTGCAGGAAACAGTACACTGGGCACGTAAGACTGCGGAGGCCCAGCTGGGGACGGCCTCCCAACAAGGGAGGGGTGCCCATTAGAACCTGCCCGCCCTGATGATCCGCATACTGGTGGTGGCTTACCAAGAGCTAGATGGGCGCTTGAGGGCATCACAGCAGCCACAAGGGGGTGAGTAAAGTGTGTTTGTCAACCAACTCTGTTGCCTGGCATGGGATTTGGATGCAGGGTACTAGTCAGTGAATGCCCCAATATGCCAGTTCAGACATTGCTGCTTGGTCCAGCTCAGGTTAATAGGGTGGAAAGCATGTACTAGATAGCTAGGTAGGTGGCTTCCCATCTCAGACATGGCTTAGCTGGTCCCAGTTGGTGTGTAGCTTGCAGTCTTTGGCTTCTACCTCCTGTAGTGATTAGCCAATGGTATGCCATTGTGGTCCATACTGCCCATTCTCAGTCTCAGTGTGTGACAGTGAGGTGTTTGCCATCTGTGCTGTTGGTGCTGAGATTGACACTGCGCTCCCTCTCTCTCTCTCCCCTTCTCTCTCCTTTTGTCTACCTACCCTTGTGTGCGTTAACATCATCTGGCAAAGAAGCGGGGGCACCAGCGAGCGAGGGAGCTCCAGCCCATGGGACTCAGTAGGACGGAGGGCGAGGGGAGCACCACGGCGGGGACAGGAGGGGACACCACTGACTCTGATTCGTCCTCTGATGGGAGCTCCCTGGTGGTGGTGGACCCCTCTGGGACCACCTCAGCTACAGGTTCTACCGCCACCGCTGTACCAGCACCACCCACCCAGAAGCCCCCCACGAGTTGCCCATGCCCACACACCCAGGAGTGTGGGCATCTCCTTCGCCCCAGGCACCTCAGGTCCTCCCCAGTCCTCAGTGAGGAGGCTATTGACCTCCTGAGATACATCACTGTAGGGTAGTCAACCATAGTGAATGCCATCCAGGGGCTAGCATCCCAGATGCAACAATGCAATGCAAAACATTCACAGGAGCTTGGCGGAACTACAGAAATCGTTTCAGGCTCTGGCCTCTTCACTGATGGCAGCCAGTGTTCCTGTTTCATCCATCCCCCCTCCAAGTACCACTACCCAGTCCCAGTCTCCTCACCCCCAACCCATCCCACGCACACATTCTGAGAGGCATACACCCAAAAACAACACACAAGACTCGCACAGACAAACACAGGCAGCACACGTCAGTCCACAAGCACTCACATAGCCAACACACAGATGCACACACAACATCATCCACTGCCTCCACTGTGTCCCCCTCCTCCTACTAAACAGTCACATACTCACTCACACCTGCATGCACTGCATCAACAGCCCCAGAACCTGCCACCTGCACAGCCTTGCCCACAGTCACCACAGACATGCACCCCCCACACCACATGAGCAGTCACCACCACTACCACCTAATGCAGCACACCCACCTTACTTGCAGACACCACCACAACATCCATCCACATGTCCTGCTTGTCCTCCCCCACCCTGTCTACCTACACTCCAGAGACACACACACACACTCGCACTCAGACCCCCAACAGCCATCCACCTCACACATGCACACTGTCCATGCACCTGCACCCAAGTCTAGCACACCTTTTCCTCCTACAACCACTCCCTCGACCTCCACTCCCATCCGTCCGCCGAAATCCCACCCCATTGTCCTAAGAAGTTTTACCTTGCCTGCCTTGACCTGTCCCCCCCACCTGCCTGCAAGAGGAAGGTCCCACCACCCCAGCCCAGTACCTCATGCACCCAGCCTGACACAGCTCAACCCCCCAAATCTCCAGCTGCCACTAAGGGGCACATGAGTGCGACGCCAGCCCCTGCACCAAGGACAGTCCTCCCCACCAAAACGAAGGACTAAAGTGCTGCCCCCTCCCAAACAGACTGGCAAGGCCATGGGGCCACCTACAAAATCTAGGGGCGAGGAGGACCCACCAAAATCCCAGGACAAGGAGGCACAACCAAATCCCTCGCCAAGGAGGCCTCAACCAAAATCAAGGCCAAGGAGGCCCCACCAAAATCCAAGGCCAAGGAGGCCCCAACCAAATCCAAGGCCAAGGAGGCCTCAACCAAACCCAAGGCAAAGGAGCCCACACCAAAATCTAGGGCCAAGGAGGGCCCAAACAAATCCATGCCCAAGAAGGACCCACTCAAAACCATGGCCAAGGAGGCTTCACTCAAAACTATGCCCAAGGAGCCCCATCCAGAATCAAAGGCCATGGAGCAGCATCCCGAACCAGAGGCCATGGAGCAGCATCCCAAACCAGAGGCCAAGGAGCACCATCAATAACCAGTGGGCGGGCAGCCCTCTCCAGAACCAGTGGGCAGGAAGTCCCCTCCCAATGAGTGCCCGTCCCCAACCCCACACCACCTGAGGTGCCTGCCCATTTCCAACATGATGACCCAGAACAGCGGAGTCCAGTGGTTGTCAGGAGTCAGGCTACATAACATATGCATCCCGGGTCCAGCTTCGGACACAAAACTTTGGGGGACACTGCCTTACTTACATAACATATGCACCCCGGGTCCAGCTTACTAGTATTTTCCAATTAAAGAAAGAAGGAAGGCGCTAAATGTAGTAAACACCAGGAAAGAACTGGGCTGCATATGTTTTAGTGCTTCTTGTTTAATCAATTTCAGCGAAATAATGATAAATAATTGTTTTTATTTAGAGGCAACAAAAGACATTTTGATCTTTGCAATGTTGAGTATTGCCTCTTGACTAGACAGGCCCAGTGCTCTGTCTCTGCCATCATGGGAGACAACACACACAGCTATGTCTTTCAAGCCTTGCAGGAAATAATCGAATTCCTGCTTGCATTGCAAACAATGCAGCGTGCCATAAGAATGACATCAGCAGGGAAGTGAGCTAATGACAGAAAATCTTTCATACAACTGATCACTGTGATCAAGCAGGTGGCAGATGGGCGTAAAAACATTTAACATCCGAGAAACACATCCAGCAGACCAGCATCAACACTACTGCCCAACTAACATTTTTGGATGAATGAGTATTCACACTTTCATCCAAGTTTCAGTTTGGAGGAGCCGTTCGGACACTTTTTGAAATGTAGGTACGGAAAGGAAACCAGTGGAATAAAATACAGACCTTACAGCAAGCAGCAAGGTTAGTGTAGGAAGCTGGCCTGGTTTGTAATGGGTACCAATGGTACTTACACCTTATACCAGGTCCAGTTATCCCTTGTTAGTAGATTAGTAGTGTTCTAGCAGCTTAGGCTGATAGAGGTAGCTATAGCAGAGCAGCTTAGGCTGAACTAGGAGACATGCAAAGCTCCTACTATACCACTTATATCATATAGCACTATATCATAAGAATCACAATACTCAGAGTTACTAAAAATAAAGGTACTTTATTTTAGTGACAATATACCAAAAATATCTCAGTGGATAAACTTCCTTGGGAGGTAAGAAACATACACAAAATATACACAAATAACAAAATCAGGTAGGTAAAACAGTCAGAAAGTAGTGCAAACACTGTAGAACACAATAGAATGCAATGAGCCTAGGGGCAAAAACCAACCATATACTAAGTAAGTGGAATGCAAACCACAAATGCACCCCTAGGCAAGTGGAGTGTGTAGAGTGTCGCTGGAGTGTAAGAAAACACCAAGGGTGTAGAGGAGACCCCACCCCAGGACCCAGGAAAGCAGGAGTAAAGTACTACTATTTCCCCAAAAACACACTAAAGTTGTGATAAAGAATTTTGCAAAGACCGAACCAGACTGCAAAGCACTGAAGACCGATTCCTGGACCTGAAGACCTGTAAAGGAAGGTGACCACATCCAAGAGTTGCTAAAGTGTCCGGGGGGTTGGGTAGGAGCCCACTAAACCCTGGATGAAGGTGCAAAATGGCTGCCTCCAGTTGGAAGAAGATGCTGGTTTTGGACCAACTAGTGAGGTAGGAGGTTCTGCTTTGTGCAGAAGATGTCCCACTGCGTGCTGGTGGATACAGGGTGGTTTCCTTGCCAAAATACTGCAAACAAGCCTTGCTACACATAAGAGTTGTGGTTGAACAAAAAGGGTGCTGCCCGGGCCCAGGAAGGACCAGGATGTTGTCACTCAGGAGGGGAGAACGAGGGGGCCCTCAGCAACGCAGAGAGCCCACTGGAAGGAGGAAAGCACCCGCAGGAGTCCTTGAACACGGGTTCAAGAAGTCTGAACACCACGGTCCTCTCAACACTGCAAAGAGAGGTCCCACAACACCAGAGGTCTACTCAGGGAGCTGCAGCAGGTGCAGTGCACTGGTACCCAAGTACTGGTGCTACTTACATAAGCAGCAAGTGTAGTGCACCTGGACACAAGTACTGGTGATACTTACACGAGCAGCAGGTGCAGTGCAGCGGGACACAAGTACTGGTTATACATGAGCAGCAGGTGCAGTGGAGCTGGAAACAAGTACTGGTACTATTTACATAAGCAGCAAGTGTCGTGCACCAGGACACAAGTACTGGTGATACTTACACGAGCAGCAGATGCAGTGCACCAGGACACAAGTACTGGTGAAACATGAGCAGCAGGTGCAGTGCACAGGACACAAGTACTGGAGATACACGAGCAGCAGGTGCGGTGCAACGGGACACAAGTAATGGTGATACTTGCACGAGCAGCAGGTGCACTGCATCGGGACACAAGTACTGGTGATACACGAGCAGCAGGTGCAGTGCACTGGAACAAAGTACTTGTGCTACTTACATAAGCAGCAGGTGCAGTGCACCGGAACACAAGTACTGGTGATACTTACATGAGCAGCAGATGCAGTGCACCGGAACACAAGTGCACTATACATTGGTCACTACCTATGTATAGCGTCACAATGGTAACTCCGAACATGGCCATGTAACATGTCTAAGATCATGGAATTGTCACCCCAATATCATTCTGGTATTGGGGGGAAAATTCCATGATCCCCCGGGTCTCTAGCACCGAACCCGGGTACTGCCAAACTGCCTTTTCAGGGTTTGCACTGCAGCTCCTGCTGCTGCTGCTGCCAACCCCTCAGACAGGTTTCTGCCCCCCTGGGGTCCAGGCAGCCCTAGCCCAGGAAGGCAGAACAAAGGATTTCCTCTGAGAGAGGGTGTTACCTTTGGAAATAGGTGTGATGGCTGGGGAGGAGTAGCCTCCCCCAGCCTCTGGAAATGCTCTGATGGGCACAGATGCTGCCCATCTCTGCATAAGCCAGTCTACACCGGTTCAGGGATCCCCCAGCCCTGCTCTGGTGCGAAACTGGACAAAGGAAAGGGGAGTGACCACTCCCCTGACATGCACCTCCCAGGGGAGGTGCCCAGAGCTCCTCCAGTGTGCCCCAGACCTCTGCCATCTTGGAAACAGAGTTGTTGCTGGCACACTGGACTGCTCAGAGTGGCCAGTGCCAGCAGGTGACGTCAGAGACTCCTTCTGATAGGCTCTTACCTGTCTTGGTGGCCAATCCTCCTTTGTTGGTAGCCAAACCTCATTTTCTGGCTATTTAGGGTCTCTGCTTTGGGGAATTCTTTAGATAACGAATGCAAGAGATCATCAGAGTTCCTCTGCATCTCCCTCTTCACCTTCTGCCAAGGGATCAACCGCTGACTGCTCAGGACGCCTGCAAAACCGCAACAAAGTAGCCAGACGACTACTAGCAACCTTGTACGCTTCATCCTGCCGGCTTTCTCAACTGTTTCCAGGTGGTGCATGCTCTGGGGGTAGCCTGCCTCCTTCTTCTTGCACCAGGAGCTCTGAAGAAATCTCCCATGGGTCAACGGAATCTTCCCCCTGCATCCGCAGGCAACAAAAGACTGCATCACCGGTCCTCTGGGTCCCCTCTCAGCACGACGAGCGTGGTCCCTGGAACTCAGCAACCCTGTCCAAGTAGCTCCCACAGTCCAGTGACTCTTCAGTCCAAGTCTGGTGGAGGTAAGTCCTTGCCTCCCCACGCTAGACTGCATTGCTGGGTACCGCGTGATTTGCAGCTGCTCCGGCTCCTGTGCACTCTTCCAGGATTTCCTTCATGCACAGTCAAGCCTGGGTCCCCAACACTCTAACCTGCAGTGCACAACCTTCTGAGTTGTCCTCCGGCGTCGTGGGACTCCCTTTTGTGACTTCAGGTGGACTCCGGTTCACTCCTCTTCTAAGTGCCTGTCGGGGTACTTCTGCGGGTGCTGCCTGCTTCTGTGAGGGCTCCCTGACTTACTGGGTGCCCCCCTCTGTCTCCTCATCCAAGTGGCGACATCCTGGTCCCTCCTGGGCCACAGCAGCATCCAAAAACCCTAACCGTGACCCTTGCAGCTAGCAAGGCTTGTTTGCGGTCTTTCTGCGTGGAAACACCTCTGCAAGCTTCTTCACGACGCGGGACATCCATTCTCCAAAGGGGAAGCTCCTAGTCCCCTTCGTTCTTGCAGAACAGCAAGCTTCTTCCAATAGGTGGCAGCCTCCTTGCACCCTCAGCTGGCATTTCTTGGGCTCCTGCCCGCTCTCGACATTGTCGCGACTCTTGGACTTGGTCCTCTTCTCTTGCAGGTACCAAGGTCCGGAAATCCACTGTTGTTGCATTGCTGGTGTTTGTTTTCCTTGCAGAATCCCCCTATCACGACTTCTGTGCTCTCTGGGGGTTGTAGGTGCACTTTACACCTACCTTACAGGGTCTTGGGGTGGGCTATTTTTTTAACCCTCACTGTTTTCTTACAGTCCCAGCGACCCTCTACAAGCTCACATAGGTTTGGGGTGCATTCGTGGTTCGCATTCCACTTTTGGAGTATATGGTTTGTGTTGCCCCTATACCTATGTGCTCCTATTGCAATCTATTGTAACTTTACACTGCTTGCATTACTTCCTTTTGCTATTACTGCATAATTTTGGTATTGTGTACATATATCTTGTGTATATTTGGCATCCTCATACTGAGGGTACTCACCGAGATACTTTTGGAATATTGTCATAAAAATAAAGTACCTTTATTTTTAGTATATCTGTGTATTGTGTTTTCTTATGATATTGTGCATATGACACCAGTGGTATAGTAGGAGCTTTACATGTCTCCTAGTTCAGCCTAAGCTGCTCTTCCATAGCTACCTTCTATCAGCCTAAGCTGCTAGAAACACCTCTTCTACACTAATAAGAGATAACTAGACCTGGCACAGAGTGTAAGTACCCTTGGTACCCACTATAAGCCAGGCCAGCCTCCTACAACAGGTACTGGTGATACATGAACAGCAAGTGCAGTGCACCGGGACACAAGTACTGGTGATACATGAGCAGCAGGTGTGTGGCACAAGTACTGGTGATACTTACATGAGCAGGTGGTGTAGTACACTGGGACACAAGTACTGGTGATACTTACATGAGTAGTAGGTGCAGTGCAGTGCACCGTGACACCAGTACTGGTGATACACGAGCAGCAGGTGCAGTGCACTGGTACACAAGTACTGGTGATACTTACGTGAGGAGTAGCTGCAGTTCACCGGGGCACAAGTACTGCTGATACTTACATGAGCAGCAGGTGCGGTGCCCCGGAACACAAGTACTGGTGATACATGAGCAGCATGTGCACTGCACCAGGACACAAGTACTGGTGATACTTACATGAGCAGCAGGTGCAGTGCACTGGGACACAAGTACTGGTGATACATGAGCAGCAGGTGCGGGGCACAAGTACTGGTGATACTTACATGAGCAGCAGGTGTAGTACACTGGGACACAAGTACTGGTGATACTTACATGAGAAGCAGGTGCAGTGCACTGGTACACAAGTCCTGGTGATATATGAGCAGCAGGTGCAGTGTACTGGGACACAAGTACTGGTGATACACGAGCACGAGTACTGGTGATACATGAGCAGCAGGTGCAGTGCACCAGGACACAAGTACTGGTGAAACTTACATGAGCAGTAGGTGCAGTGCACCGTGACACAAGTACTGGTAATACATGAGCAGCATGTGTAGTACACTGGGACACAAGTACTGGTGATACTTACATGAGGAGTAGGTGCAGTGCACCGTGACACAAGTACTGGTGATACACGAGCAGCAGGTGCAGTGCACTGGTACACAAGTACTGGTGATACATACGTGAGGAGCAGCTGCAGTTCACCGGGGCCGGCATGGTGGTCTGAACCGCCATATAATCAACACAGGGAGGGCCACCATAGGCGGCCCTCCTCCACCGCCAGGCTGCCTCCGACAGGCAGCCTGATGGTGGAAGGAATCATCATCTGACAGGGCAGTGCTGCTGCCCCTCGGATAATGATCCTTACAGCCACCAGCCTTTCCCTGGAGGGTTCCCCCGCCAGGGAAAGGCTGGTGGAAGGGGTGCTCTGGGTTCCCCTGGGGGCCCCTGCACTGCCCATGCACTTGGCGTGGGCAGTGCATAGGCCTCTGTGCAGTGCCCCATCACGCAGGTCACTGCCCGATTTACAGGCAGTGATCTGCGCAATGGGTGGAGCTGAACCCACCGCACAGAGGCATTGACGGCAGCTCCATGTGGAGCCGCAGGCAATGTCCAGGTCAGGCATTCTGCTGAGCCGGCGGACGGAAACAATGTTTCCGCCCGCCGGCTCAGCAGAATGTTCTTTATGCGGCCGGTAGGGGCCCAGGGGGGCTGGCGGTCAGTGAAATGACCGCCAGATTGAACACAGCGGTAAACACCGCCGTGTTCATAATGAGGGCATTTGTATTTAAATTAGACTTTCAACAAGACCAGAGAATTCAAAATGATAAGAAGCCCTTTCTCTGCACTGAATGTGGAAATAACTTTACTCTCTCAACAACACTTAAACCACTTGAAAATCCACAATAGTGAAATTAAGAAACGCTTTTCCTGCAGAGAGTGGGAAGAGATTTGTGTATGAGTCAGATTTATAACATCACCAAAGCCACCATCCGCACCCATCACCAACTCATACGCACCGCCAAAAGAGATCACTATAAGACACACCTTGACAACAACTCTCAAAACAGCAAAGAACTCTTCACCATCATTAAAGAGCTTGCCAAACCCAAAGTCAGCAACATAGACCCCACACACACAGCCCCTATTTGATGCCCTACCCAACCACTTCCACCACAAAATCCTGGACATCCACAACAGCTTCATACCACACACACCCCTCACTCACCCGACTCAACCCCCACCACACTCACCACCTGGGCCCCACACACGAAGAAACCGAAAAAACCATGAACTCCATCCACTCCGGATCCCCCTCCGACCCCTGTCCACATCGCATTTACAACAAAGCAAGCCCAACCATTGCCCCCATACTACGTGACATAATCAACTCCTCGTTTGACTCCGCTACCTACCCAGACCCCTGGAAGCAAGCAGAAATCACTGCTCTCCTAAAAAAAAAGATTTCGACCCGGAGATCCTCTCCAACTATCGCCCCATCTCCCTCCTCCCTTTCCCCGCCAAGGTTGCAGAGAAACTAGTCAATGCCCGCCTATCCCACTTCCTCGAAGGAAACAACACTCTTGACCCCTCACAATCCGGGTTCCACAAGAACCACAGCACGGAAACCGCCCCCATCGCATGCACTGACGACATTAGGACCAAAGTCGACAAAGGCGAAACAGTCACACTCACCCTCCTAGACCTCTCCCCAGCCTTTGACACCGTCTGCCACCACACACTCTGGACACGGCTCCACAACATAGGAATTCGCCACAAAGCCTTAGACTGGCTCACCTCCTTCCTCACCGATCGGACCCAGAGAGTCCGCCTTCCACCTTTCCACTCCACCGCTACCAAGATCATCTGCGGAGTCACCCAAGGGTCCTCCCTCAGCCCCAAATTCTTCAACATTTACATGATCCCCCTAGCCAACATCCTCCGACCACACAGAATCACTATCCTCTCCTACGCAGATGACACCCAACTCATCCTCTCCCTCACCCGCAACCCCACCACCGCCACAACCAACCTACAAGCTGCTCTCCTCGACACCGCCAACTGGATGACAACTAACCACCTCAAGCTTAACTCCAACAAAACCGAGATCATCATCTTTAGCCCCAACAAAACCATATGGGACGACTCCTTGTGGCCCACCGCCCTAGGCCCAGAACCCACCCCCGCAAACCACGCATGCAACCCCGGCATCATCCTGGACCCCTCCCTCTCCATGACACAACAAATCAATGCACTAACCTCCTCCTGCTTCCACACACTCTGCACTCTAAAAAAAATCCTTCAAATGGATTCCCCCAGAGACCAGGAAGACAGTCACCCATGCACTCATCAGCAGCAGACTTGACTACTGTAACGCCCTCTACGCGGCACCACACTCAAACTCAAACGCAAACTCCAGAGAATCCAGAACACACCTGCACGCCTTGTCCTTGGCCTCCCCCGCCACGAACGAATCTCACCACACCTCAAATCTCTTCACTGGCTCCCCGTAGACAAGAGAATCACTTTCAAGAACCTCATCCACGCACACAAATACCTCCACAACACCGGCCCGACCTACCTCAACGAAAGAGTGAACTTCCACACTCCCACCCGCAACCTCTGATCAGCCAACCTCGCACTAGCTACAGTCCCCCGCATCCATCGAACCACCACAGGAAGCAGGGCCTTCTCCTACCTCGCCCCCACAACCTGGAACTCCCTCCCCATCAACCTCTGCAAAACCAAAGACCTCCTACTCTTCTGAAAAAACCTCAAGACATGGCTGTTCAAACAGTAACCCCCCCAGCGCCTTGGGACCCTCACGGGTGAGTAGCAGCTATATACATTTTTTTGATTGATTGATTGATTGAAAGAATCCACACTGCTCAGAGCAGGCGTTAAAAGGAGGGTTCCATTGCTTACAATGGGCCTCTGGATGCTTTGCAGGATTAGTGTCACAATTTCTGACACTAATCCTGAAAAGCACCACACTAGCGTAAACAATTCTGACGCTAGTCCCCTGACTACTGCATGGCGCATACATTGTGGTGTTAGGGGGGAGCTAAGGGCTGCAAGAAAACTGGCGCTGCACTTTTCGTCTAAATTTAGACTTTTGGTCTAAATGCACCTTTGTAAATTGGGCCCATATTTTCTAACACCTCGAAATCGGAACCGTGTCCAAGCCATCCTCCTTGAATAAAGTGGTGGAGACTACATTTTTCTGGGTATGCACTGGGTGAAAGATTTGTATGCTGAAGTTGTTGTTAGATAACCAATAGCAGTTGTCAGTCATTTTAAAAGAAAGTGTTTTTCCAGTGCTCGGGGACAGCACCGTTGGTGTTCCAACATTTTCCGAAAGGATAGTTAGTTCAGTTGTGTACTATGTTGTGGACTGTGGGTATTCCAGAGCTTTGGGTCCAGCATTCACTGGTATTTGCTCCGAAGTGTTATTTATATACTCAAACTTTGGCTGACTCGAGGTTCCTGCTTGGAGTTATGTGGTCATTTGTCTTAATTGCCTTCCCGGCCCTTGTTCCAGGACAATTTGTTTTGGTGCATAGTCCTATTGCGACTTCAGTTGATTGTGAACTTTGCTGGCAGATTTAGTTGGTGGTCAACTTTGCTGGCTGATTTTGTGTCCACCGTACTCTGTCAATTGCATAATTTGATTAGTCATGTAGATTACACAAGGTCTTTGCTTAGCCCTGTGTAGATCATATCTAATTTATTTTTCAGTAATCTAGTGAAGATCTTTTATGCTCTTTGGACAGTCCCGTGTAGATCACTTGAGCTCTTTGGACAGATCACAAGTCCCTCTTTACATAGTCACAGGTAGATGATGTGAACTCTTTTGAAGGCTCCGGGTAGAGCACAGAAGCTATTTTGATAGCTCATGTACATCCGTGGGGTCTGTCTGTAATCCCAAGTAGTTCACATGAGCCCTTTGGGTAGTTCCATGTAGGCCACATTATGATCTTTAGTTTTACATGCTATTCTGTTTGAAGGAGTGCTTGAACCTTGTAGAGTAAGTTAGTTGGAAGTAGTTGTAGAGTAAGTTTGAAGTTGGTTTACTCTACAGATATATTTATTTGTGTCATGAACCAAATGACTCCTAAATTCTTCACATTTTGAGCTGAGATTAGTACTTATGTCATGGCTGGCGCCCATCTTCTCTTGTTCACTTCATTAGTGGAAGTTCAGTTTTTGGTTCCATTGTGCAGAAGAGGCACCTCTCGTCCAGTGCTAGATGTGGGTTAAGCGTTCTGGGATGGTAGCTTTGGCTCAACTTCCTTTACAATACTAGACGGGACAAGCCCATTAAATGGATTTGTGGCTGTTTCAGATGGGGTAATGGTACATTATCTAGTTTTGGTGCCTGAATGGTGGTAAATGAACCAACCCAGTGTTAATTTCATATAAAGTGAAAACTGTGATATGGGGCATGTGGCACTTGAGGCCATCCTGAAAGTGGTTGTTAAGATTGTTTTATGTGGTTGCACCTTTAATGTTACTTCATATCTGGGGAAGGCTTATGTCAGTGATATGATTGTGCTTGCCAAACAAACTTGTGGATTTCACTATGGACATGTACTCATACCCAACTTAAGCGGGTGATTGTAAAGGATGTAATATTCAGTTGTACTTTGCACAGCATAGCCTTGTTGACTTATGAGGGGTCACTCTCCACACACTGAAGGTTGAGGGCAGTTTAGCCTCCTGGAGTCTACAATGAAAGTTGGGGTTTAGGCTGAAGGAAGGTGCCCAGCCATAAGTAAAGTTTAATCAGTGCTCATCTCCATTTACAAACACTTCCAGGATGCACAGAAATCGCTGCTGCTTGTGAAGGACTATCATATCTGTCTGGGATTGGATCACATGCCCTATCCCACATAAGACAGTTGGAGACTGGAGCGATGTATCCTTGGATTGAACCCCCATTAGAGAATCTCAGGGAAACTACTTTGTTTTCATACATTCCTGCCCTTTTTTTTTGATAACCGGTTGAAGAATAAATATATCTTACTGTTTTTTAAATCACCGGTCCTCCTGACTTTCTTTTTTCAGATCACTGTCTGACCCAGTGGCTCATTTTGCAATGGAATTGTTTTCGAAAGGCTCTTCGTCATGAAATTGTTTACAAAGCTATGGGGCATATTTAAGAGCTGCTAGCGCCACCGGAGCATCACTGGGGATTACAACTTGCGTTTCTGCCAGCCTTTGCATGGCAGTCCACTTGGCATGGGCAGTGCAGGGGCCCCCATGTGCAGCCCCGTCGCGCTTTTGACTGCGCAATTTACGAATTACGGGCAGTGAAAACTGAGACGCGTACTTTCGCACTTAACGCACTCTATCACGGCCACCGGATCCATTACCAGCCGGCGTCAATGTTGTGGTGAGTGTCCTGCTGGGCCAGCGGGAAACTTGTAATATCTACCGCAGAGGAAAGACCGCATTGGTGGTCTTCCCGACACGGGACTTTGGCGGGCCGTTAGG
Organism: Pleurodeles waltl; assembly: GCF_031143425.1. Classification (NCBI taxonomy): domain Eukaryota; kingdom Metazoa; phylum Chordata; class Amphibia; order Caudata; family Salamandridae; genus Pleurodeles; species Pleurodeles waltl. The sequence goes on from NC_090442.1 coordinate 14,123,976, forward strand.
CCCTTAATGCTTCATAGAAACATTTTTCTTTAATTTATATATAAACTTCCCTGTCAACCGAATTCTGAGACGTCAGCACACCGTTTTTTCCCCACCCGAGCAGCAGAGGAGCAGGTAAGCATCCTCTCTCTACTCCAGTGAGTAAAAAAAGGCCAAAACTGCCTCCCCAGATGCCACGGAGGCATCGATGGAAAGGGGAGAGTCAGCGCGGCTGCGATCCAGGGTCAGAAAATGCCCCTAGGCACCAGGGATCTTTTTTGGGGGAGTCGGCCCCTAGGTAAATGGGCTGGCCCTTTACGTTTGGGCATAAATATAAAAATAAATACGTTGGGGTTCTTCTGGGAGCGATAATAAATGTTTTTTAAAAACTGGCAGGATCGGCCCTTCCTACACCGGCCTACCCTTGGGGGTAATTTTAACGCAATAGTTTCCCCCACCCTGAGAATATTTTTAGAAAAAAAATAAAATGTTGGGGGTCAGCCCTTGGGCTGACCCCCTATGTGGGCATTTTGTTTTTTTAATACATGTGTGCTCTGCCACGATCGGCCCCAGGGAAAGCACACATGTATAAAAAATAAAAAGTGATATAGAGAGCCAGTATTTCTTTATATATGTATCATATGAATATGCAAAAAAAATGGCAAAAGACTTTGGGCCAGATGTAGCAAGCAGTTTTGCCCATTCTGTGTCAATGGGAAAATGTGTTCGTACATATGGCCCTTTGTCACTATCTACCTCGGCCTGGATAGCACTGTGCTGATCCAATGCTGAAAAACTTTGCTAGATAAACAGACATTTGAGGTGAGCAAATCTAGTGTGTCGCTGGTGTTGCAGGGTGCTCCTTACTAGAGCTGCTCTCCACCTAAACGTGGGAACTACCCAGAGTTCTCTATTTGTTTTGCATAATTTATGTGTCACTCTAACCCTGAAAGGGATTTGTTTTGATATATAAACATATACATATGTATGTATGTATATATATATATATGTATATATATATATATATATATAAATATATATATATTTTTTTTAGACAAATCTCTATAGATATGTGTGTGTGTGTGTGTGTGTGTGTGTATATATATATATTTTTTTTTTACATGTGTTGTTTTCTGGGAGCCACAATCTGCTCCCCAGTGAAACCACACATATATAAAAGTGATATATATTTATATATATATATATATATATATATAGAGAGAGAGAGAGAGAGAGGGAAAAAGAAAGAAAGAAAGAAAGAAAGAAAGAAAGAAAGAAAGAAAGAAAGAAAGAAATAGATCTGTCTTTTGTCTAGTGTCAGTTTTGATGCCATAAAGTAGCGCGGATGGTTTATTTTCCTGCTGCAAAGGATATAAAGGGATATATGTGTTTAGCAGAGTCAATTAGTAAAGCCAGTATGTATGTGGAGGGGGGCTATGGAGATATGACGGGCACTTTTGCTGGGTGGTACTTCGGGAATTAGAAGAGGAGGTCATGGGAGGCAGAGCACCAAAACTGACTGTCGCACTGGGTGCCACCAGCGCTAAAGGCTGTGATGATGGGTATGTGGTAAGGTGAAGTAATAGTGTGTCTTTTTTAATTTTTTCAGTGTCTTCAGAGAATCCGCTGAATCGGAGAAAAAACGAAGGTAAGGTGACAACATTTCCTATTGGACACATCACACACACCCACGAGCAATTTTGTGACTCAATCTGCCTTCTATGTAGGTTAGTACTTTAGAGGGACAGTTTAGCCAGTAGCAGAGATGAAGTCTCGTTAGATGACTGCTGCTCAAGCCCTAACTCAGGTTATGGAGAATAGGTCTGAGGCAGGATCATAGACTGAGACAGCATCTGAGGGAGAGGACAATGGGGCAGAAGCTGGGAGTGATTTTTTAGTCAGCGGAGTCCCATCCATCAACGCCTCTTCCAGTGATTCTGAAGGAGATGATGACGACAGCCGGGCTGTCAATTCACAAGCACAGTCTGTGCAGCGGGACAACATCAGGTTAGCCGAACCCTGAGAGCAGGTGCATGCGGCCACAAGCACAGAGAGAGTGCTCTCTTGGCAACCCCACTGTTTAGTTCAGCCCCAAATTCCACCTTTTACTGGTGACGCTGGATGTAAAGTCGATACGGCCAATCTTTTGCCAGTCGACTACGTCCATCTATTTTTGGATGTTGACTTTCTTTAGGAAATTGTTCAGCTAACAAATTTGCGTGCAGGACAATTTCTGAGGAAGTATGGAGGCACTCTAGGGCCCCGTTCTAAGTCATGCCAGTGGACTCCCACTTCACCTTACGCTCAAAATGGGATTTGTACACAAACCCACCTTGCAGTCCTACTGGACGACTTGCACGGTTTGGGTAACCCCCATCTTCGCACCATACATGAGCAGAGATTGTTTTTTACTACTGCAGCGCTTGCTGCATTTCAGTGACAATTCTGCTGCATTACCCCGGGACCATCCAGACCATGACAGGTTGTTCAAAATTCAGCCTGTCGGATGGCTGCTGCTCAGACAGTACATTGCGAGCAAAAGAACTCGCTATGGCATTAAGCTGTACATGCTGTGTGAAAGCTCTTCTGGCTATGTGTACAGCTTGATAGTGTATAAAGGGAAGGAATCTACCCTAAACCATGTAGGTTGCCCTCCTGCATTAGGGGTCACAGGTAGGATTGTATGGGAACTTGTCCAGACACTCCTTCACAAAGGTTATAACCTTTGTGTGGACACTTTCTATACAGAAGTAGAGCTGTTCAGTGAGCTCTACAAAGCTGGCACTGTGGCCTTGTAGGAGGCTGGACTGGCTTGTAGTGAGTACCAAGGGGTACTTGCACCTTGCACCAGGCCCAGTTATCCCTTATTAGTGTATAGGGTGTCTAGCAGCTTAGGCTGATAGATAATGGTAGCTTAGCAGAGCAGCTTAGGCTGAACTAGGAGACGTGTGAAGCTACTACAGTACCACTTAGTGTCATATGCACAATATCATAAGAAAACACAATACACAGTTATACTAAAAATAAAGGTACTTTATTTTTATGACAATATGCCAAAGTATCTTAGAGTGTACCCTCAGTGAGAGGATAGGAAATATACACAAGATATATATACACAATAGCAAAAATATGCAGTATAGTCTGAGAAAACAGTGCAAACAATGTATAGTTACAATAGGATGCAATGGGGAAACATAGGGATAGGGGCAACACAAACCATATACTCCAAAAGTGGAATGCGAACCACGAATGGACCCCAAACCTATGTGACCTTGTAGAGGGTCGCTGGGACTATTAGAAAATAGTGAGAGTTAGAAAAATAACCCTCCCCAAGACCCTGAAAAGTGAGTGCAAAGTGCACTAAAGTTCCCCTAAGGACAAAGAAGTCATGTTAGAGGAATAATGCAGGAAAGACACAAACCAGCAATGCAACAACTGTGGATTTCCAATCTAGGGTACCTGTGGAACAAGGGGACCAAGTCCAAAAGTCACAAGCAAGTCGGAGATGGGCAGATGCCCAGGAAATGCCAGCTGCGGGTGCAAAGAAGCTTCTACTGGACAGAAGAAGCTGAGGTTTCTGCAGGAACGAAAAGGGCTAGAGACTTCCCCTTTGGTGGACGGATCCCTCTCGCCGTGGAGAGTTGTGCAGAAGTGTTTTCCCGCCGGAAGGACGCCAACAAGCCTTGCTACACGCAAATCGTACGTTTGGCGTTTTTGGACGCTGCTGGGGCCCAGGAGGGACCACGAGGTCGCAAATTGGACCTGAAGAGAGAGGGGACGTCGAGCAAGACAAAGAGCCCTCACTGAAGCAGGTAGCACCCGGAGAAGTGCCAGAAACAGGCACTACGAGGATGCGTGAAACGGTGCTCGCCGAAGTTGCACAAAGGAGTCCCACGTTGCCGGAGACCAACTTAGAAAGTCGTGCAATGCAGGTTAGAGTGCCGTGGACCCAGGCTTGGCTGTGCACAAAGGATTTCCGCCGGAAGTGCACAGGGGCCGGAGTAGCTTGCAAAGTTGCGGTTCCCAGCAATGCAGCCCAGCGAGGTGAGGCAAGGACTTACCTCCACCAAACTTGGACTGAAGAGTCACTGGACTGTGGGGGTCACTTGGACAGAGTCACTGGATTCGAGGGACCTCGCTCGTCGTGCTGAGAGGAGACCCAAGGGACCGGTAATGCAGCTTTTTGGTGCCTGCGGTTGCAGGGGGAAGATTCCGTCGACCCACGGGAGATTTCTTCGGAGCTTCTGGTGCAGAGAGGAGGCAGGCTACCCCCACAGCATGCACAAGCAGGAAAACAGTCGAGAAGGCGGCAGGATCAGCGTTACAGAGTTGCAGTAGTCGTCTTTGCTACTATGTTGCAGGTTTGCAGGCTTCCAGCGCGGTCAGCGGTCGTTTCCTTATCAGAAGGTGAAGAGGGAGATGCAGAGGAACTCGGATGAGCTCTTGCATTCGTTATCTAAAGTTTCCCCAGAGACAGAGACCCTAAATAGCCAGAAAAGAGGGTTTGGCTACCTAGGAGAGAGGAGAGGCTACTAACACCTGAAGGAGCCTATCACAAGGAGTCTCTGACGTCACCTGGTGGCACTGGCCACTCAGAGCAGTCCAGTGTGCCAGCAGCACCTCTGTTTCCAAGATGGCAGAGGTCTGGAGCACACTGGAGGAGCTCTGGACACCTCCCAGGGGAGGTGCAGGTCAGGGGAGTGGTCACTCCCCTTTCCTTTGTCCAGTTTCGCGCCAGAGCAGGGGATAAGGGGTCCCTGAACCGGTGTAGACTGGCTTATGAGTTACCATGGTGAAGCTACATATAGGTAGTGACCTATATGTAGTGCACGCGTGTAATGGTGTCCCCGCACTCACAAAGTTCAGGGAATTGGCTCTGAACAATGTGGGGGCACCTTGGCTAGTGCCAGGGTGCCCTCACACTAAGTAACTTTGCACCTAACCTTTACCAGGTAAAGGTTAGACATATAGGTGACGTATAAGTTACTTAAGTGCAGTGTAAAATGGCTGTGAAATAACGTGGACGTTATTTCACTCAGGCTGCAGTGGCAGGCCTGTGTAAGAATTGTCAGAGCTCCCTATGGGTGGCAAAAGAAATGCTGCAGCCCATAGGGATCTCCTGGAACCCCAATACCCTGGGTACCTCAGTACCATATACTAGGGAATTATAAGGGTGTTCCAGTAAGCCAATGTAAATTGGTAAAAATGGTCACTAGCCTGTTAGTGACAATTTGGAAAGAAATGAGAGAGCATAACCACTGAGGTTCTGATTAGCAGAGCCTCAGTGAGACAGTTAGTCACTACACAGGTAACACATTCAGGCACACTTATGAGCACTGGGGCCCTGGGTTACCAGGGTCCCAGTGACACATACAACTAAAACAACATATATACAGTGAAAAATGGGGGTAACATGCCAGGCAAGATGGTACTTTCCTACACAACCCCCCCCCAAATGAAGGACAATAAGACTAGCCATGACCTGATGAGTCTTCATTGTCTAAGTGGAAATATCTGGAGAGTCCATCTGCATTGGAGTGGCTACTCCCAGGTCTATGTTCCACTGTATAGTCCATTCCCTGTAGGGATATGGACCACCTCAACAATTTAGGATTTTCACCTTTCATTTGTTTTAGCCAAAGTAGAGGTTTGTGGTCTGTCTGAACAATGAAGTGAGTGCCAAACAGGTATGGCCTCAACTTCTTCAGAGCCCAGACCACAGCAAAGGCCTCCCTCTCAATGGCAGACCAACGCTTTTCTCTAGGGGTCAACCTTCTACTAATAAAAGCAACAGGTTGATCCTGGCCCTCAGAATTAAGTTGTGATAGGACTGCCCCTACTCCTAATTCAGATGCATCAGTTTGGACATAGAATTTTTTAGAGTAACAAGGGCTTTTCAGGACAGGTGCAGAGCACATGGCCTGCTTCAGCTCCTCAAAAGCTTTCTGACAGCTTGCTGTCCACAATACCTTTTTAGGCATTTTCTTGGATGTGAGGTCATTAAGAGGGGCTGCAATGGAGCCATAGTTCTTAATGAACCTCCTGTATTACCCAGTGAGGCCTAGGAAGGCTCTCACCTGAGTCTGAGTGGTAGGGGGAACCCAATCAATAATAGTTTGGATTTTCCCCTGAAGTGGTGCAATCTGTTCCCCACCAACAAGGTGTCCCAGATAAACCACCTTACCCTGCCCTATCTGGCACTTTGAAGCCTTGATAGTGAGGCCTGCCTTTTGCAGAGCCTCCAAAACTTTCCATAGGTGGACCAGGTGATCATCCCAGCTGGAGCTAAAGACAGCTATATCATCCAAATATGCTGCACTGAAAGCTTCCAGCCCTTGCAGGACTGTGTTCACCAACCTCTGAAAAGTGGCAGGTGCATTTTTCAAACCAAAAGGCATTACAGTAAACTGGTAATGTCCTCCAATGGTAGAAAATGCAGTCTTAGGTTTAGCATCTTCTGACAATTTGATCTGCCAATACCCTGCAGTCAAATCAAAAGTGCTTAGATACTTGGCAGATGCCAGGGTATCTATGAGCTCATCTGCCCTGGGTATAGGGTGAGCATCAGTTTTGGTTACCAAGTTGAGACCTCTATAGTCTACACAAAACCTCATTTCCTTCTTTCCATCTTTAGAATTGGGTTTTGGTACCAGTACCACAGGAGAAGCCCATGGACTGTCAGAGTGCTCAACCACTCCTAGTTCCAACATTTTCTGAACTTCTTGCTTTATGCAGTCCCTGACATGGTTAGGCTGCCTATAGATCTTACTTTTGACAGGTAAACTGTCTCCAGTATCTATAGTGTGCTGACACCAAGAAGTGGTGCCTGGCACAGTAGAGAAGAGTTCTGAAAATTGTCCTAGGAGATTTATGCAATTATCTTTCTGCTCAGCAGTAAGACAATCAGCCAAAACTACACCTTCCACAAGAGCATCTTGTTCTGTGGAAGAGAAGAGATCAGGTAGAGGATCACTGTCTTCTTCCTGTCCCTCATCAGTTGCCATGAGCAGGGAGAGATCAGCCCTGTCATAGTAGGGTTTCAGGCGGTTGACATGAAGCACCCTAAGGGGACTCCTGGCAGTGCCTAAGTCAACCAAGTAGGTGACTTCACCCTTCTGTTCAACAATTGTGTGGGGTCCATTCCATTTATCTTGGAGTGCTCTTGGGGCCACAGGCTCCAAGACCCACACTTTCTGCCCTGGTTGGTACTGAACCAAAACAGCCTTCTGATCATGCCATTGCTTATGGAGCTCTTGGCTGGCCTGAAGGTTCTTACTGGCCTTTTTCATGTACTCAGCCATCCTTGATCTGAGGCAAAGTACATAATCCACAATATCCTGCTTAGGAGCTTTTAAAGGTTGTTCTCAACCCTCCTTTACAAGTGTGAGTGGACCCCTAACAGGGTGTCCAAAAAGAAGTTCAAAGGGGCTGAAGCCCACTCCTTTCTGGGGTACCTCCCTGTAGGCAAAAAGGAGGCATGGTAGAAGGATATCCCATCTCCTGCGGAGTTTTTCAGGGAGACCCATAATCATGCCTTTGAGAGTTTTATTAAATCTCTCCACCAGTCCATTTGTTTGTGGATGATAGGGTGTTGTGAACTTGTAAGTTACACCACACTCCTTCCACATGGCCTTTAAGTATGCAGACATGAAATTGCTTCCCCTGTCTGATACTACTTCCTTTGGGAAGCCCACCCTGGAAAATATTCCCAGGAGGGCCTTTGCCACTGCAGGTGCTGTAGTGGTCCTTAAAGGAATAGCTTCAGGATATCTTGTGGCATGGTCCACTACCACTAAGATAAACCTATTGCCTGAAGCAGTAGGAGGGTCAAGGGGGCCAACTATGTCAACCCCTACCCTTTCAAAGGGAACCCCAACCACAGGCAGTGGGATAAGGGGTGCCTTTGGGGTGCCACCTGTCTTGCCACTGGCTTGACAGGTTTCACAGGACTTACAAAATTCCTTTGTGTCCTCAGACATCCTAGGCCAATGAAACAGGGGAACAAGTCTGTCCCAAGTTTTCATTTGTCCTAGATGCCCAGCTAAGGGAATGTCATGTGCCAGTGTTAGGAGGAACTTTCTGTACTCCTGAGGAATCACTAATCTCCTGGCAGCTCCAGGTTTAGGATCCCTATGCTCAGTGTACAAGAGGTTGTCCTCCCAGTAAACTCTGTGAGAGTCACTGACATCCCCATTAGCCTGTTTGACAGCTTGCTGTCTGAGACCCTCTAATGTGGGACAGGTTTGCTGTGCCACACTCAGCTCCTCTCTGGCAGGCCCCCCTTCACCCAAAAGCTCAGCAGTGTCTGCTTCCAGCTCCTCTGGTGTAGGTTCTGCACAGGGAGGGAATTCTTCTTCCTCAGAAGTTGAATCCACTGTAGAGGGAGGGATAGTAGGAAGTGGTTTGCTTCTACTAGCCCTAGCTTTAGGGAGCACTTGGTCCATTGTTCCAGGATCCAAGCTTCCCTGTCCTTTTTGCTTTTTGGCCTGAGCCCTTGTCAAAGCAAAAATATGCCCTGGGATGCCCAGCATTGCTGCATGGGCCTCCAACTCCACATCTGACCAAGCTGATGTCTCCAAATCATTCCCTAATAGACAGTCTACAGGTAAATCTGAAGCTACCACAACTTTCTTTGGACCAGTTACCCCCCCCCAGTTGAGATTTACAACAGCCATGGGGTGGCTTTGTGTTATGTTGTGAGCATCGGTTACTTGGTACTGGTGTCCAAGTATGTGTTGTTCAGGGTGCACCAGTTTCTCAATCACCATTGTGACACTGGCACCTGTGTCCCTGTAGGCCTGGACCTCAACACCATTTATTAGGGTTAGTTGCTTGTACTTCTCCAAGTTATGGGGGCAAGCAACCAAAGTGGCTAAATCAATAGCCCCTTCAGAGACTAAAGTAGCCTCTGTGGTCTCCCTAATCAGACCAACCCCAACTAAATTACCAAAAGTGAGCCCAGCTACTCCCTTGGATTGGCTATTAGTAGGTTTGCTCCCACCACCACTGCTATTAGTAGGGACACTAGGTGTAGCAGTAGGGGTTGTAGTGGTAGGAGCTGTGGTGCCTTTCTTTGGACAACTGGGATCTGTTGTCCAATGGCCTTTTATTTTACATAAATAGCACCATGGTTTCTTTTCCTTGTTCTGATTAAAGGAGGATTTGGACCCACCACCCCCACCAGAGTGTTTTTGTGGGCCTGATGAAGACTCATTTTTAGATTTGTCCCCACCCTTGTCAGAAGACTTACCATCCTTCTTTTTGTTGCCATCTTTGTCACCCCCTGTATGAACTTTTCTGTTCACTCTTGTTCTGACCCATTTGTCTGCCTTCTTTCCCAATTCTTGGGGAGAGGTCAGATCAGAGTCCACCAAGTACTGGTGCAACAAATCAGACACACAATTATTAGGAATATGCTCTCTCAGGATCAAGTTATACAGGCTGTCATAATCAGTAACTTTACTGCCATGTAACCACCCCTCCAAGGCCTTCACTGAATGGTCAATAAAATCAACCCAGTCTTGTGAAGACTCCTTTTTGGTCTCTCTGAACTTTATCCTGTACTGTTCAGTGGTTAAGCCATAACCATCCAGGAGTGCATTCTTAAGAACTTGGAAATTGTTAGCATCATTTTCTTTCACAGTAAGGAGCCTATCCCTACCTTTTCCACTAAATGATAGCCATAGGATAGCAGCCCACTGCCTTTGAGGGACATCCTGTACAACACAGGCCCTCTCAAGTGCAGCAAACCACTTGTTAATGTCATCCCCCTCCTTATAAGGGGGAACTATCTTGTACAGATTCCTGGAATCATGCTCTTTTGCAGGATGACTATGGGGAATACTGCTGCTGCCACCATGGGTATCTAAACCCAACTTCTGTCTTTCCTTCTCTAATTCAAAAGACTGTCTATCCAAATCCAGCTGTTGCTTTTTAAGCTTCAGTCTGGTTTGTTCCACCCTCAACTTATTGAGTTCCCTCTCTAACATTCTGTCATCAGGGTTGGTGGGAGGGACATTTCTAGAAACAGAGCTATGATGGGAATGAACAGAAGGAGACCTGTCCCTTACAGAAGCCAACTTACAGCTTGGTTTACAGAAACATTACTACCAGTATGGTGAGAATAAATGCTTTTGCTATGATGTGAGACAACACTATTTATTTGGTGTGGCTCATCATCATTACCATCTATGCTAGATTGTCTAGTAATGGGCAGGCTAGGAAGTTTCTTTCCTGAATCTTTTCCTGGGGGAGTCCCTGAATCAGATTGGGAACTATTAGGTACTTTTTCAACAGAAGGGGCACCTATGGCCTTATCCTGTTCTCTAAGCATGTTAAGTAACAGTTCCAAGGAAGGATTCTTCCCTACACTCTAACCTCTCTCTATACAGAGACTCCTTGCTCTTTTCCAGCTAAGGTTGTCATATGCAAGTTTGGACAGATCAACACTTTGGCCTGTGCCAGACATTTTTAGAGAGAGTTAAAGTGATAGAGAAAGAGAAAAAAGTTTTCAGAACTTTTTGGAAAGACAGAAAAAAAACTTTTTAAACTTTTAAGAACTTTTTGAAAGTTTAGGAGTACTTTTCAGCACTTAGAAAAGAGTGAAAAGAGGAAATGCAAAACTTTTTGGCTATGTGTATATACACTGACCTTGTTTTGTATATTTTTCTCTTATGAAAAGTACAATGACAAGAGTGGTAAGTAGTCTCAAGCACTTATCCCACCACTGCACAACCAATGTAGGAGGCTGGACTGGCTTGTAGTGAGTACCAAGGGGTACTTGCACCTTGCACCAGGCCCAGTTATCCCTTATTAGTGTATAGGGTGTCTAGCAGCTTAGGCTGATAGATAATGGTAGCTTAGCAGAGCAGCTTAGGCTGAACTAGGAGACGTGTGAAGCTACTACAGTACCACTTAGTGTCATATGCACAATATCATAAGAAAACACAATACACAGTTATACTAAAAATAAAGGTACTTTATTTTTATGACAATATGCCAAAGTATCTTAGAGTGTACCCTCAGTGAGAGGATAGGAAATATACACAAGATATATATACACAATAGCAAAAATATGCAGTATAGTCTTAGAAAACAGTGCAAACAATGTATAGTTACAATAGGATGCAATGGGGAAACATAGGGATAGGGGCAACACAAACCATATACTCCAAAAGTGGAATGCGAACCACGAATGGACCCCAAACCTATGTGACCTTGTAGAGGGTCGCTGGGACTATTAGAAAATAGTGAGAGTTAGAAAAATAACCCTCCCCAAGACCCTGAAAAGTGAGTGCAAAGTGCACTAAAGTTCCCCTAAGGACAAAGAAGTCGTGTTAGAGGAATAATGCAGGAAAGACACAAACCAGCAATGCAACAACTGTGGATTTCCAATCTAGGGTACCTGTGGAACAAGGGGACCAAGTCCAAAAGTCACAAGCAAGTCGGAGATGGGCAGATGCCCAGGAAATGCCAGCTGCGGGTGCAAAGAAGCTTCTACTGGACAGAAGAAGCTGAGGTTTCTGCAGGAACGAAAAGGGCTAGAGACTTCCCCTTTGGTGGACGGATCCCTCTCGCCGTTGAGAGTCGTGCAGAAGTGTTTTCCCGCCGGAAGGACGCCAACAAGCCTTGCAACACGTAAATCGTGCGTTTGACGTTTTTGGACGCTGCTGGGGCCCAGGAGGGACCAGGAGGTCGCAAATTGGACCTGAAGAGAGAGGGGACGTCGAGCAAGACAAAGAGCCCTCACTGAAGCAGGTAGCATCCGGAGAAGGGCCAGAAACAGGCACTACGAGGATGCGTGAAACAGTGCTCGCCGAAGTTGCACAAAGGAGTCCCACGTCGCCGGAGACCAACTTAGAAAGTCGTGCAATGCAGGTTAGAGTGCCGTGGACCCAGGCTTGGCTGTGCACGAAGGATTTCCGCCGGAAGTGCACAGGGGCCGGAGTAGCTTGCAAAGTTGCGGTTCCCAGCAATGCAGCCCAGCGAGGTGAGGCAAGGACTTACCTCCACCAAACTTGGACTGAAGAGTCACTGGACTGTGGGGGTCACTTGGACAGAGTCGCTGGATTCGAGGGACCTCGCTCGTCGTGCTGAGAGGAGACCCAAGGGACCGGTAATGCAGCTTTTTGGTGCCTGCGGTTGCAGGGGGAAGATTCCGTCGACCCACGGGAGATTTCTTCGGAGCTTCTGGTGCAGAGAGGAGGCAGGCTACCCCCACAGCATGCACAAGCAGGAAAACAGTCGAGAAGGCGGCAGGATCAGCGTTACAGAGTTGCAGTAGTCGTCTTTGCTACTATGTTGCAGGTTTGCAGGCTTCCAGCGCGGTCAGCGGTCGTTTCCTTATCAGAAGGTGAAGAGGGAGATGCAGAGGAACTCGGATGAGCTCTTGCATTTGTTATCTAAAGTTTCCCCAGAGACAGAGACCCTAAATAGCCAGAAAAGAGGGTTTGGCTACCTAGGAGAGAGGAGAGGCTACTAACACCTGAAGGAGCCTATCACAAGGAGTCTCTGACGTCACCTGGTGGCACTGGCCACTCAGAGCAGTCCAGTGTGCCAGCAGCACCTCTGTTTCCAAGATGGCAGAGGTCTGGAGCACACTGGAGGAGCTCTGGACACCTCCCAGGGGAGGTGCAGGTCAGGGGAGTGGTCAATCCCCTTTCCTTTGTCCAGTTTCGCGCCAGAGCAGGGGCTAAGGGTCCCTGAACCGGTGTAGACTGGCTTATGCAGAATTGGGCACCTCTGTGCCCAACAAAGCATTTTCAGAGGCTGGGGGAGGCTACTCCTCCCCTGCCTTCACACCATTTTCCAAAGGGAGAGGGTGTCACACCCTCTCTCAGAGGAAGTTCTTTGTTGTGCCATCCTGGGCCAGGCCTGGCTGGACCCCAGGAGGGCAGATGCCTGTCTGAGGGGTTGGCAGCAGCTGCAGTGAAACCCCAGGAAGGGCAGTTTGGCAGTACCAGGGTCTGTGCTACAGACCACTGGGTTCATGGAATTGTACCAACAATGCCAGGATGGCATAGAGGGGGCAATTCCATGATCATAGACATGTTACATGGCCATATTCGGAGTTACCATGGTGAAGCTACATATAGGTAATGACCTATATGTAGTGCACGCGTGTAATGGTGTCCCCGCACTCACAAAGTTCAGGGAATTGGCTCTGAACAATGTGGGGGCACCTTGGCTAGTGCCAGGGTGCCCTCACACTAAGTAACTTTGCACCTAACCTTTACCAGGTAAAGGTTAGACATATAGGTGACGTATAAGTTACTTAAGTGCAGTGTAAAATGGCTGTGAAATAACGTGGACGTTATTTCACTCAGGCTGCAGTGGCAGGCCTGTGTAAGAATTGTCAGAGCTCCCTATGGGTGGCAAAAGAAATGCTGCAGCCCATAGGGATCTCCTGGAACCCCAATACCCTGGGTACCTCAGTACCATATACTAGGGAATTATAAGGGTGTTCCAGTAAGCCAATGTAAATTGGTAAAAATGGTCACTAGCCTGTTAGTGACAATTTGGAAAGAAATGAGAGAGCATAACCACTGAGGTTCTGATTAGCAGAGCCTCAGTGAGACAGTTAGTCACTACACAGGTAACACATTCAGGCACACTTATGAGCACTGGGGCCCTGGGTTACCAGGGTCCCAGTGACACATACAACTAAAACAACATATATACAGTGAAAAATGGGGGTAACATGCCAGGCAAGATGGTACTTTCCTACAGGCCTGCGGTACAATTCGTTGTTACAGCAAAAGATTCCCGCAGGAGCTTGTTGGCAAGAAGCTCCAGAAATCCCAAAGTACTGTATTTTGTTCCAAAGAAGTGCTCTCAGGCAAGTTCTTGGATAGGCGTGATGTATACATGCTCACTACAATTCATGAGACACTTCCCCCATCACGGTTTGGGGTCAGATGGCTGAAGTCCACAAGCCCAGCTGTATACTTGATTACAATAAGTACATGGGCGGAGTGGACAAGAATGACCAGGTTCTTCAACCATACAATGCGTGTCGTAAACCTTGCACTTGGTATAAGAAACTGTTTACCCACCTGATCCAGATGGCAACATACAATGAAAATGTTGTTTACCATCAGACAACCACAGGAAGACTCATGACTTTCCTTGACGTCCAGTTGTCTGTAATAGAAAGCCTCACTGCTGTTACAGAAGAAGTAGCAGCCTCCACCTCTTATGTCCAGGAGGATTGGGCAAGACTGCAGGAGCGACACTTTGCTGATCGCATTCCTAAACCACCCAAAAAGGATCGTCCATGTTATAGCTGTAAAGTGTGCTCGAAGCATGGAAAGAGGCAGGAGAGTCTGTATTACTGTCCCCAGTGCCCATCTCAACCAGGCCTCTGTGTCCCTACTTGCTTTACATGTATCATACTAAAGCAAAGTTCTGGGAAATCGACTGAGGTGGATCTGTCGTTGGGTAATTCTTTCAGTGTCTATGCATGGATACCGAACGTCCATGGGCTACTGCTTCGTTAGGCAAGCAGCCACAGAATTCTACTTCATCTACTTCATCATGGACTTCCTTATGGCCTGCTTGACACCTATATCCACTGTCAGAACATGGTAGGTTGTCTGTTCCATTAACATGCATTATAGTCCCATGCTGCACATACTACGGACAGAATATATGCCACATCATCACGGAGTACCATGTTTGGCAAAATGTTAAAGGCATGACTAAATTATGAGGTACTTGTTAGGGAACTTATATATGCTACACAAGGACCAACGAGAACCAGAGTAAGGGTAATAAGTCAAACAAATGTCCTGTCGGACATATTCACCAACATTTCTACTTGTTTGAAAGTATGCAAACTCAATTTGTAGCTTCACTTTCAAAGCAAAAGTAGAAGTGTTGGTGAATGAGTCCCACAGGATATTTGTTTGACTTTTTACTTTAGAGACCTTAGGATTTCTTCACCAGCATGTCTGCCTTAGTTTCAATGGTATATATACTCGCTCATTTCGAGGGATAGGCCTACCAAGGCATACTAGGAAACCCCCAACTTGCACCCACAAACTAGCATAGGTTCACTTGGCAATTACACATGATTAGTCAGGACTGATGAGGACAGGGAAATGAATGGGCAAGGAAAGCTTATGGTAGGTGTGCCTTCACAGGGATATTGCACAGGTAGAAGGCAGATAGTAAAGGTAGTACAGATGTACATCATCTACACCTATGGATTCAAAACCATTGATGCCATCCAAGCACTGAAGGGCAATGACACGTATAGTTCAGTGTTTGACCTGCTTTTCATGTTCATCCTCCATCAGAACTTAGTAGATGTTCAATTTGCTGTATGATAAGTGCATTACAGTCACAGCACTGCATATCATGTTGGCTGGGACAAATGCTACGTTCTCATGGACTCCCCTGTGTGCCAAACACTATCCTTTTTCATAGCCTATGACCTTCTCTTTAGGGAACATCAGGAGAATTCCCCAGCATGTCTGCCTTAGTTTCAAAGGTAGATATGCTTGCTCAGTTTGAGGAATCGCTTTGTACGGCATACTCGGACACTCACTTTGCATTCACAAACTGGAAGGAGTTGGTTTTAGCACAGTGAGTGCACTAAAGGCGCATGAAAAACATGTCTTCCTGAGCCTCGGATGGCGGTCATGGGAGTCATTAGTAAAGGTTTGTTACGCATGCCTTCGGTAATGTTCAGGAAGAAGGAGGCGGTTACTTGACAGGTGGTAAAAAGCAGTCCAATGTATTCTGTCCTGTGGCGTATGAATGCGATGGGCCCTTGTCTGGCAGCGAAAAGTTAATGTGAGTGCAGTGATTGGTTGGATTGGGCCCGTGGCCGGTGGTATGAAAGGGTTGTTTGTCGTGCGTGAATGGTGTGTGAATGGACCATAAAGAGGTTGGTGCCCACCTTCAGAAGGCTTGGTTTCAATATCCAGATACTTTGATAAGTATTCATGCTTTGAAACCATAATTTCTGGAGGTGCTAAAACCAACCAGTGTGAGTGGTGGATTAACTTTAACATACTAGTACCAGGGACGTCCAAGGGTGCAGGACTTGCGTTGCTCTCACCACTTTTCCTTTGCCCAGAATCCCCTTAAAATCACTAAATTTGCTTAAAAAACACTTTTGCCTTGCATTTCAGTAAGGGTAAGTCCTGGAATCTGCAGGCAGCCACAAATTTTCGACCACCCAGCGTTCCACTAAGTCTCCAGAGAAAAACATTGCCTCACTTTAGTGGGTGGACAAGTGACCACAACAGGGAAGTACCCAAAACGGATTGTGGAGACATCAAAATTACCTACCACAAAACAACCTTGTTTTGTGAGACAGTCACCTGAATATTTGGTCCTGGGCTTGGCGGCCATATAGGGAAACCTACTAAACCCAGACGTTTCTGAAAACTAGACACCCGAGGCAGTCCATTGAAGTGTGGCGTGTTTGGATTTCACAAAGTTTTCTCACCCAGAATACCCTGCAAAAGTGAAACATTGATTAAAAACACTATTTTTCCTTGTTTTTTCATCACAGAAACGACAGGAATGTGTAGGGATCCAAAAAATTCCTACCACCCAATGTTTCTCCACTTGTCCTGATAAAAACGCAACTCCACTGTGCCTAGTGCCTGCATCAGGAATGGATCACTCCAGGGTTAGCAGTAGCCCTCATGCAAGGACTACCATTGACCCTTGTGTGATCCATTCCTGTTGCGGGCACTAGCCTACCCACACAAGTGAGGTACCATTTTTATCGGGAGATCTTGGGGAACGCTGGGTAGAAGGAAGTTTGTGGCTCCCCTCAGAATCCAGAACTTTCCATCACTGAAATGTGAGGAAGAAGTGGGTTTTTTTTGCCAAATTTTGAGGTTTGCACAGGATTCTGGGTAACAGAACCTGATGAGAGCCCCACAAGTCACCACATTCTGAATTCCTCTAGGTGTCTAATTTTTAAAAAATGCACAGGTTTGGTAGATTTCCCTAGGTGCCGGCTGGGCTAGAGGTGAAAATCCACAGTTAGGCACTTTGCAAAAAACAGCTCAGTTTTCTTTAGGAAAATGTGACATGTCCATGTTGTGTATTGTGGCATTTCCTGTCGTGGGCACTAGGCCTACCCACACAAGTGAGGTACCATTTTTATCTGGAGACTTGGGGGAGTGCTGCTTGGAGGGAAATGTGTGGCTCCTCTTAGATTCCAGAACTTTCTATCACCGAAACGTGAGGAAAAAGTGTTTTTTTGCCAAATTTTGAGGTTTGCAAAGGATTCTGGGTAAGAGAACCTGGTGAGAGCCCCACAAATCACCCGATTATGGATTCCCCTAGGTGTCTACTTTCCATAAATGTATAGGTTGTCTAGGTTTCCTGTAAAGACGAACTCCAGAAATGTTCTTTTATGTTTTTAATAAAGAGCAACAGCATCAACATCCATGTAGAAGGGGCACAGAGTCAATAACTGCCAACGAAGAAACATGGAATTCCCTGACATCATAAACACAAGATGTCATGAAGTTCCATGTTGCTCCCAGACGCTACAGCCACTGACATCACCACATTTCCCCTGGTGCTGGCTGAGGTAGAGGCCAAAATCCACAGCTAGGCACTTTGCAAAAAACTGGTTTTCTTTAGGAAAATGTGATGTGTCCATGTTGTGTTTTGGGGTATTTTCGTCTGTGGGCACTAGGCCTACTCACACAAGTGAGGTACCATTTATTTTGAGAGACATGGGGGAACGCTGGGTAGAAGGAAGTTTGTGGTTCTCCTCAGATTCCAGAACTTTCCATCACCTATATGTGAGGAAAAAGTGTTTTTTTGCCAAATTTTGAAGTTTGCAAAGGATTCTGGGTAACAGAACCTGATGAGAGTCCCACGAGTCACACCATTCTGAATTCCGCTAGGTGTCTAGTTTTCAAAAATGTATAGGTTTGCTAGCTTTCCCTAGGTGCCGGCTGAGCTAAAGGCTAAAATCCACAGATAGTCACTTTGCAAAAAACAGGTCAGTTTTTTTCGGAAAATGTGATGTGTCCATGTTGTGTTTTGGGGCATTTCCTGTCGCGGGCACTTGACCTACCCACACTAGTGAGGTACCATTTCTATCAGGAGATTTGGGGGAATGCTGTGTGGAAGGAAATTTGTGACTCCTCTCATATTCCAGAATTTTCTATCACCAAAATGTGAGGAAAAAGTGTTTGTTTTGCCACATTTTGAGGTTTACAAAGGATTCTGGGTAACAAGACCTGCTGAGAGCCCCACAAGTCACCCCATCCTGGATTCCCCTAGGTGTCTAGTTTTAAAAAATGCACAGGTTTGGTAGGTTTCCCTAGGTGCTGGCTGGGCTAGAGGCCAAAATCCACAGTTAGGCACTTTGCAAAAAACAGCTCAGTTTTCTTTCAGAAAATGTGGTGTCCATGTTGCTTTTTGGGGCGTCTCCTGTCATGGGCACTACGCCTACCCACACGAGTGAGGTACCATTTTTATCGGGAGACATGGAGGAACACAGAATAGAAAAACAAGTGTTACTGCCCATTGTTTTTCTCTACATTTTCTCCTTCCAAAAGTAAGACAGTGTGTAATAAAGAAGTGTATTTGAGAAATGCCCTGTAATTCACATGCTAATATGGTCACCCCCGAATTCAGAGATGTGCAAATAATCACTGCTTTTTAACACCTTATCTTGTGCCCAATTTGGAAATTCAAAAGTTTCTTTGATACCTATTTTTCACTCTTTATATTTCACCAAATGAATTGCTTTATACCCGGTATACAATGAAAACCCATTGCAAGGTGCAATTAATTTATTGGCTCTGGGTACCTAGGGTTCTTGATGAACCTACAAGCCCTTTTTATCCCCGCAAACAGCATATTCCAGCAGATGTGACAGGGTATTGGTTTTGAAAATCTGACATCGCAGGAAAAAGTTACAGAGTAAAACATGGAGAGAAATGGCTGTTTTTTTCACCTAAATTTCAATACTTTTTTATTTCAGCTGTTATTTTCTATAGGAAAACATTGTAGGATCTACACAAATGACCCCTTGCTGAATTCAGAATTATTTCTACTTTTCAGTAATGTTTAGCTGTCCAGGATCCAGAATAGGTTTCACACCCATTTCGGTCACAGAAAATAGTAAAAATGGGGCATGTCCCAGTAAAATGCCAACATTGTGTTGAAAATGTGGTTTTCTGATTCAAGTCTGCCTGTTCCTGAAAGCTGGGAAGTTGGTGATTTTAGCACCACAAAACCTTTGTTGATGCCATTTTCAGGGAAAAAAACACCTGCTTTCTTCTGCAGCCATTGTTTCCCATTTTTCTGAAAAAAACAAACTTTCAGCTGTATTTTGGTTGATTTCTTGGTCTTCTCCAGGGGAACCCAGAAACTCTGGGTACCTTAAGAATCCCTAGGATGTTGGGAAAAAAAGGACGCACATTTGGCATGGATATCTGTAGGAAAGTACCATCTTTCTTGGCATGTTACCCCCAATTTCTGATGTCAGTATGTTTTGCCTGTCTCACTGGGATCCTGCTGGCCAGGACCCCAGTGCTCATATTTTGTGGCCTAATGTGTGTGTTGTCAGTAGTGCTTAACTGTGTCACTTAACTTCTGCTAACCAGAACTCCAGTGCTTATGCTCTCTGCTTCCAAATTAGTCACTATAGTTTAGTGACTCCATATTCCAATTCCAATTGGCACACTAGACCCCCTTATAAGTTCCTTGCATTTGGTACCTAGGTACCCAGGGCATTGGGGTTCCAGAAGATGCTAACGGGCTGCAGCATTTCTTTTGCCACCCATGAGGAGCTCAGACAAACCCTTTTCCAGGACTGCCACTGCAGCCTGCGTGAAATGTGCACACCCTATTTCACAGCCATTTTCACTGCACTTAAGTAACTTATAAGTCACCTACATGTCTAACCTTCATTTACTGAAGGCTAGGTGCAAAGTTACTAGGTGTGAAGGCACCCTTGTACTAGCAAAGGTGCCCCCGCGCTGTCCAGGGCCAATTCCCCGGGCTTTGTAAGTGCGGGGATACCATTACATGGGTGCACTACATGTAGGTCAAGACCTTTATGTAGCTTCACAATGGTAACTCCGAATATGGCCATGTAAGGTGTCTAAGATCATGGAATTAACCCCCATTCCAAATATGGTTTTGCGGGGCAATCCCATTCATCCTGGGGGCTCCACCATGGACCCCCAGTACTACCAAACCAGCTCTCTGAGGCTTGCACAGCAGCTACTGCTGCTGCCACCTCAAAGGCAGGGTTCTGCCTTCCTGGGGCTGAGCAGCTCAGTCCCAGAGAGGCAGAACAATGCATTTCTTTGGGAGGAGGTTGTTACATCCTCTCCCTTTGGAAATGGGTGTTACAGGCTTGGGAGGGGCAGCCTCCCAGAGTCTCTGAAAATGCTTTGAAGAGCACAGATGGTGCCCTCCTTGCATAAGCCAGACTACACCGGTTCAGGGACCCCCAGCCCCTGCTCTGGCGCGAAACTGGACAAAGGAAAGGGAAGTGACCACTCCCCTGTCCAGTGCCCAGAGCTCCCCTAGTGTGTCCCTACCATTCGCCTTCTTGTTTTCCAAGGTGTGGGGACACTCTGGAGATCTCCGAGCAGCCAGTGCCAGCAGGCGACGTCAGAGACCCTCCTTATAGGTGCATACCTGGGTAGGCAGCCAATCCCCCTCTCAGGGCTATTTAGTGTCTCTCCTGTGGGTGTCTCTTGAGATTCAGCTTGCAAGACTCCTCCATGAATCCTCTGCATCCTCTGTTTCAGCTTCTGACCGTCGGATCAACCGCAGACTGCTCCAGGAACCGCTGTAACTGCAACGAAGTATCCAGGACGACTCCTGTGACCTGCAACTTCAGCCAGCATTTGCAACAGTTTCCAAGGTGTGCATGCTCTGAGGACTCCCTGTCTTCACCCTGTACCAGAAGAACCGAAGGAATCGCCCGTTGAGTGACGGAGTCACTTCCCTGCCCCTGCAGGCACCTTCCAAGACAACAGCCAGTTCTCTGGGACTCCTCTCATGATGACGAGCATGCTCCCTAGAACACAGGTGGTGGACCAACACGACCCAGACTGTCCTAAGGTCCAGCTGTCCAAATTTGAAGGAGGTAAAAGATTACCTTCCCGGTTTGCGACAGTACCCCTGTGCATCGCGTCATCTCTAGCTCCCTGGGCTTCTGTGCACTTTTTGCAAGAATCCTTCATGCACTGTGTAGTCCAGGTCCCCAACACTCCATCATGCGCTGCACAACTTGCTGAGTTGTTCTCCGGCGACGTGGTACCTTCTTTTGTTGTGCTGCACCAACCGCAATTTGCAACTTCTTTGTCCCCGTGTCCTGGGTCTCCCGTGGGTGTTGCCTGGTCATCTGTTGACTCTCTCCAGTGTTGGGAGCCCCCTCTACCTCTCCAGTCCAGATTGAGGTCCCCAGGTCCCTCCTGGGTCCAGGCAGCGCCATTTTGATGCAAACAGTGACCTTGCTTGAACCAAGGCTTGCTGGACGAATCCAGCGATACAAACAGCCTGCATCCAACTTCTCGACGTGGGATAACACCTGCACCACGCAGGAACCTGCAGCCATCTTCTTTGGTGCTCTTTTGCAGACTTCTAACCGGAGAATCCTCTTTTGCACCATCTTCTAGGTTGGCAGGAGCTCCTGTCCTTCCTGGAATCCTGGTTTCCTCTCTTCACAGGTCTTCAGGTCCAGGAATCCACCATCTGTTGCTTGCAGTCTTGCTTGGTTCTTGCAGTAACTCTTATCACGACTTGTAGTGTGTCCTGAGGAAACGTGCAGTATTTTACTCCTACTTTCCTGGGCTCTGAGGTGGGGTATTTTACTTAACTTTGGTGTTATCTTACCCACCCAGTGCCCCTCTACACACTACACTTGCCTAGGGGGGAATTCATGATTCGCATTCCACTTTCTTAGTATATGGTTTGTGTTGCCCCTAGGCCTATTGTATTCTATTATATGTTCTACTGTTTGCACTATTCTATGACTATTTACTTACCAGATTTTGGTCTCCAGTGTATATATTGTATATAATACTTTGCTCCAGAAGGAGTATTGCCGCTAAGATATTTTTGGCCTTGTGTTACTAAAATAAAAGTACCTTTATTTTTGGTAACAATGAGTATTGTCTCTTATTATGTATTATGTGACTGCGTAACTATAGTGGTATTGCAGGAGCTTTGCATATCTCCTAGTTCAGCCTGAGGTGCTCGGCTATAGCTACCTCTATCAGCCTAAGCTGCTAGAACACTACTACATTTCACTAATAAGGGATAACTGGACCTGGTATAAGGTGTAAGTACCCAAGGTACCCACTACAAACCAGGCCAGCCTCCTACAATAGCTTATACGGCCACAAAATTATGAAGGCCTAAGTGCGGACTACCCCAAATAGCCAAAAAAGGGCTCTGCACTGGGCAGAGGGAAAGGCCCAGCAGCTAAGGGGTTTAAGGAAAACCCAACACTTACTTATTGTAGTGCTTATTTAAAAATGAACTGAAGGCTGTAAGCTACTCTAAAGGTGTCTGCGAGTTACTGGTAGTGCCCGATCGACTAGTTCTAGACACCTGCCTTAGAGTAATCCCCAGACGTCAGACTGATCAAAGAAACTTTCGAGCAGTAACACTGAGAGCCAGTAGGTGGCGCTGTTCGGCTCTGTACCTACAGAGGAAGTGACATGCACGGTGCCTATAAAGGTGCCACTCCAGTGCATCAACATCAGTTCTTTAATTTCTCTGTCAGTCAGTAAAGATCTGGAAAGAATTTCCTCCAGTCAATTTTTGACTAATTTTTTCTGCGATTTTGGCAAGTCTTTGTCTCCTACTGTGATAGGATGCCCCCCAAAAGACCAATGGAGTTTAAGCCCTGACAGACCCCCATCTGGTTTACTTTTGGTGCCCTAAGCTGAACCGCGATTTCAGGACTTGTAAGGGCTGCTGCACAACGAGCCCCAAGGTGCTGAGAGACTGCTCCTTGGAGCTTCTAGTTGCCCGATGCCGGTTGCCTCCACAAAGCTCCAGATCCCAGTTGCGATAAAGGTCTCAGGCCCATTCATGGAGTCGTTCCAGGCACACATCACCATACTGAGAGTTACAGCTCACATTCTGCTCCTTTCACGTCTTGTGCTTTTGGACACTGTTCTCTGGTTGCTGTCACAAAACCATCAATGTTGTATGAAAACGACCAAACACCATGATCAGCTGTGAACATTCACCAGCATGTGATTGTTAAGTTAGTTCTTCTTGCAGGGACTCAGTCTGAGTGTGTTGGGAATATAGGTTTTATCACTACCCCCTCAAGTTAGCTGAAAATACCCTTGTAAGTCCCAGTATTGTTCACAGTGCTACTTTTACTGGTAGCATGAACAGGTGTGATTGGATGTTTTTCTTTGCAACTGAATAAAAACCAACAGTTTCTTTCATTTGAGCCAGTGTGTTTCCTGATATATCATGTTGTTTTGCTGTGTACAAAAGTGAACAATCACTGAGAACAGACGCTTTTATAATTCTACAGGTATTGATATTTGTGTTTTTTCTTTTCTGACTACTCGGGTCTTCTATCATCTGGTATTTGAATGTCCCACATAATTGTCATTTTATCTTCCTGTATAATTCCTTCATGTCAAAATAACTGCACTTTTTTGTTCCTGTTTATGTCCTCAGATGGTTCAATATTACTGTTAATGTTCTTCATTCCTTCCGGATTTGTTGCACCTCTAGGATAACTTCCATGCGAGTTAAATGAAGGTGTGTGTCCGCTGAGGACTGTGTAGGATTGAAAGTTGACAAAAGCTCTTCACACTTTCAGTGCACTTCTATGTTTTCCCCCTGTGTGTTCGCTGATGACTTAGGAGAGCTGATAATTGAGAAAAGCCCTTCTGACATTCATTGCAATGTTATTGTATTTCTTCTGTGTGTATTCATTGATGTATCTGTAGGTTTAATAACTGACCTACGGAATTCACACGTTCACTGCACCTGAAAGGCTTCTCCCCTGTGTGCCCCCACCAATGAATCCTTAATGTTGAAAAGTCACTAAAACTATTTCCACATTTGACTAAAGTTCTTCACACATTCAGTGCACTTGAATGGATGTTCCCGTGTATGTGTTCCTTGATATACTTGTAGGCCTGGTAAACTAAAGCTCTTCATACATTAAGGGCAATTGAAAGGCTATTCCCCTATCAGTGTTCGCTGACGAACCCTTAATGTTGGCAAGTTCCTAAACCTACTTCCACATTGATAGTAATAGTATTGCTTTTTCCTCTGTGTATTTGCTGATGTCTTCGTAGGTTTGATAATCAACTGAGCCTCTCCATACATTCACTGCACCTTTATGTTTTTTCCTGTGTGTATTCGTTGAGGTCTTTGTAGGCCTGATAAGTGACCTATCTCTTCATATAATTTACTGCACTACAATGTTCTTGCTACTGTGTGCGTTCGCTGATGATTCTTTAATGCTGACGGGTCACTAAAACTACTGCTACATTCACTGCAATGTTAAGGGTTTTGCCCCCGTGTGTGTGCGCTGATGTCTTTTTAGGTTCGATAACTGACTAAAGCTCTTCAGACATTCACTGCAATCGTATGGCTTTTCCCCTGTGTGTGTTCGCAGGTGACCTTGTAGGTCTGATAACCGACTAAAGCTCTTAACACATTCACTGCAACTAAACGGCTTTTCCCCTGTGTGTGTTCGCCAATGTCTCTGTAGGTCTGATAAGTGACAAAAGCTCTTCACACATTCACTGCACTTAAATGGCTTTTCTCCTGTGTGTGTTTTCTGATGCTTCTTTAATGTTGCATAAAGACTTAAATTACTTCCACATTCAGTGCAATTATATGGTTTTTCCCCTGTGTGTGTTCGCTGATGTACTTGGAGGTGTGATAATTGAATAAAGTTCTTTATACATTCACTGCACTTGAATGGTCTTTCCCCAGTGTGTGTTCGTTGATGCTGTTTTAGGTCTGACAGTCGACTGAAGGTCTTCACGCATTCACTGCACTTGTATGGTTTTTCCCCTGTCTGTGTTTGCTGATGCCTCTGTAATTCTGGTAATTGACTGATGCTCTTCACACATTCACTGGAGTTGAATGTTTTTTTTCCTGTGTGAGTTTGCTGATGGTGCTTTAATTGAGATGAGAAACTAAAGCTCTCATTAAATGTGCATGATTTGTTTTTCTTGGTTAGTGTCTGTGGGTCGGGTATATATTTGTCTACATCCCAAGTCTGTTCTTCCTGATGAGCCATATGGCTGATAAAGCACTTGCACGTTTGGTTTCTGAATTAACAATAACGTGCAATAGCTATTAAATACGTGTCACACTCATAGTATGTATAAGGTTTCTTTGTAGGTGACTGTGCCTTTAGATTGGATTATGGTTATGCATGCTTCATCTTCCTTCTGGCCGGTGCAAATTGGGACGCTCTGTTGTATTGCAGATAGCAAAACTTCTCCTTTCTTAACCCTTTAGTTGTCTGGCTCCGCTCCGTTGTGCTTTTCTGTGGTTGCTGCGGTTTGGCCAGAAAGAGTTTACAATACACCTAGAGCAGTGAATGATGGTCTGTTATCGCTTTAGAACACGAAGCACTGCTGTAACCACATCATATTGATCCCATGATCAAAGCTGGTGTTGGACACCTGTTTATATAGGAGGTGGTTTCTTATTGTTGTTGCCTTAATTTCCTAGAGGGCATTTCTTCATCTTGTGGTTGGAGTTGAACACATCAGACTCTTACATCCACTGAACTGCCCTTGACTGCTTCTTCCAGGATCTGTCAGTTTATGTGTAGGTTCTTCTGTCGCTGACTGCACTGATGTTTCCTGAATACCAGAGCTCATTGTTGGTGACAGTTTTTTGCCGATTTGCAGTTTTATCTTTGTTATTCATAATAATGCCATGCATTCAATGCTTCCTTTCTGTTGGGTGTAAAGAGATTTAAAATTACTAAACAGAAACATAATGGAATCTGAATACAGAATATTTAACTGGTTGTAAATGACATCTCTTCTTTACCTTCTTTAAAACTTAGCAAGGAATGTTTCACATGCTACTGCTACAGTTTTAGGTAGATGCACATTTAAACAAGAACTGATTGTGGGAAAAGAGCGGGATCAGGCTGGGATGCTGTTATTTCAGTAACTCTTCAGGAAGTATCTAACATGGGTAACTCTTCAGGAAGTCTATAACAAAGGAAACTCTTCAGGAAGTATATAACAAAGGAAACTCTTCAGGAAGTATATAACAAAGGAAACTCTTCAGGAAGTATATAACAAAAGTAACTCCACACACTTCTTCTGAATGCTTACCTGTTCACATTGGATAATGCCAACTCCTGTTTGTACCTTGCTGTTCATTAAGTCACTTTTGACACTTTCAACAGCTCCCCGGGTTCAAGCATTTCTGTTTTTTTCTAACCTGGAAGACTATGGTGAGTTGAGGTGGCTTACCTCTCGCCGTGACATCTGCCCATCTGCCTAAAACTAGTGCAGTTTACAGGGCTTGTTCTGGCCCTTAAAGACAACTTAAAAAGCAAGTCTTTAGTTGGTCCTAAAGTAGGCGAAGGTCTGTAAGATGCAGCTCCTTCCAGGGCCTTTTTGTAAAACAGAATGAGGGGTTCATTGTAATGCCCGACCTTTACATTATACGCACAGATAAGGCAAACAAACATTGATTCATATCATTAAATATTTTAAGATATCAGTCATTTAGTCCGTATACAGAATCCATCCAAACCAATAATTTACCTCACAAATCCCTGCAACAGGTGTGTGCATATTAATCTTGTTTCCCCTTTTCTACCTTTACATGGTACCTGACTTTATGTTGTCCGTTTGGGGCCCATGAAGCTCCTTTGTGACTGGATGGGCATTTGGCACAGCGGGAGGAGGTGTGAGTTGTCCACAGGTGATGCAGCATTTCTACCTTTCCATATTTCTTATATTCAAGTTACCTAATTTCCTGTCCTTCAGCTCCCCTACTCCCCTATGTCTGCGCACTCACTCTGCAGGGTTCGGCAAAAGTCAGATAATGACCTGATAGTGTCAGGAAAGTACCCTGTCTCTTGACACGGTTACGCCCATTTGCTGTCTGATGTCAGTCTGCTAACCAGCCAGAAAGCTGAGACTGCAGGAGGCCAGGCTGAGGCTGCAGCAGCAACAGCTAGCGCTAGATAGGGAGGCCTTGGCAGTGGAGAGGGAGAGGCAGGGGTTGGGGTTAGCACCCCATGGTGGCAGCAGCAGTTTCAGGGATTACAGAGTCAGGGAGGACTCCATAGATTCCAGAAACGTGCAAATCAAATCAAATCATTAGCATTTATAAAGCACGCTACTCACCCGTGCGGGGCTCAAGGCGCTAGGGACAAAGGGGGTGGTTATCGCTGCTCGAACAGCCAGGTCTTTAGGAGTCTCCGGAAAGCGTAGTGGTCCTGGGTGGTCCTGAGGCTGGTGGGGAGGGAGTTCCAGGTCTTGGCCGCCAGGAAGGAGAAAGATCTCCCAGCCGCCGTGGAGCGTCGGATGCGAGGGACGGCAGCGAGTGCGAGGCCAGAGGAGCGGAGGGGGCGGATGGGGACGTAGAAGTTGAGGCGTCTGTTGAGGTATTCCGGTCCCTTGTCGTGGAGGGCTTTGTGTGCGTGGGTGAGAAGTCGGAAGGTGATCCTTTTGCTGACTGGGAGCCAATGCAGGTGTCTCAGGTGTGCGGAGATGTGGCTGCTGCGGGGTACGTCGAGGATGAGGCGGGCCGAGGCGTTTTGAATGCGTTGTAGGCGATTTTGGAGTTTGGCTGTGGTCCCGGCGTAGAGGGTGTTGCCGTAGTCCAGGCGGCTCGTGACGAGGGCGTGGGTCACGGTTTTTCTGGTGTCGGCGGGGATCCAGCGGAAGATCTTGCGGAGCATGCGGAGGGTGAGGAAGCAGGCGGAGGACACGGCGTTGACTTGCTTGGTCATGGTGAGAAGAGGGTCCAAGATGAAGCCGAGGTTGCGGGCATGGTCTGCGGGGGTCGGTGCGGTGCCGAGGGCCGTGGGCCACCAGGAGTCGTCCCAGGCGGACGGGGTGTTGCCGAGGATGAGGACTTCCGTTTTTTCAGAGTTCAGCTTTAGGCGGCTGAGCCTCATCCAATCTGCGACGTCCTTCATACCCTCTTGTAGGTTGGTCTTGGCGCTGGCGGGGTCCTTGGTGAGGGAGAGTATAAGTTGGGTGTCGTCGGCGTAGGAGGTGATGATGATGTCGTGCTTGCGTACGATGTTGGCGAGGGGGCTCATGTAGACATTGAAGAGTGTTGGGCTGAGTGATGAGCCTTGAGGTACGCCGCAGATGATCTCAGTGGGTTCTGAGCAAAACGGAGGGAGGTAGACTCTTTGGGAGCGGTTTGCGAGGAAGGAGGCGATCCAGGGCCTGGTCTTGGATCCCGGTGGAGCGGAGGCGGGTGATTAGGGTGCGGTGACAGACTGTGTCAAAGGCAGCCGAGAGGTCGAGAAGAATGAGGGCGACTGTTTCACCGTTGTCCATCAGGGTTCTGATGTCGTCTGTGACTGAGATGAGGGCGGTTTCAGTGCTGTGGTTGGTTCGGAATCCGGTCTGTGAGGGGTCGAGCAGGTTGTTGTCTTCCAGGAAGGTGGTCAGCTGTTTGTTGACGGTCTTCTCTATTACTTTGGCTGGGAAAGGCAGAAGGGAGATGGGGCGGAAGTTTTTCAGGTCGCTCGGGTCATCCGTAGGTTTCTTTAGTAGGGCGTTGACTTCGGCGTGTTTCCAGCATTCGGGGAAGGTAGCAGAAGAAAAAGAAGAGTTGATGACGGTCTGGAGGTGCGGGGCGATGATGTCGTCGGCTTTGTTAAAGATGAAGTGCGGGCAGGGGTCCGAAGGGGCGCCGGAGTGGATAGAGTTCATGATGGATTTGGTTTCTTCCGTGCTGATGTGGGTCCAGTTGTTGAGGGTGATGGTCGGGGATGTGGGTTCGGTGGTGTTTGGTTGGGTCTGGTGTCCGAAGCTGTCGTGGAGGTCGCTGATCTTGCGATGGAAGAAAGTGGCGAGGGATTCGCATAGATCCTGTGAGGGCGTGACGACGTTGGCGTTGGCGCTGGGGTTGGAGAACTCCTTGACGATGCTGAAGAGTTCTCTGCTGTTGTGGCTGTTTTTGTCCAGTCTGTCGGTGAAAAAATTCCTTTTGGCAGCGCGGATCAGGTGGTGGTGTTCGCGGGTAGCGTTCTTGAGGGCGGTCATGTTGTCAGCGGTGCGGTCCTTGCGCCAGGCTTTCTCAAGTGCGCGACAAGTTTTCTTTGATTCTTTGAGGGTGTCAGAGAACCAGAGGGGTTTCTTGGTGTTGTTCTGTCGCTGCGAGCGTTGGAGGGGAGCAAGGTTGTCTGCGCAGTTGGAGATCCAGTTTGTGAGGTTGAGGGCTGCGTCGTTGGGGTCGGTGGTGAGGGTGGGTTGGTTGGCGGCGAGTGCGGAGAAGAGTTGCTCTTCAGGGATCTTGTTCCACTGTTGGCGAGGGATGGGTTGAGTGCGGAGGTGGCGGGTCTCGCGTCGGAATGTGAAGTGGACGCAGCTGTGGTCGGTCCAATGAAGGGCGGAGGCGTGGCTGAAGAAGACGTGTTTGCTGGCGGAGAAGATAGGGTCAAGTGTGTGTCCGGCGATGTGGGTGGCAGTGTTCACCAGTTGTTTGAGGCCGAGGTTGGCGAGGTTGTCGAGCAGGGTGGTGGTGTTGGGGTCGTTGTTTTGTTCCAGATGGAAGTTGAGGTCGCCTAGGAGGATGTAGTCCGGTGAGGCGAGGGCGTGCGGGGAGATGAAGTCGGCGATGGCGTCGCTGAAAGGGGCGCGAGGTCCGGGAGGATGGTAGACGAGGGATCCTCTGAGGGTGGTCCTCGGGTCGGTGCGAATCTGAAAATGCAGGTGTTCAGCGGCGAGAGGGGAGTCTTCAGTGGAGGTGGTGACGCTGATGGAGTCTTTGAAGACGATGGCGATACCTCCTCCTACTTGGTTGGTGCGGTCTTTCCTGGAGATCTTGTAGCCTTCGGGGATGGCGGTGGCGATGTCTGGAGCAGAGGAGGCGTTCATCCAGGTCTCCGTGATGAAGGCGACGTCCGGTGCTGTGGAGTCTAGGATGTCCCAGAGTTCAACGGCGTGTTTGTGAACGGAGCGTGCGTTGACTAGGATGCACTTGAGGTGGTTGATGGCGCGTGGGCTTGTGGTCGTAGTTGTTGCGTGGTGGAAGATGCGTTTGCAGGAGTTGCAGGCGAAGGGTCCATGGGTGCGTTTGGGGTGAGCTTGGAAGCAGGTGTTGGAGCGTCCTGGGTTGAGGGCATGGAGGGTGGTGGGGTCGTAGTAGATCATCGGGGCTTGGGAGAGCTGGGGACCAGGGGTCGTGGCGCTGGGCGCGGGCCAGGCGCAGACGGGCTTGCCTCTGGCGCGCCTCCGGGGAGCTGGGAGAGGGGGGTTTAAGGGTGGAGGGGGGAGAGTGTTAGGAGGTTTAGGAGATTAGGGAGAAAGAAAGGTGTAGGGTTGTGAAGATAGGGGAGGGGGGGTTGTAGAGGTGGGTGAGGGTGAGAGGTAGAGTGAAAGGATAGGAAGATAGGAAGATAGGTAATAGAGGGGGTGGCGGGGGGGAGAGATAGAGAAATAGGTAGAGAGAAAAGGTAGATAGAGAAATCGATAGATAGGGAAAAAGATAGAGAGATAGGAAGATAGGAGGAGGTGGAGAGTGAGGGAGTTGGATAGTGGGATAGAGAGATGGAGAGATAGGTAGATAGGAGGAGTGAGGGAGGTAGAAAGTGAACGGGTTAGATAGGGGAGATAGAGGGGGGGATGCGAGTGGGGGAGGGGGATGAGGCAGGAGCAGGAGGGCAGGCGCGGGGAGAAGAGGACGGAGGAGGCAGAAGAGCCGAAGGCAGAAGACAAGAAGACAAGAAGAAAAGAAGAACAGAAGAAAAGAAGAACAGAAGAACAGAAGAACAGAAGACCGGAAGGACTGAAGACCGGAAGAGCAGGAGACCGGAAGAACAGAAGAAACACAGAAGAACACAGAAGAACAGAGAAGAATACAGAAGAACACAGAGGAAGACAGAAGAACACAGAGGAAGACAGAAGAACACAGAGGAAGACAGAAGAACGGAGAGGAAGACAGAAGAACGGAGAGGAAGACAGAAGAACAGAGAGGAAGACAGAGGAACACAGAGGAAGAAAGAAGAACACAGAGGAAGACAGAAGAACACAGAGGAAGACAGAAGAACAGAGAGGAAGAAAGAATAACACCGAGGAAGACAGAAGAGCACAGAGGAAGACAGAAGAACACAGAGGAAGACAGAAGAACACAGAGGAAGACAGAAGAACACAGAGGAAGACAGAAGAAGACAGAGGAAGACAGAAGAAGACAGAGGAACACAGAAGAAGACAGAGGAACACAGAAGAACACAGAAGAACACGGAGGAAGATACAAAAACGAAGAAGCAGAGGGCAGAAGACCACAGCAGAAGATGAGGAAGAAGAGAAGAGGAGAGAAGACGGGGAGAAGAGGAGTACGGAAGAAGAATACAGACGAGGAGGAAGAACAGAGAAGAAGAAAAGAGGAAAAGAAGCAGGAGCAGGAGAGAGGGTGAGTAGCGCGGGGCAGAACGAGGGGCTGGGAGGTGGGGGGTACTTACTGTGGGGTGGGTCTCAGGAACTCAGGAACTCAGGAACCTGGAGGAGCTGCAGCGGCAGGGGGAGCGACCTACCCTTGGGTCAAGGGTCGCTACCACTGTCGCGCAGCGGCCGCCATATGAGGTAGGAGGGGGGGGAGTGGTCAGCTGGGGGCGAATGGGAGCTAGGGGGCGGGGGCGTGCAGGAGGTTGCAGCGGGAAAGCGCGAGGGAGGGGGGGACAGGTAGAGTGAGAAGAGCTGGGGGAGGGGGGTTTAAGGGTGGAGGGGGGAGAGTGTTAGGAGGTTTAGGAGATTAGGGAGAAAGATAGGTGTAGGGTTGTGAAGATAGGGGAGGGGGGGTTGTAGAGGTGGGTGAGGGTGAGAGGTAGAGTGAGAGGATAGGAAGATAGGTAATAGAAGGGGTGGCGGGAGGGGGGGAGAGATAGAGAAATAGGTAGAGAGAAAAGGTAGATAGAGAAATCGATAGATAGGGAAAAAGATAGAGAGATAGGAAGATAGGAGGAGGTGGAGAGTGAGGGAGTTGGATAGTGGGATAGAGAGATGGAGAGATAGGTAGATAGGAGGAGTGAGGGAGGTAGAAAGTGAACGGGTTAGATAGGGGAAATAGAGGGGGGGATGCGAGTGGGGGAGGGGGATGAGGCAGGAGCAGGAGGGCAGGCGCGGGGAGAAGAGGACGGAGGAGGCAGAAGAGCCGAAGGCAGAAGACAAGAAGACAAGAAGAACAGAAGAACAGAAGAAAAGAAGAACAGAAGAACAGAAGAAAAGAAGACCGGAAGGACTGAAGACCGGAAGAGCAGGAGACCGGAAGAACAGAAGAAACACAGAAGAACACAGAAGAACAGAGAAGAATACAGAAGAACACAGAGGAAGACAGAAGAACACAGAGGAATACAGAAGAACACAGAGGAAGACAGAAGAACACAGAGGAAGACAGAAGAACACAGAGGAAGACAGAAGAACGGAGAGGAAGACAGAAGAACGAAGAGGAAGACAGAAGAACGGAGAGGAAGACAGAAGAACAGAGAGGAAGACAGAGGAACACAGAGGAAGAAAGAAGAACACAGAGGAAGACAGAAGAACACAGAGGAAGACAGAAGAACAGAGAGGAAGAAAGAATAACACCGAGGAAGACAGAAGAGCACAGAGGAAGACAGAAGAACACAGAGGAAGACAGAAGAAGACAGAGGAACACAGAAGAACACGGAGGAAGATACAAAAAACGAAGAAACAGAGGGCAGAAGACCACAGCAGAAGATGAGGAAGAAGAGAAGAGGAGAGAAGACGGGGAGAAGAGGAGTACAGAAGAAGAATACAGACGAGGAGCGAGGAGGAAGAACAGAGAAGAAGAAAAGAGGTAAAGAAGCAGGAGAGAGGGTGAGTAGCGCGGGGCAGAACGAGGGGCTGGGAGGTACTTACTGTGGGGTGGGTCTCAGGAACTCAGGAACCTGGAGGAGCTGCAGCGGCAGGGGGAGCGACCTACCCAAAAGTGTTCCCTCATACAAGGTGGGGGATGACATCTACAAGTGGTTTGCTGTACTTGAGAGGGCATGTAAAGTTCATAGGGTCCCTCAAAGGCAGTGGGCTGCTATTCTCTGGTTGTCCTTCTCTAGCAAGGGGAAGGATTGACTTATCACTGTCAGAGAGGAAGATGCAGACAACTACAATATTCTAAAAACAGCACTCAGAGGGTTTTGGTCTCACCTTTGAACAATACAGAATCAAGTTCAAGGAGACCAGAAAAGAGGCCTCACAGGATTGGGTTGACTTGTGGACTGTTCTGTTAAAGAGTTAGAAGGCTGGTTACTTGGCAGCAAAGTGTCTGACTATGAGAGCTTGTATAATCTGTTACTGGGAGAGCATATTTTGAATAATTGTGTGTCTGACTTGTTGCACCAGTACTTGATAGACTCAGAGCTGATCTCTCCCCAAGAATGGGTCAGAACAAGAGATAGCAGAAAAGCTCATACAGGGGGTGACAAGGGCAAGAAGAAGGATGGTAAGTCTAATGACAAAAGTGGAGACAAAGATAAAAGTAAAGAGTCTTCATCAGGCCCACAAAACTCTTCTGGGGTGTCTAAATCCTATTCTCATCACAATCAGAATAGAAAGCCTTGGTTCCACTTTGTAGAAACAAAGACCATAGGACAGGAGATAATTCTTGTCCTAAGAAAAGCACCAACCCTCCCACCACTACTACCCACACTGCTACAACTGGTGCCTGTAGCAATAACAGTGGTGGTGGGGAACCTAATACCACAAATAGTCAGTCCAAGGGTGCTGCAGGGCTCACTCTGGGAAATGTAGTGGGGTTTGCTTTATTTAGGGGAAGCACTGAGTCTGTTCTAGTCTCTGATGGGGACATTGACCTTGCCACCCTTGTTGCTTGTCCCCTTAATATGGATAAGTACAAGCAACAACCCCTAATAATTGGTGTTCAGATTCAGGCCTACAGAGACACAGGAGTCAGTTGTAGGAAAGTACCATCTTGCCTGGCATGTTACCCCATTTTTACTGTATGTATGTTTTTTTTGCCTGTGTCACTGGGATCCTGCCAGCCAGGGTCCCAGTGCTCATAAGTGTGCCCTGTATGTGTTCCTTGTGTGATGCCTAACTGTATCACTGAAGCACTG
This sequence comes from Pleurodeles waltl, assembly GCF_031143425.1. Taxonomy (NCBI): domain Eukaryota; kingdom Metazoa; phylum Chordata; class Amphibia; order Caudata; family Salamandridae; genus Pleurodeles; species Pleurodeles waltl. The sequence continues at coordinate 14,158,213 of NC_090442.1, forward strand.
CTAACCAGAACCTCAGTGTTTATGCTCTCTCTGCTTTTAAAATTGACACTGCAGGCTAGTGACTAATTTTACCAATTCTAATTGGCACACTGGAACACCCTTAAAATCCCCTAGTATATGGTACCTAGGTACACAGGGTATTGGGGTTCCAGGAGATCCCTTTAGGCTGCAGCATTTCTTTTGCCACCCATAGGGAGCTCAGACAATTCTTACACAGGACTGCCACTGCAGCCTGAGTGAAATAACGCCAACGTTCTTTCACAGCCATTTTACACTGCACTTAAGTAACTTATAAGTCACCTATATGTCTAACCCTCACTTAGTGAAGGTTAGGTGCAAAGTTACTTAGTGTAAGGGCACCCTGGCACTAGCCAAGGTGCCCCCACGTTGTTCAGCAAAAAGAACAAGTGATGGACGGAATGCTGAACAATGTCAAATATTCACACCCAGTACAGAGATCTGGGCCTAAATCCGTCGTTTTTTTTGCTGGCCATGCCATTCCAGTTTGGACCCAGCCATATGCAAATCAGTCTTGACCCTGTCCCCCATGGGAACAGTCCAGCCCGAACTGCCAGGCCAGGTCTTCCCTGGACTGGAAACAGGCATCCTGGGACCGGTTTCGGGGTTTCAACCCTCATCAGCCAGGCTGGCTTGAATCCAGTGGCATGGGAAGCACGGGACCCACGACTGGGCATACCCTTCCCACTTAGGGCAAAAAATGCAAAAAGAACAAGTGATGGACGGAATTATGAACAATGTCAAACATTCACCCCCAGTACAGAGATCTGGGCCTAAATCCATCGTTTTTTTGCTGCCCATGCCATTTCAGTTTGGACCCAGCCATATGCTAATCAGTCTTGACCCTGTTCCCTATGGGAATAGTCCAGCCTGAACTGCCAGACCAGGTCTTCCCTGGACTGGAGACAAGCATCCTGGGACCGGTTTTGGGGTTTCACCCCTCATCAGCCAGGCTAGCTTGAATCCAGTGGCATCGGAAGCACTGGAAGCCAAGAAGAAATCTCACGTGGGTCGACGGAATCTTCCCCCTGCCAACGCAGGCACCAAACTTCTGCATCACTGGTCCTCTGGTTCCCCTCTCATCTTGACGAGCGTGGTCCCTGGAACACAGGAGCTGGATCCAAGTGTCCCCGACAGTCCAGGGGCCCTTCTGTCTAAATTTGGTGGAGGTAAGTCCTTGCCTCCCCATGCCAGATGGTAATCCTGTGTACTGCGTGAACTGCAGCCGCTCAGGCTTCAGTGCACTTTTACAAGACTTCCTTTGTGCACAGCCTAGCCCAGGTCCCCAGCACTCCGTCCTGCATTACCCAACTCGCTGAGTTGGACTCTGACTTCCTGGGACCCTCTTTTGTTGTGCTGAGTCGACCGTCGTGCTCAGATCTTCTGAACGCCTGGTCAGGTGCTTCTGCTGGTGCTGCCTGCTTCTGCGTGGGCTCTCCGTGTTGCTGAGCACCCCCTCTGTCTCCTCCTCCAAGGGGAAACCTTCTGGTCCTTCCTGGGCGCTGGCAGCACCCACAACCTTCAACCGTGACTCTTGCATCTAGCAAGGCTTGTTTGCGGTCTTTCTGCATGGAAACAAGTCTGCATCCTCCAGCACGCCGGGGGACATCTTCTGACCAAAGGAGAAGTTCCTGGCACCTTCCGTTGTTGCAGAATCTTCAGCTTCTTCCACCCAGAGGCAGCCCTTTTGCACCTTCATCAGGGGTTTAGTGGGATCCTGCCCCCCCCGGACACTTGCGTGACTCTTGGACTTGGTGCCCTTCCTTTACAGGTCCTCAGGTCCAGGAATCCCTCTTCAGTGCTTTGCAGTCAGTTGTTGTCTTTGCACAATTACCTATCTCGACGTTACTGTTTTTCTGGGGTTGTAGGGTAACTTTACTCCTACTTTTCAGGGTCTTGGGGTGGGGTACCTTGGACACCCTGAGGCGGTCATTACAACTTTGGCGGTAAATGCCGCTTACCGCCGTGCAGAAGACCACCAACACACCGCCGCACCAGCGGAATTCCGCCACAGCTATTATGACCCACATTTTGGAATCTGCTAAAATTCAGACACCCACACAAGTCCGCCACACCAAAGGTCAGTGACAAACTGGTGAAAACAAAACCTCCACCATAACGGCAACAGAAATACGCCCACACTATCACGACATGCGAATCCATGCAGCGGTCTTTCAACCGCGGTATTCCATTGGCGGTACACAAAGCCTTGCTCAAAATACACACACTCTTACAAAACACAGCCACATTGGACAATTCCAAATAAACACACCTGATACACATACACACACCACTCCCACACACCCATTACAATATAAAACACACACCCACATCACCCACAAACCCCCACGACCAAAAATTCCGAAAGAAGGCCAGAGAGAGATAGCACCAGCAAGAACAACAGCATCCACAGGCACACAACACCATCACCCACAGAACTCCACGCACCTCACACAACACACCACTACATATCAGCACACTTAACACCACACACTCCACCCCACAAATCACCTACACCACCCCATGGCACGGCAAAGACACCCCAGGTTCTCGGAGGAGGAGCTCAGGGCCATGGTGGAGGAAATCGTTCAGGTAGAGCCACAGCTATTCGGAGCACAGGTGCAGCACACCTCAATAGCAAGGAAGATGGAGCTATGGCGAAGAATAGTGGACAGGGTCAACGCAGTGGGACAGCACCCAAGAAATCGGGAGGACATCAGGAAGAGGTGGAACGACCTACGGGGGAAGGTGCGTTTCGTGGTCTCAAGACACCACCAGGCGGTTTAGCGGACTGGCGGCGGACCCCCACCTTCTCACCCACAACTAACAACCTGGGAGGAGCAGGTCTTGGCGATACTGCATCCTGAGGGCTTCTCAGGAGTAGGTGGAGGAATGGACTCTGGTAAGACAAATCTTAATGATTACATCCCCCACCCTACCTGCATGCCAGCACATACCCCCACCGTCACCCTCCCCCCAGCACCCCAACTCCTCACATATGTCCCAACATCACAAACCACACATCCCAACACAAGCCCTTCATGCAACAACAGAGCATGGACACCCATCACTAAAGCATGCCCACTGCACATACCCATACAACCCCCTAAACCATCCTCACACAAGGTCCCACACAGGAATGCAAGCACTGGGGTACACGGTCACCCACCCATTGCACACCATGACACACACAGATGTAATAACCATCCTTTTATACCCCTGCAGGACCCCTACCCAACGTCACCGGACAGGAGGGTCCACACATGTCCACACCACCAACAGAAGAGGCCCACAGTGATGACAGCAGCTCTGTCCAACTGGATCTAGATGACCAGCCCGGCCCATCGGGGACCTCGGGACAGTCGGTTCCCCATACCCAGTCACAGGTCACTACAGAGCTTCCCCCATCTGGAAACACCAGCACAGCACCCATCCAGCGGGCCCATACCTCCGTCCCCTAGGACACGTCAATCAGCAGTGTGTCCATCACTACAGGGAACCCAGGCTAACCCACCACCCCAACAACAACAGGGACCTGGGGGCAGTGGTAGTGGGCACTCGGTCCAGGAGACAGAGGCCCAGGAACACTGGGTAACTGGGAGGGCTACTGTGCGACAGGGGGCGGACAGGCCCAGGGAACCCACTCTCCACGTGGCCCTCTCCTCCATCATGGGAGTCTACCACCACTCCCAGGAAACGATGGCAACGGTACTGGCCAAGTTTCAGGAGACCCAGCGCCTGCAGGAGAAACAGTATATGGGCTTCAGGGAGGAACTCAGAACCATCAATTCCACCCTGGGCACCATCGTAGGGGCGCTGAAGGAAGTCCTCAACACCAGGAGGGACACTGTGGCACTACAAGGGGCCCCTGACACTAGCATGGACGATGAACTGCCCACCACCTCCGCCGGTGCTAGTGGACAGGACGCCCTGCCACAGGACCACCACACCAGCACCCAACCCCCTGCAGAGGGAGAACCACCCCGCAAACGGTCCCTGAGATCCAGGATAAAGACAGAGCACGATGCCAAGACCCCCTCCAAGAAATGAGACCACCCTGATTGTCATCCTACTGTCCCACTTTGTCACCCTGTACATACTTTAACTGCCCCAGCTACACTTCCTATGCCCATTTGGGCAATGCACCTGTGAGATTAATAGACTGGACTCTGCCATGGACATTCCTCCACCATCACCCCTCACCATTTCACTCCCCCCTCCAATATTGAGCACTTAAATAAACACACTTAAAGCACAAAACAATCTGGAGTTTGTCTGTGATTTCGAAATAGTGTATTAGCAATTACAGTGACAAAATACTCTTTCAATTGTAATGTCAACATAACTATGTCACACAGCTCTAGTCCATGAGGAATCTAAGCAGATGTCACACAGTGGGACCCACATCTGTGAAATCGTAAGGTAAAGTGACAACACAGTGACCATACACTGGGTGAAAACGACACACAGTAGAGAGGTAGTAGTGTTAAAGTGCATGTAGTAGGCAGGTCTGTACTCTTACCTGTGTCTCACTGGAAATATTGCTGGATCACTGAGTCCCTGTTGTTCATGTCTTCTTCCTCTGCTTCATCGTCTTCACTGTCCACAGGCTCCACAGCTGCAACAACACCGCCATCTGGACCATCCTCCTGCAGAAAAGGCACCTATCCTCGCAAAGCCAAGTTATGAAGCATACAGCAGGCCACGATGATCTGGCACACCTTCTTTGGTGAGTAGTGTGAGAAAGTAGCCTCTTTCTAGCCTTGTTACCCCCACTTTTGGCCTGTTTGTGAGTGTATGTCAGGGTGTTTTCACTGTCTCACTGGGATCCTGCTAGCCAGGGCCCAGTGCTCATAGTGAAATCCCTATGTTTTCAGTATGTTTGTTATGTGTCACTGGGACCCTGCTAGTCAGGACCCCAGTGCTCATAAGGTTGTGGCCTATATGTATGTGTTCCCTGTGTAGTGCCTAACTGTCTCACTGAGGCTCTGCTAACCAGAACCTCAGTGGTTATGCTCTCTCATTACTTTCAAATTGTCACTAACAGGCTAGTGACCAATTTTACCAATTTACATTGGCTTTCTGGAACACCCTTATAATTCCCTAGTATATGGTACTGAGGTACCCAGGGTATTGGGGTTCCAGGAGATCCCTATGGGCTGCAGCATTTCTTTTGCCACCCATAGGGAGCTCTGACAATTCTTACACAGGCCTGCCACTGCAGCCTGAGTGAAATAACGTCCACGTTATTTCACAGCCATTTTACACTGCACTTAGGTAACTTATAAGTCACCTATATGTCTAACCTTTACCTGGTAAAGGTTAGGTGCAAAGTTACTAAGTGTGAGGGCACCCTGGCACTAGCCAAGGTGCCCCCACATTGTTCAGAGCCAATTCCCTGAACTTTGTGAGTGCGGGGACACCATTACACGCGTGCACTACATATAGGTCACTACCTATATGTAGCTTCACAATGGTAACTCCGAATATGGCCATGTAACATGTCTAAGATCATGGAATTGCCCCCTCTATGCCATCCTGGCATTATTAGGACAATTCCATGACCCCAGTGGTCTGTAGCACAGACCCTGGTACTGCCAAACTGCCTTCCCTGGGGTTTCACTGCAGCTGCTGCTGCTGCCAACCCCTCAGACAGGTTTCTGCCCCCCTGGGGTCAAGCCAGGCTTGTCCCAGGATGGCAGAACAAAGGACTTCCTCTGAGAGAGGGTGTTACACCCTCTCCCTTTGGAAAATGGTGTGAAGGCAGGGGAGGGGTAGCCTCCCCCAGCCTCTGGAAATGCTTTCTTGGGCACAGATGTGCCCAATTCTGCATAAGCCAGTCCACACCGGTTCAGGGACCCCTTAGCCCCTGCTCTGGCGCGAAACTGGACAAAGGAAAGGGGAGTGACCACTCCCCTGACCTGCACCTCCCCTGGGAGGTGTCCAGAGCTCCTCCAGTGTGCTCCAGACCTCTGCCATCTTGGAAACAGAGGTGCTGCTGGCACACTGGACTGCTCTGAGTGGCCAGTGCCACCAGGTGACGTCAGAGACTCCTTCTGATAGGCTCCTTCAGGTGTTAGTAGCCTATCCTCTCTCCTAGGTAGCCAAACCCTCTTTTCTGGCTATTTAGGGTCTCTGTCTCTGGGGAAACTTTAGATAACGAATGCAAGAGCTCATCCGAGTTCCTCTGCATCTCTCTCTTCACCTTCTGATAAGGAAACGACTGCTGACCGCGCTGGAAGCCTGCAAACCTGCAACATAGTAGCAAAGACGACTACTGCAACTCTGTAACGCTGATCCTGCCGCCTTCTCGACTGTTTTCCTGCTTGTGCATGCTGTGGGGGTAGTCTGCCTCCTCTCTGCACCAGAAGCTCCGAAGAAATCTCCAGTGGGTCGACGGAATCTTCCCCCTGCAACCGCAGGCACCAAAAAGCTGCATTACCGGTCCCTTGGGTCTCCTCTCAGCACGACGAGCGAGGTCCCTTGAATCCAGCAACTCTGTCCAAGAGACTGCCACAGTCCAGTGACTCTTCAGTCCGAGTTTGGTGGAGGTAAGTCCTTGCCTCCCCACTCCAGACTGCATTGTTGGTAACTGCGACTTTTGCAACTTCTCCGGCCCCTGTGCACTTCCGGCGGAAATCCTTTGTCCACAGCCAAGCCTGGGTCCACGGCACTCTAACCTGCATTGCACGACTTTCTAAGTTGGTATCCGGCGATGTGGGACTCCTTTGTGCAACTTCGGCGAGCACCGTTTCACGCATCCTTGTAGTGCCTGTTTCTGGCACTTCTCTGGGTGCTACCTGCTTCAGTGAGGGCTCCTTGTCTTGCTCGACGTCCCCTCTCTCTTCAGGTCCAATTTGCGACCTCCTGGTCCCTCCTGTGCCTCAGCAGCGTCCAAAAACACCAACCGCACGATTTGCAGCTAGCAAGGCTTGTTGGCGTCCTTTCGGCGGGAAAACACTTCTGCACGACTCTCCAAGGAGAGAGGGATCCATCCACCAAAGGGGAAGTCTCTAGCCCTTTTTGTTCCTGCAGAAACCGCAGCTTCTTCTGTCCAGTCGAAGCTTCTTTGCACCCGCAGCTGGCATTTCCTGGGCATCTGCCCATCTCCGACTTGCTTGTGACTTTTGGACTTGGTCCCCTTGTTCCACAGGTACCCTAGATTGGAAATCCACAGTTGTTGCATTGTTGGTTTGTGTCTTTCCTGCATTATTCCTCTATTACGACTTCTTTGTCTCTTGGGGAACTTCAGTGCAGTTTGCACTCACTTTTCAGGGTCTTGGGGAGGGCTAGTTTTCTAACTCTCACTATTTTCTAATAGTCCCAGCGACCCTCTACAAGGTCACATAGGTTTGGGGTCCATTCGTGGTTCGCATTCCACTTTTGGAGTATATGGTTTGTGTTGCCCCTATCCCTATGTGTCTCCATTGCATCCTATTGTAACTATACATTGTTTGCACTGTTTTCTAAGACTATACTGCATATTTTTAGTACTGTGTACATATAACTTGTGTATATTTGCTATCCTCACTCTGAGGGTACACTCTGAGATACTGTGACATATTGTCATAAAAATAAATTACCTTTATTTTTAGTATAACTGTGTATTGTGTTTTCTTATGGTATTGTGCAAGTGACACTTGTGGTACTGTAGTAGCTTCACACGTCTCCTAGTTCAGCCTAAGCTGCTCTGCTAAGCTACCATTATCTATCAGCCTAAGCTGCTAGACACCCTATACACTAATAAGGGATAACTGGGCCTGGTGCAAGGTGCAAGTACCCCTTGGTACTCACTACAAGCCAGTCCAGCCTCCTACAAGTAGAATAGGGATCCACCTGTCAAATGGAGGCACCTGAACCTGGCCTTCAGGAGGCCGAAGGTCCGCTTGATCACCCTCCTAGTTCGCCCATGGGCCTCATTGTAGCGTTCCTCTGCCCTTGTCCTGGGATTCCTCACTGGGGTCAGTAGCCATGACAGGTTGGGGTAACCAGAGTCACCTGCAAATGGTGAGGGACAACTGTTAGACACGCACTAACCTGGAGGTATATCCCCAGACCCAGACAACTATTCCCAGCTGACTTGCCTCCAGGTGCTCACCTAATAGCCACACACGGTGCCTCTGGAGTTGACCCATCACATAAGGGATGCTGCTATTCCGCAGGATGTAGGCGTCATGCACTGAGCTAGGGAACTTGGCATTCACATGGGAGATGTACTGGTCTGCCAAACAGACCATCTGTACATTCATAGAATGATAAGAGCACATGAGCAGCGGAACGGGCGGCACACGGCTGGGCCCGTTACGCTTTATACATACCGGTCTCACTGACGTGACCTCCGGCCTCTTGGTTACCTGTTGAATTATCATTTTCACTATATCACACAGGCTCTATTTATGCCTTGTGTCAGTTACATTGTGTATAATCACCTTTGCTTCATCGGGAATACAATTTTGGCTCACTATATGCCTTGTATTAGTTACACGTTGTACAATCACCTTTGCGCCATCGGGAATACATTTTTGCCCTGAGGAAGCCCATTTGCATGGGGCGAAACGCGTTGGCTGCTTTTTTCCTTTTGTATTCCATGTTACGTCAGAAATAAAACACCGTCTGAAGACAACTGAGAGAAGCTTCGTATTATTATAATTTCTACAGCCATTGGACTTATCTGGCCTACTGTGGCTGCTGTACGTCGTGGAGTGGTGCACCCCCTATATTCATTAGCATTCATAGAATGATAACTCTTCCGGTTTCTGTACAACTGTTCACTCCTGTGGGGGGGGACCAAAGCCACATGGGTCCCATCAATGGCACCTATGATGTTGGGGATGTGTCCCAGGGCATAGAAATCACCTTTCACTGTAGGCAAATCCTCCACCTGAGGGAAAACGATGTAGCTCTGCATGTGTTTCAGAAGGGCAGACAACACTCTGGACAATACGTTGGAAAACATAGGCTGGGACATTCCTGATGCTATGGCCACTGTTGTTTGAAAAGACTCACTTGCAAGGAAATGGAGCACTGACAGCACCTGCACTTGAGGGGGGATTCCTGTGGGATGTCGGATTACTGACATCAGGTCTAGCTCCAACTGGGTACACAGTTCCTGGATTGTGGCACGGTCAAGCCTGTATGTGATAATCAAATGTCGCTCCTCCATTGTCGACAGGTCCACCAACGGTCGGTATGCCGCCATCTCCTCACATGTCCCAGCGGACGGTGCCTATGAAGGACAACAGCAAGCACAGAGTCAAACAACTAAGAGGTACGTACCAACAGTTTACCCAGAACACTAATCATACACAAAAGGTGGCCTGTATGTGTGTTGAGTCTAGGCCTAGGTATGTGTGACGCAGTTGGAAATGAAGCCATGTGGGGCCCTGAAATGGCGGATGCCTGACCTGTAAAGTGGGACAATGGGATGTGAGGTAACTGCGCTGGCGTTGTACACCATCGCGGTAGGCGGTCGAAGACCGCAGCGCAATGCTGCATTGGTTAACATTGGACCCTATGGGTCCCAGGAGCCAATGACTATGTACGCCGGCGGTGACGGTACGCACCGCCGTGGACGTGACCGCCATTTTCTATCTTTTCAATCACTCGTTACCTGATCTTCGACAGGAGAGGACCTACACTGCAAGTGCTGCTGTGACCTCGGTCTGGAAGAGACAATGGCTCGAGTGTCTGGGGTAAGGGCCCCTGCCTTCACATCGGAGGAGTTGGAGAAGCTCGTTGATGGGGTCCTCCCCCAGTACACGCTACTCTACGGTCCTCCAGACAAACAGCTAAGTACACAGGGAACATGTTGTATGGGCTATGCCTGTGTGGAGAGGGCTGCATGTAAGTAGGAAGGGGGGAGAGTGCTGCGTGCATGAAAGACAATGAATGCATGTGCCACATGGCAAGGCAAGGGATGGGGTCAATCACTTTGACGGTGCAGTTGGTAATAACGTCTCTTTTTCACCTTTACATTTCATGTAGGTCAGCACCCACCAGAAAAAAGATATTTGGCGTGCCATCGCCAAGGACGTCCGGACCCTGGGGGTCTACCACAGACAGAGCACCCACTGCCGGAAAAGATGGGAGGACATTCACTGCTGGAGCAAGAAGACGGCAGAGGCTCAGCTGGGGTTGGCCTCCCAACGTGGGAGGGGTGCCCGTCACACCATGACCCCCCTGATGTTCAGGATCCTGGCAGTGGCCTACCCCGAGTTGGATGGCGCTTGAGGGCATCACAGCAGCCAGAAGGGGGTGAGTACACTCTCATTCTGCTGACTTTGCGTGCAGTGGAGGGGTCTGGGTGGGGGAGGTGGGCTGTGGGTTTCCCTAGGCCACGGCGAGTTCCGTAGGCAAGGCCCCTCCATAAGGCAGGCCATGTGGCATCCCAGCCCACCTCTGTAGAGTGACAACTACACCTAGTCATGCCCCTGTATCATCTATGTGTGCAGATGTCATCCATAGCCTTGTAGGCCATTTCCCAGGAATGAAACAGTGGAGCCCAAGAGCGCGGCATAGTGCAGGGGGCTTCTGTGTCTGTCATGTCCGCCAACGGTAGCGGTAATGCATTCACTTAACAAGTCTTTCTTGTGTCTCCCCCCCCTTTTTGTGGTCTCCCTGTTCTTGTGTGCATTAGCATCATTAGGGCGGAGGAGCAGTGGCACCGGAGCACAAGGGAGCTGCATCCCACATGGCCCTGGAGGGCGACACTACGGAGACTGATATTCACCAGTGGGGTGGAGGGCGAGGGGAGCTCCACGGCGGGGACAGGAGCTGACACCAGCGACACGGACTCGTCCTCTGATGGGAGCTCCCTTGTGGTGGCGGCAACATCTGTGCCCCCCGCATCTACAGGTACAGCCGCCACCCCCCTCCTACCAGCACCGCCCTCCCAGCAGCCCCTCAGCCTTTGCCCCGTGCCCGCTCACCCAGGAGGGTGGGCATCACCTTCTCCCCAGGCACCTCAGGCCCTGCCCCAGTCACCCCTGCTGCCCTCAGTGAAGAGGCCATTGACCTCCTCAGGTCCCTCACTGTTGGGCAGTCTACCATTTTGAATGCCATCTAGGGTGTAGAGAGGAAGTTGCACCAAACCAATGCATTCCTGGAGGGCATTCATTCTGGTCAGGCGGCCCTTCAGCGAGCTTTTCAGACTCTGGACTCAGCACTGATGGCAGCCATTGTCCCCGTCTCAAGCCTCCCCCCTCCAACTTCCTCCATCCCGACCCAATCCCCTGTACCTCAGCCTATCCCAAGCACACCTACAGACCAACATGCACACACCTTAACACCCAAGGGAAGCTCAGGCAAACATAAGCACCACACATCCCACAGGCACTCATGCAAGCATCACACACATGCAGACACACCAACATCCACTGCCTCCACTGTGTCCCCCTCCTCCTCGTCTCCCTCCTCCCTCCCAGTCTCGTCTACACTCACACCTGCATGCACTACCTCTACAGCCACTACGTCCCTCTCCAGCACACCCACCACCACACCACGCTCACGTGCAGTTACCACCCCCACTACCATTCACACGTCCCCTGTGTCCTCTCCCAGTGTGTCTGTGATCAAATCAAATCAAATCAAATCAAATCAAATCATTAGCATTTATAAAGCGCGCTACTCACCCGTGCGGGTCTCAAGGCGCTAGGGACAAAGGGGGTGGTTATCGCTGATCGAACAGCCAGGGCTTTAGGAGTCTCCGGAAAGCGGAGTGGTCCTGGGTGGTCCTGAGGCTGGTGGGGAGGGAGTTCCAGGTCTTGGCCGCCAGGAAGGAGAAAGATCTCCCACCCGCCGTGGAGCGTCGGATGCGAGGGACGGCGGCGAGTGCGAGGCCAGAGGAGCGGAGGGGGCGGGTGGGGACGTAGAAGTTGAGGCGTCTGTTGAGGTATTCTGGTCCCTTGTCGTGGAGGGCTTTGTGTGCGTGGGTGAGAAGTCGGAAGGTGATCCTTTTGCTGACTGGGAGCCAATGCAGGTGTCTCAGGTGTGCGGAGATGTGGCTGCTGCGGGGTACGTCGAGGATGAGGTGGGCCGAGGCGTTTTGAATGCGTTGTAGGCGATTTTGGAGTTTGGCTGTGGTCCCGGCGTAGAGGGTGTTGCCGTAGTCCAGGCGGCTCGTGACGAGGGCGTGGGTCACGGTTTTTCTGGTGTCGGCGGGGATCCAGCGGAAGATCTTGCGGAGCATGCGGAGGGTGAGGAAGCAGGCGGAGGACACGGCGTTGACTTGCTTGGTCATGGTGAGAAGAGGGTCCAAGATGAAGCCGAGGTTGCGGGCGTGGTCTGCGGGGGTCGGTGCGGTGCCGAGGGCCGTGGGCCACCAGGAGTCGTCCCAGGTGGACGGGGTGTTGCCGAGGATGAGGACTTCAGTTTTTTCAGAGTTCAGCTTTAGGCGGCTGAGCCTCATCCAATCTGCGACGTCCTTCATACCCTCTTGTAGGTTGGTCTTGGCGCTGGCGGGGTCCTTGGTGAGGGAGAGTATAAGTTGGGTGTCGTCGGCGTAGGAGGTGATGATGATGTCGTGCTTGCGTACGATGTTGGCGAGGGGGCTCATGTAGACATTGAAGAGTGTCGGGCTGAGTGATGAGCCTTGAGGTACGCCGCAGATGGTCTCAGTGGGTTCTGAGCGAAACGGAGGGAGGTAGACTCTTTGGGAGCGGTTTGCGAGGAAGGAGGCGATCCAGACCAGGGCCTGGTCTTGGATCCCGGTGGAGCAGAGGCGGGTGATTAGGGTGCGGTGACAGACGGTGTCAAAGGCAGCCGAGAGGTCGAGAAGAATGAGGGCGACTGTTTCACCGTTGTCCATCAGGGTTCTGATGTCGTCTGTGACTGAGATGAGGGCGGTTTCAGTGCTGTGGTTGGTTCGGAATCCGGCCTGTGAGGGGTCGAGCAGGTTGTTGTCTTCCAGGAAGTTGGTCAGCTGTTTGTTGACTGTCTTCTCTATTACTTTGGCTGGGAAAGGCAGAAGGGAGATGGGGCGGAAGTTTTTCAGGTCGCTCGGGTCAGCCGTAGGTTTCTTTAGTAGGGCGTTGACTTCGGCGTGTTTCCAGCATTCGGGGAAGGTAGCAGAAGAAAAAGAAGAGTTGATGATGGTCTGGAGGTGCGGGGCGATGATGTCGTCGGCTTTGTTAAAGATGAAGTGCGGGCAGGGGTCCGAAGGGGTGCCGGAGTGGATAGAGTTCATGATGGATTTGGTTTCTTCCGTGCTGATGTGGGTCCAGTTGTTGAGGGTGATGGTCGGGGATGTGGGTTCTGTGGTGTTTGGTTGGGTCTGGTGTCCGAAGCTGCCGTGGAGGTCGCTGATCTTGCGATGCAAGAAAGTGGCGAGGGATTCGCATAGATCCTGTGAGGGCGTGACGGCGTTGGCGTTGGCGCTGGGGTTGGAGAACTCCTTGACGATGCTGAAGAGTTCTCTGCTGTTGTGGCTGTTTCTGTCCAGTCTGTCGGTGAAAAAATTCCTTTTGGCAGCGCGGATCAGGTGGTGGTGTTCGCGGGTAGCGTTCTTGAGGGCGGTCATGTTGTCAGCGGTGCGGTCCTTGCGCCAGGCTTTCTCAAGTGCGCAACAAGTTTTCTTTGATTCTTTGAGGGTGTCAGAGAACCAGAGGGGTTTCTTGGTGTTGTTCTGTCGCTGCAAGCGTTTGAGGGGAGCAAGGTTGTCTGCGCAGTTGGAGATCCAGTTTGTGAGGTTGAGGGCTGCGTCGTTGGGGTCGGTGGTGAGGGTGGGTTGGTTGGCGGCGAGTGCGGAGAAGAGTTGCTCTTCAGGGATCTTGTTCCACTATCGGCGAGGGATGGGTTGAGTGCGGAGGTGGCGGTGTAGGAAAGTACCATCTTGCCTGGCATGTTACCCCCATTTTTCACTGTATATATGTTGTTTTAGTTGTATGTGTCACTGGGACCCTGGTAACCCAGGGCCCCAGTGCTCATAAGTGTGCCTGAATGTGTTACCTGTGTAGTGACTAACTGTCTCACTGAGGCTCTGCTAATCAGAACCTCAGTGGTTATGCTCTCTCATTTCTTTCCAAATTGTCACTGACAGGCTAGTGACCATTTTTACCAATTTACATTGGCTTACTGGAACACCCTTATAATTCCCTAGTATATGGTACTGAGGTACCCAGGGTATTGTGGTTCCAGGAGATCCCTATGGGCTGCAGCATTTCTTTTGCCACCCATAGGGAGCTCTGACAATTCTTACACAGGCCTGCCACTGCAGCCTGAGGGAAATAACGTCCACGTTATTTCACAGCCATTTTACACTGCACTTAAGTAACTTATAAGTCACCTATATGTCTAACCTTTACCTGGTAAAGGTTAGGTGCAAAGTTACTTAGTGTGAGGGCACCCTGGCACTAGCCAAGGTGCCCCCACATTGTTCAGAGCCAATTCACTGAACTTTGTGAGTGCGGGGACACCATTACACGCGTGCACTACATATAGGTCACTACCTATATGTAGCTTCACCATGGTAACTCCGAATATGGCCATGTAACATGTCTATGATCATGGAATTGCCCCCTCTATGCCATCCTGGCATTGTTGGTACAATTCCATGATCCCAGTGGTCTGTAGCACAGACCCTGGTACTGCCAGACTGCCCTTCCTGGGGTTTCACTGCAGCTGCTGCTGCTGCCAACCCCTCAGACAGGCAGCTGCCCTCCTGGGGTCCAGCCAGGCCTGGCCCAGGATGGCAGAACAAAGAACTTCCTCTGAGAGAGGGTGTGACACCCTCTCCCTTTGGAAAATGGTGTGAAGGCAGGGGAGGAGTAGCCTCCCCGAGCCTCTGGAAATGCTTTGTTGGGCACAGATGTGCCCAATTCTGCATAAGCCAGTCTACACCGGTTCAGGGACCCCTTAGCCCCTGCTCTGGCGCGAAACTGGACAAAGGAAAGGGGAGTGACCACTCCCCTGACCTGCACCTCCCCTGGGAGGTGTCCAGAGCTCCTCCAGTGTGCTCCAGACCTCTGCCATCTTGGAAACAGAGGTGCTGCTGGCACACTGGACTGCTCTGAGTGGCCAGTGCCACCAGGTGACGTCAGAGACTCCTGCTGATAGGCTCCTTCAGGTGTTAGTAGCCTTTCCTCTCTCCTAGGTAGCCAAACCCTCTTTTCTGGCTATTTAGGGTCTCTGTCTCTGGGGAAACTTTAGATAACGAATGCATGAGCTCAGCCGAGTTCCTCTGCATCTCCCTCTTCACCTTCTGATAAGGAATCGACCGCTGACCGCGCTGGAAGCCTGCAAACCTGCAACATAGTAGCAAAGACGACTACTGCAACTCTGTAACGCTGATCCTGCCGCCTTCTCGACTGTTTTCCTGCTTGTGCATGCTGTGGGGGTATTCTGCCTCCTCTCTGCACCAGAAGCTCCGAAGAAATCTCCCGTGGGTCGACGGAATCTTCCCCCTGCAACCGCAGGCACCAAAAAGCTGCATTACCGGTCCCTTGGGTCTCCTCTCAGCACGACGAGCGAGGTCCCTCGAATCCAGCGACGCTGTCCAAGTGACCCCCACAGTCCAGTGACTCTTCAGCCCAAGTTTGGTGGAGGTAAGTCCTTGCCTCACCTCGCTGGGCTGCATTGCTGGGAACCGCGACTTTGCAAGCTACTCCGGCCCCTGTGCACTTCCGGCGGAAATCCTTCGTGCACAGCCAAGCCTGGGTCCACGGCACTCTAACCTGCATTGCACGACTTTCTAAGTTGGTCTCCGGCGACGTGGGACTCCTTTTTGCAACTTCGGCGAGCACCGTTTCACGCATCCTCGTAGTGCCTGTTTCTGGCACTTCTCCGGGTGCTACCTGCTTCAGTGAGGGCTCTTTGTCTTGCTCGACGTCCCCTCTCTCTGCAGGTCCAATTTGCGACCTCCTGGTCCCTCCTGGGCCCCAGCAGCGTCCAAAAACGCCAAACGCACGATTTGCGTGTAGCAAGGCTTGTTGGCGTCCTTCCGGCGGGAAAACACTTCTGCACGACTCTCCAAGGCGAGAGGGATCCGTCCACCAAAGGGGAAGTCTCTAGCCCTTTTCGTTCCTGCAGAAACTTCAGCTTCTTCTGTCCAGTAGAAGCTTCTTTGCACCCGCAGCTGGCATTTCCTGGGCATCTGCCCATCTCCGACTTGCTTGTGACTTTTGGACTTGGTCCCCTTGTTCCACAGGTACCCTGGATTGGAAATCCACAGTTGTTGCATTGCTGGTTTGTGTCTTTCCTGCATTATTCCTCTAACACGACTTCTTTGTCCTTAGGGGAACTTTAGTGCACTTTGCACTCACTTTTCAGGGTCTTGGGGAGGGTTATTTTGCTAACTCTCACTATTGTCTAATAGTCCCAGCGACCCTCTACAAGGTCACATAGGTTTGGGGTCCATTCGTGGTTCGCATTCCACTTTTGGAGTATATGGTTTGTGTTGCCCCTATCCCTATGTTTCCCCATTGCATCCTATTGTAACTATACCTTGTTTGCACTGTTTTCTAAGACTATACTGCATATTTTTGCTATTGTGTATATATATCTTGTGTATATTTCCTATCCTCTCACTGAGGGTACACTCTAAGATACTTTGGCATATTGTCATAAAAATAAAGTACCTTTATTTTTAGTATAACTATGTATTGTGTTTTCTTATGATATTGTGCATATGACACTAAGTGGTACTGTAGTAGCTTCACACGTCTCCTAGTTCAGCCTAAGCTGCTCTGCTAAGCTACCATTATCTATCAGCCTAAGCTGCTAGACACCCTATACACTAATAAGGGATAACTGGGCCTGGTGCAAGGTGCAAGTACCCCTTGGTACTCACTACAAGCCAGTCCAGCCTCCTACATTGGTTGTGCAGTGGTGGGATAAGTGCTTGAGACTACTTACCACTCTTGTCATTGTACTTTTCATAAGAGAAAAATATACAAAACAAGGTCAGTGTATATAGACATAGCCAAAAAGTTTTGCATTTCCTCTTTTCACTCTTTTCTAAGTGCTGAAAAGTACTTCTAAACTTTCAAAAAAGTTCTTAAAAGTTTAAAAAGTCTTTTTCTGTCTTTCCAAAAAGTTCTGAAAACTTTTTTCTCTTTTTCTATCACTTTAACTCTCTCTAAAAAATGTCTGGCACAGGAAAAAATGTTGAACTGTCCAAACTTGCATATGATCATCTTAGCTGGAAAGGAGCAAGGAGTCTCTGCATAGAGAGAGGTTTGAGTGTAGGGAAGAATCCTTCTTTAGAACTGTTAATTAATATGCTTAGAGTACAGGATAAGGCCATAAGTGCCCAATCTGTAGAAAAAGTAGCTAATGGTTCTCAATCTGATCCAGGGACTCCCCCAGGAAAAGGTTCAGGAAATAAACTTCTCAGCCTGCCCATTACTAGACAGTCTAGCATAGTTGGTACAGAGGTTGAATCACACCATACTAATGGTGTGCTCTCACATTATACTGGTAGCCAAGCTGTTAGGGTGCCCTCTGTAAGGGACAGGTCTCCTTCTGTTCATTCCCATCATACCTCTGTATCTAGAAATGTCCCTCCCACCCACCCTGATGACAGATTGTTAGAAAGGGAGCTCAATAGATTGAGAGTGGAACAAACCAGACTGAAGCTCAAGAAGCAACAGCTGGATTTGGATAGACAGTCTTTAGAAGTAGAGAGGGAAAGACAGAAGTTGGGTTTAGAAACCCATGGTGGCAGCAGCAGTATTCCCCATAGTCATCCTGCAAAAGAGCATGATTCCAGGAATCTGCACAAGATAGTTCCCCCTTATAAGGAGGGGGATGACATTAACAAGTGGTTTGCTGCACTTGAGAGGGCCTGTGCTGTACAGGATGTCCCTCAAAAGCAGTGGGCTGCTATCCTATGGCTATCATTTACTGGAAAAGGTAGGGATAGGCTCCTTACTGTAAAAGAAAATGATGCTAATAATTTCCAAGTTCTTAAGAATGCACTCCTGGATGGTTATGGCTTAACCACTGAACAGTACAGGATAAAGTTCAGAGAGACCAAAAAGGAGTCTTCACAAGACTGGGTTGATTTCATTGACCAGGCAGTGAAGGCCTTGGAGGGGTGGTTACATGGCAGTAAAGTTACTGATTATGACAGCCTGTATAATTTGATCCTGAGAGAGCATATTCTTAATAATTGTGTGTCTGATTTGTTGCACCAGTACTTGGTGGACTCTGATCTGACCTCTCCCCAAGAATTGGGAAAGAAGGCAGACAAATGGGTCAGAACAAGAGTGAACAGAAAAGTTCATACAGGGGGTGACAAAGATGGCAACAAAAAGAAGGATGGTAAGTCTTCTGACAAGGGTGGGGACAAATCTAAAAATGAGTCTTCATCAGGCCCACAAAAACACTCTGGTGGGGGTGGTGGGTCCAAATCCTCCTTTAATCAGAACAAGGAAAAGAAACCATGGTGCTATTTATGTAAAATAAAAGGCCATTGGACAACAGATCCCATTTGTCCAAAGAAAGGCACCACAGCTCCTACCACTACAACCCCTACTGCTACACCTAGTGTCCCTACTAATAGCAGTGGTGGTGGGAGCAAACCTACTAATGGCCAATCCAAGGGAGTAGCTGGGCTCACTTTTGGTAATTTAGTTGGGGTTGGTCTGATTAGGGAGACCACAGAGGCTACTTTAGTCTCTGAAGGGGCTATTGATTTAGCCACTTTGGTTGCTTGCCCCCATAACTTGGAGAAGTACAAGCAACTAACCCTAATAAATGGTGTTGAGGTCCAGGCCTACAGGGACACAGGTGCCAGTGTCACAATGGTGATTGAGAAACTGGTGCACCCTGAACAGCACATACTTGGACACCAGTACCAAGTAACCGATGCTCACAACATAACACAAAGCCACCCCATGGCTGTTGTAAATCTCAACTGGGGGGGGGTAACTGGTCCAAAGAAAGTTGTGGTAGCTTCAGATTTACCTGTAGACTGTCTATTAGGGAATGATTTGGAGACATCAGCTTGGTCAGATGTGGAGTTGGAGGCCCATGCAGCAATGCTGGGCATCCCAGGGCATATTTTTGCTTTGACAAGGGCTCAGGCCAAAAAGCAAAAAGGACAGGGAAGCTTGGATCCTGGAACAATGGACCAAGTGCTCCCTAAAGCTAGGGCTAGTAGAAGCAAACCACTTCCTACTATCCCTCCCTCTACAGTGGATTCTAATTCTGAGGAAGAAGAATTCCCTCCCTGTGCAGAACCTACACCAGAGGAGCTGGAAGCAGACACTGCTGAGCTTTTGGGTGAAGGGGGGCCTGCCAGAGAGGAGCTGAGTGTGGCACAGCAAACCTGTCCCACATTAGAGGGTCTCAGACAGCAAGCTGTCAAACAGGCTAATGGGGATGTCAGTGACTCTCACAGAGTTTACTGGGAGGACAACCTCTTGTACACTGAGCATAGGGATCCTAAACCTGGAGCTGCCAGGAGATTAGTGATTCCTCAGGAGTACAGAAAGTTCCTCCTAACACTGGCACATGACATTCCCTTAGCTGGGCATCTAGGACAAATGAAAACTTGGGACAGACTTGTTCCCCTGTTTCATTGGCCTAGGATGTCTGAGGACACAAAGGAATTTTGTAAGTCCTGTGAAACCTGTCAAGCCAGTGGCAAGACAGGTGGCACCCCAAAGGCACCCCTTATCCCACTGCCTGTGGTTGGGGTTCCCTTTGAAAGGGTAGGGGTTGACATAGTTGGCCCCCTTGACCCTCCTACTGCTTCAGGCAATAGGTTTATCTTGGTGGTAGTGGACCATGCCACAAGATATCCTGAAGCTATTCCTTTAAGGACCACTACAGCTCCTGCAGTGGCAAAGGCCCTCCTGGGAATATTTTCCAGGGTGGGCTTCCCAAAGGAAGTAGTATCAGACAGAGGAAGCAATTTCATGTCTGCATACTTAAAGGCCATGTGGAAGGAGTGTGGTGTAACTTACAAGTTCACAACACCCTATCATCCACAAACAAATGGACTGGTGGAGAGATTTAATAAAACTCTCAAAGGCATGATTATGGATCTCCCTGAAAAACTCCGCAGGAGATGGGATATCCTTCTACCATGCCTCCTTTTTGCCTACAGGGAGGTACCCCAGAAAGGAGTGGGCTTCAGCCCCTTTGAACTTCTTTTTGGACACCCTGTTAGGGGTCCACTCACACTTGTAAAGGAGGGTTGGGAACAACCTTTAAAAGCTCCTAAGCAGGATATTGTGGATTATGTACTTGGCCTCAGATCAAGGATGGCTGAGTACATGAAAAAGGCCAGTAAAAACCTTCAGGCCAGCCAAGAGCTCCAGAAGCAATGGCATGATCAGAAGGCTGTTTTGGTTCAGTACCAACCAGGGCAGAAAGTGTGGGTCTTGGAGCCTGTGGCCCCAAGAGCACTCCAAGATAAATGGAGTGGTCCACACACAATTGTTGAAAAGAAGGGTGAAGTCACCTACTTGGTTGACTTAGGCACTGCCAGGAGTCCCCTTAGGGTGCTCCATGTCAACCGCCTGAAACCCTACTATGACAGGGCTGATCTCACCCTGCTCATGGCAACAGATGAGGGACAGGAAGAAGACAGTGATCCTCTACCTGATCTCTTCTCTTCCACAGAACAAGATGCTCTTTTGGAAGGTGTAGTTTTGGCTGATTGTCTTACTGCTGAGCAGAAAGATAATTGCATAAATCTCCTAGGACAATTTTCAGAACTCTTCTCTACTGTGCCAGGCACCACTTCTTGGTGTGAGCACACTATAGATACTGGAGACAGTTTACCTGTCAAAAGTAAGATCTATAGGCAGCCTGACCATGTCAGGGACCTCATAAAGCAAGAAGTTCAGAAAATGTTGGAACTAGGAGTGGTTGAGCACTCTGACAGTCCATGGGCTTCTCCTGTGGTACTGGTACCAAAACCCAATTCTAAAGATGGAAAGAAGGAAATGAGGTTTTGTGTAGACTATAGAGGTCTCAACTTGGTAACCAAAACTGATGCTCACCCTATACCCAGGGCAGATGAGCTTATAGATACACTGGCATCTGCCAAGTATCTAAGCACTTTTGATTTGACTGCAGGGTATTGGCAGATCAAATTGTCAGAAGATGCTAAACCTAAGACTGCATTTTCTACCATTGGAGGACATTACCAGTTTACTGTAATGCCTTTTGGTTTAAAAAATGCACCTGCCACTTTTCAGAGGTTGGTGAACACAGTCCTGCAAGGGCTGGAAGCTTTCAGTCCAGCATATTTGGATGATATAGCTGTCTTTAGCTCCAGCTGGGATGATCACCTGGTCCACCTTTGGAAAGTTTTGGAGGCTCTGCAAAAGGCAGGCCTCACTATCAAGGCTTCAAAGTGCCAGATAGGGCAGGGTAAGGTGGTTTATCTGGGACACCTTGTTGGTGGGGAACAGATTGCACCACTTCAGGGGAAAATCCAAACTATTATTGATTGGGTTCCCCCTACCACTCAGACTCAGGTGAGAGCCTTCCTAGGCCTCACTGGGTATTACAGGAGGTTCATTAAGAACTATGGCTCCATTGCAGCCCCTCTTAATGACCTCACATCCAAGAAAATGCCTAAAAAGGTATTATGGACAGCAAGCTGTCAGAAAGCTTTTGAGGAGCTGAAGCAGGCCATGTGCTCTGCACCTGTCCTGAAAAGCCCTTGTTACTCTAAAAAATTCTATGTCCAAACTGATGCATCTGAATTAGGAGTAGGGGCAGTCCTATCACAACTTAATTCTGAGGGCCAGGATCAACCTGTTGCTTTTATTAGTAGAAGGTTGACCCCTAGAGAAAAGCGTTGGTCTGCCATTGAGAGGGAGGCCTTTGCTGTGGTCTGGGCTCTGAAGAAGTTGAGGCCATACCTGTTTGGCACTCACTTCATTGTTCAGACAGACCACAAACCTCTACTTTGGCTAAAACAAATGAAAGGTGAAAATCCTAAATTGTTGAGGTGGTCCATATCCCTACAGGGAATGGACTATACAGTGGAACATAGACCTGGGAGTAGCCACTCCAATGCAGATGGACTCTCCAGATATTTCCACTTAGACAATGAAGACTCATCAGGTAATGGCTAGTCTTATTGTCCTTCGTTTGGGGGGGGGGGGTTGTGTAGGAAAGTACCATCTTGCCTGGCATGTTACCCCCATTTTTCACTGTATATATGTTGTTTTAGTTGTATGTGTCACTGGGACCCTGGTAACCCAGGGCCCCAGTGCTCATAAGTGTGCCTGAATGTGTTACCTGTGTAGTGACTAACTGTCTCACTGAGGCTCTGCTAATCAGAACCTCAGTGGTTATGCTCTCTCATTTCTTTCCAAATTGTCACTGACAGGCTAGTGACCATTTTTACCAATTTACATTGGCTTACTGGAACACCCTTATAATTCCCTAGTATATGGTACTGAGGTACCCAGGGTATTGGGGTTCCAGGAGATCCCTATGGGCTGCAGCATTTCTTTTGCCACCCATAGGGAGCTCTGACAATTCTTACACAGGCCTGCCACTGCAGCCTGAGTGAAATAACGTCCACGTTATTTCACAGCCATTTTACACTGCAGTTAAGTAACTTATAAGTCACCTATATGTCTAACCTTTACCTGGTAAAGGTTAGGTGCAAAGTTACTTAGTGTGAGGGCACCCTGGCACTAGCCAAGGTGCCCCCACATTGTTCAGAGCCAATTCACTGAACTTTGTGAGTGCGGTGACACCATTACACGCGTGCACTACATATAGGTCACTACCTATATGTAGCTTCACCATGGTAACTCCGAATATGGCCATGTAACATGTCTATGATCATGGAATTGCCCCCTCTATGCCATCCTGGCATTGTTGGTACAATTCCATGATCCCAGTGGTCTGTAGCACAGACCCTGGTACTGCCAGACTGCCCTTCCTGGGGTTTCACTGCAGCTGCTGCTGCTGCCAACCCCTCAGACAGGCAGCTGCCCTCCTGGGGTCCAGCCAGGCCTGGCCCAGGATGGCAGAACAAAGAACTTCCTCTGAGAGAGGGTGTGACACCCTCTCCCTTTGGAAAATGGTGTGAAGGCAGGGGAGGAGTAGCCTCCCCCAGCCTCTGGAAATGCTTTGTTGGGCACAGATGTGCCCAATTCTGCATAAGCCAGTCTACACCGGTTCAGGGACCCCTTAGCCCCTGCTCTGGCGCGAAACTGGACAAAGGAAAGGGGAGTGACCACTCCCCTGACCTGCACCTCCCCTGGGAGGTGTCCAGAGCTCCTCCAGTGTGCTCCAGACCTCTGCCATCTTGGAAACAGAGGTGCTGCTGGCACACTGGACTGCTCTGAGTGGCCAGTGCCACCAGGGGACGTCAGAGACTCCTGCTGATAGGCTCCTTCAGGTGTTAGTAGCCTTTCCTCTCTCCTAGGTAGCCAAACCCTCTTTTCTGGCTATTTAGGGTCTCTGTCTCTGGGGAAACTTTAGATAACGAATGCATGAGCTCAGCCGAGTTCCTCTGCATCTCCCTCTTCACCTTCTGATAAGGAATCGACCGCTGACCGCGCTGGAAGCCTGCAAACCTGCAACATAGTAGCAAAGACGACTACTGCAACTCTGTAACGCTGATCCTGCCGCCTTCTCGACTGTTTTCCTGCTTGTGCATGCTGTGGGGGTAGTCTGCCTCCTCTCTGTACCAGAAGCTCCGAAGAAATCTCCCGTGGGTCGACGGAATCTTCCCCCTGCAACCGCAGGCACCAAAAAGCTGCATTACCGGTCCCTTGGGTCTCCTCTCAGCACGACGAGCGAGGTCCCTCGAATCCAGCGACGCTGTCCAAGTGACCCCCACAGTCCAGTGACTCTTCAGCCCAAGTTTGGTGGAGGTAAGTCCTTGCCTCACCTCGCTGGGCTGCATTGCTGGGAACCGCGACTTTGCAAGCTACTCCGGCCCCTGTGCACTTCCGGCGGAAATCCTTCGTGCACAGCCAAGCCTGGGTCCACGGCACTCTAACCTGCATTGCACGACTTTCTAAGTTGGTCTCCGGCGACGTGGGACTCCTTTGTGCAACTTCGGCGAGCACCGTTTCACACATCCTCGTAGTGCCTGTTTCTGGCACTTCTCCGGGTGCTACCTGCTTCAGTGAGGGCTCTTTGTCTTGCTCGACGTCCCCTCTCTCTGCAGGTCCAATTTGCGACCTCCTGGTCCCTCCTGGGCCCCAGCAGCGTCCAAAAACGCCAAACGCACGATTTGCGTGTAGCAAGGCTTGTTGGCGTCCTTCCGGCGGGAAAACACTTCTGCACGACTCTCCAAGGCGAGAGGGATCCGTCCACCAAAGGGGAAGTCTCTAGCCCTTTTCGTTCCCGCAGAAACTTCAGCTTCTTCTGTCCAGTAGAAGCTTCTTTGCACCCGCAGCTGGCATTTCCTGGGCATCTGCCCATCTCCGACTTGCTTGTGACTTTTGGACTTGGTCCCCTTGTTCCACAGGTACCCTGGATTGGAAATCCACAGTTGTTGCATTGCTGGTTTGTGTCTTTCCTGCATTATTCCTCTAACACGACTTCTTTGTCCTTAGGGGAACTTTAGTGCACTTTGCACTCACTTTTCAGGGTCTTGGGGAGGGTTATTTTGCTAACTCTCACTATTGTCTAATAGTCCCAGCGACCCTCTACAAGGTCACATAGGTTTGGGGTCCATTCGTGGTTCGCATTCCACTTTTGGAGTATATGGTTTGTGTTGCCCCTATCCCTATGTTTCCCCATTGCATCCTATTGTAACTATACCTTGTTTGCACTGTTTTCTAAGACTATACTGCATATTTTTGCTATTGTGTATATATATCTTGTGTATATTTCCTATCCTCTCACTGAGGGTACACTCTAAGATACTTTGGCATATTGTCATAAAAATAAAGTACCTTTATTTTTAGTATAACTGTGTATTGTGTTTTCTTATGATATTGTGCATATGACACTAAGTGGTACTGTAGTAGCTTCACACGTCTCCTAGTTCAGCCTAAGCTGCTCTGCTAAGCTACCATTATCTATCAGCCTAAGCTGCTAGACACCCTATACACTAATAAGGGATAACTGGGCCTGGTGCAAGGTGCAAGTACCCCTTGGTACTCACTACAAGCCAGTCCAGCCTCCTACAGGCGGGTCTCGCGTCGGAATGTGAAGTGGACGCAGCTGTGGTCGGTCCAATGAAGGGCGGAGGCGTGGCTGAAGAAGACGTGTTTGCTGGCGGAGAAGATAGGGTCGAGTGTGTGTCCGGCGATGTGGGTGGCAGTGTTCACCAGTTGTTTGAGGCCGAGGTTGTCGAGGTTGTCGAGCAGGGTGGTGGTGTTGGGGTCGTTGTTTTGTTCCAGATGGAAGTTGAGGTCGCCTAGGAGGATGTAGTCCGGTGAAGTGAGGGCGTGCGGGGAGATGAAGTCGGCGATGGCGTCGCTGAAAGGGGCGCGAGGTCCGGGAGGACGGTAGATGAGGGATCCTCTGAGGGTGGTCCTCAGGTCGGTGCGAATCTGAAAATGCAGGTGTTCAGCGGCGAGAGGGGAGTCTTCAGTGGAGGTGGTGACGCTGATGGAGTCTTTGAAGACGATGGCGATACCTCCTCCTACTTGGTTGGTGCGGTCTTTCCTGGAGATCTTGTAGCCTTCGGGGATGGCGGTGGCGATGTCTGGAGCAGAGGAGGCGTTCATCCAGGTCTCCGTGATGAAGGCGACGTCCGGTGCTGTGGAGTCTAGGAGGTCCCAGAGTTCCACGGCGTGTTTGTGAACGGAGCGAGCGTTGACTAGGATGCACTTGAGGTGGTTGATGGCGCGTGGGCTTGTGGTCGTAGTTTTTGCGTGGTGGAAGATGCGTTTGCAGGAGTTGCAGGCGAAGGGTCCATGGGTGCGTTTGGGGTGAGCTTGGAAGCAGGTGTTGGAGCGTCCTGGGTTGAGGGCATGGAGGGTGGTGGGGTCGTAGCGGATCATCGGGGCTTGGGAGAGCTGGGGACCAGGGGTCGTGGCGCTGGGCGCAGGACAGGCGCGGACGGGTGCAGACGGGCTTGCCTCTGGCGCGCCTCCGGGGAGCTAGGGGAGGGGGGTTTAAGGGTGGAGGGGGAGAGTGTTAGGAGGTTTAGGAGATTAGGGAGAAAGATAGGTGTAGGGTTGTGAAGATAGGGGAGGGGGGGTTGTAGAGGTGGGTGAGGGTGAGAGGTAGAGTGAGGGGATAGGAAGATAGGTAATAGAGGG
This sequence comes from Pleurodeles waltl, assembly GCF_031143425.1. Classification (NCBI taxonomy): domain Eukaryota; kingdom Metazoa; phylum Chordata; class Amphibia; order Caudata; family Salamandridae; genus Pleurodeles; species Pleurodeles waltl. Next base: position 14,184,378 of record NC_090442.1, read on the forward strand.
GGTGGCGGGAGGGGGGGAGAGATAGAGAAATAGGTAGAGAGAAAAGGTAGATAGAGAAATCGATAGATAGGGAAAAAGATAGAGAGATAGGAAGATAGGAGGGGGTGGAGAGTGAGGGAGTTGGATAGTGGGATAGAGAGATGGAGAGATAGGTAGATAGGAGGAGTGAGGGAGGTAGAAAGTGAACGGGTTACATAGGGGAGATAGAGGGGGGATGCGAGTGGGGGAGGGGGATGAGGCAGGAGGGCAGGCGCGGGGAGAAGAGGACGGAGGAGGCAGAAGAGCCGAAGGCAGAAGACAAGAAGACAAGAAGAACAGAAGAACAGAAGAACAGAAGAACAGAAGAACAGAAGAACAGATGAAAAGAAGAACAGAAGAGCAGAAGACTGGAAGGACTGAAAACCGGAAGAGCAGAAGACCGGAAGAACAGAAGAAACACAGAAGAACACAGAAGAACAGAGAGGAATACAGAAGAACACCGAGGAGGACAGAAGAACAGAGAAGAATACAGAAGAACACAGAGGAAGACAGAAGAACACAGAGGAAGAAAGAAGAACACCGAGGAAGACAGAAGAACAGAGAGGAAGACAGAAGAACACAGAGGAAGACAGAAGACCACAGAGGAAGACAGAAGAACAGAGAAGAAGACAGAAGAACACCGAGGAAGACAGAAGAACACCGAGGTAGACAGAAGAACACAGAGGAAGACAGAAGAAGACAGAGGAACACAGAAGAACACAGAAGAACACGGAGGAAGATACAAAAAACGAAGAAACAGAGTGCAGAAGACCACAGCAGAAGATGAGGAAGAAGAGAAGAGGAGAGAAGACGGGGAGAAGAGAAGTACAGAAGAAGAATACAGACGAGGAGAGAGGAGGAAGAACAGAGAAGAAGAAAAGAGGAAAAGAAGCAGGAGCAGGAGAGAGGGTGAGTAGCGCGGGGCAGAACGAGGGGCTGGGAGGTGGGGGGTACTTACTGTGAGGTGGGTCTCAGGAACTCAGGAACCTGGAGGAGCTGCAGCGGCAGGGGGAGCGACCTACCCTTGGGTCAAGGGTCGCTACCACTGTCGCGCAGCGGCCGCCATATGAGGTAGGAGGGGGGGGGGGAGGGGTCAGCTGGGGGCGAATGGGAGCTGGGGGGCGGGGGCGTGCAGGAGGTCGCGGCGGGAAAGCGCGAGGGAGGGGGGGACAGGTAGAGTGAGAAGAGCTGGGGGAGGGGGGTTTAAGGGTGGAGGGGGAGAGTGTTAGGAGGTTTAGGAGATTAGGGAGAAAGATAGGTGTAGGGTTGTGAAGATAGGGGAGGGGGGGTTGTAGAGGTGGGTGAGGGTGAGAGGTAGAGTGAGGGGATAGGAAGATAGGTAATAGAGGGGGTGGCGGGAGGGGGGGAGAGATAGAGAAATAGGTAGAGAGAAAAGGTAGATAGAGAAATCGATAGATAGGGAAAAAGATAGAGAGATAGGAAGATAGGAGGGGGTGGAGAGTGAGGGAGTTGGATAGTGGGATAGAGAGATGGAGAGATAGGTAGATAGGAGGAGTGTGGGAGGTAGAAAGTGAACGGGTTAGATAGGGGAGATAGAGGGGGGATGCGAGTGGGGGAGGGGGATGAGGCAGGAGCAGGAGGGCAGGCACGGGGAGAAGAGGACGGAGGAGGCAGAAGAGCCGAAGGCAGAAGACAAGAAGACAAGAAGAACAGAAGAACAGAAGAACAGAAGAACAGAAGAGCAGAAGACCGGAAGGACTGAAAACCGGAAGAGCAGAAGACCGGAAGAACAGAAGAAACACAGAAGAAAACAGAAGAACAGAGAGGAATACAGAAGAACACCGAGGAGGACAGAAGAACAGAGAAGAATACAGAAGAACACAGAGGAAGACAGAAGAACACAGAGGAAGAAAGAAGAACACCGAGGAAGACAGAAGAACAGAGAGGAAGACAGAAGAACACAGAGGAAGACAGAAGAACACAGAGGAAGACAGAAGACCACAGAGGAAGACAGAAGAACAGAGAAGAATACAGAAGAACACCGAGGAAGACAGAAGAACACCGAGGAAGACAGAAGAACACAGAGGAAGACAGAAGAACACAGAGGAAGACAGAAGAAGACAGAGGAACACAGAAGAACACAGAAGAACACGGAGGAAGATACAAAAAACGAAGAAACAGAGTGCAGAAGACCACAGCAGAAGATGAGGAAGAAGAGAAGAGGAGAGAAGACGGGGAGAAGAGAAGTACAGAAGAAGAATACAGACGAGGAGAGAGGAGGAAGAACAGAGAAGAAGAAAAGAGGAAAAGAAGCAGGAGCAGGAGAGAGGGTGAGTAGCGCGGGGCAGAACGAGGGGCTGGGAGGTGGGGGGTACTTACTGTGAGGTGGGTCTCAGGAACTCAGGAACCTGGAGGAGCTGCAGCGGCAGGGGGAGCGACCTACCCTTGGGTCAAGGGTCGCTACCACTGTCGCGCAGCGGCCGCCATATGAGGTAGGAGGGGGGGGAGGGGTCAGCTGGGGGCGAATGGGAGCTGGGGGGCGGGGGCGTGCAGGAGGTTGCGGCGGGAAAGCGCGAGGGAGGGGGGGGACAGGTAGAGTGAGAAGAGCTGGGGGAGGGGGGTTTAAGGGTGGAGGGGGAGAGTGTTAGTAGGTTTAGGAGATTAGGGAGAAAGATAGGTGTAGGGTTGTGAAGATAGGGGAGGGGGGGTTGTAGAGGTGGGTTCCCAAGATACACAAACGCAGGCACACACCCACCCAACAGTCATCCACCACACGACAGCCTCCAGCGCATGCACCTTCACCCAAAGTCACCAAACATACACCTCCTACAACCACCACCTCTTCTTCTACTCCCAAACTCCCTCCAGCTACCCGTCCCAGTGTGTCCCAAAAACTTTTCCTGTCCAACCTTGACCTCTTTCCCACACCTCCCCCACCCCGTCTGTCTCCTAGGTCCTGAACTAGAACCTCAGCCACAACATCTCCGGAACCAGTGGTACCTGTAGTCACCGGAATCTGGAGTGCACCGGCCACCAGGGCAGCCAGTGTGGCATGGAGCCACAGCAAAGACAGTCCCCCACCTGTGAAGCATCAGAAGTTGGCCAGTGCCCGACGGGAGAGGGGGAAGACTCCAGCCACCAAAGCTGCTCCCAGGGGTACATGTGGGAGTGTGGAGTCACCTTCCAAGGTGGGGAAGGGCCACAAGAAACCCGGCAAGCCTGGGAAGAGCAGCACGGTGGAGAAGACCGCCATCATCCCCGCTGCCCAGGAGGCCAGCACCAGCCCAGCTGCCCAGGAGGCCACCGCCAGCACCAGCCCACCTGGCCAGGAGGCCACCGCCAGCCCACCTGGCCAGGCGGCCACCGCCAGCACCAGCCCCACTGGGCCATGAAGGACCGCCAGCAAAAGCCCCGCTGGGCCATGAAGGACCGCCAGCAGCAAAAATCCCGCTGGGCCATGAAGGACCGCCAGCAAAAGCCCTGCTGGGCCATGAAGGACCACCAGCAGCTGAGACCCTGCAATGGAGACCGCCATCTCAAGCACCGCTGAACAGGGCACCGCCGCCTCAAGCACCTCTGAACAGGGCACCGCCATCTCAAGCACCGCTGAACAGGGCAACGCCGCCTCAAGCACCGCTGAACAGGGCACCGCCGCCTCAAGCACCGCTGAACAGGGCACCGCCGCCTCAAGCACCGCTGAACAGGGCACCGCCGCCTCAAGCACCGCTGAACAGGGCACCGCCGCCTCAAGCACCGCTGAACAGGGCACAGCCATCTCAAGCACCGCTGAACAGGGCACCGCAACCTCAAGCACCGCTGAACAGGGCACCGCCATCTCAAGCACCGCTGAAAAGTGCACCGCCGTATCAAGCACCGCTAGCCCATGAGCGGCAGGGGCACTGACGCAACGAGTCCGTCACGGGGTGAATGATGCACTCTGGGCACCATGCCCCCTCCAGAACCAGTGGAGACTGTCATCCACTACCTCTGTCCTTAGCAGGATGAAGCACTCTGGGCACAAAGCCCACTCCAGAACCAGTGGAGACTGTCATCCACTACCTCTGTCCTTAGCAGGATGAAGCACTCTGGGCACCATGCCCCTCCAGAACCAGTGGAGAGATACATCCACTACCTCTGTCCTTAGCAGGATGAAGCACTCTGGGCACAAAGCCCCCTCCAGAACCAGTGGATACTGTCATCCACTACCTCTGTCCTTAGCAGGATGAAGCACTCTGGGCACCATGCCCCCTCCAGAACCAGTGGAGAGATACATCCACTACCTCTGTCCTTAGCAGGATGAAGCACTCTGGGCACCATGCCACCTCCAGAACCAGTGGAGACTGTTATCCACTTGTGGGACTGTGGCTTTGCACTCCCCAGGATTGAACAGTGGGCAACCCACCCACTGTAGGGACTTGAGAGACTGTGGCTTTGCACTCCCCAGAATTGAACAGTGGGCAACCCACCCACTGTAGAGACTTGAGAGACTGTGGCTTTGCACTCCCCAGGATTGGACAGTGGGCAACCCACCCACTGTAGAGACTTGAGAGACTGTGGCTTTGCACTCCCCATGATTGGACAGTGGGCAACCCACCCACTGTAGAGACTTGAGAGACTGTGGCTTTGCACTCCCCAAGATATGGCAGTGGGCAACCCACCCACTGTAGAGACTTGAGAGACTGTGTCTTTGCACTCCCCAGGATTAAACAGTGGGCATGTGGCCCCCTCGTGGATTTGGCGTCATGCACTCAAGCAGCTGAGGTGCCCCCCCTTTCCCTCCCCCTGAGGTGCCTGTTTAGTTGCTGTCTCATGCCCCTGCAGTGTTCTCTCCGTCATGGTCGGGGATCTTGTGTGGGCCTCGCCCATACCGTGTGGTCCCAGTGTTCCACGGACTTTCTTAGTGCACTACCTGGACTACTATGCTTGGTATATATTATGTATATATATATTTCTGCCTACTTGCTTTTAATATATAATATATTACAATGGTTACACTCAATTTCTATTGTCTTTGCATTCTTCTGAGGGGTTTGGGGGGTGTAACTGTGATGTATTGATATGCATTAGTGTGTGTGTTGTAGTGGGTGAGGGTGGGGGTGTTGCGTGTGTGTGTCCCTGTTTTTTCCCTCCCCCTCCCCTGTGTCGTAGGTGCAGTACTCACTGTGGTCTTCACCGCCGGCGTTCGTGCTCCTGGTAGAGGAGCAGGAAGACTATTGCAGGTAGAATTTGGAGTTCCGGATCCATGGCGTCCTCGTGGGGTGTGTAGAGGTGAGCGTTTTTCCTTCGGGATTCCTGTTTCCGCCGTGTTTTTATCCGCGGTGAATCCACCCCGGAAAAGGTGGCGGATTGGCATAATAGTGTGGGCGGTACATTGTCTCCCGCCTGTCTGTTGGCGGTGACCACCAAGCTGTTTGTTTATACCGCCATGGCGGTCGGAGTGTTAAAGTGGCTGTCTTTGTTGGCGGTTTCCGCCACGGTCATAATTGCAAATATTTTATCGCCACTTTAACACCGACCGCCAGGGTTGTAATGACCACCTTAGTGTTTTCCTACACTCCCAGTGACCTTCTACACACTACACTAGGCCTGGGGTCCATTCGTGGTTCGCATTCCACTTTTGAAGTATATGGTTTGTGTTGCCCCTAAGCCTATTGTCTCCTATTGCATTCTATTGTGTTCTGCAGTGTTTGCACTACTTTTCTAACTGTTTACTTACCTAAGTTTTGGTTGGTGTGTATATTTTGTGTTTTTTACTTACCTCCTAAGGGAGTATATCCTCTGAGATACTTTTGGCATATTGTCACTAAAATAAAGTACCTTTATTTTTAGAAACTCTGAGTATTGTGTTTTCTTGTGATATAGTGCTATATGATATAGGAGGTATAGTAGGAGCTTTGCATGCCTCCTAGTTCAGCCTAAGCTGCTCTGCTATAGCTACATCTATCAGCCTAAGCTGCTAGAACACTACTAATCTACTAAAAAAGGATAACTGGACCTGACACAAGGTATAAGTACCACAAGGTACCCACTATAAGCCAGGCCAGCCTCCTAAACCAGTGTCACCATGGTGACTGAAAAACTGGTGGCTCCTAAGCAACACCTACTTGGTGACTCACACCCACAATACTGTGAGCCACCCCATGCCTGTTGTTGATCTCAAGTGGGAGGTGGGGTTTACTGGTCCTAAACAAGTTGTAGTGTCCATAGACCTACCAGTAGAGTGTCTATCGGGGAACGACTTGGAGATTTCAGCTTGGGCTGAAGTGGAGTTGGAGGCCCATGCAGCCATGCTGGGCATTCCTGGGCTGGGCATATCTGCTTTAACAAGGGGTCAGGCCAAAAGGCAAAGGGAACAGGGAAACCTGGATCCTGAAACTATGGACTAGGGGCATCCCAAAAGCACAGTTAGGGAGGGTAAGAAAATATCCCCTATCCCTCCCTCCACTGATTCCACCTTTGAGCAGGAGGAGTCAATTCCTTGGACAGAACCTACACCTGAAGAAGTTCAAGCTGACACAGCTGCACTCTTAGATGCAGGGGGTCGTGCCAGGGAGGATTTAAGTGTGGCACAGCAAACCTGCCCCACATTTGAGGGTTTGAGACAGCAAGCTGTCAAAGAAGAAACAGGGGATGTCAGTGGCACCCACAGGGTATACTGGGAAAACAATCTCATGTATTCAGAAACAAGGTAACCCAAACCTGGTGCCACCAGAAGATTGGTCATCCCTCTGCAATACAGAGAGTCTTTGAAGACTTTGGCATATAACATTCCCCTTGCTGGACATCTATGGCAAAATAAAACATGGGACCGACTGGTCCCTCACTTTCACTGGCCTCACATGTCAGAAGATACCAAGGAGTTATGTCGCTCCTGTGTTACTTGTCAAGCCAATGGCAAGACAGGTGTCACTCCAAAGGCCCCCTTAATCCCACCGCCAGTGGTTGGGTTACCCTCTGAAAGGTATGGGTTGACATTGTTTGTGCCCTTGACCCTCCCACAGCTTCTCGAAACAGATTCATACTGGTAGTGGTGGACCACCATGCCACCAGATATCCAGAAGCCATACCTCCTAGGACCACTACAGCTCCTGCAGTAGCCAAAGCCCTACTGGGAATCTTTTCCAGGGTGTGTTTCTCAGAAGAGGTCGTATAAGACAGACGTAGCAACTTCATGCCTGCGTACTTGAAAGCAATGTGGAAAGAGTGTGATGTAACATACAAATTTACTGCTCCTTACCATCCCCAAACAAATGGGTTCGTTGAGCATGTTAATAAACCACTCAAAGGCATGATTATGGAGCTCTCTCAAAAACTCAGGAGTAGATGGGATGTCCTCTTACCATGCCTTCTCTTTGCCTTCAGGGAGGTACTCTAAAAAGGATTGGGCTACAGCCCCTTTGAACTCCTTTTTGGTCACCCTGTTAGGGATCCATTACCTCTTGTCAAGGAGGGTTGGGAGTAACCCCTGAAGCCCCCTAAACAAGATATAGTGGACTATGTACTTGGCCTCAGATCAAGGATGGCTGCATATATGAAGAAGGGCAGTAAGAACCTCCAGGCAAGCCAAGAATTGCAAAAGCAATGGCATGACCAGAAGGCTGTCTTGACAGTGTACCAACCAGGGCAGAAAGTGTGGGTCCTGGAACCTGTGGCACCAAGAGTACTCCAAGACAAAGACAAAGGGAGTAGACCTCACATCATAGTGGAGAAAAAGGGTGAGGCCACTCCAAGAAATCCTCTCAGAGTACTTCATGTGAACCGCCTAAAGCCCTACTATGAGAGGGCTGACTTAAACCTGCTCATGGCCACTGGTGAGGGACAGGAAGAAGAGAGTGATCCTCTCCCTGACCTCTTTTCTAATTCTGCAGCTGATAGTTCAGTTGAGAGGGTGGTCTTAGCAGATTGCCTTTCTCAGTCTCAAAAGGAAGACTGCAGAAAACGTCTGGGACAGTTCTCAGAACTGTTTCCCTTACCCCTGGTCAAACCACATGGTGTGAACACACCATTGATATAGGGGACAGTCTGCCTGTCAGAAATACAATTTACAGGCAACCTGATCATGTAAGGGATTGCATCAAAGCAGAGGTGCAAAATATGCTTGACCTGTGAGTCACTGAGCACTCGGATAGCCCCTGGAAGAGAGATGAGGTTTGGTGTTGACTATAGGGGGCTCAATACAGTAACCAAGACAGATGCTCATCTAATCCCCAGGGCAGATGAGCTCATAGATACACTGGCATCTGCCAAGTATCTCAGCACTTTTGACCTTACTGCAGGCTATAGGCAGATTAAGTTGTTAGAAGATGCTAAACCTAAGACAGCATTTTCAACCAATGGAGGGCACTACCAATTCACAGTAATACCCTTTCGTCTGAAGAATGCACCTGCCACATTTCAGAGGTTGGTGAATACAGACCTCCAAGGTCTGGAAGCCTTTAGTGCAGCATATCCAGATGACATAGCTGTCTGTAGCTCCACCTGGTCCACCTATGGAACGTTTTGGAGGCTCTGCAAAAAGCAGGCCATACTATCAAGACTTCAAAGTGCCAGATAGGGCAGGGGAAAGTGGTTAATCTGGGATACCTAATAGGTGGGGCACAGACTCAGCCACTACAAAAGAAAATTCAAACCATTTTGGATTAGACTCCCTCTACCACCCAGACCCAGGTCAGAGCCTTTCTAGGTCTCACTGGGTATTACAGGAGGTTCATTAAGAACTATGGCTCCATTGTTGCCCCTCTTAATGACCTCACCTTCAAGAAATTGCACAAGAAGGTATTATGGACAGCCAGCTGTCAAAATGCTTTTGAGGAACTTCAAAAGGCTTTGTGTTCTGCATATGTTCTAAAGAGCCTAAACTAAGAGGGCCAAGATCAACCAGTAGCTTTTATCAGCTGAAGGTTGACCCCCTGAGAAAAGCATTGGTCAGCCATAGAGAGGGATGCCTTTGCTATGGTCTGGGTCATACCTCTTTGGTACTCACTTCATTGTTCAAACAGACCGCAAACCTCTCTTATGGCTTAAGCAGATGAAAGGAGAAAACCCAAATTCTTGAGGTGGTCCATTTCCCTACAGGGTATGGATTTTACAGTGGAACATAGACCTGGGAGTAACCACTCCAATGCAGATGGACTCTCCAGATATTTCCACTTAGACAAGGAAGACTCATCTTGGCAAGGTTATCCTTCTTGTCCCTCGTTTTGGGGGTGGGGATAGGAACGTACCCTGTTTCTTGGCATGGTTGGGAGGGAGGAGCAGCTGGGAGGTGGGAGCGGTGGCCGAATGGGGGCGCGAGGAGGGTGGGGCCGTAGGGACGCAGTGGGGGAAAAGAACAGCTTAGAAGAGCCAAAAACGGGCAGAAGGGGCGCAAAGGCACAAAGAAGGAAAAAAGGCTAAACAAGCACAGAAAATGGCACAAAGTAAGGGAAACAAAGGAAAAAAGCTAAACAAGCACAGAAAATGGCACAAAAACAAAGACAGATACAAAACAACACACAATACTTAAAGAAACCCACTAGACACCAGGGATGAAGCACATGCGGGTGCCTGCAGGTGGTGGAGGGCCTCAAACTCGCGGCAGCAACGAGGGTGGCGTAGAGGGCACAGGCACAGTCTGGTGGAGCTGCGCAGCATGTGGAGCGAGCTCTGACCTTAAAAGCAGACCAGGGGTCACTCTGAGCACTGCGCAGCGGCCACCATTGAGAAGGGGAGGTGGGAGGGAGGACCAGCTTGGAGGCGGGAGTGGTGGGCAAATGGGGGCACGAGGGGGGCCGCAGGGACACAGCGGTGGGAAAAGAACAGCTTAGAAGAGCTGAAAACGGACAGAAGGGGTGCAAAGGCACAAAGAATGAAAAAAGGCTAAACAAGCACAGAAAATGGCACAAAAACAAACACAGATACAAAACAACACACAATACTTATGGAAACCCACTCGACACCAGGGATGAGGCGGAGGCAGGTGCCTGTGAGTGGTGGAGGGCCTCGAACCCGCGGCAGCAGCGGGGGCGGGGTACAGGGCACGGGCACAGTCTGGTGGAGCTGCGCAGTGTGTGGAGCGAGCTCTGACCTTAAAAGCAGGTCAGGGGTCACCCAAGACAAGCATAGGATTTTCACTATGTATGTGTTCTTGGTATGGTACTGCTGGAGAGGACAGTACTACATGGGGAACGGTATTTGTTAGCATAGGCAGTGTTACTATTGAAGGTACTCATGTAAATACAAGAACATGGAGCTGCTCCACAGATGATTTGAGCATGAAATTAACTGTTAATTTTTGCACTGTCACTTCAATACTTCTTAGAAGCATCCAGGGGAAAGTGGCATTTCTGGGGGTGCACCGCTGCTTGTCTGCTGTTCCCACAGAGCACAGCGAACATAAACTACCTGGAATTAGTTCAGATGTCAAGCAGCACAAATATCACATATCAAAGAATGGCTCAGAGGAGACAAGAATACAGTCTGTTGAATATTAGATCAAAATCTTACAAAAAGCCCCCTGGCAGAACTCAACATCAAAATCAACTGAGATGCCGTAACTTATACATTTCGTGAATCATTAGAATTACTTTAAACATCTGGGACCATTCAACTAGAATAAGGGATTTACCACCCGCCCTTCACCAATGACTCATGTTGTGGTTAGCACAGATTTTTCTCTGGCCCTCGAGAGGCAGTGCCTCTAAAACTTGAAAACCAGAGGATGCTATTGGCTCTGTGATTTCTACCACAAAGAGTAATCCAATCATTTTAGGACATTACAGCTGCCTCCTGTATGCTGGAGAAAGAAATATATAATTACTAAAAACGTAAACATTGGGTCTCTCAGCTGTAAGTAAAGGAGGCAGCCATACATCCATTCACAACCTTTGAGAGTTTCCTTCAAACTCTCGAACCAACAAACCCTCTAATTCTAGGCTCTATACCCTACTCTACTTGAAGCCCCCAGATCTTGTAAACACTTACTAAGCCGGCTGGGAGAGATACCTAGATATTCAACTAGTCCAGGGACACTCGGATGCTATAATCTTCCATTCCAATAATTTTGCACAACATACACAGGGCAGAGACACACTTTATACAATTGTATACATACGGCACTGGGCCCCAGTTAGATTACACTTGAGATCCTGCTAGAGACACTGTGGAAGCCCAGATACCATGTTGCATATCCTTTGTTTATGTACCAAACTTGAAGATTTTTTAACATCAATACTATCAATTATAGGAAAAGTTAAGGGGATCAACTTTGGCAAAAACACAGTTTCTGTCATTCTGCGGGTTTCGATAGAGGGCACATATCCACTCCATTCCAGTAAGGGGAAGAGATTCTCTCAATTATTGTTGACTGCACGCAAACAGCTTTTGGTTTATATGGAAGAACCCTGGCCCCTACTGTGGAAGTTTGGCTTCAGGGACCGTGACAGATGATAGCCAATTAAAAAGTTGTGTATGACTAAAAAAATGAATCACCCAAATGTACTAAAATGTGGGACTTACTTCTATCGAGCCTGAACAGAGACAATAGAGGTGGAACATGCCCAAAGAGGTTTGGGTGTAGGACTCCTGGACATGGAAAGATACTATGGAGAGATGGACCAAGCATACCCGGAAAAGGGACGCAAAACTTAAACAGAGTAAAGAGTCATCAACACTGACTGTGCACTGATACAGGAGACGACTCAAGTGGGGGGAGGGGGGTTTGTGTCTCCTTACTTTTAAGGTGGCATCACCACCTGACATATTACATGCTAATAAAGACTCTGCGCCGCGTGTGATTCCTCTGAAGAGTGAGCCAAGGGTTCAAGTTTAATAGCCGTTCAAGCCAGAGGCAAAGCGTGATTTAAACGCTCATTTACAGTATCAGTAGGTGAGAGTGGCATGACGCTCAACTTTGAACATTCCCCCCAGATTATATACCTAGAATTATTTTAGAGTACAGAAATTTGAATGTACACATGCGTGCGAAAATGTTAACAATATTGGACTGAATATAGTTAAGGAAAAATAGAAAATGACTTTAAATATTTCCAACTGTATTCTTTAGTTAAGCTTAGTACTTGCTTCACAGTCCCAAAACCACAAAGAGCCCGAGCTGTAAGTGGCAATATTAGTTTGTGGCTTGCACTGTAGGGCAGGGAGTATCTGAGGGTGGGGACTTCAAAGCGCTGCATACTCACTAAACGCCTGGGGGCTTCACGGCACGCATAGCTGAGACCAGTGCCCTCTTCCTTGCCTTCAGGAAGCTGACCTGTCAGTTCCCACAATAATATTGTTGGATTCAGCATTCTGAGTGCACGGTTACAATGTGGATGGTCTGCACTGGCATCTTGGAAGGTAAATCAATAACCACTAAACAGCTCTGTGGAAAGGTGGCTGCCCTCCAGGACAAGCGTCCTTTGGTCCATGTACACCTTGTCATGGCCTGTAAAAGTGAAGGAATTCACACTATAGGGATCAGTGCTGCCGACTTAACTATGACATTTAAGGTTGCTGCCAAATCTCAGACACAGATTGATGAAGACAACTTGATGGCAATAGAAGCGACACTGAATGGAAAACTCTCCTGATGGCTTTCCTTCTAGGTATGCGTAGACTTTCACCAAATATAAAGTGCCCACGTTATCTACACCACGTGTGGGTGATAC